>NC_091985.1:40360575-41842597 GCF_044704955.1 Pristiophorus japonicus | reverse complement strand
CCTCCCTTCCCCTTCTCCCCCTCTCCCCTTCCTTCCCTTCTCCTCCCCTCCCCTTCCCCTTCTCCCCCTCCCTTCCCCTTCCCTTCCCCTCCCCTTCCCCTTCTCCCCCCTCCCTTCCCCTTCTCCCCCTCCCTTCCCCTTCTCCCACTCCTCCCCTTCCCCTTCTCCACCTCCTCCCTTCTCCCCCCTCCCCTTCTCCACCCCCTCCCCTTCTCCCCCCTCCCCTTCTCCCCCTTCTCCCCCCTCTCCCCCTCCCTTCTCCCCCCTCCTCCCCTTCTCCCCACACCCCTTCTTCCCCCTCCCCTTTCCCTTCTCCCCCATCCCCTTCCCCCTTCTCCCCATCCCCTTCCCCTTTCTCCTCCCTCCCTTCCCCTCTCCCCCTCCCCTTCCCCATCTCCCCCTCCGCTTCTCCCCACTCCCCTTCCCCCTCTCCCACCTCCCCTTCCCCTTCTCCCACCTCCCTTTCCCCTTCTCCCCTGCCCTTCCACTTCTCCCCCTCCCCTTCCCCATCTCCCCCCGTCCCCTCCCCTCCCCTTCCCCATTCTCCCCCTCTCCTTCCCCTTCTCTCCCCCTTCCTTTCTCCCCCCCTCCCCTGTCCCTTCCCCCACTCCCCTTCCCCTTCTCCCCCCTTCTCCCCCCCCTCCCTCCATCTCACCCCTCCCCCTCCCCTTCTCCCCACTCCCCTTTCCCTTCTCCCCCTCTCCACTTCCCCTTCTCCCCCTTCCCCTTCCCCTTCTCCCCCCTCACCTTCCCCTTCTCCCCCCTCCCCTTCCCCTTCTCCCCCTCCCCTTCCACTTCTCAGCCTCCCCTTCCCCATCTCCCCTCCTCTCGTCCCCTCCCCTTCCTCATTCTCCCCCCCTCCCCTGCCCCTTCTCCCCCCCTTCCCCTTCTCCCCCCCTCCCCTTCTCCCCCCTCCCCTTCCCCCTCTCACCCCTCCTCCTCCCTTCTCCCCTCCCCTTCCCGTTCTCCCCCTCCCCTTCCCCTTCTCCCCTCCCCTTCCCCTTCCCTTCTCCCCCTCCCCTTCCCCTTCTCCCCCTCCCCTTCCCCTTCTCCCCCTCCCCTTCCCCCCCATCCCTTCCCCTCTCCCCCTCCCCTTCCCCTTCTCCCTCCCTCCCCCTTCCCTCCCTCCCCTTCCTCCCCCTTCCCCTCCCCTTCCCCCCTCCCCTTCCCCCTCCCCTTCTCCCTCCCCTCCCCTTCCCTCCCCTTCCCCCTCCCCTTCCCCCTCCCTCCCTTCTCCCCCTCCCCTTCTCCCCCTCCCCTTCTCCCCCCTCCCCTTCTCCCCCCCCCTTCCCCCTCCCCTTCTCCCCCTCCCTCCCCCCTCCCTCCCCCCTCCCCTTCTCCCCCTCCCCTTCTCCCCCCTCCCCTTCTCCCCCTCCCCTTCCCCTCCCTCCCCCTCCCCTTCCCTCCCCATCCCCTCCCCTTCCCCTCCCTCCCCCTCTCCCCCCCTCCCCTTCCCCCTCTCCCCCTCCGCCTCTCCCCCCTCCCCTTCCCCTACTCCCCCTCCCCTTCCCCTTCTCCCCACTCCCCTTCCCCCTCTCCCACCTCCCCTTCCCCTTCTCCCGCCTCCCTTTCCCCTTCTCCCCTGCCCTTCCACTTCTCCCCCTCCCCTTCCCCATCTCCCCCCGTCCCCTCCCCTCCCCTTCCCCATTCTCCCTCTCCCCTTCCCCTTCTCCCCACCTTCCTTTCTCCCCCCCTCCCCTGTCCCTTCCCCCACTCCCCTTCCCCTTCTCCCCCCCTTCTCCCCCTCCCCTTCCCCATCTCACCCCTCCCCCTCCCCTTCTCCCCACTCCCCTTTCCCTTCTCCCCCTCCACTTCCCCTTCTCCCCCTCTCCCCTTCCCCTTCTCCCCCCTCACCTTCCCCTTCTCCCCCCTCCCCTTCCACTTCTCACCCTCCCCTTCCCCATCTCCCCTCCTCTCGTCCCCTCCCCTTCCTCATTCTCCCCCCCCCTCCCCTGCCCCTTCTCCCCCCTTCCCCTTCTCCCCCCCTCCCCTTCTCCCCCCACCCCTTCCCCTCTCACCCCTCCTCCTCCCCTTCTCCCCCTCCCCTTCCCCTTCTCCCCCTCCCCTTCCCCCCATCCCTTCCCCTTCTCCCCCTCCCCTTCCCCTTCTCCCTCCCTCCCCTTCCCCTTCTCCCCCTCCCCTTCCTGCCTCCCCTTCACCCCTTCCCTTCCCCCCTCCCCTTCCCCTTCCCGCCTCACCTTCGCCCCTCCCCTTCCCCCCTCCCCTTCCCCTTCCCGCCTCCCCTTCGCCCCTCCCCTTCTCCCCACCCTCCCCTTCTCCCCCACCCCTTCTCCCCCCTCCCTTTCTCCACCCTCCCCTTCCCCTTCTCCCCACCCTCCCCTTCTCCCCCTCCCCTTCTCCCCCTCCCCTTCTCCCCCTTCCCCCTCCCCTTCTCCCCCCCCTTCCACTTGTCACCCTCCCCTTTCCCTTCTTCCACTTCCCCCCCTCCCCTTTCCCCCCTTCCCCCCTTCCCCTTCCTCCCCTTCCCCTTCTCCTCCCCATTCTCCCCTCCCCTTCCCCCCTCCCCCTTCTCCGCCCCTTCCCTTCCCCCTTCTCCCCCTCCCCTCCCCCCTTCTCCCCCTCCCCTTCCCCCCTCCCCTCCCCTCCCCCCCTCCCCTTCCCCTTTCCCCCCTTCCCCTTCTCCCCCCTCCCCTTCCCCTTCTCCCCCTCCCTTTCCCCTTCTCCCCCCTCCCCCTTCTCCCCCTCCCCTCCCCCTTCTCCCCCTCCCCTCCCCTCCCCCTTCTCCCCCTCCCCTCCCCCTCTCCCCTTCCCCTTCTCCCGCCTCCTCTCCACCTTCTCCCCCCTCCCCTCCACCTTCTCCCCCCTCCCCTTCCCCTTCTCCCGCCTCCCCTCCCCCCTTCTCCCCCCCTCCCCTTCCTTCTCCCCCTCCCCTTCTTCCCCACCCTTCTCCTTCTCCCCCCCCTCCCCTTCCCCTTCTCCCCCCCTCCCCTTCCCCTTCTCCCCCCCTCCCCTTCCCCTTCTCCCCCTCCCCTTCCCCTTCTCCCCCCTCCCCTTCCTTCTCCCCCTCCCCTTCCCCTTCTTCCCCACCCTTCTCCTTCTCCCCCCTTTCCCTTCTCCTTCTCCCCCCTTCCCTTCCCCTTCTCCCCCCTTCCCTTCCCCTTCTCCCCCCTCCCCTTCCCCTTCTCCCCCCCCTCCCCTTCCCCTTCTCCCCCATCCCCTTTCCCTTCTCCTCCCCTCCCTTTCCCCTTCTCCCCCCCTTCCCCTTCTCCCCCCCTCCCCTTCCCCTTCTCCCCCCTCCCCTTCCCCTTCTCCCCCTCCCCTTCCCCTTCTCCCCTTCCCCTTCTCCCCCTCCCCTTCTTCCCCCCTCCCCTCCCCCTTCTCCCCCTTCCCCTTCTCCCCCTCCCCTTCCCCTTCTCCCCCCTCCCCTTCCCCTTTTCCCCCCTCCCCTTGCTCTTCTCCCCCCTCCCCTTCACCTTTCCCCTTCTCCTCCTCTTCCCCTTCCATTTCTCCTCCCCCCTTCCCCTTCTCCTTCCTCCCCTTCCCCTTCTCCTCCCCCTTCCCGTTCTTCTCCTCCTCCCCCTTTCTCTTCTCCTCCTCCTCCCCCTTACCCTTCTCCTCCCCCTTCTCCCCTTCTCCCCTTCCCTCCCCTTCCCTCCCCCTTCTCCCCCTTCCCTCCCCTTCTCCCCTTCCCCTTCTCCCCTTCCCCCTTCTCCCCTTCCCTCCCCCTTCTCCCCCTTCTTCCCCTTCTCCCCCATCCCTCCCCCACTCCCTCCCCTCCTGCCTCCCTCCCTCTCCCTGCCCCCCCTCTCTCCCTCTACCCCACCTCCTCCCCCTCCCCTCGCTGTCAGAAACACAGACAGAGAGTGAGAGACACACAGACAGACAGACAGACAGAGAGATAGAGACACTGACAGAGACACACTGGGGAGGGGGGGCATCCCAGCATGCTGTTGGAGGGCTCCCGGTGCTGCAGTCGGTAAGTAGAAAATGTTTTATTTATTGATTTAAAAAAAAAATTATTTCTTATAAATTTTTTTTGATTGATTTATTGGTTGATTTATTGATGTATTTATCATTTATTATTGATGATGGCTCTTTATTTGTAAAACTGAAGTGTTTAATGTTTGTAAACTTCCCTTTAAACCCCCCCCCCCCATTCCCTACGCCTGATTTGTAACCTATGCCTGATTTTCTAAAGTGTAGACAAGGTTTTTTGGAGCGTACAAAAATCTTCACTTACTTCATTCTAAGTTAGTTTGGAGTAAGTTTTCACTGACGAAACCTTGAAAACAGGCGTAAGTGGCCGGACACGCCCCCTTTTGAAAAACAAATTCTGTTCCAAAGTGAAACTGTTCTAACTGACTAGAACTGGAGCAAACTAAATGCCGAGAATTTGAATTTCTAAGATACTCGGTTCTACACCAGTTGCTCCAAAAAATCAGGAGCAACTGAGGCCGAAACTTGGGCCCAATGTGTGCTTGGTGTGCGACCACACATGCTGAATCCTCACCGTCAATGCCCGCTATCCTGACAGCAGCCTGATGCATTCATCCTGTGCCAGACCGATGTGCCAGCTCTCTTCATCAAGCTCATGGCTGGCTGGTCGGAGACAAAGGTTATCCACCTGGCTCATAACTCCCCTCCGCAACCCCAGCACTCATATAATGAGAGCTATGCTGCCACCAGGAATATCATTGAGCAGACCATCGGAGTGCTCAAGCAACGGTTCTGCTGCCTTGACTGCTTGGGAGGAGTCCTCTAGTACTCAGCTGAGCCTATGAACCTTTCCGTTATGGTCTGCTGCATGCTGCACAACTTGGCCATCATGAGGACACAAGTATTGCCACCAGGCATGGCTCCACCACCTCAGGAGGAAGAGAAGCAGGAAGAGGAGGAGGACAAGGAGGAGGACGTGGAGGAGGAGGAGCAACAACAGCAATGACGGAGGAGGCAGGCTCTCAATCGGTATTCTGTAAGGGCGATCCGACCGCCTCATCAGACTTCGGTTCCAATGAATTTCAGCCCACTTCCTGGTTGCTCTACATGTCCCGATCAGTACATCAATTTTCCCTTCCATACCACAGCCCTAAAACAGAAATGAGAGACACCACCAAATATGCAAAATTGCAAAAAAATGTTATCTCATAACATTCACCACAATTACAAACAACAATTAAATTCACGAATTACCCTAGTCCAAAACCTTATATCCCCTCTTAACACTGGCTTTACCTATTCTACTGCACCTGCACAGTGTGTCCCCTGTGGCTGCAGCACGGTTGATGGAAGGCTGCTGAGTGCCAGAGACTACAGATGGCCTTGCAGCCCAGCTGTAGACTGCACCACCTTGGCGGCAGTCTGGGCTGGTTGGATGACAGGCAATGGCAGAGTGGCAGTGGTGGGCTCAGAAATACTGTCACCCTGAGAGAAGACAGTAGGTTCCTGCTCCATTGACCCACTGCCACTCCCCAGGGCAGCTCCCCAGCATCACCACCAATTTGCTGGAGCATAGATACCGTGAGAACCCCGGTGGATTGTGGTGGACCCAGCGATGGCAGCAGCAGTCAGAGCACATGAGACATCCAACTGCATGAGAGCAGTCTGAGATTCAATGCCAGCAACCATTTTCTGCATTACAGTACTAAGGCGTTGCGTGACTTCCGCTTGTTTTGCAATGGAAGCTGCCACATTGCCCATGACATCCTGACATCTGGGTCCCTACAGTCTAGGTGTCCACCATCGTCTGCAGACTGGAACTGATGGGCTCCATGGTGTGCGCAGAGCTCTGTGCAATGTTGGAGGCGGACTCCTCCATGCTCTTTACCATTGCCGAGAGGCTCCCGGGCACACTTGCCATTGCATTTATCACCTCTGAGTGCATGGCCATCATCCTTCTTGTGTATGCCTCCCCATCGAGATCCTCATCTGAGTTCTGTGCAGCAAAACTTGCGCGCAAACTCGCCCTCTAGGGAGCTGGCTCCCAAGGTACCCTTTCTCCTTGGCCTTGCTGTAGCTCACCTATCCTCAGTGCATCACCCAGTGCAGACCCTCAACTAAACTTGCCTCTAAAGATCGCATCGTGCCAGAATCTCAGGTGGTGCCTGCGGGTGAGAGATGCAGTGATGCTGTGCTTTGCTCCTCCTCCTCTTCTCCTTCCTCACTCTCAGTGGAGGGCTCAGGGACAGGCAGCTCATCTGGTTGCTGATTATCTGAAAGCATAAAGGCACGAGACTTGCTTTAAGATGAGGGCAGAAGGGCAAGAATGGAGCAAGGAAAGCAGACTTTATCAGGAGCTGGAAAGTGATAAAGCGTTGTGGTGTGAGGGGAAAGTTGGATGAGAAAAGGAGAGGGGATGAAAATACCGTTGTTGCCCCCAATGGGGTCGACATCGCGGATGATCACAGCGCCCACCACCTGCTGCCCAATGAGTCGCAGCACTCACTCCTCAAGGTCTGAAAGCTGCTGGAGCTGAGGTTCACCCCCGCCTGTCCTCTGCTGCTCCCTCCTATTGTGGGCCATCTTGGCCTGCAAAATAAATGAATGTGTATGAATGAGAGTGCAGCTATGTGTGTGGGAGATATGCCTCTCATCGTTGAATTGCTGTGATTGTAAGCAAGGCATGAGATGAGGATGTGAGTTTGAGTAGCTGCACATGTTTAGTGGGGAAGTGGTGGGGGTGTGGTGCTTTGTGCAGTGTGCACAGACAAAGGTTCAGATGCTGGTATGCAGGACCTGTTTAAGCATGTACTCACCTTGACCACTCGACTGAGGTTGTTAAATTTCTTCCGGCACTGTGTCAGGCTGTGGTTCACCACATTACTATCCGAGACCTCCTGGGCCATTTCCTTTCACATTGCCTTGAAGACCTTGGGCAGTGGCCTCCTTTTGTGGCTGGGAACAGCACTGCCATTCTTCTCTCCACTCCAACCACCAATACCTCCAATGCCACGTCTGTGAAACGACGAGCTCTCTTCCTGGGAGTGGGATCAGTCATTGTCATCAGGGGATTCAGTTGCTCACAGGTCACCTTCTGAGCCAGAAATGCTGAATATGAGATTCTGCACAACGGTATAACCTCCCCTTTAAGAGCTGGAATGAGCCAGTGTGAAAGATCATTGCTGAATGCATTGCACTTAAAATTGATTATCGTTCTGCTGGTAGCACCCCTGTAGCACCCTACGGAGGTCATTAGCGCTTGATTTAGCGCTCTATTTCCTTCCTGGGGCGCTAACACACAATTTAGTAGAAGTTCAGAATCATTAACGTGTGGTGCTAAAATTTCAAAATTTCAAAGGTTAACGCCCGAAACGGGGTGCTACTGAATTTTTCCCCCATAGTACTAGAGAAATTAATGGGACTAAGTGGCGACAAATCCCTGGATCTGACAACCTGCATCCTAGAGTTTTAAAAGCAGTAGCTGCAGAGATAGTGGATGCACTGTTATTAATCTTCCACAATTCTCAAGATTCTAGAACAGTCCCCAAGGATTGGAAGGTAGCAAACATAACCCCACTATTTAAGAAAAGAGGAAGAGAAAAAATGGAGAACCATAGGCCAGTTAGCCTGACATCAGTAGTAGGCAAAATGCTAGAATCGATTAATAGGGACGTGGTAACAGGGCACTTAGAAAATCGTAATATGATTAGGCAGAGTTAACGTAGTTTTATGAAAGGGAAGTCATGTTTGACAAATCAGTTAGAGCTTTTTGAAGATGTAACTAATAGGATGGATAATGGGGAACCAGTGGATGTAGTGTATTTGGATTTTCAAAAAGCATTTTATAAGGTGCCACGCAAGAGGTTATTACACAAAATTAGGACTCACGTGATTTGGGGTAATATATTAGCAAGGATTGAGGATTGGTCAATGGATAGAAAACAGAGTAGGAACAAACGGGACATTTTCAGGTTGGCAGACTGCAGCTGGTGAGGTTCCTCAAGGATCAGTGCTGGGACCTCAGCTATTTAAGATCGATATTAATGACTTAGATGAAGGGACTGAGTGTAACATATCCAAGTTTGCTGATGAGGATGTTAGGTGGGAAAGTATGCTGTAATGAGGATGCAAAGAGACTACAGAGAGATATAGGCAGGTTGACTGAGTGGGCAATAATATGACAAATGGAATACAATGTGTGGAAGGGTGAAGTTATACATTTTGGTAGGAAAAACAAAAATTCAGAATATTTTTTGAATGGTGAGAGACTGGGAAATGTTTGCATTCAGAGGGACCTGGGTGTCCTTGTACATGAATTACAGGCAGTTAACATGCAGGTACAGCAAGCAATTAGAAAAGCAAATGGTATGTTAGCTTTTGTTACAAAGGGATTAGAGTATTAGAGTACAAGAGTAAATAAGTCTTACTACAATTGTACAGGGCATTTTTGAGGCCATACTTGGAGAACGGTGTACAGATCTGATCTCTTTTCTGTTACATTTAGAATAACTCCACAAGACTGTATATCTTAAGCTCAAACTGTTGTGACCTTGGTCTCTTTATTGTAACTCCAGAGTGAGGAGGCAGCCTGGTAGATTGCCTTTTATACCTGCTTGCCCAGGGTGTGCAGGTGACCATTGGGTCTCCCACAGGTGTGTCCCCTGGTGGCAAGTCTTACACATTAGTAATGTTTACATACATAACATCATTCCCCCTCAAAGTCTTATGTACAAGCTATTTACAAGTTGAGGTGATCTGTGGCTCTGCATTCCGGGTTGATCACCTGAGTTGAAATCCTGGCATGGGTGAGTTGGTTGGATCATTGCTGTGCTGCGTTGTGGCTGGTCTGATCGGACTGTCGGGCATGGTGGGTTCTCCTCGTGGTTGACCGCGAGGTGGATTGCTGGTTGGGTGTGTGTGGGTGGGTGGATCAATGATGGTAATATCCTCTTCAAACTGTTCTTGGTTGTCAGTGAACTGCAGTTTGGTCTGATCCAAGTGCTTTCTGCACGTTTGTCCATTCAAAAGTTTAACAACAAACACTCTATTCCCCTCCTTGGTAACACAGTGCTAGCAACCCATTTGGGACCATGACCATAATTAAGAACAAACACAGGGTCATTAACTTCAACGTCACGTGATACAGCCACACAATCGTGGAACATGTTATGCTGGTGACGCCGGGTTTCTACATGATCATTGAGATCCGGGTGGATTAAGGAGAGCCTGGTTTTGAGTGCTCTCTTCATTAGCAATTCTGCAGGGGGATCCCCAGTGCGGTAGCTGAGCAGAATCCGAGATAGCCGGGTCTGCAGGGAACCATCCGTCACACTTTTCAAGCTCTGCTTGATGGTTTGAACTGCCCGTTCCACTTGACCATAGGATGCGGGCTTAAACGGCGTAGACCTGACATGCTTGATGCTATTACGGTCATGAACTCGTTGAATTCCTAACTGGTGAAGCATGGTCCATTGTCACTAACAAGGACGCCGGGCAAACCACGGGTGGCGAACATGGCCCGGAGGCTTTCAATGGTGACGTACATGACGACATTATTGTACATTCAATCCATTTAGAGTAAGCGTCCACTGCTACTAGGAACAACATTCCTAGAAAGGGGCCAGCAAAATCTACGTGGACCCTTGACCACGGTTTGGAGGGCCATGACCTCAGACTTAGTGGGGCCTCCCTTGGTACATTGCTCAACTGTGATGGTGTATGCATGATTCCAATTCCGAGTCAATGCCGGGCCAACAAAAGTGCCACCTGGCGATAGCCTTCATCATGACTATGCCTGGGTGGGTACTGTGAAGGTCGCATATAAACATTTCCCGCCTTTTTTTTGGCAAAATTACACGATTTACCCCATAGGAGGCAGTCCGAATGGATGGACATTTCATCCTTGCATCGGTGGAATGGCTTAATTTCGTCTTGCATTTCCTCTGGGACCGCCGACCAACTCCCATTGACGACACAGGTTTTTACTAGTGATAGCATCGGGTCCTGGCTAGTCCAGGTCCTGGTCTGTCGAGCCGTGACGGGTGACCCCTCGCTCTCAAAAGCATCCATTGCAAGGAGCAAGTCTGTGGGTTGCGTCATTTCCATCCGGTGGTGGGCAATGGTAGTCGACTGAGGGCATCCACACAGTTCTCTGTGCCTGGTCTGTGGCGGATTACATAATCATAAGCAGATAGCGTTAGTGCCCATCTTTGGATGCGGGACGAAGCATTGGTGTTAATACCTTTGTTTTCTGAGAACAACGAAATGAGTGGCTTGAGGTCGGTTTCGAGCTCGAACCGAAGCCCAAATAGGTATTGGTACATTTTCTTAACCCCGTATACGCATGCTAATGCTTCTTTTTCAACCATACTGTAGGATCTTTCAGCCTTAGATAAGCTTCTGGACGCATATGCAACCGGTTGCAGTTTGCCTGACCCATTGGATTGCTGTAACAGACAACCAACCCCGTACGAAGATGCATCACGAGCTAGTACTAAACGTTTACACGGGTCATACAATACAAGTAACTTGTTAGAACATAGCAGGTTTCTGGCCTTATTAAAGGCTGTCTCTTGAGATTTACCCCAAACCCAGTCGTCACCCTTGCGTAGTAATAAATGCAATGGTTCCAGCAAAGTGCTCAACCCTGGTAAAAAGATACCAAAATAGTTGATGAGTCCCAGGAATGAACGCAGCTCTGTCACATTCTGTGGTCTGGGTGCATTCTTGATGGCCTCTATCTTGGAGACGGTGGGTCTGATGCCGTCCGCCGCAATCTTTCTCCCCAGAAATTCGACCTCTGGTGGCAGGAAAATACACTTGGAGCGTTTCAACCTGAGTCCCACTCTGTCCAGTCGCTTGAGAACCTCTTTCAGGTTGTGTAAGTGTTCGGTGATGTTGAGGCCAGTGATCAAGATATCATCTTGGAAAACCACGGTGCGCGGAACTGATTTCAGCAATCTCTCCATGTTCCTCTGGAAGATGGGCACCACCGAACGAATCCCGAAGGGGCATCTGTGGTATATGAACAGTCATCTATGCGTGGTGGTGTACGTCAATTTTTTCAAAGGTTCAGTCAGCTCCTGTGTCATGTAAGCAAACATAAGAACATAACATAACATGAGGCTGCAAAGAGATTTAGATAGGCTAAGCGAATGGGCTAAGGTTTGGCAGATGGAATACAATGTCGGAAAGTGTGAGGTCATCCACTTTGGAAAAAAAACAGTAAAAGGGAATATTATTTGAATGGGGAGAAATTACAACATGCTGCGGTGCAGAGGGACCTGGGGGTCCTTGTGCATGAATCCCAAAAAGTTAGTTTGCAGGTGCAGCAGGTAATCAGGAAGGCGAATGGAATGTTGGTCTTCATTGCGAGAGGGATGGAGTACAAAAGCAGGGAGGTCCTGCTGCAACTGTATAGGCTATTAGTGAGGTCGCACCTGGAGTACTGCGTGCAGTTTTGGTCACCTTACTTAAGGAAGGATATACTGGCTTTGGAGGGGGTACAGAGACGATTCACTCAGCTGATTCCGGAGATGAGAGGGTTACCTTATGATGATAGATTGAGTAGACTGGGTCTTTACTTGTTGGAGTTCAGAAGGATGAGGGGTGATCGTATAGAAACATTTAAAATAATGAAAGGGATAGACAAGATCGAGGCAGAGAGGTTGTTTCCACTGGTCGGGGAGACTAGAACTAGGGTGCACAGTCTCAAAATACGGGGGAGCCAATTTAAAACCGAGTTGAGAAGGAATTTCTTCTCCCAGAGGGTTGTGAATCTGTGGAATTCTCTGCCCAAGGAAGCAGCTGCGGCTAGCTCATTGAATGTATTCAAATCACAGATAGATAGATTTTTAACCAATAAGGGAATTAAGAGTTACGGGGAACGGGCGGGTAAGTGGAGCTGAGTCCACGGCCAGATCAGCCATGATCTTGTTGAATGGAAGAGCAGGCTCGAGGGGCTAGATGGCCTACTCCTGTTCTTAATTCTTATGTTCTTATGTTCAACACTGGAACAATTGGAGTGGCCCACTCGTTGAACTCGACTGGCGATATGATCCCCTCTCGTTGAAACATAGAAACATAGAAAATAGGTGCAGGAATAGGAAATTCGGCCCTTCGAGCCTGCACCGCCATTCAGTAAGATCATGGCTGATCAGTTTTGCAACGTTACCACCCCATTCCTGCTTTCTCTCCATACCCCTTGATTCCTTTAGCTGTAAGGGCCACATCTAACTCCCTTTTGAATATATCTAACGAATTGGCCTCAACAACTTTCTGTGGTAGAGAATTCCACAGGTTCACAATTCTCTGAGTGAAGAAGTCTTTCCTCATCTCAGTCCTAAATGGCTTACCCCTTATCCTTAGACTATGACCCCTGGTTCTGGACTTCCCCAACATCGGGAACATTCTTCCTGCATCTAACCTGTACAATGCTGTCAGAATTTTATATGTTTCTATGAGATCCACTCTCATTCTTCTAAATTCCAGTGAATATAAGCCTAGTCGATCCAGTCTTTCTTCTTATGGCAGTCCTGCCATCCCGGGAATCAGTCAGGTGAACCTTCACTGCAATCCCTCAATAGCAAGAATGTCCTTCCTCAGATTAGGAGAGCAAAACTGTACACAATCTTCAAGGTGTGGCCTCAACAAAGCCCTGTACAACTTCAGTCAGACCTCCCTGCTCCTATACTCAAATCCTCTCACTATGAAGGCCAACATGCCAATTGCCTTCTTCACCGCCTGCTGTATCTGCATGCCAACTTTCAATGACTGATTTACCATGACACCCAGGTCTTATTGCACCTCCCCTTTTCCTAATGTGTCACATAGAAACATAGAAACATAGAAAATAGGTGCAGGAGTGGGCCATTCGGCCCTTCGAGCCTGAACCGCCTTTCAATGAGTTCATGGCTGAACATGCAACTTCAGTACCCCATTCCTGCTTTCTCGCCATACCCCTTGATCCCCCGAGTAGTAAGGACTACATCTAACTCCTTTTTGAATATGTTTAGTGAATTGGCCTCAACAACTTTCTATGGTAGAGAATTCCACAGGTTCACCACTCTCTGGGTGAAGATGTTTCTCCTCATCTCGGTCCTAAATGGCTTATCCCTTATCCTTAGACTGTGACCCCTGGTTCTGGACTTCCCCAACATTGGGAACATTCTTCCTGCATCTAACCTGTCTAAACCCGTCAGAATTTTAAACGTTTCTATGAGATCCCCTCTCATTCTTCTGAATTTCAGTGAATACAAGCCCAGTTGATCCAGACTTTCTTGATATGTCCCGCCTTCCCGGGAATCAGTCTGGTGAACCTTCGCTGCACTCTCTCAATAACAAGAATGTCCTCCCTCAAGTTAAGAGACCAAAACTGGACACAATACTCCAGGTGTGGCCTCACCAAGGCCCTGTACAATTGTAGTAACACCTCCCTGCCCCTGTCCCAAATCCCCTCGCTATGAAGGCCAAAATGCCATTTGTTTTCTTAACCCCCTGCTGTACCTGCATGTCAACCTTCAATGACTGATGTACTATGACACCCAGGTCTCGTTGCACCTCCACTTTTCCTAATCTGTCACCATTCAGATAATAGTCTGTCTCTCTGTTTTTACCACCAAAGAGGATAGCCTCACATTTATCCACATTATACTTCATCTGCCATGCATTTGCCCACTCACCTAACCTATCCAAGTCACTCTGCAGCCTCATAGCATCCTCCTCGCAGCTCACACTGCCACCCAACTTAGTGTCATCCGCAAATTTGGAGATACTACATTTAATCCCCTCATCTAAATCATTAATGTACAGTGTAAACAGCTGGGGCCCCAGCACAGAACCTTGCGGTACCCCACTAGTCACTGCCTGCCATTCTGAAAAGTACCCATTTACTCCTACTCTTTGCTTCCTGTCTGCCAACCAGTTCTCAATCCACATCAGCACACTACCCCCAATCCCATGTGCTTTAAATTTGTACATTAATCACTTGTGTGGGACCTTGTCGAAGGCCTTCTGAAAGTCCAAATACACCACATCAACTGGTTCTCCCTTGTCCACTCTACTGGAAACATCCTCAAAAAATTCCAGAAGATTTGTCAAGCATGATTTCCCTTTCACAAATCCATGCTGACTTGGACCTATTATGTCACCTCTTTCCAAATGTGCTGCTATGACATCCTTAATAATTGATTCCATCATTTTACCCACTACCGATGTCAGGCTGTCTGGTCTATAATTCCCTGTTTTCTCTCTCCCTCCTTTTTTAAAAAGTGGGGTTATATTGGCTACCCTCCACTCCATAGGAACTGATCCAGAGTCTATGGAATGTTGGAAAATGACTGTCAATGCATCCGCTATTTCTAAGGCCACCTCCTTAAGTACTCTGGGATGCAGACCATCAGGCCCTGGGGATTTATCGGCCTTCAATCCCATCAATTTCCTCAACACAATTTCCCGATTAATTAGGATTTCTCTCAGTTCTCCCATTTTTCCTCGACCCTCTGACACATTTTATATCCGGAAGTTTGTTTGTGTCCTCCTTAGTGAATACCAAGCCAAAGTACTTGTTCAATTGGTCTGCCATTTCTTTGTTCCCCATTATGACTTCCCCTCATTCTGACTGCAGGGGACCTACGTTTGTCTTTACTAACTTTTTTCTCTTTACATATCTATAGAAGCTTTTGCAGTCCATTTTAATGTTCCCTGCAAGCTTCCTCTCGTACTGTATTTGCCCTGCCCTAATCAAACCCTTTGTCCTCCTCAGCTGAGTTCTAAATTTCTCCCAGTCCCCGGGTTCGCTGCTATTTCTGGCCAATTTGTATGCCACTTCCTTGGCTTTAATACTATCCCTGATTTCCCTTGATAGCCACGGTTGAGCCACCTTCCCTTTTTTATTTTTACGCCAGACAGGGATGTACAATTGTTGTAGTTCATCCATGCGGTCTCTAAATGTCTGCCATTGCCCATCCACAGTCAACCCCTGAAGTATCATTCGCCAATCTATCCTAGCCAATTCACGCCTCATACCTTCAAAGTTACCCTTCTTTAAGTTCTGGACCATGGTCTCTGAATTAACTGTTTCATTCTCCATCCTAATGTAGAATTCCACCATTCAGATAATATTCTGCCTTCCTGTTTTTGCCACCAAAGTGGATAACCTCACATTTATCTGCATTATACTGCATCTGCCTGCATTTGCCCATTCACCTAACCTGTCCAAGTCCCCCTGCAGCCGATTAGCATCCACCTCACAGCTCGCACTGCCACCCAGCTTAGTGTCATATGCAAACTTGGAGATATTACATTCAATTCCTTTGTCTAAATCATTAATGTATATTGTAAATAGCTGGGGTCCCAGCACTGAACCTTGCGGTACCCCACTAGTCACTGCCTGCCATTCTGAAAAGGACCCCTTTATTCCTACTCTTTGCTTCCTGTCTGCCAATGAGTTCTCTATCCACATCAATACATTACCCCCAATACCATGTGCTTTAATTTTGCATACTAATCTCTTGTTGGGACCTTGTCAAAAGCCTTTTGAAAGTCCAAATACACCACATCCACTGGTTCTCCCTTGTCCACTCTACTAGTTACATCCTCAAAAAATTCTAGAAGATTTGTCAAGCATGATTTCTCTTTCATAAATCTATGCTGACTTGGACCGATCCTGTCACTTTATTAATTGATTCCAACATTTTCCTCACTACTGATGTCAGACTAACCAGTCTATATTTCCCTGTTTTCTCTCTCCCTCCTTTTTTTAAAGTGGGATTACATTAGCTACCCTCCAATCCATAGGAACTGATGCAGAGTCTTTAGAATGTTGGAAAATGACTACCAATGCATCCACTATTTCCAGGGCCACTTCCTTAAGTACACTGGGATGAAGACTACCAGGCCCTGGGAATTTATCGGCCTTCAGTCCCATCAATTTCCCTAACACAATTTCCTGACTAATATGGATTTCCTTCAGTTCCTCCTTCTCGTTAGGCCCTCAGTCCCCGAGTATTTCCAGAAGGTTATTTGTGTCTTCCTTAGTGAAGACAGAACCAAAGTATTTGTTCAATTGATCTGCCATTTCTTTGTTCCCCATTATAAATTCATCTGATTCGGACTGCAAGGGACCTATATTTGTCTTCACTAATCTTTTTCTCTTCACATATTATAGAAGCTTGTGCAGTCAGTTTTCATGTTCCCTGCAAGCTTACTCTCATACTCTATTTTCCCCCTCCTAATTAAACACTTTGTCCTCCTCTGCTGAATTCTAAATTTCTCCCAATCCTCAGGTTTGCTGCTTTTTCTGACCAATTTATATGCCTCTTCCTTAGATTTAACATTATCCCTAATTTCCAGTGAAATTATAATGGGGAACAAAGAAATGGCAGACCAATTGAACCAATACTTCGGTTCTGTCTTCACGAAGGAAGATACAAATAACCTTCCGATGGTACTAGGGGACAGTGGGTCTAGTGAGAAGGAGGAGCTGAAGGATATCCTTATTAGGTGGGAAATTGTGTTAGGGAAATTGATGGGATTGAAGGCCGATAAGTCCCCGGGGCCTGATGGTCTGCATCCCAGAGTGCTCAAGGAAGTGGCCCTAGAAATAGTGGATGCATTAGTGATCATTTTCCAACAGTCTATCGACTCTGGATCAGTTCCCATGGACTGGAGGGTAGCTAATGTAACACCACTTTTTAAAAAAGGAGGGAGAGAGAAAACGGGTAATTATAGACTGGTTAGTCTGACATCAGTAGTGGGGAAAATGTTGGAATCGATCATGAAGGACGAAATAGCAGCGCATCTGGAAAGCGGTGACAGGATCGGATCAAGTCAGCATGAAAGGGAAATCATGCTTGACGAATCTTCTGGAATTTTTTGAAGATGTAACTAGCAGAGTGGACAAGGGAGAACCAGTGGATGTGGTGTATTTAGGCTTTCAAAAGGCTTTTGACAAGGTCCCACACAAGAGATTGGTGTGCAAAATTAAAGCACATGGTTTTGGGTGTAATGTACTGACGTGGATAGGGAACTGGTTGGCAGACAGGAAGCAGAGAGTCGGGATAAACAGGTCCTTTTCAGATTGGCAGGCAGTGACTAGTGTAGTGCCGCAAGGCTCAGTGCTGGGACCCCAGCTCTTTACAATATACATTAACGATTTGGATAAAGAAATAGAGTGTAATATCTCCAAGTTTGCAGATGACACTAAACTGCGTGGCTGAGTGAGCTGTGAGGAGGATGCTAAGAGGCTGCAGGGTGACTTGGAATGGTTAGGTGAGTAGGCAAATACATGGCAGATGCAGTATAATGTGGATAAATGTGAGTTTATCCATTTTGGGGGCAAAAACACAAAGGCAGAATATTATCTGAATGGTGGCATACTAGGAAAAGGGGAGGTGCAATGAGACCTGGGTGTCATGGTTCATCAGTCACTGAAAGTGGGCATGCAGGTACAGCAGGCGATAAAGAAGGCAAATGGTATGTTGGCCTTCATAGCTAGGGGATTTGAATCTAGAAGCAGGGAGGAGGTCTTACAGCAGTTGTACAGGGCCTTAGTGAGGCCTCACCTGGAATATTGTGTACAGTTTTGGTCTCCTAGTCTGAGGAAGGACATTCTTGCTATTGAGGGAGTGCAGCGCAGGTTCACCTGACTGATTCCAGGGGTGGCTGGACTGACATATGAGGAGAGACTGGATCAACTGGGCCTTTATTCACTGGAGTTTAGAAGGATGAGAGCGGATCTCATAGAAACATATAAAATTCTGACGGTACTGGACAGGTTAGATGTGGGAAGAATGTTCCCGATGTTGGGGAAGTCCAGAACCAGGGGACATAGTCTTAGGATAAGGGGTAGGCCTTTTAGGACTGAGATGAGGAGAAACTTCTTCACTCAGAGAGTTGTTAACCTGTGGAATTCCCTGCCGCAGAGAGTTGTTGATGCCAGTTCACTGGATATATTCAAGAGGGAGTTAGATATGGCTCTTACGGTTAAGGGGATCAAGGGGTATGGAGAGAAAGCAGGAAAGGGGTACTGAAGGAATGAGCAGCCATGATCTTATTGAATGGCGGCGCAGGCTCGACGGGCCGAATGGCCTACTCCTGCACCTTTTGTTCTATGTTTTTATGTTTCCCTTGTTAGCAATGGTTCAGCCACCTTCCCTGTTTTATTTTTACACCAGACAGGGATGTACAATTGTTGAAGTTCATCCATGTGATCTTTAAATGTCTGCCATTGCCTATCCACCGTCAATCCTTTAAGTATCATTCGCCAGTCTATCCAAGCCAATTCACATCTCATGCCATCGAAGTTACCTTTCTGCAAGTTCAGGACTCTAGTCTATGAATTAACCGTGTCACTCTTCATCTTAATGAAGAATTCTACCATAATTATGATCACTCTTCCCCAAGGAACCTCGACAACAAGATTGCTAATTAATCCTCTCTCGTTACACAACACCCAGTCTAGGATGGCCAGCTCTCTAGTTGGGTCCTCGATGAATTGGTCTAGAAAACCATCCCTTATACACTCCAGGAAATCCTCCTCCACCGTATTGTGACCAGTTTGGTTTGCCCAATCTATATGCAGGTTAAAGTCACCGATGATAACTGCTGTACCTTTATTGCACGCATCCCTAATTTCCTGTTTGATACTATCCCCAACCTTACTACTACTGTTTGGTGGTCTGTACACAACTCCCACTTGCGCTTTCTGCCCTTTGGTGTTCCGCAGCACTACCCATACTGATTCCACATCATCCAAACTAATGTCCTTCCTTACTATTGCGTTAATCTCCTCTTTAACCAGCAACGCTACCCCACCTCCTTTTCCTTTCTGTCTATTCTTCCTGAATATTGAATACCCCTGGATGTTGAGTTCCCAGCCTTGGTCACCCTGGAGCCATGTCTCCGTAATCCCAATTGCATCATATCCGTTAACAGCTATCTGCGCAGTTAATTCATCCACCTTATTACAAATGCTCCTCGCATTGAGACACAGAGCCTTCAGGCTTGTTTTTTTTACACTCTTTGTCCTTTTAGAATTTTGCTGTAATGTGGCTCTTTTTGATTTTTGCCTTTGACTTTGCTGCCCTCCACGTTTCCTAATCTCCTTTCTACCTTTTGCTTCTGCCCATTTTACTTCCCTCTGTCTCCCTGCATAGATTCCCATCCCCCTGCCATATTAGATAAAACCCTCCCCAACAACAATGTCCAGCTCGATCTCGACTTTCTCTCGCATCATGTATGGAACCGCTCGGGCCTTGTCATGAATGGGTCATGCATCAGGGACTAGATGGATCTGCACTTTGGCGCCTGTGAAGTTGCCGATGCCTGGCTCGAATAACGACGGGAATTTGTTTAGCACTTGGGTGCATGAAGCGTCATCCTCCGAAGATAGTGCTTTGATGTTGTCCCAGTTCCATCGGATCTTTCCTAGCCAGCTTCTGCCGAACAGCATTGGGCCATCGCCTGGTACAATCGATAGTGGTAAATCATGCACAGCTCCATCGTACGATACCTTCATTGCCGCACTGCCAATAACTAATATGAGCTCTTTGGTATAAGTGCGAAGCTTGGTTTGGATCGGACTTAGCTTGGCCTTTGTGCCTTGTTGCCCACAGTTTCTCAATAGCCTTCTGGCTCATAATTGACTGACTCGCTCCTGTGTCCAATTCCATGGAAACTGAAATACCGTTTAATTTGACTTTTAACATTATCGGAGGGCTTTTGGCAGTGAAGGTGTGTACACTTCCTCTTCAGCCTCAGGTTGAGTTGCCTCTCTTACTTGTTCAGCATAATCCGCACCGAATCGGTCATCTTCTGCTGACTCTGCCACGTGGTGAGTCGCAGCATGTCTGCACATTCGCTGGAGGTGCCCTTTGTTCCGCAGCCTTTGCACACGTAGTGCTTGAATCGACATTGATGGGCTCGACGATTACCCCCACAGCATCATCATGGTGTTAATGGATTCGCATTCACGCCCCACGGCAGACTCTGAGTTATCCTAGATCTGGCCTCTGCGGGTGTGTAGGCCCTGCCACGTACAGTTCTGCCTGCTGAAGGTGTTATTTTATGCACAGTACTTGTCGATGAGTTCCGATGCTGCAATGATATCCGTTTAGTGTTATCATTCATGGACATAAAAGCCTGGGCTATCGTGATGGCCTTGCTCAGATCTAGGGATTCGGCAGACAGCAGTTTGCGAAGAATGACCTCGTGGCCGATTCCAAGCATGAAAAAGTCCCACAAGACATCCGCCAAAAATCCAGCAAGTATGCACGGTCCCGCAAGGCATCTTAGGTCAGCGATATAGCTCGGCACGTCCTGGCCCTCGGAGCGGTGGTGCGTATAAACACGATACGTGGGCATCAAGATGCTCTCCTTCAGCTTAAGGTGTTCCTGAACCAGCGTGCACAACTCTTCATATGTCTTGTCCATTGGTTTCATCGATGCTAGCAGATTTTTGATGAGGCCATATATCGTGGACCTGCAAACGGTGAGGAGAATCGCTCTGTGCTTGATCACGGTTTCTGCCTTTTTCAGCTCGTTGGCCATGAAGTACTGGTCAAGACATTCAATGAAGGCTTCCCAATCATCACCCTCAGCAAATCTCTCAAGAATATGAATGGCAGCCATAACTGCATGAAAGTTCATGATTTGTTGCTCGTCGCCAATTGTTACGTTTAGAATTACTCCACAAGACTCTATATCTTAAGCTCAAACTGTTGTGACCTTGGTCTCTTTATTGTAACTCCAGAGTGAGGAGGCAGCATGGTAGACTGCCTTTTATGCCTGCTTGCCCAGGGTGTGCAGGTGACCATTGGGTCTCCCACAGGTGCGCCCCCTGGTGGCAAGTCTTACACATTGGTAATGTTTACATACATAACACTTTCTTAAGGAAAGACATACTTGTCTTAGAGAAAGTGCCACGAAGGTTCACTTGACTGGTTCCTGGGATGAGTGGATTGCCCCATGAGGAGAGATTGAGTAGACTAGACCTATATTCCCTAGAGTTTAGAAGAATGAGACATGATCTAATTGAAACATATAAAATTCTTAAGGGGCTTGACAATGGAAGTAATTTTACTGTAATTTTACTGGCTTCGACTGCGTGAAATTGATGGTGAGACTACTTCACTTGTGACATTGTTTGCCCGCTACATTATCTGAATACAGTTGAAATCCTACATCACACAATGTTTCATTACTCATTGCAGATAAATTGTAGCTCCGAACGCAATCACACGACTTTTCTTTGCTTATTACATGTGTAAAACTCTGATCATCAATTACAAGCTTTACATTTAACTCACAGTTGCTATTACATTGATTGAGAATGTGGAACTGTCCCTTTAAATGTGGCGGGTTGCAGGCCTCCTTTAAGAGAGCCTTGCTATCTTTACCCCAATTCTCTTCTCCGTTTGGTGCCATGTGTTGCTCCATCAGCGCTGCACCTCGTGGTCTGGCCGCCGCCATCTTTTTCTTCAGCGCTTCGCCTCGTGGTTTGGGTGCCATCTTTCTTCCACTCACAATGTTGACTGCTGTGATCCTCTTCTCCCCGGGTTCTGCCAGCGAGGCTGGGAAGTCGGCTTTGGATCCAATTTTCTTCCTCCGGAGTCCTGCCACTGGAGCCTGGAAGGTGCGTTCGGGTCGTCTCAGCTGGATCATCTCCACACAGTCGTGCTGAGCGGTCTGTGCTTCGGGTGTTGTGCTGGTCTGCTCTCTGGTGCCGGATCCAACCTCAGATGGGGGCTTGCTTTGCCTCTGAGCGCGGGGGACGTCGATCGCTGGAGGGATGAAATCTTCCCAGCTCCAATCGATGTTCTTCATCCACCGTCTTCCGAGTAGCGTTGGTCCATCACCTGCAACAATCCACAGAGGTAACTTGTGCACCGCACCATCATGGAGTACCTTTACATCCGCACTACCAACAACTGGGATAAGTTCATCGGTGTAGGTGCGCAGCTTTGCCTGAACCGGGACCAACTTGGGTCATTCAGCTTGATTGTCCCATAGTCTCTCAAAGGCTTATTGATTCATTACTGACTGGCTCGCCCCCATGTCCACTTCCATGAAGACTGGAATGCCATTTATCTCGACTTCCATCCTCAATGAGAAACATTCTGTGGGTGCAGGTAAACATACTATACACCTCGTCATGGGGCTGAGCTGCCTTTCTGACCACCTCTTCATAATTCACGCTGGATTCATGGCCATCTGCAGACTCTTCATCAACATAGTGAGTCATATTTCTTTTATACATTCGCTGGAGGTGGCCCTTTGTGCTGCAGCCTTTACACACATCGTCTTTAAAACGGCACTGGTCAGCCTTGTGATTCCCTCCGCAACGCCAGCATGGTGCTAACCGATTAACCCCCCTCGGCGGACTCAGAGTTAAGGGACTCGGGGGCCTGTTCTCTCTCCCCTGAGTAGATTCACTTTCTACAGTCCAGCCTCTAAAAGGCGCCAGTCTGTGTACCGTACTTGCCAGGTTTGAGTCCTGAGGATGAGTCATCCGCCCAGAGCCGCAGGTCGAGGTCATGAATGCCTTGCTCATGGTGATGGCCTTGTGCAGTGTGACTGTGGTGTCCGCAGATAGCAGCCTGTGAAGAAGGCCCTCATGGCCGATTCCGATGACAAAGATATCCTGCAGTGTTTCGGTGAGCTGTTCACCAAAATCACATGGTGCCGCCAGCCTCCTGAGGTCTGCAGCATATTTCACGATTTCCTGACCTTCGGGCCATCGATGGATATAAAACCGGTGTCTGGCTGCGAGGATGCTCTCTTTTGGGCTTGAGTTGTTCTTGGATCAGCGTTACAAGCTCCTCATACGTCTTGGTCATTGTCTTCGTTGGTGCCAGCAAGTCCCTGACAAGGCCATAGATGGTGGACCCACAACTGGTTAGCAGGATTGCTCTGCGCTTATCAGCCAGTGTGGCCGGATTATCGCCTGTCAGGTCATTTGCTGTGAAGAAATGGTAGAGCCTCTCCACAAAGGCGTCCCAATCATCACCATCGGCGAACTGCTGCAATGTAAGAAGGTTAGCCATTTTCGCGTGAAAGTCCGTAATCTCGTCACCAATTGTTATGTCTTTAGATGCTCTGATAATGACTCCACGAGGCAATGTGTTGTACTTGAACTGTAGTGACCTTAGTCCATTTAATACAACTCCTGAGTGATCATCACACATGGTGGCCTGCCTTTTATACTAGGCCAGGCACACCTGTACAGGTAACCTACAAGTCACCCACTGCAGTGCCCTCTGGTGGCACACCTTAGTGACCATACAGCTGGTGTACAAGTTTCCCATAGTAGTGCTCTCTAGTGGCACATCATATGTAATAGTACAAGCAGTAAACATGTCTAGATATATGACAGACGTCTGGAGCTCCCTCTATCGGTTCTTTCTGGACAGGATGAGATTCGAAGTCTGTCAGGGGTAACGGACATTTGTGCAGGTCTCTCTCATATGCCAAGAATTGTGACAACAGTGTGGTAGCCTTGGGGTTAATATCAACATCTCTTTGTAGAAGTACCAGTGTCCATTTACTGAGGCATTGCGAGGAAATCAGCGAGTTCCCCGGTTTCATAAGTAAATTCAGTGGGGTATTGGGGCTGTGCAGGATAATGGCCTGCAGCCCTGTAATGTATGTAAAGTAGTGCATCGCCCAGAAGGCAGCCAACAATTGATGTTCCCAAGCAGTATATGTCTTCTCTGCTCCCTGTAGTATCCTAGATGCGTATGCAGTGGGTTGTAGTTGGTGAGCTCTTTCTTGACAGAAGACAGCAGTGAGACTATGTTCTGTAGCCCCAACCTCTAGGTGAAAGGGCTGTGAGGGGTCTGGGGAAATCAAACATGATGCCTGTGTTACTGCTGCTTTCAGCTTAGTCACCGACTGGGTGTAGGTATCTGTCCATGCTGGGCGTACATCATCACTCTTGAGTTTCAGGAGCTCATAAAGGAGTTTCACACATACCTCAAAGCCTGGGATAAAATTCCTTTGGTATCCCACCAAACCAAGGAACGAGTGTAGGGCGATCTTGGAAATGGGTAAGGGCAGTTTCTGGATAATTTCCCTTTTGCGGGATTCAGAGGACTATCCGTCAGGAGAGAGGGACATCTCCAAGAAGGTGAGCCGTTTCTTTACCAACTGAGCCTTGCATGGATTCACCTTTAGTCCCGATTGAGTTAGCAACGATAATAATTTGTTTGAAAAGGACAGATGTTCTTCCATACTTTTGGTCACCAACAATAGGTCGTCCACGGTGGGCTGTGAAAAGGTCATTAGGGCCACGGCCTTTCGCTTGTGAAAGATTGTGGGCGCGTTGTGGAACCCTTGGGGTAAGCAAGTCCAGGTCTTCAAAAGTAAAAGCAAATTTGTACTGGTCTACTTTTTGATCTGGAATGCTCCAGATTCCGTTAGAAATGTGGAGGGTCGAGAAGTATTTAGACCTGGTGGGGATTTGGGACAGTAGGGTGGGAGCTTCTCTTACCCTCATCATCATAGGCAGTCCCTCGGAATCAAGGAAGACTTGCTTCCACTCTTAGCATAAGTTCTTAGGTGGTTGTACAGTCTAATATGAGAACCACAGTCCCATGTCACAGGTGAGACAGACAGTGGTTGAAGGGAAGGGTAGATGTGGAGCTTGGTTTGCCGCACGCTCCTTCCGCTGCCTGCGCTTGATTTCTGCATGCTCTCAGCAACGATACTCGAGGAGCTCAGCGCCCTCCCGAATGCACTTCCTCCACTTAGGGCGGTCTTTGGCCAGGGAGTCCCAGGTGTCAGTGGGGATGTCGCACTTTATCATGAAGGCTTTGAGGGTGTCCTTGTAACGCTTCCTCTGCTCACCTTTGGCCCGTTTGCCGTGAAGGAGTTCCGAGTAGAGCAATTGCTTTGGCAGTCTCGTGTCTGGCATGGGAACTATGTGGCCTGCCCAGCGGAGCTGATCGAATGTGGTCAATGCTTCAATGCTGGGGATGTTGGCCTGGACGAGGACGCTAATGTTGGTGCGTCTGTCCTCCCAGGGGATTTGTAGGATCTTGCGGAGACATCGTTGGTGGTATCTCTTACCACTAGTGAACCGGATTATGTCACCGAATTCAATTTCCAGTAATCGATAGTCAGTCGGCAACTGTCATCTGGCTTCTTCACCGGTCAGGCGGATGAATTGATCATGAAAGTGCCTGGTCTAACAATGTCCTGCTCAACGAGAGAAAGTATGGTGTCTCTGATGTAGGGGTGGCTTTCCTTTGGGATGGGTATTGCTTGGTAAAGGGCTGAGGAGGATGATCAATCGACTCCTTGCCCTCCATTCTCCCACAATCGTGTTTGCCGGTGGTGAACACCACCAGGTGTATCTGAATTAATCGCTGAACATTCTCATCTGTACTTTCGGGGGGTTTATACACGGATGGCTTTTTAATGGTGAAAACAGAATGAGCATCTGAAATTTCTACAATGCTTCCCTCACTTCTCAACTCCATCCATATACAATCCCGATTATTGTCGATTACCGCCCCATATTGTTCTAGCACACCATTCCCCTCTCATTGGGGGTAGGCAAAAGCACTGGAGAAGTACAACCAACGATGCCTCTGCAAGATCCTGCAAATCCATTGGCAGGACAGGCGCACCAACATCAGTGTTCTCGCTCAGGCCAACATCCCCAGCATCGAAGCATTGACCATGGTTGAACAGCTCTGATGGATGGGGCACATAGTTCGCATGCCCGATACGAGACTCCTAAAACAAGTGCTCTACTCAAATCTGCGACATGGCAAGCGATCCCCAGGTGGGCAGAGGAAACACTTCAAGGACACCCTCAAAGCCTCCTTGAAAGAGTGCAACATCCCCACCGACACTTGGGGAATCCCTGGCCTAAGACTGCTCAAAATGGAGGAGAAGGCACCAAACACCTCGAGTCTCTTCACCGGGAGTAAGTGAAAGCCAAGCGCAAACAGCGGAAGGTGACAACCCAAGCACCCCATCCACCCACCCATCCCTCCAACCACCGTCTGCCCCAGCTGTGCCAGAGACTGTAGGTCCCGCATTGGACTCATCAGTCACCTGAGAAGCAAGTCATCCTCGACTCCGACGGACTGCCGAAGAAGAAAAAGGCATCAGCATGGGTGACGCGACCTTGCAGGTGAGACCTCACAACCGAAGTTCAGAGGCCTTTCCTGTGTATGCAGTAGTTGTTCCGCCATTAAATCCTTTAAGGAGTAAACATGCTTTGCCCGCCACTGTATGGCGTGCAGGGTGTGGATAATGGTGACGGTGGAACAAGTATCAATGAGCATAGTCTGCTGTTGGCCCCCCCTTTGGACTGCAGGGATTATGGGTCATCCATCCACATCGCGTCAGAACCCCACCTCCGACCAATAGAAGCAGGCCGAACCCCATCATTGGGATCCTTCCAGAGGCTGCTGAGATTGAGGTGCAGGAGGACTTGTAACCATGCACACCTGTTGGTGGATCTGCCTTCCCGTAGTTATTTGGGTTTTCATAAGAGAAATGAATTGGGCTAACTGCTGCTCTACACCCAAGGGCTTGTGCATCTCTCAGAGTATACCCAGGCGGTGCCTCCTTGTTTGGTGCCTGTTTGGATCCCGAGCAGCCTTTTGCCAAGTGGCCGCTCTTTCCACAACTATAGCAAAGACCCTTGACCAGGTAACATCTAGGTTCCTCTACTGCCACTACTGGCTTCATCGAGGTGGACCCTTTTGGTGCTGGGGGCCTGAGCTGATCCTTCACTACCTCCCATGCCCTGTGAGCGGTCCATCGATCAGTAGCCGTACAGATATACCTAGAGTCACTCTAACTCAAGGGTGCAGTTGGGTCAGGAACATGTTTGTGAACAGTTCCTGATCCTTTCCCACCACAACATTTGCAGGTGCCTGGTTCTGGGTTCATTGTACAGGCAATTGGCGGAAGCTCTGGGAGCCTCGTCTGGGCATAGCCGCTAGATTCAGGTTCTGGATTCCCAAGTGATTAAGAATCTCGGCCACAATTGCAGCTGTAAGTGGATAACCTCACATTTTCCCACATTATACTCCATCTGGTGTAGCAGTAACCTTTTATGTGGCATCTTATCGAAGGCTTTCTGGAAATCCAAATATATGACATCTACTGCTTCCCCTTTATCCACCCTGCTCATTACATCCTCAAAGAACTCCAGCAAGTTTGTCAAGCATGATTTGCCTTTCATAAAACCATGCTGACTCTGCTTGACTGCATTATGATTCTCTAAATGTCCTGCCACTACCTCCTTACTGATGGACTCCAGCATTTTCCCAATGACAGATGTTAGGCAAACTGGTCTGTAGTTTCCTGCATTCTGTCTCCTTCCTTTCTGAAATAGGGGTGTTACATTTGCAGTTTTCCAGTCCACTGGGACCTCTTCAGAATCCAGCAAATTTTGTTAGATTACAACCAATGCATCCACTATCTCTGCAGCTACCTCTTTTATGACCCTAGGATGCAGGCCATCAAATCCAGGGGACTTGTCCATCTTTACTCCCATTAGTTTGCCCAGAACATTTTCTCCAGTGATAGTGATTGTTTTAAGTTCCCCCCTGCCATTAGCCTCTTGATTATAAATAATTGGGATGCTTTTCATGTCTCCTACTGTGAAGACCAATACAAAATATTTGTTTAAAGTCTCCGCCATTTCCCTGTTTCTCATTAGTAATCCCCCAGTCTCATCCTGCAAGGGACCAACGTTTACTTTATCTACTCATTTACTTTTCATATATCTGTAGAAGCTCTTGCTGTCTATGTTTATATTTCTTGCTGGTTTACTCTCATAATCTATCTTCTCTCTCTTTATCCATTTATTTAGTCTTCCTTTGCTGGTTTTTAAAAATTTCCCAATCCTCTGGCCTTTCACTGTTCTTCACAACATTGTGTGCCTTTGTTTTCAATTTGATAGCAGCTTTTACTTCCTTAGTTAGCCAAGGATGGTTCATCCTTCTCTTAAAGTCTTTCTTTCTCACTGGAATATATATTTGCTGAGAGTTATGAAATATCTCCTTATATGTTTGCCACTGCTTATCGACCGTTTAATCTATTTTCCCAGTTCACTTTAACCAACTCTGCCTTCATACCTTTGTAATTATCTTTATTTAAGTTCAGAACACTAGTTTGAGAACTAGCTTTCTCACCCTCAAACTGACTTTGAAATTCTACCATGCTATGATCTCTCTTCCCAAGAGGATCCTTCACTACGAGATCATTAATTAATCCAGACTCGTTACACATTACCAGATCTAAAATAGTCTGCGCTCTGGTTAGTTCCACAACGTATTGTTCCAAGAATCCATCCCGAATACACTCTATGAACTCTTCCTCAAGGCTACCTTTGCCAATTTGATTTGTCCAATCAATCTGAAGATTAAAATCGCCTATGATTATGTACCTTTAGAAACATAGAAACATAGAAAATAGGTGCAGGAGCAGGCCATTCAGCCCTTCTAGCCTGCACCGCCATTCAATGAGTTCATGGCTGAACATGAAACTTCAGTACCCCATTCCTGCTTTCTCGCCATAACCCTTGATCCCCCGAGTAGTAAGGACTTCATCTAACTCCCTTTTGAATATATTTAGTGAATTGGCCTCAACTACTTTCTGTGGTAGAGAATTCCACAGGTTCACCACTCTCTGGGTGAAGATGTTTCTCCTCATCTCGGTCCTAAATGGCTTACCCCTTATCCTCAGACTGTGACCCCTGGTTCTGGACTTCCCCAACATTGGGAACATTCTTCCTGCATCTAACCTGTCTAAACCCGTCAGAATTTTAAACGTTTCTATGAGGTCCCCTCTCATTCTTCTGAACTCCAGTGAATACAAGCCCAGTTGATCCAGTCTTTCTTGATAGGTCAGTCCCGCCATCCCGGGAATCAGCCTGGTGAATCTTCGCTGCACTCCCTCAATAGCAAGAATGTCCTTCCTCAAGTTAGGAGACCGAAACTGTACACAATACTCCAGGTGTGGCCTCCCCAAGGCCCTGTACAACTGTAGCAACACCTCCCTGCCCCTGTATTCAAATCCCCTCGCTATGAAGGCCAACATGCCATTTGCTTTCTTAACCGCCTGCTGTACCTGCATGCTAACCTTCAATGACTGATGTACCATGACACCCAGGTCTCGTTGCACCTCCCCTTTTCCTAATCTGTCACCATTCAGATAATAGTCTGTCTCTCTGTTTTTACCACCAAAGTGGATAACCTCACATTTATCCACATTATACTTCATCTGCCATGCATTTGCCCACTCACCTAACCTATCCAAGTCACTCTGCAGCCTAATAGCATCCTCCTCGCAGCTCACACTGCCACCCAACTTAGTGTCATCCGCAAATTTGGAGATACTGCATTTAATCCCCTCGTCTAAATCATTAATGTACAATGTAAACAGCTGGGGCCCCAGCACAGAACCTTGCGGCACCCCACTAGTCACTGCCTGCCATTCTGAAAAGTACCCGTTTACTCCTACTCTTTTCTTCCTGTCTGACAACCAGTTCTCAATCCACGTCAGCACACTACCCCCAATCCCATGTGCTTTAACTTTGCACATTAATCTCTTGTGTGGGACCTTGTCGAAAGCCTTCTGAAAGTCCAAATATACCACATCAACTGGTTCTCCTTTGTCCACTTTACTGGAAACATCCTCAAAAAATTCCAGAAGATTTGTCAAGCATGATTTCCCTTTCACAAATCCATGCTGACTTGGACCTATCATGTCACCATTTTCCAGATGCACTGCTATGACATCCTTAATAATTGATTCCATCATTTTACCCACTACTGAGGTCAGGCTGACCGGTCTATAATTCCCTGTTTTCTCTCTCCCTCCTTTTTTAAAAAGTGGGGTTACATTGGCTACCCTCCACTCCATAGGAACTGATCCAGAGTCAATGGAATGTTGGAAAATGACTGTCAATGCATCCGCTATTTCCAAGGCCACCTCCTTAAGTACTCTGGGATGCAGTCCATCAGGCCCTGGGGATTTATCGGCCTTCAATCCCATCAATTTCCCCAACACAATTTCCCGACTAATAAAGATTTCCTTCAGTTCCCCCTCCTTACTAGACCCTCTGACCCCTTTTATATCCGGAAGGTTGTTTGTATCCTCCTTAGTGAATACCGAACCAAAGTACTTGTTCAATTGGTCTGCCATTTCTTTGTTCCCCGTTATGACTTCCCCTGATTCTGACTGCAGGGGACCTACATTTGTCTTTACTAACCTTTTTCTCTTTACATACCTATAGAAACTTTTGCAATCCACCTTAATGTTCCCTGCAAGCTTTTTCTCGTACTCCATTTTCCCTGCCCTAATCAAACCCTTTGTCCTCCTCTGCTGAGTTCTAAATTTCTCCCAGTCCCCAGGTTCGCTGCTATTTCTGGCCAATTTGTATGCCACTTCCTTGGCTTTAATACTATCCCTGATTTCCCTAGATAGCCACGGTTGAGCCACCTTCCCTTTTTTATTTTTACGCCAGACAGGAATGTACAATTGTTGTAATTCATCCATGCGGTCTCTAAATGTCTGCCATTGCCCATCCACAGTCAACCCCCTAAGTATCATTCGCCAATCTATCCTAGCCAATTCATGCCTCATACCTTCAAAGTTACCCTTCTTTAAGTTCTGGACCATGGTCTCTGAATTTACTGTTTCATTCTCCATCCTAATGCAGAATTCCACCATATTATGGTCACTCTTCCCCAAGGGGCCTCGCACAATGAGATTGCTAATTAATCCTCTCTCATTACACAACACCCAGTCTAAGATGGCCTCCCCCCTAGTTGGTTCCTCAACATATTGGTCTAGAAAACCATCCCTTATGCACTCCAGGAAATCCTCCTCCACCGTATTGCTTCCAGTTTGGCTAGCCCAATCTATGTGCATATTAAAGTCACCCATTATAACTGCTACACCTTTATTGCATGCACCCCTAATTTCCTGTTTGATGCCCTCCCCAACATCCCTATTACTGTTTGGAGGTCTGTACACAACTCCTACTAACGTTTTTTGCCCTTTGGTGTTCTGCAGCTCTACCCATATAGATTCCACATCATCCGAACTAATGTCTTTCCTAACTATTGCATTAAACTCCTCTTTAACCAACAATGCTACCCCACCTCCTTTTCCTTTTATTCTATCCTTCCTGAATGTTGAATACCCCTGAATGTTGAGTTCCCAGCCCTGATCATCCTGGAGCCACGTCTCCGTAATCCCAATCACATCATATTTATTAACATCTATTTGCACAATTAATTCATCCACCTTATTGCGGATACTCCTTGCATTAAGACACAAAGCCTTCAGGCTGGTTTTTTTAACACCCTTTGTCCTTTTAGAATTTTGCTGTACAGTGGCCCTTTTTGTTCTTTGCCTTGGGTTTCTCCGCCCTCCACTTTTCCTCATCTCCTTTCTGTCTTTTGCTTTTGCCTCCTTTTTGTTTCCCTCTGTCTCCCTGCATTGGTTCCCATCCCCCTGCCATATTAGTTTAAATCCTCCCCAACAGCACTAGCAAACACTCCCCCTAGGACATTGGTTCCGGTCCTGCCCAGGTGCAGACCGTCCGGTTTGTACTGGTCCCACCTCCCCCAGAACCGGTCCCAATGCCCCAGGAATTTGAATCCCTCCCTGCTGCACCACTGCTCAAGCCACGTATTCATCTGCGCTATCCTGCGATTCCTACTCTGACTATCACGTGGCACTGGTAGCAATCCTGAGATTACTACTTTTGAGGTCCTACTTTTTAATTTAGCTCCTAGCTCCTTAAATTCGTTTCGTAGGACCTCATCCCTTTTTTTACCTATGTCGTTGGTACCAATGTGCACCACGACAACTGGCTGTTCTCCCTCCCATTTCAGAATGTCCTGCACCCGTTCCGAGACATCCTTGACCCTTGCACCAGGGAGGCAACATACCATCCTGGAGTCTCGGTCGCGGCCGCAGAAACGTCTATCTATTCCCCTCACCATTGAATGCCCTATCACTATTGCTGTCCCACTCTTTTTCTTGCCCTCCTGTGCAGCAGAGCCAGCCACGGTGCCATGAACTTGGCTGCTGCTGCCCTCCCCTGATGAGTCATCCCCCTCAACAGTACTCAAAACAGTGTATCTGTTTTGCAGGGGGATGACCACAGGGGACCCCTGCACTACCTTCCTTGCACTACTCTTCCTGCTGGTCTTCCATTCCCTAGCTGGCTGTGGACCCTTTCCCTGCGGTAAGACCAACTCACTACACGTGATACTCACATCATTCTCAGCATCGTGGATGCTCCAGAGTGAAGCCACCCTCAGCTCCAATTCCGTAACGCAGACCGTCAGGAGCTGGAGGTGGATACACTTCCTGCACACGTAGTCGTCAGGGACACCGGAAATGTCCCTGAGTTCCCACATGGTACAGGAGGAGCATAACACCCGACCGAGCTCTCCTGCCATGACTTAACCCTTAGATACACTTAAATTGGCAACAACAATGTTAAAAGTTACTGACTGATATAAGAAGAAAAAGAAAAACTACTCACCAATCACCAGCCAATCACTTACCCCCTAGGCTGTGACGTCACCTTTGTTTCTTTCTTTGCCTTCTCCCTGTAGCTGCACCGGCACGCCTCTCGCCGACCCCGGACTCGCGCTGCTCCGAGCTCCCGCCTCCTCGACTGACTGCTCGACTCCCGCTGGCCTTTATAGGCCTCTCGCCGACCCCGGACTCGCGCTGCTCCGAGCTCCCGCCTCCTCGACTGACTGCTCGAACTGCTCGACTCCCGCTGGCCTTTATAGGCCTCTCGCCGACCCCGGACTCGCGCTGCTCCGAGCTCCCGCCTCCTCGACTGACTGCTCGAACTGCTCGACTCCCGCTGGCCTTTATAGGCCTCTCGCCGACCCCGGACTCTCGCTGCTCCGAGCTCCCACCTCCTCGACTGACTGACTTTCTTACAAGCCTCCATTATTTCTTGATTTATACTCTGTCCTACAGTGTGAATACTGTTTGGGGGCTTGTAGACCACTCCCTCCAATGACTTATTTCCCTTATTATTGCTTATCTCCACCCAAACTGATTCCACATCTTGATCTTCTGAGCCAATATCATTTCTCAGTACTGCACTGATCGCATCCCTTATTAACAGAGCCACCCACCTTCTTTTCCTTTCTGCCTATCCTTACGAAATGGCAAATGACCCTGAATATTCAGTTCCCATCCTTAGTCACCTTGCAACCACGTCTCTGTAATGGCAATTAGATAATACCCATTTATTTCTATTTGTGCCATCTACTTATCTATCTTGTTATGAATGCTTCGTGCATTTAGATATAGAGCTTTTAATTTTGTCTTATGTGTATATGTTCTGTCCCTTCCTGTCACACTCTGGTTATCATTAACCCTATCGCAACCCTGCACTATTGCCTTCTCCTTTCTCTTTGACTTTTTAAATTTTTGCTCACCGGATTCTCCCATGCTCCACTATTTAATTTAAAGCCCTATCTACAGCCCTAGTTATTCGATTCGGCAGGACACTGGTCCCAGCCTGGTTCAAGTGAAGCCCGTCCCGCGGAACAGCTCCCTCCTATCCCAGTACTGGTGTCCCATGAATCAAAACCCATTTCTCCCACACCAATCTTTGAGCCACGCATTCATCTCTCTGATCCTATTTACCCTATGCAAATTTGCTCGTGGCTCAGGTAATAATCCAGAGATTATTACCTTTGTGGTTCTGCTTTTTAATTTAGCTCCTAGCTGCTCATAATCCCTCAGTAGAACCTCTTTCTTTGTCCTACCTATGTCATTGGTACTTACATGGACCACAACAATTGGATCTTTCCCCTCCCACTCCAAGTTTCTCTCCAGCCCAGAGGAGATGTCCTTAACCCTGGCACTGGGCAGGCAACACAACCTTCGGCACTCCTGCTCTCGGTTGCAGAGAACAGCATCTATCCCCCTAACTATACTGTCCCCTACCACTACAACATTTCTTTTTACTCCCCCAACTTGATTGGCCCCCTGTACCACAGTGCTGTGGTCAGTTTGCTCATCCTCCCTGCAGTCTTTGCTCTCGTCCACACAGGGAGCAAAAACCTCGTACCTGTTAGACAATTGCAATGGCTGTGGCTCCTCCATCACCCAATCCTGGGTCCCCATACCTGCCTCATTTGTAGTCACACTCTCCTGTCCCTGACCACGGACCAACTTTGAATTATTTAACTTAAGGGGTGTGACTCTCAGCTGGAACGCAGCGTCCAGGTAACTCTCCGACTCCCTGATGTGTCGCAGTGTTTGAAGCTTGGACACCAGCTCATCAACATGGAACCAAAGTTCCTCGAGCTGCCAACACTTACTACAGATGTAGTCGCTATGGATCACACTGGTGTCCACCAGCTCGCACATGCTGCAGCAGAAACACACCATCTGCCCTGCCACCTCTAATGTATTTTCCTTCCTTCACTTCCTTCCTGGGGCACTAATGGGGCGGACATATCAGCAGCGCTGCCACATCTGAGGGGCCCTTCCCTCACTTAAAGGGAAGGGCACACACTGCCGCCTCTGCAGAAGAAAAAGGGACCTATCTGGATCACCAGGGAGCGGGGTGCAGCGCGATCAGCCCGACCCTGAAGCAGAGTACCGGGCTCAGCGATCTCGACTGGGACCCCGCGAAGAAACCAGATCAACAGCAGGAAAACAAAGCCTCAAAATCTACATCGGAGTATTGCATTCAAGGTGTGGCGGAAGGTTGTGGCGGCGGTATGGCGAATGTTTTTGTGGCGGAGGAGCGGCGAGAAATCGTGGTGGAGTTGCGACGAATGAGGGTATGGGGCCCAGAAGCGCTGAGGGCCCAGAGGCAGCACGGGCCAGCTCACACTGCGATATGTGTGCGCACTAGGTCCCTGCAGCAGAGCAGGTCTTCAGTCATCCTGGCTAACCCTTGCCACTGGATAAAGGCCTAGCACTGTCAAGCCCATGCGGTGACTGATGTGCAAAGGTCACCACACGTTAAAAAAATCCACGCACAGGCATCTTCCACCCCCTCAATTGGAGTTCAGGACTGGAATATCGGGTCCTTCATTGAAACATCTGTGAACTCTCGTGGAAGCAAGTCATCCTCGTTTGAGGGACCGGCTATGATGATGATTTTATTTAATGAATTAAGTTTTCATGTTTTGAACATTTAGTTTTTAATCACGGCTCTTAAAGTAAACCAATGCCCAAGAAAAAGAGAGAAATACTGACCAATCAATCACATCCCTGCTTTCCTGTGATGTTTCACTTTGATTTCTTTTTACTTCTTACTCTCCCAGGTCGGTTGGTGCTACTCGCAGCTAACTTCCTTTATCTCCTGCTCCGATCAGTAGTGTGCTGAGTGCGGTGTATTGTCTGAACTTGGGAGTGTGAGCGCTGTGCATTTCTGAACTGGGGAGTGTGAGCGCTGTGCATGCTCCTAACCCGAGAGTTTGAGTGCTGTCTATTCTTTGAAATCAGTAGCATTAGTACTTTGAACTCAGTAGTTTGCCTGACAATGGCTGGATCAAATTACACATTGCAGAGACTTTGAATAAGTGATAAATGGCAAGTAACTTTCATGCCTCACAAGTGGCAGGCAATGACTATCTCCAACAAGCGAGTGTCTAACCACCTCCCTTTGACATTCAATCCCTCACTATGAACAACCTGGAGGTCACCATTGAACAAAAACTTAACTGGACCAGCCACATAAATATTGTGGCTAAAAAAGCAGGTCAGAGGCTGGGTATTCTGTGGCGATTCTCTCACCTCCTGACTCCCCAAAGCCTTTCCACCATCTACAAGGGACAGTCAGCAGTGTGATGGAATACTCTCCACTTGCCTGGATGAGTGCAACTCAAACAACACTCAAGAAGTTCGACATCATCAAGGACAAAGCAACCTACTTGATTGGCACCCTATCCAGCAGCTTAAAAATTCTCTCCTTCCAAAACCGGCGTACCGTGGCTGCAGTGTATACCATCTACAAGATCCACTGCCACAACTCGCCAAGGCTTCTTCGGCAGCACCTCTCAAACCCGCGATCTCTACTACCTGGAAGACAAGGACAGCAGATGCATGGTAACACCATCACCTCCAAGTTCCCCTCCAAGTCACACACCATCCTGACTTGGAAATATATCGCCGTTCCTTCATTGTCGCTGGGTCAAAATACTGGAACTCCCTCCTACACAGTACTATGGGAGTACCTTCATTTGTCACTGTTCTGTCCACCTGATCAGTAGATTGATATCTGGTACACTCATAATAAAGGATAAAACTGAGTACTGTGTACAATGAGCAAGTGTGATCTTAGCTCCTTTAATAAGACTCCAGAGTGCAGGTACCTCGTGGGTGGCCTGCTTATGTACTGTGCTCCCAAGAGATGCTGGGATCCCTTGGGACTCCGACAGGTGGGCCCTCTGGTGGTCAGGTGTCATGCAGGTTACACAGGGTTAAATAAATTACATCACTCGCCCGTGAAGTCAACAGTACACTTATTTACAAGGTGAGATGATCTGGGGCTTTACGCTCCCTTGTCGATCGTCTCAGTACAAATGCGGGTATGGGTGGGTTGGTCAGTTCATCACTGAGCTGTTGGGCAGCCGGTCTTGCCGGGCTGCTGGGGATGGTGAATTCGGCATCGTGGTCAACCATGATGTCAGTTGCCACTTGAGCATGTGTTTGAGGGTCAAAGTTGGTGGTGGCCTCTTCGGGTTGTTCGTAGCTGTTGGTGAGCCGCAATTTGATTTGATCCAAATGTTTTCTGTGTGTTTGTCCATTGGCCAATTTGACCTGAAACACTCTACTCCCTTCTTCGGCTGTGACCGTGCCAGTGAGCCATTTGGGACCATGTCCATAATTGAGCACAAACACAGGACCATTGATCTCAATATCGCCTGACAAATTTGCGCGGTCATGGTACACATTTTGTTGATGTCGCTTGCCCTCCACGTGATCATGGAGATCAGGGTGGACAAGAGAGAGCCTTATTTTGAGCACCCTTTTCATGAGCAGCTTGGTTGGGGGAACTCCGGTGAGTGAGTGGGGTCTGGTGCAGTAGCTGAGCAGCACTCGGGACATCCGGGTCTGCAGGGAGCCTTCCGACACACGTTTCAAGCTTTGCTTGATGATCTGAACTGCTCGTTCTGCTTGGCCATTGGATGCGGGCTTGAATGGAGGAGATGTGACATGTTTGATCCCGTTGCGGGTCATGATTTCCTTGGATTCAGCACTGGTGAAGCACGACCCATTGTCGCTGACTAGGACATCAGGCAAGCCGTGCGTGGCAAACATGGTTCATATGCTTTCATTAGTGGCCGTGGACGTGCTTACTGACATTATTTCATTCAATCCATTTCGAGTTAGCGTCCATGACAACCAAAAACATTTTGTCTAGAAATGGGCCGCATAGTCCACATGGATCCTCGACCACGGTTTGGAGGGCCATGACCACAAACTTAGCGGTGCTTCTCTGGGTGCATTGCTCAGCTGAGAGCAAGTGTTGCACTGGCACATGCATGACTCTAAATCTGAGTCGATGCCGGGCCACCACACATGGGATCTGTCTATGGCTTTCATCATTACAATGCCTGGGTGGGTGCTGTGCAGTTCACATATGAACGTATCTCTGCCTTTCTTGGGCAAGACCACGCGGTTGCCTCACAATAGACAGTCCGCCTGCAGGGACAACTCGTCTTTGCATCTGTGGAACAGCTTAATCGCCTGCTGCATCTCCACTGGGACACTGGACCAGTTCCCAAGGAGGATACAGTTTTTTACCAAAAACAGTAAAGCATCCTGGCTGGTCCAGGTCCTGATCTGACGGGTCGTAACGGGGGACTTCTCGTTCTCTAATGCCTCCATGACCATGAGCAAGTCCGCTGGCTGTGCCATTTCAAACCCGGTGGTGGGCAATGGCAGCCGACTGAGAGCATCTGTGCCCGGTCTGTGGCGAATTACATAGTTGTATGCCGACAGCGTGACCGCACATCTTTGGATGCGGGCAGAGGCATTGGTATTAGTCCCTTTGCTCTCAGAGAGCAACGATATGAGCGGTTTGTGGTCAGTTTCAAGCTCAAACTTGAGGCCAAACAAGTACTGATGCATTTTCTTCACCCCATAGACACACGCCAGGGCCTCTTTTTCAATCATGCTGTAGGCCCTTTCGGTCTTGGACAAACTCCTGAACGCATAAGCGACCGGTTGCAAAATTCTCGATTCATTAGCCTGTTGTAACACACACCCGATCCCGTATGACAACGCTTCGCATGCTAGCACTAATCGTTTACAAGGGTTATACAGGACAAGCAGTTTGTTTGAACATAACAGATTTCTGGCTTTCTTTAAGGCAGCCTCTTGTGAATTCCCCCATACTCAGTCGTCTCCCTTGCACAGTAGCGCATGTAAGTGTTCAAGCAGGGCGCTTAACCCAGGTATGAAATTATCGAAATAGTTAAGGAGTCCCAGGAACGACCGCAGTTCCGTCACGTTCTGTGGTCGCGGTGCGTTCTTGATGGCCTCCGTCTTGGTGTCGGTGGGTCTGATGCCGTCCACTGAAATTCTCTTTCCCAAGAACTCGACATCCTGTGCCAGGAAAACACATTTCGACATTTCAACCTGAGTCCCAAGCGATCCAACCGACTAAGAATCTCTTCCAGATTCTTCAATGCTCCATGGTGTCCCGACCTGTAACCAATATATCGTCCTGGAAAACCACTGTACAAGGAACCGATTTAGCAGGCTCTCCATGTTCTGCTGGAAGATTGCCGTGGCCGACCGAATCTCGAACGGGCACCAGTTGTAGATAAACAGACCTTTGTACGTGTTGATGCTGGTGAGGTCTTTCGAAGACTCCTCCAGCTCCTGCATCAAGTAAGCCGAGGTCAGGTCCAGCTTGGTGAATGTCTTCCCTCCAGCCAGGGTCGCAAATAGGTCATTTGCCTTGGGTAGCGGGTACTGATCCTGCAGCGAAAAATGGTTAATCGTTACTTTATAGTCCCCGCAAATTCTAACCATGCTGTCCTCCTTACGTACCAGGACAATCGGCCCAGTCATTGAATTCCACTGGTGCAATGATGCCTTCACGTTGCAACCTGTCCAGCTCAATTTCCACTTTTTCACGCATCATGTACGGTACCGCCCGAGCCTTGTGGTGGATGGGTCGCGTACCGGGAACCAAATGGATCTGCACTTTCGCCCCCTGGAAGCTTCCAATGCCTGGCTCGAACAACGATGGGAACTTGCTTAGAACCTGAGTACATGAGACATTGTCGATGGACAAAAGTGCGCGGATGTCATCCCAGTTCCAGTGGATTTTTCCCAGCCAGCTTCTGCCAAACAATGTGGGGCCATCCCCTGGCACAATCCACAGTGGGAGTTTGTGTTCTGCTGTCATCGGAGACTTTGACTTCTGCACTGCCAATTACAGGGATTAGTTCCTTGGTGTAATGGGCCTGAGCTTGGGCCTGTGTGCCTTTTTGCCCCACAACCTGTCGAAGACCTTTTTACTCATTATGGACTGACTTGCCCCTGTGTCCAGTTCTATAGATACTGGAATACCGCTCAGTTCAACTTTCAACATTATTGGTGGACATTTCGTAGTGAATGTGTGTACCCTGTACACTTCTGCTTCCTCCGTACGAGTCTCCAACTCTGCCTGATCCACAGTGGGTCGATCTTCCTCTGCAACGTGGTGGTTTGGAGGGTTTGCAGCTCGCCTGCACATTCGTTGGAAGGGGTCCCATTGTTCTGCAACCATTGCACGCATAGTGCTTAAAACGGCATTGATGGGGCCGATGATCACCTCTGCAGCGCCAACAAGGTGTTAACTGCCTCGCATTAATGATTGATGGCGGACTCTGAATCAATTGAGGTCAAGCCACAGCAGCCGGCGTGTACATTCTGCCATGCACATTTCTGCTCGAGACCGATGTTACTTTATGCACAGTACTGGCCGAAACTTCTTTACTCTGTGAAATTTGTTTGGTGTTGTCGCTGGTGGACATAAATGCCTGGGCTATCTTTATGGCTTTACTTAGATTCGGAGTTTTTATAGTCAACAGTTTGTGAAGGATTGTCTCATGTCCAATGCCTAGTACAAAAAAGTCTCTGAGCATTGGTTCTAGGAAACCCTCAAACTCACAATGTCCTGCGAGGCGCCATAGTTCGGTGACATAGCTCGCCACTTTCTGGCCCTCCGATCGTTGACACGTGTAGAACCAATACCTCGCCAACAAAACGCTTTCCTTAGGATTTAGGTGCTCCGAGACCAACGTACACAATTCTTCATAGGATTTCTCTGTCGATTTTTCCAGGGCCAGGAGATTCTTTATGATGCCATAGGTTGTTGCCCCACACAGAGTTCGGAGGATCGCCCTTCGTTTGATAGCGTTCTCGTCCCCTTCCAGTTCGTTGGCCACGAAGCATTGGTCGAGTCTCTCCACGAAGGCCTCCCAATTATCCCCTTCTGAGAACTTCTCCAGGATACCAACTGTTCTTTGCATTTTCACGTGGTTGTTCATTACCTCATTGCCAATTGGTACACTCATAACTGAGTACCGTGTACAATGAACAAGTGTGACCTTAGCTCCTTTAATAAGACTCCAGAGTGCAGGTACCTTGTTGGTGGCCTGCTTATATACTGTGCTCCTAATGGATGCTGGGATTCCTTGGGACTCCAACAGGTGGGCCCTCTGGTGGTCAAGTGTCATGCAGGTTACACAGGGTTAAATAAATTACAATATCCTCCTGCAGTTCAAGACTTTCCTCTTCATTATCAACTACACAGTCAATTTTAGTTTCATCTGCAAAGTTTTTAATCATACCCCCTGTAATCAAATCTAGATCATTGATATATACCACAAAAAGCAAGGGACCCAGTACTGAGCCCTGCGGAACCCCACTGGAAAAATGCTTCCAGTCACAAAAACACCCATCAATCATTACCCTTTGCTTCCTACCTCTAAGCCAATTTTGGATCCAAAATTGCCACTTTGCCCTGGATCCCATGGGTTTTTACCTTCGTGAACAGTCCGCCATGTGGGACCTTATCAAAAGCTTTGCTTAAGTCCATATACAGTACATCGTACCCTCATCGACCCTCCTGGTTACCTCCTCAAAAAATTCAATCAGGTTAGTCAAACTCGATCTTCCCTGAACAAATCGATGCTGACTGTCCCTGATTAATCCTTGCCTTTCTAAATGTAGATTTATCCTGTCCTTCAGGATTTTTTCCAATAATTTTCCCACCACTGAGGTTATGCTGATTCGACCTATCCCTTACTCCCTTCTTAAACAAGGGTACTACATTAGCAGTCCTCCAGTCCTCCGGCACCATGCCTAAATCCAAAGAGGACTGGAAAATGACGGTCGAGGCCTCTGCTATTTCCTCTTTTGCTTCATTCAACAGCCTGTGATGCATTTCATTGGGGACTTATCCACTTTTAAAGCTGCTAAACCCATTATGTTTCTCTCACTATGTTTATTTTATCTAGAATTTCACACTCCTCCTCGATAGCAGTATCTGCATTGCCCCTTTCCTTTGTGAAAACAAACACAAAGTATTCATTAAGAACCAAACCAGCATCTTCCGTCTCAACACAGAGATTACCCTCATGGTCTCTAATAGGCCATACCCTTTCTTTAGTTATCCTCTTACTCTTAATATATTTATAGAACATCTTTGGGATTTCCTTAATTTTACTTGGCAAGAATTTTTCATGCTCTCTCTTAGCATTCCTATTATCCTTTTGTAATTTAACCTCTGAACATGATATATTCTTCCAGAGATTCTACAGTATTTATCCGTCGGTATATGACATATGCTTCCCTTTTTTTCTTTATCCTCCCCTGTAAGTACTTAGACATCTAGGTAGCTCTACAATTGTTATTCCCACCTTTTTTCTTTAAGGGCACATGTTTGGCCTGAACCCTCCGGATCTTCTCTTTGATCGCCTCCCACTGTTCTGACACTGATTTACCTACATGTAGCTGTTTCCAGTCCACTGTGGCCAAATCACTTCTCAACTTAGCAAAGTTAGCTTTTCCCCAATTTGGGACTTTTATTCCTGGTTTATCCTTGTCCTTATCCATAGCAACCTTGAATCTGACTGAATTATGGTCACTGGCACTCAAGTGCTCTGCCACTGATACCCCTTCCACCTGCCCAGCTTCATTCCTCAAAACTAAATCCAGAACCGCCCCCTTCCGTGTTGGGCTTGTGTCAGCGGTTTTGATCCTAGCCTAATTGCTAGACAGATGGTTCAAATCGCCCCCGCCTTACGAAAGTTCTAGACACGGGAATTATTATTCAGAGTGTAAATGAAATGAGTCACGGACAGGAATGCTTCAGTGAAAAAATCGTACTTATATTTATTTGGTCTAACAAACACTGGCTGAAACATGCACTACTAAACGAAATCACTGTCTCTGTGGAGAATAAAATCCAGGTTACAAACAACATACAGTGCAGAAATGAGATCTAGTAACATGCAGTAATTCCCTGGTGGATTCTAACTCTACCCCCACCAACAAATTACCCTCCCCAGAATAGCCCTGAAAAGCTTCACTTCTGAGAAAACCCTGAACCCTTACCCAGCTTGCCTGGGACATCTGGTTACTGGCTTGGGACACTCTCGACCATGCTCACCCCCCACACGCAGCCGGTTTCCTTTCTCAGCTCAGCTGTGGGAAGTCGCTGTCTGGTCTTCAGTCTCGGTGGCTTCTTCTGCGGTACTGCGGCCCCTTCCTCTGGTACATCGATCTTGGTGTAGTGAGAGCGAGAGGGAGAGAGGGCTCTCTCTAGATACAAGCTGCAAGCTGCAAGCTCCAAGCTTCACTCCAAGCTCCAAGCTTCAGGCTAAAAATAAAGTGGAAAAAACCCTGTCCTGATGGGAGTTTTGCTACCCCTATCTTTCCCGCCAATCTTTAAAATCCCTTTGTTTCTAAGCACGGGCACTTAGTCAGTGATGGGCCATCCAACCCATATGAATTGGGCTGATGGCCCTTAATCTGGGCATCTCTCTGAGTCTTTGTGTTGGGAAAACTCCGCTCCTCTTTGGCTGGCCATACTAGTGGGCTCATTGTTCTGTTTTTTCTTCTGAGATGGAGGTTAGAAGTGCTTTTGCATATTAGAATGGCTTTGTCAATGGCCCCCCTTCCTGGCTGACAGCTCTTTTGTCAGTATTTGTGGCCCCCTTCCTTTAGCTGTGACAGTTGGGTAAACCCGTTCTGGATGACTGACAGTGCTTTTGTCACAGCTAACTGCCATGCGGTCCCTGGAGGTTTAACAAAACCAGCTTTGACCCCAACCATCCCGGCCATCTCCCCTTGTGGAGATAGATGCTCGCCCCATCCTTCGAACCACCTGCAGTGGTCACGGTCGGTCTGTCTCCGTCGGTGCAGCCGAAGATAACCGATTCCTAGGTGTCGCCCCTGCGATTCGTGCTGGCTTCAATCATGACCATCAGGATTACTATGGCTGACTTCATCTTATTCTTAGGCGTTCCCTGAAAAACACACAGAATGCAACGTTGCCCTTGGGGAGATGAACCACCTTTCCAGACACAGCTACACACGATTACCTTTGGTAACCGGAATATACAGACAAGCTAAGGCAACAGATAGGAGAGAAAGAAGTTATGTACAGCGCCACCCGTCTCCGGGTGGCCACACTAGGTCTCCTTGACCCTGGGCCTCTTATGACTCCGGCTTCCTTCATTCACCGGTGTGTAAGGAGGCGTCCACGGCGCCCTTGGCCGTGGGATCCTGGCACTCCTCCTCACTCCTGCCCCCAGAGGCGGAACGGCTGGTCCCTCTCTGGGCTCCTCACAGTCCCAGATTATGGGCTGGAGACCCATACCTGTAGCGCAGCTCACCACTCCCTGCTGTTTCCTCCTCTTGTCAGCTCTTTCCCCAGGGTTGAAAAGCTTGCACTGATTGATATGGAACCACTTAGTGCGTTGGGGCATTTTGACCGCATATACCATCGGACTTGCCTTATCCACGATACTGTACGGTCCCATGTAAAGCAGTTCAGACGTCCCTACCCTGGCGAAATTTCTGACCATTACTTGATCTCCGACCTTCCAGTCGTGGTGCCTCTGAGGCTCAAGCAATAAACGATTTCTACGATGTTGCTTCCCCATGTTACTGGCAACATGCCAATGGATTTGTTTGAGATGCTCAAACAGATTCTTAACAAACCTTTCCCAGTTCACCTCTCTCAACTGACCTTCCGTGAGAACCAGTGCCAGTACATGGCTGGGCGTTCTCATGACCCTGCCAGTCACGAGCTCATGCGGGGAATACCCTGTGCTTCTAGATGGGCTGGCTCAGACCCCCATCAGAACTAACGGCAAGACCTCCACCCATTTTCTAGGTGAGTCTCCCGTTTTCTTTCGTAACCTTTCCTTGATGGTCCTATTCATTCGCTCCACAATCCCTGATGACTGCGGGTTGTGGGCGACGTGCCATTTACCCTCTACACCTAGCATCTTAACAGTCACCTGCATGACTGCTCCTGTGACGTGACTCCCCTGATCGGATTCCACATACTGTAGTAGCCCCCACCTAGAGAAGACTTCTCTCACTAGAATCCTTGCGGTCCCCAAAGCTGTGGCTGTTCGGCAAGGGAAGGCTTCTACCCATTTAGAGAACACATCTACCTGGACCAGGCAGTACTTGTACCCCCTGCGCGGTGGGCAATGGCCCAATATATTCAACCTGTATGGACTGCCATGGTCCCTCCACTCTCCTAGTGTGTCCCATGGATACCTTCCTTTTCTGGGAGTCAGGGTTGTTTGCAGCATACACCAAGCAATTCGTGCAGAAGTCGCGGACGTCCTCTCTCAGTTGCGGCCATCACCCTGCCTGTTCCACCCATTGCCAGGTGGTCTCCGGCCTGGGGTGCCCCGCTCCTGGACCCTTGTGGGCCAACTGAAGAAATTCTCTCCGGTGCTGCTGCGGGACTACCCACTGTTCCCCTCTGAAAACCATCCCTCCCTTTCCTGTAATACCTGCCACTCCATATGGAACCTCTACCTTATCTCCCTTAGAACAGTCTTTAGGACAGGATCCTGTGTCTGGACCATCTTTAGGTCCGGGACCAATGCTACCCCTGCACTCCGTTGTGTTCCCCCTCTATCTCTGATTGTGGCTACCGGACTCGACCCATAAGGATCCCAAAATGTGCCCGTTCGAGCACCTTCCTTGGCCAGTACATCGGCCTGCTGATTGCCTTCTGCACGGGGTTCTGTCTTAGAATGGGCCTTGACTTTGTGGATATAGAAATCCCCCTGGGTTCTTATCGATGTTATGATCTGTCGCAACAATGGCTTGGTTGCTAGGGGTTTCCCGTCTGCAGATGTGAACCCGCGCCAAGACCAAATGGCCAAATATTCTGTACATGAATTGCAAGTGAATATGCTGTCCGAGCAAATCGTGTATGGTGTAGGGAACTCTTCGGGGTGGGTAAGCACATACACCACCGCCGATAGTTCAGCGTGCTGCGCGATCAAGGTGCTCGGGAGTTTAATGGCCTTGGCAATGTCTGCCTTTGGGTCAAAAATCCCGCATCCAGTGAGTCGCTCCCCAGCCACCACTGAACTGGACCCGTCTACATAGATCTCGCGGCCCGTGGGATGGATCCCAGCCCGAACCCCTATGTCTACGTCCCATACTTCAACAGAACATTTGTGAGCCACCCCTGGGTATATCAAATTTGCGGCGAGCTTGGGCTCCTAAAGCCGGTGTGGTCTGCAGATCTCTTTTCAGACAACTAAAAGCTGCCCTGCAATCCTCATCCCACTTGCAGCCCACTCCCTTGTGGAGGAGCCGGAGTAGAGGGGCTGCCGTAGCAGCATAGTCCTCTATGAAATCCCTGCAGTACCCTGAGAGTCCCAGGAAGGATCTTACCCCCGTTACCATGGTCGGGGCAGATAGCTCCTGTACCGCCTTCCTCCTCGCCTCTTCCTGCTAGCCGATCTGTGCTTTCCTGGGATTAACCTTGAACCCAGCTTCCTTTAACAGACTCAGCAGCAGTGGGCCATGCTCCTCCCCCTTGTCGGAGAACAAAAGCAGGTCGTCCACATACTGCACAAGCTGCCGCGGTCTGCTGAACCCTTTTAAACAGTTGGCCAAACATTGGTGGAAAATAGAAGGACTCTTATGAAACCCTTGGGGAAGGCAGGTCCATGTGTACTGCTGACCTTTGAAAGTGAATGTGAACTTATACTGGTCTATCCCTTCTGAGAGGGATAGACCAGAATCCATTCAAAATGTCCAGCACCGTGAATGTTTTCGCGGATGCTGGGATACTCCCGATCAGGTCGGCTACGGCTGCGACGGTGGGGGCACATGCTGGGATAGTCCGGTTTCCTAACTGACCAAATCGGAGAGTTCACGTGGATCGCTATGGATCTCAACACACCCTGCTCAACCAGTGATACCAATGCCGTCTCTAAATCCGCCTCTGCCTCTCTGGGGAAGTTGTACTGTTTCTGTGATCGGGCCATGAGGTCTCCTTCTACTCTGACCTCAACCCCTGCTACCCTCCCGCAGTCGTGCTTGTGTGTAGCGAATGCCGCGAGGTTGGCTCGCACATCCGCTCTGTACTTCGCCGGGGTAGAAGTGACCAAAAGTTCAAGGTCATAACTACCCTTGGGCTTCATTGTACACGTGGTTCCCTTGCCTTGCTTCCCTGGTATAACTACCACCTCCTCCTTTCCCGTGCATACTGCCTCCATAGACAGTGATTCCGGAAATCCACCAGTATCTTGTGGGCCAGTATGAAGTCTGCCCCCAAAATGCCTATTCCCTCCCGCTCCCACCGCATTAGGACACATTTCCACTCCGTATGGAGTGTCCCCAGATCGATGGCTAGTGGGATGGAGAATGACTCCGTTCGTTCGCTCCCGGTGAACCCTACTAAGTTATATGAGACCCCATTCGATAGAGGCGATGTGGCCGGGTTATCTTCATAGACAATAGTGCTTGAAGCTCCAGTGTCCAGCAGGTAGGTCCCTTGCCCCTTCTCCACCCCCATCTTCACACACGGTCTTTTCCAAGCATGAAACTTAGTGGGCACAGGTAAACGGGCTGAGAAGCCCCAAGTCATGGGTCGGGATTGTTCGGGGCGGATGGGAGTACACTGCCTGTTGCCACGTCCACCTTACCCTGCCCTGCCAGAAAGGCTGCGCGGAGAGCAGCCACTAATACAGCGAATGGATCAGTGCTGCTTCTCACCGCAGCTGCGGTTTTCCGGGCTGGCGCTGGAGGATCCCCTTTCCCGCTCCTTTTGTCAGGGACTGGGCAGTCTCTCCTTCAGTGCCCTTTACTCCCGCACTCATAACAACCCTGCTTCTTCTCTGAGCTACCCCCTCCCTGGCGCCACTCTTTTCTCCGTTGTCTGCACTAGGCTTTAACTCGTGCACTCTGCCCTTTGGTTTGTCATCCTCACCCCTACCATTCTTAAAAGAGAGAGTTAACTGCCGGATCACCCCCTCTTCTGTGGTCTGGGGATCCCTGGAATCGAACCACTCCTCTACTTTGGCGTTGATCCTGGGCAGGCTGTTCACCACCAGGGTCCTCAGCCAGTGAGCCCGAGGCTCCCCCTGCAGCTGCTCCCAGTCAGGCACCCCCGCGCAGGCACTCCGGTGGACGGGCCAAAGCCTGTCCGCGAAAACCTGCGGTGCCTCCCCAGCTAACTGCAGTGTCCTTTCCACTCGGGAGAAGGGACTTCCATCATTGAGGGCCATAGACTCTAGGATGTCATCCTTTATCCCCTCTAACATACCCTGCCCCCTCTTGCTACCTGCTGAGAGTGACTGGTATAACCTACTATCCAGGGAAAATAGAAGTAATTTGGCTGATTCAGCTTCGTTACAATTATTGATCCCCACCTGCTCCACATCCGTAAAATGGACAGATGGGTTGCCTTTGCTGATCAGTTTGGTCAGGTTAGAGACCATTGCCTGCAGCTGGGAGGTGGTATACGGGACCACGAAGTCACTCTGCAGTGGTCCTTGCTCTTGACCGCCTACGGGTGCACCGTATTTCCGCTGTTGGACAGGGCACATGGGTCCTGGTCCCGGCACTTCGGGCGGTGGTTGAGCATCCTCCTCTGCCTCACACTCCTCCTTATCTTTCCCCTGCTCTCCCTCATCTACCCGGGCCATTCTCAGAGCTACCAAGCAGACCATCCCTTTGGCCTTAGATAGAGCATCAGTTAAATTCCGGATCTGCTCCTGGCAAGGACCATGATGATCCGTATCAAACCCTCTAGTGCTGGCGACTCTGTATGCCATCTGAATATCCTTCAACTGCTCTTCCAGTGCCTTTACCTCACTCGACAAACGAGCGTTCTCCTCCCTAACTGCCCTCTCGTTCCCCTTAGCCTCAGTTACCTGGCATTGCAGGAACTCCTTATGGTTACGGAAGGTTTCCTCTTGGCTTATTCTGCCCCTCTTCTCATCCCTTAGCTGTGTGCATAACCTGCTCCCTACTACAGTCCTTGCGTCTGACTGTGCCCCGGACTCCCTGAACTCTGCCTCTAATTTACTCATCTGCTCATCTAGCAGTTGGACTTGTCTTTGTAGACAGACGAGCCATTTCGCCTTTTCAATGCTGCGCTTTTGCTCCTTGCCCTTCGTCCATTCTGCCACTGCTAGGCTTGTTGCTCAGCACGCAACAAGCCTAGCACCCACCTCTTAGTGATGTTAACCTTTTTAAATACATATGAAGAAATCCCTTCCTCCATTTGGGATCTTTCGCCAGAAGCGCTGTCCATGACTGTTTTACACTCCTTTTACCCGTGTCCTGCCGCGCTCGCCAAAGATGTAAGCGGTTTTGATCCTAGCCTAATTGAAGACGGACGGTTCGAATCGCCCCAGCCTTACGAAAGTTCTAGACACGGGAATTATTATTCAGAGTGTAAATGAAATGAGTCACAGACAGGAATGCTTCGGTGAAAAAATCATACTTATATTTATTTGGTCTAACAAACACTGGCTAAAACATGCACTACTAAACGAAATCACTGTCTCTGTGGAGAATAAAATCCAGGTTACAAACAACATACAGTGCAGAAATGAGATCTAGTAACATGCAGTAATTCCCTGGTGGATTCTAACTCTACCCCCACCAACAAATTACCCTCCCCAGAATAGCCCTGAAAAGCTTCACGTCTGAGAAAACCCTGAACCCTTACCCAGCTTGCCTGGGACATCTGGTTACTGGCTTGGGACACTCTCGACCATGCTCACCCCCCACACGCAGCCGGTTTCCTTTCTCAGCTCAGCTGTGGGAAGTCGCTGTCTGGTCTTCAGTCTCGGTGGCTTCTTCTGCGGTACTGCGGCCCCTTCCTCTGGTACATCGATCTTGGTGTAGTGAGAGCGAGAGGGAGAGAGGGCTCTCTCTAGATACAAGCTGCAAGCTGCAAGCTCCAAGCTTCACTCCAAGCTCCAAGCTTCAGGCTAAAAATAAAGTGGAAAAAACCCTGTCCTGATGGGAGTTTTGCTACCCCTATCTTTCCCGCCAATCTTTAAAATCCCTTTGTTTCTAAGCACGGGCACTTAGTCAGTGATGGGCCATCCAACCCATATGGATTGGGCTGATGGCCCTTAATCTGGGCATCTCTCTGAGTCTTTGTGTTGGGAAAACTCCGCTCCTCTTTGGCTGGCCAGACTAGTGGGCTCATTGTCCTGTTTTTCCTTCTGAGATGGAGGTGAGAAGTGCTTTTGCATATTAGAGTGGCTTTATCAATGGCCCCCCCCTTCCTGGCTGACAGCTGTTTTGTCAGTATTTGTGGCCCCCTTCCTTTAGCTGTGACTGGTGGGCAAACCCGTTCTGGATAACTGACAGTGCTTTTGTCACAGCTAACTGCCATGCGGTCCCTGGAGGTTTAACTAAACCAGCTTTTTCACATATCTACACAGGGTGATCCCATCACAGGGAAAATACCCTCAGAAAAACCCATAAAGTCCATGAAATATTCTCCACTGAGTCCATTCTTTAAACAGCAACTTTGCGATCTTTTCACTTGTTATATACTGACTAAAAAAGTTCTCTTGAATGCATTTTAACAATTCCGCACCCTCTATACCCTTTACACTATATTTGTCCCAATCAATATTAGGAAAGTTGAAATCCCCTACTATTACTACCCTATGGTTTTTCGACTTTACAGAAATTTGCCTACATATATGCTCTTCTATCTCCCTCCCACTGTTGGGGGTCTATAATACATGCCCAGCAGTGTGATATCCCTTTTTTATTTTTCAGTTGAACACATATGGCCTGATTTGATGATCCCACCATCATATCTCCCTCCTCAATAGTTTCTTTAATCAATACCGCAACCCCCCTCTCTTTTTATCCCCTCTTTGTCTTGTCTAAAAATCCTGTAACCAGGAATATTGAGCTGCCAAACCTGTCCCTCTTTCAGCCATGTCTCTGTAATGGCTATAATGTTATACTCCCAACTGTCTATCTCTGCTCTCAGCTCATCCATCTTATTCGCTATACTCCTTGCATTGAAGTATATACCATTTAGCACAGGAAGACCTTGATTACTACTTACTAATGCTTGTTTCCTCTATCTTTCAGATTCACTTTCTACATTCTTACTTTCTAATTTCAGCTTTACTTCCTTCCCTATTGAATTTGTTCTCAGGTTCCCATCCCCCTGCCAAGCTAATTTAAACTCTCCCCAAAAGCACCAGCAAATCTCCCCACAAGGATATTGGTCCCGGCGCTGTTGAGGTGCAACCGTCCGGTTTGTACAGGTCCCATCTCCCCCAGAAGCGGTCCCAAAGCCTCAGGAATTTAAAGCCCTCCCTCCTACACCAACTCTCCAGCCACACGTTCATCCTCTCTATCCTTCTCTTCTTGTACTCATTAGCATGTGGTACTGATAGTGACCCAGAGATTACTTCCTTTGAGGTCCAACCCTTTAATTTTTCTCCTAACTCCCTAAATTCTGCCTGCAGGACCTCATCCCTCTTTCTACCTATGTCATTGGTCCTGATATGGACGATGACCTCCAGCTGTTTACCCTCTCCCCCCAGAATATCCTGCGTTTGCTCTGTGACATCCTTGACCCTGGCACCAGGGAGGCACCATACCATCCTGGAGTCACGTCTTTGGCCACAGAAACGCCTCTCTATTCCCCTAACGATTGAATCCCCTACCACTAAGCTCTTTTATTCTTTGTCACTCCCCCATGTGCAGCTGAACCACCCATGGTGCCTTGGACTTGGCTCTGGCTACACTCCCCAGAGGCACCATTGCTCAAAAAAGAATATCGATTGGAAAGCAAGATGGACTCATGGCGGGACTCCTGCACTACCTGCCTAGCATTCTTCCTCCATCTGGTGTTCACCCACTTCCCCTCTACCTGCATGCTTTTAAGCTGCGGGGTGACCACCTCCTGAAACGTGCTATCCATGTAGCTTTCAGCCTCGCGGATGCACCCTATTGACTCCAGCCGCCGCTCAAGTTCCGAAACGCGGAGCTCGAGTAGTTGAAGCTGGAAATACCTCCTGCACACATGGTTGCCTAGGCTGCATGAAGCGTCCAGGACTTCCCACATGCCGCAGGACATGCACGCCACAGGACTGAACTGTCTTGCCATCCCTCTAATTAGATTTATCTGATTATAAAAGAGAAAGAGAGATACTTACCAATTAAACAGCCAATCACTTACCTGCCCGGCCGAGGGTTGTGAGCTCCTCGCCAGAAGTGAACTCCTCGCTGACCTCCGGGCCGCCTACTCCTTGGACTCCTGACCTCCCGAACTCTCAGATCTCCGGGCCTCCTGAACTTCCGGACTCCTAACCTCCCAAACATATAGATGCAACCAAATTTCCCTGCTGTCTGCAGCCAGAGTGCGCGTCCCCTTTAAGGTGTATTGGCTTTAAGTGGTGTCAAAGGCGCCTTATGTCTGGCCCCTCCAACAGCCGTGCAGCCAATGAATAATTCGATTAGCGCTGGCTGCACGCCTGACTCATTTTAATGAGGTGCCAGTACAAATTTAACGTGCAGCCTGGGACCATGTGAACACACGAGTGCTCCAGTTTCTAAGCCTATTGTTTGTGATTAAGCATTTTCTCTTTTTTTTTTAAGTAGAGTGTGTTAAGTTCAAAGTTTAGCATCTCATTTTTACACAGGAGCCAGCTTACTCTAATTAAACATAGACGTTAAACAGCGAACTGCAGGACAACTGTTTAATATACTGTCAAACAGATCACAATAAAACTGGTGTTAATGGCAAATGATGCATTTACAGGATGATCGGCTGACACGAAACAAAAATTGGCAGCATACAATGTGAAAAATAGAGGGCATTGCATTAGGACAGTTTACATTAAGGAGGGAGTCTCGCCATAAGGACCCCTTTTAAAACAAAACAGTTATAAAGAGTTATGACCAATTTTAATATCCTTATTTTTTTTCTGTTGGAATTTTTTTAAAGAAAATGTTTGTTTAAATAGTGAGTGATGAGGACAGTGCAGGAGAAACCAGCTCAGCTTCGGACAGAGGTTGGGAGCTCTCGAGAAAAAGTGAGGAATTGGATGAACACATATTTCAAAGGGCACTATTATCTAGACATCTGGCTTTGAAGGAGACGATGAGGCTCGGGGACTAAATTTAGTTCAAAGTACCCACAAATCATTAGAATTATTTTTAAATTGAGGAATGTCATGTCATTTACTCTCTAAGTTTCCCTCCTGGGCAGTGTGGCGACTCAGTAAACGAACAGTGCACTAACTAACTCATCGGGCCTGGTATTTATGGGGAGGGGTCGCGTTGTAGCAGCCAGGAAACTCGGAAATGCAGGTAACCCAGAGGTGCCGCCGAATTTAACGACAGGACCTCATTTACATTTTCTGACTGTTTTCTGTCCGGCAGTTCAGTTCACTATAGCTGTATAAACTTTGCTTTTGTATGGTTGGGAGTTATTCTGGTGACTGCCTGCACCTCTTTTCAGAGTGGAAGCAAGTCTTCCTCGATTCCGAGGGACTGCCTATGATGATGAGATACTTTTTCAGTTCAGGCACTTCTGGATTTGCACCTGAGGTCAGCAAAAACATTGGATTCTCCGCATGAGAATGGAGGAACTCTCAGGCACACTTTAATCTGTATCATCGGAATGACTCCGAGTGTGAGCGATCTCTATAAAGGAAAAGAATATGACTAATTAAAAGAAAGAAAGACTTGCATTTATATAGCGCCTTTGACAAGCACTGGACATCTCAAAGCGCTTTACAACCAATTAAGTACTTTTTGTAATGTAGTCACTGTTGTAATGTGGGAAACGCGGCAGCCAATTTGCGCACAGCAAGCTTCCACAAACAGCAATGTGATAACCAGATAATCTGTTATTGTTATGTTGATTGAGGGATAAATATTGTCCAGGACACCGGGGATAACTCCCCTGCTCTTCTTCAAATAGTGCCATGGGATCTTTAACGTCTCATCCGAAAGATCAAATCAGAGAGATACAATTCTCCTTTTGTTTTTAGACATACATATGGAGAGCACTTTATTCTAAAAGTGTTTCTGTTCATCCTTCCTTCACTTTTAACAAGTGACACTTCACAGCCACTTTCCCATATATCATGAGCATTTGCCATTCAACCAAATGCTTTAAAAATCAACAGAAGTAAACATAAACAAAAAGATACTTTAAATAAACATGTGATTTGCAAAAAGGCGTTGTTTTGAACGTATTAGCACTATACCCAAATAAAGACTAGATTTACCACAAAAAAAACATATCTAGTCATGCTCACTACCCTTTAAGGGGAGCAACAGCATTGTAAATGAGACTGTTTCTCAGTTTCTAGGTTGTGATTCTCGGAAACATAATCCCCAGAATGAGCAGTTTGAGAACCAGTTTACAAGTTTCATGCACTCTTCGACTTTATGATCAAAATTGTTTCATATGGTATTTATAAAATCTCCAACTGTACGTAACTGAAACATCAGTTCCATGGCACAGTGTTGATTTTACACTGGAATATTGCACTTTCTGCCACCAGAGGCTGCTCGCTCAGTTAGTGGAGACAGAAATGGAGGTCAGTGCTGTCAACTTCAGATAAATACGCTTCTGATCAAAGCATCATTTTGATCTAAACATAAAGTTCCAATGTGCCAAACCATGCAATCCCATTCGGTACAATTCCTGCTGCAGACATAACACATAAATACAAAATGCAAATCAGAATTCCAGCCCAGGCATAACATGCTCCCCCAATTATCCACTTTATTAATACTCAACACACAAATCTGCTACTGAATGCAACCTGGGGTAGCGGCAGGGTTTAGAAGTCTCATGGTTTCAGTGCACAATCTGGTTTTGCTCAATGTTTCCTGCAGTTGTGCCTTCGATCGGGTTGCTGGATGGATGATTAAAGAGTATGAAGATTTGCCAATTGTCCATTTCTACCTTTCCTCATTCACATTTGAGCAATGACACTTCATGACACATGTCTGTCAAGACTCACACATGTAATAGAAAAGAACAATGCTGTCTGCAGGCTCAGTCACAGGTTAGCTCTGCTGCTGGGCTAACCTTGCTCAAACAGGAATCCAAAAAATAACACAGTCAAGAAAGGAATGTAAAGGAATTGAAATGTGAATAGTAAATCCCACATAATACCCACAATGTGTTAGAAATATTGTATTGAGAATTCTCAATAAGTACCTATATTATTTGAAGGCTGTCAGATAAATCTTCTTCCCTTTCATTTACACATCTATTTTAGAAACTTAGATTGGGAATTACATTTACGTTTAGGTATTTATATACGGTGCCTAAATTAATGTGCGTTGAAGCATCCTTTCTGTTCCATTTCAAAACCAAAGAACCATAGCAGGACAGTGCAACATTGAATAACATGCAACTTAACACTTACTTTCCAGAAGCATCAAGAATAAAGGCCTTGCTTTTATACAGCACCTTTCACATCCTCAGGCCACCCCAAAGCACTTTGCAGCCAATGAATTACTTTCGGTGTAGTCACTGCTGCTACATAGTCGAGCGGGCAGCCAATTTACACATGGCAATTTCCTACAAACAGCAAGGAGATGAGTATCCAGTTAATCTGTTTTTAGGTGATTGTTGAGGGAAAAATGTTGGACATCAGGAGAACTCCCCTGTTCTTCTTCAAACAGGCCATAGGATCTTCCAAGTCCATCTGAGTAGATCCTCAGTTTAGCATCACATCTGAAAGATGGCACCTTCAACAATGCAGCAGTCCCTCAATATTACACTGAAGTGTCATCTTAGATTACATGCTCAAGTCCTACAGTAGAGTTTAAACATACAACCTTCTGACTTAGAGGCAGGAATGCTACCATTGGGGCAAGCTGGCACTTAGGGAGATGTTGAGATGCATAGATCAACACTACTTTATTAACTGTATCTGTAATAGTAAAATTAGTCCCATCACAAGGGTCAGTAATGGTGATCACAATAAAGTAATAGTTAACATTCAACAGAATCTAAGTCGTCATGAGCACAATAATAAACTTAATTGTCTGCATCAAGAATTGCAGCACTAGTTGAATTTTGTTCAGTAATGGTGCAACAGAGTTACAACTCAGACTTAGCAAGGTTCACAGTCTATATTCAACCAATCCCTGATAGACTTCTAGTATTAAGGTTGTTGCTTGGTGACATGAACATCAAATCATAAAGTCTACCACGAACAATGACAGACAGGAAAAGAGCCTCTGGTCCATCCAGCTTGTCCCAAAGCCTCTCCTTGAATAGGTTGTAGTGTCAGACAGCTTTCCTTCATGGTCTCCTCTGGAATTCATCTCTGGTAGGTCATCTTCTTTCTTCCATCATCTGCTTCTCTTCCTAACTCTAGCTGACCTTGCATATTACTAAATTAATTATTGGAACATGCTTTGGATTATTTACTTCTGATTAGATCTAAAATAGTTTTAACCTTTTTCAAATCTTCTTACTTTACAATCTTAAGCCTTCTTTGAACTTCTCAAGTCTTCTCATTTTCTAAAAGCACATTATTTAACCTTCTAAGAACCCTTGTAAATTAGGAGCACACCTTAAATATTTTAAACCAACGTGAAGAGAGTCCCACTTCAGGTGTCCTGACCAACCAAAGATCAATTTGCCTAGTGGATCATTTACTAAAGTGCCACTAAAGTAAACACACAATATAACAGTAATATAAAGTCATTCAGCATGTGGGAACTTTAGTAAGATGGCCGACTGGACTAATGTTGAGAAGCTTCAAGGTTCAATGCACAGTGCATCAGCCATAAGACTCTGGCTGCTTGTTTTTATCCTTGGCCCAATGCTATTTGAGCCGAACAGGAGAAGTATTCCGTCAGTTTGGTCAACACCATCTGCTGTGGTATGTGGAGAACACTGAAATTAAGTAAAGGAATTCATCATCATAGGCAGTCCTCGGAATCGAGAAAGACTTGCTTCCACTCCCTAAGTGAGTTCTTTGATGGCTGAACAGTCCAATACAAGAGCCACAGACCCTGTCACAGGAGGGACAGACATTTGTCGAGGGAAGGGATCGGTGGGACTGGTTTGTCGCGCGCTCCTTCCGCTGCTTGTGCTTGGCCGCTTCACGCTCTTTGCGTTGAGACTCAAAGAGCTCAACGCCCTCCCGGATGTACTTTCTCCACCTCAGGCGGTCTTAGACCAGGGTCTCCCAAATGTCAGTGGTGATGTCGCACTTTACCAGGGAGGCTTTGAGGATGTCCTTATAATGGTTCCGCTGTCCTCCTTTGGCACGTTTACCACGAAGGAGCTCCGCATAAAGCATTTGCTTCGGGAATTTCGTATCTGCCATGCGAACTATGTGGCCTGCCGAGTGAAGCTGATCTAATGTGGTCAGTGCTTCAATACTCGGGGTGTTAGCCTGGTCGAGGACACTGATGTTGGTCTGTCTGTCCTCCCAGGGGATTTGCAGGATCTTGCGGAGACATCGTTGGTGATATATCTCCAGCGACTTGAGATGCCTTCTATACATCGTCCATGCTTCAGATGCATTCAGGAGGGTGGGTATTTCTACAGCCTTATAGACCATGAGCTTGGTGGCAGATTTGACAGCCTGGTCTTCAACACTCTTTTCCTCAGACAGCCGAAGGCTGCACTGGCACGCTGGAGGCGATGTTGAATCTCTGCATCAATGTCTGCCTTTGTTGATAAGAGGCTCCCGAGATATGGGAAATGGTCCACGTTGTCCAGGGCCGCGCCGTGAATCTTGATGATTGGAGGGCAGTGCTGTGCGGCGGTGATAGTAAAGGAATTAACCCACAGTTCAACAACATAAGCAGCGAAAAATGTAAACAAGCAGAAAAACAAAGAAACAAGAAAGAACAGAGTATAAAATAATGAAAAATATGAAAGAAAATATACACAAACAGAACAATGGGGTGCTAGAAATGGAAAAATAAGTCAACACTGTTCCTATTATTAATTGGACCAATGCATTTAGGAATACTTTGAGATCGACTCAAGCATTTCTCTGAAGTATCATACACCACAGCAGGCCAACATCAATGAATTCAAGCCCGAAAAGTAATTTATATTTTCTTTATTCCCAGACATTAATAGACCAGGGGCTAGAAATTCGGCAGGTTTGCGCCCTCAAACTGCCATTTTTGAGCGGTAAAAGTGTGTTTTTTGGCGCTAAAAAATGATCGCCATTTTGCAAGTTTCGCCAGTGGTTATTATCGGCGGTCTTTTTTTTTCCATTTTTATGACGTCAATTATCATGCAATGCTCCGCTATCGCTGTTTTTGCAAAATTTGCCGATATCAGCATTTTTAGCACTGGCGAAAAAACACGCCCGAAAAAATCAAGTCTTACCAGGTCGGACTCACGATGCACCCAGTGCTAATGGCGCCATCTTGAAAAATGGAGCAAGAGTTCAGTGCAGAAAAGGATTTGAAGGGAAGGCTGCCTTTTACAGATTGAGCTTTTTGTGAGTTTATACTTCATTTTTAAGGACATTTAAGGACAGTTAAGGACAATTAAGGACATTTAAAAGAATGGGGCCTATGCTATCTCTGCCATTATTGCTAGCCGCTTTCTCTATGCAGCATAGAGCTGGAAGAAGGCTTATTCAAGAGCATTAAGAGCGTAATCAAAAAGCTCGCAGACGTATGGGGAGGAGGTCTTATCCCAACGAGTTTACAGGGAACAGCGCTCATACCTGCACCTGTCTGAGGCACAGTGCATTAGAAGGCTGTGCTTTCGAAAAGAGATGGTCACAGAGATATGCCAGCTCATAAATGCAGACCTACAGTCTACCAGCAGCAAAAGGACTGCACTACCCGTCAAGGTGAAGGTGACTGTGGCACTTGCCTTCTATGCCTCCGGCTCCTTTCAGGCATCAGCAGGGGACATATGCTGCATCTCCCAGCACGCTACACGTAGCTGCATTTGCCAGGTGACTACTGCACTGTATGCATGCAGGATAGACTTCATAAAGTTCCCAATGTCCAGGGAGGCACAGAATGAGAGAGCTAAAGGTTTTGCACAAATTGCTGGCTTCCCCAAGGTACATGTTGCCATTGACTGTATGTACATCACCCTGTGAGCACCTTTAGAGGATCCAGAGGTTTAACGAAACCAAAGGTCCCTTGCAGTCAGAATCAGGTGAATTTATAATGGGGAACAAAGAAATGGCAGACCAATTAAATAAATACTTTGGTTCTGTCTTCACAAAGGAAGACACAAATAACATTCCGGAAATACTTGAGGACCGAGGGTCTAGCGAGAAGGAGGAAATGAAGGAAATCCTTTTAGTCAGGAAATTGTGTTCGGGAAATTGATGGGATTGAAGGCCGATAAATCCCCAGGGCCTGATAGTCTGCATCCCAGAGTACTTAAGGAAGTGGCCCTAGAAATAGTGGATGCATTGGTTATCATTTTCCAACAGTCTATCGACTCTGGATCAGTTCCTATGGACTGGAGGGTAGCTAATGTAACACCACTTTTTAGCAAAGGAAGAAGAGAGAAAATGGGGAATTATAGACTGGTTAGCCTGACATCAGTAGTGGGGAAAATGTTGGAATCAATTATTAAAGATGAAATAGCAGTGCATTTGGAAAGTAGTAACAGGATCGGTCCAAGTCAGCATGGATTTATGAAAGGGAAATCATGCTTGACAAATCTTCTATAATTTTTTGAGGATGTAACTAGTAGAGTGGACAAGGGAGAACCAGTGGATGTGGTGTATTTGGACTTTCAAATGGCTTTTGACAAGGTCCCACACAAGAGATTGTTGTGCAAAATTAAAGCACATGGTATTGGGAGTAATATATTGACGTGGATAGACAACTGGTTGGCAGACAGGAAGCAGAGAGCCGGGATAAGTGGGTCCTTTTCAGAATGGCAGGCAGTGACTAGTGGAGTGCCGCAGGGCTCAGTGCTGGGACCCCAGCTATTTAAAATATATATCAATGATTTAGATGAAGGAATTGAGAGTAATATCTCCAATTTTGCAGCTGACACTAAGATGGGTGGTGGTGTGAACTGTGAGGAGGATGCTAAGAGGCTGCAGGGTGACTTGGACAGGTTAGGTGAGTGGGCAAATGCATGGCAGATGCAGTATAATGTGGATAAATGTGAGGTTATCCATTTTGGTGGCAAAAACATGAAGGCAGAATATTATCTAAATGGTGGCAGATTAGGAAAAGGGGAGATGCAACGAAACTTGGGTGTCATGGTACATCAGTCATTGAAGGTTGGCATGCAGGTGCAGCAGGTGATGAAGAAGGCAAATGGCATGTTGGCCTTCATAGCTAGGGGATTTGAGTATAGGAGCAGGGAGGTCTTGCTGCAGCTGTACAGGGCCTTGGTGAGGCCTCACCTGGAATATTGTTTTCAGTTTTGGTCTCCTAATCTCAGGAAGGACGTTTTTGCTATTGAGGGAGTGCAGCGAAGATTCACCAGACTGATTCCCGGGATGGCAGGACTGACATATGAGGAGACACTGGAGCGACTGGGCCTGTATTCACTGGAGTTTAGAAGAATGAGAGGGGATCTCATAGAAAATATAAAATTCTGACGGGACTGGACAGGTTAGATGCTGGAAGAATGTTCCGGATGATGGGGAAGTCCAGAACCAGGGGTCACAGTCTAAGGATAAGGGGTAAGCCATTTATGACCGAGCTGAGGAGAAACTACTTCACACAGAGAGTTGTTAACCTGTGGAATTCTCTTCCGCAGAGAGTTGTTGATGCCAGTTCGTTAGATATATTCAAGAGGGAGTTGGATATGGCCCTTACGGCTAAAGGGATCAAAGGGTATGGAGAGAAAGCAGGAAAGGGGTACTGAGGTGAATGATCAGCCATGATCTTATTGAATGGTGGTGCAGGCTCGAAGGGCCGAATGGCTTACTCCTGCACCTATTTTCTATGTTTCTATGTTTCTATGAAAGGGATTCCACTCGCTGAATGTACAGATGGTATGCGGCCATACTCAGCGCATCATGACAGTCAATGCCCAATTTCCAAGGAGCATCCATGATGCTTTCATCTTGCATGAGAGCACTGTCTCTGACATGTTTGAATGTCAGCCACAAGGCCAGAGCTGGATGCTGGGGAACGAAGATTACGACCTCGCCACCTGGCTCATGACCCCCCCTCCGCAATCCTCAGACAGAGGCTAAGCATCGCTACAATAACAGCCATATAGCCACATGCAATATCATCGAGAAGACAATTGGAGTGCTAAAGCAGCATTTCTGATGCCTGGACCACTCTGGAGGCTCCCTGCAATACTCCCCTCAGCATCTCGGTGAGTCCACTGTGGTGTGCTGCATGCTACACAACTTAGCCATCATGAGGGGACAGGATTTGCCAATGGGAATTGCAGGAGCACCTCAGGGGAGAGGTGGGGAGGAGGAGGAAGAGCCTGGCGATGAACCCATGCCACCACCCCCACCACCACCACGGAGGAGGCCTCGTGGAGCTTTCGCCACTGCAAAAGCCTTACGTCAGTAGCCGATAGTTCAACGCTTTGCATGAAGGCTGAATGGTACGTTTGATCGTTGACTGCCCACTCTATCCCACCATGTTGACTATTTCTCCCTGTTATTCTGCAAATGAGACAGTACACAAGATTTGTTAAGGTGAAACAAGCAATTTAAATTTATTAAAATGTTTACATTAATGAAACTTTGTAAACTTTAACTTAGTAACTTAAATAAACATTTTCAATGTTAAAAGTTTTGTAAATTTTATTTAAATAACAACAGCAAAACAACACCAACAACAAAACAACAACCCCTGCACCACACATCCTTCAGCTGCAGCCACCTTTACCTCCATAATTTGAACCCCCTCCCCCTTCCCTGTCGATTGTTGTCCTTGCCCCTACCCCTAACCACGTTGGGCCCCAGATGCTTTTTAGCAACGCGCCCAGGGCGCTGGTGTCGTTGGGGGAGAGAAGTAGGGAACGCCATTGGGCCCCCTGGAGAAGGCGGAGTTGTGGAAGGCCCGGCCTCTGAGTGGCGAGCCTGTTGCTCAGCCTCACCACTCACTGGTGCTGTCAATCTGGGTGGTATGACACTGGGGACTGGAGTGCCATGAGTCGAGACCGTCAATTGCCGCTGGGCATTGACAGCCTCGGTGTTCTCCCTTGTTGCAGCTACAAGCTGCGACATGCTCTCCCTTATGTCCACAGATAGCGCTGCAATGTTTGTGGAGATCCCACCGAGGACCTCGAGGAGCTGTCGGCTGAGCTGGACGCTCTCCCCAGACAGTCCCACCAAATCCAGGTGCACGTCTGCTGCCTTTCATAGACCGGCTTTGCCGACTCAGCCTCCGCAGAGACAGCATACAGGATTCAACCCTGGGGCTTTGTTGCTGCAACCCACTTGGACCCGGGGCCTCGGATGCTGGATAACCACGGAATGTGGTGTCCTCACCCGATGAACTGGTGGCTGCAGCTGAAGTGGTTCGTGCCTGCGTGAGCTCCCCCACACCCACCCCTCCCGCTTTGGTCCTCCTCATGCTTCTCCTCCCGTGGAGGTTCCTCAGCGTGGATGATGTCTGTGTCCTCCACCATAGCATCCGGCGAGGAGGAGGCTTCCACTCCCGGATGTGAGGCCTCGGAATCCACACCTGCAAAATAGAAAACAACCAATGACTGGTTAGCAGCAGAGGAGAGGGCAGGATGACATGAGTAAGGTCACACAACGCAAGCTCAGTTGAAGGACCACCACGACTGCATTACATGTTGACGACAGACAGTACATCGCATTAACCAAACTCCAGCCCATCGACAGTGCATAATATTGACCCAACCCAGACCGTGAATTTGCAGGACTTACCCTCATTGTCAAACGAGGGCTCAGCATCTCCACGGGTAGTTGATATCTGCGAGGCACCCATCAGACCTGCCATGTGACTCTTAAGCTAGGTGAGTGGGAATAGTTTAGCTGGACCGCCGCTTGTGCACCACTGCTCCCAGCGACTGTGTGACAAATTTCCCTGCAAAGATGACAAAACAAATGGACATGAGATGGTGAGATGGGACTGTGAGATGGTGTGTAACCCCCCACCCCCCACCACCTGTACTCCCTCCCCCTCTCTCACACACACCGCAGAGACTGTGAGATGGTGTGAAAAAGGCACTGATCCCCATTTCTCTCTCTCACACCTCACAACTTTCCCTGAAAGGATGACGAAACAAATGTTTACCAGAGGGCCCTTCTGCTTTTGTGGCACACACAGATAGTCATCAAAGCACTTATAACATACTGTGTGCATTTAATACAGTTCTGTGTTTAATGGCCCTGGTAGTTGCATGTGGTTCATGAGGAAGACATCGAAGTGCAGAATCATCTTTTAAGATGTCAAAAAGCAGTCTTTATAATGTGTAACAATCATTCATGGCAAATAAGATGCAACACTAAGCCTACCGATACCAACATGTGTCACATTTACAATTTAAGTAATTGGAGTGCATCAGCAAAAATATTACTTACTCTGACGGCCCTGTAATGGTCAGTCCACCTTTTCCGACACTGTACATGCTCCCTCCTGATACAGTCGACAGAGGTAACCTCCTCAGCTACTCTGTTCCACAGACATTTTACGCTGGCTATGGGGAATTTTGCATGACCCTTCTTTGAAATCTCCCCCCGTCTGTGTTCTGCAGCAGTAATGAGGGCCTCATTTGCATCAGAAATGAATTTCCTGGTCCTCTTCTTACCCTGCATTTTTAATTCCTGCTGTTTAAATCAACACTCAAAAATGGCTGATTTAGCCCTGGATGTACTGCGCATGCACAGGTGCATACTGACAAGTGACCAGGATCGCGGGAAAAAATTGGCTGAAAAAAATCGGGCGAAAAAAAATTTGTGCATGCGCAGAAGGTCCGTTTTTTTTAACTTCGGTAGTTTCGATTTGGGCGCACAAATGTTGTTGTGTAACTGTTTTTTACCATTGTCTCCATCGCCATTTACCATTTGGCAAATTTTGCGAGATTATTTTATAACGCTATTTCAGCGATTAAAAAAAGACAGTAACCGCGATAAGCGCCAAAAAAATGCCGCTAGCGCTAAGTGGCGAATTTCTAGCCCCAGATGTTATGGCCACAAGAGTGAAACTGAAGGATCTTACAAATAATAATAGCATAACACAATTTAATGACACTCTTAAAATCACTCTCAGGCATTTGTTGCTTCTTATATTATATGTAATGTTTATTTTTAAATAATACGCTGTTTTGTTGCTTTTTTCTTGCCATTGTATGAGATTGTAATCATAGAATCACAATCTATAGCATGTTTCCACTGTGCCAATAATTCCTGGCATCTTTTTTTTCTCTCTTTCACAAGGAGAGTGAGAGAAAGCAAGAGATAACATGGAGACAAAGATATCCCAGAATCGATAATCATAGTGAAAGCCTAACCTAAGAAAGAAAGAACTTACATTTATGTAGCACCTTTCTCCACCGCAGGATGTTCCAAAACGCTTTACAGCCAATGAAGAACTTTTGATTGTTTTAATGGCCTTGTAAAGTTTCAAAAGAAAATGTTTACAAATATGCAGCTATGAAGAGAAAAGGAGGAGAAAGAATGAAAGAAATAGAGAGAGTAAAGAATTAAAAAGAGAAAGAAAGTGCATAAAAGATAAGATGAGTTGTATTCATCAATGCAATTTGATCATCTCCGTCAGCCCATGTGACAGCAAAGCTTGCTGCATTTAATCACATTTATAACACCTCAGGTATCTGGTTTGTAACTAAAGTTCTCACATCTAGGACTTGTCTAATGTTGATAGCTCAGTGTCACAGCATCATGTAACTGATCCTTTTATATCAGCTTTTTCCAATAGTGGTTTATTTTAAAATATTCTATACACAATAATAATATAGGAATAATATAAGAAAAACATTATAAATAGTAATACTGAGCATTGGGGAGAAGTAATCAATGGGGGATGGGGTTGGTAATTCAGGTATTGAAGGTTCACAACTCTGGTCTTTGCAAAACCAGCTCTAAAGATCAAGAAAATATGGCATTGGTCAATCAGAGTATAGGTAGAATGGAACAGCAGAAGGTTCTGTACAAAATGCCTTCTCTCATACTGCCTGTAAGTAGCAGCTTTAAACCACAGAACATGGTCACGAGGGGTGACTGATAAAATTGCTCTCTTTCTAACATTTAGGATTAAGGGCTCAATTTTCCCCAATGCTGTTTTTTGACGTATTTGAAGAGTTACGCCCATTTTTTGGGGACCCGCCTACAGCAAAAAAAAATGAAAGTTTCCCCGTTGTAACTTTTGAAATTGGCACTGCGCAGCCTGTTCTTTAGCTTTGGGGGTTAGAGCCTAATGTCTGTGTTGAAAAAAGGAGGGCCCCCCTTCTGCGCATGCACAAAAAAAAAAGACATTTTCTACGTGACTGGTATGGGAGTGCATGCCCAGTACAGCTCTTGAAAGAGCCAGTTGTGTGTGAGAACTTTTCTTCTCAGTGGAAAAAAAAATCAGAGCTGTAACATGCAACGTAGCTTAAGGACCAAGAATTTCTGACAGGACGAAGTGGAGGCCCTAGTTACTGTAATTGTGGCTAGATGGCACGAGCTGGACACCAGCAGAGCTGAAATGAAGAAACGCTGGATCCAACTTGCAGTCAAGGGGCTATAGGGGGGGAGGAACTTAACACAATCACAATCACTAAGGAGGTTGTACTCAGTAAGATAATGGGACTAATGGCAGATAAATCCCCTGGACCTGATGGCTTGCATCCTGGGGTCTTAAGAGAAGTAGTGGCAGGGATTGTGGATGCATTGGTTGTAATTTACCAAAATTCCCTGGATTCTGGGGAGGTCCCAGCAGATTGGAAAACTAAAAATGTGACGCCACTATTTAAAAAAGGAGGCAGACAAAAAGCAGGAAACTATAGACCAGATAGCTTAACATCTGTGGTTGGGAAAATGTTGGAGTCCATTATTAAAGAAGCAGTAGTAGGACATTTGGAAAAGCAAGATTCGGTCAGACAGAGTCAGCATGGATTTATGAAGGGGAAGTCATGTTTGACAAATTCGCTGGAATTCTTTGAGGATGTAACGAACAGGGTGGATAAAGGGGAACCAGTGGATGTGGTGTATTTGGACTTCGAGAAGGCATTTGACAAGGTGCCACGTAAAAGGTTACTGCACAAGATAAAAGTTCACAGGGTTGGGGGTAATATATTAGCATAGATAGAGGATTGGCTAACTAACAGAAAACAGAGAGTACGGATAAATGGTTCATTCTCTGGTTGGCAACCAGTAACTAGTGGAGTGCCGCAGGGATCAGTGCTAGGTCCTGAACTATTTACAATCTATATTAATGACTTGGAAGAAGGGACTGAGTGTAATGTAGCCATGTTTGCTGACGATACAAAGATGGGAGGAAAAGCAATGTGTGAGGAGGACACAAAAAATCTGCAAAAGGACATAGACAGGCTAAGTGAGTGGGCAAAAATTTGATAAATGGAGTATAATGTTGGAAAGTGCGAGGTCATGCAGTTTGGCAGAAAAAAATCATTTAAATGTAGAAAGATTGCAAAGTGCTGCAGTATAGCGAGTCCTGGGGGTACTTGTGCATGAAATACAAAAGGATAGTACAGCAAGTGATCAGGAAAGCCAATGGAATCTTGGCTTTTATTGCAAAAGGGTTGGAGTATAAAAGCAGGGAAGTCTTGCTACAGCTGTACAGGGTCTTGGTGAGGCCACACCTGGAATACGGCATGCAGTTTTGGTTTCTATATTTACGAAAGGATATATTTGCTTTGGAGGCAGTTCAGAGAAGGTTCACAAGGTTGATTCTGGAGATGAGGGGGTTGACTTATGAGGAAAGGTTGAGTAGGTTGGGCCTCTACTCATTGGAATTCAGAAGAATGAGAGGTGATCTTATCGAAACGTATAAGATTATGAGGGGGCTTGACAAGGTGGATGCAGAGAGGATGTTTCCACTGATGGGGAAGACTAGAACTAGAGGGCATGATCATAGAATAAGGGGCCACCCATTTAAAACTGAGATGAGGAGAAATTTCTTCCCTCAGAAGGTTGTAAATCTGTGGAATTTGCTGCCTCAGAGAGCTGTGGAAGCTGGGACATTGAATAAATTTAAAACAGAAATAGTTTCTTAAACGATAAGGGAATAGGGGTTATGGGGAACGGGCAGGAAAGTGGAGCTGAGTCCATGATCAGATCAGCCATGATCTTATTGAATGGCGGAGCAGGCTCGAGGGGTCGTATGGTCTACTCCTGTTCCTATTTCTTATGTTCTTATGTTCTTATTAAGATTACTGTGCAATGGTGACTACCATGAGATCTGGAGGCCAGTGTAAATAGAAATGGCAGGACCTTGGTGAAGTAGTTAGTGTAAGTAATATTTTCATTTATTGACTGGAATTGCAATTGTAAATGTGACCATCTGTATGTGTCCCACCCAGCAGAAAGACAACCCCTTAAAAAGTTATATTTTCATTTTTGCAGAGAAAAGTGGCCCACAACAAAAGAGAACTCTAACAGGAGGAGGGCCGGCAAATCTGCACCCACTGACACCCTTGGAAGAGAGGGTCGCTGTTTTGATGGGCCCTGCCTGGAGAAATGCAACCACCACTGCACAAGCTGGGCCCACACTCGAGGGAGAAGGTAAGTCCTGCAAATTCCACAGTCTGGCTTTGCTAAATGTTGAGTACTGCGCGGGCTAGCCATGCTTCGGTTCATGGGGATGTCTCCGTCAGCTACGCTTCGGTTGATGCAATGTGCTATCATTCCTCGTGGTCCTTCAAATGAGCCTGCTGCCTGCGCTGTGTGAGCCTACTCATGCCACCCACCCTGCCCCCTCCTCTGCTGCTAACCATTTGTCTGTTCTGTTATATTTTGCAGAACTTGACGCCAACCCTGATGAGGCTGAAGTCGATGCAGAAGAAGATTCAGATGCGGACGCGCCTGAAGAGGAGAACATCTTCCAATCCGACTTTCCAGACCAAGAGCATGGAGGTGAGGGGCAGGGGGAGGATGAAGCCCTCACTATTGTACTCACTCTGGAGGAGCTGCTGGTGCCACCCATTGAGGTGCCAGACCCTTTCCTGAGTCCTGCGAGTGTTGGGACCTTTCCTGGTTTCACACTGTTCGAGGCTGCGGATTTCAGTGGGGTGCAGTGAGCCACACCCAGGGCCCCACCGTCCGAGGCTGCGGATCCCAGTGGGGTGCAGCGAGCCACACTCAGGGTGAGGAGACAGCGCTCTCCTGAGGTGCAGGATCTAACAGATGAGGTTCAGATGATGGCAATGAGTGCGGAGAGCATTGACCTTACGCGATCACTCCTGGACACCATCAGTGGGATGGGTGATGAGGTATCGGGACTGTCGGGAGAAGTAACAACACTCTCGCGAGAAATGGGAACACTGTCCAGGCACATTAGGGATGGAATGTCGCAGGTAGTTGGTACACCGTCAGTGAACATGAGGGAGGGATTATTGCAGGTAGCTGACACACTGTCGCTGAACATGAGGGAGGGAATGTCGCAGGTAGTTGGTACACCGTCAGTGAACATGAGGGAGGGATTATTGCAGGTAGCTGATACACTGTCGCTGAACATGAGGGAGGGAATGTCGCAGGTAGTTGAGATGCTGTCGGGATACATGAGAGAGGTAATGTTGGAGGTAGCTGAGACGCACATGAGGTATCGGGACTGTCGGGAGAAGTAACAACACTCTCGCGAGAAATGGGAACACTGTCCAGGCACATGAGGGAGGGAATGACACAGGTAGCTGCTACAATAAGGGAACACGCCCAGACCCCGCGGCCATTGACAGAATCAACTGCCACTCCCACTCCAATCCCCAGATCAGCCTCTGAAGAGGCCCAAGTCGGGCCTTCCACATTACCGCCTGTCCACGCCCCCCAACAAGAAGTGCGCATTACCTGAGATGCTCGAAAGAATAAGCTTGGTACCACCCCGAGAAATGCTGTGCCACCGCCTGCGGGCAGGGGTGGAGTCACCAAGACCAAGCAAGTGGGCAGTCTTAGAGTAAGGTAGAGGAGAGCTGGGTGCAGCCTTTCTTTGTTGCTGTTGTTGTTGTTGTTGTTGTTGTTATTGTTGTTCTTATGTTATTGTTATTTAACTGTACTCAAATTAAAAGTTTTTTGTAAGTGATATAAATTTACCAAGTTTAAAAGTTTGTAAGTGATCTTAAAGTTTGTAAGGGATCTTAACTAAATAGTTTAAAGTTTGATACAAGAATATTTTTATTAAAGTTAAGTACAAGCAAGTGTTAAAATATAATCAATGCAACCCTGTACCTTTGGGAAGCCAGCAATCCTGGAGAAGCCCACAGCCCTGCCACGCATTACCTGGGCGGTCATGGGGAACTTTATGTAGTCATTCTTCCGGGCATATAGTGCAGCAGTCACCTGTCGAATGCAGATATGTGTTGCATGTTGAGAAATGGTGCACATATCCCTAGTTGTGGCCTAGAATGATCCAGCTGTAACATTTACTTCAACTGACAAAGCATCTTCTTGACACTTCTAGGGTGCAGGTTTACTTTTATTAACTCACAAATCTCGGTTACAATTTCTTTGCGGAAACGCAGCCTTCTCACACAGGCTGCCTCACTCAGGTGCAGGTCTGAACGCCTGTCTCAATATATTCGATGTGGGTAAGGCCTCCTACGTGCTCGGAGGTTCCTCAGGTGATGCTGCCTAATCAATCTTTTCCGCAGCACCATCATGCAGAAGGCTTGCACAAGGTATGGCATTGTCAATAATGCCCCCATAATTAAATTGTAGTTTTGCAACAACCTCAAAACACTAGGACAAAGCACTCACACCTCTTCTTCCCTCTCTCTCTCCAATGTGGATGCCCTAGGATCGACCACACCTTGGTCTGCGCATGCACAATAGGCTTGCTTACAACAGGAAGCTAGGCATTCAGTGAAAGTGTGAGGTTATGCACTTTGGCAGAAAAAATCAAAGAGAAAATTATTATTTAAATGGAGAAAGATTGCAAAGTGCTGCAGTACAGCGAGACCTGGGGGTACTTGTGCATGAAACACAAAAGGATAGTATGCAGGTATAGCAAGTGATCAGGAAGGCCAATGGAATCTTGGCCTTTATTGCAAAGGGGATGGAGTATAAAAGCAGGGAAGTCTTGCTGTAGCTGTACAGGGTCTTGGTGAGGCCACACCTGGAATACTGCATGCAATTTTGATTTCCATATTTACGAAAGGATATACTTGCTTTGGAGGCAGTTCAGAGAAGGTTCACTAGGTTGATTCCGAAGATGAGGGGGTTGACATGAGGAAAGGTTGAGTAGGTTGGGCCTCTACTCATTGGAATTCAGAAGAATGAGAGGTAATCTTAGCGAAACGTATAAGGTTATGAGGGGGCTTGGCAAGATGGATGCAGAGAGGATGTTTCCACTGATAGGGGAGACTAGAACTAGAGGGCATAATCTTAGAATAAGGGCATGCCCAGTTAAAACTTGAATGAAGAGAAATTTCTTCTCTCAGAGGGTTGTAAATCTGTGGAATTCACTGCCTCAGACAGCTGTGGAAGCTGGGACATTGAATACATTTAAGACAGAGGTAGACAGTTTCTTAACCGATAAGGGATTAAATGGTTATGGGGAATGGACAGGGAAGTGGACCTGAGTCCATGATCGAATCAGCCATGATTGTATTAAATGGCGGAGCAGGCTCGAGGGGCCATATGGCCTACTACTGCTCCTATTTCTTATGTTCTTATGTTCTTATAAGACATTTGGGGCAACAAATTGTAATACAATTCTTGAATTTTTGATTTTTTTTTCAAAGTACTACCCCACCACCGAACCGAACCTCACTGAGCTCGAGTGTCGGAGCGTTGGCCAGCGTAATTGCTCCCTTGCCCAGACACAGGGGCTTGTGGCTCAGCTTCCAACCAATCCCTGCCCCCCAAGCTTCTTTTAAAGCCAAGCCCACGAGGTCCTGTATCCGGGCGAGGGAGCGATTCTGCCGGCCGACGCTCTGACCCTCAAGCCCAGTGAGGAGAGATTCGGTGGTGGAATAGTACTTTGAGAAAAATCAGAAATTCAAGAATTGCATTACACTTCCAATTTCTCCCTTTTGACTTTCAAAAAATGAACATTTATGATGCATATTCTCTGCCTTCTTCACTCCCTCCAAAACTTCGGCTAAAAACAATGGCCTCTTTCCGCGCCGATTTTGTAATGTGCGCTAATTTTTGTTAAGTGCCCAGAAGGTTTTTTTGCGAGTGGTCACATAGCCGTCGTGGAAAAAATGTAAGTTGGTCAAACTTTGCTTAAATGTCAAAAACTGGCACAGACATCAGGTTACGCCCCGTATGACGCAAAAAAATTATAGCCTAAAAAAATCATACCTAAATGAATTACACTGGCGCAGAAACTTTGGGGAAACTTGGAGATTTTTACTTACTCCAAAATAAATGGTGCACGCCAAAAAAATAGCGCAGATAATTGGGGAAAATTTAGCCCTATATTCCGTAGAAAATATTTTGCCTTAAAAGGACATACGAATAGAATAAAGTACAGAAACACATTCATTTTAAATTTGAAAGCAGGATTCCTTTTTATTTTATCCGCATCACATGGCCTCCATGTACTATGTGCCATGCACCAACTGGGATAGAGATGGCAAGTAAGTGGCCTGAAACCAATCCTGTATCTGTAATGTCCTGAACCAGCTTCTAGGAGATGAGTGACAATAGTGCCTGCCCTCCATTCAGCACTTCTCCACCGCGATAAAACTGAGATCATGAATTCAGCGGTGTGAAGGATTTGCAGTTGTGAGTCCATGTGCCAAAATACCATGGTGGCGTGCATTGGTTTTCTAACAGAGTCTGCTGATGTATCTTGTTAAATGCTTCAATATTTTAATGTGTTGCTATTTTTCACCCTTTTTAAAATGGTAAGTTTATTAGGGCATACAAAACCTCGCAAAATGTTGAGATAAAGCAGGCTCTATTCTAGTCTAAAGCTAGCCAGAGCAAATGGGCGCAAGTGAGAAAATAAACAGTTTGATATTTAGCAATTTTAGATTACTTAAACTGTGTTAACAGACCTGTGATATTAAGCAACCTCTTTGCTGTCAGTAAACTCTGCACAAAAAGTCGCACTTCAGGGACTTGAGCACAAAAATCTAAGCTGGCACTCCAGTGCAGTGCTGAGGGAGTGCTACACTGTCGGAGGTGCCGTCTATCAGATGAGACGTTAAACCGAGGCCCTGTCTGCGGTCTCAGGTGGACGTGAAAGATCCTATGAAGAAGAGCAGGGGAGTTATAACCCGGTGTCCTGGCCAATATTTATCCCTCAATCAACATAACAAAAACAGATTTTCTGGTCATTATCACATTGCTGTTTGTGGGAGCTTGCTGTGTGCAAATTGGTTGACGCATTTCTTATATTACAACAGTGACTACACTCCAAAAGTACTTCATTGGCTGTAAAGTGCTTTGAGACGTCCGGTGATCATGAACACGAAGCGTCATAAGACTGGAGGCATGGGGCCGGAATTTGCTCCCAGCACCAGCCGTTCATTACACTTACACTCGTCCACAGATTTTTAATGGGATTTTGCACTGGAACTTGCAGTGATTGGAAATCTATTTCAGCACAGCGCTCTCTACAGGGCATCTGGGACCTGTGTGAACAGGACAAGCAACTGTGTATCTCCTTAACTAATCAAATAGAAGAAACGTTAATGAGGTGTGCAGAGTCTGAACCAGGGCAGGTCAGTTAGAATATCTAGTCAATGCCAAATCAGGTACAGAAAACATAATAAAAAGAGGAAAGGAAGATGGAATTAAGAGAGAGAGAGAAAAGAGATAGAAAGAAAAAGTAAACAAATATATTTAATTTAGTTAAAGTTTTTTTTAAACTCAGAAATCTACATAAAAGGCGATGACATATAGTACAGGTCACCACCAAGGTCATAAAGAACATTAGAACATAAGAAATAGGAGTAGGAGTAAGCTGTACAGCCCCTCGAGCCTGCTCCGCCATTCAATAAAATCATGGCTAATCTGATCTCAATTCCACATTTCTGCCTGTGCCGCACAACCTTTGACTTCCTGATAGTTCAAGAATTTATCTATGTCAGCCTTAAATATATTCAAATACTCAGCCTCCACAGCTCTCTGGGGCAGATAATTCCAAAGATTCATGACCCTCTGAGAAGAAATTCCTCCTCATCTCTGTCTTAAATGGGCGACCCCTTATTCTGAAACTATTCCCTCCAGCTTTAGATTCCCCCACGAGGGGAAACATCCTCTCAGCACCTACCCTGTCCAGCCCCCTCAGAATCTTATATGTTCCAATAAGGTCACCTCTCTTTTTTCTGAACTCCAATTAGTACAGGCCCAACCTGCTCAACCTTTCTTCATAAGACATCCCCTTCATCCAAAGAATCAACCGAGTGAACCTTCTCTGAACTGCTTCCAATTCAAGTATATCCCTCCTGAGGCAAATCTAATCCAGGTATTGTTTGGACTCCTGACACCATAAACAAGAAGACTTGTCCTGCAGCAGCCTTTTCTGGTTTGATGTGTAAAAAATACATCTAACCTGGATGTGACCATGTCAGTCATTAAACTCCCAGTGTTCACTGGCTGAAAATCTGGCCTTTGGAGTTGATTTTCAACCAATAAGAAGATAATTTTGTTCGCCCCAATTCCAAAACAGATGGAGCAGAGATGCACTTAAAATAACAAAAGTAAAGTGTTTGAAGTTAAAAAATAGTATGAAATAGTTAGAATTGTATTTATTAGTTAGAAATTAGGTAAAATAAAATAAAAATAAAAATAGAAAAGATAAAATAGGTAAATAATAGAAAAAGAGCAAAAAAGGTGAGCAAGATCTTTTTTAAATTTAAAATTGCATCATAAGTCTTTACTTTTTGCAGTGTATGGTAAAGATACCAAAATAAAACTGCTCTGATCTCTAAATATTTTATTACTGTAACATTAGTATATTTGTTGCATTACAGTGTGTGAACTGAAAACTTTACAAATGGCCAGCTGAAAGAGCCTGAAATTCCCGTAAGTAATTTTCCATATGTTCCAAAACAGTAATGTATATTGTGGGGTTCCCATGATATCAAATGAGTTGCTCAAATTTTGCGCTAGTGGTTCATGATATCATCTCAACCTCTCAGCCCCTGAACCCTTGCAATCAACCTGTCAAAACACAGGAAGTCAGCTTACTGGTCTATACCGGTGTTTGCGCCCCACACAATCTTCCACCCAGCCTACTTCATCTAACCCTATCAGCATACCCTTCTTTTCCTTTCTCCCTCATGTGTTTATCTAGCTTCCCCTTGAATGCATCTATGCTATTTGCCTCAACTTCTCCATGTGGTAGCGAGTCTCACATTCTGACTATTCTCTGGGTAAAGCGGCAACGTCAGTGGCAAGCTGAAAATCTGCTCCGATATTTTTTTGATTTTGTCTTGTTGAATTTTGTCGGCCTGGGGTTCTTCAAATCATCATCATCATAGGCAGTCCCTTGGAATTGAGGAAGACTTGATTCCACTCTTAAAATGGGTTCTTAGGTGGCTGCACAGTCCAATACAAGAGCCACAGACCCAGGTGGGACAGATAGTTGTTGAGGGAAGGGGTGGGTGGCGCAGGTTTGCCGCACACTCTTTCCGCTACCTGCGCTTGATTTCTGCATGCTTTGGCATCGAGATGCTCAGCGCCCTCCCGGATGCACTTCCTCCACTTAGGGCGATCTTTGGCCAGGGACCCCCATCTCTCTCTCTCTCATCTGGAGGGAGGAGAGCATGCCGGGTGATCACAGAGATGCATTGATCGTGACCATCTTTAAAAAAGGGGTCAAGTCCGACTGCGGCAACTAGAGAGGAATCTCCCTGCTATCAGCCACTGGGAAAGTCGTCGCCAGAGTCCTCCTCAACCGTCTTCTTCCTGTGGCCGAGGAGCTCCTACCGGAGTCACAGTACGGATTTCGTCCCCTACGTGGCACAACGGACATGATTTTTGCAGCGCGACAGTTACAGGAAAAATGCAGGGAACAGCACCAGCCCTTATACATGGCCTTCTTTGACCTTACAAAGGCTCTGACACTGTCAACCGCGAGGGTCTATGGAGCGTCCTCCTCCGTTTCGGATGCCCCCAAAAGTTCGTCACCATCCTCCACCTGCTCCATGCACATTCTTCGAAAGTGTTCTTCTTAACTCTGCCCCCCCGTCATCAAGATCCATGGCGCAGCCTTGGACAACGAGGACCACTTCCCTTATCTCAGGAGCCTCCTATCAACAAGAGCAGGCATTGACGACAAGATCCAACACCGCCTCCACTGCGCCAGTGTAGCCTTCGGCCGTCTGAGGAAAAGAGTGTTTGAAGACCAGGCCCTCAAAAGTGTTACCAAGCTCATGGTCTACAGGGCTGTAATAATACACGTCCTCCTGTATGGCTCAGAGACATGGGCCATGTACAGTAGACACCTCAAGTCGCTGGAAAAATACCACCAACGATGCCTCCGCAAGATCCTACAAATCCCCTGGGAGGACAGACACACCAACATTAACGTCCTCGTCCAGGCCAACATCTCTAGCATTGAAGCACTGACCACATTTGATCAGCTCCGCTGGGCAGGCCACATAATTCGCATGCCAGACACGAGACTCCCAAAGCAAGCATTCTACCCGGAACTCATCTGCAGCAAATGAGGATGTAACTGGTAGAGTGGACAAGGGAGAACCAATAGATGTATTTGGACTTTCAAAAGGCTTTTGACAAGGTTCCACAAAAGAGATTAGTGTGCAAAATTAAAGCACATGGTATTGGGGGTAATGTATTGACGTGGATAGAGAACTCATTGACAGACAGGAAGCAGGGAGTCGGAATAAACGGGTCCTTTTCAGAATGGCAGGCAGTGACCAGTGGGGTGCCGCAGGATTCAGTGCTGGGACCCCAACTATTTACATTATACATCAATGATTTAGATGAAGAAATTGAATGTAATATCTCCAAGTTTGCAGATGACACTAAGCTGGGTGGCAGTGTGAGCTGTGAGGAGGATGCTAAGAGGCTGCAGGGTGACTTGGACAGGTTTGGTGAGTGGGCAAATGCATAGCAGATACAATATAATGTGGATAAATGTGAGGTTATCCACTTTGGCGTCAAAAACAGGAAGACAGAATATTATCTGAATGGTGACAGATTAGGAAAAGGGGAGGTGCAACAAGACCTGGGTGTCATGGTACATCAGTCATTGAAGTTTGGCATGCAGGTACAGCAGGTAGTGAAGAAGGCAAATGGTATGTTGGCCTTCATAGCAAGAGGATTTGAGTATAGGAGCAGGGAGATCTTAATGCAGTTGTACAGAGCCTTGGTGAGGCCTCACCTGGAATATTGTGTTCAGTTTTGGTCTCCTAATCTGAGGAAAGATGTTCTTGCTATTGAGGGAGTACAGCGAAGGTTCACCAGATTGATTCCCGGGATGGCGGGACTGACATATGAGGAGAGGCTAGATCAACTGGGCTTGTATCCACTGGAGTTTAGAAGAATGAGAGGGGATCTCATAGAAACATATAAAATTCTGACGTGATTGGTCAGGTTAGAGGCAGGAAGAATGTTCCCATTGTTGGGGAGTTCCAGAACCAGGGGTCACAGTCTAAGAATAAGAGATAAGCCATTAGCGAGATGAGGAGAAACTTCTTCACTCAGAGAGTGGTTAACCTGTGGAATTCTCTACCGCAGAAAGTTGTTGAGGCCAATTCGTTAGATATATTCAAAAGGGAGTTAGATATAGCCCTTACGGCCAAAGGGCTCAAGGGGTATGGAGAGAAAGCAGGAAAGGGGTACTGAGGTTGAATGATCAGCCATGATCTTATTGAATGGCGGTGCAGGTTCGAAGGGCCGAATGGCCTACTCCTGCACCTAATTTCTATGTTTCTATGTTTCTATGAGCCAAAGGTGGGCAGCGGAAACGTTGCAAGGACAGCCTCAAAGCCTCCCTGATGAAGTGTGACATCCCCACTGACATCTGGGAGGCCCTGGCCAAAGACTGCTCCAAGTGGAGGAAGTGCATCTGAGAGGGCTCTGAGCTCCTCGAGTCTTGTCGCCGAGAGCATGCAGAAATCAAACGCAGGCAGCAGCAGGAGTGTGCGGCAAACCAGACTGCCTGCCCACCCTTTCCTTCAACCACTGTCTGTCGCACCTGTGACAGAGATTGTGGTTCTCGTATTGGACTGTACAGTCACCTGAGGACTCATGCTAAGAGTGGAAACAAGTCTTCCTCAATTCCGAGGGACTGCCTATGATGATTATGTTTTATTTGGTGGATAAATCTGAAACCAGAATAGAAAACTGTTGGAATCCAGGATTTGGGACATTTATAAATTAATGGGAACATTGATTTAAACTTTGCACGTGTCCCCACTCCCAGGCTGCAATGTACGCACCTCTCTGGTCATCCTAGATTAAAAGCTTTGCAGAACACAGCACAAACGGTGCAACACCAACTTGAAGAAGGTGACTGGATGTGCCAGCAGAGGGCGGTAGATGGTAGCTGCTGCACAGGGTGCGTATCCCTGGTATAGGCTGAGCTGGTGGTAACATTTCACCTTAAACAAATCCGATTGATGTTAATTCCATTGGACAAGCAAAAAAAATAAAAGGCAGTAAGTTCCAGTGTCAAGTTGAAAATGCTCCAGGTTCGAATTAAAAGGAAAACTAAAAATTCTCTGAATTTTAGAATATCAAGTTAAAGATAAATCTTTAGTTTACCATGAGCAAATGTTGACAGCATGAATTGGTATACTTGGTATAAAATGACATTTAATAATCAACTATATTTTAGAAAACTAGTCTGACCTGTTTCCACGCAGTCATGTCGCTGTATCAACAACCATCCTCTAGTAATTGCTTTCTACAAATAAAGGCAATATATAATTCTAAGGCTATATGTCTCTGATTGCTTTTAACACCCTTTACATAGGCGAGGGATGCTTCATTTGCCCGGGGTTACAGATGATTTGAAAACATCTGTATTGCCGATTGTGATGCAAAATCAGGCCACATACCTTCAAAGTGCAACTGGGAATTAATTTACAGTCATATACTTCTTGTGTACCAGTTGGATTTATTTACCCCTCTGCTGCAGCCGCACCTAAGTAATCGGATCGATGGTTGTTGCCCGAGTTAAAATGTTCAATGTTACTTTTATGTATTCCAGTAAGTGTCTGTATTTTAAAGGAGTGGGTGAGTGGGAGGCCTTCTAAAGCATGCGTCATCTCCACCAGGACTCTGCACACACACACACACACACGCTGCATTAAAAGGTTACTTTGTGATCGAGAAGTGGCGTGGGGTGAGGAGGGAGAGTGAATGGCTTTGATGGGCAGCATTACCATTTGTCTGAATGCTTCCTTCGAACAAACAAAAAAGGTGCACTGATCGAAAGCGCAAGTGAAACGTGAACCTGTCGGCCAGATCACCTTTTTATTCCCGGAGCAGAGTAAATTGCGTATCTGTGGAATCAGACAGCCAGCGCTGTTTGGTTTATTTTAAAAAACCGAAATAGAAACATAGACTGAAGTGAGATAAATATCTGGAGAAAGGCCTCGTCTGGGAAGGAGCGAGATTGTAAATTTGCCTCTTCTCCTTTTCTTTTGTGTTTATACAGTCACTTAAAATAACTGAAACCAGGCGCCACTTTCCAAGAATCAACACATCAGCCAGTATTAATATCAGCCAAAGAAACCTTCTGGACTCCAGATAATATTTGAGATTAACGAGGGAGGCATGGAGCAATTGTTTCATTAACACACAAAGATATCAAGCGGTTCCTCCCCCCCTCTGACTGCTGAGGAATGCGGGCGCTGCATCAAACATTTGGACCGGGGTTGTGAATCACGTTAAAATTATTTCCACAGCAATTTGATTATTTCTGTTGTTCATCCAATCACACTGTACAATCAGGGATATTTGGGCCTGTGAGAGTAAATTGCCACACAACCCAGCATCTAAAATACAGCTCGGCTCAATTGACAGTTTTTGGATGGGACTTGTTTCTGTCACTTTGGCCACCAGGGCTGAACACTCTGACAAAACAAATTGGAAGGAGAGAGAGAGAGAGAGAGAGAGAGGGAGACAGATAACATAGAGAGAGAGAAAGGAGGGCGGGGGGTCGGGGGGGGGGGTGGGGGTGGGGTGGGGTGGAAATGGATATAGGTCAGAGACAATGAAAACGAGATTGGAGACAGAGAGGAAAAAGAAATAGTGAGAGTACAAGAGGGACCAGAAATCACAAAAATACACAGAAATCTTGGAAAGCAAGAAAGAGCGACCAGAGATTGGAGGTGAGCAGGTAGACAGAGAGAGGAGATGAATAATTTGTATAATATCAGAATGAGAGAGTGAGGCCAGTCACAGAGAGTTCGAGAAACAAATCAATGAACGAGGGTAAGAGATTCCAGATTAATAGAAATAAATAACGGTAAGATGGAGCAAGAGTAATCACATAAGAGAGAGCAGTTATAGAGGAGAGCATAATTAGATAGGAGAAAGCAGCCTTAAAGGGAGAGAGAGCAGTACAAGAGGGGAGAGTAATTAGATAGGAGAGAGCAGTCCAACAGGAGTGAAAAATTAGATAGGAGAGAGCAGTCCTACAGCAGAGAATAATTAGATAGGAGAGAGCAGTTCTACAGGGGAATAAATAGATAGGAGAGAGCATAGAATCATAGAATCATAGAAATTACAGCACGGGAGGAGGCCATTTCGGCCCATCGAGTCCACGCCGGCCGACAAAGAGCTATCCAGCCTAATCCCACTTTCCAGCTCTTGGTCCATAGCCCTGTAGGTTACGGCACTTCAAGTGCACATCCAAGCACTTTTTAAATGTGATAAGGGTTTCTGCCTCTACCTTTCAGACAATGAGTTCCAGACTCCCACCACCCTCTGGGTGAAGAAATTTCCCCTCAAATCTCCTCTAAACCTCCCCCAAATTACTTTCAATTTATGCACCCTGGTTGTGACCCCTCTGCTAAGGAAAATAGGTCCTTCCTATCCACTCTATTTGGGCCTCTCATAATTTTATACATTACATCAAATGCTCCTCATCGACCCTCCTTGTTACCTCCTCAAAAAAAGTCTATTCAGTTAGTCAGACATGACCTTCGCTTAACAAATCTGTGAGTGTCCTTGATTAATCTGTGTCTTTCTAAATGAAGATTGATCATGTCCCTCAAAATTTTTTCAAATAATTTTCCCACCATAGAGGTTAGGCTGACTGGCCTGTAACTACTCGGTCTATCTCTTTCTCCCTTTTTAAACAAAGGTACAACGTTAGCAGCCCTCCAGTCCTCCAGCACCATACCTGTAACGGATTGGAAAATGATGGTCAGAGCCTCTGCTATCTTCTCTTTTGCTTCTCTTAACAGTCTGGGATACATTTCATCTAGGCCTGGGGATTTATCCACTTTCAAAGTTGCTAAGCCTCTTAATACTTCCTCTCTCACTATGTTTATTTCATCTAATATTTCACACTCCTCCTCCCTAATTGCAATGTCTGCATCGCCCCTTTCTTTTGTGAAAACGGACGCAAAGTATTCATTAAGAACCATGACATGTCTTCCGCCTCCACACAGAGATTACCTCTATGGGGCTCAAGTTTCAGCCTGAATTGCTCCTATTTTTTTGGAGCAACTAGTTTAGAATGGAGCATCTTAGAAATTGCAATTCTTGGCATATAGTTTGCTCCAGTTCTAGTGAGTTAGAATAGTTTTATTGGGAGGGATGGAAGGGGGAGAGGAGGGGGAGAGGAGGGAGAGGAGGAAGGAGGGAGAGGAGGGGAGAGGGGGAGAGGAGGGGAGGGGGGAAGGAGGGGGAGGGGGAGAGGAGGGGGAGAGGGGGAGGGGGAGAGGAGGGGGGAGGGAGAGGGAGGAAGAGGAGGGAGAGGGAGGGAGAGAGGAGGGATGGAGAGGAGGGGGAAGGGAGGGAGAGAGGGAGAGGGAGGGAGGGAGAGGGGGGAGGCAGGGAGGGGGGAGAGGAAGGGGAGGGAGGGAGAGGGGGGAGGGAGAGGGAAGAAGAGGAGGGAGAGGGAGGTAGCGGAGGGGGAGGGAGGGAGGGAGGGGAGAGGAGGGAGGGAGGGATGGCGAGGGGAGGGGGAAGGGAGGGGGAAAGGAGAGGGAAGGGAGGGGGGAGAGGAGAGGGAGGGAGAGGAGGGGGAGGGAGGGGGTAGAGGAGGGGGGGAAGAGGAGATGGGGGGAAAGGGAGGCTGAACGGGCCGCACCGAAGACTTCAGGCAGGGCGGGTGGGCCCCACCGAGGACTAGAAGCCGGGCCGGGCCACCGAAGACTTCAGGCGGGGCCCACCCCCAGCAAGATGCCGGGCGGGCGGGCCCCGCCGCCGATGACGTGGAGGGGGGGGGAGTGGAGGGCGGGGGAGCGGGAGCTAAACGGGAGGGAGGGAAGGGGGAGAGGAGCGGGAGCTAAACGGGAGGGAGGGAGGGAGGGGAGAGTGGGAGCTAAATGGGAGGGGGGGGGAATGGGAACTAAATGGGAGGGAGGGAGGGAGGGAGTGTGGGGGGGCGGTGTCGGGAGCTAAACGGGAGGGAGGGAAGGAGGCCCAAGTCCGATCTTCACCCTGGCAGCCCATTCGGCCAGGGCTAGGGGCGGCGTGCTTCGGACCGCTCCCACACAGCCTTGGGGACCTGGAGCTACTGCACATGCGTGCACACTCTCGCGCGCATGTGCAGCGGTCCCAGCACTGTTTTCAGCACCAGGGCCTGGCTCCACCCTCCACGCGTTCTGCTGCGTTGCGCCGAGGGCCTGGATCGACCGGACGGAGGGGAGAATGCCAAGGTAAATAATAGGCACCATTTCTGTTCTAAAAAGGTGGCGCACCACACGGAGATGCGCCGTTCTAACTCGGCGGGCAAACTTGGGCCAATGGTTTCTAATAAACCCTACTTTTTCTTGAGTTTTCCACTTGCTCTTAATATATTTCTAAAACATCATTTGGATTTCCTTGATTTTACTTGCCTAAATGTTTTCATGTTATCTCTTTGCTTTCCGAATTTCCTGTTTAATTGCATCCCTGCACTTTCTATACTCCTCTAGAGTTTCTGCAGTATTGAGTCCTCGGTATCTGTCATAAGACTCCCTTTTTTTCTTTATCCTATCCTATATGTCCCTTGACATCCAAGGGGCTCTAGATTTGTTAATCCCACCCTTTTGCTTTCAGGGAACATACTTGCTCTGAACCCTCACTATCTCCTCCTTGAATGCTTCCCACTGCTCCAACACTAATTTACGTTCAAGTAGCTGTTTCCAGTCCACTTCGGCTAAATCCCATCTCAGCTCAGCAAAATTGGCTTTACCCCAATTGAGAACTTTTATCCTTGTCCATCTTTGTCCTTTTCCATAATTATCCTAAATCTAACTGAATAATGTTCGCTAGCACCAAAATGCTATCCCACTGATATCCCTTCCACCTGCCCAGCTTCATTCCCTAAAACTAAGTCCAGAAACGCACCCTCCCTTGTTGGGCTTGTTATATACTGTGCTAAAAAGTTCTCATGAATGCATTTTAAGGAATTCTGCACCTTCTATACTATTCACACTAATTCTATCCCAGTTAATATTAGAGTAGTTGAAAACCCCTACTATTACTGCCCTATAGTTTTTGCACTTTTCAGAAATTTGCCTACATGTGTGCTCTTCTATCTCCCTCTGATTGTTTGGGGTCTATAGTACACTCCCAGCAGTGTGATCGCCCCTTTTTTGTTCTTCAATTCAACCCATATGACCTCATTTTATGATCCTTCAAACATATACTTTGCATCTGTTTTCACAAAAGAGAGGGGCGATGCAGACTTTGCAATGAGGGAGGAGCAGTGTGAAATATTAGATGAGATAAACATAGTGAGAGAGGAAGTATTAAGGGGCTTAGCAACTTTGAAAGTGGATTAATCCCCAGGCTTGGATGAAATGTATCCCAGGCTATTAAGAGAAGCAAAAGAGGAAATAACAGAGGCTCTGACCATCATTTTCCAGTCCTCATTGGCTACAGGTGTGGTGCCAGAGGAGTGGAAGACTGTGCTAATGTTGTACATTTGTTTAAAAAGGGAGAAAAGGATAGACCGAGTAATTACAGGCCAGTCAGCCTAACGTAAGTGGTGGGAAAATTATTTGAAAAAATCCTGAGGGTAAATCTTCATTTGGAAAGGCATGGATTAATCAAGGACAGTCAGCATGCATTTGTTAAGGGAAAGTCGTGTCTGACTAACTTGATTGAATTTTTCGAGGAGGTAACCAGGAGGGTCGATGAGAGCAGTGCGTATGATGTAGTGTACCATGCCAAAAATTGCTAGTCATAGGAATGTGGGAAGGGAGGACCTTGAGACAATCACTATCACTAGGGAGGTAGTGCTGGACAGGCTAAGGAGACTCAAGGTAGACAAGTCCCCTGGTCCTGATGAAATGCATCCCAGGGTATTAAAAGAGATGGCGGAAGTTATAGCAGATGCATTCGTTTTAATCTACCAAAATTCTCTGGACTCTGGGGAGGTACCAGCGGATTGGAAAGCAGCGAATGTAACGCTTCTGTTTAAAAAAGGGGGCAGACAAAAGGCAGGTAACTATAGGCCGGTTAGTTTAACATCTGTAGTGGGGAAAATGCTTGAAACTATCATTAAGGAAGAAATAGCGGGACATCTAGATAGGAATAGTGCAATCAAGCAGACACAGCATGGATTCATGAAGGGGAAATCATGTTTAACTAATTTACTGGAATTCTTTGAGGATATAACGAGCATGGTGGATAGAGGTGTACCGATGGATGTGGTGTATTTAGATTTCCAAAAGGCATTTGATAAGGTGCCACACAAAAGGTTACTGCAGAAGATAGAGGTACGCGGAGTCAGAGGAAATGTATTAGCATAGATAGCGAATTGGCTGGCGAACAGAAAGCAGAGAGTCGGGATAAATGGGTCCTTTTCGATGTGGAAATCGGTGGTTAGTGGTGTGCCACAGGGATCGGTGCTGGGACCACAACTGTTTACAATATACATAGATGACCTGGAAGAGGGGACAGAGTGTAGTGTAACAAAATTTGCAGATGACACAAAGATTAGAGGGAAAGCGGCTTGTGTAGAGAACACAGAGAGGCTGCAAAGAGATTTAGATAGGTTAAGCAAATGGGCTAAGGTTTGGCAGATGGAATACAATGTCGGAAAGTGTGAGGTCATCCACCTTGGGAAAAAAAACAGTAAAAGGGAATATTATTTGAATGGGGAGAAATTACAACATGCTGAGGTGCAGAGGGACCTGGGGGTCCTTGTGCATGAATTCCAAAAAGTTAGTTTGCAAGTGCAGTAGGTAATCAGGAAGGCGAATGGAATGTTGGCCTGCCTCCTGCACCACTCCTCAAGCCACGTATTCATCTTAACTATCCTGCCATTCCTACTCTGACTAGCACATGGCACTGGTAGCAATCCTGAGATTACTACCTTTGAGGTCCTACTGTTTAATTTAACTTCTTGCTCCCTAAATTCGTCTTGTAGAACGTCATCACATTTTTTACCTATATCGTTGGTACCTATATGCACCACGACAGCTGGCTGTTCACCATCCCCCTCCAGTATGCACTGCAGCTGCTCTGAGACATCCTTGACCCTTGCAACAGGGAGGCAACATACCATCCTAGAGTCTCGATTGCGGCTGCAGAAACGCCTATCTTTTCCCCTTACAATAGAATCCTCTATCACTATAGCTCTCGCACTCTTTTTCCTGCCCTCCTGTGCAGTTGAGCCGCCCATGGTGTCATGAACTTGGCTGCTGCTGCCTTCCCCTGATGATTCATCACCCCCAATAGTACCCAAAACAGTGTATCTATTTTGGAGGGAGGTGACCGCAGGGGACCCCTGCACTACCTTCCTTCCACTGCTGTTCCTAATGTTCACCCATTCCCTATCTGACTGTGTAACCTTTACCTGTGGTGTGACCAACTCACTAAACGTACTATTCATGACATCCTTAGCATCGCGGATGTCCAGAGTGAATCCATGCGCAGCTCCAGTGCCGCAATGCAGTCTGTCAGGAGCTGCAGCTGGATACACATCCTGCACGTGTAGTCAGCAGGGACACTGGAAGCGTCCCTGAATTCCCACATAGCACAGGAGGAGCATGACGCTGGTGTGGGCTCTCCTGCCATGACTTAACCCTTAAATTACTTAATTTGGCAACAATGCCAAAGGTACTGCTCAGAACAAGAAAAAAGATAAAGAAAAAGAAAACTACTCACCACTCAACCAATCACTTACCCTCTTGGTTGTGATGTCACACTTCGATTAATTTTTACTTCTCTCTTACTTTGACCCTGCTGCCGCCGCTTCCCTCACAGGTCTGCCCGCTCCCGCTGCTGCTCCCGACTAGTTCGGACTGGGCCTCGAGCCTCGGGCTTTATTGACGCATTCCACTGCCGCTGCTTCCCTCACAGGTCCGCCCGCTCCCGCTGCTGCTCCCGACTAGCTCCTTGTTTCTTTGGAACCGAGGAGGCTGAGGGGAGACCTGTCTAAAATTATGAGGGGCCTGGATAGGGTGGGTAGGAAGGTCCTGTTTCCCTTGGCAGAGGGATCAACAACAGTGGGCATAGATTTAAAGTAATTGGGGGGAGGTATAGAGGAGATATGAGGGGAAATGTCTTTACCCAGAGAATGGTGGGGGTCTGGAACTCACTGCCTGAAAGGGTGGTAGAGGCAGAAAGCCTCACCACATTTAAAAAATACTTGGATGTGCACTTAAAGTGGCGTAACCTACAGGGCTACGGACCAAGAGCTGGAAAGTGGACTTAGGCTGGATAGCTCTTGGTCAGCTGGCGTGGACACGATGGACCGAAATGGCCTCCATCCATGCTGTAAATTTCTATGATTTAAAGGGCTGGACTTTCCATTTAGATCGCTAGGGCCCAAAAAATGGATGATGTACCAACCTTAACGATGTTTCAGCTCTCAGGTTCGCTGGAAGATGGCCCATTTTTCTGATCGCTACTTTTGACTTTTTTGCAGGGGGGAAGGCAAGGCGTCCCTAGCAATGGCCTTTCTGCACATGCGGTTTTTTTTTTGCAAAGAAGGTTTCCCGCGATTCCGGAGGTCAGGGGTCATCCAAGCATGCGTAGGAGCTGAGGGGAGAGACAGAGAGAGAGGGAGAGAAAAATGAGCAGAATTATCGTTAAAATATTAAAATATGTCCCAGCACGAGTCTCCTGAGAATAGGCAAGAGGTGGAGGGGAGGAGGAGGGCAAAGCCATTTTCGGATGAAGCACTCGTCGGTGAGGTCCATCGCCGGTGGGGCCAAGTAACCCGAGGTGGGCGTGGGAAATCTCCACTCCGGGCACACCGGAAGATTTGGGGCGAAATCGCCAATGTGGTCTCATCGGCGTCTCATGAGGCATGGGAGGCAGACTGGTGATACAAGCGCTGGAACAGCCTAGTTGCTTAGGCAAGAGTAAGTACTAACTTTATTTTAAATTGTAATGATCCACATAATATGTAAATCTCCCAGATTGAAATGACGTTGGTTATTCTTGCATATAATCCCTGCTAAGATCTGGGCAGGGCTCAGAACGTGAGCCCTTTTTAAGTCTTTTTAAGTCTAAATTTGGCACCGTCTCCTTTTGGATTACATTGGTGGATGGGGCACGACTGAGCAATGAAGGGTCTGGTGAACTTTAGCCAGACTGTGTCAGTCTCTCCGACTGCTGTCACTTACACAGTGAGCCAGCCTGGACTGGGGGAGAGCTGCCCTGGCTCACTGTCTGCCCTGGGGCACTTTCGGACATTAGCTCCCGTCATTCCCAAGTGATCCGGATTACCTCCCCTCCGCCTCTGGGGGCCCTCGTGGAAATTGTAGTCGAGATGTTTTGTGTCAAGCATTAGATCCTAAGCATGATCTTACGAATTGTTTTATCTGAGCGTAGATGTTATAACCATGCATCAATTGTGGATACAAACCATATGAGCATATAACATTGGAACTTGTTGTCTTTCCATGATAGTACCTTAGCTCATGCCATGCTCTTATCACGTTTTCAGAGGAAGATATCTAACAACAGATCTGAGTAGAGGCGCACCGGAGGAGGCCCTGCTCAGCTACAGCTGCTGACTGACCTCGAGGAGCGTGCAGCAGCACTTGTGGGGACCCACAGTCGCTCGGCCACCGCCCGTGGTGTTGCAGAACCTTCTCTTGTGTCACGTGAGTAATGTGTAAAGCAGTGTTAATTCAAAGTAATGTAATGTCATTTCATTATAATATACGAATGATGTCATGTTATGCATGCAGCTTCTGTGCTACTCTCAGGTTCACAACATAAGAACATAAGAAATAGGAGCAGGAGCAGGCCATCTGGCCCCTCGAGCCTGCTCCGCCATTTGATAAGATCATGGCTGATCTGATTCAGGGCTCAGTTCCACTTCCCTGTCCGTTCCCCATAAACCTTCACTCCCTTATCATTCTATCTATCTCCGCCTCAAATATAGTCACTGATCCAGCCTCCACAGCACTCTGGTGCAGTGAATTCCACATAGATGTACTACCATATGTACTACCATATAATGCATTAATATGTAACGTCTCTTGATTACATTTATTGTAGTAGTGCTGTTCCTCCTACATATGCCAATGCAGCGCAAGAATCATGTGTACCCTTCTGTTCTAATAAGCTCAATTGTGTTTTGCAGGTGACCCAGCTCCAGAGACACATAGGGAGGCCGCACCTACACCTGCACCTGCACCTGCCCCACTGCAGGTGGTCATCACCACGGGTGCTGAAGAGGAGGATGTCGTCTATGCAATAACTGTTAGACTGAGTACTGTTTAACTCCAAGAGGTATGATCTTGGCTCTGCTTTATTAAGGCCCAAAGTGACTAATATACAAAATGGCTGGCCTTTTATACTTGGGCTGCACACACGTGCGTGCAGCCCAATGGCCTCCAACAGTGACGCCATCTAGTGGCTAGTGATCCCAAAAGTACATACATGACAATACCCCTCTCTGAGATATTAACACAGTCTTTTACAAATTGAGACGGTCCAGTGTTTTACGCTCCCGGGTTGACCGTCTCAGTTCAACTCCAGCCTTGGGTGAGTGTTCAGAGTCTGTTGTGACTGGTGGCTGGGTGGCTGACCTGGTGGGAGTGGAAATGGCCATGTCAGGGATTGAAAATCCATTTTCATTGAACCTGTTAGCGATTGAAACTCCCAATTCACTGATGACCACTGAGTCCCCTGATGACTGGGGGTAGGTTGGTCGGTCGTCGATTGTCTCTTCCTCCAACTGTTCCGGTTCGTCTGTGTGCTGCAGCTTTGTCTGATCCATATGTTTCCTGCATGTTTTCCCATTTTTGGGCTTGACAATAAATACTTTGTTGTCCTCCTTAGCCCTGACAGTATCAGCAATTCACTTGGGACCCTGACCATAATTCAGAACATATACAAGATCATTTACAGAAATATCGCGTGACACAGCTGCATGATGGTGATACACTTGCTGACTTTGTCTTCTATATTCAACATGATTATTCAAGTCAGGGTGTACAAGAGATAGCTTGGTCTTAAGATCTCTCTTCATCATTAGTTCAGCAGGCAAGACCCTAGTAAGCGTGTGTGATCTTGTCCTGTACCTCAGCAGTATGCAGTGACCCTTGGGTTACGCACTTCATACTCTGCTTTATAAGAACATAAGAACATAAGAATTAGGAACAGGAGTAGGCCATCTAGCCCCTCGAGCCTGCTCCGCCATTCAACAAGATCATGGCTGATCTGGCCGTGGACTCAGCTCCACTTACCCGCCCGCTCCCCATAACCCTTAATTCCTGAGATACAGTGGCCGACAAGCGAAGGGCCCATCTGCTGACCAGCTGTGGACCTAAGAGTTACGCACGCATGAAGGACCTACTAGCACCCGAAAAGCTGGCGGACAAAACCTTTGAAGAGCTCAGCAAACTAATCGGTGAGCACCTCAAACCGGCGAGTAGCATACACATGGCCCGACACAGATTCTATACCCACTGACGTCGTGAAGGACAGAGCATACCGGACATCGTTGCGGACCTCCGGCATTTGGCCAGCCTCTGTAAGTTCACAGACACCTGCAGTGGGGAGATGTTAAGGGACTTCTTTATTTAGGGCATCGGTCATGCGGGGATTTTCTGAAAGTTAATTGAGACCAAGGACTTGACTTTGGAAGCGGCGGCGTTGCTGGCTCAGACTTTCATGGCGTGGAGGAGGAAACCAAAATAATATACGCGCGCAATTCTGCCTCCAACGCAGCGGGGGATCAGGGAGTCAATATCATAAACGCGACTCAGAGCCCCGCAGGCAGGCAAGGGCAGTTCGAACCACCCCAGGCAGCAATTGACCCCAGAGTAGGTTTTCAACAGAGACAATGGCAGGCTGAACGGACATTTACGCCATCACAGTGGACAATGCGGTCCGGGATGGGGCCATTGACATCCACTAACAGGGTACTCAAGGGCAGTCAAAGGGACAATCAGTGAGGAATGCCGGGTCATAGCTCCTTTGTTCACAACAATGGGAATCTCAGCTCATGCTGGAGGTGTGGGAGCAAACACTCTGCCAGGACTTGCAGGTTTCAATAATTTGTCTGCAGAAATTGCAACCTCAGTGGCCATTTAGCTCTAATGCGCAGGAAGCCTGTAACCAGGCTAATTTATGAGGCGGATGGACCAGAAGAGAGGTCTGTGATGCAGGTTGACTCTTGGGGCAAATCAATGAATGCTGAAGTTCAGCGGGTTCATGTGGCAAACATTCACAGCTCATATACCAAAACGCCACCAATGATGATGAAGGTTTTATTAAACGGCATCCCTGTATGCATGGAGCTGGACACAGGGGCCAGCCAGTCACTCATGAGCGTTCAACAATTAGAAAAGCTATGGCCACTCAAAGCCAGTAGACCCAAACTAGAACGCATTGAGACACAACTACGGATATATACCAAAGAAATCATTCCAATTCTAGGCAGTGCAATGTTGGCGGTCACACACAATGGATCAGTGAACCGGCTGTCGCTCTGGATTGTCCCGGACAATGGTCCCACACTGTTGGGAAGCAGCTGGTTAGCTGAGATGAACTGGAAATGGGGGGATGTGCACGCAATGTCATCTGTGGAGCGAAGTTCGTGCTCACAAGTCCTACAACAATTTGAGTTACTATTCCAACCTGGCGTCGGGACGTTCAAAGGTACCAAAGTAGTGATACACATCACCCTGGATGCCAGACCAGTGCACCACAAAGCCAGAGCGGTGCCGTATGTGATGCGGGAGAAAATTGAGAGCGAATTGGACTGTTTGCTGAGAGAGGGCATCATCTCGCCCATTGAATTCAGCGACTGGGCGAGCCCCATCATTCCCGTCCTAAAAGCGGATGGCTCTGTCAGAATCTGTGGCGACTACAAGGCAACTATCAATCGGGTGTCCCTACAAGACCAATACCCGTTCCCGAGAGCGGAGGATCTTTTCACCATGCTGGCAGGCGGCAAGCTGTTTACCAAGTTGGATCTCACTTCAGCCTACATGACCCAAGAACTGGCCGATGAATCTAAACTACTGACCACCATCACTACGCACAAGAGACTGTTTGTTTACAACAGGTGCCCGTTTGGCATTCAATCAGCGGCCGCGATTTTTCAAAGAAACATGGAAAGCCTGCTCAAATCCATTCCTGGAACAATCGTCTTTCAGGACGATATCCTCATCACGGGTCGTGACACCGAGGAACACCTCCACAGCCTGGAGGAGGTGCTGTGCCGACTGGACCGGGTAGGTCTGCAACTCAAGAAGTCTAAATGTGTGTTTTTGGCTCCTGAGGTTGAGTTCTTGGGCAGGAGGGTTGCTGCAGATGGGATTCGGCCCACCGAATCCAAAACAGAGGCGATTCAACGTGCGCCCAGGTCCGGCAACACATTGGAGTTGCGTTCATTTCTGGGACTCTTGAACTATTTCAGGAACTTTCTGCTGAATTTAAGCACGTTGTTGGAGCTGCTTCATGTGCTCCTGCGTAAGGGTTGTGATTGGTTTTGGGGGGTCTGTCAAGAACGGGCTTTCAATCGGGCTAAAGAACCTACTTTGTTCAAATAAGTTATTGACCCTGTACGACCCTGTAAGAAATTGGTTCTGACATGTGATGCATCGTCCTATGGGGTTGGGTGCGTGTTGCAGCAGAGTAATGCTGAGGGCCAACTACAACCTGTGGCTTATGCTTCTAGGTCGCTCTCTCAAGCAGAACGGGGATATGGGATGGTTGAGGAGGCACTCGCATGTGTCTATGGTGTAAAAAAAATGCATCAGTACCTTTTTGGCAGGAGGTTCGAATTAGAAACGGACCACAAGCCGACAACATCCCTGTTGTCAGACAGCAAGGCTGTCAATGCCAACGTGCCAGCCCACATACAGCGATGGGCTCTCACGCTGGCTGCTTATGACTACTCCATCCGGCACCGGCCTGGCACCGAAAATTGCGCTGACGTGCTCAGCACGCTTCCACTGGCCACCACCGAGGGGCAGCGGAACAAAGCGCTGAGATGGTCACGGCCGTTGATGCCTTTGACAACGCAGGCTCCCCCATCACAACCTGCCAGATCAAAATCTGGACAGAGATCTCCTCCTATCTCTGATTAAGAAATGTGTCCTGACTGGGGATTGGGCGCCCGCACACGGAGCATGCCCTGAGGAGGTCAGACCTTTTCACAGGCGGATGGATGAGCTCTCCATCCAAGCTGGCTGCCTACTATGGGGCAGCCGGGTAGTCATGCCCCAGAGGGGCAGGGAGGCATTCATCAGGGAACTCCACAGTGAGCATCCAGGCATCGTTCTGATGAAGGTCATTGCCCGGTCACATGTTTGGTGGCCGGGAATTGATTCAGACCTGGAACACTGTGTTCGCAGGTGTACGACGTGTGCCCAGATGGGTAATGCCCCCAGGGAGGCCCCGCTCAGCCCGTGACCCTGGCCCACCAGGCCATGGTCACGTATTCATGTAGACTACGTGGGCCCGTTCATGGGAAAAATGTTTCTCACTGTGGTAGATGCGTACTAGAAATGGATCGAGTGCATAATTTTGAATTCGTGCACGACATCCACCACTGTGGAGAGTCTACATGCGGTCTTTGCATCCCACGGCTTGCCGGACATTCTTGTTAGCGATAATGGCCCATGTTTCACGAGCTACGAATTCCGGGAGTTCATGTCGGGCAATGGCATCAACCATGTCAGGACAGCACTGTTCAAGCCGGCCTCCAATGGCCAGGCAGAACGTGCGGTCCAAATCATTAAACAAGGCATGCTCAGGATTCAAGGACCCTCCCTTCAATGCCGCCTATCGCGCCTCCTGCTGGCCTATAGGTCCCGACCACACTCGCTCACGGGGGTCCCGCCCGCTGAGCTACTTATGAAACGAACACTTAAAACTCGGTTGTCCCTCATTCACCCAGTCCTGACCGACATAGTTGAGGGCAAGCGCCAGTCCCAAAACGAGTACCATGACCAAAATTCAAGGGGGAGATGTATAGAAATAAATGACCCCGTAATGGTCCTCAATCATGCCGTGTGGCCCAAATGGCTTGAGGGTACTGTAATAGACAAAGAGGGGAACAGGGTCATCATGGTTAAACTTAACAATGGGCAGATACGCCATAAGCATCTGGACCAAGTAAAAAGAAGGTTCAGCACAGACACTGAGGAACCTGTGGAAGATCATGAGATGGTGCTCACACCACTGCCAGTGAACGAGCAACAAGAACATTCAGCAGCATGCACAGTCCCGGCGGTCAGCCCGGACAGGCCAGAATCACCACAGGTGACAGACCCTCACGCCAAGGCTCAACAACCAGAGCCCCAACTGCAGCGCTCCACGAGGGAGCGTAGACCACCTGCAGACTTAACCTATGATCCCAATAAGACTTTGGGGGGGAGGTGATGTCATATATGTAACCTCTATGTAACACCACTGCAATACTGTATATACTTAAGCAATGCACACCTTGACCACAGGGGGTGAACTTGTGGGAGACACTCCTTACCTGGTCATCCAGGTATATAAAGGGAGGTCCCATTCATCACTTCTTGGTCCTGTGAATAAAGGTTCAGGTCATAGAGTGACCTTGTCCATAGAATGTGCCTCGTGTGGGTTTTGTGCCATTGAGTAAGGACATTACAAGTTTCATGAACTCTTGAAACTCCTGACTGGTGAAGCACGATCCGTTGTCGCTAACAACGATGTCAGGCAGACCATGTGTCGCGAACATGACACTGAGATTCTCAATGGTAGCTGTGGATGTGCTGGTTAACATGATTATAGAAACATAGAAACATAGAAACATAGAAAATAGGTGCAGGAGCAGGCCATTCAGCCCTTCTAGCCTGCACCGCCATTCAACGAGTTCATGGCTGAACATGAAACTTCAGTACCCACTTCCTGCTTTCACGTCATACCCCTTGATCCCCCGAGTACTAAGGACTTCATCTAACTCCCTTTTGAATATATTTAGTGTATTGGCCTCAACTACTTCCTGTGGTAGAGAATTCCACAGGTTCACCACTCTCTGGGTGAAGAAGTTTCCCCTTATCTCGGTCCTAAATGGCTTACCACTTATCCTTAGATTGTGACCCCTGGTTCTGGACTTCCCCAACATTGGGAACATTCTTCCTGCATCCAACCTGTCCAAACCCGTCAGAATTTTAAACGTTTCTATGAGGTCCCCTCTCACTCTTCTGAACTCCAGTGAATACAAGCCCAGTTGATTCAGTCTTTCTTGATAGGTCAGTCCCACCATCCCGGGAATCAGTCTGGTGAATCTTCGCTGCACTCCCTCAACAGCAAGTATGTCCTTCCTCAAGTTAGGAGACCAAAACTGTACACAATACTCCAGGTGTGGCCTCACCAAGGCCCTGTACAACTGTAGCAACACCTCCCTGCCCCTGTACTCAAATCCCCTCGCTATGAAGGCCAACATGCCATTTGCTTTCTTAACCGCCTGCTGTACCTGCATGCCAACCTTCAATGACTGATGTACCATGACACCCAGGTCTCGTTGCACCTTCCCTTTTCCTAATCTGTCACCATTCAGATAATAGTCTGTCTCTCTGTTTTTACCACCAAAGTGGATAACCTCACATTTATCCACATTATACTTCATCTGCCACGCATTTGCCCACTCACCTAACCTATCCAAGTCACTCTGTAGCCTCATAGCATCCTCCTCGCAGCTCACACTGCCACCCAACTTAGTGTCATCCGCAAATTTGGAGATACTACATTTAATCCCTTCGTCTAAATCATTAATGTATAATGTAAACAGCTGGGGCCCCAGCACAGAACCCTGCGGTACCCCACTAGTCACTGCCTGCCATTCCGAAAAGTACCCATTTACTCCTACTCTTTGCTTCCTGTCTGACAACCAGTTCTCAATCCACGTCAGCACACTACCCCCAATCCCATGTGCTTTAACTTTGCACATTAATCTCCTGTGTGGGACCTTGTCGAAAGCCTTCTGAAAGTCCAAATATACCACATCAACTGGTACTCCTTTGTCCACTTTATTGGAAACATCCTCAAAAAATTCCAGAAGATTTGTCAAGCATGATCTCCCTTTTACAAATCCATGCTGACTTGGACCTATCATGTCACCATTTTCCAAATGCGCTGCTATGACATCCTTAATAATTGATTCCATCATTTTACCCACTACTGAGGTCAGGCTGACCGGTCTATAATTCCCTGCTTTCTCTCTCCCTCCTTTTTTAAAAAGTGGGGTTACATTGGCTATCCTCCACTCGATAGGAACTGATCCAGAGTCAATGGAATGTTGGAAAATGACTGTCAATGCATCCGCTATTTCCAAGGCCACCTCCTTAAGTACTCTGGGATGCAGTCCATCAGGCCCTGGGGATTTATCGGCCTTCAATCCCATCAATTTCCCCAACACAATTTCCCGACTAATAAAGATTTCCCTCAGTTCCTCCTCTTTAATAGACCCTCTGACCACTTTTATATCCGGAAGGTTGTTTGTGTCCTCCTTAGTGAATACTGAACCAAAGTACTTGTTCAATTGGTCTGCCATTTCTTTGTTCCCCGTTATGACTTCCCCTGATTCTGACTGCAGGGGACCTACGTTTGTTTTTACTAACCTCTTTCTCTTTACATACTTATAGAAACTTTTGCAATCCGCCTTAATGTTCCCTGCAAGCTTCTTCTCGTACTCCATTTTCCCTGCCCTAATCAAACCCTTTGTCCTCCTCTGCTGAGTTCTAAATTTCTCCCAGTCCTCAGGTTCGCTGCTATTTCTGGCCAATTTGTATGCCACTTCCTTGGCTTTAATACTATCCCTGATTTCCCTAGATAGCCACGGTTGAGCCACCTTCCCTTTTTTATTTTTACGCCAGACAGGAATGTACAATTGTTGTAATTCATCCATGCGTTCTCTAAATGTCTGCCATTGCCCATCCACAGTCAACCCCTTAAGTATCATTAGCCAATCTATCTTAGCCAATTCATGCCTCATACCTTCAAAGTTACCCTTCTTTAAGTTCTGGACCATGGTCTCTGAATTAACTGTTTCATTCTCCATCCTAATGCAGAATTCCACCATATTATGGTCACTCTTCCCCAAGGGGCCTCGCACAATGAGATTGCTAATTAATCCTCTCTCATTACACAACACCCAGTCTAAGATGGCCTCCCCCCTAGTTGGTTCCTCGACATATTGGTCTAGAAAACCATCCCTTATGCATTCCAGGAAATCCTCCTCCACCGTATTGCTTCCAGTTTGGCTAGCCCAATCTATGTGCATATTAAAGTCACCCATTATAACTGCTGCACCTTTATTGCATGCACTCCTAATTTCCTGTTTGATGCCCTCCCCAACATCACTACTACTGTTTGGAGGTCTGTACACAACTCCCACTAACGATTTTTGCCCTTTAGTGTTCTGCAGCTCCACCCATATAGATTCCACATCATCCAAGCTAATGTCTTTCCTAACTATTGCATTAATCTCCTCTTTAACCAGTAATGCTACCCCACCTCCTTTTCCTTTTATTCTATCCTTCCTGAATGTTGAATACCCCTGGATGTTGAGTTCCCAGCCCTGATCATCCTGGAGCCACGTCTCCGTAATCCCAATCACATCATATTTGTTAACATCTATTTGCACAATTAATTCATCCACCTTATTGCGGATACACCTTGCATTAAGACACAAAGCCTTCAGGCTTGTTTTTTTAACACCCTTTGTCCTTTTAGAATTTTGCTGTACAGTTGCCCTTTTTGTTCTTTGCCTTGGGTTTCTCTGCCCTCCACTTTTCCTCATCTCCTTTCTGTCTTTTGCTTTTGCTTCCTTTTTGTCTCCCTCTGTCTCCCTGTATAGGTTCCCATCCCCCTGCAATATTAGTTTAACTCCTCCCCAACAGCACTAGCAAACACTCCCCCTAGGACATTGGTTCCGGACCTGCCCAGGTGCAGACCGTCCGGTTTGTACTGGTCCCACCTCCCCCAGAACCGGTTCCAATGCCCCAGGAATTTGAATCCTTCCCTGCTGCACCACTGCTCAAGCCATGTATTCATCTGCGTTATCCTGCGATTCCTACTCTGACTAGCACGTGGCACTGGTAGCAATCCCAAGATTACTACTTTTGAGGTCCTACTTTTTAATTTAGCTCCTAGCTCCTTAAATTCTTTTCGTAGGACCTCATCCCTTTTTTTACCTATGTCGTTGGTACCAATGTGCACCACGACAACTGGCTGTTCTCCCTCCCATTTCAGAATGTCCTGCACCCGCTCCGAGACATCCTTGACCCTTGCACCAGGGAGGCAACATACCATCCTGGAGTCTCGGTTGCGTCCGCAGAAACGCCTATCTATTCCCCTCACCATCGAATCCCCTATCACTATCGCGCTCCCACTCTTTTTCCTGCCCTCCTTTGCAGCAGAGCCACCTACGGTGCCATGAACTTGGCTGCTGCTGCCCTCCCCTGATGAGTCATCCTCCCCAACAGTACTCAAAGCAGTGTATCTGTTTTGCAGGGGGATGACCACAGGGGACTCCTGCACTATCTTTCTTGCACTGCTCTTCCTGTTGGTCTTCCATTCCATATCTGGCTGTGGACCCTTCTCCTGCGGTAAGACCAACTCACTGCACGTGATACTCACGTCATTCTCAGCATCGTGGATGCTCCAGAGTGAATCCACCTTCAGCTCCAATTCTGCAACGCGGACCGTCAAGAGCTCGAGGCGGATACACTTCCCACACACGTAGTCGTCAGGGACACCGGAAGTGTCCCCGAGTTCCCACATGGTACAGGAGGAGCATATCACATGACTGAGCTCTCCTGCCATGTCTTAACCTTAGATACCCTTAAATTGGTAATAACAATGTTATAGTTCACTTACTGATATAAAAAATAAAAGAAAAGCTACTCACCCAACACCAGCCAATCACTTACCCCATTGGCTGTGACGTCACTTTTTGATTACATTCTATCCACTTCGAATATGCATCCAACTGAAGACATCTTCCTCAGGAAGGGACCTGCAAAGTCTATGTGGATGCTGGACCATGGTTTGGACAGCCATGATCACAGACTCAGCGGCGATTCCGCTGGTGCTTTGCTGAGCTGAATGCAAGTGCTGCACTGATGCACACATGATTCCAGATCAGAGTCAATTCCCGGCCACTATACATGAGACCTGGCAATGGCTTTCATCATTACAATGCCAGGATGTGTGCTATGTAGCTCACGTACAAATTTCTCTCTCCCTTTTTTGGGCATAACAACATGATTGCCCCACAGTATACAATCTGACTGAATAGACAGTTCGTCTTTGCGACGAATGTAAGGTTTGGTCTCCTCGTATATTTGCTTGGGTATGGCAGACCAATCACCTTTGAAGATGCAACTCTTCACCACCGATAAAATCGGGTCCTGGTTGGTCCAGGTCTTAACTTGTTGAGCTGTGACAGAGGTTCATTCACTCTCAAAAGCATCCATAATTAACAATAGGTCCGCCGGTTGTGGCGTTAACACCTCCGGTGTGGTCAACGGCAGGTGGTTCAAAGCATCGGCACAATTCTTGTTGCCAGGTCTATGGTGAATGACATAATCATAAGCGGATAATGTCAGCGCCCACCTCTGGATGCGGGATGAAGCATTGGTATTGATACCTTTGCTTTCAGAGAACAGTGAAATGAGCGGCTTGTGATCTGTCTCCAGTTCAAACCGAAGACCAAACAGGTTCTGATGCATCATTTTAACCCCATACACACAGGCTAGTGCTTCTTTCTCTACCATGCTGTAGGCTCTTTCCGCTTTAGACAAACTTTTTGAAGCATATGCGACAGGTTGAAGTTTACCCGACTCATTAGCTTGTTGGAGTATGCAATCAATTCTATATGACGAAACATCACAGGCTAATACTAAACGTTTACGTGGGTCATAATGTACCAGCAGCTTGTTGGAGCAAAGCAGATTAGTGGCTTTCTCAAAAGCTCTGTCTTGAGATGCACCCCAAACCCAGTTGTCGCCTTTTCTTAGCAGCATGTGCAGTGGTTCTAATAAGGTGCTCAATTTAGATAGGGAGTTACCGAAGTAGTTGAGTAGACCCAGGAACGAACGCAGCTCCGTCATATTCTGCAGCTTGGGTGCATTCTTGACGGCCTTGGTTTTCGCGTCCATGGGCCTGATGCCATCAGCAGCAATTTTCCTCCCCAGGAATTCGACCTCTGGTGCCATGAAGACGCACTTCAAGCATTTCAGTCTGAGTCCCACTTTATCCAGATGATGTAGAACCTCTTCCAGATGTTCCTCGTAGTCACGACCTGTGATCAGGATGTCATCTTGGAACACGATGTTTCTGGGAACGGACTTCAGTAGACTCTCCATGTTCCTCTGAAATATTGCTGCAGCCGAGAGAATTCCAAAAGGACACCTGTGATAAATAAACAGTCCTTTATGCGTGTTACTGCACGTAAGTCTCTTCGACATCTCGACCAACTCCTGTGTCATGTAGGCCGACATCAAATCCAGTTTGGTGAACGACTTCCCCCTGGCTAGCGTTGCAAACACGTCATCAGCCTTCGGTAACGGGTACTGATCGTGTTTTGAAACCCTGTTGATCGTAGCCTTGTAGGCTCCACAGATTCTGACTGTGCCATCTCTTTTCAGCACAGGAACAATGGGGCTGGCCCATTCATTAAATTCGACCGGTGATATGATCCCTTCACGCTGGAGTCTGTCCAGTTCGATTTTGACCTTCTCCCTCATCATATAAGGAGCTGCCCAAGCTTTATGATGGACGGGTCTTCATCCGAGTCCACTTGGATCTGCACCTTGGCTCCTGTGAAGTTGCCGATGCCTGGTTCGAACAGCGAGGGGAACTTGCTCAGTACTTGGGAACATACATCTTTCTCCGACGACAACGCTTTGATGTCGTTCCAATTGCATCTGATTTTTTCAAACCAGTTCCTGCTGAACAACGTTGGGCCATTGCCTGGGACAATCCATAGCGGTAACTCGTGAACCACACCATCTTACGTTCCTTTAATTGTGGCACTGCTAATCACCGTTATGAGTTCTTTGGTGTACGTGTGCAACTTGGCATTGACTGGACTCAGCCTGGGCCTCATAGCCTTAATATCCCACAGCTTGTCGAATGCCCTCTGGCTCATTATCGATTGACTCGTCCCCGTGTCCAGTTCCATCGATACCGGCACCCCATTAAATTTCACGTTGATCATTATCGGTTTGCTCTTAGTTAGGAACAAGTACAGTCCATACACTTCCTCCTTTGGTATCTCGGATTGCGTATCTAGATCCGTGCAAGTCTGATCATCATCCTCCACGTGGTGTGTCGCAGCACGCTTGCTCATCTGCGGACACTTGCGCTGTTGATGCCCCACTCTCAGACAGCCTTTGCAACTATATTGCTTAAATCAGCACTGCCAGTGCCAGTAATTTCCCCCACAATGCCAACACGGAGAAATCGGATGCAGCCACAGGTTTCACGTACGCAGTCGGGTAGACCCTGTCATGTGCCGCTCTGCTGAACACCGAATCAATCATATTTACAGTACTTGCCGAGTTTAGATTTTTCACTGATATCTGCTTTAGATTTCTATCCGTTGTCATGCATGACTGAGCATTCATGATGGCCCTGTTCAAGTCCAACGTCTCCATTGCCAGTAGTTTACGCAGGATCACCTCGTGGTTGATGCTGATTACAAAGAAGTCCCGCAGCATGTCTACCAACACAGCCCCGAACTTACACGGTCCTGCTAAACGTCTCAGGTCGGCAACGAATTCTGCCGCATTCTGGCCCTATCAGTGAACATGCGTGTAAAATCTGTATCTCAATATGATGATGCCTTCGTCTGGCTTAAGGTGGTCCTGTACCAGTGTACACAATTCTTCATACATCTTCTCTGTTGGACTCACAGGCAGGAGTAGGTTTTTTATCAGACCATAAATTTTTGGACCGAAAACCGTGAGGAACTCCGCCTCCATTTTGTTGGCCACAAAGAACTGGCTCAAAACGGCTCACAAAGTCTGCCCAATCTTCACCTTCCATGTATCACTACAACAATCCAATTGTGCTCATTTTTGCATGCAAAGGTTCTTGTTGCCTCGTCGCCAAATGTCGTGTATGCAATAACTGTTAGACTGAGTACTGTTTAACTCCAAGAGATTTGACCTTGGCTCTGCTTCATTAAGGCCCAAAGTGACTAATATATAAAATGGCTGGCCTTTTATACTTGGGCTGCACACACATGCATGCAGCCCAATGGCCTCCAACAGTGATGCCATCTAGTGGCTAGTGATCCCAAAAGTACATACACGACAGATCAGACCACCGAGCCAGAGGAGGAAGATGTTATGGAAACGGAGGAGAATGCTCCTTGCATCCCTGTCGATGTTGTACCTGCGGCCACTTCATCATCGTCTTCGAAAGAAGTAGCGTGCCCAAGTGACTTGCAGCAGGCGACTCCAAGGCGTACAGTGCCCATGCCGACCCCATGGAGGTTGAGTCAGCGAGGTCGGCATGCACTAAGATGGGCAGATCGCTACGAGGACATGTACAGACTGTGCAGGGAAAGCGTTGCGATAAGTCGCGAGCTCCTCCAGGCATTTGGTGAATTGATGGGGAACATTGGCAGGATGTCCGCTCGCATATCGGAGGGTATGCAGCTGATGATCATGGAAATGCGTCAACAGACGGCCGCCATCCATGCCTTGCGGCATGCGATACTGTCGGGAGATGGCATTGCACTCCAAGGTGCCGTCCCACCAACCGCCAGCACAGATGCGAGTCAGGAGGAAGAACTTCCTTCTGGCTCGGAAGTTGTTTTTATCTGAAACGTCTTCTCCTCCTCCATCCTCTGAAACAATTCTGCCACTGTCACCACCCCCACAGCACCAGGCTTTGAGGTCGCCTACTGCAAGTCGTCCTGGTCCCATTACCCGATTACAATGGGGGGCTAAGGTATGGGGGGGGGGAGTTTATTAGGATCTGGAGGGAAGTGTGGCTGCAGATATGGAGGAGGGTGTTATTGTTATTGTTGTTATATTGCTCTTGTATTTTAAATTTATTGTTGGGTGACTGTTGGGGATGGGGGTGGTTGGGGGGGGGGGGGGGTTACAGTAAAAAAAAAGTTAAATTGTTCAACTATTACATTTTTTTATTGCATTTTACAATTGGTGTGCAGTGTCTTATAATAATGTAAGGTAAGGTAAAACATGAATACAATTGTTGGAAAACAATGGCCAGGCCAGGCCAGGCAAGGATGAAGCATAACGCACCTGCAACTGTTGTCTTTCCATAACTGTAACTGTGAATGTCACCAATGTAAGTTCATGCAAAGCATTCATTTATGATCTGCTGACGCAAGAGTTATGCAGCTGCGTAACTCCCACGGGGCTTTTCCAGTCTTGTGGGGGGGAATGGGGGCATTGTCCTCCCTGAGGTCCTCGTCATTCTCCTCCTCCTCGTCAACCTCTTGTCCTCTCTCCTGAGATGGACCGGCAGCCCCATCTGGAAATTGTTGTCCTCTCCTTATAGCTAGGTTATGCAACATGCAGCACATCACAATAAACTCAGCGACCTGCTCAGGGTGGTATTGTAGGCTGCATCGAGAGTGGTCCAGGCATCTGAAGCATTCCTTCAGCACTCCAATTGTCTTTTCTACGATATTGTGTGCAGCTATATGGCTTTCTGTCATGTATGTACATGCTGTTTGTAGCCACCAGATGGTGTCATTGTTGGAGGCCACTGAGCAGATGTATATGCTGCTCTGGTATAAAAGGCCAGCCATTTTGTGAGTAGGCACTTTGGGCCGTAATAAAGCAGGGCTAAGGTTGGACCTTGTTCAGTTAGACAGTACTTCCATTGTAGTGCTTCTCGGCTTCCGTCTGGAGATTACGCAGCGGGGTCATGAGCCAGCTGGCATGGCCATATCTTTTATCCCCCAGCATCAAACTGTGACCTTGTGACTGACTGTTAAACAAGTCAGAGACAGTGCTCTCACGCAAGATGTGCGCATCATGGATGCTGCTTGGAAAATTAGATAGGTGAGAGCAGTCCTATAGGAGAGAGTAATTAGATAGGAGAGAGCAGTTCTACAGGTGATAGCCTACCTATTTGGGCGATAGCCCAGCGATCATCAGGGGCATGTCCAGCCCTAGGCCACTTAATAGTGCAGATGAACAAAGGGACCTTGGAATGCTTGTCCACAGATCTCTGAAAGTAGCAGGCCAGGTGGATAAGGTGGTGAAGAAAGCATACGGAATGCATGCCTTTATTGGCCGAGGCATAGAATATAAGAGCAGGGAGGTTATGCTTAAATTGTATAATATTGTATAATACTTTGGTTAGGCCACAGCTGAAGTACTGCGTGCAGTTCTGGTCACCGTATTATAGGAAGGACGTGATTGCACTAGAGAGGGTGCAGAGGAGGTTTACTAGGATGCTGCCTGGAATGTAGAATCTTAGTTATGAAGACAGATTGAATAGGCTGGGTTTGTTCTCATTGGAACAGAGGAGGTTGAGTGGAGACCTCATTGAGGTGTACAAAATATTGAGGGGCCTGGACATAGTGGATAGTAAGGTCTATTTCCATTGGTGGAGGGGTCTATTATGAGAGGGCATAGTTTTAAGGTGGTTGATGGAAGATTTAGAGGGGATTTGAGGGGGTGCTTTTTTACACAGAGGGTTGTGGGGATCTGGAACTTGCTGCCTGCAAGAGTGGTGGATGCAGAAACCCTCACCACATTTAAGAGATGGTTGGATGGGCACTTAAAGTGCAGTAACCTGCAGGGTTGCGGACCTAGAGCTGGCAATTGGGATTAGACGGGATGACCTTTTGTTGGATGGTGCAGATATAATGGTAAGTACTGCAGGGAATAGAATACAGCCAGGGTGATGTCCTGGACTAGTGTCGATCACCTGGATGAGTCGGAGAGGAATTTTCCCAGATTTTTTTCCCCTAAATTGGTCTGGGTTTTTATCTGGTTTTTGCCTCATCGAGGAGATCACATGGCTCCGGTTGGGGTGGAGTGTAGATGTTTTCAGTATAAGGGGTGTTGCAGTTGTGTGAGGTGGACTGGTTGGGCTGGGTGCTCTTTGCCTTTCCATCATTGTTCATAGGTTTATATGTAACCTTTAGGGCTGCTGACCAAGGGCCTGCAGCTTTTTGTCGGCTGGCGCGGACACGATGGGCCGAAATGGCCTCCTTCTGTGCTGTAAATTTCTATGTTTCTATGTTTCTATAATTCTATATCATTCCTCCTCATAGCTATAATTGTTTCTTTAATCAATACTGTGACTCCCATCCTTTTTTACCCCCACCACCCCTATCCAGTCTGAAAACCCTGTAACCAGGAATGTTGAGCTACTATACCTGCCCTTCTTTCAGCCATGGCTCAGGAATAGCTATAATATCAGACTCCCAAGTGTCCATCTGTGTTCTCAGCTCATCTGCCTTATTCTCTAGACTCTTTGCATTGAAGTATCTACCATTTCCAATTGCCAAACTCCCTTCTTGTCTATTTTCTAGCCCTTGTTTCTTCTGTCTCCCAAAATCACCTTCTACTTTTTTGCTTTCCATGTTCAGCTTTGCTTCTCTCCTTTTTGAATCTATTTTCAGGTTCCCATCCCCCTGCCAAGCTAGTTTAAACCCTTCACAACAGCACTAGCAAACACCCACTCCCTCCCCGTGAGGATATTGGTCCCAGCTCTGTTGAGGTGCAAACTGTCCAGCTTGTACAGATCCCACCTCCCCAATGCCTAAGGAATCTAAAGCCTTCCCAGCTGCACCAACTGTTCAGCCACGCATTCATCTGCTCTATCCTCCTATCCTCCTATTTCTGTACTCACTAGTAATCCGGAGATTACTACCTTTGAGGTCCTGATTTTTAATCTCTCTCCTATCTCCCTAAACTCTGCCTGCAGGAGCTCATTCCTATTTCTACCTATGACATTGTTACCAATATGGACCATGACCTCTGACTGGTAACCCTCTCCCCTCAGAATGCCCTGCAGCCGCTTGGTGACATCCTTGATCCTGGCACCAGGGAGGCAACATACAATCCTGGAGTCATGTCTGCTCCCCTAATGACTCCAACATTTTCCTAACGACAGATGTTGGGCTAACTGGTCTATAGTTTCCTGTTTTCTGTCTCCCTCTGTTTTTAAATAGGGGCATTACATTTGCAGTTTTTCAATCCACTGGGATCTCTCCAGACTCCAGGGAATTTTGGTAGATTGCAACCAATGCATCCACTATCTCTGCAGCCACTTCTTTTAATACCCTAGGATGCAGGCCATCAGATCCAGGGGACTGGTCCATCTTTAGTTCCATTATTTTACCGAGTACTTATTCTTTAGTGATAGTGATTGTATTAAGTTCCCCCTCCGTATAGCCCCTTGATTATTTATTATTGGGATGTTTTTAGTGTCTTCTACCGTGAAGACCAATGCAAAATATTTGTTCAAAGTATCTGCCATTTCCATGTTCCTCATTATTAATTCCCCAATCTCTTCCTCTCAGGGACCAAAGTTTACTTTAGCTACCTTCTTCCTTTTTATATACCTGTAGAAACTCTTACTATCTGTTTTTATATTTCTTGCTAGTTAACTCTCATAATCCACCTCCTGGCTCTCGATTATTTTTTTCAGCATCCTTTACTGGTTTAAAAAGTTTCCAATCCTCTTGGCAACATTATATGCCATTGTTTTCAATTTGATATCATCCTTTACTTCTTTAGTTAGCCACGGGTGGTTTTCCCTTCTCTAGTGTCTTTCCTTCACACTGGAATATATTTTTGTTGAGAGTTATGAAATATCTCCTTAGAGATAGGCAGCAGCCAGGTTCATGGCACCTTGGGTGGTTCTGCTGCACAGAAGGGCGGGAAAAAGAATGGGAGAGCTATAGTGATAGGGGACTCTATTGTAAGGGGAATAGATAGGAGTTTCTGCGGCCGCAACCAAGACTCCAGGATGGTATGTTGCCTCCCTGGTGCAAGGGTCAAGGATGTCTCGGTGCGGCTTGAGAGCATTCTGGAAAGGGAGGGTGAACAGCCAGTTATCGTGGTACATGTAGGTACCAATGATATAGGTAAGAAGCGGGAAGAGGTCCTACAAGCTGAATTTAGGGAGCTAGGAGTTAAATTAAAAAGTAGGACCTCAAAGGTAGTAATCTCTGGATTGCTACCAGTGCCATGTGCTAATCAGAGTAGAGGGAGCAAGATAGTTAGAACAAATACGTGGCTTGAGCAGTGGTGCAAGAGGGAGGGATTCAAATTCCTGGGACATTGGAACCAGTTCTGGGGGAAGTGGGACCTGTACAAAAAGGACGGTCTGCACTTGGGCAGGACTGCAACTGATGTCCTGGGGGTAACATTTGCTAATGCAGTTCGGGAGTGATTAAACTAATATGGCAGGGGGATGGGAACCTATGCAGCGAGACAGGGCGAAGTAATATGGAGTCAGAAACAGATGGTAGAAAGGTAAAAAGCAATAGTGGAAGGCCGAGTAAACAAAGGCAAGAAAGAAAAAGGGCCACACTACATCATAATTCTAAAAGGACAAAGGGTGTTAAAAAATCAAGCCTGAATGCTTTGTGTCTTAATGCAAGGAGTATCCGTAATAAGGTGGATGAATTAACTGTGCAAATAGATGTTAATAGATATGATGTGATTGGGATTACAGAGACGTGGCTCCAGGATGATCAGTGCTGGGAACTCAACATCCAAGGGTATTCAACAGTCAGGAAGGATAGAATAAATAGAAAAGGAGGTGGGGTAGCATTGCTGGTTAAAGAGGAGATTAATGCAATAGTTAGGAAGGACATTAGCTTGGATGATGTGGAATCTATTTGGGTAGAGCTGCAGAATACCAAAGGGCAAAAACCGTTAGTGGGAGTTGTGTACAGACCTCCAAACAGTAGTAGTGATGTTGGGGAGGGCATCAAACAGGAAATTAGGGATGCATGCAATAAAGGTGCAGCAATTATTATGGGTGACTTTAATATGCATTTAGATTGGGCTAACCAAACTGGAAGCAATACGGTGGAGGAGGATTTCCTGGAGTGCATAAGGGATGGTTTTCTAGACCAATATGTCGAGGAACCAACTAGGGGGGAGGCCATCTTAGACTGGGTGTTGTGTAATGAGAGACGATTAATTAGGAATCTTGTTGTGTGAGGCCCCTTGGGGAAGAGTGACCATAATATAGTGGAATTCTACATTAGGATGGAGATAGAAACAGTTAATTCAGAGACCATGGTCCAGAACTTAAAGACGGGTAACTATGAAGGTATGAGGCGTGAATTGGCTGGGATAGATTGGCGAATGATACTTAAGGAGTTGACAATGGATGGACAATGGCAGACATTTAGAGACTGCATGGATGAACTACAACAATTGTACATCCCTGTCTGGCGTAAAAATAAAAAAGGGAAGGTGGCTCAACCGTGGCTATCAAGGGAAATCATGGATAGTATTAAAGCCAAGGAAGTGGCACACAAATTGGCCAGAAATAGCAGCGAACCCAGGGACTGGGAGAAATTTAGAACTCAGCAGAGGAGGACAAAGGGTTTGATTAGGGCAGGGAAAATAGAGCACGAGAGGAAGCTTGCAGGGGACATTAAGACGGACTGCAAAAGCTTCTATAGATATGTAAAGAGAAAAAGGTTAGTAAAGACAAACATAGGTTCCCTGCAGTCAGAATCAGGGGAAGTCATAACGGGGAACAAAGAAATGGCAGACCAATTGAACAAGTACTTTGGTTCGGTATTCACTAAGGAGGACACAAACAACATTCCAGATATAAAAGGGGTCAGAGGGTCTAGTAAGAAGGAGGAACTGAGGGAAATCCTTATTAGTCGGGAAATTGTGTTGGGGAAATTGATGGGATTGAAGGCCAATAAATCCCCAGGGCCTGATGGACTGCATCCCAGAGTACTTAAGGAGGTGGCCTTGGAAATAGCGGATGCATTGACAGTCATTTCCCAACATTCCATAGACTCTGGATCAGTTCCTATGGAGTGGAGGGTAGCCAATGTAACCCCACTTTTTAAAAAAGGTGGGAGAGAGAAAACAGGGAATTATAGACCGGTCAGCCTGACATCGGTAGTGGGTAAAATGATGGAATCAATTATTAAGGATGTCATAGCAGCGCATTTGGAAAGAGGTGACATGATAGGTCCAAGTCAGCATGGATTTGTGAAAGGGAAATCATGCTTGATAAATCTTCTGGAATTTTTGAGGATGTTTCCAGTAGAGTGGACAAGGGAGAACCAGTTGATGTGGTGTATTTGGACTTTCAGAAGGCTTTCGACAAGGTCCCACACAAGAGATTAATGTGCAAAGTTAAAGCACATGGGATTGGGGTAGTGTGCTGACGTGGATTGAGAACTGGTTGGCAGACAGGAAGCAAAGAGTAGGAGTAAATGGGTACTTTTCAGAATGGCAGGCAGTGACTAGTAGGGTACGGCAAGGTTCTGTGCTGGGGCCAAGCTGTTTACACTGCACATTAATGATTTAGACGAGAGGATTAAATGTAGTATCTCCAAATTTGCGGATGACACTAAGTTGGTTGGCAGTGTGAGCTGCGAGGAGGATGCTATGAGGCTGCAGAGTGACTTGGATAAGAACATAAGAACATAAGAATTAGGAACAGGAGTAAGCCATCTAGCCCCTCGAGCCTGCTCCGCCATTCAACAAGGTGATGGCTGATCTGGCCGTGGACTCAGCTCCACTTACCCGCCCGCTCCCCGTAACCCTTAATTCCCTTATTGGTTAAAAATCTATCTATCTGTGACTTGAATACATTCAATGAGCTAGCCTCAACTGCTTCCCAACCCTCTGGGAGAAGAAATTCCTTCTCAACTCGGTTTTAAATTGGCTCCCCCGTATTTTGAGGCTGTGCCCCCTAGTTCTAGTCTCCCTGACCAGTGGAAACAACCTCTCTGCCTCTATCTTGTCTATCCCTTTCATTATTTTAAATGTTTCTATAAGATCACCCCTCATCCTTCTGAACTCCAACGAGTAAAGACCCAGTCTACTCAATAGGTTAGGTGAGTGGGCAAATGCATGGCAGATGAAGTAAAAGGTGGATAAATGTGAGGTTATCCACTTTGCTGGTAAAAACAGAGAGACAGACTATTATCTGAATGGTGACAGATTAGGAAAAGGGGAGGTGCAACGAGACCTGGGTGTCATGGTACATCAGTCATTGAAGGTTGGCATGCAGGTACAGCAGGCGGTTAAGAAAGCAAATGGCATGTTGGCCTTCATAGCGAGGGGATTTCAGTACAGGGGCAGGGAGGTGTTACTACAGTTGTACAGGGCCTTGGTGAGGCCACACCTGGAGTATTGTGTACAGTTTTGGTCTCCTAACTTGAGGAAGGACATTCTTGCTATTGAGGGAGTGCAGCGAAGGTTCACCAGACTGATTCCGGGGATGGCGGGACTGACCTATCAAGAAAGACTGGATCAACTGGGCTTGTATTCACTGGAGTTCAGAAGAATGAGAGGGAAACATCATAGAAACGTTTAAAATTCTGACGGGTTTAGATAGGTTAGATGCAGGAAGAATGTTCCTAATGTTGGGGAGTCCAGAACCAGGGGTCACAGTCTAAGGATAAGGGGTAAGCCATTTAGGACCGAGATGAGGAGAAACTTCTTCACCCAGAGAGTGGTGAACCTGTGGAATTCTCTACCACAGAAAGTTGTTGAGGCCAATTCACTAAATATATTCAAAAAGGAGTTAGATGTAGTCCTTACTACTAGGGGGATCAAGGGGTATGGCGAGAAAGCAGGAATGGGGTACCTAGTTGCATGTTCAGCCATGAACTCATTGAATGGCGGTGCAGGCTCGAAGGGCCGAATGGCCGAATGGCCTACTCCTGCACCTATTTTCTATGTTTCTATGTTTCTAAATACCTGCCAATGTTCAGCAACCATCTTACACTTTAATCTATTTTCCCGTCCACTTTAGCCAACTCTGCCTTCATACCTTTGTAATTGTCTATAGTTAAGATCAGGACACAGGTTTTAGACCCAACATTCTCACCCTCCTGCTGAATTTGAAAATCAATCATGTTATGATCACTCTTTCCTAGAAGATCCTTTATTATGACATAATTTATTAAACATGTCTCATTACAGAGTACCAGGTCGAAGTTAGCCTGCTCCCTGATTGGTTCGACAATGCAATGTTCAAGGAAACCATCCCAGATACATAGAAACATAGAAACATAGAAAATAGGTGCAGGAGTAGGCCATTCGGCCCTTCGTGCCTGCACCACCATTCAATATGATCATGGCTGATCATGCACTTTCAGTACCCCATTCCTGCTTTCTCTCCATACCCTTTGATCCCTTTAGCCATAAGGGCCACATCTAACTCCCTTTTGAATATATCTAACGAACTGGCCTCAACAACTTTCTGTGGTAGAGAATTCCACAGGTTCACAATTCTCTGGGTGAAGAAGTTTCTCCTCATCTCGGTCCTAAATGGCTTACTCCTTATCCTTAGACTGTGACCCCTGGTTCTGGACTTCCCCAACATCGGGAACATTCTTCCTGCATCTAACCTGTCCAATCCCGTCAGAATTTTATATGTTTCTATGAGATCCCCTCTCATTATTCTAAATTCCAGTGAATCATCATCATCATCATCATCATCATAGGCAGTCCCTCGGAATTGAGGAGGACTTGCTTCCACTCCCAAAGTGAGTTCTTTAATGGCTAAACAATCCGATACGAGAGCCACAGACCCTGTTACAGGTGGGACAGATGTTCGTCAGGGGGAAGGGGTCGGGAGGGCAGGTTTGTCACGTCTCCTTCCGCTGCCTGCGCCTGGCTTCTTCATACCCGTTGCGTCGAGCCTCAAAGAGCTCAACGACCACCCGGATGGACTTTCTCTACCTCGGGCGGTCTGCAGCCAGGGTCTCCCAGGTGTCAGTGGTGATGTCGCACTTTACCAGAGAGGCTTTGATGGTGTCCTTGTAACGTTCCCACTGTCCTCCTTTGGCTCGTTTACCATGAAGGAGCTCCACATAAAGCATTTGCTTAGGGAGTCTCGTATCTGGCATGCGTACTTTGTGGCTTGCCCAGCGAAGCTGATCGAGTGTGGTCAGTGCTTTAATACTGGGGATATTAGCCTGGTCGAGGACACTGATGTTGGTGTGCCTGTCCTCCCAGGAGATTTGCAGTGAATACAAGCGTAGTCGATCCAGTCTTTCTTCATATGTCAGTCCAGCCATCCCGGGAAATAGTCTGGTGAACCTTCGCTACACTCCCTCAATAGCAAGAATGTTCCTCCTCAGATTAGGAGACCAAAACTGCACACAATATTCAAGGTGTGGCCTCACCAAGGCCCTGTACAACTGCAGTAAGACCTCCCTGCTCCTATACTCATTGTCTCGCTATGAAGGCCAAAATGCCATTTGCCTTCTTCACCGCCTGCTGTATCTGCATGTCAACTTTCAATGACTGATGTACCATGACACCTAGGTCTCGTTGCACCTCCCCTTTTCCTAATCTATCACCTTCAGATAATATTCTGCCTTCCTGTTTTTGCCATCAAAGTAGACAACCTCACATTTATCTACATTATACTGCATCTGCCATGCATTTTCCCACTCACCTAACCTGTCCAAGTTATCCTGCAGCCTCTTAGAATCCTCCTCACAGCTCACACTGCCACCCAGCTTAGTTTCATCTGCAAACTTGGAGATATTACATTCAATTTCTTCGTCTAAATCATTAATGTATATTGTAAATAGCTGGGGTCCCAGCACTGAACCCTGCGGTACCCCACTCGTCACTGTCTGCCATTCTGAAAAGGACCCGTTTATTCCTACTCTTTACTTCCTGTCTGCCAACCAGTTCTCTATCCACGTCAATACATTACCCCCAATACCATGTGCGTTAATTTTGCACACCAATCTCTTGTGTGGTACCTTGTCAAAAGCCTTTTGAAAGTCCAAATACACCACATCCACTGGTTCTCCCTTGTCCACTCTACTAGTTACATCCTCAAAAAATTCAAGAAGATTTGTCAAACATGATTTCCCTTTCATAAATCCATGCTGACTTGGACTGATCCTGTCACTGCTTTCCAAATCCGCTGCTATTACGTCTTTAATAATTGATTCTAGCATTTTCCCCACTACCGATGTCAGGCTAACTGGTCGACAATACCGTGTTTTCTCTCTTTTTTTAAAAAGTGGAGTTACATTAGCTACCCTCCAATCCATAGAAACTGATCCAGAGTCCATAGAATGTTGGAAAATGACCACCAATGCGTCCACTATTTCTAGGGCCACTTCCTTAAGTAATTCTATGAACTCTTCCTCAAGGTTAACTTGGCCAATTTAATTTATCCAATCAATATGATTAAAATCGCCCATTATTATTGCCCTGCCTTTCTTACAATTCTCCAATATTTCTTGATTTATACTCTGTCCAACAGTGTAGATACTGTTAGGAGGCCTATAGACTATGCCCACCAATGACCTCTTCCCCTTATTATTTCTTATCTCTACCCAAATTGATTCTACATCTTGATCTTCTGAACCAATATCATTTCTCACTATTTCAATAGAGGAGAGCAGTTCTGCACGAGAGCGTAATTAGATAGGAGAGAGCAGTTCTACGGGAGAGAGTAATTAGATCGGAGATAGCAATCCTGCAGGAGAGAGGAATTAAGTCATCATCATCATGGGCAGTGTCTTGGATTCAAGGACGACTTACTTCCACACTCGAAATGAGTTCTCAGGTGGGACTTACAGTCTCTGTCACAGGTGGGGCAAATGGTGGTTGAAGGAACAGGTGGGTGGGGTGCCTGGGTTGCCTCGCGCTCCATCCACTGTTGACGATTGGCTTCAGCTTGCTCTTGGCGAAGAGACTCGAGGTGTTCAGTGCCTTCCCAGATGCTTTTCCTCCACTTTGGGCCGTCTTGGGTCAGGGTTTCCCAGGTGTCGGTGGGGATGTTGCATTTTGTCAAGGAGGCTTTGAAGGTGTCCTTGAAGCTTTTCCTCTGCCCACTTGGAGCTCGCTTGCCGTGTCAGAGCTCCGAGTAGAGTGCTTGTTTTGGGAGTCTCGGCATGCGGCAACGTGGCCCGTCCAGCGGAGCTGATTGAGTGTGGTCAGTGCTTCGATGCTCAGGATATCGGCCTGAGCGAGAACACTGACGTTGGTGCGCCTATCCTGCCAATGGATTTGCAGGATCTTATGGAGGCAGTGCTTTGAGGTGCCTGCTGTACACAGACTCCCAAAGCAAGTGCTCTATGTGGAGCTCCTTCATGGCAAACGAGCCAAAGTTGGGCAGTGGAAAAATTTCAACGACACCCTCAAAGCCTCCCTGATAAAGTGCTACATCCCCACTGACACTTGGGAGTCCCTGGCCAAAGACCATCCTAAGTGGAGAAAGTGCATCTTGGAGGGTGCTGAGCACTTCGAGTCTCAACGCTGAGAGCGTGCAGAAATCAAGCACAGGCAGCGGAAAGAGCGTGGGGCAAACCAGTCCCACCTACCCCTTCCCTCAACGACTATCTGTCCCACCTGTGACAGAGTCTGTGGCTCTCGTATTGGATTGTTCAGGCACCAAAGAACTCACTTCAGGAAGCAAGTCTTCCTCGATTCCGAGGGACAGCCTATGATGATGATGTATATAGTCCATGTCTCTGAGCCATATAGGTGGGCGGGTATCACCACTGCTCTACCGATCATGAACATGGTGCTGGGATTGAGTTCCTGGTCTTCAAACCCTCTCTTCTCAGGCGACCGAAGGCTGCACTGGCACACTGAAGGCAGTGTTGGACCTCGTCGTCGATGTCTGCCCTTGTTAACAGTAGGCTCCTGAGGTATGGAAATGGTCTACGTTGTCCAAGGCCTCGTCGTGGATTTTGATAATTGGGGGGGCAGTGCTGTGTGGTGGGGGCACCTTTGTCTTACGGATGTTTAATGAAAGGTCCATGCTCTCGTACGCCTTGGCGAAGATGTTGACGATGGTTTGAAGTTCGGCATCCAAGTGTGCGCAGATGCAGGTGTTGTCTGCGCACTCTAGTTCAATGATGGAGGATGGGGCGACTTGGATCTGGCCTGGAGACAGCGGACGTTGAACAGAATCCTGTTTGTCCTGTAATTTAGCTCCACTCCAGCGGAGAGCTTGCGAGGGTGAGATGGAGCAATGCAGCAAGGAAGATCGAGAAGAGCATTGGTGCAATGACACAGCCTTGCTTGACCCCGGTCCGAACGTGGAATGGGTCTGTGGTAGATCCGTTGGTCAGGATCACGGCTTGTATGTCATCGTGGAGCAGGCGGAGAATGGTGGCAAGCTTTTGAGGGCAGCCGAATCTGAAGAGGACGCTCAATAATCCGTCACAGTTGACAATGTCAAAGGCATTTGTGAGGTCGAAGAAGACCATGTACAGGGGTTCGTGCTGTTCCCTGCATTTCTCTTGTATCTGGCGTGCCGTGTAGATTATTGTGCTTCTTAGTGGGCGGAATCCGCATTGCGACTCTGGGAGGGGCTCTTCAGCCACAGAAAGAAGACGATTCAGCAGGATTCTTGTGATGGCTTTCCCGGTTGTCAACGGCAGGGAGATTCCTCTGTTGTTACCGCAGTCAGACTTGTCACCTTTCTTGAAGATGGTCACGATAGGAGAGAGCACTCCCACAAGAGAGAGAAATTAGATAGAAGAGAGCGGTCCTACAGTGGGAGTAATTAGATAGGAGAGAGCAGTCCTTCAGAGGTGAGTAAATAGATAGGAGAGAATAATCTTATATGAAAGAATAATTAGATAGGAGATAGCAGTCCTACGGGAGAGTAAATAGATAGCAGAGAGCAGTCCTACAGGAGAGAGAAATTAGATAGGAGAGAGCCTGCTGTCTGCCACAGGGAAAGTAATCGCAAAAATCCTCCTCAATCGCCTTCTCCCAGTGGCTGAAGAGCTCCTCCCAGAGTCACAATGTGGATTCCGCCCATTAAGGGGCAGAATGGACATGATCTTCACCACGCATCAAATTCAAGCGAAAGCAGTCCCACAGGAAGGAGTAATTAGATTGGATTTAAGAGAAATGCAGGGAGCAGCATCAACCTCTGTACATGGCCTTCTTTGACCTCACAAAGTCCTTTGACACTGTCAACCATGACGGATTATGGAGTGTTGTCCTCAAATTCTGCTGCCTTCAAAAGTTTGTCATCAATCTCCACCTGCTTCACGATGACATGCAAGCCGTGATCCTGACCAACGGATCCACCACAGACCCAATTCACGTGCAGACTCGGGTCAAGCAAGGCTGTGTCTTCACACCAATGCTCTTCTCAATCTTCCTTGCAGCAATGCTCCATCTCACCATGAATAAGCTCCCTGCTGGAGTGGAGCTAACCTACAGCACAAACGGGAAATTGTTCAACCACCGTCACCTCCAGTCCAGATCCAAGGTCATCCCATCCTCTGTCATTGAATTACAGTATGCAGACAATGCTTGCATTTGTGTACACTTGGAGATTGAACTCCAAACCATCATCAACACCTTCACCGAAAAGTATGAGAGTATGGGCCTTAGATTAATCATTTGTAAGACAAAGGTCCTCTACCAACCTACCCCCACCACAGAGTACTGCCCTCCCAATTATCAAGATCCATGATGCGGCCTTGGACAACGTGGACCATTTTTCATACCTCGGGAGCCTACTGTCATCAAGGGCAGATGTCAATGACGAAGTCCAACACTGCCTTCAGTGTGCCAGTGCAACCTTCGGTCGCCTGAGGAAGAGAGTGTTTGAAGACCAGGATCTTAAACCCGGCACCAAGCTCATGGTATACAGAGTATTCGTGATACTCGCCCACCTATATGGTTCAGAGACATGGACTACGTACAGCAGGCACCTCAAAGCCCTGGAGAACTACCACCAAAGTTGCCTCCACAAGATCCTGCAAATCCATTGGCAGGATAGGCGCACCAATGTCAGTGTTCTCGCTCAGGCCAACATCCCCAGCATCGAAGCATTGACCACGCTCGATCAGCTGCGATGGATGGGCCACATTGTCCGCATGCCTGATACTAGAGTCCCAAAACAAATGCTCTACTCAGAGCTCCGACATGGCAAGCAAGTCCCAGGGGGGCAGAGGAAATGCTTCAAGGACACCCTCCAAGCCTCATTGAAAATTTGCAACATCCCCACCGACACCTGGGAATCCCTGGCCCAAGACCGCCCAAAGTGGAGGAGAAGCATCCGGGAAAGCGCCAAACACCTCGAGTCTCTTCACTGGGAGCAAGTGGAGGCCAAGCGCAAACAGCGGAAGGAGCATACGATAACCCAAGCACTCCACCCACCTGTCCCTTCAACCACCGTCTGCCCCACCTGTGACAGAGACTGTAAGTCCTGCATTGGACTCAACAATCGCTTGAGAATTCATCTTAGTATGGAAGCATGGAATTCATCTTCGACTCCGAGGGACTGCCTAAGAAGTGAAGAGGAGAGAGTAATTAGATACGGGAGAGTAATCCAACAGGAGGGAGTAATTAGTTAGGTGAGGTGAATTCTACAGGGATATTAATTAGACAGGAGGGAGCAGCACTACAGGGAGTGTAATTAGATGAGAGTAAGCAGCACTACAGGAGGGAGTAATTAGTTGGAGAGAGCAGTCCTACAGCGAGAGACAAATTAGATTGGAGAGAGCAGTCCTACCGGCGAGATTAATTAGATAGGAGAGAGTCCGACAAGAGACTAACCAGTTAGGAGAGAGCAGTCCTACAGGAAAGAGAAATTAGATAAGAGAGTAGTCCTATGGTGGAGGGTAATTAGGTCGGAGAGTGCATCCTTAAAGGGGAGAGCAGTAAGACAGGAGGGAACAGTCCTATGGAAGATAGTAATTAGATAGGAGAGAGCAGTCCTACAGGGAGAGCAATTAGATAGGAGAGAGCAGTCCTATAGGAAGAATATTTAGACAGAAGAGAGCCTGCGGTCTGCCACAGGGAAAGTCATCACTTGAATCCTCCTTAATTGCCTTCTCCCAGTGGCTGAAGAGCTCCTCCCAGAGTCGTAATGCAATTCCGCCCACTAAGGGGCAGAATGGACATGATCTTCACCGTGCGTCAAATTCAAGAGCAAGCAGTCCGACAGGAGGGAGTAATTAGATCGGATTCAAGAGAAATGCAGGGAGCTGCATCAACCTCTGTACATGACCTTCTTTGATCTCACGAAGGCCTTCGACTCTGTCAACCATGAGGGATTATGGAGTGTTCTCAAATTCTGCTGCCCTCAACATTTGGTCACCATCCTCCGCTTGCTTCACGCTGACATGCAAGCCGTGATCCTGACCAACAGATCCACCACAGACCGAATACACATACGGACCGGGGTCAAGCAAGGCTGTGTCATCACACCACGCTCTTCTTGACCTTCCTTGCTGCAATGCTCCATCTCATCCTGAATAAGCTCCCTGCTGAAATGGAGCTAACCTGCAGAACAAACAGGAAATTGTTCAACCTCCGTCGCCTCCAGCCCAGATGCAAGGTCGCCCCATCCTCTGACATTGAACTACAGTATGCAGATGACGCTTGCGTTAGCACACACTCGGAGATCAAACTCCAAATCATCGTCAACACCTTCACCAAAAAGTACAAGAATATGGGCCTTAGACTAAACATTCATAAGACAAAGGTCCTCTAACAACCTACCCCTGCCAGAGAGTACAGCCCTCCCGATTATCAAGATCCATGATGAAGGCTTGGACAACGTGGACCATTTTTCATAGCTCGGGAGCCTACTGTTAACAATGTCAATGTCAATGACGAAGTCCAACACCGCCTTCAGTGTGCAAGTGCAGCCTTCAGTTGCCTGAGGTAGAGAGTGTTTGAAGACCGGGACCCCAAACCCGGCACCAAGCTCATGGCCTAAGAGCATTAGTGATACCAGCCCACTTATATGCTTTAGAGACATGGACTATGTACAGCAGGCACCTCAAAGCACTGGGGAAGTACCACCAACATTGCCTCTGCAAGATACTGCAAATCCATTGGCAGGATAGGCACACCAAGGTCAGTGTTCTCACTCAGGCCAACATCTCCAGCATCAAAGCATTGACCACGCTCGATCAGCTCCGATGGATGAGTCACATTGTCCGCATGCCCGATACTAGAGTCCCAAAACAAATGCTCTCCTCAGAGCTCCGACATGGCAAGCAAGCCCAAAGTGGGAAGATGAAACGCTTAAAGGATACCCTAAAAGCCTTGTTGAAAAAATGCAATATCCCCACCGACACCTGGGAATCTCTGGCCCAAGACCACACAAAGTGAAGGAGAAGCATTTGGGAAGGCGCTGAACACCTCGAGTCTCTTCGCCGGGAGCAAGCGGAGGCCAAACACAAACGGCGGAAAGAGCGCACGACAACCCAAGTACCCCACCCATCCGTCCCATCAATCACCGTCTGCCCCACCTGTGACAGTGATTATAGGTCCCGCATTGGACTCATCAATCACCTGAGAACTCATATTAGTGTGGAAGCAAGGCATCCTCAATTCCGAGGGAAGGCCTAAGAAGAGCAGAGGAGAGAGTAATTAGATAGTGGAGAGCATATGGACCAGATGCCTTACATTCTAGGGTCTTAAGAGAAGTGGCTGCAGAGATACTGGGTGCATTGGTTGTAATCTAGCAAAATTCCCTGGATTCTGGGGCAGTCCCAGCAGATTGAAAAATCGTAAATGTAATGGCTCTATTTAAAAAAGGAGGCAGACAAAAAACAGGAAACTACAGACCAGTTCGCCTAAGATCTGTCGTCAGGAAAATGTTGAATATATCCAATGAACTGGACTCAACAAATTTCTGTGGTAGAGAATTCCATAGATTCACAATTCTCTGGGTGAAAATGTTTCTCCCCATCTCGGTCCTAGATGGCTAACCCCTTATCCTTAGACTGTGACCCCTGGTTCTCGATTTCCCCAACATCGGGAACATTCTTCCTGCATCTAACCTGTTCAATCCCGTCAGAATTTTATATGCTTCTATGAAATCCCCTCTCATTCTTCTAAATTCCAGTGAATATAAGCCTAGTCGATCCAATCTTTCTTTATATGTCAGTCCTGCCATCCCGGGAATCAGTCTGGTGAACCTTCGCAGCACTCCCTCAACAGCAAGAATATCCTTCCTCAGATTAGGAGATCAAAACTGCACACAATATTCAAGGTGTGGTCTCACCAAGGTCCTGTAGAACAGGAATAAGACCTCCCTGCTCCTATACTCAAATCCCCTCGCTATGAAGGCCAACATGTCATTTGCTTTCTTAACCACCTGCTGTACCTGCATGCCAACCTTCAATGACTGATGTACCATGACACCTAGGTCTCGTTGCACCTCCCCTTTTCCTAATCTGTCACCATTCAGATAATAATCTGCCTTCCTGTTTTTGCCACCAAAGTGCATAACCTCACATTTATCTGTCATGTATGTAACCTTCATGTAACTGTAACCTTCATGTAACAACACTGCATACTGAATACACCTAAGAAATTCACACCTTGACCACAGGGGGTGAACTTGTGGGAGACACTCCTCACCTGGTCATCCAGGTATATAAAGGGAGGTCCCACACAGGGTCATCACTTCTTGGTCCTGTGAGTAAAAGTTTAGGTCACAGAGTGACATTGTTGGCAGAATGTGCCTCGTGTGAATTTATAGTAGTGTGCAAGGACATTACATTTGGCGATGAGAAACGGGAATCAATGACTCATGAGTATGGCCACCGGTAGCACAGAGGAACGGTACTGTGTTGGTGAGGACTGGGACGATTTTGTTGAGAGGCTCCTGCAGAGCTTTGTCACGAAGGACTGGCTGGGAGATGCAGCGGCTGACAAGTGAAGGGCGCATCTACTGACCAGCTGTGGACCTAAGACGTACGCGCTGATGAAAGACCTGCTCACACCCGAGAAGCCGGCAGACAAAACCTTTGAAGAGCTCAGCAAACTGATCGGTGAGCACCTCAAACCGGCGAGCAGTATACACATGGCCCAACATCGATTCTATACACACCGACATCGGGAAGGACAGAGCATGCCGGACTTCGTTGCGGACCTTCGGCGCTTGGCCAGCCTCTGTAAGTTCATAGACGCCTGCAGTGGGGAGATGTTAAGGGATTTCTTTATTGAGGGCATCGATCATGCCAGGATTTTCAGAAAGCCAATTGAGACCAAGGACTTGACCGTGGAAGCGGTGGCATTGATGGCTCAGACCTTCATGGCGGGGGAGGAGGAAACCAAGACAACATACACGCGCAACTCTGCTTCCAATGTGGCGATGGATCAGGGAGTTAACATTGTAAACGTGACTCAGAACCCCGCAGGCAGGCAAGGGCAATTCAAAACCACCCAGACAGCAACAGACACGAGAGTGGGTCCTCAACAGAGACAATGGCAGGTTGAACGGACATTTATGCCATCACGGTGGACAATGCGTCCCGGGATGGGGCCATTGACACCCACTAACAGAGTGTTCAAGAGTAATCAAAGAGACAATCAGAGAGGAATGCCTGGTAACAGCCCTTTTGTTCACAACAATCTAAGCTCATGCTGGAGGTGTGGGGGCAGACATGCTGCAAAAACCTGTAGGTTTCAACAATTTATCTGCAGAAATTGTAACTTCAGTGGACATTTAGCCAGAATGTGGAGGAAGCCCGCAGCTAGGCTAATTTACGAGGCAGATGAACCAGAAGAGGGGTCTGCAAGACAGGTTGATGCTTGGGACAAAGCAATGGATGCTGAAGTTCAGCGGGTTCATGTGGCAAACATCCACAGCTCATATATCAAAACGCTACCTATGATGATGAAAGTCCTATTAAACGGCATCCCGGTACGCATGGAGCTGGACACAGCGGCCAGCCAGTCACTTATGAGTGTCCAACAATTCGAGAAACTATGGCCACTCAGAGCTAGCAGACCCAAACTAGAACGCATTGACACGCAATTATGGACGTACACCAAAGAGATCATCCCAGTGCTAGGCAGTGCAATGTTGGTGATCACACATAATGGATCAGAGAACCGGCTGCCACTCTGGATTGTCCCGGGAAATGGTCCTGCGCTTTTGGGGAGGAGCTGGCTAGCCGAGATGAACTGGAAATGGGGGGATGTACACGCCATTTCATCTGTGGAGCTAAGTTCATGCTCACAGGTCCTACAGAAATTTCAGTCACTATTTCAACCTGGTGTCGGGACTTTCAAAGGTACCAGAGTAGTGATACGCATCACCCCGGACGCCAGACCAGTGCACCACAAAGCCAGAGCTGTGCCGAATGTGATGCGGGAGAAAATTGAGAGTGAGTTGGACAGGCTGCTAAGAGAGGGCATAATTTCGCCCGTTGAATTCAGCGACTGGGCAAGCCCCATCGTCCCTGTCCTAAAAATGGATGGCTCGGTCAGGATCTATGGTGACTACAAGGCCACTATCAACCGAGTGTCACTACAAGACCAATACCCGCTTCCGAGAGCGGAGGATCTTTTTGCCACGTTGGCAGGCAGCAAGCTGTTCACCAAGTTGGACCTCACTTCAGCCTACATGACCCAGGAACTGGCCGAAGAATCCAAGCTACTGACCACCATCACCACGCACAAGGGGCTGTTTGTCTACAACAGGTGTCCGTTTGGCATTCGATCAGCGGCCGCTATCTTTCAAAGGAACATGGAAAGCCTGCTCAAAACCATCCCTGGAACAATCATATTTCAGGACGACATCCTTATCACGGGTTGAGACACCGAGGAACACCTCCACAACCTAGAGGAGGTGCTACACCGACTGGACCGGGTAGGCCTGCGACTAAAGAAGTCCAAGTGTGTGTTTTTGGCCCCAGAGGTCGAGTTTTGGGCAGGAGGGTTGCCGCAGATGGGATCCGGCCTACTGAATCCAAAACGGAGGCGATTCGTTGTGCACCCAGGCCCGGCAACACATCGGAGTTGCATTCATTTCTGGGAATCTTGAACTATTTCGGGAACTTTCTGCCGAACTTAAGCACATTGTTGGAGCCGCTACACGTGCTGCTGCGTAAGGGTTGCGATTGGTTTTTGGGGGATTGTCAGGAACGGGCTTTCAATCGGGTGCGGAACCTGCTTTGTTCTAATAAGCTGTTGACCCTGCACAACCTCTGACATGTGATGCATCATCCAATGGGGTTGGGTGCGTGTTGCAGCAGAGTAATGATGAGGGCCAACTCCAACCTGTGGCTTATGCCTCCAGGTCGCTCTCCCAAGCAGAACGGGGATATGGGATGGTTGAAAAGGAAGCACTCGCATGTGTCTACGGGGTGAAAAAGATGCATCAGTACTTTTTTGGCAGAAGGCTCAAGTTAGAAACAGACCACAAGCCGTTAACCTCCCTGTTGTCAGACAGCAAAGCTGTCAATGCCAATGCGTCAGCTCGCATACAGTGATGGGCTCTCACACTGGCTGCGTATGACTACACCATATGGCACTGGCCAGGCACCGTAAATTGCGCTGTCGCGCTCAGCAGGCTTCCATTGACCACCACTGAGGGGGCAGCGGAGCAAAGTGCTGAGATGGTCACGGCCGTCGATGCCTTTGACAGCGTAGGCTCCCCCATCACAGCCCGCCAGATCAAAATCTGGACCAACAGAGATCCCCTCCTATCCTTGATTAAGAAATGTGTCCTGACTAGGGATTGGGCGCCTGCACACGGAGCATGCCCCGAGGAGGTCAGACCGTTCCACAGACAGATGGATGAGCTCTCCATCCAAGCCGACTGCCTACTATAGGGCAGCCGGGTAGTCATGCCCCAGAGGGGCAGGGAAGCATTCATCAGGGAACTCCACAGCAAGCACCCAGGCATCATGCTAATGAAGGCCATTGCCCGGTCACATGTATGGTGGCCAGGAATTGACTCAGACCTGGAACACTGTGTTCGCAGGTGCACGACATGTGCCCAGTTGGGCAATGCCCCCAGGGAGGCCCCATTCAGCCCGTGGCCCTGGCCCACCAGGCCATGGTCATGTATTCACGTAGACTACGCAGGCCCGTTTATGGGAAAAATGTTCCTCATTGTTGTTGATGCGTACTCGAAATGGATCGAGTGCATCATATTGAATTCGTGCACGACATCCACCACTGTGGAGAGTCTGCGTGCGGTCTTTGCGACCCACGGCTTGCCGGACATCCTGGTTAGCGACAACGGCCCGTGTTTCACTAGCTATAAATTCCGGGGCTTCATGTCGGGTAATGGCATCAAACATGTCAGGACGGCACCGTTCAAGCCGGCTTCCAATGGCCAGGCGGAACGTGCGGTCCAAATCATAAAACAGGGCTGCTCCAGATTCAAGGACCCTCCCTTCAAAGCCGCCTATCGCGCCTCCTGCTGGCCTATAGGTCCTGACCGCATTCACTCATGGGAGTCCCGCCCGCGGAACTACTCATGAAACGTACACTTAAAACTCGGCTGTCCCTCATTCATCCAGTCCTGTCAGACATTGTTGAGGGCAAGCGCCAGTCCCAAAATGAATGCCATGACTGTAACTCAAAGGGGAGATGTATTGAAATCTATGACCCTGTATTTGTTCTTAATCACGCTTTGGGGCCCAAGTGGCTTGAGGGTACTGTAATTGGCAAAGAGGGGAATAGGATCATAGTGGTCAGACTTAACAATGGACAGATATGCCGCAAGCATCTGGACCAAGTAAAAAAAAGGTTCAGCATGGACACTGAGGAACCTGAGGAAGATCATGAGATGTTGCCCACATCACCGTCAGTGAACGAGCAACAAGAACATTCAGCAGCATGCAGAGTCCCTGCGGCCAGCCCGGACAAGCCGAAATCACCACAGGTGACAGAGACGCATGCCAAGGCTCAACAACCAGAGCCCCAACTGCGGCACTCCATGAGAGAGCGTCGACCGCCTGAAAGACTTCATCTTTGACCCCATAAGACGTTGCGGGGCGGGGGGGGGGGAGGGGGGAGGTGATGTCATGTATGTAACCTTCATGTAATTGTAACCTTCATGTAACAACACTGCATAGTGTATACACCTAAGAAATGCACACCTTGACCACAGGGGGTGAACTTGTGGGAGACACTCCTCACCTGGTCAGCCAGGTATATAAAGGGAGGTCCCACGTAGGGTCATCACTTCTTGGTCCTGTGAATAAAGGTTGAGGTCACAGAGTGACCTTGTCTGCAGAATGTGCCTCGTGTGAATTTATAGTAGTGTGTAAGGACATTACATTATCCACATTAGACTGTATCTGCCATGCATTTGCCCACTCACCTAACCTGTCCAAGTCACCCTGCAGCCTCTTCGCATCATCCTCACAGCTCACACTGCCACCCAGCTTAGTGTCATCTGCAAACTTGGAGATATTACATTCAATTCATTCATCTAAATCATTAATATATATTGTAAATAACTGGGGGCCCAGCAGTGAACCCTGCGGTACCCCACTAGTCACTGTCTGCCATTATGAAAAGAACACGGTTATTCCCAGGCTTTGCTTCCTGTCTGCCAACCAGTTCTCTATCCACATCAATACCATGTGCCTTAATTTTGCACACAAATCTCTTGTGTGGGACCTTGTCAAAAGCCTTTTGAAAGTCCAAATACACCACATCCACTGGTTCTCCCTTATCCACTCTACTAGTTACATCCTCAAAAAATTCTAGAAGATTTGTCAAGCATGATTTCTCTTTCATAAATCATAGAAACATAGAAACATAGAAAATAGGTGCAGCAGTAGGCCATTTGGCCCTTCGAGCCTGCACCACCATTCAATAAGATCATGGCTGATCAGTCACCTCAGTACCCCTTTCCTGCTTTCTCTTCATACCCCTTGATCCCCTTAGATGTAAGGGCCATATATAACTCCCTTTTGAATATATCCAATGAATTGGCATCAACAACTCTTTGCAGCAGGGAATTCCACAGGTTAACAATTCTCTGAGTGAAGAAGTTTCTCCTCATCTCAGTCCTAAATGGCCTACCCCTTATTCTAAGACTATGTCCCCTAGTTTTGGACTTCGCCAACATCGGGAACATTCTACCCGCATCTAACCTGTCCCGTCCCGTCAGAATCTTATATGTTTCTATGAGATCCCCTCTCATCCTTCTAGACTCCAATGTATAAAGGTACAGTTGATCCAGTCTCTCCTCATATGTCAGTCCTGCCATCGCAGGAATCAGTCTGATGAACCTTCGCTGCACTTCCTCAATAGCAAGAACGTCCTTCCTCAGATTAGGAGACCAAAACTGAACACAATATTCCAGGTGAGGCCTCACCAAGGCCCTGTACAACTGCAGTAAGACCTCAAAACCCCGAGCTATGAAGGCCAACATACCATTTGCCTTCTTCACCGCCTGTTGTACCTGTATGCCAACTTTCAAAGACTGATGAACCATGATACCCAAGTCTCGTTGCACCTCCCCTTTTCCTAATCTGCCGCCATTCAGATAATATTCTGTCCTCGCGTTTTTGCCCCCAAAGTGGATAACCTCACATTTATCCACATTATCCTGCATCTGCCATGCATTTGCCCACTTCCCTAACCTATCCAAGTCACCCTGCAGCCTCTTAGCGTCCCCCTCACTACTCACACCACCACCTAGTTTAGTGTCATCTGCAAACTTGGAGATATTACACTCAATTCCTTCATCCAAATCATTGATGCATATTGTAAAGAGCTGGGGTCCCAGCACTGAGCCCTGCGGCACTACACTAGTCACTGCCTACCATTCTGAAAAGGACATAACATAAGAACATAAGAATTAGGAACAGGAGTAGGCAATCTAGCCCCTCGAGCCTGCTCCGCCATTCAACAAGATCATGGCTGATCTGGCCGTGGACTCAGCTCCATTTACCCACCCGCTCCCCATAACCCTTAATTCCCTTATTGGTTAAAAATCTATCTATCTGTGATTTGAATACATTCAATGAGCTAGCCTCAACTGCTTCCTTGGGCAGAGAATTTCACAGATTCACAACCCTCTGGGAGAAGAAATTCCTTCTCAACTCGGTTTTATATTGGCTCCCCTATATTTTGAGGTTGTGCCCCCTAGTTCTAGTCTCCCCAACCAGTGGAAACAACCTCTCAGCCTCTATCTTGTCTATCCCTTTCATTATTTTAAATGTTTCTATAAGATCACCCCTCATCCTTCGGAACTCCGAGTAAAGACCCAGTCTATTCAATCTATCATCATAAGGTAACCCCCTAATCTCCGGAATCAGCCTAGTGAATCGTCTCTGTACCCCCTCCAAATCTAGTATATCCTTCGTTAAGTAAGGTGACCAAAACTGCACGCAGTACTCCAGGTGCGGCCTCACCAACACCCTGTATATTTGCAGCAGGACCTCCCTGCTTTTGTACTCCATCCCTCTCGCAATGAAGGCCAACATTCCATTCGCCTTCCTGATTACCTGCTGCACCTGCAAACTAACTTTTTGGGATTCATGCACAAGGACCCCCAGGTTCCTCTGCACCGCAGCATGTTGTAATTTCTCCCCATTCAAATAATATTCCCTTTTACTGTTTTTTTTTCCAAGGTGGATGACCTCACATTTTCCGACATTGTATTCCATCTGCCAAACCTTAGCCCATTCGCTTAACCTATCTAAATCTCTTTGCAGCCTCTCTGTGTCCTCTACACAAGCCGCTTTCCCACTAATCTTTGTGTCATCTGCAAATTTTGTTACACTACACTCTGTCCCCTCTTCCAGGTCATCTATGTATATTGTAAACAGTTGTGGTCCCAGCACCGATCCCTGTGGCACACCACTAACCACCAATTTCCAACCCGAAAAGGACCCATTTATCCCGACTCTCTGCTTTCTATTAGCCAGCCAATTCTCGATCCATGCTAATACATTTCCTCTGACTCCGCGTACCTTTATCTTGTGCAGTAACCTTTTGTGTGGCACCTTATCGAATGCCTTTTGGAAATCTAAATACACCACATCCATCGGTACACCTCTATCCACCATGCTCATTATATCCTCAAAGAATTCCAGTAAATTAGTTAAACATGATTTCCCCTTCATGAATTCATGAACCCGATTATCCCGACTCTCTGCTTCCTGTCTCCCAACCAGTTCTCTATCCACGTCAGTATATTACTCCCAATACCATGTGCTTTAATTTTGCACAACAATCTCTTGTGTGGTACCTTGTCAAAAGCCTTTTGAAAGTCCAAATACACCACATCCACTGGTTCTCCCTTGTCCACTCTACTAGTTACATCCTCAAAAAATTTCAGAAGATTTGTCAAGCATGATTTCCCCTTCATAAATCCATGCTGACTTGGACCGATCCTGTCACTGCTTTCCAAATGTGCTGCAATTTCATCCTTAATAATTGATTCCAACATTTTCCCTACTACTGATGTCAGGCTTACCGGTGTATAATTACCCGCTTTCTCTCTCCCTCCCTTTTTAAAAAGTGGTGTTACATTAGCTACCCTCCAGTCCATAGGAACTGATCCTGAGTTGATAGACTGTTGGAAAATGATCACCAATGCATCCACTATTTCTAGGGCCACTTCCTTAAGTACTCTGGGATATAGACTATCCGGCCCTGGGGATTTATCTGCCTTCAATCCCATCAATTTCCCGAACACAATTTCCCGCCTAATAAGGATATCCTTCAGTTCCTCCTTCTCACTATACCCTCGGTCCCCTAGTACTTCTGGAAGCTTATTTGTGTCTTCCTTCGTGAAGACAGTACCAAAGTATTTGTTCAATTGGTCTGCCATTTCTTTGTTCCCCATTATAAATTCACCTGAATCCCACTGCAAGGGACCAATGTTTGTCTTCACTAATCTTTTTCACTTCACACATTTATGGAAGCTTTTGCAGTCAGTTTTTATGTTCCCGGCAAGCTTCTTGTCGTACTCTATTTTCCCCCTCTTAATTAAATCCTTTGTCCTCCTCTGCTGAATTCTAAATTTCTCCCAGTCCTCAGGTTTGTTGCTTTTTCTGGCCAACTTATATGCCTCTTCCTTGGATTTAACACTATCCTTAATTTCCCTTGTTAGCCACGGTTGAGCCACCTTCCCCATTTTATTTTTCTCCAGACAGGGATGTACAATTGCTGAAGTTCATCCATGTGATCTTTAAATGTTTGCCATAGCCTATCCACCGTCAATCCTTTAAGTATCATTTGCCAGTCTATTCTAGCCAATTCACGCCTCAAATCATCGTAGTTACCTTTCCTTAAGTTCAGGACCCTAGTTTCTGAATTAATTGTGTCACTCTCTATCTTAATAAGGAATTCTACCATGTTATGGTCACTCTTCCCCAAGGGGCCTTGCACAACAAGATTGCTAATTAGTCCCTTCTCATTTCACATCACCAAGCTTAGGATGGCCAACTCCCTGGTTGCTGCCTCGACATATTGGTCTAGAAAACCATCCGTAATACACTCCAGGAAATCCTCCTCCACCACATTGCTACCAGTTTGGTTAGCCCAATCAATATGTAGATTAAAGTCACCCATGATAACTGCTGTACCTTTACTGCATATATCCCTAATTTCTTGTTTGATGCCGTCCCCAACCTTACTACTACTGTTTGGTAGTCTGTACACAACTCCCACTAATGTTTTCTGCCCCTTGATATTCCGTAGCTCCACCTATACTGATTCCACATCAGCCAAGTTAATGTCCTTTCTTACTATTGCATTAATTTCCTCTTTAACCAGCAATGCCACCCCGCCTCCTTTTCCTTCCTAAATGTTGAATACCCCTGGATGTTGAGTTCCCAGCCTTGGTCACCCTGGAGCCATGTAGACTTGGACCAATCCTGTCACTGGTTTCCAAATGCGCTACTATTACATCCTTAATAATTGATTCCAGCATTTTCCCTACTACCGATGTCAGGCTAACCGGTCTATATTTCCCTGTTTTCTCTCTCCCTCATTTTTAAAAAGTAGGGTTACATTAGCTACCCTCCAATCCATAGGAACTGATCCAGAGTCCATAGAATGTTGGAAAATGACCACCAATGCATCTACTATTTCTAGGGCCACTTCCTTAAGTACTCTGAGATGCAGACTATCAGGACCTGGGGATTTATCGGCCTTCAATCCCATCAATTTCCCTAACACCATTTCCTGGCTAATAAGGATTACCCTCAGTTCCTCCTTCTCGCTCGACCCTCAGTCCCCTAGTATTTTCAGGAGGTTATTCTTGTCTTTCTTAGTGAAGACAGAACGAAAGTATTTGTTCAATTGGTCTGCCGTTTCCTTGTTCCCCGTTATGAATTCACCTGATTCTGACTGCAAGGGATCTACATTAGTCTTCACTAATCTTTTTCTCTTCACATATCGGTCGAAGTTTTTGTAGTCAATTTTTATGTTCCCTGCAAGCTTACTCTCATATTCTATTTTCCCCCTCCTAATTAAACACTTAGTCCTCCTCTGCTGAATTCTAAATTTCTCCCAGTCCACAGGTTTGCTGCTTTTTCTGGCCAATTTATAGGAGTAATTAGATAGGAGGGAGCAGTCCTAAATGGAGAGTAATTAGATAGGAGAGAGCAGTCTCAGAAGGAAGCATAGTTCGATAGGAAAGAGCTGTTCGACAGGGGACTAATTAGATGGGAGAAAGCAGTCCTACAGGGGAGTAATTCGATGGGAGAGAGCAGTCCTACAGGGGAGTAATTCGATGGGAGAAAGCAGTCCTACAGGGGAGTAATTCGATGGGAGAAAGCAGTCCTACAGGGGAGTAATTCGATGGGAGAGAGCAGTCCTACAGGGGAGTAATTCGATGGGAGAGAGCTGTCCTACAGGGGAGTAATTCGATGGGAGAGAGCTGTCCTACAGGAGAGGAATTCGATGGGAGAGAGCTGTCCTACAGGGGAGTAATTCGATGGGAGAGAGCTGTCCTACAGGGGAGTAATTCGATGGGAGAGAGCTGTCCTACAGGGGAGTAATTCGATGGGAGAGAGCTGTCCTACAGGGGAGTAATTCGATGGGAGAGAGCTGTCCTACAGGGGAGTAATTCGATGGGAGAAAGCAGTCCTACAGGAGAGTAATTCGATGGGAGAGAGCTGTCCTACAGGGGAGTAATTCGATGGGAGAGAGCTGTCCTACAGGGGAGTAATTCGATGGGAGAAAGCTGTCCTACAGGGGATTAATTCGATGGGAGAGAGCTGTCCTAAAGGGGAGTAATTCGATGGGAGAGAGCTGTCCTAAAGGGGAGAGTAATTCTGTAGGAGGGAGCAGTCCTACAGGAGAGAGTAATTAGATATAAGATAACAAATTAGATGAGCTGTCGCACAAATAGTTACAAATGGCTATGATCTGGTAGCCATAACAGAGATGTGGTTGCAAGGTGACCAGGACTGTGAACTAAACATTCAGGGGTACTTGACAATTCGGAAGGACAGACAGAAAGTAAAAGGAGTTGGGGTAACTCCGTTGATAAAGGATGGAATCACTGCAATCGTGAGAAACAATATTGGTTCAAATGATCAGGATGTTGAAACAGTTTGGTTGGAGATAAGGAATAATAAGGAGAAAAAGTCACTGGTGGACTTAGTCTATAGGTCCCCAAACAGTAGCAACTCTGTTGGTCGGAGTATATACCAAGAAATAGTGGGGGCTTGTAAAAAAGGAACAGCAATAATCATGGGTGATTTTAACCTCCATATTGATTGGGCAAGTCAAATTGGTCAGGGAAGCCTTGAGGAAGAGGTCATAGAGTGTACACCTGGAATACTGCGTGCAGTTTTGGTTTCCATATTTACAAAAGGAAATACTTGCTTTGAAGGCAGTTCAGAGAAGGTTCACAAGGCTGATTCCAGAGATGAGGGGGTTGACTTATGGGGAAAGGTTGAGTAGGTTGCACCTCTACTCATTGGAATTCAGAAGAATGAGAGATGGTCTTTTTCGAAACGTATAAGATTATGAGGGGGCTTGACAAGGTGGATGCAGAGAGACTGTTTCCACTGTTAGGAGAGACTAGAACTAGAGGGCATAATCTTAGGAATAAGGGGCCGCCCATTTAAAACTGAGATGAAGAGAAATTTCTTCTCTCAGAGGGTTGTGGATCTGTGGAATTCGCTATCTCAGAGAGCTGTGGAAGCTGGGATATTGAATAAATTTAAGACAGAAATAGACAGTTTCATAAACAATAAGGGAATAAGGGGTTATGGAGAGCGGGCAGGGACGTGGACCTGATTCCATGATCGGATCAGCCATGATCGTATTGAATGGCCGAGCAGGCTCGAGGGGCCGTATGGTCTACTCCTGCTCCTATTCCCTATTTCTTATAAGGGACAGGTTCCTTTAGCAACATGTAACGCAACCAACCAGGGGGCAGGCTATCTTAGATCTGGCCCTGTATAATGAGAGGGGACCTCATAGAAACGTTTAAAATTCTGATGGGTTCAGACAGGTTAGATACAGGAAGAATGTTCCCAATGTTGGGGAAGTCCAGAACCAGGAGTCACAGTCTAAGGATAAGGGGTAAGCCATTTAGGACCGAGATGAGGAGAAACTTCTTCACCCAGAGAGTGGTAAACCTGTGGAATTCTCTACCACAGAAAATTGTTGAGGCCAATTCACTAAATATATTCAAAAAGGAGTTAGATGAAGTCCTTACTACTAGGGGGATCAAGAGGTATGGCGAGAAAGCAGGAATGGGGGACTGAAGTTTCATGTTCAGCCATGAACTCATTGAATGGTGGTGCAGGCTAGAAGGGCCGAATGGCCTACTCCTACACCTATTTTCTATGTTTCTATGTTTCTATGAGACAGGATTAATAAACAATCTCCTAGTAAAGGATCCCCTTGGAATGAGTGATCATAGCATGGTTGAATTTCAAATTCAGATGGAGGACGAGGAAGTTGGATCTCAAACCAGTGTACTAAGGAGACTACAAAGGTATGAGGGCAGAGTTGGCTAAAGTGGAGTGGGAAAATAGATTAAAGTGTGGGACGGTTGATGAACAGTGGTGTACATTTAAGGAGATATTTCATAACTCTCAAGAAAATATATTCCAGGAGGAGGAAAGGGTGTAAAAGAAAAGATAACCATCCATGGCTAACTGAAGAAATAAAGGATGGTATCCAATTAAAAACAAGGGCATACAAAGTGGCCAAAACTAGTGGGAGGACAGGATATTGGGAAGTTTTAAAGGCCAGCAAAGATAATTAAGAAAGGGAAGATAGACTATGAAAGTAAACTAGCATGAAATATGAAAAGAGATAGCAAGACTTTCTACAGGTATATAAAAAGGAAAAGAGTGGCAAAATTAAATGTGTGTCCCTTAGAGGACAAGACTGGAGAATTAGTGATGGGGAACATGGAGATGACCGAAACTCTGAACAAATTTTTGTATCAGTCTTTCCGGTAGTGGATATTAAAAATATCCCAACAGTGGATAGTCAAGGGGCTATGGGGGTGGGGGGGGGGGGGGGTGGAGGAACTTAACACAATCACAATCACTAAGGAGGTGGTACTCAGTAAGATAATGGGACTAAAGGTGGATAACTCTCCTGGACCTGATGGCTTGCATCCTAGGGTCTTAAGAGAAGTAACGGCAGGGATAGTGGATGCATTGGTTGTAATTTACCAAAATTCCCTGGATTCTGGGGAGCTCACAGCAGATTGGAAAACTGCAAATGTAACGCTCCTATTTAAAAAAGGAGGCAGACAAAAAGCAGAAACCTATAGACCAGTTAGCTTAACATCTGTGGTTGGGAAAATGTTGGAATCTATTATTAAAGATGCAGTAGCAGGACATTTGGAAAAACATTATTCAGTCAGGCAGAGTCAGCATGGATTTATGAAGGGGAAGTTAAGTTTGACAAATTTGCTGGAATTCTTTGAGGATGTAATGAACAGGGTGGATAAAGGGGAACCAGTGGATGTGGTGTATTTGGACTTCTAGAAGGCATTTGACAAGGTGCCACATAAAAGGTTACTGCACAAGATAAAAGTTCACGGGGTTGGGGATAATATATTCGCATGGATCGAGGATTGGCTAACTAACAGAAAACTGAGCTTCGAGATAAATGGTTCATTTTCGGGTTGGCAATTAGTAATGAGTGGGGTGCCGCAGGGATCAGTGCTTGGACCACAACTATTTACAACCTATATTAACATCTTGGATGAAAGGACCAAGTGTAAGATAGCCAAGTTTGCTGATGATACAAAGATGGAAGGAAAAGCAATGTGTGAGGAGGACATAAAAAAGCTGCAAAAGGACATAGACAGGCTAAGTGAGTGGGAAAAAATTTGGCAGATGGAGTATAATGCTGGAAAATGTGAGATTGTCCACTTTGGCAGAAGAAAAATCAAAGAGAAAGTTATTATTTAAATGGAGAAAAATTGCAAAGTGCTGCAGTACAGTGGGACCTGGGGGTCCTGGTGCATGAAATACAAAAGGATAGTATGCAGGTACAGCAAGTGATCAGGAAGGCCAATGGAATCTTGGCCTTTATTGCAAAGGGGATGGAGTATAAAAGCAAGGAAGTCTTGCTACAGTTATACAGGGTATTGGTGAGGCCGCACCTGGAATACTGCGTACAGTTTTGGTTTCCACATTTAAGAAAGGATATACTTGCTTTAGAGGCAGTCCAGAGAAGGTTCACAAGGTTGATTCCGGACATGAGCGGCTTGACTTATGAGAAAAGGTTGAGTAGGTTGGGCCTCTACTTATTGGAATTCAGAAGAATGAGAGGTGATCTTATTGAAACGTATAAGATTATGAGGGGGCTTGACAAGATGGATGCAGAGAGGATGTTTCCACTGATGTGGGAGACTAGGACTAAGGGACATAATCTTAGAATAAGGGGCTGCCCATTTAAAACTGAGATGAGGAGGAATTTCTTCTCTCAGAGGGTTGTAAATCTGTGGAATTTGCTGCCTCCGAGAGCTGTGGAAGCTGGGACATTAAATAAATTTAAGACAGAAATAGACAGTTTATTAACCGATAATGGAATAAGGGGTTATGGGGAGCGGGCAGGGACATGGACCTGAGTCTACAATCGGATCAGCCATGATCGTATTAAATAGTGGAGCAGGCTCTAGGGGCCGTATGGCATATTCCTTTTCCTATTTCTTGTGTTCTTATGTTCAATCCTACAGTGAGAGTATTTAGATAGCAGAGAGCAGTGCTACAGGGAGAGTGATTAGATAGGAGAGAGCAGTCCTACAGCAGAATGGTATTAGATAGCAGAGAGCAGTCTCAGAGGAGAGAGTAATTAGATAGGAGAGAGTAGTCCGATAGAGAATGTAATTAGATAGGAGAAAGCAGTCCTGCAAAACAGTGTAATTAGATGGGAGATAGCAATGCTACATGGAGAGTGTAATTAGATAGTAGAGAGCAGTCCGAAATGGAGAGTAACTAGATAGAAGAGAGCGGTCCTACAGTGAGAGTAATTAGATAGCAGAGAGCAGTCTATTGGGAGAGAGATTAGCTAGGAGGGAGCAGTTAGCCTAAGATCTGTCATTGGGAAAATGCTGGGGTCCATTATTAAGGAAGCAGTAGCAGGACATTTGGAAAAGCATGATTCAATCAAGCAGAGTCAGCATAGTTTTATGAAAGGGAAATCATGTTTGACAAATTTGCTGCAGTTCTTTGAGGATGTAACGAGTAGGGTGGATAAGGGGAAACCAGTGGATGTGATGTATTTGGATTTCCAGAAGGCATTCGATAAGGTGCCACATAACAGGTTACTGCACAAGATAAAAGTTAACGGGGTTGAGCGTAATATATTAGCATGGATTGAGGATTGGCTAACTAACAGAAAACAGAGAGTCGAGATAAATGGGTCATTTTCCAGTTGGCAAACAGTGACTAGTGGGGTGCCGCAGGGATCGGTGCTGGGTCCTGAACTATTTACAATCTATATTAATGGCTTGGATGAAGGGACCAAGAGTAATGTAGCCAAGTTTGCTGATGATACATAGATAGGTGGGAAAGCAAATTGTGTGGAGGACACAAAAAATCTGCAAAGGGATATAGATAGGCTAAGTGAGTGGGCAAAAATTTGGCAGATGAAGTATAATGTGGGAAAATGTGAGGTTATCCACTTTGGCAGAAATAACAGAAAAACAAATTATAATTAAAATGGAGAAAAATTGCAAAGGGCTCCTGTATAGAGAGATCTTGGGGGTCCTGGTGCATGAAACACAAAAAGTTAGTATGCAGGTACAGCAACTGATCAGGAAGGCAAATGGAATGTTGGCCTTTATTGCAAGGGGGATAGGGTATAAAAGCAGAGAAGTCCTGCTACAACTGTACAGAATATTGGTGAGGCCACACCTGGAGTACTGTATGCAGTTTTGGTCTCCGTATTTATGGAAGGATATACTTGCATTGGAGGCTGTTCAGAAAAGGTTTAAACATAGACATAGACATAGAAAATAGGTGCAGGAGTAGGCCATTCAGCCCTTTGAGCCTGCACCACCATTGAATAAGACCATGGTTGATCATTCACCTCAGTACCCCTTTCCTGCTTTCTCTCCATACCCCTTGATCCCTTTAGCCGTAAAGGCCATATCTAATTCCCTCTTGATTATATCCAACGAACTGGCATCAACAACTCTCTGCGGTAGGGAATTCCACAGGTTAACAAGTCTCTGAGTGAAGAAATTTCTCCTCATCTCAGTCCTAAATGGCTTACCACTTATCTTTAGACTGTGTCCCCTGGTTCTGGACTTACCCAACATCAGGAACATTCTTCCTGCATCTAACCTGTCCAGTCCTGTCAGATTTTTATATGCTTCTATGAGATCCCCTCTCATCCTTCTAGACTCCAGTGAATAAGGGCCTAGTCAATCCAGGCACTCCTCATATGTCAGTCCAGCCATCCCGGGAATCAGTCTGGTGAACCTTCGCTGCAACTCTCTCAAGAGCAAGAACGTCCTTCCTCAGATTAGGAGACCAACACTGAACACAATATTCCAGGTGAGGCCTCACCAAGGCCCTGTACAACTGCAGTAATACCTCCCTGTTCCTATACTCAAAACCCCTAGCTATGAAGGCCAACATACCATTTGCCTTCTTCACTGCCGACTGTACCTGCATGCCCACTTTCAATGACTGATGTACCATGGCACCCAGGTCTCGTTGCACCCCCCCTTTTCCTAATCTGCCGCCATTCAGATAATATTCTGCCTTCATGTTTTTGCCACCAAAGTAGATAACCTCACATTTATCCACATTATACTGCATCTGCCATGCATTTGCTCATTCATCTAACATGTCCAAATCACCCTGCAGCCTCTTAGCGTCCTCCTCACAGCTCACACTGCCACCCAGTTTAGTGTTATCTGCAAACTTGGAGCTATTTCACTCAATTCCTTCATCCAAATCATTAATGTATATTGTACATAGCTGGGGTCCCAGCACTGAGCCCTGTGGCACCCCACTAGTCACTGCCTGCCATTCTGAAAAGGTCCCATTTATCCTGACTCTCTGCTTCCTGTCTCCCAACCAGTTCTCTATCCACGTTAGTACATTACCTCCAATACCATGTGCTTTAATTTTGCACACCAATCTCTTGTGTGGGACCTTATCAAAAGCATTTTGAAAGTCCAAATACACCACATCCACTGGTTCTCCCTTGTCCACTCTACTAGTTACATCCTCAAAAAATTCCAGAAGATTTGTCAAGCATGATTTCCCCTTCATAAATCCATGCTGACTTGGACCGATCCTGACACTGCTTTCCAAATGTGCTGCTATTTCATCCTTAATAATTGATTCCAACAGTTTCCCCACTACTGATGTCAGGCTAACCGGTGTATAATTACCCGCTTTCTCTCTCCCTCCCTTTTTAAAAAGTGCTGTTACATTAGCTACCCTCCAGTCCATAGGAACTGATCCTGAGTCGATAGACTGTTGGAAAATGATCACCAATGCATCCACTATTTCTAGGGCCACTTCCTTAAGTACTCTGGGATGCAGACTATCCGGCCCTGGGGATTTATCGGCCTTCAATCCCATAAATTTCCCTAACACAATTTCCTGCCTAATAAGGATATCCTTTAGTTCCTCCTTCTCACTAGACCCTCGGTCCCCTACTATTTCCGGAAGATTATTTGTGTCTTCCTTCATGATTCCAGAGATGAGGGGGTTGACTTATGAAGATAGGTTGAGTAGGTTGTGCCTATACTCATTGGAGTTCAGAAGAATGAGAGGTGATTTTATTGAAACTTACAAGATAATGAGGGGGCTCGACAAGGTGTATGCAGAGAAAATATTTCCACTCATTGGGAATCTAAAACTAGGGGTCATAATCTTATAATAAGGGGCTGCCCATTTAAAACTGAGATGAGGAGAAATGTCACCCAGAGAGCTGTGGAGGCTGGGTCATGGAATATATTTAAGGTGGAGATACGCAGATTTTTGAGCGATAAGGGAGTAAATGGTTATGGGGAGCGGGCAGGGAAACATAGACATAGGCACATAGAAAATAGGTGTAGGAGTAGGCCATTCGGCCCTTCTAGCCTGCACCGCCATTCAATGAGTTCATGGCTGAACATGCAACTTCAGTACCCCATTCCTGCTTTGTCACCATACCCCTTGATTCCCCTAGTAGTAAGGACTCCATCTAACTCCTTTTTGAATATATTTAGTGAATTGGCCTCAACAACTTTCTGTGGTAGAGAATTCCACAGGTTCACCACTCTCTGGGTGAAGAAATTCCTCCTCATCTCGGTCCTAAATGGCTTCCCCCTTATCCTTAGACTGTGTCCCCTGGTTCTGGACTTCCCCAACATTGGGAACATTCTTCCTGCATCTAACCTGTCTAACCCCGTCAGAATTTTAAACGTTTCTATGAGGTCCCCTCTCATTCTTCTGAACTCCAGTGAATACAAGCCCAGTTGATCCAGTCTTTCTTGATAGGTCAGTCCCGCCATCCCGGGAATCACTCTGGTGAACCTTCGCTGCACTCCGTCAATAGCAAGAATGTCCTTCCTCAGGTTAGGAGACCAAAACTGTACACAATACTCCAGGTGTGGCCTCATCAAGGCCCTGTACAACTGTAGCAACACCTCCCTGCCCCTGTACTCAAATCCCCTTGCTATGAAGGCCAACATGCCATTTGCTTTCTTAACCGCCTGCTGTACCTGCATGCCAACCTTCAATGACTGATGTACCATGACACCCAGGTCTCGTTGCACCTCCCCTTTTCCTAATCTGTCACCATTCAGATAATAGTCTGTCTTTCTGTTTTACCACCAAAGTGGATAACCTCACATTTATCCACATTATACTTCATCTGCCATGCATTTGCCCACTCACCTAACCTATCCAAGTCACTCTGCAGCCTCATAGCATCCTCCTCGCAGCTCACACTGCCACCCAACTTAGTGTCATCCGCAAATTTGGAGATACTACATTTAATCCCCTCGTCTAAATCATTAATATACAGTGTAAACAGCTGGGGCCCCCGCACAGAACCTTGCGGTACCCCACTAGTCACTGCCTGCCATTCTGAAAAGTCTCCATTTACTCCTACTCTTTGCTTCCTGTCTGACAACCAGTTCTCAATCCATGTCAGCACACTACCCCCAATCCCATGTGCTTTAACTTTGCACATTAATCTCTTGTGTGGGACCTTGTCGAAAGCCTTCTGAAAGTCCAAATATACCACATCAACTGGTTCTCCCTTGTCCACTCTAATGGAAACATCCTCAAAAAATTCCAGAAGATTTGTCAAGCATGATTTCCCTTTCACAAATCCATGCTGACTTGGACCTATCATATCACCTCTTTCCAAATGCACTGCTATGACATCCTTAATAATTGATTCCATCATTTTACCCACTATCGATGTCAGGCTGACCGGTCTATAATTCCCTGTTATCTCTCTCCCTCCTTTTTTAAAAAGTGGGGTTACATTGGCTACCCTCCACTCCATAGGAACTGATCCAGAGTCAATGCAATCTTGGAAAATGACTGTCAATGCATCCACTATTTCCAAGGCCACCTCCTTAAGTACTCTGGGATGCAGTCCATCAGGCCCTGGGGATTTATCGGCCTTCAATCCCATCAATTTCCCCAACACAATTTCCCGACTAATAAGGATTTCCCTCAGTTCCTCCTCCTTACTAGACCCTCCGACCCCTTTTATATCCGTAAGGTTGTTTGTGTCCTCCTCAGTGAATACCGAACCAAAGTACTTGTTCAATTGGTCCGCCATTTCTTTGTTCCCCGTTATGACTTCCCCTGATTCTGACTGCAGGGGACCTACGTTTGTCTTTACTAACCTTTTTCTCTTCACATATCTATAGAAACTTTTGCAATCCGTCTTAATGTTCCCTGCAAGCTTCTTCTCGTACTCCATTTTCCCTGCCCTAATCAAACCCTTTGTCCTCCTCTGCTGAGTTCTAAATTTCTCCCAGTCCCCGGGTTCGCTGCTATTTCTGGCCAATTTGTATGCCACTTCCTTGGCTTTAATACTATCCCTGATTTCCCTTGATAGCCACGGTTGAGCTACCTTCCCTTTTTTATTTTTAAGCCAGACAGGAATGTACAATTGTTGTAGTTCATCCATGTGGTCTCTAAATGTCTGCCATTGCCCATCCACAGTCAACCCCTTCAGTATCATTCGCCAATCTATCCTAGCCAATTCACGCCTCATACCTTCAAAGTTAACCTTCTTTAAGTTCTGGACCATGGTCTCTGAATTAACTGTTTCATTCTCCATCCTAATGCAGAATTCCACCATATTATGGTCACTCTTCCCCAAGGGGCCTCGCACAACGAGATTGCTAATTAATCCTCTCTCATTACACAACACCCAGTCTAAGATGGCCTCCCCCCTAGTTGGTTCCTCGACATATTGGTCTAAAAAACCATCCCTTATGCACTCCAGGAAATCCTCCTCCACCGTATTGCTTCCAGTTTGGTTAACCCAATCTATGTGCATATTAAAGTCACCCATTATAACTGCTGCACCTTTATTGCACGCACCCCTAATTTCATGTTTGATGCCCTCCCCAACATCACTACTACTGTTTGGAGGTCTGTACACAACTCCCACTAACGTTTTTTGCCCTTTGGTATTCTGCAGCTCTACCCATATAGATTCCACATCATCCAAGCTAATGTCCTTCCGAACTATTGCCTTAATTTCCTCCTTAACCAGCAATGCTACCTCACCTCCTTTTCCTTTTATTCTATCTTTCCTGAATGTTGAATACCCCTGGATGTTGAGTTCCCAGCCCTGATCATCCTGGAGCCACGTCTCCGTAATCCCAATCACATCATATTTGTTAACATCTATTTGCACAGTTAATTCATCCACCTTATTGCGGATACACCTTGCATTAAGACACAAAGCCTTCAGGCTTGTTTTTTTAACACCCTTTGTCCTTGGAGCTGAGTCCATGATCAGATCAGCCATGATCTTATTGAATGGTGGAGCAGGCTTGAGGGGCCAAATGGCCTAATCCTGCTATTTTTTTGACATTCTTATGTTCTTATGTCAGAGAGGGTAATAAGATTGGAGAGTGCGGTCCTACTGTGAGAGTAATTAGATCATCATCATGTCATAGGCAATCCCTTGAAATTGAGGAAGACTTGCTTCCGCTCTAAAAGTGAGTTCTCAGGTAGTGTTCTCCTCAAATTCGGCTGCCCTCAAAAGTTTGTCATCATCTTCCGCCTGCTTCACGATGACATGCAAGCCGTGATCCTGACCAACGGATCCACCACAGACCCAATACACATGCGGACCTGGGTCAAGATAGGCTTTGTCATCGTATCAACGCTCTTCTTGAACTTCCTTGCTGCAATGCTCCATCTCACCCTCAATAAGCTCCCCACTGGAGTGGAGCTAATCTACAGAACAAATGGGAAATTTTTCAAACTCTGTCGCCTCCAGTCCAGATCCAAGGTCGTCCCATCCTCTGACATTGAACTACAGTACGCAGACGACGCTGGCGTATGCGCACTCTCGGAGGTTGAACTCCAAACCATCGTCAAACACCTTCACCAAAGTGTACGAGACTATGGGCCTTACACTAAACATCCGTAAGACAAAGGTCCTCTGCCCAAGCACCCTACCCACCCGTCCCTTCAACCACCATCTGCCCCACCTGTGACAGAGACTGTAGGTCCCGCATTGGACTCTTCAGTCACCATAATAGTGCGGAAGCAAGTCATCCTCGACTCCGAGGGACTGCCTAAGAAGAGAAGAGTAGAGAGTAATTAGATTGCTGAGAACAGTCTGACAGGAGAGAGTAATTAGACAGGAGAGAGCAGTCCCACAGGAGAGTAATTGTATAGGAGCAAGCAGTTCAAAGAGAGAGAGAGTAATTAAAAAGGATGGAGCAATTCTACAGGGAGAGTGATTAAACAGGAGAGAGCAGTCCTACAAGGAGAGTAATTAGACAGGAGAGAGTAGTCTGACAGGAGCCTGATTAGATAGGAGAGAGCAGTCATATAGGGAGAATAATTAGATAGGAGAAATTAGTCCTACGGGCGAGATTAATTAGATACGAGAGGGAAGTGCTATGCGGGAGAGTAAATAGAGAGGAGAAAGCAGTTCTACAGGAGAGAATAATTAGAGAGGAGAGAGCTGTGCTAAGCGGGAGAGTAATTAGACAGGAGAGAGCAGCCCCACAGGAAAGTAATTGGTCAAGAGAGCACATTCCTATAGGGGAGAGTAATCCTTAATTTCGAGGGACTGCCTGAGAAGAAAAGAGGGGAGAGTAATTAGATAGGGGAGAGGAGTCCCACAGGAGAGAGTAGTCGTAAAGGGAGAGAATAATTAGATCGGAGAGATCAGTCCTACAGGAGAGTAATTGGACAGGAGACAGCAGTCCTACAGGAGAGTAATTTCTCCTCTAACATAGAAACATAGAAAATAGGTGCAGGAGTAAGCCATTCGGCCCTTCGAGCCTGCACCGCTATTCAATGAGTTCATGGCTGAACATGCAGCTTCAGTACCCCATTCCTGCTTTCTCGCCATACCCCTTGATCCCCCTAGTAGTAAGGACTACATCTAACTCCTTTTTGAATATATTTCGTGAATTGGCCTCAACAACTTTCTGTGGCAGAGAATTCCACAGGTTCACCACTCTCTGGGTGAAGAATTTTCTCCTCATCTCGGTCCTAAATGGCTTACCCCTTATCCTTAGACTGTGACCCCTGGTTCTGGACTTCCCCAACATTGGGAACATTCTTCCTGCATCTAACCTGTCGAAACCCGTCAGAATTTTAAACATTTCTATGTGATCCCCTCTCATTCTTCTGAACTCCAGTGAATACAAGCCCAGTTGATCCAGTCTTTCTTGATATGTCAGTCCCGCCATCCTGGGAATCAGTCTGGTGAACCTTCGCTGCACTCCCTCAATAGCAAGAATGCCCTTCCTCAAATTAGGAGACCAAAACTGTACACAATACGCCAGGTGTGACATCACCAAGGCCCTGTACAACTGTAGTAACACCTCCCTACCCCTGTATTCGAATCCCCTCGCTATGAAGACCAACATGCCATTTGCCTTCTTAACCGCCTGCTGTACCTGCATGCCAACCTTCAATGACTGATGTACCATGACACCCAGGTCTCGTTGCACCTCCCCTTTTCCTAATCTGTCACCATTCAGATAATAGTCTGTCTCTCTGTTTTTACCACCAAAGTAGATAACCTCACATTTATCCACATTATACTTCATCTGCCATGCATTTGCCCACTCACCTAACCTATCCAAGTCACTCTGCAGCCTCATAGCATCCTCCTCGCATCTCACACTGCCACCCAACTTAGTGTCATCCGCAAATTTGGAGATACTACATTTAATCCCCTCGTCTAAATAGGACTGTTCTCACCTGTAATTACTTTCCCGCTGAGCACAGTTCTCTCCTACCTAATTTTTCTCTCCTGTAGGACTGTTATCTCCTATCTATTTACTCTCCCGCATAGCACTGCCCTCTGTTATCTAATTAATCTCGCCTGTTGGAGACTAGTCCTACAGGAGAGTAATTAGATAGGAGAGAGCAGTTCGACAGGAGAGAGTAATTAGATAGGAGAGAACAGTCCCACAGGGGAGTAATTAGATAGGGGAGAGCATTCCCATGGGAAAGTAATTAGATAGGGGAGAGCAGTCCTACAGAAGAGAGTAATTAGATAGGAGAAAGCATTCCCACGGGAGAGTAATTATATAGGGGAGAGCAGTCCTACAGGAGAGGGTAATTAGATAGGAGAAAGCATTCCCACGGGAGAGTAATTAGAAAGGGGAGAGCAGTCCTACGGGAGAGAGTACCTAAGAATGTAAGAATTAGGAGCAGGAGTAGGCCATTTGGCCCCGAACCTGCTGCGCCATTCAATGAGACCATGGCTGATCTTCTACCTCAACTCCATCTTTCTGCACTCTCCCCATAGCCCTTCATTCCCTTAATATCCAAAAAGCTATTGGTCTCTGATGTGAATATACTCAAATCTAAGCCCCCACATCCCTCTCGGGTAGAGAATTCCAAAGAATCACCACCCTCCGAGTGAAGAAGTTTCTCATCATCTTAGTCCTAAATGGCCAACCCCGTATTCTGTGACTGTGACTCCTGATTCTAGACTCCTCAGCCAGAGGAAACATCCTCCCTGTATCTATCTTGTCAAGCCCTGTGAGAATGTTGTATGTTTCAATGATATCACCTCTCATTCTTCTAAACTCTAGAGAATATGGAAACATAGAAACATAGAAAATAGGTGAAGAAGTAGGCCATTCAGTCATTCTAGCCTGCATCGCAATTCAATGAGTTCATGGCTGAACATGCAACTCCAGTACCCCATTCCTGCTTTCTCGCCATACCCCTTGATCCCCCGAGTAGTAAGGACTTCATCTAACTCCTTTTTGAATATATTTAGTGAATTGGCCTCAACAACTTTCTGTGGTAGAGAATTCCACAGGTTCACCACTCTCTGGATGAAGAAGTTTCTCCTCATCTCGGTTCTAAATGGCTTACCCCTTATCCTTCGACTGTGACTCCTGGTTCTGGACTTCCCCAACATTGGGAACATTCTTCCTGCATCTAACCTGTCTAAACCCGTCAGAATTTTAAACGTTTCTATGAGATCCCCACTTATGCTTCTGAACTCCAGTGTATACAAGCCCAGTTGATCCAGTCTTTCTTGATAGTCAGTCCCGCCATCCCGGGAATCAGCCTGGTGAACCTTCGCTGCACTCCGTCAATAGCAAGAATGTCCTTCCTCAGGTTAGGAGACCAAAACTGTACACAATACTCCAGGTGTGGCCTCAACAAGGCCCTGTACAACTGTAGCTACACCTCCCTGCCCCTGTACTCAAATCCCCTCGCTATGAAGGCCAACATGCCATTTGCTTTCTTAACCGCCTGCTGTACCTGCATGCCAACCTTCAATGACTGAAGTACCATAACACCCAGGTCTCGTTGCACCTCCCCTTTTCCTAATCTGTCACCATTCAGATAATAGTCTGTCTCTCTGTTTTTACCACCAAAGTGGATAACCTCACATTTATCCACATTATACTTCATCTGCCATGCATTTGCCCACTCACCTAACCTATCCAAGTTGCTCTGCAGCCTCACAGCATCCTCCTCGCAGCTCACACTGCCACCCAACTTAGTGTCATTCGCAAATTTGGAGATACTACATTTAATTCTCTCGTCTAAATCATTAATGTACAGTGTAAACAGCTGGGGCCCCAGGACAGAACCTTGCGGTACCCCACTAGTCACTGCATGCCATTCTGAAAAGTACCCATTTACTCCTACTCTTTGCTTCCTGTCTGACAACCAGTTCTCAATCCATGTCAGCACACTACCCCCAATCCCATGTGCTTTAACTTTGCACATTAATCTCTTGTGTGGGGCCTTGTCGAAAGCCTTCTGAAAGTCCAAATATACCACATCAACTGGTTCTCCCTTGTCCACTCTAATGGAAACATCCTCAAAAAATTCCAGAAGATTTGTCAAGCATGATTTCCCTTTCACAAATCCATGCTGACTTGGACCTATCATGTCACCTCTTTCCAAATGTGCTGCTATGACATCCTTAATAATTGATTCCATCATTTTACCCACTACCGATGTCAGGCTGACCGGTCTATAATTCCCTGTTTTCTCTCTCCCTCCTTTTTTAAAAAGTGGGGTTACATTGGCTACCGTCCACTCGATAGGAACTGATCCAGAGTCAATTGAATGTTGGAAAATGACTGTCAACGCATCCGCTATTTCCAAAGCCACCTCCTTAAGTACTCTGGGATGCAGTCCATCAGGCCCTGGGGATTTATCGGCCTTCAATCCCATCAATTTCCCCAACACAATTTCCCGACTAATAAGGATTTCCCTCAGTTCCTCCTCCTTACTAGACCCTCTGACCCCTTTTATATCCGTAAGGTTGTTTGTGTCCTCCTTAGTGAATACCGAACCAAAGTGCTTGTTCAATTGGTCTGCCATTTCTTTGTTCCCCGTTATGACTTCCCCTGATTCTGACTGCAGGGGACCTACGTTTGTCTTTACTAACCTTTTTCTCTTTACATACCTATAGAAGCTTTTGCAATCCCTCTTAATGTTCCCTGCAAGCTTCTTCTCGTACTCCATTTTTGCTGCCCTAATCAAACCCTTTGTCCTCCTCTGCTGAGTTCTAAATTTTTCCCAGTCCCCGGGTTCGCTGCTATTTCTGGCCAATTTGTATGCCACTTCCTTGGCTTTAATACTATCCCTGATTTCCCTAGATAGCCACGGTGGAGCCACCTTCCCTTTTTTATTTTTACGCCAGACAGGAATGTACAATTGTTGTAGTTCATCCATGTGGTCTCTAAATGTCTGCCATTGCCCATCCACAGTCAACCCCTTAAGTATCATTCGCCAATCTATCCTAGCCAATTCACGCCTCATACCTTCAAAGTTAATCTTCTTTAAGTTCTGGACCATGGTCTCTGAATTAACTGTTTCTTTCTCCATCCTAATGCAGAATTCCACCATATTATGGCCACTCTTCCCCAAGGGGCCTCGCACAACGAGATTGCTAATTAATCCTCTCTCATTACACAACACCCAGTCTAAGATGGCCTCCCCCCTAGTTGGTTCCTCGACATATTGGTCTAGAAAACCATCCCTTATGTACTCCAGGAAATCCTCCTCCACCGTATTGCTTCCAGTTTGGTTAGCCCAATCTATGTGCATATTAAAGTCACCCATTATAACTGCTGCACTTTTATTGCATGCACCCATAATTTCCTGTTTGATGCCCTCCCCAACATCATTACTACTGTTTGGAGGTCTGTGCACAATTCCCACTAACGTTTTTTGCCCTTTGGTGTTCTGCAGCTCTACCCATATAGATTTCACATCATCCAAGCTAATGTCCTTCCTAACTATTGCATTAATCTCCTCTTTAACCAGCAATGCTACCCCACCTCCTTTTCCTTTTATTCTATCTTTCCTGAATGTTGAATACCCCTGGATGTTGAGTTCCCAGCCCTGATCATCCTGGAGCCACGTCTCTGTAATCCCAATCATATCATATTTGTTAACATCTATTTGCACAGTTAATTCATCCACCTTATTACGGATACTCCTTGCATTAAGACACAAAGCCTTCAGGCTTGTTTTTTTAACACCCTTTATCCTTTTAGAATTTTGCTGTACAGTGGCCCTTTTTGTTCTTTGCCTTGGGTTTCTCTGCCCTCCACTTTTCCTCATCTCCTTTCTGTCTTTTGCTTTTGTCTCCTTTTTGTTTCCCTCTGTCTCCCTGCATTGGTTCCCATCCCCCTGCCATATTAGTTTAACTCCTCCCCAACACCACTAGCAAACACTCCCCCTAGGACATTGGTTCCGGTCCTGCCCAGGTGCACACCGTCCGGTTTGTACTGGTCCCACCTCCCCCAGAACCGGTTCCAATGCCCCAGGAATTTGAATCCCTCCCTGCTGCACCACTGCTCAAGCCACATATTCATCTGCGCTATCCTGCGATTCCTACTCTGACTAGCACGTGGCACTGGTAGCAATCCCGAGATTACTACTTTTGAGGTCCTACTTTTTAATTTAGCTCCTAGCTCCTTAAATTCGTTTCGTAGGACCTTATCCCTTTTTTTTTACCTATGTCGTTGGAACCAATGTGCACCACGACAACTGGCTGTTCTCCCTCCCTTTTTAAAATGTCCAGCACCCGCTCTGAGACATCCTTGACCCTTGCACCAGGGAGGCAACATACCATCCTGGATTCTTGGTTGCGGCCGCAGAAATGCCTATCTATTCCCCTTACAATTGAATCCCCTATCACTATCGCTCTCCCACTCTTTTTCCTGCCATCCTGTGCAACAGAGCCAGCCACGGTGCCATGAACTTGGCTGCTGCTGCCCTCCCCTGATGAGTCATCCCCCTCAACAGTACTCAAAGCAGTGTATCTGTTTTGCAGGGGGATGACCACAGGGGACCCCTGCACTACCTTCCTTGCACTGCTCTTCCTGCTGGTCTTCCATTCCCTAGCTGGCTGTGGACCCTTTACCTGCGGTACGACCAACTCGCTACACGTGCTACTCACGTCATTCTCAGCATCGTGGATGCTCCAGAGTGAATCCATCCTCAGCTCCAACTCCGCAATGCGTTCCGTCAGGAGCTGGAGGCGGATACACTTCCCGCACACATAGTCGTCAGGGACACTGGAGTCGTCCCTGAGTTCCCACATGGTACAGGAGGAGCATAACACGTGACCGAGCTCTCCTGCCATGACTTAACCCTTAGATAGGCAACAACAATGCTAAAGTTTACTCACTGTTATAGAAGAGAAAAAAGAAAAACTACTCACCAATCACCAGCCAATCACTTACCCCCTTGGCTGTGACATCACCTTTCTGTTTCTTTCTACTTCTTTTTTGCCTTCTCCCAGTAGCTGCACAAGTATGCCTTTTATAGGCCTCACCAATGGACCTCCTCGACACTGCTCCCGACTGCCGCCGACGCTGGGCCCCGGACTCCCTGCTGTGCCTTTTATAGGCCTCACCAACGGACCTCCTCGACGCTGCTCCCGACTGCCAAGTCTACTCAATCTCTCCTCAGCGGACAATCCAGGTATCAGTCTGGTGAACCTTCGTTGCACTCCCTCGATGGCAAGTTTATCCTTCCTTATGTAAGGAGACCAAAACTGTACACAATACTCCAGGTGCGGTCTAACCAGGCCCTATATAATTCACAGAATCATAGAAATTTACAGCACGGAAGGAGGCCATTTTGGCCCATCATGTCTGTGCCGGCCGACCAAGAGCTATCCAGCCTAATCCCATTTTCCAGCTCTTTGTCCATTGTCCTGTGAACTTTAAGTGAACATCCAAGTATTTTTTAAATATGGTGAGGGTTTCTGCCTCTACCATACTTTCAAGTAGTGAGTTCCAGACCCCCACTAGCCTCAGGATGAAGAAATGCCCCCTCAACTCTCATTTAAACCTCCCCCCAATTACTTTAAATCTATGTCCCCTGGTTGTTGACCCCTCTGACAAGGGAAACAAGTCCTTCCTATCCACTCTATCCAGACCCCTCATAATTTTATACACCGCGATCAGGTGTCCCCTCAGCCTTCTCTGTTGCAAAGAAAACAGACCGCGCATCTCCAATCTTTCCTCATAACCAAAATTCTCCAGTCCAGCCAACATTCTTGTAAATCTCCTCTGCACCATTTCCAGTGCAATCACATTTTTCCTGTAATGTGGTGACCAGAACTGCACATAATTGCAGTAAGATGTCTTTACTCATACTCAAATCTTCTTTTAATCAAGGCCAATATACTATTTGTTTTCCTAATTGCTTGGGAAAACATGCTTGACAAATCTTCTAGAATTTTTTGAGGATGTAACTAATAGAGTGGACAAGGGAGAACCAGTGGATATGGTGTATTTGGACTTTCAAAAGGCTTTTGACAAGGTCCCACACAAGAGATTAGTGTGCAAAATTAAAGCACATGGTATTGGCATGGATAGAGAACTGGTTGGGAGACAGGAAACAAAGAGTTAGAATAAGCGGGTCCTTTTCAGAATGACAGGCAGTGACTAATGGGGTACCGCATGGTTCAGTGCTGGGACCCCAGCTATTTACAATATACATTAATTATTTAGACAAAGGAATTGAATATAATATCTCCAAGTTTGCAGATGACACTAAGCTGGGTGGAAGTGTGAGCTATGAGGAGGATGCTAAGAGGCTGCAGGGTGACTTGGACAGGTGAATGGGCAGATGCATGGCAGATGCAGTATAATGTAGATAAATGTGAGGTTATCCACTTTGGTGGCAAAAACAGGAAGGCAGAATATTATCTGAATGGTGACAGATTAGGAAAAGGGGAGGTGCAACGAGACCTGGTTGTCATGGTACATCAGTCATTGAAAGTTGGCATGCAGGTACAGCAGGCGGTGAGGAAGGCAAGTGGCATGTTGGCCTTCTTAGCGAGAGGATTTGAGTATAGGAGCATGGAGTTCTTACTATAGTTGTACAGGGCCTTGGTGAGACCACACCTTGAATATTGTGTACAGTTTTGGTCTCCTAATCTGAGGAATGACATTCTTGCTATTGAGGGAGTGCAGCGACAGTTTACCAGACTGATTCCCGGGATGGCAGGACTGACATTTGAAGAATGGTTGGATTGACTAGGCTTATATTCACAGGAATTTAGAAGTATGAGAGGGGATCTCATAGAAACATATAAAATTCTGGCGGGATTGGACAGGCTAGATGCAGGAAGAATGTTCTCGATGTTGGGGAAATCCAGAACCGGGGGTCACAGTCTAAAGATAAGCCATTTATGACGGAGATGAGGAGAAACTTCTTCACTCAGAGAATTGTGAACCTGTGGAATTCTCTACCACAGAAAGTTGTTGAGGCCAGTTTGTTAGATATATTCAAAAGGGAGTTAGATGTGGCCCTTACAGCTAAAGGGATCAATGGATATGGAGAGAAAGCAGGAATGGGGGACTAAAGTTGCATGATCAGCCATCATCATATTGAATGATGGTGCAGGCTTGAAGGGTGGAATGGCCTACTCCTGCACTTATTTTCTATGTTTCTATGTTTCTATGTTTGCTGCACCTGCATGTTAACTTTCAGTGATTCATATACAAGGACATCCAGGTCCCTCTGAACACCAACATTTCCCAATTTCTCACCATTTAAAAACTATTCTGCTTTTCTATTTTTCCTACCAAAATGGATCACTTCACATTTCTCCCCATTATATTCCAATTGCCATGTTCTTGCCTTCTCACTTAGCCTGTCTTCACCCCTTGAAGTCGATTTGCATCCCCCTCACAACTTACACCTAGCTTTGTATCATAGCAAACTTGGAAATATCACATTTGGTCCCCTCATCCAAATCATTGGTATAGGTTGTGAATAGCTGGGGCCCAAGCATCTATCCTTGCAGCATGCACTAGTTACAGCCTGCCAACCCGAAAATTACCCCTTTATTCCTACTCTGTGTTTTCTGTCCGTTACCCAATCCTCGATCCATGCTAGTACATTACCCCCAATCCCATGAGCCCGAGTTTGGTTCAATAATTAATTAGAAATGAGAGATCAGTCCTACAGGGAGTGATAGGGGATAATTAGTTAGGGGAGAGCCTTCCGACAGGAGAGAGAAATTAGGAAGGGGAGAGCAGTCCGAGAGGGAGAGTAATTAGACAGTAGAGACAGTCGCACAGGAGAGACTAATTAAATAGAGGAGAGTAGTCCTGCTGGGAGAGTAATTAGATAGGAGAGAGCAGTCCCACAGGAGAGAGTAATTAGAAGGAGAGAGTAGTCCCATGGGAGAGAGTAATTAGACAGGAGGCAGCAGTCTTACAGGGAGTGAAATTAGATTGGGTGGAGCAGTCCATCTGCAGAGTAACTAGATAGGAGAGAGTAATCCTACAGGAGAGTAGTTAGATAGGAGAGTGCAGTGCTGCAGGAGTGAGTAATTAGCTAGAAGGGGATAGCAACCTTTTGAAGAGACCAGTCACAGAGTAGAAACCTTTTGATTAGAAGTTTAGAGTAATCATGTTGATGAGAGCAGGCCCATTGAATGGAACAAATGTACAGAGAGAAAGAGCAATGATAAAAGTGAGAATTATCACATAGGATGGAGCCTCATATAAAATAGAACAATCACACTGCAGATAACAATGCAATATTACCTAGGAGGTGAAATCATATAGGATATAATATGCATCTAAAAGAGAATAGGCTCATAGGAGAGAGCAGTCATATAGGATTAAGCAATCATATGGGTGAGAACAATCAGAGAAGCGAGTGATCCTGTAGGAGAGAACAAATATAAGGAACAGCTATATAGATAAAGAAAGCAGTCATGTAAAATTGAGCAGTCAAGTAAAGGGAGCAATCACAAAGGAGAGAACAGTAATATAGCTGAAGAGAGGAGTCATGTAAAAGAAGAGCAACCATAGTTTGATAGATCAGTTGCATAGGAGAGAAGGGTCACATACCAGGCTAAATATAGAAAGTTCAGAGGGGAAGTAAAAAACTAAATAAGAGGGGCAAAGAGAGAGGATGATAATAAGAATATAAAAACATAAGAAATAGGAGCAGGAGTAGGCCATACGGCCCCTGCTCCGCCATTCAATAAGATCATTGCTGATCTGATCATGGACTTAGCTCCACTTTCCCACCCACTCCCTATAACCCCTTATCCTTTATCGTTTAAGAAACTGTATATTTCTGTCTTAAATTTATTCAATGTTCCAGCTTTCACAGCTCTCTGAGGCAGCGAATTCCACAGATTTACAACCCTCTGAGAGAAGACATTTCTCCTCATCTCCGTGTTAAATGGGCGGCCCCTTATTCTAAGATCATGCCCTCTTGATCTAGTCTTCCCCCATCAGTGGAAACATTCTCTCTGCATCCACCGTGTCAAGCCCCCTCATAATCTTATACGTTTCGATAAGATCACCTCTCATTCTTCTGAATTCCAATGAGCAGAGGCCCAACCGACTCAACCTTTCCTCATCCCCGGAATCAACCTTCTCTGAACTGCCTCCAAAGCAAGTATATCCTTTCGTAAATATGGAAACCAAAACTGCACGCAGTATTCCAGGTGTGGCCTCACCAATACCTGAAAGATGTAGCAAAACTTCCCTGCGTTTATATTCCATCCCCTTTGCAATAAAGGCCAAGAAACCATTGGCCTTCCTGGTCACCTGCTGTACCTGCATACTATCCTTTTGTGTTTCATGTACAAGTACCCTCAAGTCCCGCTGTACTGCGGCACTTTGCAATCTTTCTCCATTTAAATAATAACTTGCTCTTTGATTCTTTCTGCCAAAGTGCATGACCTCACACTTTCCAACATTATACTCCATCTGCCAAATTTTTGCCCATTCACTTAGCCTGTCTATGTCCTTTTGAAGATTTTTTGTGTCCTCCTCACACATTGCTTTTCCTCCCATCTTTGTATCATTAGCAAACATAGTTGCGTTACACTCAGTTCCTTCTTCCAAATCGTTAATATAGATTGTAAATAGTTGGGGTCCCCGCACTGATCCCTGCGGCACCATACTAGTTATTGGTTGCCAACCTGAGAATGAACCATTTATCCTGACTTTCTGTTCTCTGTTAGTTAGCCAATCCTCTATCCATGCTAATATATTACCCCCAACCCCGTGAACTTTTATCTTGGCAGCAAACATAAAAGCAAATCCAAAAGTCTTCTCTAGGCATATAAATAATAAACAGGTAGTATGAGGAAGAATGAGGCTGAATATGGACCAAAATGAAACATGGAAACATAGAAACATAGAAAATAGGTGCAGGAGTAGGCCATTCGGCCCTTCGAGCCTGCACCACCATTCAACAATATCATGGCTGATCATTCACCTCAGTACACATTTCCTGCTTTCTCTCCGTACCCCTTGATCCCTTTAGCCATAAGGGCCATCTCTAACTCCCTTTTGAATATATCTAACAAACTGGCTTCAACAACTTTCTGCGGTAGAGAATTCCACAGGTTAACAACTCTCTGAGTGAAGAAGTTTCTTGTCATCTCGGTCCTAAATGGCTTACCCCTTATCCTTAGACTATGACCATTGGTTTTGGACTTCCCCAGTATCGGGAATATTCTTCCTGCCTCTAACCTGTCCAGTCCCATCAGAATTTTATATGTTTCTATGAGATGCCCTCTCATTCTTCTAAACTCCAGTGAATACAGGCCCAGTCGATCCAGTCTCTCCTCATATGTCAATCCGGCCATCCTGGTGAACCTTCGTTGCACTCCCTCAAAGCAAGAACGTCCTTCCTCAGGTTAGGAGAACAAAACTGAAAACAATATTCCAGGTGAGGCCTCACCCAGGCCCTGTACAACTGCAGTAAAACCTCCCTGCTCCTATACTCAAATCCCCGAGCTATGAAGGCCAACATGCCATTTGCCTTCTTCAACGCCTGCTGTACCTGTATGCCAACTTTCAATGACTGATGTACCATGACACCCAGGTCTCGTTGCACTCCGCTTTTCCTAATCTGTCGCCATTCAGATAATATTCTGCCTTCCTGTTTTTGCCACCAAAGTGGATAACCTCACATTTATCCACATTATACTGCATCCGCCATGCATTTGCCTACTCACCTAACCTGTCCAAGTCACCCTGCAGCTTCTTAGCATCCTCCTCACAGCTCACACCGCTACCCAGCTTAGTGTCATCTGCAAACTTGGAGATATTATACTCAATTCCTTCATCCAAACCATTGATGTATATTGTAAATAGCTGGGGTCCCAGCACTGAACCCTGCGGCACCCCACTAGTCACTGCCTGCCATTCTGAAAATGACCCGTTTATCCCGACTCTCTGCTTCCTATCTGCCAACCAGTTCTCTATCCACGTCAATACATTACCCCCAATACCATGTGCCTTCATTTTGCACCCTAATCTCATGTGTGGTACCTTGTCAAAAGCCTTTTGAAAGTCCAAATACACCACATCCACTGGCACTCCCTTGTCCACTCTACTAGTTACATCCTCAAAAAATTCTAGAAGATTTGTCAAGCATGATTTCCCTTTCATAAATCCATGCTGACTTTGACCGATCCTGTCGCTGCTTTCCAAATGTGCTGCTATTTCATCTTTAATAATTGATTCCAACATTTTCTCCACTACCGATGTCAGGCTAACCAGTCTATAATTCTCCGTTTTCTCTCTTCCTCGTTTTTAAAAAAATGGTGTTACATTAGCTACCCTCCAGTCCATAGGAACTGATCCAAAGTTGGTAGACAGTTGGAAAATGATCACCAAAGCATCCACTATTTCCAAGGCCACTTCTTTAAGTACTCTGGGATGCAGACTATCAGGCCCCGGGGATTTATTGGCCTTCAATCCCATCAATTTCCCTAATGCAATTTGCTGACTAATAAAGATTTCCTTCAGTTCCTCCTTCTCACTAGACCCTCGGTCCCCTAGTATTTCCGGAAGGTTATTTGTGTCTTCCTTCGTGAAGACAGAACCAAAGTATTTGTTCAATTGGTCTGCCATTTCTTTGTTCCCCATTATAAATTCACCTGATTCTGACTGCAAGGGACCTACATTTGTCTTCACTAATCTTTTTCTCTTCACATATCTATAGAAGCTTTTGCAGTCAGTTTTTATGTTCCCAACAAGCTTCCTCTCATACTCTATTTTCCCCCTCCTATTTAAACCCTTTGTTCTCCTCTGCTGCATTCAAAATTTCTCCCAGTCCTCAGTTTGCTGCTTTTTCTGGCCAATTTATATGTCTCTTCCTTGGATTTAACAATATCCCTAATTTCCCTTGTTAGCCACAGTTGAGCCATCTTTCCCATTTTATTTTTACTACAGACAGGGATGTACAATTGTTGAAGTTCATCCATGTGATCTTTAACTGTCTGCCATCGCCTATCCACCTACTTGTGGAGGCAGAGGGCATGGCCGAGGTACTAAATTAATGTCTAGAAGATTTGTCAAGCATGATTTCCCTTTCATAAATCCATGCTGACTTTGACCGATCCTGTCGCTGCTTTCCAAATGTGCTGCTATTTCATCTTTAATAATTAAAAAATGGAAATTGCAAAGGTACTGGCCATAATCTTCTAAATCTTCTCAGATATGGGGGTGCCAGAGGACTGGAGAATTGCAAATGTTACACCCTTGTTCAAAAAAGGGTGTAAGGATAAACCCAGCAACTACAGGCCAGTCAGTTTAACCTTTGTAGTGGGGAAGCTTTTAAAAAGGATAATTTGGGACAAAATTAACAGTCTCTAGGACAAGTGTGGGTTAATTAATAAAAGTCAGCATGGAATTGTTAAAGGCAAATCATGTTTAACTAACTTGATTGAGTTTTTTGATGAAGTAACAGCGAGGGTTGATGAGGACAATGCAATTGATGTGGTGTACATGGTACTAAATTTGCATCTGTCTTTACCAAGGAAGAAGATGCTGCCCAAGTCATAGTGGCAGAGGAGGTAGTGGAGAAAATGGGGAAAACAAAGGGGAGGCACTAGAAAAGCTGACTGTACTTAAAGTAAGTAAGTCACCAGGACCAGACAGGATGTATCCTAAGATACCGAGGGAAGTAAAAATGGAAATTGCAAAGGTACTGGCCATAATCTTCTAAATCTTCTCAGATATGGGGGTGCCAGAGGACTGGAGAATTGCAAATGTTACACCCTTGTTCAAAAAAGGGTGTAAGGATAAACCCAGCAACTACAGGCCAGTCAGTTTAACCTTTGTAGTGGGGAAGCTTTTAAAAAGGATAATTCGGGACAAGTGTGGGTTAATTAATAAAAGTCAGCATGGAATTGTTAAAGGCAAATCATGTTTAACTAACTTGATTGAGTTTTTTGATGAAGTAACAGCGAGGGTTGATGAGGACAATGCAATTGATGTGGTGTACATGGACTTCCAAAAGCTTTTGATAAAGTGCCACATAATAGGCTTTCCAGCAAATTTGAAGCCCATGCAATAAAAGGGACAGTGGCAGCATGAATCCGAAATTGGCTAAGTGATAGGAAACAGAGAGTAGTGGTGAACGATTGTTTTTCGGACTGGAGAAAGGTTTACAGTGGTGTTCCCCAGGGGTTGGTCCGAGGACCACTGCTTTTCTTCATATCTATTAATGACTTGGACTTAGGTGTATGGGGCACAATTTCTAAATTTGCCGATAAAACAAAACTTGGAAGTATAGTGAACAGTGAGGAGGATAGTGATAGACTTCAAGAAGACATAGACAAGCTGGTGACATGGGCGGACATGTGGCAGATGAAATTTAATGCAGAAAAGTGCGAAGTGATATATTTTGGTAGGAAGAATGAGGAGAGGCAATATGAACAAAAGGGTACAATTCTAAAGAGGGTGCAGGAACAGAGAGACCTGGGGGTATAATGCACAAATCATTGAAGGTGGCAGGGCAGGTTGAGAAAGCGGCTAAAAAAGCATATGGGATCCTAAACTTCATAAATAGAGACATAGGGTACCAACAAGGAAGTTATGATGAACCTTTATAAAACACTAGTTTGGCTTCAACTGGAGCATTGTGTCCAATTCTGGGCACCGCACTTTAGGAAGTATGTGAAGGCTTTAGAGCGGGTGTAGAAAAGATTTACAAGAATGGTTCCAGGGATGAGGGACTTCAGTTACATGGATAAACTGGAGAAGATGGAGCTGTTCTCCTTAGAGCAGAGAAGGTTGAAAGGAGATTTGATAGAGATGTTCAAAATCATGAAGGGTCTGGACAGTGTAGATCGAGAGAAACTGTTCCCATTGGTGGAAGGGTCAGGAACCAGAGGACACAGATTTAAGGTGATTGGCAAAAGAACCAAAGACGACATGAGGAGAAACTTTTTTACGCAATTTGTGATCTGGAATGGACTGCCTGAAAGGGTGGTGGAGGCAGATTCAATCATGGCTTTCAAAAGGGAAAAAGGGAATTAGATAAGTACCTAAAGGAAAAAAAATGCAGGGCTACGGGGAAATGGTGGTGGAGTGGGATTAGCTGAAGTGCTCTTGCAGAGAACCAGCATGGGCTCGAAGGGCCAAAGGGCCTCCTTCTGTACTGTAATGATTCTATGATTCTATGACATTGAAGGAGAGAATAGTCATATAGGAGGAAGGAGTTACACAGGAGAAAGAAATCATACAGAGTAAAGCAGTCACATAAAAGAGAGCAAGCATATAGAAGAGAGCATTCATCGGAGAAAGCAGTTATATAGATGAAGAGAGTAGCAATGTAGGATGGAACAATCATCTAGATGGAGAAAGAACATAAGAACATAAGAAATAGGAGCAGGAGTAGGCCATTTGGCCCCTCGAGCCTGCTCTGACATTCAATAAGATCATGGCTGATCTGATCCTGGCCTCAACTCCACTTCCCCGCCCGCTCCCCATAACCAGAATAATCTGGGACAAAATTAACAGTCACTTGGACAAGTGTGGATTAATTAATAAAAGTCAGCACGGATTTGTTAGCGGCAAATCGTGTTTAACAAACTTGATTGCTGGTAACGGGAATGTGGGAAGGGAGGATCTTGAGATAATCACTATCACTAGGGGGGTAATGCTGGACAGGCTAATGGGACTCAAGGTAGACAACTCCCCTGGTCCTGATGAAATGCATCCCAGGGTGTTAAAAGAGATGGCGGAAGTTATAGCAGATGCATTCGTTATAATATACCAAAATTCTCTGGACCCTGGGGAGGTACCAGCGGATTGGAAAGCAGCTAATGTAATGCCTCTGTTTAAAAAAGGGGGCAGACAAAAGGCAGGTAACTATAGGCCGGTTAGTTTAACATCTGTAGTGGGAAAAATGCTTGAAGCTATCATTAAGGAAGAAATAGCGGGACATCTAGATAGGAATAGTGCAATCAAGCAGATGCAACATGGATTCATGAAGGGGAAATCATGTTTAACTAAATTACTGGAATTCTTTGAGGATATAACGAGCATGGTGGATAGAGGTGTACCGATGGATGTGGTGTATTTAGATTTCCAAAAGGCATTCGATAAGGTGCCACACAAAAGGTTACTGCAGAAGATAAAGGTACGCGGAGTCAGAGGAAATGTATTGGCATGGATCGAGAATTGGCTGGCTAACAGAAAGCAGAGAGTCGGGATAAATGGGTCCTTTTCGGGTTGGAAATCAGTGGTTAGTGGTGTGCCACAGGGATCGGTGCTGGGACCACAACTGTTTACAATATACATAGATGACCTGGCAGAGGGGACAGAGTGTAGTGTAACAAAATTTGCAGATGACACAAAGATTAGTGGGAAAGCGGGTTGTGTAGAGGACACAGAGAGGCTGCAAAGAGATTTAGATAGGTTAAGTGAATGGGCTAAGGTTTGGCAGATGGAATACAATCATCCACCTTGGGAAAAAAAACAGTAAAAGGGAATATTATTTGAATGGGGAGAAATTACAACATGCTGCGGTGCAGAGGGACCTGGGGGTCCTTGTGCATGAATCCCAAAAAGTTAGTTTGCAGGTGCAGCAGATAATCAGGAAGGCGAATGGAATGTTGGCCTTCATTGCGAGAGGGATGGAGTACAAAAGCAGGGAGGTCCTGCTGCAACTGTACAGGGTATTGGTGAGCCCACACCTGGAGTACTGCGTGCAGTTTTGGTCACCTTACTTAAGGAAGGATATACTAGCTTTGGAGGGGGTACAGAGACGATTCACTAGGTTGATTCCGGAGATGAGGGGGTTACCTTATGATGATAGATTGAGTAGACTGGGTCTTTACTTGTTGGAGTTCAGAAGGATGAAGGGTGATCTTATAGAAACATTAAAAATAATGAAACGGCTAGACAAGATAGAGGCAGAGAGGTTGTTTCCACTGGTCGGGGAGACTAGAACTAGGGGGCACAGCCTCAAAATATGGGGGAGCCAATGTAAAACCGAGTTGAGAAGGAATTTCTTCTCCCAGAGGGTTGTGAATCTGTGGAATTCTCTGCCTCAGGAAGCAGTTGAGGCTAGCTCATTGAATGTATTCAAATCACAGATAGTTAGATTTTTAACCAATAAGGGAATTAAGGGTTATGGGGAGCGGGCGGGTAAGTGGAGCTGAGTCCACGGCCAGATCAGCCATGACCTTGTTGAATGCGGAGCAGACTCGAGGGGCTAGATGACCTACTCCTGTTCCTAATTCTTATGTTCTTATGTTCTTATGTTATGTTCTTATGTTATGATTCAAGTTTCTCCCCAAAAGCAGCCAAGCAGGAATGAGCATTCACTGGAGAGAGTCTGAAGGAAAAGATGGACATGTGGAAGGAAAGAACAGCATTGTAGATAGAAAAATCAGTCATATGGGAGGAAGCAGTCACATAGAAGAAAACATACACACTGAAATAGAACAGTCATATAGGTGGGAGAAGTTATACCGAATGTGCAAGCAGTCAAATAAAAGGAAGGAGTAGTCATCCAGGAGGCAGCCCTCATATAGGAGAGAGTTACATAGGACGGAGCAGTACGGCGAGGGTAGCCGTATGGAAGAGAACGGGCATATAGAAGAAAGCAGTACTAAGATGAAGCAGTCATATGGGAGGGAGCAGCCACATAGAAGGTGCGGGGAAGAAGTCACATAAAATAGAGGGGTCATATAGTGAACAAACATAATGGGGAGAAGATTATCATATATAAATCATATAGGATAGAACCGGCACATAGGAAAGAGCAGTCATATAGGAAAAACATCATATAGTCATATAGGATAGAGCGATAACAGAAATCACAAACAATTATCAGCAAGAGGTGCACTTCTGTCCTCTGTGGAACTCCTCAGATCATACTGATAGACAATTGGCGTTGGTTCAATTTCAGTACAGCACTGTAACAACTACTCTTCAAACAGACGTGAACGGATACTCGTGTGTTCTGAGAGTTAACAAAAGTGATCAGTTCCCCACTTTCAGGATAAATACATTCAACCCTCCAAAAATGGTTTTGAACCTGAGATGCGTCAGCCTCGGACCACTTGTACCAGTACTGGCCGAGGACAGGACAAAGTAGGACTTAGTTATTAAAGAGCGCGGTAATACATAGATCAGACCTGGGTTCTGTCAGCATTTCATCTAAGCGTGTCGGCTATTTGTTGGAGAGGGGAAACTGCAACTCATGGAAAGACAGCTTCTTAAGCAAAGTCCCTGCTCCCGGGATCGGAATCTACAAAGCAACATGTCAGAGATGACAAGTGGCCAATTGGACAGAAAGTGGTCACGTTGAACACATTTCTGTACCAATTCTAGTGCGAGATCTTCGTTTATTTATTTTTTCTTTGCCTCACATTTAGAGGAATGCAGTTGCAGTTTAAGGAATGAGTTGTACGCCAGTAGCTTGTCCGAGCTTTAGCAGCGTTGCCGTTGATAAGATGCAGGATCCCTATCTAAAATATGGCCGGGGTTCGCTCTCTCCTTTTGTTGAAAGATGTGTTAAACACTCGGGCACTTACACAGGGATATGACATGAATGTTAGATAAATCAAAGTGCCTGTACTTGGTTTGTAAAAATCGTTAGAAGAATACTTTTTATAAAAATGCAATCATAACACAAACATCTTTCAGTGATAGTTGACATTCGTTCATTTTTTTACACATCGCATTAAAAAGTACTCAAACACACACGAAGCAGAGACTTGCACACTCTGAGTCTGAGAAAATGATCGGTTCCCTACGTCTTATCATAAGTAGGACAACAAATAAATGCACCATGTTCTGGTTGCCACACGAAGCTTACGCCCAATAAGTTTTCAAAACAAACCCCAAACATCTCAATATCTATGTGATTTATAGTGAAGTGCAGTTAATTGTAAACATGCTCCCATTTGGACCCAGCATTGCAAGAGCTCAGTTCAAATATGCTTCACAGAATATCCATCGCCCGTAAACAAATGGGTTGAAAAGAGTACAGCAGTGTAATTGGTTGCGTCAGTGCCTCTGTGCCAACTTGAGTTCATCCCAACCGAGTCTGGGTCCCTTTTTGAGTCCTGCCATCCTGTGCCATCTGGGCAATAAGCACCAGCTTCGAGCCTGTACGACTCGAAGAGAGACCGTTCGGAGGCACTGTGTGTGGCACAGTGGATCCAAGACAATTGCCCAAATTTATTATCCAGCTCATATTGATGTGATGTGAGAGTCTTCCCTCAGCCTCTGGCCCGAGATGAATTGCATTTTGTCCAGTCTTACCCTGTTGCTAATGGATGCGGGCCGACTTTGAGGTTCAAGGCTGAGCCATATTTCGGAGGCACGGCAGAGGGAGTGTTATGCTGCAGTTGTGTGGAGTGCTTGATAGCGACACTGAAAGAGCAAGTGAGTCTGTTGCATTAATAGCCCTGGCTTTGAACACACAAATTGATCGGAGAAACGTGTTCTATTTTGGGAACTTGCTACCGGGGCACCCGGAGATTACCTTCACAAACATCTGTGCCTTGCTTTAGTTTGCCAATCGGAGTTCGTGCTGCTTTGGAGAACTGTGTGGCATTCTGATAGATGTGTCAATTGTTATTTTGTTCCATTTTGGAGAACTTTTACCATTAAGAGTTAAGAGTTTATAGTGCTTTAAAACAAAGTATGTGTCCCGACTGGAGCCAGGCTGTCACTGTGAGCCTGGTGTGCCAGACATCTAAGATATTTGTGTGGATTTATTTTGTTTTAACAGATGCCTGTGCCATCCCACCGCGCGTGCCATTCTATGAGTGTGCCACTCTGAATTCCCGCCTGGTGAGCCGTGCCCTGCAGACCGAGGTGAAGGAGTTTCCCTCCGTCGCACCGTGGGCTGTTGCTTGTGTAATATTAGTCAGAGGAGTGTGTGATTTGTTTTTTTGGCTGAGTGTTTGATCGCAGCCAATCCGAGCCCCACATTCTGATAACATCCACATGCAGCGTCTCTGATCAGCCAGAAGTGAGACTGAACGGCGCTGGCTGTCTAACCAGCCCAGTCTGAAGCTTTCTTCACCTCCACTTGTGTGTGTGTGTGTGTGTGTGTGTACATGGGACTCAGTCCCCCCAGACAACAGGGCAGCTCACTCCTCACAACCCTCACAGCCGATCAACATCCCATACTGTAGACATCAGCGCGGTGACTGGCCACGTACCTCGGCTTTCCAGGTAAGGACAATTCAACCATGGACAGGAGTGAAGACACGGGAGATGGACCCTTCCAATGTAACATCAACATCTGCAAATATCAAATCATGGGTATCGACATGTGGTCTGATACAAATCATTGATAAATGTTACAGACTGTAACGTGTTCAGTAGAGTAGTACTTTAAGGCATGATGTTTAGTCATGGGACTTTGTTATACTTCGCGGAAGACAATGTTTTTTTACAATGACCTTGTTTATTTTCCTATATATATATTTACAACCCTGTAATACTTGACGCGCTGTGGGTGGACGTCTGTACACTTGAGCTAGGGGGTGACCACTGACTGCTGACTTTATAGAAGCGGTTCCCTTTCAGCGGGCAGAGTTTAGAGGTCTTCACTTCTAACGTGTGCCGCACGCAGAGCCCCTCTCTCGCGTCTTTCAAGTGGCATCTTATTCAGGTGAAATCGGATCAGTAAATTACAGTCCCCAAGTGGTTTCAGCCGACAGAAGCTGGATGAAGTGCCAGGTGTCAGCAGTGGGCACCGGTTACTTCACAGCGTTCTCTCCATCCTATCACTCAAATGTTATCAGTCGTTGTGGCGATCCCGAGTTACCGATCCGTGTGACACTCCGCAGGGACGGTATTGGAATTCACCGAGTATCCAGGTGGGAATAGAAAGGGGATTTGTTCCCCTCCTGACGAGCCTAAAAGTCAGAAACTGCACCTTTAAATGGGATCGTTTCTAACCCTGGCTGTCAGCTGTCTTGGAACCAAACAGATGCGCGAATGATGCTGCATTTTGCGAAGTTGAAAGGGTCGCGCCGAGTCAATGATTTTGGTGCGAATCCCGCGTGTGATGGGAATGACAGCCGCCTAGGGCGGTCGCGGCACTATCTCTGCCACTGCAAAAATCTACTTTCAGGAATACTCGCCCACCTTTCAAAGGCACTGGTTTTATTGACAGATGATAGTCATTCCGCACAGCATGTTTGGGGCGCGGGTCTGCCGCACTCTCTCAATCTTCACAAAAAAAACCAAATAGCAACACGCCGCTATTCCACCAGGAAAGCGGAACAAATTTTGAAAGGATATTAACAGATCTGCTATGAATTTCCCCCTTGATGTTCCAAACAGGTTGCCGCAGTACTTATTCCCCCTTTTTTTGATAATCACCCTCCCCTCCCCAACCTCCCTATACACTCAGATGAAACTTGCTAACAACCTTTGAGCAGACCGCAAGGGGGACCGCGAGCCCTATAGGTGTCTGTCCTTCCCATCACACGCGGGACTCGCTTTCCCCACCAGTGGTGAAGTCTCTCCGCTCATCACCCACCCCAGCCCATGCTCTCCAATACAAGTGGGAAACTCACTGATTTGCATTTATTTGAATGAAGAGCCAGGGCCACAGATTGAAGCTAAAATTTGGCACGGTGGACCACGGTGGAATTGTTGTCCACACAATTATGGCGATTTTCTTATCTCAATAAAGAAAGACTTGCATTTGTATAGCGCCTGTCACGAACACCGGTGGTCGCAAAGCGCTTTACAGTCAATGAAGTACTTTTGTGAAGTGTAGTCCCTGTTGTAATGTAGGAAACACCGCAGCCAATTTGCGCACAGCAAGCTCCCACAAACAGCAATGTGATAATGACCAGATAATCTGTTTTAGCGATGTTGATTGAGTGAGGGATACACTTTGGCCACGACACTGGCGATAACTCCCCTGCTATTTTTCGAAATAGGATGTTTTACATCCATCTGAGTGAGCCCTCAGTTTTCTGAAAGACGGCACCTCCGACAGTGCAGCACTCCCTCAGTACTGCACTGGAGTGTCAGTCGAGATTTGCCTGCTCAAATCTCTGCAGTGAGACTTAAACCCACAACCTTCTGATCCGAAGGCGCGACTGCTGACACCGGCAGGTTAATGCCAATGGGCTATCTGCTAGCAGCTAGTTTCAGAGTCACAGCTTCAGAGTCACTCCTTGGGTCTCAAGCCCGATATTGTGCCGAGCACAGAGACACCAAAAAAGGAGGAGAAAATGGACCGCGGCGCGTTGGTGGAGAGAAGATGCTGGGCAGTATCAGAACCTCCCTCCACATACTCCGCGGTCCCATTCCCTTTATAATCAGCAGGCTTTACTTGAAAGGGAAAGGAGTATCAGTACATTCTCAGCGAGTCAGAGCTTGAAATAGTGTCCTCGAAAATTGCCGAAGTGCGGCAAAATCAGCGAGGACTTGGCACCTCGCTGCCAAGTTAAGCAGGGTAAAATGTTTACAGTGCGGACCGGGCTGAAGCCCCCCCCCCCCCCCAACAATATATCATATTCCATCATTTTTTTGCACTGTGACATTTTAATGAGATTTTCCAGTGGACGAAGAGATCTCAGTGAAGTGCAATGTTGATCGGGTCTCCTCGGTAACAGATCTGTTGTCAGTGCTGTTTTGCCTCAGTAAACTGTTGGCACCGCGCACAGGGCTCCAGTCTGCCGTCTCCTAACTGGATTTATACCAACAGACCGCCCTATCAATGTTGGAATGGGCATTTATTCAGCTTCCTACTCCTATCTACAGACGCGCATACACTTTATGTGGGTCCTTGGTTCTTCGCTTCTCGCTTTCATGTATTCTATCAGATAGGGCGTCAGAGATCAGGCAGCCCCTCCTTCTCTGCTCTCTGCTTTGGAACTTTATCCTGAGAAGAGCAGCGTACAAATATCGACTGTCGATGTGCCCCCCGGGGCCATCTCTCATCCCCACGTGGGCTGGGCTGGGTTGCATGACCGCACTGGTTGTGGTGGAACGTACTATCGCCCCGCCATCACTAAGGGTCTCTTCGTCGCAGCATCAGCCAGTTCACGTTTAACTGTTAAAGCTTTGGGGGCAAATCTAGAAATGGTTGTTAGTGATTGGGAAAACAAATCAGGATTATCTTCTGCAAAGGTCGAGTGGACTACATTGCACCAGGTTCTATCAAAGGATGTAGAGATCTAGACATTGGACATTCACTGATGGGGAGGTGTGGGGTGAGGGGCGGGACTCTTGTTTTAAAATGCCCATATTGTAGATAGAGGGTGAACCTTGTACAGGTACCCCGAGGATTGGGTCAGTTTCTCTGATCAGGAATCACCGTCTGTCTCCAGTTACTCCAGGCCTCAGCCTTCAGCCAGCCCCCTGAGACAGTTCCGAATGGGCCAGACAAAGGCTGAGCCCCCGCCCCTACAGTATCCAATGAATGTCGCGAAACCGAGATCGCCCGCTTCGACACCCTGAAATCGCTGCCGGTTGTAAAGTGGACAAAAGGAGCCAACGCCATCCAATCCCTGCCTACTTTTAATGTGGGTGCGCTATTCACGAATAACCTATCTAAAAACAAACCTTAAAAAACGCCCGATATTTTCCCAGGAGCGCTAGCTTTTAACGATTTCGCACACGCACGGTCAGTAAATATGCTCCCCAAATGCGTTAAAACTACCACCCAACGGACAATACCGGTAGCAACCGTGTTGCTTTTCAACAACCAAAGAACATTTTTCTTTAGGATGTTTCCCCCCACTTTGCAGCTCAGTGGTACTGCCCTAGTTTGGTTCCACTCTTAACCATGAGATGGTAGCCAGCAATGGCTTCTCTTCCCACCCTCCCCACCATTGCCCCCAGAGTCCCCCAAGGCCCTGTTCTTGTCCATCTTCCTCATCTACATGCTGCCACTTGGCGGCATCATCCGCAGACACAGAGTCAGCTTCCACATGTACGCTGATGACAGCCAGCTCTATCGCTCCACCGGAGCTCTCCACCACTCTGCTACCTTTCACGTTGTCAGAATTAGGTCCGATATTCAGTCTTCATGAACTGCAATTTCCTCCAGTTAAACATTGGAAAAACTGAAGTCATCGTCTTCAGCCTCAGTCGCAAAATCTGTATGATCACCACTGATTCCGTCCCCCTCCTTAGCCACTGTCTCTGGCTGAACCCGACTGTTCACAATCTCAGCATGCAATTAAACTGTGAGCTAAGCTTTTGACCCTATACCCACTCCATCACAAAGCCTGCCTACATCCACCTCCATTATAGCACCTGCCTCTGCCACTGCTTCAGCCCATCTACCAGTAAAACACTCATTCATGCCTTTTTCATGTCCAGGCTTATAAGAACATAAGAACATAAGAATTAGGAACAGGAGTAGGCCATCTAGCCCCTCGAGCCTGCCCTGCTCCGCCATTCAACAAGATCATAGCTGATCTGGCCGTGGACTCAGCTCCACTTTTCCGCCCGCTCCCCGTAACCCTTAATTCCCTTAACTATCCTAATGCTCTCCAGCCTCCAATCCTTCACCCTTCATAAACTTCAGCTCAACCAGAAGGCTGCTGCCCCTATTCTATCTCACACCAAGTCCTGTTCGCCCATCATCCCTGTCTTTGCTGACCTATATTGGCTCCTGGCTCCTCAACACGTCCAATTTTAAATTCTCAGCCTCATGAGCGTGAGAATTTAAATCCCTTCATGACCTTGCCCCCCCCCCCCCCCCTTATCTCTGTAACCTTCTGCGGTCCTGCTTCCCGCAAACTCTCTGTTCCTCCAACTCTAGCCTCTTGTGCACCCCCCTCCCCACCCTATGCCCCACCATTGACGTTGTGCCTTCAGCCTTCTAGGCATAAATTCCTAGAATTCCCTCCTAGCACCCTCTCCTCCTTTAAGGCTATCCTTATAATCCACCTTTTGACCAAACTGTTGGTCATCCCACCTAATATCTTCTTTGTTTTGGTACTCATTTCTGTCTGATTACACTTCTGTAAAGTGACTTGGGACTTTTTCCTACAATAAAAGCACTATATAAGTGCAAGTTGTTGGTGCTGCTGATGTTGACTGCGGACTTTTCAGGTTGAAATCAGTAGAGCTGCAATTTATAAAGAACCAAATTATAGCTGAGCAATGCTGAGATGCAACATGTAATCTGCAACCCACTACATAAAATGGTTGCAAGAGGGAGAGATGGAATGAGTGAATTTCGAACAACTGAAGGGTGGCCTCAATTTCTAGCATGGATAACCTGACGTTATCTATGAAGTACTAGTAGCCTGAACTGTGTGGGATCTTCAGAGTGTGGTCCATCATGAGAACAGACACAGAGAAGCCAACATGAAAAAAATCTGAGGAGTGAGATTTATGATAAAAAAAGAGACAAATCACAACATTGTTGAAGTAAATGGAGCTGTATTTAGTTCTAGGTATGAAAGGATGGAAATAAGTTAAATGATTGGGAGTTGAAAAGACTAGGATAGATACAAAGTATAGATCTCCATTACTGAGTTAGGTTATAAAATTACTAACAATCAAATGGATCTTGGGTTATCTTTGTTCTTTGCTCTCAGTAACTGTTTATTTCAGGGCGATAAGATGAGAACAAGATTTTGCTTTATTAAAACTCACCTTAAACTAGAGCCAAAAGCCCCATATGGATGTGACTTATTAAATTTGTCCTTGGGACGTGGGCTACCCTGGGAAAACTGGATTCATTACCCATCCCTAGTTCCTCGGAGAGGGTGGCGTAGACCTTCTAATTTCAAAGCAATTGTCAGTATAACTGAATGGCTTGCTAGGCCACTTCATAGGGCATTAAGAATTGATCACAGTGTAGACTAGAGGCATGTGTAGACTATATCAGGTAGGGTTGACAGTTCCCTTCCCTGAAGAACATTAGTAAACCAATGGGGTGCTTACAGCCACCCCACAGTTTTCATGATCATTTTATCTGCTGTTCACCGGCAAATTATCAGAACTCAATTTCACAACTTGCCAAGATAAACTTGACCTCTAGAATCCAACTGCGTATAACCACTATAGTACCATGCCCATCATCATCATTGTACCATGCTCCTTCAGAAGATTGCTTGGTGAATTGGACATCTGATCTCTCATGAACCTCCACTCTCCTCATGATAGAGAAGATCCTTATAATCTGGGATCTGAGGTCAGCTGTAACAGTCGAGAGCCAGCTGCTTCGTGGCCTTCCAGAGGGGCATTTCCAGGTCTTTGGAGGATAAATTCTGAGAGTGCTAGAGGCATCATGTGACCGGTTGAATCTGGTCACATGCTCAAACAGCAACAAAGGCTTTTTTCAATTGTGATACTTAGGGGAGGTTGGGCAGCCATCATTCTGACCTGACTATTGGTGACACGTTCACATCACCTTTGCAGAAGATGCACAAAGACACTATTGGTCTGTTGCTTCAACATGCCCAGTCTGTTTGGAGTGATGCAAGCATTATACAGGCAAAGGTTTGTTAGGAATGGGAGATGCAATGACCTTAAGGAGGTGGCCTTGGAAATAGTGGATGCATTGACAGTCATTTTCCAACATTCCATTGACTCTGGATCAGTTCCTATGGAGTGGAGGGTAGCCAATGTAACCCCACTTTTTAAAAAAGGAGGGAGAGAGAAAACAGGGAATTATAGACCGGTCAGCCTGACATCGGTAGTGGGTAAAATGATGGAATCAATTATTAAGGATGTCATAGCAGTGCATTTGGAAAGAGGTGACATGATAGGTCCAAGTCAGCATGGATTTGTGAAAGGGAAATCATGCTTGACAAATCTTCTGGAATTTTTTGAGGATGTTTCCAGTAGAGTGGACAAGGGAGAACCAGTTGATGTGGTATATTTGGACTTTCAGAAGGCGTTCGACAAGGTTCCACACAAGAGATTGATGTGCAAAGTTAGAGCATATGGGATTGGGGGTAGTGTACTGACATGGATTGAGAACTGGTTGTCAGACAGGAAGCAAAGAGTAGGAGTAAATGGGTACTTTTCAGAATGGCAGGCAGTGACTAGTGGGGTACCGCAAGGTTCTGTGCTGGGGCCCCAGCTGTTTACACTGTACATTAATGATTTAGATGAGGGGATTAAATGTAGTATCTCCAAATTTGCGGATGACACTAAGTTGGGTGGCAGTGTGAGCTGCGAGGAGAATGCTGTGAGGCTGCAGAGCGACTTGGATAGGTTAGGTGAGTGGGCAAATGCATGGCAGATGAAGTATAATGTGGATAAATGTGAGGTTATCCACTTTGGTGGTAAAAACAGAGAGACAGACTATTATCTGAATGGTGACAGATTAGGAAAAGGGAAGGTGCAAAGAGACCTGGGTGTCATGGTACATCAGTCATTGAAGGTTGGCATGCAGGTGCAGCAGGCGGTTAAGAAAGCAAATGGCATGTTGGCCTTCATAGCAAGGGGATTTGAGTACAGGGGCAGGGAGGTGTTGCTACAGTTGTACAGGGCATTGGTGAGGCCACACCTGGAGTATTGTGTACAGTTTTGGTCTCCTAACCTGAGGAAGGACATTCTTGCTATTGAGGGAGTGCAGCGAAGGTTCACCAGACTGATTCCCGGGATGGCGGGACTGACCTATCAAGAAAGACTGGATCAACTGGGCTTGTATTCACTGGAGTTCAGAAGAATGAGAGGGGACCTCATAGAAACATATAAAATTCTGACGGGGTTAGACAGGTTAGATGCAGGAAGAATGTTCCCAATGTTGGGGAAGTCCAGAACCAGGGGTCACAGTCTAAGGATAAGGGGTAAGCCATTTAGGACCGAGATGCGGAGGAACTTCTTCACCCAGAGAGTGGTGAACCTGTGGAATTCTTTACCACAGAAAGTTGTTGAGGCCAATTCACTAAATATATTCAAAAAGGAGTTAGATGAGGTCCTTACTGCTAGGGGGATCAAGGGGTATGGCGAGAAAGCAGGAATGGGGTACTGAAGTTGAATGTTCAGCCATGAACTCATTGAATGGCGGTGCAGGCTAGAAGGGCCGAATGGGCTACTCCTGCACCTATTTTCTATGTTTCTATGTTTCTATGTTATGTTCCTGCCCAGGTCCATCATTACTTGACATATCAGACCGATTATGCGTCATATTTCTGGAGTGCTTTGACATGACTCGTGCATCACTGACCCCAGATATGTAAATTTCTCCACACATTTCACAGCGTCACCTGTAATCCCTAGATTATGTGACCATGGGAGAAAGTTGCTGAGTGGCAGGACTTTTTTTTTCCGTCCAGTTGACTTGTTAAGCCCAAGGTCCGACTTCCTCTGTGAAGATTTCAAAATTCGGGACAAGATACACATATAATATCCCATTACCTAATATACCATAGTTGTAGTCATGTTGTTGTCAGGCAGTTTCAGATGTGCAATGGAATGAAGATGGCACTATATCGCAGCAGGCAGGTCCTGAACACACTGAGGTAAGATAGACAAAATCTTGAATTTGAAGGTGCCTGGTGCAGCACAATGGCAACCCAGGCAAAACTGACAAATAGTCAAAAGCACCTCCTGGTATTTTATAAAATTATTTTTTGACCTTTTAACATAGATAGATGTTGCTGTCCAGGCCCACAGAACATTGCAAAAATACAACCCAGAACTGGAAGTCAGGAACATTTGCAAATAAATCAAAGAGCGATTTACTGAACATACAGTGAGATGGCATAAATCACATTAAAACATATCACTTGTGTGTTACATTATTATGATGAAAATGACATATCAATTTTCCATGCCTATAAACAAAGATTTGCCAAATGCTTTTACACAAAGTTAGTATCCTTTTAAAATGACTAAGTACAGTAACTATTTAACAGATAATAAAATGCGTGACTATAAATTTACAGAAAGTGAAGCTGGCACTCAGGCATTCAACTAACAAATATAATTCATATAAAAGCATTTACCTCATATGTTTTTAAAGTGAAAAGCTTTCAAGCAGCAGAAATTAATAGAGCAACAGTGGCTAAAAAAGGGGTTTGATTGTTCTTGTCTAGTTAACACGACATTGATTTACAGGTGGCTCAATAACTCAAGTGGTACAGCCCATGACGCCTAAATGAGTCTAAGCTCCAGAGCTGCCCATCACTCATAGTCACACTTGCCTTCATTGTCGGAGTTTCTTTTGTGGATAGTCTTCAGCTGGGTTGCTGGATGGAGCGATGCCCAGAGAACTGGGAGAGGGTGTTTGTGTCTCACGAGAACATAATGGTACCCCCAGCCAGCTTTTCCTGAATTAAACATTTCTGGAATTTAATTGACCATAGGGGGATCTGCGTCTCTGGTGGTACTGACACCCAGTTCAAGGTGGGTTGTGAAGGGATGAGCAGTACTAATGATCAGAGATGTATTTCACATGTATTCTCAGATAGAGCTGCGGCTTTGCGTGCGACAACCTCCGGCACAGCTTCGAGAGGGTCCCTCAGAGTTAGGAACAGAGACTGTAGCATGCACGAGAGGCTGTGTAAACATTAGTTACATGTGGGCCAGTCTCACCACACACAGCACCAGCTGAAACTCAGGAGTCTGTAAGAACCTCAAAATCTGGTACAGATATGTTAGAAACCCAGCAGGATTGGGGTTGATTTCATACTGTGAATTATGTCAAATGTATTTTAAATTAGACATTAGTAAACCAGCCTAGCCTAATGGAGTCCATTAAATACTTGGCGGAAGATCACAGCCAACTGAAAGTATGCAGGAGAGTAAGGCTACAGCAGTACATGTAAAAGAACCTCTTTAGCAACATCACACAGACAGAATTTCAATAAGCAAATCCGAACAATTTCTCAGTCAGTGTCAGGCTGTGTACACACACTCAAACAAACATACCCGCATGTGTACGCACACAAACATACACGCATGTGTACACACACACAAACATACATGTGTACACACACAAACACACACACACACACAAACATACACACGTGTACACACACACACACAAACATACGTGCATGTGTACAAGCACACACAGACTCTTCATTCTGCCAAACAACAAAAGTGATTGCCGAGTTATTTACAAATTAACTTGTTTTTTCTCTCATCAAACCTGGAAAGAAAATAGCCGTAGATTTTTCTAGCCTTTATTATAAATATATATAGCAAGGTAGAGAAGAGGCATTATTAATAATAGCATGCAATCAGAAGCAACTGTAACGGGAAACGACTTCTCATGAGCCTAACCCTGGTTGTTGCTGGGAGGACAGTAAGACCTTCCAAAAATTGTACTGTGGTCTCAGTCAATGAGCCAGAGATGCTTCATAACCTAATGCATGTTCCATCAACATTGATATCCATCTTCATTGCCCACAATAGTAAATATCATGCAGCCCTTTGATTTGGACCCTCTTAATAACAGTTATATAGATTGAGTTTATGAAGGGATGTGTTTGGTACAGAAAACTAATTTAAAAATATTAATCACGTGTTAGTTGGTAGGGTGGAAAGCGTTACATCAACAAAAACTTACATCTATGTAACACTCCTCACATAAAGGAACGTCTCAATGCCTTACAGAAAGGAAAGGTAGACACTAAGCAGGAAGTAAAGGGAACCGACCACATGATTAGTGAGATTATTTTTTAGGGGGAGACTTTTGAAGCCAAGGACGGAGGCAGAAAATTCACTACAGCTAAACTTATCTGTACAAGATGCATGGTTAGTAAAATTATGGATGAAATTTTGGATCAGATTCCACATATATAGTTAACCTGATGATCCAGATTATTTTGGTCCCAATAGCAGCACTAGAAATTCATGGTGCTGGGTCAGCAACATCATACAATATTTGGTGAAAATCTCTTCAGTTCTTATAACATGGACCCGTCACCTAATGAGATAACACCCACAATATATGATCTTCATCAAACTATTGCCATGATATAACAGAATGGGATTATCCTATGAGGAGAGATTGAGTTGGCTAGGCCTATATTTTTAGAGTTTAGAATAATGAGAGGTGATCTCATTGAAACATATAAATTCTTAAGAGGGTTGACAGGGTAGATGGTGGGAGGATAAAAACATAAGAAATAGGAACAGGAGTAGGCCATACGGCCCCTCGAGCCTGCTCCGCCATTCAATAAGATCATGACTGATCTGATCATGGACTCAGTTCCACTTCCCTGCCCACTCCCCATAACCCCTTATCGCTCAAGAAACTGTCTATTTCTGTCTTAAATTTATTCAATGTCCCAGCTTCCACAGCTTTCTAAGACAGCAAATTCCACAGATTTACAACCCTCAGAGAAAAAATTACTCCTCATTTCTGTTTTAAATAGGCAGCCCCTTATTCTAAGATCATGCCCTCTAGTTCTAGTCTCCCCCATCAGTGAAAACATTCTCTCTGCATCCACCTTGTCAAGCCCCCTCATAATCTTATACGTTTTGATTAGATCACCTCCCGTTCTTCTGAACTCTAATGAGTAGAGGCCCAACCTACTCAACCTTTCCTCATAAGTTAACCCCCTCATCCCTGGAATCAACCTAGTGAACCTTCTCTGAACTGCCTCCAAAGCAAGCACATCCTTCGTAAATGTGGAAACCAAAACTGCATGCAGTATTCCAGGTGTGGCCTCACCAATACCTTGTATAGCTGTAGCAAGACTTCCCTGCTTTTATACTCCATCCCCTTTGCAATAAAGGCCAAGATACCATTGGCCTTCCTAATCACTTGCTGTACCTGCATACTATCCTTTTGTGTTTCATGCACAAGTACCCCCAGGTCCCACTATACTGCAGCACTTTGCAATCTTTCTCCATTTAAATAATAATTGCTCTTTGATTCTTTCTGCCAAAGTGCATGACCTCACACTTTCCAACATTATACTCCATCTGCCAAATTTTTGCCCACTCACTTAGCTTGTCAATGTCCTTTTGCAGATTTTTTTGTGTCCTCCTCACACATTGCTTTTCCTCCCATCTTAATATCATCAGCAAACTTGGCTATGTCACACTCAGCCCCTTCTTCCAAGTCGTTAATTTAGATTTGTAAATAGTTGGGGTCCTAGCACTGATCCCTGCGGCACACCACTGGTTGTTACTGGTTGTTTCCACTGGCTGGGAAGTCTCGAGCTAGGGGGTCACAGTCTCAGAATAAGAGGTCGGTCATTTAGGACTGAGTTGAGAAATTTCTTAATTCAATGGGTTGTGAATCTTTGGAATTCTCCACCTCAGAAAGCTGTGGATGGTCATTCATTGAGTATATTAAAGATAGGCATTGAAGATACGAAGGCAATTAAGGGATATGGGGTTCGGACGGGAAGGTGTAGTTGAGGTAGAAGATCAGCCATGATCTTATTGAATGGCAGAGCAGGCTCGAAAGGTCGTATGGCTTATTTCTGTTCTTATTTTCTTATGTTCTTATATTCTTAATTGATCACTGTTTAAACACTTACCAACTGTCTGCCCTTCACCCACATTCTATGGAATATCACACACTAAAAACAACCACCTCCCTATCAATGATAGTGCCATCAATGAGCTGAACTATGAACCAGTGAACAAGCTAAAAACTTTCAGATCTTGTACCCTTGAATCACACACTAGACCCTGGTTGATAAGGTATGCAGGAGATCTGTTCTTCCGTCCCTCCCGTTGCTACCCATATTGGGTTACTTGGCTGCATACAAGGGTAGTCTTGCACCCTCCCCGCATTGGGTAGTGACCAGTGCCGCTTGTCACCTTCCCACAACAGCATTATCTGAGATAGGAAGCTCACCGTGAAGAGGAATCACAGTTGTAAACCTGTGCCCTCTGCTACTTTGTGCACTGACACACAGCCGTAAAAAATACATCACATTGAATCAATGATAAATAAGCTAAGCCTTCTTCATGAACTTAATTCCCTGTCTCAGCTATTGCAAAGCCTTTAGAATTGATCACTGAAAATTGATTTAAAAATATTGTTAAACTAACAAAAACATCCACACTCATAATTTAACAGCAACAATGAATTCAACCGCATGCATTTAAAAATAATTGTATCCAAATTGCTCTTTACATATGGGTAATATGAAAACAGTTATTGAATCCCATGATCAACACACTTAATTATTTAATAAAAAAGGAGATCTACTGCCCTGATGAGGAGTTTGAACCATGTCCTAAACCACCAGTCTGCACTTGAAGGACTGCATACTGTCAGCCCCAAGAGTATGTTACAACATACGGACAATCCCAAATTCTCTTTCTCAGTTTTCTCATTGGCCTTGTCTCTGTTTCTCAGTATGTTAACGCTGAGGATCACAGTGACCCTGGAGTAAACTGATACAAAAGGTTCATTAGGTTACAATGCAACTTGTTTTAGAGGTAGAAATCTGTGCTGTGTGTTACAGGGAACATACCTCCTATATGTTTAGTCCTTTGTTTTGCGATTTTGGTTCATCCACATGGATAGGACTTCTCCCAAATCAACTGCCGTCAGCAAAGTTCGATCACTTTTATCCAATACAACACACTGTATGTTACTCAGTCCCTCCTGACTCTGTCTAATGATCTAGAATGGTCAGCGCACATGATACACAGTGTACATTGCATGGATGTTGCATGCTTCAAATCCTGCTTATGTCAAATGGTGCAGTAAAATTTCTTTGTTGATGCTACATAAAAACTGTTCCATCATCACAGAAACTAAACTATAACTGTAGTTTTAATTTGTCGATTTGTGAGCAATGGAAATTTTGACACGTGTTGTAAGACCACGTTCATTGTCACTGGCACAAAGCCATCTTTGCAAACTTCAAATGAAAATAAAGGATAGTTGACTCTTTGTTAACATTCTGATACCGGTGAGCAGAGCTCAGCACAATGCATGCCCAGAGCTAGGGCTTTGTGCCAGTGCACCCCGTGAAGCCGTCAGGATAATGTGGTCCTGTTGGTTTTCACTGTTGTTATTAAGGGCCTGTTAGTAAACGGTTAAGTAAAAATCAATGATTCTGGCCAGCAGTCAGTAATAGGGTTTCAAATTGCATTCCAGAAAATGTTGTACTGGGATAAGGGACACAGAGCTTAAAAGGATAAGACTATTCCAGCCAAAATATTCCGTGGAACTATTAGATGAATGACTTTTTAAATCCGTTCTTAGAGTTTGCCGGTTCACAGACTATTAACCTAGACACTTTCTGAACTATTGCACCCATTTATTTTTTCTTGTATTAATTCCTGCCTTCACAGTTAATACTTTTGAATTGAAACATAATTTTTAAGCCCCGATTTTAACCTAACTCGCTCAGGGAGGGAATGAGGCCCATTTTACACCCCATTGATTTTTCAGCTTTAGCTGGGTCCTGCACCACAGGTCTTGACCCTTCACCCATGTTTCTAAAAAAAATTATATAACTGCCATAAAGTCAACTTCAATTAACCAATGTGTACATGGGCACATTTTTCAATTGTGCATCTTTTGGTCCATTAGGAGATATGTGATCCATTGTAGATTGACCAGAAAATGATGGAATTTCATTCTCAATAGCTTGAGCCCACAGAAGGCAAGGCAGACATTTTAATATTTATTAATACATCAATTAACACATGGAAAGGAAGCAGACAATACCGTACAAAAGTAAAATCATGACAAAATTGCTGCGTAGCATCTGATTTTTCCACAATTTTCTCCCTTTAAGGGCATCCGTCACCACAGATCCTTGCAGGAAGCCTGCTAACATTGTTCCTTTACTGTATCAGTCAAGGATGGACACCAACTGGAATCACAGGAACAATGTCGACTTTCCCTCCCAAGATGGGAAATCTCATCGCTGTGCAGTGCTCCATCTAGTGGAATGGCTAAGAGTTAATAAACATCAATTGAATGCTGTAGGTCCATAAGTCAGGCTGGGGACTCAAATATGCCATCTCCTGGTTGTGAGGAAACTGTTCATTTATTTCTGTTGCTGAATTGCCTGTATGGCCTGCGACTCTCAGTTTTAAATAACAGGCATCACTGTTTGTGAACAACAAATTGGCACAGCCAATGAATACAGGCCCACAATTACTGAGATATGTTCCACATGTTGTGGCACTATGGGGAGGAAGTAAGGCCTTTTTCCTCTTGGGAGGGAAGGGAGGAGATAAAAGTAGTAGCCAGTTGCAGAGCAGCACTGGGGGAGGTCCAGGAACCGAACTTCCATTTACCCTCTTAACAACAACAACTTGCATTTACATAACACCTTTAAAGTCCCAAGGTGCTTTCACAGGAGTATAATCAGACAAAAATTGACACCGAGCCAAAGATGGAGACATTATCACAGGTGACCAAACTCTTGGTCAAAGAGGTAGGGGTTTTAAACAGCGTCTTAAAGGAGGAGAGAGATGGAGAGGTAGAGAGGTTTGGGGAGGAAATTCCAAGCTTAAAACTTAGACCGTTGATGGTATGGCTGCCGGTGGGGTGGGTGCGAAGGAAGTGGGGGATGCAGAATAGGCTAACCAGGAATTGTGTATTAGTCATGAAACGACAAGAAAGGGAATGGATCTGGAAATTGGAATGAGGGTCTCAGCTTGAACAAAATCTGTGTTCACTCTGTACTGGTGAATCCTAGAATTGATATTGCATAAGATCATAAAAGTATGAAAAAGTGACATTACCACTGCAGTAGGCTGATTGGAATAATTTTTTTTTTTTTAATTGGGGAACATTAATTCACCCTTTTCATCAAAAGACAAAAAAAGAATGATAATAAAAAAGATAATACGAAGTTGTTGAATCTCACTTCATTTGTTGACTCTGTTTTTCTGCAGGATGTATCAGAAACTTATCATCGCTCTTTTCCTGGTGGGGATGTTAATGGTAGCAGTGGAGATGAAGAAAAATCGACCGCCAGGAGCCATCCCACCTCTTTATAAGGGGAATACCAACAGCTCGGAGAAACGCACACATCGGAGGCAGGACGTGCTTGCCTCCAGCCAAGAGGCGCTGGTGGTGACGGAGAGAAAGTACCTGAAGAGCGACTGGTGCAAGACTCAGCCCCTTCGGCAGACCATCAACGAGGATGGTTGCGTGAGCCGAACTGTCATCAACAGATTCTGCTATGGACAGTGCAACTCCTTCTACATCCCCAGGCATGTTAAAAGGGATCAAGAGTCCTTCCAGTCTTGTGCCTTTTGTAAACCGCAGAAATTTACTACCCTGACTATCAAGCTGAACTGCCCTGACCTGCAGCCTCCCTTCAGACACAAGAAAATCCAACGAGTCAAGCAGTGCAAATGTATATCAGTAAATGTGAATGACTGGAGCAAGCAGTGAGATAAGATAAACAATCACAGCCTTCCCAGTCAGTAGGAAATACACCCAAACTCTCAACACAGCCATCAGATAAATACCCGTAGAAAGCAAACACTGTACAAAACCCTGCCCTAATGTGTGAGCAACTTTTTAGTTTGAGCACGGCCAAGGGAGGGAGCATTGAATTGGGCACCCCGGCACCTATTGGATGTCCATAAGAATTGTTATTTGTTACTGAAATGGGTGTAAAATTCTTTTGACAACATTTTTGTTTAAAAAAATAATCCTGCTCTAATATTACAAGCCACCCTAAACCTAGTCATAGACTCCAAATAGTCGAAACACAGCCATCGCTATTCTGACTATCTTTAAAGATTTTCTTTTTACAGTCTGGACATTTTCACTTTCATTTTGCTCACAGCTGTCGCCTGCGATTTGATACGGATGTGGTGCCAAAACAGATAGGAGACTTTTTGATGGTTCAATGCAGATAAGAGAATTTGAACTGCTTAAGACTGTGGACAGACATGCACTGTGCTCCTGGAAGCACAGAGATAGAGCCTGGGACTGAACCAGCACTCTGCACCTCTGGACTGCCAGAAATCCAAATTCTCAGCAATGTTTTATATGGGATTGTTCTGATCAACCTGCATTGAAGATAATAGTATATATTTAACTATACAAAACATTGTTTCATTATTATTTTCCTTCGTTATGCCTTTTATATTTCAGTACTCGACCATAATTTTGTACATGTAAGTATGAATTAATGGCACTTTTCAAACATAATCCCATTGAAGCTGAACATAGCAAAGGCACTAAAAGACGATGGATTATATTTCCTTTTTTTTTTTATAAACGATTATTGTTAATATATGATGAAAGTGTAAATTAGTACAGTTATTGATGTATATTCTTTATTTTATCTTTTAAACTGCATGTGGACAGTATTTTGTTCTGATGATTCAGAAGTGCCAGTGAACCATGTTATCGAGGTCTCAATAATACTCCCCTGTAATAGAATGCAGTTATTCTGGTGTATGCTTATGTTGTGTTCAGTACCACTTAGAAATGCAAGTTGAAACTTAACTATCAGAAAGGACATGGAATAAGTTAAGAAAAAAGTTTGTGCCATGAATATTTTTGCGCAATTAAGCGCTCCCAGTGAAACATAAATATACCAACTATTACTGCAGATTAAACAGAACAATGGGGAAAACGCCATTCATAGCATTACTATTTTCAATTGAAAGAATTTTAAGCACTTGGGATCCAAATATCAGACCCAAAAGACACGAGCAGAAAAATGGAGAGTTTTAATGTTAAACGCTTTTTAATTGAACTGTTTGATTGGTTGATCGACAAAAACATTTCTGCTGTGTTGATTACATCAAACATTATTTAGACAGTGTTGCAGTGTGATTGTAACTCTTAGCATGACACTTAGTTCAATTCTGTTTAACATTTGAATACTAAAATGGACATGTAACCTACAAAGAGCTGGGTTTGAGTTGATCCATTGGCTGGGTTAAGGGGTGGTACTGATGATCTCATTGTGTCGACTGTGACAGGTTGGTTGGTTAGACTTGGGTATTTTGCAGTGGTGGTGGCTTACCAAACCCAGCTGTCATGTACAAGTTCTAAAACACACATCACAGCTTCTCAGTGTTTTGACTGTGGTCTGCCTTTCCGGACCCCTTGCCAGATCTCTATAATTATGGTTTCTTTTAGTCGAACTACATCATCGACAATACTTCTTCATCCAACTGTAAACTCAGCTATGACTTCCCAAGAGTCAATTTGCTGTTTGCAACTCCTCATCTGATTTATGGGGTTTTTAAAACACTTCTTTTTGGCCTCCAAAAGTCCATTTTCCTTCCTTAAGCTCTCAGTGCAGAACAGTATAGTCCTGGGAGTCTGACATTCTCACCATGCACTCAATTCATCCATGGACTCAATCACGGTTGTTCCTCTTTTAAATCGGATATTCATGTTGGGGCTGGGGGCTTGTTCTGTCACTTGATGTTAAAACCGGCATGGAACCACTTCATGAGAAATTTCCTTCAGGTTCTTGATGTGCTTACGATAACCACCCAGATTTCATAGCTATAGAGTAAAGATGTCAGCATTTCAGCATGTTAGACCTTTATTTTAGTTTGCAAATCTGATACCATGTTAGCCCGTCAAATCTACTTTTGTATCATTGGATAAGATGTTAGTCAGGTAGGTAAACTGTGTTACAGGATGCAGTGTAGTACTCACAACATTAATGGAGGATGGAGGTTGAGCATTCTGAGTCTCAGACTGGTACATCACTCCCACTGAGTAGCATTCTAACCAATTCTTTGCTGGCTATGGAGAGAAGGGAAGTACTCCTACAGTTCTCTCAGTCTGATTTGTCTCCTTTTTCTGTTTGTACAGAGTGACAATACACGTATCCTTCAAATCTTATAGACAACCTAATTTTCAAATTGTAAGAAGTCTGCCAATTCCTATCATCACATTTAAATACACATCAACTACATCTAATAATTGTACCGAGGTACTATCGGGCAACTGCTAGATTTGATTTATTCAAAGAGCTAGGTTTCTGAGGTTTTTCTGAACAATGTAATGTTTCTTTCGGGGGTCCTGATGTATAAAAGTGGTTGCCTTGTACTGGTTCGATAAACTTACAAAGGTTTATGGATACTATCAAAATGAAGAAATGCTATGAAACTGAGAAACACGAATATTTTATTGGTATTCTGTAAATTATATAGAATAAAATAATAAAGAAGTTCTTGAATTTAAAAAAATCACTATGTCCGAAGTCTCATTTTTTATGAATGACATTTCTCTGAAATATCCAAATAACTTGTTGTTATCTGCAAGCCTAGACACTGCAAACCTTTTATTCAGGTGATTCATAAATATTTTACACATTGTCCAGCTCATGAGATAAAACTCACCTTTATTAATTTTCACTGGGGTACTCTTTGGTCTTTTTCTATCCTTATGTTCTCATGTTGTTAACGTTGCAATTAGATGATGTAATTGGAATAGCCAAAACATCATCCCTGTACTAGGCAACAGCCATGCTAGGGAGCAATCAAATTGGACTAATGTTAGTAAAATAATTTTTTTTTTTAAATGTGAAAGATGTGGATGGTTCATTTATTGATCTAAATATTTTGAGGTTTACCTGGTGGTTTGGAGAGAAAGGGCCTGAAATTCCGGCCTCCCTGAGTCCGCACGGAATACGTACGGGACCCGGCGAGGCCCCGCAAAAAGCCGATTTTCAGCACGCGATGTGCATGCCTGAAAACAAGCTTTTCTGATCCGACAGATCCAAACGCATCCCCGCAGCCAGGGCATTCGCATGGGCAAGATTGCGGTATTTACCCATCTCTTGCCCAGCGAATGTCCTTCAAACTCTTGCGTCTGGTAAAAGCAGGCGCGTAACCTACTTTTACCAGCGTAAGAGTTTTAAAACGTATAAAAAACATGAAAATAACATCTTAAAACACATTGTTAAAAACCCTGTCCACTAAGGTAAGTTTATTTTAAACCCTAATTACAACACAAAACAAATCCGAAAAATATATATTTTTTCTATCACATTTCATTAACTTTAATTTAAATCAATGTTAAATATGTGAGGTCTTTTTTTTTTACATTTGTGTTGGGGGAGGGGTGGTGGTTCTCATTCTTAATAATGAGAACTCCTACTTGCGAAGTTTCTATTTTTACGAATGAGAATGCTTTACCTTGATTGGCTGTCCAGTGCCACATGACTCCAGCTTCTCCCACCATCTGCAAGGTGTGAACGCATTCCGACGTGCAAGGAGAGGAGGCCTCCGACTGAGATCACTGGAGGATGCAGCAGCAAAAGGTAGATGCGGATCTTTTTTCTTATTTTCAGGCGAACGCTCGCGGGAAGCCCAGCACCGGGATTTCAGGCCCGATGTCATCACCTCTGATCCACACACAGCAGCAATGTACAGGTTTGATCCTCAGTATGTACTGAGTTTGGTGATCTCAGCAGGGAGCAGTGGTAAGAGTATTACAGTTAAATCCAAGATAACTATCCAGGGATCATGTGTCATATGCAGGGATACCTACAGCAAAATTGCTACATGAAGGCATAATCAGGCTTTCCTGTGAGGTGTTCCACAGTTGGATAATCTGCTCATGCTGACTGTCATGGCTGACACAAGAATAATGGCCACATGTGTGATATTCTACAACAACAACTTGTATTTATATAGCGCCTTTAATGTAGTAAAACATCCCAAGGTGCTTCACAAGACCGTCATAAAACAAAACTTGACACCGAGCCACATAAGGAGATTTTAGAGCAGATTGGTCAAAGAGGTAGGTTTTAAGGAGCGTCTGGAAGGAGGAAAGAGAGATGGAGAGGTTTAGGAAGGGAAGTCCAGAGACTAGAGCCAGGCAGCTGAATGCACGGCCACCAATGGTGGAGTGATTAAAATCGTGGATGCTCAAGAGGCCAGAATTAGAGGAGCAGATATCTTGGAGTGTTGTGGGGCTGGTGGAGATTACAGAGATAAGGAGGGGTGAAGCCATGGAGTGATTTAAAAGCAAGGATGAGAATTTAAAAATCGAGGCCAAAGTAGGTTAGCGAGCACAGGCGTGATGGGTGAATGGGATGTGGTGTGAGTTAGGACATGAGCAGCAGAGTTTTGGATGACCCCAAGTTTATGGAGGGTAGAACATGGGAGGCCGGCCAGGAGTGCATTGGAATAGTCAAGCCTAGAAATAACAAAGGCATGGATGAGAGTTTCAGGGATTAGGGCAAAGACTATGCAACCATATCTTAGCAAGAGTCACTGTCTTCAGGAAAGGAGGGGGAGAACAGTGGTGTCATTCATCACTTGATCTGGCTCAATCATGTCAGGCTTTATCGAACTTTTCTCTCCTCAATCAAAATGCTCCATTGCTCAAGGATCATAGTAAAGGACAAGAACAAACTGGGCTTTTTTTCTTCAATGACCAATCAACTCCTCAAACTCCTCTCCCTGTCCCCTCTACTCACACCTCAAATGCTGTGCATGGGGTGCATGTATTTCTTTGTCTCCAAGATCGGGAACCTACATGCAACTGCATCTATCGTGTTCTCCCCTTCCTCTTGCCCTTAGAATCCCAAATTTCTGAGTTTCTCACCAACTCTGGTTCTTAACCCCATTGCGCTCTCCAAGAACATTTCATGCATGAAACTCATCTGCTGCCCCTTCGATCCCCAACCCCTGTTACTCTTGACTACTCAACTCCTCTTCCTGGTTCCATACATCATCAGCGATTTCCTCAGGAACCATTCCTTCTGCCTTTCAAAGCACTGTATCATCGACTCCTTAAAACCCATTCTCCACCGATCTGTTTTCTGGAACTGCACTGGCACCTGTCAGAATGAAACCAAGCAAGGGCATTCCCATGGAGTTGGATGGCAGAAGAGAGGGATGAAAGACCCATCCATTTTCTCCATAATACCACCTCATCTCCAACCTTTCCTTCTTCTCAAAATCTTATAATGTCTCCTCACCTCCCAGCTCTACCCCCATCTTTCTCAAAGCTCCCTGTTTGAATTCCTCCAGTTCAATTTTCGTGCTTCTCACATCGCCAAAACAGCCCAACCTAAGTCATGAATGATATCCAATGTAACAGTAACCGTGATGCATTTTTCCTTCTTCACTTTTCCATTGCATTCAAGAGGGTTAACAAAGGGATCGACCTCCAACGTCCATCACTTCTGTCATCCAGTTCCACGAGACTGCTCTTTCTTGCTTTCATTCCTACCTCTGACAGCAGCCAGAGAATTTCCAACAATGGCTTCTCTTCTCTCTCCCATATTGTCACCTCTAGAGGCCTTCTTGCTCTACAGGCTACCCTTTGATGTCATCAGAGAATTAGCTTTCAGATGACTCTACTTCTGCAAAACCTCACAACCTTTCAGCTTCCTCGGTGTTGCCAGACTGCTTGTCTGAAATCTAGGGACTGATTTTCAACTGGTCAATACCCGTTTTATATCTGACAAATAAATTGAAAATGGGGAGGGGGGCACCACTCCAGATTCATACCCGAGGCCCATCTGATGTAATTTTCATAGCTGTACATAGCTGAGTAGCACACCTGCCTGCTTCCCCCTGTTAGTTGTTTAATGGTCCACCACTATTCACAACTGGATGTGGCAAGGGTCTTATGCTGGTTGCACGACCTTAAATGGATTACTGGAGAATGCTCAAAGATGACTGAAGAAATCTTTAATTGTTATTTTTGTGGGGCCAGGGGCCTGCTGCTGATTCGGCATGGGAGATGCCTGATTCTCCGTCCTACCACAATTGGCAAGCTGCAGTGGGACACATGCTTAACACTCACAGCTCGCCAGCAACAGTTAAATGAGGCCCAAACCTAAAAATGGTCTGGGCTTCCCACTCCAGTTCTGAGCGGCTGGCACACCTGTTCCGCTGACTTTGTGCCCGTTTTGGGCAGAAGTCTAAAATCAGCCCCCTTGTCTCATGAGTCCTCCTGCATGACATTGGGAAGACCATTATTTATACCACACTCTCTCCCCCTGCCACAAAGTCCACTCCCATGCCATTGACTACATGCCCCTTCCTGGCTACTTTCTCAGGTCGAACCAGACAGCTGGCCATCTTGGCATCCTGTTCAATCCTCAGGTGAGCTTTAAATCACATATCCTGTCCATTACAAAAACTGTTTAATTCTATCTCTGGAACATTGTCTGCCCCACCCCATCATCGCTGAAACTCTTATACATGTCCTTGTCATCTCCGGACTTGACTATTCAAATGTTTTATTTGTTCTTCTACTATGCTAAGCTTTAAATGATCTAAAACTATACTTTTTGTATCCTGTCCTGCAATAAGTTCCACTTACCCATCACCACCATCCTCACCGACCTATATTGGCTCCTAATCCCTCATCACATTACATTTAAAATCTTTATCCTTGTCTTTAAATCCCACCATGGTCTTGCCCCACCCTATTTGTGCAATCTTCTCCCGCTCTATATGCCCTCCTGAATACTCTGGGGCGATTTTCAGCACACATCAAGCGGACAGTGGCTGGAGTGATTGCATAGCCCATGTTTGGGCCTCATGTGAATGGGATTGGCCAGCTGCCACTGGTCAATGCACACTGACAGGCAGCTTACATCCAGTACCAATGGGTGGACAAAAGGAGGAAGTTGTCATTGGAAAAAGGTGGAAAATTAACAGGACTTGTAGGTGATTATTGATCAGTGGCTGAAAGTACCCAGCCCCTGTGAAGCTTCTCTCAACAATGCTCATCACATACTGGAATGTATCCTGAAGGCACTTATTTACAAGACACAACAGGTTGTTTCAATCCTGTATTTTGAAATTGTGGAAATTTTTTGGCAGTTTATCTTTAACAAGATATAAATACATTGGGATGGTGCAGAGAGATCAACAAGAATGATTATGGAATTTAGTGCTTCAAACAACGAAGACTGAACTGGTTTTAGGTGAGGAGAGAAAGATTGATATGGCCTAGAATCCTCCAGCTCAGAAGGCGCCTGTCTGTGCCAACTCTTTGAAAGAGCTATGCTGCTCTTTCCCCATAGCCCTTAAATGTTTTCTTTTCAAGTATATATCCAATTCCCTTTTGAAAGTTAGTATAGGTTGGTCTTGGCTTTTAAAATGAAAAAAAGAAAAAAAAATCATCAATTTTGTGGATTAAAAAAAGATTTAATTTAAACTGTAACTGCAGACTAAAGGCTATGAGTGTATAACGACAAGCTTCAAGGATGGCTAGAGATTAGAAGCAGCTTTGCTTTTCCCACGCAGTGGATATGGGGAACAGACTCCCAGCAAAAGTAATTTGTGCCACATTTAACTTCTTTCAAAAAGTGCTTAATTGTCTAAGAATGGAATTGAAGGTTGTAAGGCTAAGGATAAATTGGGATGATCTAATATTCTGTGGAATATCCTGTTTCTTGCATGTCTAGGAACATAAATGGGCCACCTGAAAAATGCAAGTGGTAAGATCATATAATGGTTACAGCACAGAAGGAGGCCATTCGGCCCGTCGAGCCCGTGTCGGCTCTCAGCAAGACCATTCAGTTAGTCCCACTCTCCCGCCCTTTCCCCGTAGCCCTGCAATATTTTTTCCTTCAGGTTATTATCCCATTCTCTTTTGAAAGCCATGATCGAGTCTGCCTCCACCACCCTTTCAGGCAGTGCATTTCAGATCCTAACCACACGCTGCATAAAAATGTTTATCCTCATGTCGCCTTTGGTTCTTCTGCCAATCACCTTAAATCTGTGTCCTCTTGTTCTCGACTCTTCCGCCAATGGGAACAGTTTCTTGCTATGAACTCTGTCTAGATCCCTCATGGTTTTGACTTGGCGGCTGTGGATCCTTTCCCCTGGATAAAGTATTTTACTTGGGACACCCCGGCTCCCCCTCAGGGAGTATAATTACTGCATTACTGCAAATGCTATATTTTCTTTTCTCACTGGCTTTATTGTCATTAGGAGACAGTTACATCTGGCTTTGAGTGTGGTTTTCAACTCATCTGCCATGACTGTGCACAACATTTCAGTGTGCCTAAAGTTAATTGTTGTTTTTATCCCCAATGTTAAGAGATTTACTGCTGTGTTAAACCTCTGTTAGATAATGCAAACCAGTAGAAATGCCTCCCAGATGACATAGAATTTCATTCTACACAGTCAATGGAAACGAATCAACCGTACTCTCCATGTTTCAAATTGAATAACTCCATTCACTACTTGAAAATATATGGAAAATTATTGAACAAATCCTGTTTACAGAATGTAGCAATCTGTAACAATATTTGTTGTTCAATTACTATGTACATTTGTTCTATTGAGAGACTTTATAATGGACTCACTTTCAAGCCCAGCGATGACCTCATTAGATAGACACCCCCACAAGGTCACAGTCTGGATCTGGTGGATCATCAGCTACAGAAGAACTTGATGTTGGCCCAACAGCCCACCCAGAGATCGGAAGACTCAAAGGAATCCTGAAGGCAGACATCCCGGAGCTGTGAGACACAGGGTTGCTGGTTTCTTGCCATTGCGCTGAGCAGATAAACAAGGGAGACAACCTACTCCGTCAACTGGATAACATTGCACAAAATCAACATCTGGGTGTTACTAGACCACACAATGTCAAAAGCAGTTCCAATGACCTGAGGAAGCAGAAATGTGACCTTCTCCAGTACATTCTGGGTACGGGGTTTGGTTATTGAAAGGCCAGCACCTGTCAGCTGTGGCTGGTTCTCCCACAGTCTTTTATGGCACACCCTTCAACATATGAGAGAGTAGCGGGAATCCTGTGGAGGATCCTTCTACATATTTACAGTCCCGCTGCTTCTTGGCAGCACAATGTGGAGTCTGGACTTTGGACCCTTCCGTTTTCAAAAATTCTGTATCGTATCTCCCCCCACGCCCCCACCCCTTCATCATCATCATAGGCAGTCCCTCGGAATCGAGGAAGACTTGCTTCCACTCTTAGAATGAGTCCTTAGGTGGCTGAGCAGTCCAATACGAGAGCCACAGTCCCTGCCACAGGTGGGACAGATAGTCGTTGAGGGTAAGAAAGGGTGGGACAGGTTTGCCGCACGTTCTTTCCACTGCCTGTGCTTGTTTTCTGCATGCACACAGCGATGAGACTCAAGGTGCTCAGCGCCACCCCGGATGCATTTCCTCCACTTAGGGCGGTCTTTGGCCAGGGATTCCCAGGTGCCGGTGGGGATGTTGCACTTTATCAGGGTAGCTTTGAGGGTGCCCTTTGGCTCATTTACCTTGAAGGAGTTTGTTATGTATGTAAACCTTTAATTACCATATTTATCCCCTGGAGTCCCAAGGAATCCCACAATCCCTTGGGAGCACCTGTATAAAAGGAGACCTCACAGGCTGGAGAGGCACTCTGAGATTTGTAATAAAGGACTACGGTCACACCTACTTTGAGCTTGCAGTATCTAGTCTGACTCCTTATCCAAGGCATAAAAACTGGCGATGAAATACAGATAACGAACACCAATGCAACTATGCAGAGAACTATGGGCACCCTGGAGAAATTTTCAGAGGGAGATGATTGGGAAACCTTCGTGGAGTGATTTGACCAATACTTCATGGCCAACGAGCTGAAAGGAACTCTGCCAAATGAAGGGTGATCCTCCTCACCGTTTGCAGGGCATCAACATATGGCCTCATGAAAAACCTGCTCGCTCCAGCAAAACCCACAGACAAGTCGTACGATGAGTTGTGCGCACTGGTCCTGGAGCATCTAAACTCGAAGGAAAGCGTTCTGATGGCGAAGTATCGGTTCTACACATACAAGAGGTCTGAAGGCCAGGAAGTGGCGAGCTACGTCGCCGAGCTAAGGCGCCTTGCAGGACATTGCGAATTTGAAGGACACTTGGAGCACATGCTCAGGGACTTCTTTGTATTTGGCATTGGCCATGAAGTAATACTTCGCAAACTTTTGACTGTAGAGACCCCAACCTTGAGTAAAGCCATAGCAATAGCCCAGGCGTTTATCTCCACCGGTGACAATACCAAACAAATTTCAAAGCAACCACTAGTGCTGCTGCAAGTACTGTGAACAAAGTAACGTTGTTTTCGAATTGAAATGTACATGGCAGGACTTACACGCCTGTAGCTGCACGTCCGCAGATGACTCAGAGTCCACCATCAAGGGTGGTGAATACAAGGTCATTAACACCTTGTTGGCACTGTGGGGATGATCATCGATTCCATTCATGCCGCTTCAAAGGATACGTTTGCAAGGGCTGTGGAAGAATGGGACACCTCCAACGTATGTTTGCAGGCGAGCTGCAAACCTAATCCTGCAAAACACCATGTTACAGAGGAGGACAGATCCACGATGGATCATGACAAACCAGAGGCTCAGACCGAGGAAGCAGAGGTGTATGGGGTGCACACATTTACCACAAAGTGTTTTCTGATAATGCTGAAGGTTGAATTAAATGGACTCCCGGTATCCATGGAGCTGGACACGGGCGCAAGCCAGTCCATCATGAGTAAAAGGACTTTCGATAAATTGTGGTGCAACAAGGCTTCAAGGCCAGTCCTGACTCCCATTCGTACCAAACTTAGAACATACACAAAGGAACTGATTCCCTTAATTGGCAGTGGTACTGTAAAGGTCTCCTATGATGGAGCGGTGCACAATTTACCACTCTGGGTGGTATCGGGCTACGGCCCCAGGCTGTTCGGTCGGAGCTGGCTGGGAAAGATACGCTGGAATTGGAACGACGTCCGAGCGCTTTCGTCCGTTGACAACACCTCATGTGCCCAGGTCTTAAGAACCAGGCATAGTGAAGGTCCAAGGAGCAAAAGTGAAGATCCATTTGATTCCGGGAGCATGACCCATCCATCATAAGGCGAGAGAAAGGGTGGCGATCGAGCTGGACAGCCTGCAACGAGAGGGCATCATTTCGCCGATCGAATTCAATGAGTGGGCCAGTCCAATTGTTCCAGTCCTCAAGGGAGATGGCACCGTCAGAATCTGTGGTGATTACAAAGTAAGTAGCAATCGTTTCTTGCTGCAGGATCAATACCCATTACCAAAGGCAGACGCTGGCGGGAGGGAAAACATTCACGAAGCTGGACTTGACTACGGCCTACATTACGCAGGAGCTGGAGGAATCTTCGAAAGGCCTCACCTGCATCAACACGCACAAAGGTCTTTCCATTTACAACAGATGCCCGTTTGGGCTTCGATCGGCCGTGGCGATATTCCAGAGGAACATGGAAAGCTTGCTGAAGTCGGTCCCGCGCACCGTGGTCTTCCAGGATGACATCTTAGTTACAGGTCGGGACACTGTCGAGCACCTGCAGAACCTGGAGGAGGTTCTAAGTCGGCTTAATCGTGTGGGGCTCAGGCTAAATTGCTCGAAGTGTATTATCCTGGCGCCTGAAGTGGAGTTCCTGGGGAGTAGAATCGCGGCGGGCGGCATCAGGCCCATCAATTCGAAGACAGAGGCAATCAAGAACGCACCGAGACCATAGACCGTGATGGAGCTGCTAGGACTCCTGAACTATTTCGGTAACTTCTTACCGGGTCTTAGCACATTGTTGGAATCCCTGCACTCTTTACTGTGTAAGGGAGATGAATGGGTATGGGGTAAAAGCCAAGAAAATGCCTTTGAGAAAGCTAGGAAGCTGTAATGTTCAAACAAATTGCTTGTGTTGTACGATCCATGTAAACTAGCATGTGATGCGTCGTTGTACGGGGTCGGGTGTGTATTGCAACAAGCTAATGAATTTGGAATATTGCAACCGGTTGCTTATGCATCAGAAGTCTGTCTAAGGCTGAGAGGGCCTGCAGTAAGATCGAAAAAGAAGCACTAGCGTTTTTACGGGGTAAAGAAAATGCATCAATATCTGTGCGGGCTCAAATTTGAATTAAGCCGCTTATATCTCTCTTTTCTGAAAATAAGGGGATAAATACGAATGCATTGGCCCGCATCCAGAGATGGGTGCTCACGTTGTCCGCATACAACTACGCCATCTGCCACAGGCCAGGCACAGAAAACTGTACCGATGCTCTCAGTAGGTTACCATTGCCCACCACAGGGGTGGAGATGGCACAGCCTGCAGATTTAGTTATGGTAATGAAAGCATTCGAGAGTGAGCAATCACCTGTTACCACCCGGCAGATTCGAACCTGGATGAGCCAGGACCCCTTACTGTCCTTCGTAAAAAACTGTGTGCTCCACGGGAGTTGATCTAATGTCCCGTTAGAGGTGCAGGAAGAAATAAAGCCGAACCAGCGGCGCAAAGATGAAATGTCTATACAGGCAGACTGCCTTCTGTGGGGAAATCGGGTAGTGGTACCCAAAAAGGACAGGGACACTTTCATTAGTGATTGCCACAGCACCCACCCAGGCATTGCTGATGAAAGCGATAGCCAGATCCCACGTGTGGTTGCCCGGTATCGATGCAGACTTAGTCCTGTGTGCACAAATGTAATACATGTTCCCAGTTAAGCAATGCATCGAGGGAGGTGCCACTAAGTTTATGGTCTTGGCCCTCCAAACTGTGGTCTAGGGTGCATGTCGACTATGCAGGCCCATTCTTAGGAAAAATATTTTGTGATTGTAGATGCGTACTTCAAATGGATTGAATGTGTGATAATGTCGGCAAGCACGTCTGCTGCCACCATTGAAAGCCTCGGGGCCATGTTTGGCACGCACGGCCTGCCTGATGTCCTTGTAAGTGACAATGGGCCGTGCTTTACCGAATTCAAGGAATTCATGACCCGCAATGGGGTCAAACATGTCACGTCTGCCCCGTTTAAGCCAGCGTCCAACGGTCAGGCAGAACGAGCAATTCAAACAATCAAGCAGAGCTTGAAAAGGGTAACTGAAGGCTCACTGCAGACTCGCTTATCCCGAGTCCTGCTTAGTTACCGCACAAGACCCCACTCGCTCACCGGGGTCCCTCCCGCTGAACTGCTCATGAAAAGGGCACTTAAGACAAGACTCTCGTTAGTCCACCCTGATCTACACGAACAGGTAGAGAGTAGGCAGCTTCAACAGAATACATATCATGATCGCGCAAATGTGTCATGCGAAATTGAAGTAAATGATCCTGCATTTGTGTTGAACTATGGACAAGGTCCCAAGTGGATTGCTGGCACCGTTTTGGCCAAAGAGAGGAGTAGGATGTTTGTGGTCAAACTCGCAAATGGACTCACCTGCAGAAAACACTTGTACCAAACCAAACTCAGGTTTACGGACTATCCAGAACAACCCACAATAGACTCTACCTTTTTTGACCCTCCAACACATGCACATGGCAACCGACCCAGCGGTTGACCACGAAGCAGAACCCATCACTCGCAGCAGCCCAGCAGGACTCACCACTCCCAGCAGTCCAGCTGGACTCACCACTCCCAGCAGCCCAGCTGAGCAGCAGCCCAGTGAGGGCCCAACACATGACTCACCAAAACTAGAATTTGCACCAAGACAATCAACCAGGGAAAGGAAAGTCCCAGATCGACTCACATTGTAAATAGTTACACTATTGACTTTGGCAGGGGGGGGGGAAGAGTGTGTTATGTATGTAAACCTGTAATTACCATGTCTAACCACCTTATCACAAGGCTTATCCCCTGGAGTCCCAAGGGATCCCACAATCCCTTGCGAGCACCTGTATATAAGGAGGCCTCACAGGCTGGAGAGGCACTCTGAGATCTGTAATAAAGGACTACGGTCACACCTACTTTGAGCTTGCAATATCTCGTCAGACTCCTTATCCAAGACATAACAGAGTTCCGAGTAGAGAGTTTGCTTTGGGAGTCTCGTGTCTGGCATACAGACAATGTGGCCTGCCCAGTGGAGCTGATCAAGTGTGGTCAGTGCTTCAATTCTGGGGATGTTGGCCTGGACGAGGACACTATTGTTGGTGCGTCTGTCCTCCCAGGGGATTTGTAGGATCTTGCGGAGACATCTTTGGTGGTATTTCTCCAGCGACTTGAGGTGTCTGCTTTACATAATCCATGTCTCAGAGTCATACAGGACGATGGGTATTACTACTGCCCTGAAGACCATGAGCTTGGTGGTAGATTTGAGGGCCTGGTCTTCGAACACTGTTTTCTCAGGCGACCGAAGACTGCACTGGCGCACTGGAGGTGGTGTTGAATCTCCTCATCAATGTCTGCTCTTTTTGATAAGAAGCTCCCGAGGTATGGGAAATGGTCCACGTTGTCCAGGGCCGTGCCTTGGATCTTACCACCCCTTACCAACTGTTTCAGTCATAGACATTATCCTTGGTCTCAGATAATAAAATAATGAGGATTGGAAGAATTATAGTTGGAGTGTGAAAAATATTTCTATTAATTGACTTTGGAGTGTTACAGACTTTTGTGGTCTGGTGATTAGGTGGTAAGTTTTTAACCATGGGGTCCCTATTCAAATTTCCTATTAAATAGGGCTGCAGCCTAGCAAGCTGCTGAATGGCAACCAGCATTGATTGGATGTCAACAGGAGTCTTGTGCAAAAAGACGTGCACAAGCATTGCTTCAGACCAACGAAAGATAGATGGAGATTCTCCCCTCTGGTCAGGATGTTAATTAAGAGTTGGTTGCGAGCAATTTGAACTGTGCATGAACTGCATGCTTGTACAATAACACTGTTTTGAAACACGGTGTGTTGTAAGGCCCAATTTTCTTCATCCTTGTGACCTAGGAATTGAGTGCTCTCTAGGCACAAAGAGAAGGAAAAAGGGGCAGAGTGTAGGATTACTGGGTCTCCAACCCTTTTACCATAAAAGGGGCTTGAGGTCTCTGAGGCTATCCTTGTGGGCGGAGCCTGGCCTGCACCTGAAGCACGCGAATGAGGACTGGCCGTTAAATTCAGTTGAGTCTCTCCATTAGGCAATGTTCCCGCCCTGGACTTAAAATTGACCCGAGGGTCTGTCGCAGCGATGGTCTTTGTGGCCAGCTGAAAACATTTATCACTTCAACTGGTTAAAGCAAACATCCTCAGCACACTGTCTTTGTAAATGATTTATGCATTTAAAAGACTTCTCCTTCTAAACGGCATGTCCTCCTTTGTGGATTGTCTTCTGTTACCTACCTATACCAAGCAAACGTATTCAAATTCTGCCCTTGACTTTTAAGACAAAAGCCACCCCAATGAAATTTACCGAATGAACCCTAAAGCTAGAATCACCACAGATTGGCAAGATTCAGGGATCCGGGTTAAAGAACACTTCACTTTAAAACACTTGAAGCAGTGCTTGCACAATTCTTGGGCACAAGGATGCTGATGTATGGGATAGAAGATGGGTTGCAGAATTCAACTGAAAGAAACATTTCGGGATCACAATTTTTAAATGAAGTCATATAACAACATAGAAACCGACTACAAATCATAATTTTGTTCTGGGAACTTTAAATAAACTTTTAGCTGTGATCATCCTTTTAAGAGAGGAATTTACAATGTTAACGATCATTATAATTAGGCTTAACCACACGCAGCATCTACATTTATGTAGCACTTTTCATGTAACCAAATGTCTTAAGGTTCTTTACAGGGGTAGCAGTGGACATTAGCAGGTCGTCACAGGACGTAACTGAAAGCGTTTGTCAAAGCAGTAGGATTTGAGGATGATGTTGAAAGTGGGGAGAGTGGTAACAAAGTGAAGATTAGGGAGAGAATTTCAGTACGGGAGTGGTGGCGAAATAACCTGATTCCTATACTGGACATAATGGTGTGGGGGGGTGGGGGGGGGTGGGGAGAGGGCTGGTGAAGGGTGGCACCTATGCAATAAGACCATAGTTGGAAGGGTTCAGTATATAACCTACAGTGGAGAGTTCAGAAGCATGGTAGAGCAATGCCATGAAGGAATTTGAAAAGAAGAACAAGTATTTTCATAGAATCATACAGCACAGAAGGCAGCCATTCGGCTGATCGTGCCTGGTCTTGGAAAGAGATATTCAATTAGTCTCACTGCCCCATTCTTTCCCCATAAGCAAATGTTTCCTTATCAAGCATGCATCCAATTCCCTTTTGAAAGTTACTATTGAATCTGCTTCCACCACTATTTAAGGCAGTGCATTCGGATCATAACAACTCGCTGCGTTAAAAAAAAATTGCCTCACCTCCCCTCTGACTCTGTAACCAATTACCTTGCATCTGTGCCCACTGCTTACCGACCCAACCGCTGCTCCATATGTACGAGCAAGTTAGTCGATGGAATGTTGTTCCGATCATGAAAATTGGTCGGGCAACTCATCGCTGACACTGGGCAGGCAATCCGAATATTCCGTCCACCTGATGCATTTAAGAGGAAGTAAACAAGTAACTAAGTAGATGAGGGAGAAAGGAATAGAAGGATATGCTGGTATAGTTAGATGAAGTAGGTGGGAGTAGGCTCGTGTGGAGCATAAACACCGTCAATGGGAAGCCTTCAAAGAGGAGATGGTTCGGGTACAGAGTAGACATATTCCCATGTGAAGGAAGGGAAGGGCATCCAAAAAATTAGAGCTCCCTGGATGACTAAATGTATAGAGGTTAAAATGAGACAGAAGGAGGAGGATTATGACAAATGTAAGGTTCATAATACAGTAGAGAACTAAGCTGAATGTAGTATGTACAGAGGAGATCTAAAATGAGGGCAGAGAGAGATTATGAGAATAGATTAGCAGGTAACATAAAAAGGAAATCAAAAGTATTTTATAACCACATAAATAGTAAACAGGTGATCAAAGGAAGGGTAGGGCTGATTTGAGATCAACGTGGGAATATTCTTATGCAGGCAGAGGGCATGGCTGAGGTACTAAATGAGTGCTTTGCATGTCTTCACCAGAGGATGCTGCCAATGTAGCAGTAAAGGAGGAGGCAGTAGAGTTATTGGATAGGATAAAAATAAATAAAGCGGAGGTACTTAAAAGGGTACCTCCTCAAAGTAGAAAAGTCACCGGTCCGGATGGGATGCACTCTTGGTTACTGAGGGAAGAGTGGAAATTGTGGATGCTCAGGCCTCAATCTTCCAATCCTCCTTGTATATGGGGGTGGTGCTCGAGGACTGGTTGATTGAAAATGTTACACCCCTGTCTAAAAAAGGGAGGGGATAAATCTGGCAGCTACAGGCTCGTCAGCCTAATGTCGGTGGTGGGGAAACATTTAGAGACAATAATCCGGGACAAAATTAATTGGCATTTAGAAAAGTATGGTCTAATAAATGAAAGTCAGCAGGGATTTGTTAACGGATAATCACGTTTGACCAACTTGATTGAGTTCTTTGACAAAGTAACAGAGAAGGTTAATGAGGGTAGTGCGGTTGATATTGTGTATATGGACTCTCAAAAGGCATTTGACAAAGTACCACATAACAGACATGTTAACAAAATTAAAGCCGATCGGATTGAAAAGACAGTGACAGCATGGATACAAAGTTGACTAATGGACAGAAAGCAGAGAGTAGTGGTGAATGGTTGTTTTTCAGACTGGAGGGAGGTGTTCCCCAGTGGTCAGTATTAGGATCATTGCTCTTTTTGATATATATCAATGACCTGGACTCGGGTATAAAGGGCATAATTTCAAAGTTTGCAGATGAAACAAAACTCAGAAATGTAGTAAACAATGAGAAAGTTAGTAGAAGACATAGGCACACTGGTAAAATGGGCAGACACATGGCAGATGTAATTTAACTCAGAATAGTATGAATTTTGATAGGAAAAATGAGAGGCAATATAAAATAAATGATACAATTCTAAAGGGGGGTATAGAAACAGTTACACCTCTGTTACACTTGGGAATGTATGTACACTGTCATGTTTGTAACCTCACATAACTGTAACAACACTGTACACTGTATACACCTGAGAAATGCACACCTTGACCACAGGGGGTGAACTTGTGGGAGACACTCCTCATCTAGTATATAAAGGGAGGTCCCACGCAGGGTCATCACTTCTTGGTCCTGTGAATAAAGGTACAAGTCACAGAGTGACCTTGTCTCCAGTATGTGCCTCGTGTTGATTTGCTGTAGTGTGTAAGGACACAACATTTGGCGACGAGAAATGGGAATCAACGACTCACGAGAATGGCCACCGGTAGCACAGAGGAACAGTACTGTGTTGGTGAGGACTGGGACGATTTTGTTGAGAGGCTCCAGCAGAGCTTTGTCACGAAGGACTGGCTGGGAGCGGCAGCAGCTGACAAGCGAAGGGCGCATCTAATGACCAGCTGTGGACCTAAGCGCTGATGAAAGACCTGCTTGCACCCGAGAAGCCGGCGGACAAGACGTTCGAGGAGCTCAGCAAACTGATCGGTGAGCACCTCAAACCGGCGACTAGAATACACATGGCCCGACACCGATTCTATATGCACCGACGTCGGGAAGGGCAGAGCATACCGGACTTCATTGCGGACCGTCGGCGCTTGGCCAGCCTCTATAAGTTCACAGACGCCTGCAAGGGGGAGATGTTACGGGATTTCTTCATTGAGGGCATTGGTCATGCCAGGATTTTTAGGAAGCTAATTGAGACCAAGGACTTGATCTTGGAAGCAGCGGCGTTGATGGCTCAAACCTTCATGGCGAGGGAGAAGAAAACCAAGATCATATACACGCGCAACTCTGCTCCCAACGTGGTGATGGAGCAGGGAGTTAACATGGTAAACGCGACTCAGAACCCCGCAGGCAGGCAAGGGCAATTCGACACCAGGCAGTAACAGACTCTAGGGTGGGTCCACAACAGAGACAATGGCAGGTTGAATGGACATTTGCACCATCACAAGGGACAATACGTCCCGGGATGGGACCATTGACACCCACAAACAGAGTGCTCAAGCGTAATCAAAGAGACAATCAGAGAGGAATGCCTGGTAACAGCTCTTTTGTTCACAACTATCTCAGCTCATGATGGAGGTGCGGGGGCAAACATGCTGCGAAGACTTGCCGGTTTCAACAATTGATCTGCAGAAATTGTAACTTGAGTGGACATTTAGCCAGGGTGTGCAGGAAGCCCGCAGCAAGGCTGGTTTATGAAGTGGATGAACCACAAGAGGGGTCTGCAAGGCAGGGGTATGCCTGGGACACAGCAATGGATGCTGAAGTTCAGCGGGTCCAGGTGGCAAACATCCACAGCTCATACACAAAGACGCCACCTATGATGATGAGAGTACTGTTAAACGGCATCCCGGTACGCATGGAGCTGGACACAGGAGCCAGCCAGTCACTTATGAGTGTCCAACAATTCGAGAAACTGTGGCCACTCAGAGCTAACAGACCCAAACTAGAACGCATTGACGCGCAATTACGAATGTACACCAAAGAGATCATCCCAGTGCTAGGCAGTGCAATGTTGGTGGTCACACCTAATGGATCTCAGAACCGGCTGCCACTCTGGATTGTCCCGGGAAATGGTCCCGCGCTTTTGGGGAGGAGCTGGCTAGCCGAGATGAACTGGAAATGGGAGGGATGTGCACGCCATTTCATCTGTGGAGCGAAGTTCATGCTCACAGGTCCTACTAAAGTTCGAGTCATTATTTCAACCTGGCGTCGGGACTTTCAAAGGCACCAATGTAAGGATACGCATCACCCCGGAGCCACACCAGTGCACCACAAAGACAGAGCTGTGTCGTATGTGAAGCGGGAGAAAATTGAGAGTGAGTTGGACAGGTTGCTAAGAGAGGGCATAATTTCGCCCATTGAATTCAGCGACTGGACAAGCCCCATCGTCCCTGTTCTAAAAATGGATGGCTCGGTCAGGATCTGTGGCGGCTACAAGGCCACCATCAACTGAGTGTCCCTTCAGGACCAATACCCGCTTCCGAGAGCGGAGGATCTTTTTGTCATGCTGGCAGGCGGCAAGCTGTTCACCAAGTTCGACCTCACTTCGGCCTACATGACCCAGGGACTGGCCGAAGAATCCAAGCTACTGACCACCATCACCACGCACAAAGGGCTGTTTGTCTACAACAGGTGTCCGTTTGGCATTCGTTCAGCAGCCGCTATCTTTCAGAGGAACATGGAAAGCCTGCTAAAATCCAACCCCGGAACAATTGTATTTCAGGACAACATTCTTATCATGGGTCGAGACACCGAGGAACACCTCCACAACCTGGAGGAGGTGCTACGCCGACTGGACCGGGTAGGCCTGCGACTAAAGAAGTCTAAGTGCGTGTTTTTGACCCCAGATGTCAAGTTTCTGGGCAGGAGGGTTGCCGCAGATGGGATCCGGCCTACCGAATCCAAAATGGAGGCGATCCGTCATGCGCCCAGGCCCGGCAACACATCAAAGTTGTGTTCATTTCTGGGACTATTGAACTATTTCAGGAACTTTCTACCGAACTTAAGTCCTTTGTTGGAGCCGCTACATGTGCTCCTGCATAAGGGTTGCGATTGGTTTTGGGGGGACTGTCAGGAACGGGCTTTCAATCGGGCGTGGAACCTGCTTTGTTCTAATAAGTTATTGATCCTGTACTACCCCTGTAAGAAATTGGTTTTGACATGCGATGCATCATCTTATGGGGTTGGGTGCGTGTTGCAGCAGAGTAATGATGAGGGCCAACTCCAACCTGTGGCTTATGCCTCCAGGTCGCTCTCCCAAGCAGAAAGGGGGTATGGGATGGTTGAAAAGGAAGCACTCGCATGTGTCTATGGGGTGAAAAAGATGCACCAGTACCTTTTTGGCAGAAGATTCGAGTTAGAAACGGACCACAAGTCATTAACATCCCTGTGTCCGACAGCAAAGCTGTCAATGCCAATGTGTCAGCTCGCATACAACGATGGGCTCTCACGCTGGTTGCATATGACTACACCATACGGCACCGGCCAGGCACCGAAAATTGCGCTAACGTGCTCAGCAGGCTTCCACTGGCCACCACTGAGGGGGCAGCGGAGCAAAGTGTGGAGATGGTCATAGCTGCCGATGCCTTTGACAGCGCAGGCTCCCCCATCACAACCCACCAGATCAAAACCTGGACAAACAGAGATCCCCTCCTATCTCTGATTAAGAAATGTGTCCTGACTGGGGATTGGGCGCCCGCACACGGAGCATGCCCTGAAGAGGTCAGACCGTTTCACAGACGGATGGATGAACTCTCCATCCAAGCCGACTGCCTACTATAGGGCAGCCGGGTAGTCATGCCCCAGAGGGGTAGGGAAGCATTCATCAGGGAACTCCACAGTAAGCACCCGGGCATCGTGCTTATGAAGGCCATTGCCCGGTCACATGTATGGTGGATGGGAATTGATGCAGACCTGGAACACTGTGTTCGCAGGTGCACGACGTGTGCCCAGCTGGGCAATGCCCCTAGCGAGGCCTCACTCAGCCCGTGGTCCTGGCCCACCAAGCCATGGTCACGTATTCACGTAGACTACGAGGGCCCGTTCATGGGAAAAATGTTCCTCATTGTTGTTGATGCGTACTCGAAATGGATCGAGTGCATCATATTGAATTCGTGCACGACATCCACCACTGTGGAGAGTCTGCGTGTGGTCTTTGCGACTCATGGCTTTTGTGTGTGATGGAACTAACAGTGCGGTGTATTTTGAGAAAGTACACACATCAACTATCACACATAAAAAGTAAAGTCACCAACTTTATCTTTCTTTAATTCACGACATCATCACCAATCTCCCTGTTGTGCCTCAATTATAAAGTAGAAAATGATGTAAAGTTACATTTCTTATTAATTTTGATCCACAATAAAATTAACTGATGTTCGTCCAGTTACAATACTGACATTTTACAGGACTAAATAGTTTTTGAACACTAATGACTAAAGGAAATCCGAGTCATTTCTTCATATATGTGTAACCAGATTCCAAAAGGATATTGGACTAGTGGGAGACATCAAAATGTTAAAAATTATTACTTTTTTTTCTGACCCCATGTCTTACATTTGGGAACATTTAGCTGAGACAAACCTTATGAAGAATTATAGTTTTCATTTAGAAGTGAATTGTCACATCAATGTGGATAGTGCAATGAAATTTGCAGTCAAACTCATGGAATAGAGATAAGACAATACATAGCAATTCATGGGGCCAAAATTGCCCCTTTCCTTAAGGCCTGTTATCACCGCAAATCTGCTGCCACGCTGTGGAGTGGAGTGGCCGATGACTTTTGGTGGCATGGCCACTGATAGCCCAATTACCCTCCCGAGTTTACCCGGCGGCGCCCCGATCCCCGCCCCCCCCCCCGCCCCTTACCGCTCTGGCCGATCGGTGTTAAGCACATTATCACCGTACGCACTGCCGATCTAACCCCTCAGAAAATCTTCTGCTCGCCCGGCAGTGCCAAAACAACCTTTTTCCCCGCGGTCCAGTGAGGCTGTGGCCTTCTGCAGCGACTGTGCGGCTTCCCATGTTTTTTTTTGTCGGCCCGACAATTATGCCCTCGGGTTCGGCCGGGCCGTCAACAGGCAGCTTGGCACCCCTCTTGGGTGCCAGGCCGTTGGCCCAGCCGAAACCCTCCCTGGTGTCCCGATGGACCGACAAGTGAAGGGGAGAGCCGTGGTGATGCGGCGCCATGATGACATCATCGCGGCAGTGACTCCGACCTGACTTCCGCCCCTCAGTTGCTGTCACCGCCATGTCTTTGCCCCTCAGGTGTTGTCACCGTCCCCATTTATACCGACATCCGGATCAAAACAAAAACAAACAGAGCAATTTCACGAAAGAGTGGACCTGCACCACAGCTGCGGTAAAAACCAACGGAATGGTTTGTGCCCTCATATTCTGTAAGCGGTGTGACTTTTTGTAATTAACGTCACTTGAAATTTACTATCAAATTATGTTAATGCTAACTATAACACTTGGTTACCTAGAAGAATTAAAATTTTAAAAGACCATTGAGACACACAAATCAAAATCAATAGATTGTATCTTTTGATTTTAATTCCTGTATATTCGCTGTAGAAAGGCTCTCACTGTTTTTCTATGCTGTAAAATGGGGGATATTCCAGGCTCTGTGCCAAGCTCACTGGATCGCCAGTGTTCATAGAATATAACAGGCTGGAATTCAGAAGAGGACAGAGCACCTGTGCCTACAAACAGTTATTGTAACAGTATTGATATTAAAGAATGCCATTCTCTTACAACTGCACTCATCAACTCCAAACTGTCCAATCTTTGGCCCTCCTTTCTCCATGACATTTCTGCAGCCATCAATCTGCTCAAACACACACACACCACCACCTTGGATGCCCTAGTCCCTATTAAAACCATTACTCTGTCTCACTCTGGCCATTCCCCCGGAACAGCATTCATCTTCGCTCCCTCAAGTCCAAGGGGCGCAGACTTGAACGGATGTGGCGGACAACTGGTTTATCCATTCACCCCCAGATCTGGCTGGACCACATAAAGAATTATTGGGTCCTGCTCTCGTCTTCAAAAACTGCTCACTATTCCAGGATCATTCTGGAATGCAAAGATAACCCCCGGGTACTATTCTCTACTGCTAACTGTCTTCTTAAACCCCTCTCCCCGTGTCCTCTGTCTCCACCACACTCACCTCCAACAAGAAGTGTGAGCAGCTCATGGACTTCTTTGTTTCAACGATTGAGACCATCCGATCAGCTGCCTCTGCGAGTTCCCTTCCTTCCCCTAGCCCACCGGGCCAAACTTCATCTGAGGCTCCCCCCTGCCCTAGCCCTAAACTCACATCTTTCTCCAGTTTCTCTTTGATCTCCCCTCTTGATCTCTCCAAGCTCAATTTGCCCATGAGACCCACTTCCTGCTCCCTTGACTCTATTCCCACTAAACTGCTGACCACCCAACTTCATTTTTTGGCTCCCATGTTAGCGGACATTGTTAACGGTTCTCTCTCCTCAGCTACTGTTCCCCTCTCCCTCAAATCTGCTGTCATCCCCCCACTCCTCAAAAAACCAACCCTTGACCCCATTGCTAGCCCCATTGCCAACCTCACTTTCCTTTTCAAAGTCCTTGAACGTATTGTCGCCTCCCAAATCTGCATCGTTACCTCTGGTGTCCCCCCCACGGATCTATCCGTGGTGCCCTATCTCTCATCTATATGCTGCCCCTTGGTGATATCATCCGAAAATACGGAGTCACTTTCCACATGTACGCTGCTGACACCCAGCTCTACCTCTCCACCACTTCTCTCGACCCCTCCTTGGTCTCTAAACTGTCAGACTGATTGTCCGACATCCAGTACTGGATGAGCAGAAATTTTCTCCAATTAAATATTGGGAAGACCAAAGCCACTGTTTTCGGTCCCCGTCACAAACTGCATTCCCTAGCCACTGACTCCATCCCTCTCCCTAGCATCTATCTGAGGCTAAACCAGACTGTTCGCAACTTAGGTGCCATATTTGACACTTCCGGCCACATATCCGCGACATAACTAAAACCACCTATTTCCACCTCCGTAACATTGCCCGCCTCCGCCCTGCTTCAGCTCATCTGCTGCTGAAACCCTCATCCATGTCTTTGTTACCTCTAGACTTGACTACTCCAAAGCACCCCTGGCTGGTGTCCCACATTCTACACTACGTAGACTTGTCATCCAAAACTCGGCAGTCCATGTCATAACTCTCATCAGGTCCTGATCACCCATCACCCCTGTGCTTTCTGACCTACAATGGCTCTCTGTTAAGCAATGCCTCGATTTCAAAATTCTCATCCTCATTTACAAATCCCTCCTTGGCCTCGCCCCTCCCTAGCTCTGTAATCTCCTTAAGCCTCACAACCCCACGAGATGTCGGTGCTCCTCATATTCTGTCCTCTTGAGCATTCCTGATTATAATCGCTCAACCATCAGTGATCATGCCTTCAGCTGCTTGGGTTCTAAGCTCTGGAACTCCCTCCCTAAACCCCTCCGCATCTCTACCTCTCTTTCATCCCTTCAAAACACTCCTTAAAACCTCTCTCTTTAACCAAGCTTTGGGTCAGCTGCCGTAATTTCTTCTTGTGTGGCTCGGTGTCAAAATTATCTGTTTTGTCTTATAACACCGCTGTGAAGCGCCTTGGGACATTTTATCACGTTAAAGGCGCTATATAAATACAAGTTGGATAAGCTTGTGGTAAGCGCTTGCACCCAGGCTGGAGGATTTGAGAGGGGCAGGCAGCAAAACCAGAGAGGATTAAAAATGTAAGTCTCCCTCAGAGGCTGCACTCCAACCCACAGAACCAGCTGGATTCCCACCCAATTCTGGGCACGCATCCCTGTCGGGTGCTATGCTAGTTACCTGAACCCACAAGTACAAGTGGGTCATGTCAGTGAGTGCAATGCAGGTGTGCCCTGCCTGACCTAGTTCAAACAATGATGAAACTGGCTGTGACTTTGGTGCATCCGTCATGTAAGCAATGTCACGGGAAATCCAGTTCATGAAAAGAAAAGGTGTCCACACAGCTGGAGTCCTGCTGTGCTGCCGCCCTACAGTCCCATGATGGCTTCCACTGTGAAGCACTTCTAAAGTCCCCTCCTCCCTCAGTCCCATTGGATTATTGGCCAATGCACCCCCCCCCACCCCTGCTGTGCTACTCTACCACTGTATTGTACTTTAGCCCCATTGTGCTGCTTCCCTTTAGCCCCCATTGTGCTGGTGTGCACCATTTAAAAGTTACTTGGATGTGCACTTAAAGAGCCATAACCTACAGGGCTACAGACCTAGTGCTGGAAGGTGGGATTAGGCCAGGTAACTCTTCTTCGACTGGCACAGACACGATGGGCCAAATGGTTCACCTTCTGTGTCGTAATTTTCTATGGGCTAGACTTTCCATTTCACACCGCCCATCTAATGCCCAAATATTGCCCAAAACGGACCTCTATCATCTATTTTGAGGAAAAAGTGGAAACTAGGCCAGAAAGATCACCGGAAAAATAAGCCCCCAACTTTCGGCTCACTTCGCCGAACTGATCGCCCACACATGGCCCATCCCAACTTTCGGCACATCGCCATCACAAGGCCAGGCTGATCGCTCGCCGAGAACATGGCTGGGTAATAGTTGCTTTTCCCGGGTTTTACTGAAGGAAATGGGCACTACGGACGCCATTTTGAAGATCGGAGGAAGGGTGGAGGTAGCTAAAAAATCGTGCTTAGATAGTTGAGAGTTATTTAAGGGTCCTGTATAGATAGATATACTCAGATTATTAATTATATTTAATTGTAATAATAGTAGCCTAGTGGATTAGGCATTTTTTAATGAAAAGTACATTTATACCAAGTGAAAATAATTATTGAAAGTGATGGGACCTAGTGTTAGACTGGGGCTGGAATAGAGAATTAGACTGAAATTGGTATACAGACTGGGGCTTGTATAGAGAGTGTAGTTTAATAGATTGACATTCTTTAGTGAAAAGTGCATTTATAGCAATTGAAAATAATTATTGATAGTAATGGGGCCTATGCTTTCTGCATCATTACTCGTAACTGCTCACTAGCTGGTTTCTAAAAGGATCAATCAAAGAGGTGGCAGAGAAATGCATAGACAGAGACAGAGGAGGCAAAGGAGACGAGCGTACAGCCAATGAAGGTATAAAGAAACGCAATCTTACCTCAACTTGTCTGAAAACGTGTGTCTTAGGAGGCTGCGCTTCCGGAAAGAGGTCATCGATGAGATTTGCCAGCTCATCATGGGGGATCTTCAGCCTTCCAGCACCATCAGAACCGTAGTGTCCATTGAGGTGAAGGTTACTGCAGCCCTAGCCTTCTATGCTTCGGGATCATTTCAAGCTTCAGCTGGTGACATCTGTCATATTTCTCAGTGTGCCACACACTGCTGCATTCGGCAGGTGACTGAAGCCCCTTATGCTCGCAGGATGGACTTTATAAGCTACCCTATGACCAGGGAGGCACAGACAGGGAGGGCTTTGGGTTTTTCCAGAATAGCAGACTTCCCCAAGGTGCAGGGAGCAATAGACTGCATGCACATTGCCCTGAAAGCCCCCTTAAAGAACGCAGAGATGTTTTGTAACAGAAATGGATTCCACTCCCTAAATGTGCAGCTTGTTGTCGACCACAAGCAAATAATGATGACAGTAAATGTTACATTTCCTGGCAGCATTCATGATGCACACATCCGATGTGAGAGTGCTATCCCTGACCTGTTTCTCAATCAGCCAGAAGGTCACAGTTGGATGCTGGGGGATAAAGGATATAGACTTGCCAGTTGGCTGATGACCCCAATGCGTAATCCCATCACTGAAGCAGAGAAACGTTACAATGAAAGCTGTTATGTCTTTGGATGCTCTGACTCCACGAGGCACTGTATTGCACTTGAATTGTAGTAACCTTAGTCCATTTAATATAACTCCAGAGTGAGGATCACACATGGTGGCCTGCCTTTTATACTAGGCCTGGCACATCTGTACAGGTAACCTACAAGTCTCCCACTGCAGTGCCCTCTGGTGGCACATCATATATAATAGTACAAGCAGTAAACATGTCTAGATACATATCATCATTCTCCTCCAAGTCCTTAGTGCAAATTGCCTTCATACATTGACTGTGCTCTGGGCTTAAGCTCTATCTGGTTGACCCATGGAGGGTCGTTTCCATCTTGGGTGAGTACATGGTGTTTCATTGTCAGTAGAGGTTGCTGGTGGTTTCTGTTTGAGAGTCCATGACCACTTCATTCTCTCCCCCCCACATAGAGATTATGCCGGTGGCTCATTACATTCAGGTGCATTCAAGTCCAGGAAAAAAAATATTTGCATTTAATCATTATATTTGTGGTACAGTTGTGAGGCAAGTACATTTGACTGGTGAGACACATTCTTGATCCATACTTGGAATCAGTACTGGTATCAGCACCGGTGCGTGAAGACAAGCTAGTTCCAGAGCTGCTGGTTGGTGTCCAGGTAATCTGGTGGTGGCGCGGTGCCCAGTTCTGGCAGTGGGAACCCGGTTGGTTCACGTTGCCTGCTCTTGGGGTCTTGGCTGTTGCTCCTAGCGTCGGGCAGGTTTACAGATGCCTGTGACCTCCCTGTCCTTTCCTTATAACCCGGGTTGCTGCTGCTCCCTGAGGAGCAGTTGTCTGGCAGTGCGCAGGGAACTGCTGACTCGCTTGCCTTGTCGTTATTTGGTTTGGGATCCTGGTTGGTCCCAGTCCCATTTGGGAGAACCGTTTCAGGTGATCCTTTGTTCCTGGGTGTAGCCTTGGTGGCGATAGGGTTTGGGGGCTGTGCCTTAGTGCAGTTTGCTCTTTCAGGCTCGTGGCGATTGGTGCCATTGGGTGCCTGCGAGGTGGAGCCAATCAGGGGCAGGGTATTGATACCGGTGCCGTTGCCCTCCTGTGATCGCTTGCTCTGCAGCTTTTCTATATTAGGTACTTATGGCCACACTCCGTGGTGCATCACTCTGGTCCCAGGGACGCAGGTTACAGCTGGACCTGTGTGCTCCCGATGGTGGTTTGCCTGCTACATTATCTGAATACAGTTGAAATCCTACATCGCACAACGTTTCATTACCCATTGTAGATAAACTGTAGCTCTGATTGCAATCGCACGGCTTTTCTCTGCTTATTACATGTATAAAACTCTGATCATCAATTACAAGCTTTACATTTAACTCACAGTTTCTATTACATTGATTGAGAATGTGGAACTGTCCCTTTAAGTGTGGTGGGTTGCTCGACTCCTTTAAGAGAGCCTTGCTATCTTTACCCCAATCCTCCTCTTCGCGTGGTACCACATGTTCCTCCATCAGCGCTGCACCTCGTGGTCTGGCCACCGCCATCTTTTTCTTCAGCGCTTCACCTCGTGGTTTGGGCGCCATCTTTCTTCCATCCACGATGTCGACTGCTGTGATGCTCTTTTCCCTGGGTTCTGCCACCGAAGCTGGGAAGTCGCCTTTGGATCCAATTTTCTTCCTCCGGAGTCCTGCCACCCGGAAGGTGCGTTCGGGCCGTCTCAGCTGGATCATCTCCACACAGTCGTGCTGGGTGCCTCTGGTGTTGTGCTGGTCTGCTCTCTGGTGCCGGATCCAACCTCAGATGGGGGCTTGCTTTGCCTCTGAGCGTGGGGGACATCGATAACTGGAGGGATGAAATCTTCCCAGCTCCAATGGATCTTCTTCATCCACCTTCTTCCAAGTAGCGTTGGTCCATCACCTGCAACAATCCAGAGAGGTAACTTGTGCACCACGCCATCATGGAGTACGTTTACATCCGTACTACCAACGACTGGGATAAGTTCATCGGTGTAGGTGCGCAGCTTTGCCTGAACCGGGGACCAACTTGGGTCGTTCAGCTTGATTGTCCCATAGCCTCTCAAAGGCTTCTTGATTCATTACTGACTGGCTCACCCCCGTGTCCACTTCCATGAAGACTGGAACGCCATTTATCTCAACTTCCAACCTCAACGGGAAACATTCTGTGGTGCAAGTAAACATGCTATATACCTCATCATGGGGCTGAGCTGCCTCTCTGACTATCGCTTCATAATCCGTGCTGGATTCATGGCCATCTGCAGACTCTTCATCAACACAGTGAGTCATATTTCTTTTACACATTCGCTGGAGGTGGCCCTTTGTGCTGCAGCCTTTACACACATAGTCCTTAAAACGGCACTGGTGAGCCCTGTAATTCCCCCCACAACGCCAGCATGGTGCTACTCGATTAACCCCCCTCGGCGGACTCTGAGTTAAGGGACACGGAGGCCTGTTCTCTCTCCTCTGAGAATATTCACGTTCTACAGTCCAGCCTCTAAAAGGCGCCACTCTGTGCACAGTACTGGCCGGGTTTGAGTCCTGAGGATGAGTCACCGCCGAGAGCCGCAGGTCGAGGTCATGAATGCCTGGCTCACGGAGATGGCCTTCTGCAGTGTGACTGTGGTATCCGCGTCTGTGAAGAAGGCCCTCATGGCCGATTCCGATGACAAAGATATCCCACAGCGCTTCGATGAGGTGGTCGCCAAAATCACATGGTGCCGCCAGCCTCTGCAGCATATTTCGCGATTTCCTGGCCTTCGGGCCGTCGGTGTATATAAAACCAATGTCTGGCTGTGGGGATGCTCTCTTTGGATCAGCGTTACAAGCTCCTCGTACGTCTTGGTCATTGTTTTCGCTGGTGCCAGCAAACCTCTGACGAGGCCATAGACAGTAGGCCCACAACTGGTTAGCAGGATAGCTCTGCGCTTATCAGCCAGTGTGGCCGGATTATCGTCTGTCAGGTCGTTTGCTGTGAAGAAATGGTCAAGCCTCTCCACAAAGGCGTCCCAATCATCACCATCGGCGAACGGCTGCAACGTACCAAAGTTAGCCATTTTCGCGTGAAGGTCCGCCAATTGTTATGTCTTTGGATGCTCTGATAACGTCTCTATGAGGCACTGTATTGCACTTGAACTGTAGTGACCTTAGTCCATTTAATATAACTCCAGAGTGAGGATCACACATGGTGGCCTGCCTTTTATACTAGACCAGGCACACCTGTACAGGTAACCTACAAGTCTCCCACTCCAGTGCCCTCTGGTGGCACACCTTAGTGACCATACAGCTGGTGTACAAGTTTCCCATAGTAGTGCCCTCTGGTGGCACATCATGTGTAATAGTAAAAGCAGTAAACATGTCTAGATACATGATAAAAGCCACATAGCGACATGCAACATCGTCAAGAAGACTATTGGAGTCCTAACGCAGTGCTTCAGATGCCTGGACCATTCCAGTAGCAGTAAGCAGTACCACCCTGACCAGGTCGCTGAGTTGCCTCTCTGACTATCGCTTCATAATCCGTGCTGGATTCATGGCCATCTGCAGACTCTTCATCAACACAGTGAGTCATATTTCTTTTACACATTCACTGGAGGTGGCCATTTGTTCTGCAGCCTTTACACACATAGTCCTTAAAAGGGCACTGGTGAGCCCTGTGATTCCCTCCACAATGCCAGCATGGTGCTACTCAATTAGCCCCCCTCGGCAGACTCTGAGTTAAGGGACACGGAGGCCAGGTCGCTGAGTTTATTGTGGCGTAGAAAAAGCAGCAAACCTGAGGATTGGGAGAAATTTAGAATTCAGCAGTGGAGGACAAAGGGTTTAATTAAGAGGGGGAAAATAGAGTACGAGAAGAAGCTTGCTGGGAACACAAAAACTGACTGCAAAAGCTTCTATAGATATGTGAAGAGAAAAAGATTAGTGAAAACAAATGTAGGTCCCTTGCAGTCGGATTCAGATGAATTTATAATGGGGAACAAAGAAATGGCAGACCAATTGAACAAATACTTTGGTTCTGTCTTCACGAAGGAAGACACAAATAACCTTCCGAAAGCACTAGGGGACCGAGGGTCGAGTGAGAAGGAGGAACTGAAAGATATCCTTATTAGACGGGATATTGTGTTAGGGAAATTGATGGGATTGAAGTCCGATAAATCCCCGAGGCCTGATAGTCTGCATCCCAGAATACTTAAGGAAGTGGCTCTAGAAATAGTGGATGCATTGGTGATCATTTTCCAACAGTCTATCAACTCAGGATCAGTTCCTATGGACTGGAGGGTAACTAATGTAACACCTCTTTTTATAAAAGTGAGGGAGAGAGAAAGTGGGTAATTAGCCTGACATCAGTGGTGGGGAAAATGTCAGAATCAATTATTAAGGATGAAATAGCAGTGCATTTGGAAAGCAGAGACAGGATCGGTCCAAGTCAGCATGGATTTATGAAGGGGAAATCATATTTGACAAATCTTCTGGAATTTTTTGAGGATGTAACTAGTAGAGTGGACAAGGGAGAACCAGTGGATGTGGTGTATTTGGACTTTCAAAAGGCTTTTGACAAGTTCCCACACAAGAGATTGGTGTGCAAAATTAAAGCACATGGTATTGGAGGTAATATACTGACGTGGATAGAGAACTGGTTGGCAGACAGGAAGCAGAGAGTTGGAATAAACAGATCCTTTTCAGAATGGCAGGTAGTGACTAGTGGAGTGCCGCAGGGCTCAGTGCTGGGACCCCAGCTCTTTACAATATACATCAATGATTTGGATGAAGGAATTGAGTGTAATATCTACAAGTTTGCAGATGACACTAAACTGGGTGGCGGTGTGAGCTCTGAGGGGGACGCTAAGAGGCTGCAGGGTGACTTAGACAGGTTAGGTGAGTGAGCAAATGCATGGCAGATGCAGTGTTATGTGGATAAATGTGAGGTTATCCACTTTGGGGGCAAAAACACGAAGAGAGATTATTATCTGAATGGTGGCAGATTAGGAAAAGGGGAGGTGCAACGAGACCTGGGTGTCATGGTTCATCAGTCATTGAAAGTTGGCATACAGGTGCAGCAGGTGGTAAAGAAGGCAAATAGTATACTGGCCTTCATAGCTAGGGGATTTGAGTATAGGAGCAGGGCGGTCTTACTGCAGTTGTACAGGGCCTTGGTGAGGCCTCACCTGGAATATTGTGTTCAATTTTGGTCTCCTAATCTGAGGAAGAACGTTCTTGCTATTGAGGGAGTGCAGCGAAGGTTCACCAGACTGATTCCCGGGATGGCCGGTCTGACATATGAAGAGAGACTGGATCAACTGGGCCTTTATACATTGTAGCTTAGAAGGATGAGAGGGGATCTCATTGAAACATATAAGATTCTGACGGGACGGGACAGGTTAAATGTGGGTAGATTGTTCCTGATGTTGGGGAAGTCCAGAACCAGGGGACTGGACTTAGGATAAGGGGTAGGCCATTTAGGACTGAGATGAGGAGAAACTTCTTCAGTCAGGGAGTTGTTAACCTGTGGAATTCCCTGCTGCAGAGAATTGTTGATGCCAGTTCATTGGATATATTCAAGAGGGAGTTAGATATGGCCCTTACGGCTAAAGGGAATCAAGGGGTATGAGGAGAAAGCAGGAAATGGGTACTAAGGGAATGATCAGCCATGATCTTATTGAATGATGGTGCAGGCTTGAAGGGCCAAATGGCCTACTGCTGCACCTATTTACTATGTTTCTATGTTGCATGCTGCATAACCTAATTATAAGGAGGACACAACTAATGCCAGATGGGGCTGCAGGTCCACCTCCAGAAGGAAGGGAGATGGAAGAGCCAGCCGGCAAGGAGCAAGTGGAGGAAGAGGTGGAAGAAAAGGCTGGTGAGGACCTAGTGGAGGGCAATCAGCCAGTCGATCTAGCACTGGTCCCACCCCCCCGAAGACCAGTACCCAGCGGCAGTTACGCGACTGCTAAGCTATTGCGTCAGCAGCTTATTTATGAATGCTTTTCATGACCTTTCATTGTGGATACTCACATTTACATTTACTGTTACGCAAAAGTTGCATTTGCGTAGAATTACGTTTCTGCCTTGCCTGCAGTTGCCTGGCATTTTCATTCATGCTTAAGTAAACTTTTGTTACAATAATACAATGCTCAAGTAATGCAGAACAATTGTTAAAATGTTATGCTTAATGTAACTATGAGAGAATGCACAACAATTGTTAAACTCAATAAAAAAAAATTATTTTACAGAACGAATTATTAAAAATATTTTATCAACACCCTCCCTCCCACCCCTCCCCCCACCCCAAACAACAAAGAACATAAGAATATAAAAAATATGAGCAGAAGTAGGCCCTGTGGACCCTCAAGCCTGCTCCGCCATTCAATAAAATCATGGCTGATCATCAACCTCAACTCCACAAAGAACGAACGAACTTTAAAAAAATGAACAATTATGATGAAAAAAAACCCCTCCCCACCTGCGCCCACGTTTCCCTAGAGGTCCTTTCCCACCCCGTGTTTTAACACCACCCACCCGTTTTGGTCCCCGCAGACCGAGACGAAGCTGGTGTGGTGGTGGTGTGGGACTGGAAGACAAAGCATGACGATGTTCATCTTCCGAGTCAGGAGAAACTGTATCCTCCGTACCCACTTGAGTGCTAGGGGTTGCATTGGACCCAACACGACACCTTGGGGTGCAGCGCCGTGTCCAGTCAGCAACGCATGCCGAAGGGCATTGGTTGCGGTACTCTGCTCTCTGATCCCCTCCAAGGTCTGTCGTGCTAACTCAGTTTGCATGACAGACCAGTTGGAGAAGATCGTGGAGAACTGATGGAACCGCTGGATAAGCTCATGACTGTCTCCCTGCACATGGAGATCAAGCACTAAGTCTGCCCTTCCGAGGTAGGTGATTGCTCACCGCGCTGACCCGACTTCTGTGGGGTCGGCGTGTGCAATATGTCGTGCCTTGGCGTCGTCAGCTGCACACCGCTTGGTCCTGGTGCCTCATCGCTCTCAACTGAGATAACCACAGGCTCATCCCCCCGCACCCCCCCCCCCCACATCAACAGCCGCCTCGTGCAGGAGCTCCAGCTCTTCAGCCTCCTCCTGCTCCTCCTCCTCCTCTAGGCGAGGAAAGTGCTCAGGTTCCTCCAGCTCCACCGATGGAGAAGGTGAAGATGCTATTGCCGACTGCGCCTGTGCCAGTGTATCAGGTTTACCTTAAAAACACATATGATGACATTTTCACGGAGCTTATTAGAACATAACGGTGAACATTACCAAGAGACGTTAACATATCAATACTTTTCACTACCCAGAAAGCTGTAGCTGCTGCAATCCCTGCTTCTTATGCATGCATGAAATGACATGACATCATTAGTACATCATAAGCACATTACCAGTATATTGCATTTTGCATTATAATTACAGGACATTAGATCAGTTACATACTTAAGTTTTTAATACTGTTTTTAACACAGTTCGACAAATTAAAAATTACTCACGTGACGCATGGCTGGGTTCGGCCAGACCACGGGTGGTGGCCGAACGGTTATCACGGCCAACCAGCCCAGCCGCACGCTCTTTGATTTCAGATAATGGTTGCAGCTGAGCAATGCTGCTCCCTGTCTGCCGTTGCTCTGCATTGTTAATAGATATCTTCTTCTGCAAACGCGAAAAAAGCATGGCATGGCATGGCATAAGCTAATGGACTAGGTAGTATCTTGAGGTCACAACAGTTTAAAATGTTTAAAATGTTACATGCTGGTGGGTCAGATCATGCTGTCCGGATCTTAGCATGGTTTACGGAACACACTTAAGAATGACAAACTTAAATTCAATGCAGGACATTCATTGCCGTGATAAAAATTTCCATGCAAAAGTAAAACATTACATACAGATTATAAAATATTAAGTGCAAATTACTGTTCGCATGGTTTGACTAATACATTCAAGAATTAGATTCAATGCAGGAGAGTCATTATTCTAATAAAAATTTGCATGCATCAGTAAAATATAAAATATAAAATGCAACTTATTCTTGCTGCAGACACCAAGCTATTCCTGCACTGGTCAGCCCCTCGCGCCTCATGGGATGAAGACGAAACCAAGGCTGCAATCTCCGCCCAAATTTTATGGTAGACACGGGGTGGCGGTTTCCCATGCACACCCTGTGTCAAATTGGCCGACCTTGCATGCACCTCATTGACAAGGGCCTCGTTTGCCTCGTCACTAAAGGGTTTAGCCCTTTTCCTCTCTGATTCAGTCTCCAAAGTCAGTTTCAGAATGGATATACAAGTATACAATTATTTAGATACAACTATTTAGATTTAAATTTGATTTTTCAATTGGAATCACTGCAAATATAGTGAGTCTAACCTTCCTGCTTCATCCTCTCTCAATCTCCTCTCTCTCTCTCTCTCTCTCTATCCCTCCCTCTGCCTTCTGAGCACGTATGATGACCCCTGACCTCCCGAAACAAGGTAAACCCAGTCGGCCGGAAAAAAAATCTCACATGCGCAGAAGTCCGTTGCTAGGGAAGCTTTTGACTTCCTCGTTTGGTGGGCAAACGCGACATCACCGAAAAATCAGATCGTCCATTCCACATCGCTGGCCTATGGCCAAATGGAAAATCGCAACAAGAAAATGGGCTACGTACCAGCGATCAGTAAGGCTGAGACGTCCTACATTGCTGGAACAAGGCCCATTTTTTGGGGCGATAGCCACCTAGAGGAAAGTCTAACCCAACTATGATTCCATGCAGCGCGGAGGCCCAGTGGTTGTGATGCTAATACTGGAATTTCGACCTATTCATTTTCGATAGCCTGTTTTCTTCCCATCCTGTGTGCTTTTTAAAAAAAAACTCAATCATGAGTGTTTTTGTGAGTACAACAATGCAGGATGAAATGGAGAGAGAGGGGGAGGGGGGCGGTGGGGGGGGGGGGGGGAAGAAGAGGAGGTACAATATTACAGCAGGAAACAAATATAATGAAAATATTTTTTAAAATTCACAACATCATGATTGAACTGAACTATCAAATTGTATTTATGTGTTTGAGCACAATCTTTTGAAGGCTTCAGGTTCTCTTGAAACTCTGGGGTTGAACTTCACCATCATCGCAGCCGTCACTCTGTTTACATAGGATATACGGCTCAGAAACAGGCCATTCGGCCCAACCAGTGCATGCTGTCAGTTCAGAGAAGATGCACAATTTCCCAGCAAGCATCAGTAGGATCTCAGTCCAAGTGAAGGACAATGGGCTGGATTTTGCTTGCTAGCCATTCAATCCACCTACACTTGCCCACAGACTTTCTATGGAATTCGGCACTGGAACTTGGGGTGATTAGAAATCCATTTCGGCGCAACGCCCTATACAGGGGATCTGTGTGAACAAAGCAAGTAACTGTGTTTCTCCTTAACAAATCCATTTTTAAGAATTCTTAATGAGCAGCACAGTCTAAACCAGGAAGTGCAAGTTAGAATATTTAATTCAATGCCAAATCATGTACAGAAAGCAAAAGAGAAAGAGGGAAAGATGGGATTAAGAGAGAGAAATAAGAAACAGAAAGAAGCAAATAAAAATATTTAAATAATTTTTTTAAACCTCCAACAATAATTAAAATCTGAAGGAATGAGGCTCCACACCTGTAAAAGTTAATTTTGCAAAAGAATATAAGAACATAAGAATTAGGAATAGGAGTAGGCCATCTAGCCCCTTGAGCCTGCTCCACCCATTCAACAAGGTCATGGCTGATCTGGCCGTGGATCTGTGCCAGAGAGCTTGTTCTGCAGCAATTAGGACCCATCAGCTGTTAAGAATCCATTTACACTGGAATGGACAAGTGGTAACCTTTTCCAGTGTATTTAGTGGGCCATCTGCGAGCACCATCGGAGCAGGCCGGGCAGCGGAAGGAGCAGTGTGGCGGCAAACCACTCCAGGGAGCAGCACATACTGGAACAGGAGAGAAACGGCAGTGAAGAGTGATGACACCAAGATCCAGGTCAGTGATTGGAGCGTGGGCAGGTACAGCAGGAGCGTCGAGGTCAGGGCGAAGGAGCGGCGAGAGATTGTAGAGGGACATGATCGGGGCCCAGGAGAGGCATGAGTTCGGGGCCCAGAGAGGCGAGGGCCCAGGGGCAGCACGGGCCAGCCCACACTGCGATATGTGCGCGCACTAGGTCTGTGCAGCAGAGCTGGTCTCCAGTCGTCTTGGTTAATCCTTGCCACTGGACCAAGACCTAGCTCTGTCAAACCTGTGTGGTGGCTGGTGTGACACGTTAAAAAAAAATCCACGCACAGGCATCTTCCACTCTTGAAGATTTAGTTTGGGATCTGGAATATTAGGTCCTTCATTGAAACACCTGTGAACTTTTTGACGTGGAAGCAAGTCATCCTCGATTCAAGGGACTGCCTATGATATGATGATGAGTGGGAAAGTACAACACTTTCAAGCATTCCATGTGTTTCAATGCCAAGAGTCTAAGGAATAGGATAACTCGGACAGCAACTTCTTGATTTCCACGTTTAACTGCGCACGTGCGGACGGCGGAATTTGCTTACCCACTTACTCTTTTTAATAACGGTGAGTGCTGATAGCCTCACTTATTTCTACCGCAAAATCCAGGCCAATATCTCATGGTGGAAAGCGATTTGAGTTTCTTTCTAAATTTTTCCCCAACAATTTGAAAACAAGCTACAGTTCCATTACTTTTTCATGGAGAATGTTCACATTTATTATCAACGGATTAATTTTTAGTACTACAGGTATATAAAGAAAACACTAGGAGGCTAAAATGTGCCCCCTAGTACCACACTCCAGATGCAAGTCTGCCAGGAGAGCAGTGTAAGGGCTGGAACCCTGATATACCAGATCCTAGACTCTGCTCGAAGTTCTGGTGAGGGTTGGGGGGAGCTGATTGGGGAAGGACCTTTATTCACCAAAACATTGTTGCTGATATTAAAGGGGGCAGGGAATGCAATGCCAGCCCTCAGCCTGGGGCCTACCTAGGGGTTTGCAAGCCTGGTTCCTAAAGAAAAGAGTCATCTTTTTGGATGAACAGTGTCCTGGCCAAACAAACTCTCTCAACCACTACCAAGAACAAATGATCTTTTGTGGAATCTTGCAAAATGGCTGGCATATATGTGATAATAGTCATGCAATTTCAAAGTAATGAATTTTATGTTAAGTACTCAGTTCTTTCTGATACACACAAAGCACGATATAATTGCAAGCCATTTCTCTCCAAGTACTTTGGACACTGGATTGATAGCCTTAGCCACTTTGTTTCCCCCATTCTATCTACATTTCAAGGGTAAGTCCATCCTTCAAACAATCCAGGAACGCAGGCTTTTTTCCATGTTCTTGAATAAAACTTTAATTTCCTTACAGGTTCCCAATAGTTTCAATGCAAAAAATGAAGAAATCTAAAGACGAGCATATTTGCGTGCCACACTTTACTCGGAGTTCTCAAAAGTTATGAACATTTCTGTGTTGAAAAAATCTCAACCTCAAACTCTCATTATCTGATGTTTGAAAATAAACAGTGCCTTATTAATTGCATTCACCATGCTGTACAATGACAGGGAAAGTAAATTCCATTTGTTCAAATGATTAACAACTTGCACCAAATAGACTCAAATTTGATTGTATTTCCATTCCTGGTCAGCCATTAGTTTTAACTCAAAAGACTTAAATCTCTCCAAGGCAGTGCTAGTCATTGATAACTGCACATAGTCTTCTCAGACAAAAATATTTCTTATTTTTCCTTAGAACCTTTTATATCCCAATTTGCAACTAATATTGATGTTAGAGATTAAACCAGTATTTGTGGATCACCCATTGTTTTAATAATCGAAGAAAAAAGTTTATATATTATTTTTAAGCCTGAACTGAAAGGAACTCTATTCTGGAATACATCCCAATATCTACTGCCAAGGGTTCTAGTGCTAAAGTAAACAGTAGTATAGCAGTAGAGACAGAAGACAGTCTTGTCTAGTGCCTATTTTTAAAATGGAAAGAAATCAATCCACTGGGTGTTAATGACACTCGAGGAGCAAATTATATACCGCAGTCTATTCTATTCAACAATATTGTGGCTTGTATATTAAGCGCAACTCTCATTATCAGCAGTTTCATTCAAAAACCGACCCAATCTTCACAATGTAGTAAGTTCAGGATAACAAATAACTTTTTACTGGCTGGTGTAATATTTAAATGTTTACAAAGGTTTTGTGATCTTTACTAAGTAGCGATATAGTATAGTTATTGCCAAATATTCAGTTTTCTTTAACTCCTTCCCAATATGCCCCAGCCTCAGGGTGAATCTCTCCGGGCTGCTGTTGTATCTTCTATATTTGACCTGAAAGAATGCTTATGGCCTTGCTGCATTTGCACGTGCAATTTTGGTAAAAGGGAAAAACCAGGAGAGTGAGAGTGTGAGAGAGTGAGAGTGTGAGAGTGTGAGAGTGTGAGAGAGTGAGTGCTTGTGTGGCGATATTTCCAGCTTGCGCATTAAAAAAGAGTTTTCAGATCGCCGACTTCTCGCCCATTCTCAAAGCATCTAGTCTCCATTTTTGAAAATGGGTGTTACCGCGAGCGATATAAAATGGGTGGTAGAGTTAAATTTTTTTGACCTTCTGTCGTAAAGTATGGCTGTTCTTAGCAACAGCATGGCATCGCTCGATTCCCGCGATTCAGGGGACCAAGTGTCATCATGACATGCGCAGAAGAGACGACAGAGAGGGAGCTGAGAGGGACTGAAGGCGTGTCTGGGTGTGGTGTGGCTGCTTTGGGAGGAAGGAGGGAGACTTTAAAGCTTCACAGCAAGTAGGCAAACAAAAAGTAGCTGTTACCAGCCACATATTTGCCTGAATTTGGCCTACAATGGAGAGGAGGAGGCATCACAGCATGCTGTGGAGACTGACGCTGGAGAGAGCAGTGAGGTGGGAGAGGAGCACATTGGAGGGCGCAAAAGAGCCAGGAGGTTCTCGGATGAGGCGAATGCCTCCCTCCTGCAGGAGGTCGAGTCACGCTGGGGTGATTTGACACAGGGAGGGCGTGGGAAGCCCACCCCAAAGGCATACCAGAAGATATGGACAGATATAGCAGAAGTGATCTACATAAGAATTAGGAACAGGAGTAGGCCATCTAGCCCCTCGAGCCTGCTCCGCCATTCAACAAGATCATGGCTGATCTGGCCGTGGACTCAGCTCCACTTACCCGCCTGCTCCCCATAACCCTGAATTCCCTTATTGGTTAAAAATCTATCTATCTGTGACTTGAATACATTCAACGAGCTAGCCTCAACTGCTTCCTTGGGCAGAGAATTCCACAGATTCACAACCCTCGGAGAAGAAATTTCTGCTCAACTCGGTTTTAAATTGGCTCCCCCGTATTTTGAGGTTGTGCCCCCAAGTTCGAGTCTCCCCGACCAGTGGAAACAACCTCTCTGCCTCTATCTTGTCTATCCCTTTCATTATTTTAAATGTTTCTATAAGATCCCCCCTCATCCTTCTGAACTCCAACGAGTAAAGACCCAGTCTACTCAACCCATCATCATAAGGTAACCCCCTCATCTCCGGAATCAGCCTAGTGAATCGTCTCTGTACCCGCTCCAAAGCTAGTATATCCTTCCTTAAGTAAGGTGACCAAAACTGCACGCAGTACTCAAGGTGCAACCTCACCAATACCCTATACAGTTGCAGAAGGACCTCCCTGCTTTTGTACTCCATCCCTCTCGCAATGAAGGCCAACATTCCATTCGCCTTCCTGATTACCTGCTGCATCTGCAAACTAACTTTTTGGGATTCATGCACAAGGACCCCCAGGTCCCTCTGCACCGCAGCATGTTGCAATTTCTCCCCATTCAAATAATATTCCCTTTTACTGTTTTTATTCCCCCAAGGTGGATGATCGCATACTTTCCGACATTGTATTCCATCTGCCAAACCTTAGCCCATTTGCTTAACCTATCTAAATCTCTTTGCAGCCTTTCTGTGTCCTCTACACAACCCGCTTTCCCACTAATCTTAGTGTCATCTGCAAATTTTGTTACACTACACTCTGTCCCCTCTGCCAGATCATCTATGTATATTGTAAACAGTTGTGGTCCCAGCACCGATCCCTGTGGCACACCACTAACCACCGATTTCCAACCCGAAAAGGACCCATTTATCCAGACTCTCTGCTTTCTGTTCGCCAGCCAATTGTCTATCCATGCTAATACATTTACTCTGACTCCACTAACCCTTATCTTCTGCAGTAACCTTTTGTGTGGCACCTTATCGAATGTCTTTTGGAAATCTAAATACACCACATCCATCGGTACACCTCTATCCACCATGCTCGTTATATCCTCAAAGAATTCCAGTAAATTAGTTAAACATGATTTCCCCTTCATGAATCCATGCTGCGTCTGCTTGATTACACTATTCCTATCTAGATGTCCCGCTATTTCTTTCTTAATGATAACTTCAAGCATTTTCCCCACTACAGATGTTAAACTAACCGGCCTATAGTTACCTGCCTTTTGTCTGCTCCCTTTTTTAAACAGAGGCATTACATTAGCTGCTTTCCAATCCGCTGGTACCTCCCCAGAGTCCAGAGACTTTTGGTAGATTATAACGAATGCATCTGCTATAACTTCCGCCATCTCTTTTAATATCCTGGGATGCATTTCATCAGGACCAGGGGACTTGTCTACCTTGAGTCCCATTAGCCTGTCCAGCACTACCCCCCTAGTGATAGTCTCAAGGTTCTCCCTTCCCACATTCCTGTGACCAGCAATTTTTGGCATGGTTTTTGTGTCTTCCACTGTGAAGACCGAAGCAATATAATTGTTTAAGGTCTCAGCCATTTCCACATTTCCCTTTATTAAATTCCCCTTCTCATCTTCTAAGGGACCAACATTTACTTTAGTCACTCTTTTCCGTTTTATATATCTGTAAAAGCTTTTACGATCTGTTTTTATGTTTTGAGCAAGTTTACTTTCGTAATCTATCTTTCCTTTCTTTATTGCTTTCTTAGTCATTCTTTGCTGTCGTTTAAAATTTTCCCAATATTCTATTTTCCCACTAACCTTGGCCACCTTATATGCATTGGTTTTTAATTTGATACTCTCCTTTATTTCCTTGGTTATCCACGGCTGGTTATCCCTTCTCTTACCGCCCTTCTTTTTCACTGGAATATATTTTTGTTGAGCACTATGAAAGAGCTCCTTAAAAGTCCTCCACTGTTCCTCAATTGTGCCACCGTTTGGTCTGTTTCCAGTCTACTTTAGCCAACTCTGCCCTCATCCCACTGTAGTCCCCTTTGTTTAAGCATAGTACACTCGTTTGAGACACTACTTCCTCATCCTCAATCTGTATTACAAATTCAACCATACTGTGATCACTCATTCTGAGAGGATCTTTTACTAGATCATCGTTTATTATTCCTGCCTCATTACACAGGACCAGATCTAAGATAGCTTGCTCCCTTGTAGGTTCTGTAACATACTGTTCTAAGAAAACAATCCCGTATGCATTCCATGAATTCCTCCTCCAGGCTACCCCGTGCGATTTGATTTGACCAATCGATATGTAGGTTAAAATCCCCCATGATTACTGCCGATCCTTTTTCACATGCCTCCATTATTCCCTTGATTATTGCCCTCCCCACCATGAAGTTATTATTTGGGGGCCTATAAACTACACCCACCAGTGACTTTTTCCCCTTACTATCTCTAATCTCCACCCACAATGATTCAACATTTTGTTCATTAGAGCCAATATCGTCTCTCACAACTGCTCTGATGTCATCCTTTATTAACAGAGCTACCCCACCTCCTTTCCCTTCTTGTCTATCTTTCCGAATCATCAGATACCCCTGTATGTTTAATTCCCAGTCTTGGCCACCCTGCAACCACATTTCTGTAATGGCCACCAAATCATCTCGTCGGCGACCAATGAGGTTCATGAGGGCAACCAATGCCGCAAACGATGGAATGACCTTGTGGGATCCGCAAGAGTATTACATTGATTTACATGTACTTATGTATTTATATAATTTGATTTTTAACAGTCATGAGTGACTATCATCAGATGTGAGGTCTTTCACTTTTACCAGGAATGTTTTACTCAAAGCCTACGGTCACGGTGTACGTCTTTAGGCAAAGAATGATAATTTTCATAATAATCATGATTACATCTGTCAGTTGTGTGTTGTATCAGTCTCTGTGACAGTACCTAGCAAAGATATCACACAATGATCTCATGCCATGTTGTCACGTCACCTTTTACAGAAGAAGCTATCGACGATGAGGTCTGTGCAGAGAACGGGTGGGACAGGGAGGCCACCAGTCCCCAGCGACATCACACTCGTGGGGAAGCACCCCCGGACAGCCACAGATGCATCTGCAGACCCTGAAGTGATGCCACGTGAGTAATGTTTACACCATTCCATGATGTAAAGTCAATACATGCCAGAACCACTCATATCCGAACAATCACATATGATAGATGATTTCTAAAACTGTCATAGAAATAATGATGGCCTAATGAAAATCATTGGAATGCAAATGTGTTGGTGGTCATGAAAAGTGATGTCTGCGATGATTTTGAGAGCGGTGGTGCTTTTGTCGTGCATACGCTGTGTGTAGCGCTGGACTCACCTGGTCACCCTAGCACCCCCCTTCTCTAATAACCTCATTTGTGTTTTGCAGCTCAGCCAGCAGCGCGTCCCAAGGTAAGGCCACAGAGGCCAGAAGGTGGGGGCGCGGGGCCCGACTCTCCGGACGATCCAACATCTGGTGCTGACGAGCTCAGATTCTCGGCCGTCAATCCGCTGGGTCTGTTCTCCACGGATGAGAGCGCGGAGTTCGAGGAACTGCATCGCCACGCTCCAGAAGTCAATTTCACCCCAAGGCCATCTAGTGGTCCTCCGGTCATTCCCGCTTCCACTCTGGAGGTACTAGCCCCAAGCACCTTGCCACAAGGCACCCCATTTGTCCCCAGGACAACGCCAACCCCGCAGAGGTCTCGTGGACGTGGCAAGTCTGTTCCACAAGCGCCACATGACAGCAGAGAGATGGTACAGTTGTTCAGGAGTACTGTAGACATTGGTGACCAGCTCATCAAAGCATTGGGGAGCATATCCCGACAGTTGGCCACCATGACCGAGTACATTCCGCGGATGGCAGAGGCCCTGGATGCGACAGCCAGGAACACTGCTGCCACAGGCCTCCCAGTGGTCCCCGAGTGCGACACTTCATCCCTCGGTTCCGCACCACCACTGCGAACGACAGATGAGAGCAAGGACCAAGATCCTGCTTCTGCATCAGAGAATGTTGCCCCCTCAGCACCCCCCGCTCCCTCCCGTGCAACGACCGCGTCTGCTTTCATCCCCCCACAATGAGGCACCGCTAAGGAGCTCCTCGGCCAGGCATTGTGGAGCGAGGAGGGGAAGGGGTATTGGTGGGGAGAAGGGGAGGTGGGAAGGAACGTGAGGTGCATGTCTGCAGGTGATGGCTGTGTTATATCTCCATCTGGGTGTATGCAATTTGTTGTAATGTATGGGGGCTAGGGACCACCCTCCTGCTTTGCATTTGTATTCTGTGTTGCTGGACAAATTGAACATTTGATTGATGTCAATGGTGGAAAAAGTGGGGTCTGGGCGGGGGTTGGGTGTTATTGGCTGTGACACTTATGATTTCAGACCAATGTTGGTAAAAAATTTTTGTTATTGAACATAAGCTTGTTGCACATTGTCTCAGATAGCTGCACTGTTACACATTGGTGATTCCTTAACATGAAAGGGTTAAATACAACTTACCATCAATCAACGTAAACTTTAACTGGCACCAAAGTGATGGGCACCACTGATGTCTGAGCTGCACACACAGCAGTGTGTCAGCGTTGTCACTCACATCAACGCTCTTTCAGGCAAATCATTCAGATATCAGCTCCTCATGTAAGAGTGCGATTTTAAAAATGCTAGCCACTGTTCATTCAGAACAAGTTCCACTCTTTCTGGGCAGTTTTTTGGGCGAGCGATATTTTGGGCGATGTGTGAGTGAGGTGGTGAAAGTGATGGTGGGCGATCTCCTGGGCTTTAGTTTCACCAAATGTGCTCTTTACAACAAAAAAAAGTGGGCGGGCAGTATTATTGAGTCTCGGCGTTAATTGGGCGCGGAAAGTAACACTGGGCGATATTATGGCCGTTGATTTCGCCCATTCTGATGATTACGCCCCCAAAAAAATGGGCAGGCGGTAATATTTTTTTCCTGCCGTTAAGCACATGGGGAAAGTAACGCTTAGAACTAACTTTCCTAAAAATGCCCGTCAGTTTCCATTTTGTGCCAAAATGGGCGATATATGGGCGTTAAATGTCATTTCAGCAGCAAAATGGGCATTAAGTGGGCGTTAAGCATGCAAAAAAAGTGGAGGTTCTAGCCCAAAGTGCTGAAGGGGAGCGCATAGTTTAAACACCCATTTACACCTAAACTTCAAAATGGTAAATTGGAAGTTTGTTTGAAAACTCGAGATTAAGGAGGTTCCACAAACCTAATGAAATGAGAGATCAACCGAACAAAAAGTTTAATATACTTGAATTTTATTCTTGCCATATATTACAAGTGAGAGAGGAAACCATTGGTAACCCAGATGTAAAAGCATGGACTTCAAATATGCTAACGGGGCTAAAATTCCGTCCTCACTGAGTCAGTCCGACGTGCACATGGACCCAGCGAGGCCTCGCAAATGACGTTTTTTGCGGCGAGACGCGCATGCGCCAAAATCTGGCTTTTCCGATCTGTCAAGATTTCTAAAGACAGATCCCCCACATCCTCGGGAGAAGGACATCCGCGCAGGAGAGATTGGCTATTTGCCCAGCGCATGTCCTGCAAACTCATACGCCTGGTGAAAGCAGGTGCATCGCTTACTTTTACCAGGGTAAGCGTTTTAAAACATATAAAAATTAAATTTAACACATATTTTTATGTTTAAAAACCCTGTCCATTAAGGCAAGTTTATTTTAAACCGTATTAAAACACATTGGGCCCGAATTTGGTGGACTTACCACCAGCTGCCATTGCGTTTTCTCACCGATCTCCGTTTTTTGAGCGCTCTCACCCCTCAGCGAGTTTGGTGAGGCCCTCATGCCGGCAGGGGAGAGAAGACCGTTGGGGAGCATCCGCTGGTGTCCGTTGGCATGCAACGCCCACAAAAGTCCTCCCGCCTGCTCCCTCCCCAGATTGGTCCGGGCGGTCCTCCGCTCCAGCAGCGGAAGAGACCGCCTTGTGGAGGCAGGTCTTACCTGAACGATAGGTGTGAAGACCTGCAAGAAAAAGTTAGTTCACTTGTTTTCTTCACTTCTTTTAGCCGCGATTTTGTTGGATCGGATTCTCTGAAGGATTTGTAATATTTATTTTTCATTTGTTGAAAATATTTTTTTCCCATTCCCCCCCTCCCGGGGCCCGACTCTATCCTCGGCGTTACTTTGCCGAGGATCGCATTTGCCACCCAGAATCGGCTTGTAATGCCCATTTTATCCGCCAGGTGTTTTTTCCCCCCCATTTTTCCAGTAAATCGTAAACATGGAGTTCCCATTATTATCAATGAGAATACTGCAGAGTGATTGGTGATCCAGTCCAGGCCCACGTGACTGTAGCTTTTTTGTGCGATGGGGGAAATGTTCTTCCCATATGCTACGCATCGAAAGAAGGCCTCCGACCAGAATCGAAGGCGCCTCGGGACCACCAGGTACTTCTGCAAATAAATTTCGGGTCGGAGGCGTTCGTCTGAAGGAAGCCTCCGACCGGAATTTCAGCCCCAATATCCCGTTGTCCCATAATAGATGGTGCCCTTTTTCCTCCTTTTAACATTTTCTCTCTCGATTTTTGCGTACCAATATGACTTCACAATTCTTCTGTCAAGTTAGTGTACTAATTACAGATAACATTGATAAATGAGCCCATTTATAATTCAGTCATGTTTAATGCTGTGCACTTGATTAATTTACAGACCATTTCACTGCATATTAACATTAGGTTAAAGTGTCTGCAATATGACTAAATAGTGAATTCTACAGTTAAACCATAAAGAAGAATATATTAGGCTGCACTCAGGGCATCACGGAGAATTTTGACCTCCATTGTACGCTTTTACTTTTGAGCGCGCACACTCTTATTTATTCAGTTTTGTCTCCTTGCTAGTCCCTCTTGTGGTGGGCATCTGGGAGGCAGGAGTGGGTGCGGTTTGGTGAGCACTCCATTTCCAATTTTAGGTCATCTTTTGCGAAAAGCAGGTGCTCGGAAGGAGATAAAGGTCGTGATTCAATTGGTGGGTTTTGCAGGCACACAAAAATCTACTCATGCAAGTTTTACTCTTGCATTGAAGAATATTACAACTGGGTACAAGCTTGCAACACCTCTCATTAATGTATAGCTAAACATACCACAAAAAAACTTCTGAGTATTAGTCAAGTTTTATTTATCAGAAAAAAACCTACAGTACATTTCATATAAATTAACAGACCTCGAAAAAAAAAAACTCCAAATAGAAATACTAAATACAGTATTGCACTTGGCGATTTTAACAGACTATTGTCAACTTACAGCATTATACAAATATAAGTTATCCTGACACAATAGAATCTAAAATCGACATGCTGTTATATACCTACATTTAAATAATTTAATATTTTGTTGTCTTATGAACAGCAATAAGACACCAAATTTACATTTAAAACACAAAATAACGATGAGGTGTACAGATAAGTGTTTATTATAATAGCTTTATAACTTAATCCTAGTAAAAGCTTAACAGCAGTGCATTTCATTGCCACAACCATCCCCAGCAAACAGAGCTCCACCTTAATACTAGGAAATGTCCACTGCAGACAAACTGCAACCCCCTCACAGCAATACCAGCTCATCCTAACCAAATCAAAAAATACTCGCAACTTTTAACTGTGGTGAGTAATCCCTTTGAGATGAAATTTTTCCGTATGCATATACCTTGCCAAAGTATAGCAGATCACAGGGGTTAGAAAGTGATATTTAAGAAAATAACGGATCTATTACTCATGCAGTTAGTGTTTATCCATTGGACAAAAAATCTAGAACCTGTCCAAATCACTGAATTAATTTATGCTGTCCTGGAATATATATATTTTTAATGTAAAATACGCAGTGCCAGTGAAAGGATTAAACACCTGCAATCACTGATTGTGTTGCCTTCCTCGACAAATCATCAGTTGAGTAGCTACTGACCTAAAGACCCGAAAATCCAGTATCCCTTCAGATCTGTAGTTTGCTGTGAAATGCTTTCCAGAAGATGTTGTGCCCTGTTGCTTTCCTAATGAGCATGCAGTCAGTGAATGCAATGCCCTTATGTAGCAGATAAAGAGTAGTACAATCATATGGCTGAATGGACCAATCAAGTAGTAAGCGATAACATCTTTTCTACGTAATGGGCACAGAGGAGTGTGATAATATGCCATTACATGGGTAGAAACGTATAAGGTAGAAACAGAAAAGGTGGTTTGCATGTAGTCTCTAATTCCTAGGGATAAGATTCATTAACACGTTTGTCTTTCATAGTCACTTTTGCTTTCTGTAAAATAAAAATAAAAAAGTGATTAAAATTTTAATTTGCTGTACAGTAACTCAAATACACAAACATGTTTAGCTTTGCTGAATTGTAAATGAATACTCGTTGGGAGAGATTCACAAGACTAATAGGGCTAAACTATCGCCTTCATTTTTGTCGGTTTTCTCGGCGGTACAGTTGTTTTTGATGAAAAACCGCCCAACGAAAGTTTCCTCTACTTGTTTATTTATTTTTTTTAAAAAAGAGATCCGCCCACATTTTGAAAAGACTGCTGGGTAGCAAACCACCCACAAGCACCGCCGAGAAAACCGCCAGGATCCAAGTTTGGCCTCAATGACCGTCGAGGAAAAGTGCCCATGAAAAGCTGCCTGGTGGTAGGTGAGTACCCTATAAAGAAATGTAAGTTAAAGTTTTTTATAATTATTTTTAAAATTCTAAAACAGTGATTACATTAAAAAAAGTGTTGAGAATGTTTTATAACTTTTTATTTTTTGTTTAAGTGAAAAAATATTTTGAGATTTCCTCCCTCCCTAGGCCCAACCACAGCGCTGGATGAAATTTAAAACATTTTTTTTTAAAGAACCACCCGTTCTTGCTACTTTCATCTGTAACTGCCCAGAACCACCGAGAATCTTGGTGTAAGAACCATTAATCTCGCCGGGCGATTTTAATTACCTAATTAGTGGAAACTTTCATCGGTGTTAACTGATGAAGCTTAGTGGTATTATCTGGACGGCAATCAGGTAGTGAGGGCCTTGTGGAAAGTCTACCCTAATACAGTTCAATGTATTTGCACAAGGAACTGGGAGCCACTTTAAATACTGTTTACGTGCAGAAGCACTTTTGCCTGAATACAGAATAGCACTAGGAGACTCAGAAGAACTGTCGGTTGAAAGTCAAGGTGGTGTTAATATGCTAATTTTGTTTATGATACATGCTGCGGTTAATTAAATCAAATCGTCTAGGCAACAAAATGCAACAATTTGTATTTCGATAGCTTCTTTACCATAGTAAAACATCCCAAGGTGCTTCACAGGAGTGTTATCAAACAAAATTTGACACCGAGCCACATAAGGAGATATTAGGATATTAACCTGTTGAAGGCAGGTTTTAAAAATGTGCTCATCTCTAATACCCATGAGACAGACACTATTGCTCTTCCAGGGCAATATTGTGTTGTTAAAAAAAATGTATGTTTGTCAGCGTTATTTAACTTTTGAAAGATATATATTGGATTCCTTTTGCCCTAAAATGGATGAAAGAGTTGAACTTATGCAAGGCAGATCTTTATAACCATTTTTTCCAGCGCCTCAGAGACCATGAAGAGAAAGGCGAGGAGTCCATAAAGAAATAACCAAAGAACCTCATTTAATGTTGTTAATAGATCCTAGCTCAGGGCCAGAGGGATTAAGAGAATTAATGAAGGGTCCTATCTCTTCATTACTTAATGTTATTGAGGAAGAATAGATACATTTCATAAAGTACGATAAATTATGTCGATTGATGCTGCTTATGACATTTCTCTTCAATATCCCGTAATAGAATGCTTATTCGATTGAATTTTTAAAAAATCGAGGCGGTTATTTAATATGTGACATTCAGTAAACTAAACAGTAACCAAGGTTTTTGTATGACCCTAGACTTTATTACAATACTAGAAACATAGAAACATAGGCCCCAAGTTTCCACATGATTTGCTCCTGATTTTTTAGGAGCAACTGGTGCAGAACGGAGTATCTTAGAAATCGGAATTCTCGTCATTTAGTTTGCTCCAGTTCTAGTCAGTTAGAACAGTTTCACTTTGGAACAGAATTTTTTTTTCAAAAGGGGGCGTGTCCGGCCACTTCCGCCTGTTTTCAAAGTTTCGTCAGTGAAAACTTACTCCAAACTAACTTAGAATGGAGTAAGTGAAGATTTTTATACGCTCGAAAAAACCTTGTCTACACTTTAGAAAATCAGGCGTACGTTACAAATCAGGTGTAGGGAATGGTGGGGGGGGGGGGGTTTAAAGGGAAGTTTACAAACATTAAACACTTCAGTTTTACAAATAAAGAGCCATCATCAATAATAAATGATAAATACATCAATAAATCAATCAAAAAAATTAATAAGGAATAATTTTTTAAAAAAATCAATAAATAAAACATTTTTTAACTAACCGACTGCAGCACCGGGAGCCCTCCAACAGCGTGCTGGGATGCCCCCCTCAGTGTGTCTCTGTCAGTGTCTCTATCTCTCTGTCTGTGTGTGTGTCTCATTCTCTGTCTGTCAGTGTCTGTGTTTCTGACAGCGAGGGGAGGGGGAGGAGGGGGGTAGAGGGAGAGAGGGGGGGGGAGCAGGGTGAGGGATGGGGGAGCGGGGGTGAAGGATGGGGGAGCGGGGGTGAAGGATGGGGGAGCGGGGGTGAGGAATGGGGGAGCGGGGGTGAGGGATGGGGGAGCGGGGGTGAGGGATGGGGGAGCGAGAAGAAGGAAGAAGGAGATGGGCGGGGGGGGAGAAGAAGGAAGAAGGAGATGGGCGGGGGGGAGAAGAAGGAAGAAGGAGATGGGCGGGGGGGGGGGGGAGAAGAGGGAGATGGGCGGGGGGGAGAAGGAGGAGATGGGCGGGGGGGGAGAAGAAGGAGATGGGGAGGAGATGGGCGGGGGGGGGAAGGAGATTGGTGGGGGGGAGAAGATGGAGATGGGGAGGAGATGGGGGGGAGGAGATTAGGGTGGGGGAGGAGATTGGGGGGGGGAAAGGAGATTGGGGGGGGGAAAGGAGATTGGGGGGGGAAAGGAGATTGGGGGGGGGAAAGGAGATTTGGAGGGGGGGAAGGAGATTTGGGGGGGGGAAGGAGATTTGGGGGGGGGGAAGGAGATTTGGGGGGGGGGAAGGAGATTTGGGGGGGGGGAAGGAGATTTGGGGGGGGGAAGGAGATTTGGGGGGGGGAAGGAGATTTGGGGGGGGGAAGGAGATTTGGGGGGGGAAGGAGATTGGGGGGGGAAGGAGATTGGGGGGGAAGGAGATTGGGGGGGAAGGAGATTGGGGGGGAAGGAGATTGGGGGGGAAGGAGATTGGGGGGGGAAGGAGATTGGGGGGGGAAGGAGATTGGGGGGGAAGGAGATTGGGGGGGAAGGAGATTGGGGGGGAAGGAGATTGGGGGGGAGGAGATTGGGGGGGGAGGAGATTGGGGGGGGGAGGAGATTGGGGGGGAAGGAGATTGGGGGGGGGAAGGAGATTGGGGGGGGAAGGAGATTGGGGGGGGGAAGGAGATTGGGGGGGAAGGAGATTGGGGGGGAAGGAGATTGGGGGGGAAGGAGATTGGGGGGGAAGGAGATTGGGGGGGGAAGGAGATTGGGGGGGGAAGGAGATTGGGGGGGGGGAAAGGAGATTGGGGGGGGGGAAAGGAGATTGGGGGGGAAGGAGATTTGGGGGGGGGGAAGGAGATTTGGAGGGGGGAAGGAGATTTGGGGGGGGAAGGAGATTTGGGGGGGGGAAGGAGATTTGGGGGGGGAAGGAGATTTGGGGGGGGGAAGGAGATTTGGGGGGGGGGAAGGAGATTTGGGGGGGGGAAGGAGATTTGGGGGGGGGAAGGAGATTTGGGGGGGGGAAGGAGATTTGGGGGGGGGAAGGAGATTTGGGGGGGGGAAGGAGATTGGGGGGGAAGGAGATTGGGGGGGAAGGAGATTGGGGGGGAAGGAGATTGGGGGGGGAAGGAGATTGGGGGGGAGAAGGAGATTGGGGGGGGAAGGAGATTGGGGGGGGAAGGAGATTGGGGGGGAAGGAGATTGGGGGGGAAGGAGATTGGGGGGGAAGGAGATTGGGGGGGGAGGAGATTGGGGGGGGGAGGAGATTGGGGGGGGGAGGAGATTGGGGGGGGAGGAGATTGGGGGGGAGGAGATTGGGGGGGGGAAGGAGATTGGGGGGGGGAAGGAGATTGGGGGGGGGGAAGAGGAGATTGGGGGGGGGAAGGAGATTGGGGGGGGGGGAAGGAGATTGGGGGGGGGGAAGGAGATTGGGGGGGGGGAAGGAGATTGGGGGGGGGGGGAAGGAGATTGGGGGGGGCAGGGGAGAGGGGGAGGGAAAGGAAAAGGGGGAGGGAGGCTGAACGGGCTGGGCCCGAGACTTCGGGCAGGGCCCGTCCCCAGCACCAGATTTACAGGTAGGTGGCGTTGGGTCGAGTTGGGGGGGTGGTGGAAGGGAGGTCGGTTTGGTTTGGGTCGGGGGGAGGGAGGGAGAGGGAGGTCAGGTCGGGGGGAGGGAGGTCAGGTTGGATCCAGTCCGTGGGCGGGGTGGGAGCAGGAGTCGGGTCGGGGTCGGTGTCAGGTCCGGTCCGGAGGCGGGGATGGGAGTCGGGTCGGGTCGGGGGGGGGGTGGGGGGGGCGCGAGGGGGGAGAGCGCGAGTTGGGTTGGGTCCAGTCGGGGGGGGAGGAAGCGGGAGTCGGGTCCGGAGGCGGGGGGCAGGAAGCGGGAGTCAAGTCGGATCGGGAGGAAGCAGGAGCTGGCCGTGGGAGGAGCCTTATCAACGCAGTCCCAGTGAGGCCATTCGGCCAGGGCCTGGGGCTGCGTGCTTCGGCCCCTCCCACACAGTTTTGGGCGCCTGGAGCTACTGCACATGTGCGCCCACTGTAGCGCGCATGTGCAGAGGTCCCGGCACTGTTTTCAGCGCTGCGCCGAGGGCCAGAGGACCTGCAGGAAGGTGGAGAATACGGAGGTTTTTTTTAGGTGCACTTTGTGGCGTGATAAACGGGCGTCCAGGTCGGGACTGCGCCGTTCTAGGCGCGGCCCGAAACTTGGGCCCATTGAAACATAGAAAATAGGAGTAGTAGGCCATTCGGCCCTTCGAGTCTGCACTGCCATTCATCATGGCTGATCCTTCATCTTAACACCACATTCCCTCCTTTTCCCCATACCCCTTGATGCCTTTTGTTTCTAGAAATCTATCTATCTCCCTCTTAAATATATTCAGTGACACCTTCACTGCCTTCCGTGGTAGAGAATTCCACAGGTTCACCACCCTCAGTGAAAAAAATTCTCATCTCGGTCCTAAATTTTCTACCCCGTATCCTGAGATTGTGACCCCTTGTTCTAGACTTCCCAGCCAGGAGAAACATCCTCCCCGCATCCAGTCTATCCAACCCAATCAGAATTTTATACATTTCAATGAGATCCCCTCTCATTCTTCTAAACTCTAGTGAATACAGGCCTAGTCGACCCAATCTCTCCTCACACGACAGTCCTGCCATCCCAGGAATCAGTCTGGTGAACCTTCGCTGCACTCTCTCTAAGGCAAGTATATCTTTTCTTCGGTAAGGACACCAAAACTGTACACAATACTCCAGGTGTGGTCTCACCAAAGCCGTGCAATGAAGGCCAACATACCATTTGCTTTCCTAACAAGTGCACTGCCATGTTTGCTTTCAATGACTGGTGTACAAGGACACCCAGGTCCCTCTGTACATCGACACTTCCCAAGCCATCACCATTTAAATAATACTTTGTCCTTATGTTTTTCCTACCAAAGTGGATAACTTCACATTTATTTACGTTATACTGCATCTGCCATGTGTTTGCCCACTCACTCAACCTTGCAAATCGCCTTGCAATGTCTTTGCATCCTCCTGACAACTCACAATCCCACCTAGTTTTGTGTCGTCAGCAAACTTGGAAATATTACATTTGGTTCCCTCATCCAAATCATTTATATATAGTGAATAGCTGGGGCCCCAAGCACTGATCCCTGTTGGACCCCGCAAGTCACTGCCCACCATCCCGAAAAAAAACCCTATTTATTCCTACCCTCTTTCTTGTCAGTTAATCAATTTTCAATCCATGCCAATACATTACCCCCAATCCTATGTGCTTTAATTTTGCACACTAACCTCTTATGTGGGACTTTATCAAAGGCCTTCTGAAAATCCAAATGCACTACATCCACTGGTTCTCCCTTATCTATTCTATCAGTTACGCCCTCAAAAAACTCCAGTAGGTTTGTCAAACATGATTTTCCGTTCATAAATCCATGTTGACTTTGTTTAATCCTGTTGATATTATCCAAGTGTGCAATTATCACATCCTTTATAATAAACTCCAGCATTTTCCCGACTACTGATGTCAGGTTAACTGGTCTGTAGTTCCCCGTTTTCAATCTCCATCCTTTTTTAAATAATGGGGTTACAATTGCCATCCTCCAATCTGCAGGAACTGTTCCATAATCTATAGACTTGGTGCTGAATGTGACATCATCATCATCATCATAGGCAGTTCCTCGGAATCGAGGAAGACTTGTTGCCACTCCTGAAAAGAGTTCTTTGGGGGCTGAACAGTCCAATACGAGAGCCACAGACTATGCCACAGGTGGGACAGATAGTCGTTGAGGGAAGGGGTCGGTGGGACTGGTTTGCCGCACGCTCTTTCCGCTGACTGCGCTTGATTTTTGTATGCTCTCGGCGTTGAGACTCGAGGTGGTCAGCGCCCTCTCGGATGCACTTCCTCCACTTAGGGTGGTCTTGGGCCAGGGACTTCCAGGTGTCAGTGGGGATGTCGCCCTTTATCAGGAAGGCTTTGAGGATGTCCTTGTAACGTTTCTGCTGCCCACCTTTGGCTCTTTTGCCGTGAAGGAGCTCCGAGTCGAGCACTTGCTTTGGGAGTATCGTGTCTGGCATGCGAACTATGTGGCCTGCCCAGCGGAGCTGACTGAGTGTGATCAGTGCTTCAATGCTGGCCTGGACAAGGACACTAATGTTGGTGCGCCTGTCCTCCCAGGGGATTTGTAGGATCTTGCGGAGACATCATTGGTGATATTTCTCCAGCGACTTGGTGTTTGCTGTACATGGTCCATGTCTCTAAGCCATACAAGAGGGTGGGTATTACTACAGCCCTGTAGACCATGAGCTTGGTGGTAGTTTGCTTGGTGCACCTGTGCACATACAGAGGCTGAACTCCAGGACATAGTCGACGTATTTACTGAGACGTACGAAAACATGGGCCTTACGCTGAACATCTGTAAGACAAAGGTCCTCCACCAGCCTGTCCTCACTACACAACACTGCCCCCCAGTCATCAAGATCCACGGCGTGGCCCTGGGCACCATGGACCACTTCCCATATCTCGGGAGCCTCCTATCTACAAGAGCAGGCATCGACGACGAGGTCCAACACCGTCTCCAGTGTGCCAGTGCTGCCTTCGGCCGCCTGAGGAAAAGAGCGTTTGAAGACCAGGCCCTCAAAACTGCTGAATGTGTAAAGGCACAGGAGTGTACGGTGAGTGGTCACTGATGCTGAACACAAGAAATAGTACAGCACAACTCAAGAATGTAATCATCTTCTGGGAAAATCTGTAATAAAATGTAGCTTTCATATAGGGTTAAAAGTGCTGAGGACCTAGAGGCCGAAACTAGGCCCCGCCCCAAACAGGACACACCTACCGTTTTTGAAAGTTTTTCTCTGCCCCAGAACATGGAGGAGCCCTTGCAGCGGATCCGCCGCCCTGACCAGTTATCAGTGCCGCTTTTGACATCAGCATGATGTGGACATACCGCGTTGCGCTGATGCGTCACAACATCTCTCCCCTTCAGTTAAAGGGGAGGGCCACGGTGAACTCTGCAGCCACTTCGTGGCAAACACTAGACCACCAGGGAGGGCTTCGGCCAGGCCGGGCCAGCAGCCTGACACCCAAGAGGGGGTGCCAGGCTGCCCGCTGGTGGCCCAGCCGAACCCGCGGCCACAACTGACCTGGCAGTCGGCAGACAAAAAAAAATTAACATGGCGTCACCGGCAGGGCCACCTCCCCTTCAAAATCGGCCGCGCCACAGAAAGTGTACCGACAGCAAAAGCGGACAGTGGCACTGCTCTGAACCTGAGGAAGAGCAATTTTTAAAATGGCGGCTCCTCCGCGCAGGCTCTGCAATGACCTATGGCCGCCGCTTTCAGGCTGCCAGAGGTCTTTATAGAAAGATGCAATTTCGGCCCTCTAGTGCTTATTTATTGGGAGCTGTTAATTTGCCTCGCTTCCCCCTCTTTCCCTCCCCCCCCCCCCCCACCACTCCATTCTATTATTTCATTATTTTTAAAAAGAGGAAAGGCAAAGAGAAGCAAGGCATTCCACAGCTTTAGGATCCCAGGAAAAATGAGAGTAGAAGACTTTGAGGTGAGTCTTGATTGCAAATTGGTGAGGATTGGAAAGCAGAGTATGTGGAATGTAAAAAGAACAAGAGTGCAAGACCAAAGGAGCACTGTCCATGGTAGCATTGATGAAGTAGAGAAAGAAGAAAGGCTGACAGTGGAGAGAGGGGAGCGCTCTTGATTTTCATCTCCACTAAATATAAATAAAAAATGGGAGAGATGCATAATGGGCGGCTGATTCGATGTGGCCTATCATCCAAAAGTCAAAGTTACCCCCTACAAATGGCAAATCCGAAATGGTGTAGTCAATGGCCAATAAAGGGATTTAGTTTGGTGGAAGAGAACAGATAAAGTCCATCTTCATATGGACATGATTTAAAAAAAAACCTTTTTGCAGAATTATATTGAAGCAGAACCACAATCCATAGGTTTACATTGGAACTTGACTGAATTGGTCGGCAGGTTCATTTCTTTTATTTTAAAAAGGCTAATTTGGACTGTAATTTTCATTAAGCTTTTCACTTTTTTTTTACAATTACAGAAAACAATCTAGGAGTCGGAATGTTGAGGCATACTATTGCTCATTTTATCCATTTGTTTTTATTTTCATTGAGACATCGTGCTTTTTATTTGAGCTGCACGGTCTATTGAAATTTCAATTTAAAAAGAAAACAAGTGTAGAAATGATGGTCCCCTGAAGCTAATTTTAGTTTGAACTCAAAGGACTGATACAACAGTTGGTGAAACTGAACCTCTGGCGTTTCCTGGATGCTTATTTTGAATCTGAAAAACACAATCACGCTGCTTGAGTTTCAGGTATTTTGCTAAAGCATTTTTCTTTGCTAGGTCTTTGGCTCATAGGTTGTTGGCATTCGTACTTTGAAAGGAAAAACATTTTTTTTTAAATAAAAGAGCTCAAAATTATTGTGTGTCATTTAACAGTCTGATTCAGGGAATGTGTTATAAAGTCAGTACCATGCTGCTCCCAGGCCTCCAGTCTCGGTGTATGAAAACTGGCTTAAATGCAGGAAAATGCTGATCGCCGTTGATTTCATGGGGGTTGGAGCCATGATAATTACCTTCTAACTGTTTCTGGCGAGTGCAACGATGGAGTGGTGTAAAGGTCTCAGGAAAATATGGAGTGCCATAATTAATGACGCAAATCACTTACTCCATAATTTCCTCTTCCTTTTGTGCCGTCCAAGGGACCCTACAGCGTAGATGCATCATTAAATTAGTGCAAATCCCCAGGAAAATCTAGGTCGATAGTTCATGTCGTGCAATATGCCAGGTCATTATCCCTGCTTCTCGTTGACACTCTGTCTGACTTGATACATGCATCTCGACAGAACTGGAATCCTGCGTCTGAAGAAACTGAGCTGGGACATCCTCGTCACTCGAAGGCTTTTTGTGCAGAGAGGGAGACGATTACATATGTTCCCGGAGGCTGCCTGAAATCAGTACAGGAGCCTCGTTTCAACATTGAAATAAGGCTCTGGCGCTCACTTGAGACCCCGATTCCTAAATTTGTTTTTACCAAGTCGAAGCTTCCACTGGAATTTCAGAGTCTTGAGCAGCCTAACTAGTATCCTTAGTGGGACCGCTGGAGGCCATGCCAAAAAGGATCCAAAGCTTCCAACGTTTTGTGGAGTCAGAAGGAGCAGGGTGCTCCTCAAAGCAAGTGCAAGTCCTCTAGCCCGCTCTCAATCACTTCCCTTCCTCCAGACGTATCTCTGGGCCTCGGCGCACAATTACATTTTTACAACCCTGACAAAGGAGTTGCCCGATTGGAGCCTGCCGCTCGCTTGATTTATTCTGATGCGGTCAGAGGATGAATTTTCTTCTTAGGCCTCTTCGTTCTGGCATGTTGTGTCATTGTGCGCTTTCAGAATTGCACCCGCTAATGGATTTAGGCCCTAATGTTTTCATTGGCCCCCCCCTCTCCTCTACAATCTCAGTAGCTGCATGCGCAGACTGAATAGGAACGAAGTCTATTTTCCTTGGAATACTCGAGTTACCTTTCCTCCCTGCTAGAGTCAAGCGCAGTTGGCAAGGTGCTGTGATCCTTGCTTACTAATTTAATGAATATATCAACTAACTGCCGATTCCCAACGTCAAAATCCCATTGCAGCTTCAGTTGGTGAATGTAAAAATTAGTGATAATTTCCACATTTGAAAACAGAAAAATTTACATAATTTTGTTTTGGAACTCATGGCTTCCAAATGGTTTCCCAATAGTTGTTTCAACAGAAGTCAATACCCAACATTCAGTTCTTCCTTTTAAGCCCTGAGTACATGCATCAGAGAAAACAATCATACCGAGAGTCAATAAATGGCCAATCCCAATTATCATCGGAGAACTGGAGTTCTTCATCTCTCCTAAACATATTGCGTTAACTTACCATTCCAGTTTTGACTTTTTCCTTGACGGAGTAAGACCTTTCTTTCTTCTGACTATATACATGTGCTTCCGCCTCTTTGATCCTAAAACGAAAACAAGAAAAAAAAGTTATTCTGCAGATGTGCGGATCGTGTCTAAACTGCAGAACTAAGCAAATGGGCAAACTGTTCAGCCCGCAAAGTGATCATGCCAATGCTGACACATGGCAGTAAAATCTGGGCAATAAAATGTGCAGAAAGACATTAAACAGAAGTAGCTGTCAAAGGAAAAAATTACGGTGACTGGGCAGTATTGGCGATTTGGAAACAATCAGCTGTATATTAGACACCAGATAGGGCCATTAAAACTTGGCTCAAATAAGGACTTAAAAGGAGGAGGGTGGGGCAGATCTGGATAAAATGAAGGATAAAATGACTGAACAAGAAAGTTTAGGGAACGATTTATGAAGAGTGACATACAATTTTGAGACTCTAAAATTTCATTAACTTGCTCACTATAATTTTCATACAAATAATACTGGTGGACACAATATAGAGTATTGATATTACTCAGAAAAATGGTTTTATTTGCTCTCATAGAATCAAGGAAATTGCCTAAACTTCCAATACAATGTGTACTACAAACATCACTTTGACTGATTTACTGTACATACCATTGTGGAAAGATATTGATTGGCACGTGAAGTGCTTTGAAGTATATGAATACACGTCACGTAGAAAAATGATTTTATCCATTTGTAATGTTAAATGTCAAAGATTTGGCAACACTTACAGAAACAAATCAATTCACTGTGTTCTTGGACTAAACTAAAAAAAACTTCAACTGTGATGGATTTTTACCAGCGATGAACTCTTTCCTCAGAGTTTAAGTTAATACAAAAGGAATGTTTGTGTGGTTTTAAAGAGCTTATCAACGGTACACATTTTACAAATTGTACCTTCAGGCTATGAATAGCAAAATATTTTTCATGTAAATACAGGATCATTTAGCTGAAAATTTAACCAAACTAATTTCAGGCTTTAAGAAAAGAAAGTTGCAAATTAATTTCTGTGTCAACCCAAACTGCTTTTAGCATTTATACAGGAGGTAAAAATGGATGAAATCGCCCAGCAACATTTTTTATTGCACATTTTAAACCATATCGTCACTATCACGATTGCAATTCAACTGTAGCAATTAAACTGGGCTACCATCAGGCCTCTGATATTTCTTTCAACTTCACCCCTTTCCACTAGTGATTAAAATGAATCAACATACAGTCCTGGTAAAGACAATTGGAAGCTGTCAATTGGTACAATGTTATCATCCGCTTCCTAACACGGCAGGGATGTAGCCCAAGATAATGACCCAGAAATTGCGGTCGGAGGCTTCCTGTGGGCAGATGTCTCCAACCGCAATCATTTCTACGAAAGTGCCAGGTGGTCCCGGAGGTTTGGCGACTTACTGTCCTGGGGCTCTACACGAAGGCCAACATAAGGGCCCATGTATCCCAGGAACGTACGGGTTTCGACGGATCTCTGGGATCACGTGGGCCAGCCCAACCTATCAGAGTAAGGGGAACCCCATTCATACTTATAATAATATAGTATGTATGGAGCTGCCATAAGTATGAATGGGAATACCCCCAAAAACACACAAGTACTGAAAATAAATTTAAGAAACACATTACATATTTAAAATTAATTAAAATGCAATTTAATTAAATATTTTATACAAAAACATTTTGGGGGGAATTTAAACAAAATATGTTTTAACAGGGCTAAAAATAAACTTACCTTAATGGAAGAGTTTTTAAATATATAAAATGAGTGGTAACATTTAATTTTTCTCTTTTTTTAAAAAGCTCTTACGCTGGTAAAAGCAGGCCATATGCTTGCTATTACCAGTGTATGAATTTGAAGGACGTTCATGGGCAGGAGTTGGGCAAAGAGGGCCTTTTCCTTCGCATGCGTGCAATCTGTCAAAAGAAATTTGCGGGGACCCCACGAGCGTATGCACTTTGTACGCGCCCGTGGGAGTGCGATTTCAGGCCCAATGACAAGTACCAGTCAACAGGAGGTTCAGGTAGCAGGTGGGGTTAGAAAGTCATTGGCCAAATGGTAAATTGCCACATTTGGTGGAATTAGAGACACATCCCAAAAGATGTGACGAGGGGATGGGTGAGGCACAAAGGGGGACTGAAATGAGTACATTTAGAGTTGCACAGAGAGTACTGTGAGCACCCTGTGTGACGTCTGATATGAAATATCTCGGTTAAGGGTAGTTGTTAATCCTGAGGCACACCAAACCTATTCACCCCATACACAAGGTCATAGGTTTCAGACCATTAGAGGCAAGGCCAGATTAAAATTATTCTGTTGCTGTGAACATGGATAACACGCATTTGGGAAAATCTGTAATAGCATTTGAAGTTTCAATCTCAAAAATGAATATTTGTAATAGACCCATTTGTAGTCACAAAAGTCATGCAGGGTTGAGGGTATTTGGTTATATGGAGAAGCAGAGAAGGTTAAGCATAGATATAATAGAGGCATTCAAAAGTATGAATGGTTTTGATAGTGTGAATGAGGAGAAACTGTTTCCACTGGCAAGAGGGTTGGTAACCACAGAACAAAGATTTATGATATTCAGCAAAAGAACCAGATGCGAGATGGTGATTTTTTTACACAACGAATGATGATCTGGAATGCACTACCTGAAAGGGCGGTGGAAAAACATTCAATAGTAACTTTCAAATGATTCTTACAGCTGGAATTATACAAAAGATGAAACAATGCTATTGCGAATATCGATCCAGATATAAATCTCAACTAAATATAATATCTAGCAGATGCTAGTCGATTCAAACGAAAGTTCATACAACTTACACTTGTATAGCAGCTTTAATGTAATAAGATGTCCCAAAGCACTTCACAAGTATTTTGTTAGTAATTTTTTTAAATGTTGTAATATTGTTGTGCTTCTAACATAATCGAACATTTGACACAATGTCCAGACTCCATTTCAAGAACTAAATGAACCTTCAGGTGGCAGTTGCTAGCAGAGCATCGGACTGGCTATGCAAGTTCATACAAAACTCACCAACATGTTTCGTCAGCAAATTGTTTGTGTCCACGTCAATAATTCTTTAATGCTTTGCCGCGTATGTATTGTGAATGCAGTGTCTGAGCAATCCGAGTCAAAACTCTACGTGGATGCCTGATGGGCATCTTCTGCTCACATAGATTAAATGTGATACTCAGAACAAAATAGATGGTGGTCCGTCTGTTTGAAAGTTATAAAAAATGGCCTCTCTTGTAAAGCTGAGATCATTCCAAAATAATTAAACTTACAATTAGCAACAATCTGCTCAAAGCAAAGTTACAAAAGATGTCTTTTATTTGGGAGGTGGGTGGGGGGGGGGGGGGGGTTACAGAAGAACGGCGTTTACTGATGAGAGTGGTAATAACGGATTCTACCAGTGGTAATTGGGAGAGCAGCTTTGTGATAATTTCGATATTGCTCACCACTCAGACCCATGTTTCGAACAACACGAGAAGGACTTGTGTCGACAAAACTGGACGATTGCTGGTTTTGAGGGGATGGGAGGGAAAGAAAAGTACTAGTTAACCTGCATTGCATCTGCAATGTATTCTTTCTGCCCTGAGTATCAGCTGTGGTTGGTGGGTAGCACCCCGGCCTCTGAGCCAGAAGGTTGTGGGTTCAACTCCCACTCCAGGGACTTGAGCACAAAAAAAAAAATCTAGGCGGACACTCCAGTGCAGAGTTGCGGGAGCTTGCGTTGTCGGAGGTCCGTCTTTCAGAAGAGACATTAAACCGAGCCCCCATCTGCCTCAAGTGGACGTAAAAGATCCCATGTCACTATTTTGAAGAAGAGCAGGGGAGTTATCTCCGGTGCCCTGGCTAATATTTATCTCTCAATCAACATAACAAAAACAGATTATCTGGTCATTATCACATTGCTGTTTGTGGGAGCTGGATATGCGTAAATTGGCTGCCACGTTTCCTATATTACAACAGTGACTACACTCCCAAAAGTACTTCATTGGCTGTAAAGTGCTTTGAGACTTCCGGTGGTCATGAAAGGTACTATATAAATCAAAATCAGTCTTTCTTTCTATAATTGGGATGTTGCAGAGGGGAACCCTCAGGAAGCACCCAATTTTGGTGCGATTCGGTGCATATAAAGTAATAGCGAATTTATTCAGTTCCAGCGCCTCTGGAACTAAACTTGGCTGCGGAAGATAAGCAGGTGCAGGCCATCACCAAAGGCACAGTGTCTGAGCTTTCACTATGTTGTCAGTCAGGTACACTGCCTCAGGCTCAGTGAGAAAGTACTGACCCGTGAGTAGTGCCTCAAGGGGCTGCAGGGACACACTGATGGAGCAGTGTCATCTCCAAGAGGGCGATGTCTAGTCACTATTCAGCAGTCCGGATGACAGTGCCAGTAGCCATTACCTTCACCCCCAGCAAAAATCTTTATGTTTCTGGCTCCTTCAAGACAAGCTATTGGAGACCTAGACTGTGCCTCACAGTTCACTGCTCACAAATGCCTCTCACTGTTTAGTTTTAGGATGATCTTCACAATGTAGTGGGAGAAAAGGCTGCACAATTCTACGGCACTGCTGACTAGCCACCGGTACAAGGCGGAGGAGCGGCGAGAGATCGTGCCGGAGGAGCAGCGCATGATCGTGGTGGAGGAGTGGCAAGAGGGTACGGGGCCCAGAAGAGCCGAGGTCCCAGGGGCAGCATGGGCCAGCTCACACTGTGAGGTGTGTGCCCGTGTCAAGCCCGTGTGGTGGTTGATGTACAACGATCACCGCATGTTAAAAAAATCCATGCACAGGCATCTTCCACCCTTTCAACTGGAGTTCAGGACAGGAATATCGGGTCCTTCATTGAAACATCTGTGAACTCAGGTGGAAGCAAGTCATCCTCGTTCAAGGGACTGCCTATGATGATGACAAGGGGTATGCAGACATCTGGGTCCTTGTCATAGAGGCCTACTAATGTCGCTTCAGTATCCCTCACTTTGCCGGGCTTTCAGTTTGGTTTCGATGTTTATTATTTGTTTGTGAATTCACATTGCATAAGAACATAAGACCTAAGAGCAGGAGTCGGCCATTCGGCCCTTCGAGCCTGCTCCGCCATTCAATAAGATCATGGTTGATCTTCAACCTCAACTCCACTTTCCTGCTCTATCCCCATGTCCCTTGATTGCGGCGATATGTGTGCGCACTTGGTCTGTGCAGCAAAGCAGGTCTCCAGTCATCTTGGTTAACCCCTGCCACTGGATAAAGGCCTAGTTCGGTCAAGCCCGTGTAGTGGTTGATGTGCAATGGTCACCACAAGTTAAAAAAATCTACGCACAGGCATCTTTCACCCTTCAATTGGAGTTCAGGGCTGGAATATCGGGTCCTTCATTGAAACATCTGTGAACTCATGTGGAAGCAAGTCACCCTCATAGAGGGACCGCCTATGATGAATGTCGCTTTAAAGACTGGAGCACCAGGCATTATTAAAAGATGCATCTAGCTGCCACTTTAAGGAACCTCGATGTCCAAATGTACAAAAGAAACTGACCCAAAGCGCCTTCAGTAAAACAGTCTTTAGCACTTCCTCCACTTCCGTCAATGCTCATCTTTTGTTGTGGTACTTGTTAGAATTTGGCAAAAACAAACTTTTTGGACATTGTTACTATATTTCACTAAACAGCAGAGGAGCAGACAGCACTGACTTGGAACAGGTCCAAACATGTCTCACAGGAATACACATCAGCTGGGCGGGAATGAATCAATGGCTGAAAGCAGGAACATCATGGTTGATGGGCGCCTTTTGTCATATAATGGGAACCCATCAGTGAGACATTCAGTAAAGTGGCCGGTGTTCAGGCCATCGAAAGAAAGGAAACGAGGTGGCCACACAGACTCGTCGGAGCCACACATCGAGGTACAGCCCAGTTGACAAAGGAACAGGCTGGAGATATGTTTTGCTCTTTCAGTTGCACAGCCTCAGGGAAAGAACAGTTGAACTTTTGGGCGAGAAGAAGCTTTTTTCAAGTATAAGAGACAACAGTTGCAGCCATCTCTCGCTCTCTCTCCCCTCTTCCATACCTGCTTGCTTTGTTCAACGCACAAGGACTGAGCACTCTGTCTGGGACGGGGAGAAGAAACACCACCTATGAGCAAAGAGAGCCTCGCTATTGCGACTGGGAAGCTGACCTTGAGACTGGACTTGAATATCACAGATTGGTACAGAAGCAGAAGATACGCCTCATCGGGAGAAGCAGTGAGTAAGCCAGAGGGGTAATTGGTGAGCATTTATCCCAGCCCACACATCTTTAAGACCACTGCATAGTGTGAAAGGGTGTCATGTGTCCCAACCAAGCGTTAGGGGTTTATTGGGGAAGTTTTAGCACAGATCGTAAGCGTACGCACAATTCTATTGGACAGATTCAGTGGTGCACTTTTGAATCCGAGCAGGGGTGTTTTAGACATGGGTACTTCGCGTTAGGGGCCTGTTTAGACGGGCCAGAACTTGTGTGTTGTACTCTGTTTGTTTGTTTTACACCACCAGGGTGTGTTTTACTGGGTGCAGGTGTGTTTTTTTAACTTGAATAAAAGCATTGTGACGGCTGAGACTGAAAGATCTGTCTCTGACTGTATATTACTGTTCACGACGATAATTCAGGTGTCTAGAACTATTATAAGAGGGGTGATTCGAAACCACCAGGGGCAAAACCATTTACAGACTGCAATATTCTACACATTCTCAGCAGAATTTATATATTGAGTGCATTAACTTTAGTGAATAATAAGTGAATGACATCAGTGAATTTTATTACAGTGCTGTCTTTGGGGCTTGTGCGGTGTTTTAGTGTCACACTAACCTACCATCTCTCTAAATGATGTGGAAAGGTTAAGGCCCAGAATTTGTTGTAACTGGTCAACGAACGGCGTCCGCCATAAGTTAGACTTGCCCTTGCCCATTTAATCTCCATGGTATTTTGTCTTGCAAGTTGCTGGAAGTGGGAGATGGAAACAACACAGTGCCCTCAGCAGGGCTAACAATTGCTACCTCCTTAGCCAAATGAACAGCACAGTCTGAACCAGGATGTGTCAGCTAGAACAGTAAATTCAATGCCAGCCAGAGCCACAAAGCAGAGTGCCCGCTCAGTCTGACTGGCTTCATAGAAACATAGAAAAATAGAAAAATAGGTGGAGTAGGTCATTCAGCCCTTCGAGCCTGTACCGCCATTTAATAAGATCATGGCTGATCATTCCTTCAGTACCCCTTTCCTGCTTTCTCTCCATACCCCTTCAACCCCTTAACCATAAGAGCCATATCTAACTCCCTCTTGAATATATCCAGTGAACTGGCATCAACAACTCTCTGCGGCAGGGAATTCCACAGGTTAACAACTCTCTGAGTGAAGAAGTTTCTCCTCATCTCAGTCCTAAATGGCCTACCCCTTATCCTAAGACTATGTCCCCTGGTTCTGGAATTCCCCAACATCGGGAACATTCTTCCCGCATCTAACCTGTCCAGTCCCGTCAGAATCTTATATGTTTCTATGAGATCCCCTCTCATCCTTCTAACCTCCAGTGAACAAAGGCCCAGTTGATCCAGTCTCTCCTCATATGACTGCCCAGCCATCCCTGGAATCAGTCTGGTGAACCTTCGCTGCACTCCCTCAATAAGCAAGAAAGTCCTTCCTCAGACTAGGAGACCAAAATTGAACACAATATTCCAGGTGAGGCCTCACCAAGGCCCTATACAACTGCAGTAAGACCTCCCTGCTTCTATATTCAAATCTCCTAGCTATGAAGGCCAACAATACCATTTGTCTTCTTTACCGCCTGCTGTACCTGCGTGCCCACCTTCAGTGATTGATGAACCATGATACCCAGCTCTCGTTGCACCTCCCCTTTTCCTAGTCTGCCGCCATTCAGATAATATTCTGCCTTCGTGTTTTTGCCCCCAAAATGGATAAACTCACATTTATCCACATTATACTGCATCTGCCATGCATTTGCCCACTCACCTAACCTGTCCAAGTCACCCTGCAGCCTCTGAGCATCCTCCTCACAGCTCACACCGCCACCCAGTTTAGTGTGATCTGAAAACTTGGAGATATTACACTGTATTCCTTCATCCAAATTGTTAATGTATATTGTAAAGAGCTGGGGTCCCAGCACTGAGCCCTGCGGCACTCCACTAGTCACTGCCTGCCATTCTGAAAAGGACCCATTTATCCCGACTCTCTGCTTCCTGTCTGTCAACCAGTTCCCTATCCACGTCAGTATATTACCCCCAATACCATGTGCGTTGATTTTGCACAACAATCTCTTGTGCGGGACCTTGTCAAAAGCCTTCTGAAAGTCCAAATACACCACATCCACTGGTTCTCCCTTGTCCACTCTGCTAGTTACATCCTCAAAAAATTGCAGAAGATTCATCAAGCATGATTTCCCTTTCATAAATCCATGCTGACTTGTTCCGATCCTGTCACTGCTTTCCAAATGCACTGCTATTTCGTCATTCATGATCGATTCCAACATTTTCCCCACTACTGATGTCAAGCTAACTGGTCTATAATTACCCGTTTTATCTCTCCCTCCTTTTTTAAAAAGTGGTGTTACATTAGTTACCCTCCAGTCCATGGGAACTGATCCAGAGTCAATAGACTATTGGAAAATGATCATCAATGCATCCACTATTTCCAGGGCCACTTCCTTGAGCACTCTGGGATGCAGACTATCAGGCCCCGGGGATTTATCGGCCTTCAATCCCATCAATTTCTCGAACACAATTTCCCGCCTAATAAGGATATCCTTCAGTTCCTCCGTCTCACTAGACCCACTGTCCCCGAGTACCTTCGGAAGGTTATTTATATCTTTCTTTGTGAAGACAGAAGCCTAATATTGGTTCGATTGGTCTGCCATTTCTTTGTTCCCCATTATAATTTCACCTGAATCCAACTGCAAGGGACCCATGTTTGTCTTTACTAATCTTTTTCTCTTCACATATTTATAGAAGCTTTTGCAGTCAGTTTTTATATTCATCAGTGGAACAGTGTACACAAGTGCTTGTCTCGTCAAACATGGCACCTTTGGGCAGCTGACTGCATATGTGAGTGGCCGACTGCGAGATCCTGAAAATGACTCCCGCAGATCCCTGGAAGGAGCCTGTGAGGGCGGTGGTCACTTTGACAGCCACTGGTAAGGCACCAGGGCAGCAGGTCTTCTTTAAGCAGGCTACAAATGTCTGCCATGACCTGATGAGCTCACCTGAGCCTCCTGGTTCACATGTCCAGGAAGCTGATTCCCTGCCTGTATCCCCTGTGTTGCGGGAATCACCTCCTGTGAGGTGCACCCCTGTGCTTATGCCCTCTTTCCTGTGGAGCGGCAGGTTGGTGAGGGGAAGGCTGGTGGTGGTGTTGATGCTGGGGCTCATCTTGGTCCAAATTGGAACTCCAAGGTAAAATAGTATAAGTGGCACCCCTGCTGATCTGATAGATGCCAGGTAAAGTGGAGATCAGAGGCACAATCCTCCAATGTAGTGAGAGTGACTTCCAGAGTTGTAGAAATCACCTGCAAACTCCTGAAAGAAAACTCTCAGCACAAATGGTATCAGCAAGAGCCTTTGCCTTAGGCAAGGAAGGTGTGAGAATTTGCGATTTAAAAAAAAAGTCAATTGTTGAACTCCCACAATGGCCGCTCTGCTCTCGCCTTGCTTTCACTGGGGAGGTTCAGCAAGCCTGGGAATTCCGTGAACAGCCAGTAAAAGCTGCAACATCAGGTTAAAAAGGTTGTCACTAGCCTCTAAATGAGCTCTAAGCTGTTTTAAATAAGTCACCTGCTGCTCCCGGGCAGGTCTCTGTTGCACTGACTAACGCGGCCACGTTAAAGGTGGAAGTCAGCAGGTTTAAGCCGGCTTCCTGATGCGTTGTTAATTTCAGCAATTTAAACTGCTCCCTGGCTTGCAAACCTGCACACTCTTCGAAGTCAAAATTCAGCCCAAGGAGAGGGAAAGAAGATTGGATCGAGAGAGGGGAAAAAAAGGACAAAATTATTTTAAAAATCTCCAACTACAATTAAAACCTGAAAGAATGACACTCCACACTTGTAATAGTTGATTTTCAGTGCCAGAGAGGCTGATTGGCAATCACATCGTCAAAAGAGTACTTAGACTTGAAATAACTTGACTTTGTGGCAAGTTTAGTTCTTATCTGTTGTGAAAATAGAGGAACCTCATGCCACTCAATGCATTTCAATGGTGAGGCAGACAACAGAATCTTCGTTTTCGCAAAGCTAACGGTGGAGCGGCGTATCTCAGACAGCAACTTTTGGATTTCCATGTTTAACCTTGCATTAGCCCTCGCCTGAACTTGCTGTGCGATTTGCGCATAAATAATCCGGCAAGTGCCATTAGCCGTACCGTTATTTTAACAGCCAATTCTAGGCTGGCTGCAGGGTTTCACTAACAAACTATTACAACTTTGTTGGCTCTATATCTCATAGACTGTGAATTGCAAGGGCACTGCGTGTGCCAGCCACATCAGAGACTGCAGCATTGCCCGCTTTAAGCCCACTCCTCCCAGGCTGGTGCTCCAGGTGCCATTGTGGACGAGCACATGCTCATTAAATCCTTTAAAGCTGTGTGCTTTCTCTCCAAATCCATGCAGCACCTGCCACTACAAATGGTTTACCTCACTCGAGTATGCTCAATTCTACTGTAATTTTGCTGAGTAAACAACTGGCTTTGCCTTTTCCAGTTTTTCTTATCCCCCATTTCCTTAACTGACACCTAACTGCAATTCACAGCCGATTTAGATGATTAGTGGTGTTCTCTTTTCATTAGTTGGCTCACTCTGAGGGGGAATTTTGCCAAACAGTAAATTGGGTATAAACGAGTAGGAGCAAGTTTATAAAAAAAAAAATTCTTAAGGCTTTGGCAATCAGGCAACGCTAAAATTGGATTTTAGAAGTGCTGCGATTGTAGGAGGGAGACAATATTAAGAGACGTACAAGGATCCAATTTTGAGGTCTGAGGGAATAATGAAAGAAAGTAAGAGACTGCGCAATGAGTAAAGTTGAAATGTAGAATAGTGTACGTGGAACAGAGGAAAGTTCAGAAGATCACTGATCAGAGTAATATTGATAAAATAAAGACAAGATAGGATACAGCAGACTGGCTGGAGGATGGAAATGAAAGAGACTGCCCACCACATGTCCATCTTATACTGAACATAGAAACATAGAAAAATAGGTGCAGGAGTAGGCCAATCGGCCCTTCGAGCCTGCACCACCAATCAATATCATGGCTGATCATTCCTTCAGTACCCCTTTCCTGCTTTCTCTCCATACCCCTTGATCCCCTTAACCATAAGAGCCATATCTAACTCCCACTTGAATATATCCAGTGAACTGGCATCAACTACTCTCTGTGGCAGGGAATTCCACAGGTTAACAACTCTCTGAGTGAAGAAGTTTCTCCTCATCTCAGTCCTAAATGGCCTCCCCCTTATCCTAAGACTATGTCCCCTGGAACAGAAGTGTAAGGAGTGGTACATGAATCTCCCCAAATATAGAACCATTATTCAAGTCTTTAATGCAAAGTCGCATTTGGTATGAAAAACAAAACTAAGCATTTTGGTGGCAGCAATCACAACTTGCATTTATAACGCAGTGAACTGTCGTCAGGCGTCCAACAATATTTGATACCGAGTCGCACAAGGACATATTGGGGCTTGGTCAAGAGGTAGGTTTTAAGAAGTGTGTTAAAGGAGGAGAGTGAGCGTTAGAGAGGCAGCAAGGTTTAGGGAGGGAATACCAGTGTTTACGCTCTAGGCAGTTGAAGACACGACCGTCAATGGTGGTGCAATGAAAATCGGGGATGTGGAAGAGGCCAAAATTGAAGGAACGCAGATATTTTGGGCAGGATGTAGGGCTGGAGGAAGTTAGAGATATAGGGAGCAGCGAGATCAGAGGGGGATTTGAAAACAAGCGTCATGATTTTAAAAAATCAAGGCAAAGCTGGACTGGGAACCAACGTAGATCAGCGAACACAGGGGTGATGGGTGAACTGGATTCGGTGAGCAGACTGTGGCTGCAAAAATGTCATGGCGAATGGAGGACCAAAGTATAGACAGTTGGGAATTTGAAAGTGCCATTGTAAGTGACACAGGGAAATATTTTTCCAGGAGCAGAATCAGAAGGAAGTGGGGTTGGGAAAGAGAAAGGGGGAAGAGTGTGGAAAAGGATGTAAGGAAGTACTCAGATGGTTGTATCTGTGATTGACAGGATGGGAGTGCAGAGGTCATGTAGGATAGCAAGGTCGAGAGAGTGGCCTTGAATATGGGTAGGCAAGCTTACATGACGAGATAGATTAAGGGCAGATAGGAGAGCAGTTAACTCAGAGGAGGGAGGGCATGATGCGTTTAGATAGAGATTGAAATCACCAAGGATGAGATGCTGCTCGATACAGAAGCTGAGGGAGGAAAGCATTGAAGATATCTAGGTGAGAAACTTGGCTGGAAGTTACATTTGAAGTTAGAGAAGATTGTGGAACCAAGAATCAAACCTTCAAAAGACAAGAAACAGTAGTGAGAGAGGGGGACCGTCGCAGAGCGGGGGAGGGGGACCGTCGCAGAGCGGGGGAGGGGGAAGCTAAGGAGTGGAGGAAAGAAAATATCCTGGAAAACCCCAAATTAAATGAAAAGCAGCAAGAGGATGAATAAAACCAAAATGCTTATAGCATACAAGGAGATAATTTGGCCTGTTGTGCCTGTGTCAGCGCTCTGAAAACAGTATCCATTTAATACCATTCGCGGTCCTACACCCATAGCCTTTGAAATTGTTCTTTTGAAAGTATTTATACACCTTCCTCTTAAATTTTTCTTCCAACATTGTTTCTTCTGGCAATCTGTGTCCCAACAACCATCATCTTAATAAAAAATATCCTCCTAACAAGTCCCTTCAATCTTTTTGGCAACAATGCATTTATGCCCTCTAGCTACTAACTTCATGGCTCTTGTAACCTAATAGCCATGATACTGGACTAGCAATCCAGATGTCCTGAGTTTAAATCCCACTATGGCATGTTATGAATTCAATAAATCTGGTAATATGTTGGCAAGAGGAAACATGCCTATGCAAGGTACCGGATTGTTGTAAAAATAAAAATAAATGGATGCGCGGCCCATTTACAATTTCCCGCATCCTCGAAATATTACACTGAAAAAGCCGGTCCCGGGCTGAACAAGGCCAGCAGAGACAGCTGCGCACCTTAGAGAACATTGCCCAACACTGATCCCCACCATTTAACATCTCTCTAGCAAAACATCATCCAACCACTTTGGTTATTTTGTTCTGTATTCACCTTCCGACCTATACCATCACATTTTCTTAAGTCTCATGTTCCTTAACTTTAATAACAAGCCTGCTATCATCACCTGAACAAATGCCTTTGAAACTCCATATATACATTCACTGCATTACTTTTAGCCATACATTTCATTATATCCTCAAAAAAAAGTTTGCCAAATGTGACTTGACTTTTTCACCCCATCTTAATTAACGTACTACTTTCTAGGAAAGCATTGATTTTATCCTGTAATGTGGCCTCTTGTAGCTAATTCACTGATGTTAAGGCTGACTGATCTATAGCTACATGGTGCATTTCTTTCACCTTTTTTGATCAAAAGTTGTTACATTGGCAACCTTTCAGTCCTCTAGTGTAACCTCCATTTCTAATGATGCTTTCGCTCGGATTTCCCTCAACTTTCTAGCGTGAGTGCCATTAGGCCTCAGTGCCTTTCCTACTTTGAATGCCAACAATTTTTCACTTCCACTTCTTTATCTATAGTTATTCTACCTAATTGCTCCACTTTGTGTTTCTGCACCCTTCATTTCTATGGCCACACTTCTGTGAAAACTGAGGCAAAGTACTCATTTAGTATCTCTGCCATCTCTTCATTTACTGGAAGGTATTCTTTCCCATCTCTAATCAACTCTACCCATTCTTCAGCTATTCTTTTACTTTTCACTTGTTTATAATAATCCCATTCCTGAACTCTTTTTGCACAATTCCAATATTCGAGTGCTATAATGGAATCTGTGATGAACACTGCCATCCATAACCCCTTTTATTTCTATTCTATCCTGCTGAATATTTTGTAACGGAGTGCTCAGCTCTGATTCCAGCTCTAGCCTAAAACCTTTACCCCCCCCCCCCACCCCCCCTTGCCCTAGTTTGTTCTCTCTGCTTCTTCTGGCCCCACAAAAAAAACAGCGGCCTGCTGGAACAGAGAAATAAAAAAATTTTTAAACGGAGGCCCTTTTGCAGAGTGGCCCCCTTTAAGGATCACTGGTTTACCGTTCACCGACTGGTACCAATGAGCGTGCAGGGTGTATACTCTATCCAGCTGTACTTCAAAATTGCAATCGGGATCCTTCAATGGCGGAGGAGCCCGATTTGTTTATTTGACCAGAGTCCTGCCTGAAACAGTACGGCATACTATTTGCTCCTTTCCAGGCCCACCTTGAAAATCGCATCAGGCAGCTTTGGATGTTCAAGCGGTGGCAAGGTTCAACAGATTAATACATGTATTTTGCATTCCAATAACATGGCGTCTATGTACTAGACAACAACAACAACTTTTATTTATGTAGTGCCTTTAACATAGTAATGCGTCCCAAGGCACTTCACAGCAGTGTTCCAAGACAAAATGGATAAATTTGACACCGAGCCACACAAGAAGAAATTACGGCAGATGACCAAAGGCTTGGTTAAAGAGAGAGGTTTTAAGGAGTGTCTTAAAGGAGGAACGAGAGGTAGTGGGACGGAGAGGTTTAGGGAGGAAGTTCCAGAGCTTCGGGCCCAAGCAGCTGAAGGTTCGGCCACTGATGGTTGAACGATTATAATCAGGGATGCTCAAGAGGGAAGAATTTGAGGAGCACAGATATCTCGTGGAGTTGTGAGGCTGAAAGAGATTACAGAGATAGGGAGGGGCGAGACCATGGAGGGATTTGTAAAAAAAGGATGAGAAATTTGAAATCAAGGCATTGCTTAACTGGGAGCCAATGTAGGTCAGCGAGCGCATTGATGGGCGATCGGGACTTGGTGCGAGTTCGGACTCGGGCTGCCAAGTTTTGGATGACCTCAAGTTTTCACAGGGTAGAATGTGGGAGGCCAATTAGGAATGTGTTGGAGTAGTCAACAAAGGTAACAAAGGCATGGACGAGGGTTTCAGCAGCAGATGAGCTGAGGCAGGAGTGGAGGCGGGCGATGTTACGGAGGTGGAAATAGGAGGTTTTAATTATGCCGCGGATATCTGGCCGGAAGCTCATTTCAGGGTCAAATATGACTCCTAGGTTGCGAACAGTCTGGTTTAGCCTCAGATAAATGCTAGGGAGAGGGATGGAGTCAGTGGCTAGAATGTAAATGCAACAATGCAACATCTAGAAGCAGACTGTAAAAACAAGATTCTGGAAGATTGTTTTCAATTAAATAGAATACCTGATGGCTCAACTGAACAAAACATGGGAAAGTTCCTAGAGGTATGAGATTAAATGCTAAACAATGCTGGCAAGCATGAAACTGGGATTTCTTTGGTGAAATACTTTGACGACAAATGTGAGAAGAATGAGATTGTGTACGACACTAAATATAACATTTTTATAGAATTTACAGGAGCACAATTCACCCCCAAACTGTTAGTTTGACACTATCATCCTCTTACCTGAATAACATTACTACATTTTAGTAACATAGGAACAGGAGTAGGCCATTCAGCCCCTCGAGCCTGTTCCACCATTCAATGAGATCATGGCTGATCTGCGACCTAACTCCATATATCCACCTTTCGTCCATTTCCCTCAATATCTTTGGTTAACAAAAATCTATCAATCTCAGATTTAAAATTAACAATTGATCCAGCATCAATTGTCATTTGCGGAAGAGATTTCCAAACTTCTACCACCTTTTGCATATAGAAGTGTTTCCTACATTCACACTTGAAAGATCAGGCTCTAAATTTTAGACTTTACCCTCTAATCTTAGAATTCCTAACCAGCGGAAGTAGTTTCTCTCTATCTACCCTGTCTGTTCCCCATAATAGTCTGAAAACTTTAATCAGATCACCTCTTCACCTTCTAAATTCTAGGGAATAAAACCCTAATTTGTGTAATCTCATCTCGTAACTTAACCCTTGAAATCCAGGTATCATTCTGGTAAACCGACACTGCACTCCCTCCAAGGCCAATATATCCTTCTTAAGGTGTGGAGCCCAGAACTGCTCACAGTACACCAGGGTCTAACCAGGGTTTTGTACAGCTGCAGCATATTTTCTACCTTATATTCTAATCCTCTAGATAAAAGGCCAGCATTCCATTAGCTTTTTTGATTATTTTCTGTACCTGTTCATGACATTTTAATGATCTATGTACCTGGACCCACAATCTCATTTTGTTCAGTTGAACCTTAAAATTTGTCACTTAATGAGAAAATATCCTTTTAGTTTTTAAAATCTGTTTTCAGAAGTCACATTAAGTTTTTCATAGACCCCACAGTGATCCCTTATTAACATATAAAATCTATTGATTAACTTGGGGAATAACAGTTGTCTTTCATGTATGCCTGTTGAGTTTTGCATATGAAACTTTGTAGTATAATGTGAAGACATTAACACATTTATTTATCCAACATTCTTTGCGCAATCTAAAAATCTTGGAGTTAGCATTCGTTAAATTGAAGGACAATCCCATTTGAGAAGAGACTAGTTAATCTGACGTATTTAGCCCTTTGGGTCTCCGATAATTTGTTACGGTAACCTTGCTCTGAAAGGGTAACCACAACAGCATTCAGGATACAGTTAAGCAGAGTGCACACATGTTGTGTACATCAAAAGCTGGGCACTCCGAGAGAAAAAGTCTCCATTGGCAACAATCAAGTTGCTGCTCAGTTCCCTGTGGATATGGCGTGCACAAGAGAATTCAGAGATGATGCCAGTGGAGAACATCTACACACACTAAATGTCAATCTGCCAAAAGTTGTTCAACAGACTGCTATTTAGAGCCAGATGTGTTATTTTATTGGAAAGAAAAGAGGCTATGGAGAGATACAAGGTGGTGAATACTATACACAGTGAAGCTCCCTCCCATCAACCACCCCCTCCCCACGCCAACATTCTTCTTAAAATGGAATTGTGGAAGGATAGAATTATTGATTGATGACACGCTACAACATTCAGAAATGCCAAATCTACTGGTAATGCTGGCGGACTGATGTTTTAGGTACTTTTCATTCGGTTCTCATGTGGGCAGAGATAAAGTTATGTTAAAAAGTCCCTTTGTTAAGATTACACCACTGCAACCTTTTAAAAAATACAACTTTCAATTTAGTGTGTAGTGAGGACAATTAAAGTCTCTTCATAGTGAAATAATAATAAAATTATACATTCAGTATTACCTCTTTCCCTCTTGATTCATGCTGAGATACAGGACCACAGGCATTGGCAGCCCTCGAGTAATCTGCCCAACTAGCAATTTTCTGTGTCAGAGAATTTGATTGTGGTAGGTTTGAGGCAGGGGGAGGTGTGTTACAATTTGGCAGAATCCAGATACTGTTTAAACCCACGCTCAATGCAATAGTCAGCTTTTGTAGGGAAGTACATGACTCCTATTAACCAAAATGTCACCATATCTGGAAAAGTACAAGGATAGCAGATTTTGGGGAGAAGGCGGCGGCTTTTACTATTGAGGTACGCACTGGAGATCATACTGGATAGCACCATATATTCCAGATCTCTGAAATGCATCAGGCCAATGGATCTCATGACTCGGATGAAAACAGAAGGAGAGAAACAGAAGATTTGGAAAGATTACAATACTTCAGTTAATTTACAAAACAGACAATAATGGGAAGTCAATCACTCCTCCCAGGTCTTGCATCTGACTAAGCCAACTGTCTCGAGTCATTTTCCACTTGTGCTGCATGTCGTTTCGTCCAGCATTTGCTAGTATTAAATCTCATTTGTCTTTCGTCTGGCCAACTGCATAAGCGATCCAAATGCTGCATCTTGGAGTTCTATTGCTCTCCCTATTTTAGAATCACCTTGAAATTTGAGAGTTTTACATTTCTATTTGACTGTCTAGATTATTGGTGTAAACTAAATAGTCTCCCATGAGACGAGCGATATCGCTCTGCGGTCTGGATCAGAACTGTGATGTTTCGCTACTAATCTGGTCTGTACAACTGAGTGGCCTGCTCGGCTATTTCAGAGGGCAGTTAAAAGTTAATTACATTGCTGTGGGTCTGGAGTCACATATGAAAGAAAAGACAGATTTGCATTTATATAGCACTTTCACGACCTCAAAGCACATTACAGCCAAAGAAGTAATTTTGAAGTGTAGTCACTATTGTAATGTAGGATACGGGGGGGGGCTCATTGTGCACAACAAGCTCCCACTAACAGCCTGATAATGACCAGATAATCTGCAATTGCAGAAGCAAGAGTTAGGACAAATATCACCGACTCCACGCCCCCCCACTGCAATTCCAACTAACCCTTTTCTGCGCATGCAATACCGTGCTGCCTCCAAGCATTCCGACACCAGCCCCAAGGCACGCGCAGCCGAACGCATCCGCCGAGCCTCCCAGAGCCCCGAGTGGGCCGAGATGCTCACGGCACCATAGAGAGAGAGCTGGGGGGGGGGGGGGGGGGGGGGCGGGAAGAGAGCGCTGGGGGGGCGGGAAAAGAGCGCTGGGGGGGGGGCGGGAAGAGAGCGCTGGGGGGGGGGGGCGAAGAGAGCGCTGGGGGGGGGGGGGAAAGAGAGCGCTGGGGGGGGGGGGGAAAGAGAGCGCTGGGGGGGGGGGAAAGAGAGCGCTGGGGGGGGCTTGAAGAGAGCGCTGGGGGGGGCTTGAAGAGAGCGCTGGGGGGGGCTTGAAGAGAGCGCTGGGGGGGGCTTGAAGAGAGCGCTGGGGGGGGCTTGAAGAGAGCGCTGGGGGGGGCTTGAAGAGAGCGCTGGGGGGGGCTTGAAGAGAGCGCTGGGGGGGGCTTGAAGAGAGCGCTGGGGGGGGCTTGAAGAGAGCGCTGGGGGGGGCTTGAAGAGAGCGCTGGGGGGGGCTTGAAGAGAGCGCTGGGGGGGGCTTGAAGAGAGCGCTGGGGGGGGCTTGAAGAGAGCGCTGGGGGGGGCTTGAAGAGAGCGCTGGGGGGGGCTTGAAGAGAGCGCTGGGGGGGGCTTGAAGAGAGCGCTGGGGGGGCTTGAAGAGAGCGCTGGGGGGGCTTGAAGAGAGCGCTGGGGGGGGCTTGAAGAGAGCGCTGGGGGGGGCTTGAAGAGAGCGCTGGGGGGGGCTTGAAGAGAGCGCTGGGGGGGGCTTGAAGAGAGCGCTGGGGGGGGCTTGAAGAGAGCGCTGGGGGGGGCTTGAAGAGAGCGCTGGGGGGGGCTTGAAGAGAGCGCTGGGGGGGGCTTGAAGAGAGCGCTGGGGGGGGCTTGAAGAGAGCGCTGGGGGGGGCGGGAAGAGAGCGCTGGGGGGGGGCGGGAAGAGAGCGCTGGGGGGGGGGCGGGAAGAGAGCGATGGGGGGGGGCGGGAAGAGAGCGCTGGGGCGGCGGGAAGGGAGCGCTGGAGGGGCGGGAAGAGAGCGCTGGGGGGGCGGGAAGAGCGCGCTGGGGGGGCGGGAAGAGAGCGCTGGGGGGGGGCGGGAAGAGAGCGCTGGGGGGGGCGGGAAGAGAGCGCTGGGGGGGGGCTTGAAGAGAACGCTGGGGGGGGCGGCGGGAAGAGAGCGCTGGGGGGGGGGGGGGGGGCGGGAAGAGAGCGCTGGGGGGGGCGGGAAGAGAGCGCTGGGGGGGGCGGGAAAGAGAGCGCTTGGGGGGCGGGAAGAGAGCGCTGGGGGGGCGGGAAGAGAGCGCTGGGGAGGGCGGGAAGAGAGCGCTGGGGGAGGGCGGGAAGAGAGCGCTGGGGGAGGGCGGGAAGAGAGCGCTGGGGGGCGCGGGAAGAGAGCGCTGGGGGGGCGGGGAAGAGAGCGCTGGGGGGGGGGGGCGGGAAGAAAGCGCTGGGGGGGGGGCGGGGAAGAGAGCGCTGGGGGGGGCGGGCAGAGAGCGCTGGGGGAGGGCGGGAAGAGAGCGCTGGGGGAGGGGGGGCGGGGAAGAGAGCGCTGGGGGGGCGGGAAGAGAGCGCTGGGGGGGGCGGGAAGAGAGCGCTGGGGGGGCGGGAAGAGAGCGCTGGGGGGGGGCGGGAAGAGAGCGCTGGGGGGGGCGGGAAGAGAGCGCTGGGGGGGGCGGGAAGAGAGCGCTGGGGGGGGCGGGAAGAGAGCGCTGGGGGGGGCGGGAAGAGAGCGCTGGGGGGGGCGGGAAGAGAGCGCTGGGGGGGGCGGGAAGAGAGCGCTGGGGGGGGCGGGAAGAGAGCGCTGGGGGGGCGGGAAGAGAGCGCTGGGGGGGGCGGGAAGAGAGCGCTGGGGGGGCGGGAAGAGAGCGCTGGGGGGGGCGGGAAGAGAGCGCTGGGGGGGGGGCGGGAAAGAGAGCGCTGGGGGGGGGGCGGGAAAGAGAGCGCTGGGGGGGCGGGAAGAGAGCGCTGGGGGGGGCGGGAAGAGAGCGCTGTGGGGGGGCGGGAAGAGAGCGCTGGGGGGGGGGCGGGAAGAGAGCGCTGGGGGGGGGCGGGAAGAGAGCGCTGGGGGGGGCTTGAAGAGAACGCTGGGGGGGCTTGAAGAGAGCGCTGGGGGGGGCTTGAAGAGAGCGCTGGGGGGGGCTTGAAGAGAGCGCTGGGGGGGGGCTTGAAGAGAGCGCTGGGGGGGGCGGGAAGAGAGCGCTGGGGGGGCGGGAAGAGAGCGCTGGGGGGGGGCGGGAAGAGAGCGCTGGGGGGGGGCGGGAAGAGAGCGCTGGGGGGGGGCGGGAAGAGAGCGCTGGGGGGGGGGCGGGAAGAGAGCGCTGGGGGGGGCGGGAAGAGAGCGCTGGGGGGGCGGCGGGAAGAGAGCGCTGGGGGGGCGGGAAGAGAGCGCTGGGGGGGCGGGAAGAGAGCGCTGGGGGGGCGGGAAGAGAGCGCTGGGGGGGCGGGAAGAGAGCGCTGGGGGGGGGCGGGAAGAGAGCGCTGGGGGGGGGCGGGAAGAGAGCGCTGGGGGGGGGGGCGGGAAGAGGGCGCTGGGGGGGGGGGTTGGGAATAGGGCGCTGGGGGGCGCGGGAAGAGAGCGCTGGGGGGGGGGCGGGAAGTGAGCGCTGGGGGGGGGCAGGAAGAGAGCGCTGGGGGGGCGGGAAGAGGGCGCTGGGGGGGCGGAAAGAGAGCGCTGGGCGGGGGGGCGGGAGGAGAGCGCTGGGGGGGGGCGGGAAAGAGAGCGCTGGGGGGGGGGCGGGAAAGGGAGCGCTGGGGGGGGGCAGGAAAGAGAGCGCTGGGGGGGGGGCGGGAACAGAGCGCTGGGGGGGGCGGGAACAGAGCGCTGGGGGGGGGGCGGGAAGAGAGCGCTGGGGGGGGGGCGGGAAAGAGAGCGCTGGGGGGGGGGGAAGAGAGCGCTGGGGGGGGGGCGGGAAGAGAGCGCTGGGGGGGGCGGGAAGAGAGCGCTGGGGGGGGGGCGGGAAAGAGAGCGCTGGGGGGGGGGGGAAGAGAGCGCTGGGGGGGGCGGGAAGAGAGCGCTGGGGGGGGGGGGGAGGGAAGAGAGTGCTGGGGGATGGGAGCGAAGAGTGCTGGGGGGGGGTGGGAGGGAAGAGAATGCTGGGGGGGGATGGGGAGGGAAGAGAATGCTGGGGAGGATGGGGAGGGAAGGGTAGAGAATGCTGGAGGGAGGGGGAGGGAAGAGAGTGCTGGGGGGGATGGGGAGGGAAGAGTGCGCTGGGGGGGATGGGGAGGGAAGAGAATGCTGGAGGGAGGGGGAGGGAAGGGTAGAGAATGCTGGGGGGAGGGGGAGGAAAGGGAAGAGAATGCTGGGGGGAGAAAGAGAGCTTGGGGTGGGGGGGCGGAGAAGAGAGCGCTCTGGGGGGGGGGGGGAGAGAAGAGAGAGCTTGGGGTGGGTGTGGAGGGGGAGAAGAGATGGCTTGGGGTGGGGGGGGGGGGGGAAGAGAGAGCTGGTGGGGAAGAGGGAGAGCTGGGGGTTGGGGGGGATAGAGAGAGCTTGGGGTGGGGGGGATAGAGAGAGCTTGGGGTGGGGGGGGGAGAAAGAGAGAGCTTGTGGTGGGGGGGGAAAGAGAGTGCTTGGGGGGGTGGGGCGGGAAGAGAAAGACAGCGCTGGGGTGGGGGTGGGGGAGGGAGAAAGAGAGCTTGGGGGGGGCGGCGTTGGAGAGAGTGAGCTTGGGAGAGGTGGGGGGGTGGGAAGAGAGAGCTTGGGGGGGGGGCTGGGGGCTGGGTGGAAGTGAGAGCTTGGGGAGGTGGGATGCCTAGAAATAGTGGATGCATTGACAGTCATTTTCCAACATTCTATAGACTCTGGATCAGTACGTATGGATTGGAGGGTAGCCAATGTAAGCCCACTTTTTAAAAACAGGAGGGAGAGAGAAAACAGGGAATTATATACTGGTTAGCCTGATATTAGTAGTGGGGAAAATGTTGGAATCAATTATTAAAGATGTAATAGCAGTGCATTTGGAAAGCAGTGACGGGATCGGTCCAAGACAGCATGGATTTATGAAAGGGAAATCATGCTTGACAAATCTTCTAGAATTTGTTTTTGAGGATGTAACTAGTAGAGTTGTCAAGGGAGAACCAGTGGATGTGGTGCATTTGAACTTTCAAAAGGCTTTTGACAAAGTCCCACACAAGAGATTAGTGTGCAAAATTAAAGCACATGGTCTTGGGGGTAATGTATTGACGTGGATAGCGAACTGGTTGGCAGACAGGAAGCAGAGAGTAGGAATAAATGGGTCCTTTTCAGAATGGCAGGCAATGACTAGTGGGGTGCCGCAAGGTTCAGAGTTGGGACCCCAGCTATTTACAATATACATTAATGACTTAGACGAAGGAATTGAATGTAATATCTCCAAGTTTGCAGATGACACTAAGCTGGGTGGCAGTGTGAGCTGTGAGGAGGATGCTAAGAGGCTGCAGGGTGACTTGGACAGATTAAGTGAGTGGGCAAATGCATGGCAGATGCAGTATAATGTAGATAAATGTGAAGTTATCCACTTTGGTGGCAAAAACAGGAAGCCAGATTATCTGAATGGTGGCAGATTAGGAAAAGGGGAGGTGCAACGAGACCTGGGTGCCATGGTACATCAGTCATTGAAAGTTGGCATGCAGGTACAGCAGGCGGTGAAGGAGGCAAATGGCATGTTGGCCTTCATAGCGAGAGGATTTGAGTATAGGAGCAGGGAGGTCTTACTGCAGTTGTACAGGGCCTTGGTGATGCCACACCTTGAATATTGTGTACAGTTTTGAACTCCTAATCTAAGGAAGAACGTTCTTGCTATTGAGGTATTGCAGCGAAAGTTCACCAGACTGATTCTCGGGATGACAGGACTGACATATGAAGAAAGCCTGGATCGACTAGGCTTATATTCACTGGAATTTAGATGAATGAGAGGGGATCTCTCAGAAACGTAACATTCCGACGGGATTGGACAGTTTAGATGCAGGCAGAATGTTCCCGATGTTGGGGGAAGTCCAGAAACAGGGGTCACTGTCTAAGGGTAAGGGATAAGCCATTTAGGACCGAGATGAAGCGAAATTTCTTCACTCAGAGAATTGTGAACCTATGGAATTCTCTATCACAGAAAGTTGTTGATGCCAGTTCGTTAGATATAGTCAAAAGGGAGTTAGATATGGCCCTTATAGCTAAAGGGATCAAGGGGTATGGAGAGAAAGCAGGAATGGGGTACTAAAGTTGCATGATCAGTCATGATCATATTGAATGGTGATGCAGGCTCGAAGGGCCGAATGGTCTGCTTCTACACCTATTTTCTATGTTTTTATAGGAGAGCACGCTTTGGGGGGGGGGGGTGGCGGTGGGGGGAGAGAGGGAGAGAGCGCTTGGGGGATGGGGGGAGAAAAGAGAGCGAACTGGGGGCGAAAAAGAGAGAGCACCCGGGGGGGGGGGAGAAACGAGCTGGGGGAAGAGGGGATGGCGGGAGAAAGAGCGAGCTTGTGGGGGGGGGGGGGGGGGGAGGAAAGAGAGAGCTGGAGGGAGGAGAAAGAGCGACACCCTGGGGGGTGGAGGGGGGGGGGAAAGAGAGCTGGGAGGGGAGAAAGAGAGAGCACCCTGGGGGTGGAGGGGGGAAGAGAGCGCCGAGGCGGGGGGGGGGGGGGGGGCGGGTGGGCAGAGAGAGCCTGCATTTCAGTTAGTACAAATAGACGCATCCATAAATATTGGACAGGACAACATGGATAACTCTCCTGCTCTTCTTCAAAACGGTGCCATGGGATCTTTTACGTCCAGTTGAGGGGGCAGACAGTGGCCTTGGTTTTAATGTCTCATTTAAAAGACGGCACCTCCGACAGTGCAGCACTCCCTCAGTACTGTAATGGAGTGTCAGCCTAGATTGTTGTGCTCAAGTCTCTGGAGTGAGACTTGAACCCACAACTTTCTGACTCAGAGGCGAGTGCACTATGAATGGAGTCATGACTGACATAGTGAAGAAAATCGACAGTAAATCCAGACAAATCTGTTCACAGTGGCAAAGGGCTCAAATAACAACAACAATTTGGAGGTGGGAGTGAGAGATGAAGTGAAGCATTTGTTTTGGTCAGCTAACACACATCACTATGCTTAAGAATTTCAAAAACAAAATACTTAGGAGTTTCTATTTGCCTGATATGGAATGCACATACTCTTCCCCATGAGGACACACCGGTAATTTAAACCCAGAGTTTAGGCACAGGTTGCCAAGGCCCAAATGTGTGCAGGGATACTGCGGTGTCGTCCACATGATGAAGTTACACCCACAGTGCTGCCATTGTCATAGCAGTTTGGTACAACTTAGTGGCTTGCTAGGCCATTTCAGAGAACAGTTAAGAGGCCACCACATTGCTGTGGGTCTGGAGTCACAAATCGGCCAGACCAGGTAAGGAAGGCAGATTTCCTTCCCTAAAGGACATTTGTGAACTGGTTGGGTATTTGTGACAGTTTCATGGTCACCATTACGGTTACTAGCTTTTTAATTCCAAATGTATTTAATTAACTGAATTTAAATTCCCCCAGCTGGCATAGTGGTATTTGAACTCGCGTCTCTGGATTATTAGTCCAGTAACATAACCACAATGCTACCTTAAACCCCATCATCTCTGTTCCAAACTTCCATTGCCAAGTATATAATTTTGGAATCAATGTAACCCAAAGAAATATCACTACCTTCCTCCAAGTTCAAGGAGAGTAGTAACTAGTTGGTCATTAGACAGTCAACAGACTTGGGTTTGAACCCTCACTAGAAGAAGAGCACATACAAGAACCCCTCCCAAGAAGCACAGTAAGCAACACAACTTATCATAAAATGTGTAACTGAATTGCGATCGTCCTTCTAACCACAGCATGGACTCGCAGCATACCCTATTAACTATAGGTTCTACCAGCTAAGGCATACTGAAGAGCTTGACCAGAAATTTTTGCCTCTCTGCAGCCCAAGCAAGGTAGACAAAACCATGGATATAGAAGTCCCTGTTCCATTACCGGTCTCCAGATAATGCCTTCAAGCAGCCGATCACCAAGCCTCTGAGCTCCCTCATCAGCTTTATGAACATCTGCTTTCAGCGAACTGGAAAAAGCTACATCGAACATTTTGTTGTATGCAAGGCCCCCTTGATCTTCAAGACATCCATAGCCATGTATCAGGCTTACTAATCATCAGCTGCTTTATCCAGGTCCTCACATAACAAGCTTTAGTAAGATGTGCTCACCATGTGACTGACTCCATGCTCCAGGCTGTTGAGCAACAGGACTCTTTAGATAAGAGTACACCACAAATTTAACATGTAATAACATTTTGCTGTCCTTAAAAAAAAAGAACCAAAGTGCCTTTCATCTCTTCCCAGCTTAGTCGCAAAGAACTCTGTCCAAACTAAAGTTGGCATCCATCAGAACTTCCAGGTAGCAATATGAATTAATTAGGACATTTGCACATTGTATCTTCCAACCACCAATTTTAAGGCCCTCTCAAGACGTGGTGTGCTGCACTTGTTATCGTGAATGGACTAGCTAATGCAGTATTATATTCAGCACTTGGGAGAAACACCATACCCGACCACTAGGCAATTCAGGACGCCACTAGATCAGGTGGGTTGGCCAACACAATGGCCCATAATCTGCGGTCAATGGCGAAGTGAAGGCATTCGCTGCTGGCTTCAAACAAAGCTGCCCACAAAGATCCTGCGATCTTTGTGGCGAGAAGTTTGCCTTTCTCGATGTGCAATTGATTGTGGCTCAGTGCTATGGGAATTCCCAGTGAAGAGCTACAGTGACGTCAACAAGCTATCTAAGCAGCCAATCACATTGAAGAATTCTCACAGAAAGCAAACCAGGAAATGAAAAGCAGCTTTTATCTGCACTTTTTAAACATTAACAATTGGGACATTCACATGGGGATAAGTTAGATGCTGAAATATCATGAACAAACTTTAAACGAGAGTTAAACTTTAAAAAATGTTTTTACATTTTTATCATAATGGAGAAATATGACACTCTACAAATATAAAAATTGGATTTTCTGGCCCAGAACGGCTGTTTAGCAGTCAATACGCTGTTAAATCTCCAGTTACACCTATTCCAAAAAGGCTCAACATTTCAATGGGGTATTTACCAGCAATATTACCATGGAAATGCTTAAGTATTCGACATAGATGGATTGTGGAGTTCCTCATCAGACCCTGGAGCATATCACTGAGCACTGCCCTCAGAGAAATTTGCAAGCAGCCTACAAGATATCCTCGCTATTACTTTGGCGTGGATATCCAACTTAGATATTGACATTTGACTACCATAAGAAAGTAGTAGTACAAGACAGTTTCACTGATTACACAGATTGTCGGATTTTCTGGGGGTGGGTCCACAGTGCAGCAGTGTCGGAGCAGTGAATAACCGACCGCAACTTCAGGATTTCTGCGTTTAGATGCGGTTGTGCTACATCCTGAAGTTACAGTCAGTTTCAGAGGGTTAATACGACGAATACTGAGAGTTTGCCATCATTACCCAACACAAAGTCCTGGCCATTATAAACATATGAAAAGCAGCAGCACAACTCCCAAAATTAGACATTCTGAGACTGTTCCTTATGATGCCTTCCAACATACTGGGCCAAAAAAATCACAGTCTCTACGGGTGCATACGATGTGCGCATGCAGACGTAGAGTCCCCACAAGTGCCGGTTCTCAGCGTGATGCGCACGCGCTGAAACCCGGCACTTGTGAACTGTCGAACTGTCTTTTGACAGTTCCAACGCATCCCCAGGAAAATAAAATTAATAATTTATATATTAAAAACCTTGTCCATTAAGGTATGTTTATTTTTACCCCTATTAAAACATTAAAAACATTTCAAAAAATAATTTGTCTCAAACATTTAATTAGATTCAATTTCAATTAATTTTATATATGTGAAGTGTTTTTCTTATTTAATTAAAATGTGTGTGTTTTTGGGGGTATCCCCATTCATTGAAATGGTAATCCCAGTACAAACGGAGATCACCATTACGGTGAATGGGGATACGCCATTTTCATTGGTTGGTCCAGCTCACGTGATCCCAGGGTGCACATACGCTCCTGGAATACACGGGTCCCCAAACTGGACAGGGAATGGAGGCCTCGGAGCGCAAGTCCACGCTCCTCCAGGACCGCCAGGTACTTTCGTAAAAAAAAACTTGGTTGGAGGCATCTGCCTGCAGGAAGCCTCCGACCGCAATTTCTGGGCCACTGTTAATGCATTGACTTGAGCTAGTCTCCCATTACAGATATCGGATCTAGAGTGCAGATAAAATCGAAGATTGAAACATGTACTTCCTTACCTTCCAGCTTTTTTATCAGGGCTGCGTGAGCCATAAGGTTGAAAGCTTTATAAAAGTTGATGCAAGCAATGTAAGTGGGGTTTCTCTGTCCATTACAATACTCTGGGAGCCTGTATATAGCTACAATCAAGCCCACACATTCCTCAAGATAACAAAGTTATCTGTTCCTTTTTGATTACTTCTCAGTCATCCAACACATCAGAATTAACCATTTTAAGAGCCACTAATAGCAGCAAAATTTTTCAGCAATTCATAGTCTCACTTGGATACCCCTTACGGATAAAACAGCTGTACTCAAATATAGAGTGTGCGTGTGCCGCAAACAGAATTCTGTTCTCCAGCCTTAGAAAGGCAGGCCCAAGGTGTGTTAGAAGTTTGAAGACCATTGCTGTCTCTTCCCAGTTCTTGGCCAGAGCAGATTTTAAGAATCTGGCATGCATAAAGGTGCCACTCACATTTAACTATTAGCTAGGCAACATGGCGTGAAGTTCACTAACTCCCAGCGAATTTCTTCATTCCATCAACTTTACCAATGTCCATGCAGATGGGTCTCTATGATGAGCCATTTGGTTGGACCTTTTCACGCAAAGACTAATAAACTTTGGGAATAAGTTACCATGGAAGGGTTCCTGAAGGAGAATTTATAAAAGGGTATAAAAGACCATTACATGGGTTTCCAGAGACAGAACAGATTGAGATAATATGGTGAGAACACAGGTGGGTGGAATTAATTTACAGAAAATGAATGATTTTCTCATCCTAAATATTCTTTGACCCAACCTGCCTACTCATTAAGTGACTGAGCCTACTTCACACTATGAGAGATTTTGGAGCAAATTCAGATCTACAGCGTCAGCTGTGGCTCAGTGGGTCGCATCCTCACTTCTGAGTCAGAAGGCTGTGGCACAAAAAAAATAAATTTAGGTTGACACTCCAGTGCAGTGCTGAGGGAGCACTGTACTGTTGGAGGTGCCGTCTTTTGGATAAGATGTTAAACTGAGACCCCGTCTGCCCTCTCAAGTGGGCATAAAAGATCCCATGGCACTATTTTGAAGAACAGGGGAGTGATCCCCGGTGTCCTGGCCAATATTTAGCCCTCAATCAACATTACAAAAACAGATTATCTGGTCATTATCACATTGCTGTTTGTGGGAGCTTGCTTGTGTGCAAATTGGCTGCCACGTTTCCTGCATGATAACAGTGACTACACTTCCAAAAGTGCTTCATTGGCTGTAAAGCGCTTTGAGATGTCTGGTGGTCATGAAAGGTGCTATATAAGTCCAAATCTTTCTTTATTTTACATAATTCATAAGACATTTCTATTCTAATGAATCTGCTGTGATTTGACACTCGGCCTTAAACTCATTGACTTGCTTCTAGTTTTACCTGCGTCCAATAAATGAACTATTTATGCATCTGCATGTCCTCCCTCTTCCTACAATGTGCGTATTGCCAGATTCATCAGATTACAAACTAAAACAAACTGGTGCTTAAAATGTGGTCTTGCATGAAGTTGCAGTCTCGACAGCATTAAGGTTGACAGAAACTATCCACAACAATGAAAAACACAATGCACGCGTCAAACCAGATTCAACTCTTTTGTATGGAGGGTGTGGAAATTCTGAAAGGAACAGACAGTGATGTAGTGCTGTCATTTCTCTGGCAATGCAAACAAATGAGTCTTCCAGTTCAGCTCAGCTGAAAATAATGAATGCCAAATCATAGAGCGAGAATGAAGTCACTTTAAGAGGCTTAGCTTTTCATAAAGTTAACCTCTATTTTCATTGAATGATAACATTTTTGATAACAGCAATGCCCTATAATGAATATTTTTACTGCCCATATAAGTGATAACTCACTGATCCAGATAGGATATAATGTTGCTCACTCCGCCCATCCTGAAGACAGACAAAACCACTGGTGCCTGTTGCACTTGTGAGTCACGGGTCTTTAATAATTTTGAATGAACGCTTCTGTATTGCAGTGGTGACGTTATGTTTAATTCAAGATTTGTATCTGGTAGACTTTACAACAAAAAGTAATCATTTAGGCACAAAGCATTCATTGTCAGAAAAATGTATGTTTTGAATTCGTGCTTATTTTTTTTTTAAAAAGTATCTCACCGCATTATCTCCCAGTTAGTTGGTCAGCGTTCAGACCTTTGAGATTGCCACTCACTATTGGGGAGGGGGTTGAAGTGGGGAAATATGTAAAATTGTTCTAGCGTGAATGATCTGCTAATTCTTTCCAGCCACAGAGAAGGAGAAGAAAAAAAAAGCTTTTGATCAGAGGATTTCATTGTGCCTGTGTCGGCTCTTTGAAAGAGCTATCCAATTAGTCCCCCTGCTCTTTCCCCATAGCCCTGCAAAGTTTTCCCCTTCAAGTACTTCTCCAATTCCCTTTTTAAAGTTATTATTGAATCTGCTTCCACCACCCTTTCAGGCAGTGCATTTCATATGTATGGAATTGTGCCCCATTTATTGTATCCTCCCACTCTGTTATAAAGCATGTTGGTGAAGCAAACGAGGAATATATTACATAATCCTCAGCCCTACAATGTTTAAAAAAAACATGAAATCCTGTTTTACTGACTGTATAATTTTTAGACTCCCGCTCATTGCAGTCTTAAGATTGCAATCAATGAAATCAAGACACTATAATTAAGTTCACACAAGCCAAGAGTTGTGGTTCCAACTAGAGCCATCTGACACCACTGTTAACTTGTTTTTGATATTAGAAAAGTTATTCCTACTTTTAACAATTGTACAATGTGAAAAGTGTTAAACAGAAAGATGCATCATGGAAGCAAAGCAGAGAAGCTGCTACAATTGTGTACGTGAAATTCTATAGTATTTACTGACTAATGTACATTAAATAAAAATGTTAACTTTTTTAATGTTTTGTAGGTTTTTTTTTACTAATAGCGCATCTCTATTATTAAGAGCCACCAGTGAGTTTCCTTTTAAATACTAATCTATTAATGATTGAAGTGCAGCAATACCTGATTCCTGCCAATGATAGCATCATTGCTTCCTTGCTTCGGTACAGCGAGTGACTCACACACAAACTTGTGTTTCATGACTGACTGCAAGGATTTAGAAGTGCTGAAGTTTATAAGCTTCACTCACCATCACTCAAATATAATTTGGATGACATCTTCTTCATTGAGTCCAACATGACGAGGGTACGGAGAATACTCCAGAGTTTCAGACTTTCTGGAGGAACACTATTGAACTTGGAAGCCTGAGCTGCATAGAACTACAAATAAATGAAGTGGCACCAGTGGGGTCTGAAAAATGAATTTCAGGAGCAGTAAAAGATCACTGGGCCCAACAAGTCTGTCCCTTTCTCCTTGACCAAGCTCAGCCACTTGCTACTTTACCATATGCATTCTTCCACAAATGCATCCAATTGTCCCTTAAACCCATTCATAATGTTTACTTGAATAGCCTCCTTGGCAATTTTTTGTATTTCACTTGGGCTTTGGGTGAAATATTCCGGCTTTGTTTCAGGTTTCTCACTAATTAATTTTTAACTGGTGCCCCCTGGGATTTGAACCTTTCACTGTACTGAACAATTTGCCTGAATCAATTATCAAATCCGTTCGTCATCTTCAAAAGGGAACGGTGGTGTGCTGCTTATGTTACTGGACTAATAATCCAGAGGCCAGAGAATGTGAAATCCAATCCACCAGTCAGAGAATTTGAAATCATATTTAATTTATTTTAAATCTGGAAATAAAAAAATCTTGGATTAACACAAGTGACCATGATGCTGTTGGATTGTTGTAAAAGCCCAACTGGCCCACTAATGTCCTACAGGATAGGTCGGAAACGTGCCTCCTTACTTGGTCTGGCCTGCGTGTGACTCCAGTTCCACACATACATGGTTGACTCTCAACACCCCTCTGAAGTAACATAGTAAGCCACTCAGTTGGCCCACCACCATTTTCTCAGGGCAACTAAGGGTGGACAATAAATGCCAGCCTTGCCAGTGATGCCCACTTCCCAAGAATGGATTTTAAAAAAAACTATGTCTCTCCTTTTCCAGGAAAACAAACCCAACATAACTTAATCTTGCCATTCCCCAAATCATCTTTGTTGCTCACCACTACACTGTCTCAAGAGCTACCATATGGCAGCTATGGAGAGCTAATTTGGAAGATGTGTTCAATATTAGACAAGGTGAAAACCAGTTCCTTTGAAGAGAGCAGTGGTTGCATGCAGAGATTGGGTCCACAGACTTAGAGACGCAGTAGAAAGAGGACAGATATGAAGAACTCTCTGTGGAGTACATATATATGACAGAGAGGCTGCTCCAGAGGATAAAGTGGAGAGAGGGAGCTGTCACAGAACCAGAAATTCACAAGTCAGGACTATATGCAAGTCCTTCCACATCACTCAAAATAATATTAACATAAGGAAAACAGAATTAAGCAACAACTAGGAAATGAAAGAAAGAAGATGGTTGATAGGGATTGACCAGTGGGGGGAGAAGTTATCCGCATGTCCCCAAGAAAATACAAATTTAGAATTAACCAATGTGATCCATGACCCTAGCAACAAAACCTTAGTAGAAACAAGCCACTCAAATAGGGAGCAATTTTCAAGATTAATAGGTTAAACATTTATCACACTTGCGCGCGCATGCACACTCAGTTTATAAAGATGTAACTTGTTGGCTCTTGAAACAGCTCTTCAACTGAATGGATGAATAATTTTAAATAATTGTGTGTTCTTACCTCTGTGTATCTAATAATCTCCTTCCCCCACACTACAGAACTACTTGGCTGACTTTTAAATTCCACATTGTGGGAGTTTCCATTAGACACTAAAGACCAAGGGAGAATATCTCAATTTACCAAGAAAAATTATTCTAGGATGAATTTGAAGACCTTGAAGTGAAAAGCAAAAATAGTTGATGAATGTGAAAACAAATCGAGAAGAATTAAGCCAAGGTGTTGAGTGTGTGGCTCAACATCTGGATGCAAGGAATAGCTCGTTCCAAAAACAGACTCAGCTCCACGCAGAGCTGGTTAGCAAAAGAAGCTCGTGCTTCGGTACAAAGTTACTGCAATGCTGCATTTGCTCTATACTGGCAAGGTAAATACAAGAAAAAACCTAGAGTTTTGAACATAGGTAATCCAATGACATACATCGCTAGTCACAAATTTGACATTACCCAGAAGACAATAAGTGTGGTTGAACCGCAGAGAAAGCAGGTTTTTTTTTTTAAAACCACTGGCGGACACAACAGAAGGGAAACAGAATCACACTAGGGCAGTAGAAAATGCAAATTGAAACATAACAAGAGGAAAGGAATGCAAACATGCCTTCCTTAAGGTACAGAATTGGCAATAAGCCAACTGAATGCAAGCAGTGCTTTAAATACAAGCATATTCAACTTATGAGAATCTTATAGCATGGTCCTCACAAATCGCTACTAAACCACTCAAAAATATGCCATCTTATCTCCCAACTTGTCCCTGAAACACAGAAGAAAACTACTAAAGGGTCTACATTCTCAGCAGGGATCAAATACAATTTGTGCAAGTCAAAGTTAAAAGTTTAGGTAACCTTGAAAGTCAATAATGAAACACATACAAGGAGGATTCAATTTTCAGACATCATAGTCAAAACTGCAGAACTACTGCCAAGTTCCCTTTATCTCAAGCTCTGTTGAGCTACTTTGTTTTGGGCGGGTGGGGGATGAAAATGTATCTGATCCTCAACTGACTGCTCAGCTCCTCTGCAGATAAGAGGTGCATTACACTGTACCTGGCCCCGTTCAACTGACTGATGAAATCCAAGCTCGAGTTTAAAACAAAGAGGTTGTGTGTTGCAGCATCAGAACATCACGGCCAACTTCTTCTATGGCTCCCGTCAGGATCATGTACCAGACAACAGCTGACTAAAAGCACTATAATTTATCTCCTTTGAATCACAGTGCCAAGGACAAACACAAATTGAAAATCTAATCTAGTCCTTTTACAAGATACCCACTCAGAATTCAGAGAATCACATCAGCTTAATAATGCTTCACTCATTCTCCACTGACCCAGTGAGTAGATTGACACCAACATTTGAGACACAATTTTACGATTTAAATATAGACCGGAGGCGGCAGCCGACCTGAGCGAAAGCGGCAATAAAAGGAGTGCAGAGTCCAAGCTGAGCTGGGAGCGGCTCAACAGAGGCAGAATTCGAAAGTGACATCAGAGTAAAAAAAGTGATGTCAGCACAAGGGAAGGAGCGGATTGGTAAGTAGCTGGTGAGTGCTTTTAAAAAAAAGTTTAAAATTTATTTCTGCTGTTAGTTCTTAGTCTATTAAAGAGGTATGGCAGGGCAGTTCAGACCCGTGGAGTGCACATCCTGTGACATGTGGAAAGTCCTGGACGCTTCTCGTGGCCTGGAGGACCATATGTGCAGGAAATGTCACCAGCTATGGCAGCTTGAGCTCTGTGTTTCGGAGCTTGAGCGGCGTCTGGAGTGATTGCGGTGCATTCGTGAGGCTGAGAACTTTGTGGCTAACACGTTTCTAGAGGTGGTCACCCCGCAGCTTAAGAGTGTGCAGGCAGAGAGGGAATGGGTGACCGCTAGACAGAAAAGGAGGAGAACGAGGCAGTTAGTGCAGGAGTCCCTGGAGTGTATCTCTCTCTCAGCCTTCCGGATGCAGTGACTCCAACCGCCGCTCAAGCTCCGAAACCCGGAACTTGAATTGCTTTAGCTGGTGACATTTTCTGCACATGTGGTTGCCCAGGCTACGCAAAGCATCCAGGACTTCCCACATGGCACAGGATATCATAGGCAGTCCTTTGAAGTGAGGATGACTTGCTTCCACGCCGAAAAGGGATGAGTTCACACGTGTTTCAATGAAGGACCCGATATTCCAGATCCCGAACTACATGTTGAAGAGTGGAAAATGCCTATGCGTGGATTTTTTTTAACGTGTGGTGGCCATTGCACACCAGCCATCACATGGGCTTGACAGACCTAGGTCTTGGTCCAGTGGCAAGGATTAACCAAGACTAGCACTGCTGCACAGACCTAGCGCGCACACATATCACAATGTGGGCTGGCCCGAGCTGTCACTGGGCCCTCGCCTCTTTTGGGCCCCGCACTCTTGCCGCTCCTGCTGTACTCCTGCCCCGCACTGCAATCAACCGTCGCCCTCCTGCAGCAGCTCGCGCTGCTTCCTCCAATGGCCCTGGCCCGCTGCCTCCCCCCTCGTGGGGGCCCGGAGCTGCGGCCTACCCACTCACTCTCCCGCGGTCTCGTCTTTCCCAGTCTCTCTGGGCCCCGATCCTCTCCCGCCCTACACTTGGCCCCCCCTCCCCACACTCGGCCATGCCCCCAGTGTCCCATGGCCTGCCAACACCCCCACCCCCCCCCGGTGCCCCGCAGACCTGCCTTTCTGCAGCATCTGGTATTTCTCCAGCTCCACCTGAAGCTTCCGCTGCACCGCCTCCGCCATCTTCCCTCCACATCACTGGGGCAACGGGTGACCCCTGACCCCCTGGTACACATCACAGCACGGCCCCGCCGCATGTGACCGCCCGTCTTCCCTTCACTCGCACAGTGCCTTGACTTGCTACCTTTGAGGAACTTCAACTCAGAGTTGTTGAGCTGGGTGCTGAGGTGCAGACATTGCAGGGAATCAGGGAGGTAGAGAGTTACCTGGACACTTTGATCCAGGAGGCAGTCACACCCCTTAGGTTAGGTAGTGGTCCAGATCTGGTTCATGGACAGGGACAGCAGGGTGTGACTGCAACTCAGGCAGGTAAGGGGACCCCAGGTGCCGTGCTGGAAGAGCCTCGACATTTGTCCTTATCCAATAGGTATGTGGGCCCGTCACTGGGGTAGCATGGCACCAAGGTAGCATGGCACAGGATATGCACTCCTCAGGACTGAGTTGCCCTGCCATGTCTCTAGTTATTTGACTATGAACTATTTGACTATAAAATAAACTTAAAACTGGAAGAGAAAAATACTCACCGGCTACTCACCAATCAGCTGTTTCCCTTGAGCCGACGACTCACTTTCAATTTTTGCCTCTGTTCTAACACAAAGCACGACAAATAGGGCCCAAGTTTCGGATCCCCGGTAGAACGGCGCACCTCGGAGACGCCCGCCTAATTTCTAGAACTGAAAAAGCAGCAAATACTTACCTCGCAATTCTCCGATATCTGTCGGCCCGTTTGCAGCTCAGTGCGGCGCAGCGGGAGTTGCTGGGGGCGGAGCTACAACCCTGCACCAAAGAGAGTGCCGGCAACTGCGCGCCTGCGCAGTAGCTCCTGGCCCTCCCAGCGCATCCTGTGTCCGGGCGACCCTATCCCTGGCTGAAGGGATGTTGCCCCTATCCCGGGCCAAATGGCCTGCCTGCCCTTACCTCCTCGGCGGTGGGGCCCGCTCGAGCAGCACCTCGTTGGTGGCGGGGCCCGCCCGAGCAGTTCTTCAGCAAGCTGTTGGAAGGCTCCCCGTGCTGCAGTAGGTGAGTAGAAACTTTACATTTTTTATTTATTGATTGATATTTTATTTTTTTATTTAAAACGTTTTTTTGATTGATTGATTTATTGGTTGATTTATTTATCTTTTATTATTGATGATGGCTCTTAATTGGTAAAAGTGAAGTGTTTAATGATTTGTAAAATTCCCTAACTTCCCTCCAACTTCCTTTCCCCCCCATCTCTCACTACCTGCGCCTAATTTATAAAAAGTGTAGGCAAGGTTTTTCTGTGTACAAAAATCGACACTTACTCTGTTCTAAGTTAGTTTGGAGTAACTTTTCGCTGCCTAAACTTGCAAAACAGGCGCAAGTGGCTGGTAACACCCCCTTTTGAAAAAAAAAAACTACTAAAACTAAACTATTCTAACTAACAAGAACTGGAGCAAACGAAATGCCGACAATTGCGATTTCTAAGATACTCCATACTAAACTTGTTGCGACAAAAAAAATAGGAGCAACTCGAGCCGAAACTTGGGCCCAAAGTGTGGGCAAAAAGGTGCAACTCCTTCCCCCTCTTCCCAAATTCACAAACAAACCACTCTGTTTAAGTCCACTCCCTTTAAGACTGCTCTGTGCTCTGAAAAACTGCTGACTTTTATACTCTTACAATTAACACCTTTACAAGGCTAACACAGCTGACTTTACAGTCAACAGCCACTGGCAGGCAACTTTTGTTAACTATAGTTTTAAAGTTCTAGGTTTAAATCAAAATGTTAAAACTAAATTTCACTTTTTGCAGCTTCTATTTACCCAATACTTACCAGAAATTCCTACTCTTTCCAAATTCCCAAATAAAACACACTGTTTAAATCCACTCCCTTTAAGACCGCTATGTGCAGACCACCATAGTGTATTCAGCTAATAAAAGCAAGTATTCCATATGCCTTCTTAACCACCTTATCTACTTGACCTGCTACTTTTAGGGATCTGTGGACATGCACTCCAAGGTACCTTTGTTCCGCTCACTTCTCAGTGTCCTATCATTTAACGTGTAGTCCCTTACCTTGTTAGCCCTCCCCAAATGCATTACCTCACACTTCTCCGGATTGAATTCCATTTGCCACTGTTCTGCCCACTTGACCAGTTAATTGATATCTGCCTGCAGTCTGCAGCTTTCTTCATCATTATCAACCACACAGCCAATTTTTGTATCATCTGCAAACGTCTTAATCATAACCCCTATTGCAGGCAACACAACCTTTGGTTGCGGCCACAGAGAACAGTATCTATTCCTCTGACTATACTATCCCCTACCACAACTACAATCCCTTTCACTCTCCCTCCCCCTCCCCCCCTTGAATGGCCTCCTGCGTCATGGTCAGCTTGGTCATCCACCCTGCAGGCGTTTCCCTCATCCACACAGGCAGCAAGAACCTCATACCTGTTGGATAAGAACAAATGTCGAGGCTCCTCTAGCACGGCACCTGGGGTCCCCTTACCTGCCTGAATTGCAGTCACACCCTTCGGTCACTGAACCAGACCTGTACCACTACCTAACCTAAGGAGTGTGACTGCCTCCTGGATCAAAGTGTTAAGGTAACGCTCTCCCTCCCTGATCTCCTGCAATGTCTGCACCTCAGCATCCAGCTCAACTACTCTGAGTTGAAGTTCCTCAAAACTTACTGCAAACGTGGTTGTCCGTGATCAATAATGCTCTTCACAAACTCCCACATGCTGCACTGCCATCCCTATATGACTTTGTTTAATTAAATTTAATAAAATGTGTATTTAAGTAATAGTTTGCAGTTTAGTTTCTTGACTATCTAATGGATCCAGATTATGTTATGGCTAATGAAATTAAACATCTACCTGTAACACAAAGCACAAGGAGTGTAGGCACAAATCAGTAACTCCTTCCACCTCTTCTCCAAAATCACACTCTTTCCAAATTCCCAAATAAATACTCTGTTGAAGTGCACCACGTTTAATGCTGCTGTGTGCAGAACTGTCTGTGCTTTGCAAAAATAAATTAGTATATGGATTTCCAAGAGGCAAGTGCAGCCGGAGCATGGGAACACTGCCATCTGCAAGTTGCCTTCTAAGTCAAACACCATCCTGACTTGGAAGTATATCGTCATTCTTTCATTGTCACTGGGTCAAAATCCAGGAACTCCCTCCCTAACAGCACTGTGGGAGTACCTTCACCACACGGACTGCAGCGGTTCAAGGCGGCGGCTCAGCACCAGCTTCTCAAAGGCAATTAGGAATGGGCTGCCTTGCCAGTGATGCCCACATCCCTTAAATAAATAAAAGATCATTTTTATGAGTAACAGTTTGAAGATTGTGAATTGTGTTTGTTTTTGATGTTAAAATTGTGTTTGTGTAGTTGAGGAAGAAATCTGAAAACAAACCTGAATATTTGATAGTTTTGTAAAAAAATGAAGTGATTATGTCTGGGTGGATTGCTGGCGAATAATAAATAACTTTACCTACAGGTGCATTTTCCGGTCTCCCTTTGTTTGAGCAAATAAACATGATTAACTTGTCAGCGATTATTTTGAGCTACTCAAATGCAAGTGTGACAGACTGTGGGCAAGTACCAAACACAAAATTTTGAATAAATCTAGACAGGATAATTCAGCGAATAATGGAGTGCTTTCACTAGGTTTTGCAGTGAAATTTTATATTAATTGCTCAATTTACAAATAATATATTCTGCCAGACTTATTTTAAAATCTGAGATTATCTGTTTTGTAAGTGCATGCCCAATTGAAGTAACCAAAAGGTAACTATTGAATCCAATGGTATGTTTCTCCCATCTGTGCATCAGTGGAGATTTGAGTGCTCCAGCTGACATATTGCAAGTCACACAATGTGTAGGAAAGTGCAATCAGTATGAACAATATTTATGGGAAAGGTGTGGTCCTTTGCTGGATCTAAATGTGAATTACAATTTTAAAAGAGCATAGAAGTGATACATTCCATCGTCCTTATTTTTTTGCAAATACAAGCAGCATCCTGATTTGTTAATAGTGGGAAATTGTCATAATAGTTCAAGTTTGTATCTGTGTTTCAGAAGTCATGACATATCCAGAATATTTTGGATTCCACAAAGATCTGCTACAGCTTTTATAGTATCTAACTCCTTACCTCCCCATTGCTCTTCTAGAAAGATTAATAATTCTGCCTGTTACAATTTACATATATTCTACAACACTGGCACTTGGCTGCGATCCTTCGAGTTTGAAACAGAACCCTTGCTTTGGAAAGAAAAGGGTGCTTAGTCCTCATTGTAAGTGATGCTATCAAGTTGGCATTCATCAGTATCATAGGCAGTCCCTCGGAATCGAGGAAGACTTGCTTCCACTCTAAAAATGAGTCCTTAGGTGGCTGAACAGTCCAATATGAGAACCACAGTCCCCGTCACAGGTAGGACAGATAGTTGTTGAGAGAAAGGGGTAGGTGGGACTGGTTTGCTGCATGCTCTTTCCGCTGCCTGTGCTTGATTTCTGCATGCTCTCGGTGATGAGACTCGAGATGCTCAGTACCCTCCCGGATGCATTTCCTCCACTTAGGGCAGTCTTTGGCCAGGGATTCCCAGGTGTCAGTGGGAATGCTGCACTTTATCAGGGAGGATTTGAGAGTGTCCTTGTAACGTTTCTTCTGCCCAACTTTGGCTTGTTTGCCGTGAAGGAGCTCCGAGTAGAGCGTTTGCTTTGAGAGGCTGCTACCAAGTTGGCATTAATGTGTGGATCAATGGAGGAACAGCATGTGTTGTCATTGTTACCATGCAGATATTAGAGGCAAAGTCAACTAGATCCTGTACAACAGTTATATCGATCTGAAATCTATTCAAATTATAGATGTTGCTTACTTAAGAATACCTTCTTGTCAATTACTTCCATCATTAATCCCCAGTGATCAGACATGCCGTTACCTGATTAATTAACATCTATTCTGGATGACACTAAGTTGGGTGGCAGTGTGAGCTGCGAGGAGGATGCTGTGAGGCTGCAGAGCGACTTGGATAGGTTAGGTGAGTGGGCAAATGCATGGCAGATGAAGTATAATGTGGATAAATGTGAGGTTATCCACTTTGGTGGTAAAAACAGAGAGACAGACTATTATCTGAATGGTGACAGATTAGGAAAAGGGGAGGTGCAAAGAGACCTGGGTGTCATGGTACATCAGTCATTGAAGGTTGGCATGCAGGTGCAGCAGGCGGTTAAGAAAGCAAATGGCATGTTGGCCTTCATAGCGAGGGGATTTGAGTACAGGGGCAGGGAGGTGTTGCTACAGTTGTACAGGGCATTGGTGAGGCCACACCTGGAGTATTGTGTACAGTTTTGGTCTCCTAACCTGAGGAAGGACATTCTTGCTATTGAGGGAGTGCAGCGAAGGTTCACCAGACTGATTCCCGGGATGGCGGGACTGACCTATCAAGAAAGACTGGATCAACTGGGCTTGTATTCACTGGAGTTCAGAAGAATGAGAGGGGACCTCATAGAAACATTTAAAATTCTGACAGGGTTAGACAGGTTAGATGCAGGAAGAATGTTCCCAATGTTGGGGAAGTCCAGAACCAGAGGTCACAGTCTAAGGATAAGGGGTAAGCCATTTAGGACCGAGATGCGGAGGAACTTCTTCCCAGAGAATTCCACAGGTTCACCCAGAGAGTGGTGAACCTGTGGAATTCTCTACCACAGAAAGTTGTTGAGGCCAATTCACTAAATATATTCAAAAAGGAGTTAGATGAGGTCCTTACTACTAGGGGGATCAAGGGGTATGGCGAGAAAGCAGGAATGGGGTACTGAAGTTGAATGTTCAGCCATGAACTCATTGAATGGCGGTGCAGGCTAGAAGGACCGAATGGCCTACTCCTGCACCTATTTTCTATGTTTCTATTCCACTGTTAGTTCCAATTAGTCCAATACCTGGGTACATATGTCAAACAAATAATCAATAGAACATAACAGTCTTCTGCTGATTGAAAAATGCACAACCTTCATATAGTGAGTGTTTACTTCTTCTGTTTTGTGAATTATTAGGGGGCTGGATTCGCCGCCTCTTGGCTGGGTAAGCAGTGGGGCAGGACTGCAACTTGCCACTGTAAAAGGTGACCAAAGATTTTTTTTTTAAAACGGGGGGGGGGGGGGGGGGGGGGTGGCGAAAGAGAGAAAAGAGGCCATGCAGAGAATGAGCCCTCGAGTTTGTGTTTAGGGCTTGTATGGAGGGACAGGAGGTCACTATTAGTCCCCGACCTTCACGAGATCACTTAGGCAGCTTACCTAAGTGCCGACTGCAACCCTTCTCCTGGTGGTTCCTGTGGCAAGTGAGGAAGGGGTGGTCAGGGTGGGAACATGGTGATCGGCTTCACCAGTCGATTTTGCTCTGTTCTCTTGCTACACCCCTCAGATTTCGGGTGGAATAGCAGAGGAAAATCCAGCACCTTGGGTTCTGTCTAATTCTTTGTTACTTTGACAAAGCCCTGGATGGTAGGGGGCCAAAATTCAGGCGCACCAATGATTTCTTACCTGGTTTTTCCACCTGGAGTGATGAAGCGGACTTTGGATCGATTTTAGACACTTTAAAATTTTTGGGATGTCGGACCGGATGTCAGTCATAATGGGGACAGAAGTGCGGCGATAAGTCATGTTGAGGGGTGGAAGTTTGGGACGGGATCGAGTCTCCGCCGCGCTCACTCAGCAGTGGAGACATCACAGCGCGTGTGTGTCACCACGTTCTCTCCCCTCTGTTAAAGGGGAGAGAATCGAGGATTTTATAGCTTCGCCCATTGGGCCACCAGGGAGGGTTTCCACTGGGCCAGCAGCCTGGCACCCAAGAGGAGCAATCGGGAAATCGGACGGCAAAAATAACAACATGGCAGCCGTGGCAGTGGGCCCTCCCCTTGAAGGGCCGCCACGCTGCACACAAGCAGGAGAAGGCGCACGAACAGAAAAAGCTGTCGGGGGCACCATCCAGCGGCTCATGGATTTTTTTACCTAAATTTTGGGCGGATTAAAATATAGTTGCGGGATAGTGGCAGTGGGCGCTTTGATGGTGTGCTTGCGCCAGTTGGCAGCAGCGGGGCGGAAGTGGAGGCAGGCCGAAAAATCCCTGAGCTGAATTTGGGTCGGGGCTGCCAATGGACTGCAACGCGGCAGCCACTTGATTCCGCCGCAAGGCCGTCACACAACGACAGAAACGAGTCTTATATGGACCCTGAATTTCGGCCCCTCGGTGTGCTAATTAGGAAATGTCACGTCAAGACTTATTCATTCTGAAGCTGCAAACTATTGCGTCACTAGTGCCAAATCAGCCAGATGCCAAAACGTGTCACATGATGCATGTTTTCAGGTCCAGTACTGTTGTAGTAAACGACACCATCGTTTGATTCTTTTTCTTCTAACCCATGCTGCTTCGAATTCACAATTGCATTCGTCAAGCCTAGCAAATGGCAATATGGAAACAAGTAGGTCTGAACTATGTACTTTAAAAAAAAATGTGCAGAATACACGAGAAATGGGAGTAAAGCTTCATCAGTGGTTTTGTTTTCATTATTTTCCACTAAAAATACAGATTAAATTACTGCTTATAATTCATTCAGAGATAACAGCTGCTCTCAAGATTCTGTTTTGACAGAGCCATTAATCAACATCATATTCCAAGATGCAATCTTGATTTTGCTAGATGTCATTTGAAATGGATAGAGAACAAAAATGACAACCATGGTATATATCTCTTTCACAATTACAACCCCTCACTATTGTGTTTCACAAATCATGTGCTAATCCCATCACTATCGGTGTTTATGTTGAGAAGAAACATATAAAGCACGTTTCCTTGAGACAATCCCTCTGCTTTTCTTTAATTCATCTCATTGTCAGTGAAGAAAATCCCAATTAATTGGGTTTTGACTAAAGAGGAATTTCCCTCTCCCCGCCGCCTCCCAACATGATGATCAGCAAACCTTACATCCCTCACCTCTGAATCAGGTGTTATGGGTTCAAGTCCCACTCCAGGAACTTGAGCACATAAATCTAAGCTGACACTGCAGTGCAGTGCAGTGCAGTGCTGAGGGAGTGCACAGGTGCCGTCGTCCGGATGAGACGTTAAACCGAAGCCCCGACTGCTTTCTCAGGTGGATGTAAAAGATCCCATGGCACTATTTCAAAGAGGAGCAGGGGAGTTATCCCTGGTGTTATGGCCAATATTTATCTTTGTATCAGCATAACAAAAACAGATTATCTGGTCATTAGCACATTGCTATTTGCTGTGTGCAAGTTGGCTACCGCGTTTCCCACATTACAACAGTGACTACACTCCAAAAGTACTTAATTTGCTGTGAAGCGCTTTGAGCCATTCAGTGGTCATGAAAGGCTCGATATAAATCCATGTCTTTCTTTTATCTATTATTGTTTAAAAATACAAAATCTTCCCTTGTTCTCTCATTAATTTATTTTGCTAGGTACAAGAAAGAAAATTGATAAAACAGCAGAATTACCCTATAAAGCCTCTGGACACTCTGTAGAATGTTTAGTTCCACTAAATTATTGTACTTATTTTCAGAAAACACTCACTCCCCACCTCCCAACAGGTAGATCAAAAAAAATGAAGCATTAATTATTTGGTTTAGGTCAACAGGCTACAGTTTTCTTTGTGGAATTGCGATCGAGTTGAAAAAGTATCAGAATTAAACCCTTTGAGTCAATGTGGGCCATTTACTACTTGTGTTTTTTTTTAAGAATGACCTCTGCACTCCGCGTAGCAGCTCAAAAACCACTCCCAGTCCCTTTTTCCCCCCTCATCTTTGTTACAAACCTAAGGCAGCTATTGCGTGGCCATGTTTTGGGTGGACATTAATGTATAAATTTATGTGCAACTCAGCAGTCAGGTCTGGTGATCTGACTCTTGAGTACATAAGAGTTGCGAGATTATGTCCAATAGAAATACTGGAAGCTCTTGGAAATCGCACCATATGCAGTGCAGCTCTGGTCCTGTGAAAAGCCATATTTTAAAAAGTCTCAAAGCTGTCCAGTGGATCTGCTGGAAATTTTTGAATAAATGTTGAGAACCAACATTCGCGCTGACCCTCTGAAAATTAAAAATGAACCATCTGGGAGTGGAGCTCTGCGCACATGTAGTGTTGATTAGTTGCTGATTTCAGTGTGATCTGCAGCTGGGAATATAACTTGGATTCACCAACTATGAATAGCAGGGATGCGATTGAAGACTAGTTGTTGGAGTATAATGGTAGTTTAAGAGAGTATCGTTTCAGGCTCATATAGTACCATGTTCTGTTTATCAAACCTTTGAAGAAGCTATTTGGATTGCTCAAGGAGACATACGCATGGGTTTTCCACCCACCTTCCTGATGCTGCCATGACCAGAGTCCATTTCCCTGGTTTGGGAGTCGTTAGCTGGTCATGGCAGGCTACTCCTCAGCAAACAGAAGCCCGACCGTGGACTGGAGGAGACAACAGCCCCACTAAAGAGGAAGAGGAGCTTTGAAGACTAAAACAACTGTCTCTCCGCGGCCAAGACCGAGGTCTTCAGCAGGTAAGTGCTGGGATTGAAATGGAGAGGGAGGAGGCTCCTGCAAGGCTCACCATCCATCATCAGGGGCCTTCCTGCTGCTATCCCAGAGGCTTCAACAGAAAGTCCCAGAGAGCGTCCGGAAAGTCCGCTGGCAACCCGAGGCCCTGTGGGCATTTGCACATAGTGAATGGGTAAGGCGAGGCTGTCGGTGGTCCCTAGCAAGAGCAGAGAAGAGAAAGTGAGGTTGGAATGAGAAGGCAGTGATAGGCCATCTTGCCCAATTCTCTCTCGTTATCTGGCTTGATTTGTGGCAGAAAAGCATTGGAAAATCTAGCCTGTGGTCACCAATAACTCAAAATTGAACGACAGTCAGTTACAGGTTGAGTTTTACTTTTGATTCAGTAAAATTCAGAGCACTTTGTTTTTTTTTTTAAAAAAGAGTTCACTTTTTCTTTTTACATTAAAAACGATAGTCATGAAGCTACTAATGTATTCCTCAGCCAAAAATAAAGCTAGTTAAGCGTCACAATAGCATTCAAAATTATTGTATGCCCTCTGGCACAAACAAAATAATTTAGTTTCTCAAATTAAAGCCAATTATGCTGCCAAAATATAGCTTAAACCTCATAAATTAGTCATCACATTTTTCATAATTAAGTGTGAGCACTTTAAACCTCAACATTCCATGACCCAAGGTATTTTTAAATTGGCAAAAATTATAAAATATTCGAACTCACGTCCTTTGCTGCCTCAATTGCAACATTAATCATGTACCTGTTTATCTAGAACTAGGAGTTCAACCAAACTTCAATTCTTTCCCCTTGGATGATAGCCACCCAACCCAGTCATTGTCCAGTAAATGTCATGTGCCTTATTTGGTCTTACTACTGTTTGAGTGTTCTGAAGCGATAGTAGCCACATCTCCTTCATAATTTTTGTATAATCTTACAATCCATAATTCTAGGAGCATTGAATAAGAAACATTCTTAAGCAACTCTTTATATTGTGCTATCAAAGACCACTGTATAAAAGGAAGTGGTCAGAATGAACTTACTCAGTCAAGTTCACTGAATTCTGGACAAATCACACCCAATTTAAAATGAGAATAATTGAAAGTCTGGAAGAAGAGCTTGAACTCTTTGCAAGGGCAACATACTGGAGTAAATAGCTTTCAATTGCAACAACAGTTTGTATTTATATAGCGCGGCGAGAGGAGCGGACCTAGGATAAAATGGCGAGACCAGCGGTGCAATAAAGAGATGCACATTAGGAACTACTGTTGCCTAAAAATGTATAAGACTGATATGAGTGCTGTGTTTAAATTGTTGTTTTGAACTGGAGATGAGAATGAGAGTCTGCTTAGAATGAGAGAAATGCCAATTATCTGTGGTTTTCAAGTTAAACCTTCAGTTTGTTTATGTACCTTAAGACAATTTGGATGGAAAGGCTTAGAATCGAAGGATGTTTGTAGCAATTAGTGTAAACACAGGCATTTTGCTGTCGTAAAGACTGGTTGAGGTGACAAAGTTCTGGTTTGGGTCTCATAGTTCAAACGACTAGGCTTTGTATTGAGGGAACAGGGACATGATAGATAAAATGTTTTCCACAGGAAGAAACCCTGGGTTAGTATAAAGAGAGATGAAAGGAATTCTACAGAAAAGCGACTTCGATAAGGTACAATGATATGTGACCAAAATTGTGAGACATCTTTAAGGCGGGTTCTTGAAGCAAGAAATGAGACAAAGAACTAGAAGTCTTATTGGATATCAAGTTTTAGGGGAACCTTTATAGGTCAAAAGGTCTCAGCAATATTCAGTTTCAGGCCCACCCCTAAAAATAGGTTAAACATGACCTCCTGGAAGCTTGTAGTTACAGATGGGAGAGAGAGAAGGAGACACGCAGACGGAAGAAACAGAGAAAGAGAAGGAGGTTCACAGGCGGAAGAGAGTGAAGGAAGCCTTAGACGATAGGAAGAACAGAATTGCTCAGGTGTCAATCTTCTGTCCAATCGGATCGATTCCAACTATTGTTACGGTCGTATGTTTTTACTGTATAACTAATGTGTTACATTCCATCTTAAATTCTGATTAAACACAATTATCCACCATATTGGTTTGCACACAAAACTGATTACGGCTATTTCTGGTCACTTTAAATAAAGAGGCAATTTCTAACAGGCAGTTTGAGCAGGCAGCGCAGTGGCGGCAGAACCTTTGACGATATTCCAAAAACAAGGAGTGACATCACAGGACATCAGGTAGGTGATTGGTTATTTATTAAATAAGGCTAGACTGAGATATGGCAGAGCAGGTTGCATGTCTGGACTACAGTATGTGGGAGTTTGTGGACAGCGAGACTGTCCCAAGCAAACACATCTGCAGGAGATGTCTCCATCTCGAATCTCTCCGGCTCAGAGTCATTGAGCTGGAGTGCAAGTTGGAGACACTCCGACACATAAGGGAAGGGAAAGAATTTCTGGACAATTTTATCCAGAATACAGTCACACCCCAGAGGAAAGCACAAGTTCAGGAAAGGGCGGGTCTAACTGTTAGGGAGCCGGGTAGTGGGGATTTAGGAGAAGTTGAGAAGGGGGTCCCCTGCAGACACTGTTCCTGTCCAACAGGTACAATGTACTCGCCACCTGTGAGGACAAGGAAAAAGACTGCAGGGAGGACAGCCACAATGCAGACCAAGGCACCGTAAGCTTAGAAGACTGTCCAAGGGGGGAAAAAGCAGAATAGAAATGTGGTAGAGATAGGGGATGCTATAATTAGGGGGGAGTGTCTTCTGCAGCCAAGAATGAGAATCCTGAAGGGTGTATTGCCTACCCAGTGCCAGGGTAAGAGATATTTCACAGCGGCTAGAGAGGAACTTGGAAATGGATGGGGTAAATCCAGTTGTCGTGGTCCATATTGGAACAAATGATATAAGTAGGAACAGGGGGAAAGTCCCGCTGAATGAGTATCAGGAGTTAGACTCTAAATTAAAAAGCAGGAGCTCAAGGGTAATAATGTCTGGATTATTACATGAGCCACATGCAAATTGGCATTGAAGTAGACAGATCTAGAAAATTAACACATGGCGAAGGGCATAGGAGAAACAGGAATTCCTTTCCATGGGACACTGGCACCAGTTCTGGGACAGGAAGGAGCTGTACCAATGTGATGAGCTCAACCTAAACTGGGATGGGACCAGTGTCATCGCAGAAAGGGTAAATAGGGAGGTGGCAAAGGCCTTAAACTAGTAAGATGGGGGGGATCTACAAAAAACATAACCAGCCTAAATATAAACAAAACAGGAAAAGAGAGCATAGGAAAGAATAAAGTAAGGGAGGACATTGATGGCAAGAGAATAAATAGAGTTATAGAACAAGAGTCTAAAAAGATGGGTCAACAAAAAGCGAGAGGAAATCCTATTACAAATGAGTTAAACTGTCTGTACAGCAATGCATAGTGTCCGTAATAAAACAGGGGAGCTGGAGGCAATCATGCATTGTGAGGAACCAGACACAGTAGGGATTACTGAGACATGGCTACAGAAAGATCAGGACTGAGAATTAAACATTGCAGGGTATAACATATTTTAAAAAGATAGAGGGAGAAAGGGGAGGGAGAGTAGCTGTACTTATTAGGGATAACATAATGGCAGTAGAAAAAAGTGACACAGCAATCAAGACAAAAATAGAATCCATATGGCTAGAGATAAAAGATAATAAAGGATCAATCACACTAATAGGCGTAGTATATAGACCACCTCATAGTGAAAGGGAGATGGAGGAATAAATATGCAGACAAATTAGGGAAATGAGTAAAAAACATAGAATAATAATAATGGGGGATTTCAACGACTCCGATATTAATTGGACAGAAAAGATACGTAAAGGGGATAAGGGAATGGAGTTCCTACAATGTATACAGGACTCCTTTCCAACCCAATATGTAAAAAAGCCCAACAGGAAGGATTTTCTATTGGATCTAGTAATGGGAAATGAACCAGAGCAGATAAGAGAAGTAAAAGTAGGGGAACATCTAGGCAATAGTGATCTTAATATAATACGCGTTAAGATGATAAGCCTGACGAAAACCAGGTTAATAGATTGCACAAAAGTTGATTTTGAGGGGCTGAGAACAGAACTTGAGAAAATAAAATGGGTAACAATATTGGCAAACTACAATGTAGAACAGCAACGGGAATAATTTAAAATGGTGTTCAACAGAGTGCAGGAAAAATATATTCTGCTAAAAGGAAAGAACAAATTAAACACTAATGAGACTCCATGGATGAATAAAGCCATGAGGGAACAACTGAGAGTAAGGAAAGAGGCATACATTAAGTACATAGGCAGCAGGGGAGTGCAGGATAAGGGAGAGTACAAAGAGCTTAATGGAGAAGTCAAAAAAAATTAGGAAGGCAAGGAGGAACTATGAAATTAGATTGTCAATGAACATAAAACAAAACAGTAAAATATTTTATAGGCACATCAATAAAAAAAGACAGTAGGGATAGAAATTGGGCCATTAAGGGATAGACAGGATAATATCACGGGTAACGATAGAGAGATGGCAGAAATATTAAATAATTATTTAGCTTCAGTATTTATCAGGGAGCTAGATCAGGTGGACATGACATTGAATGATGAGATACTAATGAGTACATTTAAATTAAAAAAGACGCTATATTAAATAAACTAATCAGACTCCAAGGATAAAACCCCTGGTCCAGATGGATTACCATCCTGGCATTTTAAAAGAATCTTGGGAAGAGATAGCAGAGGCATTACTACACAAATTTAATAATTCAGTGTAGTGCCAGAGGACTGGCAGATAGCTAATGTAATACCTATATTTAAGGGGGATAGAACATGTCCAAGGAATTATAAACCAGTCAGCTTAACATCGGTGGTAGGAAAAATAATAGAATTCCTACTAAGAGAGAAAATAGAACACCTAGAAACCAAAAAATATAATTAATAATCAGCATGGATTTCAAAAAGGATAGTCTTGGTTGACCAACCTTATTAAATTTTTTGAAGAGGTAACAAAGAGAATATTGCAGATGAAATTTATCAAGATTTTCAAAAGGTCTTCAATAAGGTACCCCATAATAGACTGATGAACAAGGTCAGAGAATGCAGAGTCAGGGGACAAATAGCAGAATGGATTGCTAGCCAGCTTCAAGACAGAAAGCAGAGAGTAGGAGCAAAGGGTAGCTATTCACAATGGCAGAAGGTGGTTAGTGTTGTTCCACAAGGATGAATGCTGCGACTACTGCCGTTTACAATTTATATTAACGATTTAGACTTTGGAATCAAAAAAAATAATTTCTAAATTTTCAGATAAAATGGGGAGTGGGCAGGGGGTGGGGGGGGGGGGGGAAGTGTCAATACTGAGGAGGACTGCAACAAATTACAGGAGGACATTAATAAACTGCAGAATGGGCATATAATTGGCAAATGAAGTTCAACACAGCTAAATGTGAAGGATTATATTTGGGTAGGAAGAATAGGGAGGTCACTTATTACTTGGAGGGTGCGAGTCTAGGTGGGGTAGAGGAACAAAGGGATATACAAAATAAACAAATCACAAAGTTGCGACAGGTTAGCAAGGCCTAAAAAAAAGCAAACCAAGAACTAGAGTTTATTTCTAGAGGCATAGAATTGAAACGTAGGGAAGTTATGCTAAACCTGTATCGTACCTTGGTGAGTCCACACTTACAGTACTGTGCACAGTTCTGGTCGCCATATTATAAAAAAGATAAAGAGGCACTGGAGAGGGTGCAGAGAAGATTTACAAGAATGGTACCAGAAATGCGAGGGTATACAGGAAAGGATGAACAGGCTGTGTCTCTTTTCTCTTGAAATAAGGCTGAGGGGTGACCTAATAGAGGTCTTTAAAATTATGAAAGGTTTTGATAGAGTGGATACAGAGATAATGTTTCCACTTGCATGCAAGAGCATAACTAGAGGCCATCAATAAAAGATAGTCACCAAGAAATCCAATAGGGAATTCAGAAGAAACTTCTTTACCCAGAGAGTGGTGAGAATGTGGAACTCGCTACCACAGGGAGTGGTTGAAGCAAATAGTATAGATGCATTTAAGGGAAGGCTGGACAAGCATGAGGGAGAAGTGAATAGAGGGTTATGGTGAGAGATTTAGATGAGGAAAGACGGGAAAAGGCTCAAGTGTAGCATGGACTTGTTGGGCCGAATGGTCCGTTTCTGTGCTGTACATCCAATGTAATCTTTAACATAGTAAAACATTCCAAGGCACTTCGCAGGAGCATCATCAGACAAAATCTGACACCGAGCCATTAAGGAGATATTAGGACTGGTGACCAAAATCTTGGACAAAGAGGTAGGTTTTAAGGAGCATCTTAAAGGAGGAAAGAGAGATAGAGAGGCAGAGGGAATTCCATGGCGGGGCGAAGGAAATCAGGCTAGAATTGGAGGAACTCAAGATTTCTCGGAGGGTTGTATGGCTATAGGGAGGGGCGAAGCCATGGAAGGATTTGGATACAAGGATGATAATTTTTAATTTGAGGCATTGCTGGACAAGGAGCTAATGTAGTTCAACAAGCACGAGTGTGATGGGTGAATGGGAGTTGGTGCGAGTTAGGATACAGGAAGCAGAGATTGGGAGGGTTTACAGAGGGTGGAAGATGGGAGGCCAGCCAAGAGAGTATTGGAATGGTCAGTATGGAGGCAACAATAGCATGGATGAAGGTTTCAGCAGCAGATGGGCTGAGGCAGCTGTGGATTCAGGCGATATTAGAGGTGGAAGTAGGCGGTCTTGGCGGTGGAGAGGATATATATATGGACAGGATACATGCAGAAGAAACAAAGTTGAGCAGGTATGGCACTGGGCAAGGTACAAAGTCAACACAGGAGCCTCAAGCAACATTGTAATAATGGTGGTTCAAAGCAAATGATTAAAGTAGACAAGTCGTCCCTGGTTAGCAGTGCCAACTTGCTGATAAGCTCATACTGTGTGGAGATTTAAAGAGCTGCAATAGTACAGCCCAGTAAGTAAGACATTTAAATTTGCTTTCAGTAAGGGAAAAAAAAAAATCACATTTACTACTTTCTCCACCTTCCCCCCCCCCTAAGGGGGAAGAAAAATTGCTTTCGATCATTGGTCTTTATCTAATTTTTACTTGGCTTTGCAAGGCCAGAATTATTACATTTTTAACAATTTAAGTTATTGAAATAATTGGTTGACTGACGTAAATTAACGACATAATGAATGTCATGCGACTTATACTAATGCCATGATTCTGAATTCTGCTATTTCTTTCTTTTTGATCAACACAGTTGGTGCCAGTAATTATGTGGTCTGAATTGCAAACACAACTAGGTCAATCAGAATAGAAAAATGGGGAATTTGTCCAAGAATTCGGTTGCATGCTTTAATTTCTAAAATGCTAGCAAGGCAAACTTTACATTGTGCAATTTTTCATTTAATAAGAGGAATTTCCATTTAAAGGAGCTGATTTATTCTCCGGTATGTTAGACAGAGGCATAAAATGTAATATTTTAAATTGTGGATAGAAACTGGAGTGCTAACATTTCCGAATAGTTCGACTGCATTTAATAAAAATGTAATTTTACGGCTGCACGAAAAGATGCAGTTCGAGTGGATCATCTTGAAAGCTTGCTGCACGAGTACAAATAAAGCATGCTTGAGCTCTTTTCAAACGAGGATCCAGAAAGCATTTTAACCCTTTAATTAATTGTACTCATTTTTAAAAAAATGCACAAATCAATATAGGAAGCGCAGACACCTGAAAGGCCGTTTATGATGAACTGAGTGTCCACACAGGGGGCCAATTACGATCAATATTTATGTAATGACCAGGCCATAAGTATATACGTACATTTGAGTATCTTTGACCTACTTTTTTGGACACACATAGATTCTAATGTGGCCCAGATGTATTTTCCATTTTACAGCATGGTAACGCTTTTGTTTGCAGTGTAGTGACTGTGTACGAGAGTAACTGGAGGAACTTCTGCCTGGTTTCCGCAATGTGACAACTGCTGTTTGGTAGTGACTGCAGAAATATTATTGCAGCATAATGAAGAGATACTCTGTGACCAACTGGACTGCAAGCTGAGAGGACAGTTAGTTCCATTTGTTTGATATTGGATTTCATCCACAGGTCCAAATGTAGCTTTAAATATAGTGCTGGCAAAAATCATATCCAAATAGTCTAGAGACGTAGATTTGGTCTAACTACATGCATATGCTAATTGTAATGTTAAGCACATCTCTCATAATTTCTTTCCTCTGTAGCCATAATTTTTCTTAATTAAAAAACCTGGAATTTTTGGCTGCAGTGCTAAGTAAAATAAAACTGCCATTGTAGTCCTCAAACAGCAAATGAGAGCCATTCTTCTTAGGCATTCGATTGAACGAAAGTCCATTCTTTCCTTAGGCTGCAACAAACAGTACGACAGCAGAGTCATTTCAAAATGGCCTCGGCTTGGCACCAAAGCCAAAGTTGTTGTGTAAATCCAGAGTCAGAGCCCAACCTGTCTCCGGGGGTGAAGTGGTATGAGAGAGTTTGCAAAAACAGGAAGCCACTTCCAAATCTACATGTTTGAAAAACATGATAAGGTCACGTCGTAACAAGTCCCAGTTTGTTCCCGACTTGGATAACAATAAAATATTCTGCATACAAACAATTCTAGTTACAAGGCAGCTTTCTCAGGTAGGACTCGCATAATAAGATATCTTACCGCAACATAAACTTGTCTATAAGATGAGAATTTTAGGTTACTGTTTGGGTTTGGAAATAGGGAGTTTAGCCCAACTCCCCCCTACCAAATGTGAGTCATTGAGGGAGGTGGGATTGGAGCTCGCTCGGAGGAAGTGTCTTCTGATGGTTGGCCCCGCTCCTGTCCGTTCTGGACTTTCTGGTCTTCTACTTTTCTACCCACCCCATCTTCTTCTAATGTATCCGTGCACAGAGCTCGCGGTGCGTCAAACAGTCACCACACATTGAAATCACATTTTCTGCTCTCGAGTGACAATTATTGGTGGGGAGGTTTCCTAGAATGCGAGAGAATAGATTTTAATATTCCACATACTGTTATATGTAGCAAGCGCCATGGGACATTTTGCTAAGTTAAAGGCATTCTATAAATGCAAGTTGCTGTCGTAACGATGTACAAGTGGAAAGTGAGGGGACTGGGAGCCAGATAGAGGGGACTAGGAAACCAGGACTGGAGAAGTATTATTGCATGGTTCCTGAAAATCTCATTGCAAAATTAGCCAACTATTTAAAGATGCAAAATAAAAATTCTCTGGTGGATTGCAATTGGAGTTGTCTTTCCAACATTAAACAATGCATCCTTCTAGCATTCTCAAACAGGAATAATCAAAATAAAACAAATCTAATACTGTGCAGAATTCTTTTTGAAATATCTTCCTGTTTGGAAGTTCTTTGGCTGGAAAGTGTGTGCATTGGCGTGGTGTTGTTCTCACACACAAGCATACACAATAATCCAGTGGTTACGTTGGTGCACTAACAGAATATGCTACAAATTGCCAAGAGTTGTGCTTGCGCCTGCAAGTCTCCACAGCGAGTTTCCAGCTCAGCAGGATAACAGGGAAATTTACCACATGGGTTGCCCACATGCCGAACAGACAACTGGAATAATATTGGGAAATGGTTGGGAATATGCCATCTGAACATTTCGTTCAATCCCTGAGGCAGAGGGGAGCGCTGAGAAGAATAAGTTGCAACAGGAACAAAAATTACACCACATATATTCTCCAACGTACACCTCAACAGCTTTCAGCAACTTACAAAACCGCCATTGCACTGAGGTAATGCAGCTCACATCAAACTCTTCTTCAAAAATAAAGTCATCGCGGAGAACATGTCCAAGTTAGTTTTTTTTTCTTTTATATTAAAAAGTGTTTCATATTATATTTTCTAGCAGTCTGATAGATAGTCTGCCAGGAACACTAATATATTCCAAGAGTGAAAAGCAGTGGGTGGAATCGGGAGGTGAGCAGAGGCGCTGCATTCTCCCACCTAGAGCTTTTATTACAAACAAATGTCAAAAAAACAAAGAAACCGCAGCTGTGGTCTTTGTGGTAATACAACATAACAATCCACCAGTGTTGAGTAATGTTCTCTGGCTTTGGTTAACAAAGCATCCTGACATGCAAGGATAGGTGGAAACTGAGCCCACTGTTTTCAAAATACTTCACAAAAAGTGTGAACTCCATAGCATGTGGTTCACAGCAGAAGAAAACACAGATCAATCATACAGACCTAAACAATGACACCAGAAAGGCATCCTTTTTTCCAAAACTATGCAGTTGTGTACTCGATATTTGTGTTAGAAGTTGAACAGGTAGATCCTTTGGTATTCCACAAATGTGCAGCAATCTTTAGTCCCTGTCATGTACGTGCCCTGTTTAGGTGGACAGCTTTCTAAAGACAATAGTCCCACTCTTCCAAACAAATTATTTTTCTGAAAGCATGTTCCATTTAGTATAATGTATAACAGGGTCATTTATCGGAGGTGTGGTATGGTGGGTGGAAACATGGCTTTGCAGCGTGTATTTCTAAAACTTTCCATTTAAGTTTCATCGCTCAGTAGAATTTTCAGTGAAATAGTTCCCAAAAATAATCTTTGAAGAATGAGAATATGCACTTCGGAATTTATATTCTATAATAGCCAAGAGAACGACTAGTACACATCCTGCTTCTGTGCTGTACATTCTACGTAATCCTTTTCTTTGAATAAAATGAGCATTACTCCTCTAGGGTTGCTACTAACGCACAAGGAAACAAAATTGTGGCAAAGCACCAGCTGCTCTACAGCATTAGCGATACAATAACCCAAACGAATAAAACAATATTGATGAAAGGTCATCGACCTGAAACGTTAACGGTTTCTCTTTCCACAGATGCTGCCTGACCTGCTGAATGTCTCCAGTAGTTTCAGTTTTTATTTCAAACGAAACAAAATGCCCACCACATCTCTCATCCCATTCCCTTTAAGTACTTGCATTAGGAAGATTGTAATAAGACAAGCTTCCTCAGGGTCTACAGAATATGCTGTTTGTGCCAATTACGTGGGATGGGTATCTGAAATATGCGCTGAATGGCATTTAGGTGGCATTTATTGTTTGGTAAGTGCACACTATCACCAACGGTAAGAGGGATTTTCGGTACCTGTGAAAATCACAGTAGGCACAAAGGAATGACTAAGTGGGACAAAAATCATGAAGGTAATCGAAAACTACTGGACCAGAATTTGCTGTAGCAGGGCATCTAATGGTGTCTGCTATTAGTTAGACATCCCCCTGCATCCTTCAGTTCAAAAAACCTTTTGCCCTCAAAGTTGCTGAAAGAGCAAGTTGATAGCGGTACAGCGAGGGAAATAGGGCGTCTGGAACCTGAATGAACAGGGCAGCCAACACAACCAACATTGGAAATAAATACAGGAAGGAATGAGAAGGAGGGTGAATTAAACTGGGTGAATACAATGTCAAATTCAGGTACAGAGATAAAAACTGAGTGGGAAAGAAAGATTGGATGAAGAGAGAGAACAGAGACAAAGAAAAAAATTAAATTTTGCATTCTAAAAAATCTTCCTGAAAAATTCAAAATCTCAAGGAATGAGATTCCACATTTGTAATAGTTAATTTTGGTGCCAGAGAGGTACACATTGACACTCATCGTGGCCCGTGTCCTAATACCCAAGTCCTGATCACCCGTCACCCCCGTGCTCGCTGACCTACATTGGCTTCCGGTTAAGCAACGCCTCGATTTCAAAATTCTCACCCCTTCCTATCTCTGTAATCTCCTCCAGCCCCACAATGCCCCCACCCCCGAGATGTCTGTGCTCCTGTAATTCTGCCCACCTGAGCATTCCTGATTACAATCACTCAACCATTGGTGGCTGAGCCTTCTGTTGCCTAGGCCCCAAGCTCTGGAACTCCCTGCCTAAAACCTTGCTTTCCTCCTTTAAGACGCTCCTTAAAACCTACCACTTTGACCAAGTTTTTGGTCACCTGCGCTAATTTCTACTTATGTGGCTCGGTGACAGCATTTTTATCGCATAACACTCTTGTGAAGTGCCTTGGGATGTTTCACTATGTTAAAGGCGCTATATAAATACAAGTTGTTGTTGTTAAAAAGGTACTTACATTTGTAATGACGAGACTTAACTTTCTGTGGTGAGTTTAGCGGGCAATTAATGGGCAAATACAGCAAGTTTGAAAAAGAAATGGGGAGGCTAAGAATGAGAATACGTTTTCGTGAAGCTGTCGGTGAAGGAAAACGGACAGCAACTTCTGGATATTCTTATTTAACGGTGCATCTGTTACTCACCTGAAGTTACCGTACCATTTACCAATAGTAACGGGGAGCACCATTAGCGTTGCTGTTATTTTGACAGCAAATTCTGGCCCATTATGTTTTTGTTCAAGTTGTTACACTATTTAAAAAGTTGAAGGCGACTCAATAAATGGAACCATCCAGTTCTGCATCTGTTACTATTGCCGACCCGAGATATTTGAAAGAATAAAATCCTGAAACGCTGATGCTCCACTGCCAGACACTATGATAACATCAGTGCTGTAGAACCCTGAGGCACCTCGTCAACAAATCTTAATATTCATCTTTCTGCCTTCTGCAATAAATAATCTCAACATTAAAGTGACAAACTAAAATTGAGCAATCATCAGTTGAATTTTTATTACTACTTATCAACTGAAACCACATGCTGCACTGAAAAGAGATGACTGAGGTAGGCCGATATCATTCACTCAAGACACCACCAATCACAGAAGGCATAAAAACATGTATTGAACATTAGCCAATCTATCTCTGATGGGAATCAGCTAATCAACACAGCTCTGCATTACAATCAATGAACTATATTTTTTTTAAATCGCTGCTTCATGGCTACTACTTTCCACCATAACTGGCCATGTATGCCACTTTGGGCAAGGAAAGTTGATGTGCAAATCAATATGAACTGCTGCAGCCATTTAAGATGATGATCTCCATTGAATTTGAGAATTGCTGACCAAATCTGGGTACGAGCGCTGCCAAATATGAGGAGCTAGTTGGTGAATAAAAAAGATGGTAGTGTCACATTAAAAAGTGCTCTGTGCTTACAGGTATCTGACCTAGTTATCCAATTTCCCAATTTGTTTTCCTGGCAGAATAGGGATTTCCCAAATTTAATCTAGATCTGTGCACAACAGAGTCGTCGGACAGGCTGAGCAAAGGAAAGTCAAAGTACAGAGGGACAGCAAGAATTGCATGGAACAGAAAAGAACTACTTGTGAAACACCACAGAAGTGCGTGCAAATGCAAGTGAGCGACTGCGCGCTTGTGTGTAAAAGAGGGAGGAAAGGAGAGGTGAAACCTGGAACTGGAAATACATTGCATAAGAACATAAGAACATAATTGCATGTGGATAAAGCCACTAAACCCAAAACGGAATCTCTACTATAGACTGGGATATAAAATCCAATAGTTAGAAGAGAGATGTGAACTGTCAAAGATGACAGGACCAGGATCTTTGTGTTTTGAGTTGCATTGGAAAATGGTGACATGATAGGTCCAAGTCAGCATGGATTTGTGAAAGGGAAATCATGCTTGACAAATCTTCTGGAATTTTTTGAGGATGTTTCCAGTAAAGTGGACAAAGGAGAACCAGTAGATGTGGTATATTTGGACTTTCAGAAGGCTTTCGACAAGGTCCCACACAAGAGATTAATGTGCAAAGTTAAAGCACATGGGATTGGGGGTAGTGTGCTGACGTGGATTGAGAACTGGTTGTTAGACAGGAAGCAAAGAGTAGGAGTAAACGGGTACTTTTCAGAATGGCAGGCAGTGACTAGTGGGGTGCCGCAAGGCTCTGTGCTGGGGCCCCAGCTGTTTACACTGTACATTAATGATTTAGACGAGGGGATTAAATGCAGTATCTCCAAATTTGCGGATGACACTAAGTTGGGTGGCAGTGTGAGCTGCGAGGAGGATGCTATTAGGCTGCAGAGTGACTTGGATAGGTTAGGTGAGTGGGCAAATACATGGCAGATGAAGTATAATGTGGATAAATGTGAGGTTATCCACTTTGGTGGTAAAAACAGAGAGACAGACTATTATCTGAATGGTGACAGATTAGGAAAAGGGAAGGTGCAACGAGACCTGGGTGTCATGGTACATCAGTCATTGAAGGTTAGCATGCAGGTACAGCAGGCGGTTAAGAAAGCAAATGGCATGTTGGCCTTCATAGTGAGGGGATTTGAATACAGGGGCAGGGAGGTGTTGCTACAGTTGTACAGGGCCTTTGTGAGGCCACACCTGGAGTATTGTGTACAGTTTTGGTCTCCTAACTTGAGGAAGGACATTCTTGCTATTGAGGGAGTGCAGCGAAGGTTCACCAGACTGATTCCCGGGATGGCGGGACTGACCTATCAAGAAAGACTGGATCAACTGGGCTTGTATTCACTGGAGTTCAGAAGAATGAGAGGGGACCTCATAGAAATGTTTAAAATTCTGACGGGTTTAGACAGGTTAGATGCAGGAAGAATGTTCCCAATGTTGGGGAAGTCCAGAGCCAGGGGTCACAGTCTGAGGATAAGGGGTAAGCCATTTAGGACCAAGATGAGGAGAAACTTTTTCATCCAGAGAGTGGTGAACCTGTGGAATTCTCTACCACAGAAAGTAGTTGAGGCCAATTCACTAAATATATTCAAAAGGGAGTTAGATGAAGTCCTTACTACTCGGGGGATCAAGGGTTATGGCGAGAAAGCAGGAAGGGGGTACTGAAGTTTCATGTTCAGCCATGAACTCATTGAATGGCGGTGCAGGCTAGAAGGACTGAATGGCCTGCTCCTGCACCTATTTTCTATGTTTCTATGTTTCATCCTCTTTCTCATAAAAGATAAAGATAGAATCCTAAAAAATTAGTCTGCAATCTCTTCATGGATCAAACCTACATTATATTTTTACTAGTCTTAAAAACGTTTACTCTTGATCAAGAACAAGCAACTGTACCAAGGGATTGGATGACTCACCAACTCATTTCCGCGCTCCTGAGCAAGGTGAAAATGGACATTGGGAGTGATTGCCACCATTCAGGCCTTTCTAATGGCAACAGATGATGCATCACGATGGTAACTTGGAAAATGTAAATCAATGTTACGATTTAGTAACAAAAGAAATATGGAAAATACTAAATGTACTTACTTTTCCTGTAGAATAACTTTGTTTTCCTTTTTCCAGTACTCTTTGAAGTCTGTACAAAACTCATGCCACAGGGTAAATAAATGATTTGGAGTGACTTCTTTGTCTCCTGACTTTGGCTTCATGCTAAAGTATGCTGCTGTTTCCAAGAAGCTGACAAAAGAAAATAATATAATCAAAATACAAACCTGAAAGACACTTTTAATCTTCTGCTATTAGTCAGCAACAATTAGCAATGAAGAGAATTGCACTGTTGACAAATATTTAGACAATTTTAAACTGATTTTAGTTCACAAGACCTTAGAGAACTCAAAACCAAAGTTCAGTGAATACTGATGCATATGATAGTTAGCATGATCACGTTCCTCTTGGCTTAAAAATTTGAAGTTATGTACTCCTCCATAGTCTTCTGGGTGCAAAAGGATACCTCAGAACTAATCCCTTTGAAACACAGAACTAAATAGATGGTTGCAGCACACCTTGTAATTGGGTTTCAGAGTCGAGAGGAAATGAGGAATGTCAAACATGTGACCCCATTTGTTTCCATTCTGAAACCAAATGGTACATCATTTACATCTGGCAGATAGGTTCCTGAGGCGCAAAACTGAAATGTTGCTTTCTGAACAATGCAGATCACCATGTACTTAGAGTTTTAGCCCCTACAATCTTACCTAGGGAGGGGAGAAAGAGGGGACAGCTGCTCAGTGCATTGGCCTCCTTTTCCATTAGCTCACGTTTCCCCTGAATCTTTTCTCATAATAGTTAGCATTCTACTCTTAAACCTCCATCACATTCTCAGCCTTTGTGTGTTACAAAATTGAGTCCATTACTTGCAGTGGTACATCTCGAGTACTTAACGTGATTTCACTCAGTCTGTAAGCGTGCTATGAAGGCAGGAAGGCACCTGGTGTCAGAATTCTCATTATTTTCCTCATCTAGTAATGAAACTCCAGAAGGTAGAAGGTCTCAACCACCTTCTTTCAGACAACCCTCATGGTCAAGAGGAGAAAGCACATATCTAGGATTCAAATTTAGGAGGATAAGGATGGTCATTAAAGAAGTACTATTTAAAGTCTCCATCATCATCATAGGCAGTCCCTCGGAATCGAGGAGGACTTGCTTCCACTCCCAAAGTGATTTCTTTGATGGCTGAACAGTCCGATACGAGAGCCACAAACCCTGTTACAGGTGGGACAGACATTTGTCGAGGGAAGGGGTCGGTGGGGCGGATTTGCCGCGCGCTCCTTCCGCTTCCTGCGCTTGGCCTCTTCACGCTCTTTGCGTTGAGACTCGAAGAGCTCAGCGCCCTCCCGAATGTACTTTCTCCACCTCGGGCAGTCTTCGGCCAGGGTCTCCCAGGTGTCAGTGGTGATGTCACACTTTACCAGGGAGGCTGTGAGGGTGCCCTTGTAATGTTTCCGCTGTCCTCCTTTGGCTCGTTTACCATGAAGGAGCTCCGCATTAAACATTTGCTTAGGGAGTCTCGTATCTGGCATGCGTACTATGTGGCCTGCCCAGCGAAGCTGATCGAGTGTGGTCAGCGCTTCAATACTGGGGATGTTAGCCTGGTCGAGGACACTGATATTGGTGCGCCTGTCCTCCCAGGAGATTTGCAGGATCTTGCGGAGACATCGTTGGTGATATATCTCCAGTGACTTGAGGTGCCTTCTATTCATTGTCCATGCCTCAGATCCATACAGGAGGGTGGGTATTACTGCAGCCCTGTAGACCATGAGCTAGGTGAGGGCCTGGTCTTCAAACACTCTTCCTCAGACGGCCGAAGGCTGCACTGGCACACTGGAGGCAATGCTGAATCTCTGTATCAATGCCTGCCTTTGTTGATAAGAGGCTCCCGAGATATGGGAAATGGTCCACGTTGTCCAGGGCCACGCCATGGATCTTGATGATTGGAGGGCAGTGCTGTGCGGCGGTGACAGGCTGATGGAGGACCTTTGTATTACGGATGTTAAGCGTAAGGCCTATGCTTTCATATGCCTCAGTGAATACACTGACTATATCCTGGAGTTCAGCCTCAGAATGTGCACAGACACAGGGGTCGTCCGCATACTGCAGCTCAACGACAGAGGTTGCGGTGATCTTGGACCTGGCCTGGAGGCGGCGTAGGTTAAACAGCTTCCCATTGGTTCTGTAGTTTAGTTCCACTCCAGCGGGGAGCTTGTTGATTGTGAGGTGGAGCATGGCGGCAAGGAAGATTGAGAAGAGGGTTGGAGCAATGACGCAGCCCTGTTTGACACCGGTTCAGATGTGGATTGGGTCTGTAATGGATCCGTTGGGGTAAGGATCACGGCCTGCATGTCATCGTGAAGCAGGCGAAGGATGTTGACAAACTTTTGGGGGCATCCGAAACGGAGGAGGACTCTCCATAGACCCTCACGGTTGACAGTGTCAAATGCCTTTGTAAAATCGAAAAAGGCCATGTATAAGGGCTGGTGCTGCTCTCTGCATTTTTCCTGCAACTGGGGCACTTAGAGACCTAGCTAAGAGAGCCCTATACAGCCAGTGCCTCACAGCCAATCTGGCGTGCCTTGATGACCCTGAGATGCTGATTGCCCATAGCGCTTGGTCTGCCCTCCAGGCCTCTATAACCAGTGCCTGTGAAGAGACACTTGGTCACTCAACCAGAAAACATCAGGACTGGTTTGCTGAAAATGATCAGGAGATCGAAGAACTAATGGATCTCAAGCACAGAGCATTTCTGAGCCTCAAGCAACAGCCCAACTCGGAAGTTGCAAAACAACATTACAGACGGCTCAAGGCTCAGGTCCAACAAAAAACCTGGGACCTAAAGAACAGGTGGTGGATGGAGAAAGCACAGGAGATACAACAACTAGCTGACAGCCATGATGTGCGAGGATTCTTCATTGCAGTCAAGACCACCTACAGTCAAAACTCCCAAGGCCCCACCCCACTCCACAGAACGGGGAAACACTTATCAAGGACACCGAGGCTGTCAGGGCCCGATGGAAGGAGCACTTTGAAGATCTCCTCAATCAAGACTTTGTCTTTGACTCGAGTGTTCTCGACTCCATCCCGCAGCATGCCACCCGCCACCAACTCAGTGAAACCCCAACGTTGCACGAGGAACAAGTCCGACTGCGGCAACTACAGGGGAATCTCCCTGCTATCAGCCACTGGGAAAGTTGTCGCTCGAGTTCTCCTCAATCGTCTTCTCCCTGTGGCCGAGGAGCTCCTCCCGGAATCAGAATGCGGATTTCGTCCCCTACAGGGCACAACAGACATGATCTTAAAGTCTCCAATTCTGGAGCACAAGATTATTCGAATCTTTTCCCGAAGCAAAATGATCCACCTCTGTATTGTTCTTTTTTTAGTATTATATCACTCCCTGATGGCATACCTACTTACCAGATTGTGCAATCAAATGGATTACCAGAACATAACAAACCTCAGGGATTCATTGATAAACTGGACAATTCTATTGTCCATCCATGGAAAGGCAGATCAACCTTTAACCAAAGCTGAATGTATTGTTAAATAAACAGACCGCTCAATGCTTATAATTGCTGTTTGCAATTAACATTTCGCTCAAGCAATTTTAAATTTATGGCGATAATGTAAACAGATCAACTGCCTGTTCTACATATCTCTAATTTTTTCTTTCCATTGACTTCAGTGAAAATCACAACAACATAAACACAAGTACTGGCAGGAGAGTTGGTAACCATAGGACAGAGATTCAAGATAATTGGCAAAAAGAGAGGGGAGATGAGATTTTTTTTTTAAATCTCCTGGACTAATTTCGATCCCCTGGATGGGTGAGAGAGGAATTTTCCCAAATTTTTTTCCCCCAATTGGCCCAAGTTTTTAATCTGGTTTTTGCCTCTCCCAGGAGATCACATGGCTCCAGTTGGGGTGGAATGGAGAATGTTTCAGTGCAAGGGGTGTCGCAGTTGTGTGGGGCGGACTGGTCGGGCTGGGTGCTCTTTATTTTCCCCCCATTGTTCATAGGTTTATATGTAACCTTTAGGGCTGCTGACTGAGGGCCACGCGGCTCTTTGTCGGCCGGCGCAGACACGATGAGCCGGAATGGCCTCTTTCTGCGCTGTAAACTTCTATGTTTCGATGTTTTTAAAACAGCAAATTGTTATGATCTGGAATGCACTGCCTGAAAGGGTGGTGAAAGCAAATTCAATAGTAACTTTTAAAAGGGAATTGAATATATACTTGAAAAGGTCAAATTTGCAGGGCAATGGGGAAAGAGTGGGGGATGGGACTAATTCGATAGTTCATTTAAAGAACTAGCGCAGGCACGAAGGGCTGAATGGCCTCCTTCTGTGCTGTAAGATTCTATTGAAATCCCTTGGGTTTCTGTTACAATATTAACCTGATTTTTTTTTTCCCCGACACACTTCTGAAGATGCTGATGAATACTGGTGTCACTTTTCAAGATTTTGTTGACTACTTAGCCACAGAAAGAGTTTGGAGCTCCTTTTAAATATTGAGTTTTCACATCAAAGTGCAATCACAAAATGTTTAAAAAGACACCATGATAATAGGTGGTTAATGAACTAAACTTTGCTGTTATTGTTTCCCCATAGACTATAAATAATAAGGAATTTCTTACCCTCTCTAAGCAATCAATAAATACCTAACAACCCTTGTGTTGGAAAGTCTTTGGTCCTTTCTTAATGTGAGCAGAGGGAAATAAAAATAGATAGAGGGACCGACAGCCGTACGCTTCAGCAAAGATTGTGCAGTTCGTGAGGTTTCAAACAAAGTTGTGAGGGAGAATTTTAGTCAGGCTCAGGAGGAAAATGAAGGAGGATAGTTAGAAGTTATTTTGTTTTACCAGGTTGACCCACTGATGTTGGAAAGCATAGTGTGTTCATTATTTTTTATTACACAAAGACAAATTGCGCTGATTGAATCAAGTACTTTTTTGATCTGCCTTCAAAAAGATTGAAGAAGTACGTGTAAAAGACACCAATAATCAGTACCGCTCACAAGGGGATACTATCATTATACCCATAGTTTATAGTACCATGGATGGTACGAGAACACTCCCTAAATGCAAGAAGTTCAGCTTGCTACCGTGAGTGACTAGCATTACTATACCCAAGGATAACTAGGACTGAGTGCGACCCCTTTGTTAGCAAAGGCTTGAGATGCTGGGAGTAAACAAACAACCAAGCATGTCTAGGGCTGGTGCTTTATTGATTTGCAGGCCATCGAAGGGTAGCAACAGGGCTATGAGATCATCAACACCAAAAAGGTTAATCCCTTCGAGTATATGTCACTCAGATTGCTCAACAGAATTGAGGAAGTTTCTCTGGGAATTAATACACAAGATATTGTTTTGGATGCTAAAGTCTTCAGTTCTTTATTTAGTTCCAGTTCCTTTAGTCTTTATAATAGAAGATGTAGGATTTCTTTGTCTAGTGTATGCAGAAGGGTAATTGTGTACAATCAGAAATTATATAAAGTACATCTAACTTCTATAACTGAGATCAAGGGGGGAGATTTAAGCCAGTTAGTCCAGATACAACTACCAATGTGGAAAGTTACTTGTCCCAGGAGCCGAAGATCCTGGGGGAATGCATAGCACCTCTACAGATGGAGGTTCATCACTGGCATCTCAGAAGGCTAACACCATTCCCCCAGGGGAAGGAGAGGCAACCAGTTTTACCCACAACTGTTATTAGTTAATCCTATCTACTAATTACTTGCCTACTCGTTGTTTAAGTGTTGCTAACCATGATTCTTAAGGCTAGTAAACATTTGCTAGTTCATGACTTTATTTTCTGACTTGCATGATAATTAGCATGGGTTAATTTATTCATTTAGTAGCTTGCACGGATAGGAGGTTGGTGTGTAAATACTAATATGATCTGAATGGCTTAATGCAAGACCATGTGGCAAGCCAAATTTAGGCATCTTTAACTCTTAAGGTCAACCCCAGAATGTTCCCTGAAGAATTAAAGGTGAAAGATTAAGGATTTGTTTGGTGCCCTCAATGAATATTCTCATCAGTGTATCGACCTGTGGTCTTAGTTTTTAAACCTCATCTTCTCCCACCCTTTCTATTTTAATTATTTTCTGGGGTCTCATGGCCCAGTTTGGAAGTGGAATGCACATAGTTAAAAAAAACTAATCTCTGGTTGAGAAATTGCTCTTTGGGCCCAGCTACTCAAAGCCAAGACATGGATACGGTGATAGCATGAATGCGATCAAGTACGTGGCACTGGTTTCATGTGGGTACATAGCCTGGTGGTTATATTACTACACGAGATCTCTAGGGTCAAAACTTAGCACAGCAAATTCTGAAATTCAAAATCAATAATTCAGGAAATTGGTTGGCTAGCAACAACAAAAGTGTGGAAGCTTGCAGATGATCATGAAAACACAACTTGTTTGCTAATGTCATTCAAATGAAGTCTGCCACACCTCCTTGCTGGATTAGTTTACATGCACTACAGTTCCACACTACATGATTGATATTTTCTGCCCTCTGTAGTAGCCTAGTAAGCCGCTCAGTTGTAAACATTCACTATTAAGTTCAAAAATAAATGTTTGAAAAATCTGACCTACATTTCGGCAAGAACCCAGGCATCATATTAAGCCAAAACTTAGACAATCTCAGCCCCGTCAACCCTGAAAAGTCTTTTACATTGACATCTGGGAACTGATTCCCAAGTTGGGAGAAGCACAGAGTAGTCAATCAAAAGCTTAGTCATATCTATGGAATCATATCCACTTCCATCCCTGGGTATGTCCTGTCCCATCGCATAAGAGAACCACCAGAGGTGGGAGCACAGTGATTATCTGTTTGAGTGGAATCAGTCCCAAGAGTCCTCAACACGGACTCTGAACCCATGAGGTTTCATAATTCCAGGTCAAACGATGTCAAGGAAACCTTTCATCCATTTCTCAATGGATGAATCAGTATTCCTTCATGTTAAATTTAATTTGAAGGAAACTCTGAAGGAGCACAGAATGTAGTTTGGGTTCGGGACTTCACTGTCCATCAAAAGTAGCTTGGTATTAGCACAACCAACCAAGCCCTGAAGAACATAACTGGTAGAGTAGGCTTGTGAGGGAACCATCAAAAGGAAGCAATCTACCCAACTTCATCCTCACCAACCTACCTGTCACAGACATGCCTGCCTATGATAGCAGTGATAGAAATACAGTCCATGTGAAGAACAGGTCTCATTCCCACAGTGTGGGCATGCTCGATTGTGCAGTTTTACACTACCACTATGATAAGTGGGACAGACTAATAACCCATAACGGAGCATCCATGAGGCATTGTGGGCCATCAGCAGCAGAACTTGATGCAACACACATGGCTCAGTACATCCCTCTCTGGATCACTGGATAAAGTACATCATTGGATAAAGGCCTGGCTCTGTCAAACCCATGTGGTGGCTGATGTGCAACGGTCACCACACGTTTAAAAAAAAAAAAAAATCCAGGCACAGGCAGCTTCCACCCCCTCAATTGGCATTCAGGACTGGAACATCGGGTCCTTTATCGAAACACCTGCGAACGCGTGGAAGCAATTCGTCCTCGTTTGAGGGACCGCCTATGATGACATCCCTCCCTCTCTCCCTCTCTCTCTCTCTCTCTCTCTCTCTCTCTCTCTCTCTCAACACCATCAAACCTGGAGACCAGCCTTGGTTCACTGGAATTGTGAAAGGCATGTCATGAGCAACACCAGGTATACCTTAGAATCATGTACCAACCTGGTGAAGTTGCTACACAGGACTACCTGCATGATAAACACCAAAATCTGCAGGCTATGGATAGAGCTAAGTAGCCCCACAACCAACAGATCAGAGGAAAGCTTTCTAGCTTTCCACATCCAGTTAAGAATGGGACGCTCCACAAACATTCTTATCTTCAACCATGGTGGAACCCAGCAAGGGACAAGACTGAAGTGTGTGCAGGTGCCTTCATGCCGAGTGGACAATCCAACTTAGGCTCCAAGGTCCCGACCATTACAAACGACAGTACCAGCCAATTTTGTTTACGCCACATGACATTAATTAGCAGCTGAGCATACTAGACGCAATAAAGGCTATGCGCCCCGACAATGTCCCCTTCATTACAAGCACCCTGTGGCTGTTGTATACATGATCTATAGGATGCACTCCAGCAACTCACCAAGGTTGCGATTGTGCAGCAGATTTACTGATCCTATATAATATATGGAGAACTAATGAAGAACGGTCTTTGCATTTTCTTTAGTTGCATTTAATGATGAAGTGTCTAGAACCCCTTTCCATTTTGGCACACACCTATAATATTTATTTATCCCTGGGTAGACCAATCTCAAGATCGGAAGGAAAGTTGTGTAATTCCCTACATAGGTCCATCAAGTTTTTGGTCGATATTAAACACACCAAGGAAAAGATGCTGCACCTGACCACAACACAAGTCATGAAGGACCACCCAACAGGAGAAACAGAGGGTGCAAGATGCCTGACAAATAAAGCTACTAAGTGGAACAAGGGAAGCAATTTGACATTTTGCATTACAAACTACATGTATATTCATGGAATGGAACCACTTTAGTGAAAGAGGTCTTAATTATAGCAAAGTAGTCAGAGCCACATGTGCAATTAATTGGTCCCAGGACAAATTGCAAATCCCATGTTTATTTTCAAATAAAGACCTGAACAGTTAAAGCATGCAGTACTATTTGTCTGGTTGATGCTAAACCTCTCCTACAGGTGCCTAATGTAAATAAAGACTGTGCTACTGTGAGCTTAACACATACAGGCTGAACACAACTTCTAACACAGCAGGACGAAACATCTCACTTACTACCCCACAAAGCTCTACCACCACTCTGTCAATTAATAGGATTATATAGGATATACAGCACAGAAACAGGCCATTCGGCCCAACTAGTCTATGCCAATGTTTACACCCACTCGAGTCTTCTTCCATCTTTCCTCATCTAACCCCATCTATTCCCTTCTCCCTCATATGCTTGTCTAGCAGTCCCTTAAATGCATCTATACTATTCACTTCAACCACTTCCTGTGGTAATGAGTTCCACATTCTCACCACTCTCTGGGTAAAGAAGTTTCTTCTGAATTCCCTCTTGGATTTCTTGGTGACTATCTTATATTGATGGCCTCTAGTTTTGCTCTCCCCCACAAGTGGAAACACTCTCTCTGTATCCACTCTATCAAAACCTTTCATGATTTTAAAGCCCTCTATTCAGTCACCACTTAGCATTCTCTTTTCAAGACAAAAGTGACCCAGCCTGTTCACCCTTTCCTGCTATGTATACCCTCGCATTTCTGATATTATCTTTGTAAATCTTCTTTGCACCCTCTCCAGTGCCTCAATATCCTTTTTATAATATGGCGACCAGAATTGCATACAATACTCCATGTGTAATCTAACCAAGGTACAATACAAGTTTAACATAGCATCACTACTGTTCAATTCTATCCCTCTAGAAATGAACCCGAGTGCTTGGTTTGCTTTTTTTTTTTTAAAATGGCCTTGTTAACCTGTGTCGATACTTTTAGTGATGTGCATTTGTACTCCTAGATTTATTTGCTCCTCTACCCCATTTAGATTTTTATTTTCCAAGTAATGGGCAAAAAAAAATCAAGGTCACTAAGGACGAGTACAATGTGCGCATGCACCCGTAGAGGCCCCGCAACTGACAGATTTAGGCGCGCGATGCGCGATGCGCCTAAAGCTGGCACTACCGATTGGTCAAAATGTCTCGACAGATCCAACACATCCCCAGAGAAGGACCTGCGCGGAGAGAAATTTGGGCTATTTGCCCAACGAATGTCCTTCAATTTCTTATGCCTTGACCAGAAATTGAAGTGGACCAGCAATATCAACACCACAGCTACAACTGCAGGGCAGAGGCAGAGTACTCAGAAATAAGTGGCTCATCTCCCAATCCCTCAAAGCTTCTCCCCCATACACAAGGCTCCAGTCAAGAGTGTGAAGGAATACTCACCTCTTGCCTGGATAGGAGCAGCCACAATGCTCATGAAGCTCAAATACCATCCAGGTCACAGCAGTTGGCATGATCGGGAGCCCCAAAACTGGAATCAATATCCGCCGCCACCGTACTGTAGCTGCAATATATACAATCCACATGGTGCACGGTAGCAAAGTTACTTGACACTATCCTACCATGCACATATAATCACCGTTCCTTCATAGTCACTGGTCAAAATTTTGGAAATCCCAAACTAATATTAAGGGATCGTCATCACCTCGAGGACTGCAGCAGTTCAAGGAGAAGGCCCGTGTGTCACCCACATGCCGAAAGCGAATACGTGTACATTGTGACCAGTCATTTCTCTTTATATTGACAGACCTGCTGTGCATTTCAGACTTCCAGCATTTCCATTTTTTCCTTTTTATTTTTCAATCCATCGGCACCAACTTGCCTCAAACATTCGGAAAGCCATCTGAGATGCATTCAATCTGCTCTTAGCCTGGTTCTATTTGGAAACAATGGTGAGGCAGTCCTGCTGAGCTGAACAATGAAGAAGAGGCATTGGAGGAGGAGGGTACGGTCGACTAAGTTCATCCAGAGAAAGGCAAAATGAAGTCATTCACACTGGGGATGTAAAGCACCACTAATATTAACCGTGGAGAACTGTTTCTCCCCCAATCACTACTGATCCAAGTACATCCCGATGATTCAGTCTGATGCATCTAATTGTGCAACTGTTTTTGTACTCAACCAAATAAATAAATATTGCTCAGTGATTACAGACTAATCAGTTGCAATTATTTACAAACCGTTTTGTTGCTAAAAGCTGTGCCACAATGTATCTTAAGGTAATGTGATGTGGCTTCTGATCATTACTATAGACAATTTCATCACTTGACAAAACAAGAACGATGGTTAGCAGAACAAAATGTTACCAACCTGTTAAAAGCTGCCTGGAATGAACACTCAACCAACTACACCTACATCTTTCAAATTACTGGGGGGTGGGGGCTGGTGGTGAAGGGAAGCAGAAGAGATCTCTAAAAGGCAATGTTGATTATTTCATATATTGGAGTTCCGAACATAATTTCAAAAGACTTCCAAGAGCTCTATAACAATAATTGGAGATACTGCAGTACTGACATTTGGGGTCTATTTTAACTTTCCATCCCAGGAGACGAGAGGCCGGAGCCATTTTGGAGCCCAGCCTCATTTCAATGGAACCAGCAAGCTGCGGGCACCAAACAGATGTCCCAATGCAGCTCGCCGGATTAAGGCTGGCATGGATAAAGTCAGTCAGCCTGGAAGCCACCTGGCCAGCAGCATGGCAAGTTTGAGAGAGATGTCACAATCGGCCTAGTATGACAGTGGCTCACATTTTTGTGGTGCCGGAGGGACCTACCTAGGGACTCTTCCGTTCCAGTGCCAGTGAAACTGATGAGTCTGTGTATGGTGCATGCTTAGACCAGTTCTATCCTAAAATGGCAATTGTCCGATGTTGTGGAACTCTGATTTGCATATTATAAACAGGCAGGTTCTTCGGCTAATTAGCGGTCAGCCCCTCAAAGTGGCAGTGGGATTATTTTCAATGTTAATGTGGCTGTAAGTCTACTGACCCCATTTTGCCCTATTAATGCCCATTTTGTCAAGTTAAAATTGATTCACTGTGTACTGTCAATTCGTTTTTTTTGCAGATTACAACTCCTTGCTAGTGCTTTGCACGCAGGAAGAAATCTTAGGGATACTAGTTCAACAAAGTTAAAATATAATATTTTCATCAAGTTAACGTATACGAGATACCCCCACCCCCAAAAAAAATTTATATGGTTCCCTCGAATAAACTGATGTTTTCCATAGGGCACATTATTAATAATTTCACCATGCACAAGCACAAGTGAAAATGCTTTTAAAAATGTCAGACCTATTTAACAAAAAACAGTTCAACTGTGTAGGGTTTCCACAGACAGTGAGAGGAGCACTGAATGCTTATCTATGGCTTTCACTGTTTAGTGAACATTTCATGATAAACAGAAAGGTAAGTGCACTGAATCCATGTTCTTGTCAGACCTGGTTATTGTAATGGATTAATCAAGACATCTGGTCTGTGCAATTGTAAACACTGCTCTATGGCTTCATGTAAATTCAACATTTAACTTTCACCTGACACAGGCCAAGTTGCTCAAGTGCTGTGCTCATTTTTATTACACTTTATCAATATTGTAAACTCAATGATGTAATTTGTTTGCGGATTACTGAAAACATTCCATGTCACATCTCTGGTAAGGCCAGCCTGGAGCCTTCCCTGTCTGACTGCATACGCTGTATAAACACAGACCTGTGTGCTTTCATCAGATCATAAAACACCTATTCATAAATATCTTGGATAAAGTGCCTATTTTGATGTAAATATTCCACCTTTTCACTGGCTGACTTTTGTGTCAAAATCCACTGCCCATAGATTAATGAAAAGTAATCCCAAATTTAACTTCTAAAACCTATACAAGCCAAACCTTTCCACGTTAAACCGGTAATGAACATTAATCACATTAATCTCGGTTCATCTAATCTGTTACTTCTCCTTGTGCCAGCCTGACCTTTATCCTCCTCAGCTATTTCTTTGTGGACGCTTGCTAAGAAGTAACTAATCCTCACTTTAACTGTCCACATAGGCACCATAGAATTCTCAGATGTAAAAAGAATCAACCCTACATATTGGATTTAACCACAATAAAAGAAAAGGAATTTCCTTTTCAGGAAGGCTAAATTCAATGAACATCCAATTCACTCAATTGTAAGCCAGTTTTGTGTGTAAATGTAGCCAACAAATTTTGTGTTTAAGGTATGATAAACTGGACTGGCATTATAAATTGCCTTTGAAAAGGTGGTTAGCGAAATAAAGATTCAGTAATGGCAAAAACAGTCTGTAAAACTTTAAACAAAGGTTTTCTTTTGTAAAATTGCACCAGAGTGAACTTCCCTTTAACCCTTTTTATCCTCGGAATTTCTACTCTCAGTGGAAGCATCCCACAGGGAAACAGTTAATCTCCAAGAATTAATATTTTTGAAGATAGTCATCATATTGCTGAAGTGTTTCAATGGGAGATCAATTTCCCTCGCTCTACACAACCTGTAATTTAGCTTTCTTGAACTGGAGGCAGTTTAACAAATGTCCAAATTATTTCTAAATGCCTAAGTCATTCACAAGATTGCAAAACTCTGGTTTAGAATTGCAATCCTGTCGATCTGGGGGGAGAAACAATCCAACCGTCCATTGAACTATAAAACGGTTATTAAAATTACTAATTCTATTAAAAATAAAACAAAGTGTTCTGCCATCTTGTGAACCAGCAATCAGTAAAATCTTTAAAGCTATTTGACATATTTCTCTCCGCTAGCCTCTCGATCCAATGGCTCCCAACTCCAAGCAGCATTCTTCAAGTCTCTGTTCTCAAACATTTGTCAATGTTAACAAAATAAACAGCAGTTAGTGGTGCCTAGACACAAGTGATTTTCCATTCTTATGGAAACACCCAGTTTCTGCTAACCTTTCCCTCTTGCACCAGCTTGGATTAGGTGTTGTGTGCAAAATTACAGGAGCTAACTTACATACCACTTTGTGGGGTACAAAATCATTCACCCACTCACACAAACTGTCTGGTGGAGTTCATGACAATATCGGCATTAAAGTCTGCACACTATTGCCCAACGTGTATGCGTGTGTGGCACGCGTGGTGGGGGATGGAGGAGGAGGGGGGACCAAAACTAACGGCCATAAATATAAGCTAGTCATTAATAAATCCAATAGTGAATTTTTTTAACCAGAGCAGTTAGAATTTGGAAGTCGCTACCCCAAGGAGCAGTTGAAGTGAATAGCATAGAAGCATTTAAGGGGATGCTAAATAAACACATGAGAAAGAAAATAATAGAAGGATATGCTGATAGGATTAGATGGAGAAGTGGGGGGGGAGGGGTGGGGAGGCTCGAGTGGAGCACAAAACACCAGTAGGGACAAGTTGGGCCAGCATTTTGCTTAAAAGTACCACAATTTGTATCTGTGGAAGATTATTATAGAATTAGGGCAACAAGCACCTTAGAAGCTCAAATGGTAAACAGATGAAATTCCTAGATTTGATCCCCGGTCTACACTGTCACTTGAACTTAGCCAAATCAGCAGGCATAATTGGCCTCAGTGCCCTCTGTCTGTAGAACGGGGAAACAAGCATGTTTATTGCTATCCGGTGTCCCATGTTAAGATTGGCACAGATTCATTTCAAAAACAGCAATGACTACCATACTATAATAATCCTGTCCCCTTGGGTACAGAGAAGATGCCCTCATAAATGGGGGCATACCTTGGAGAAAACAGGAGGGGCGTTGTAGTTATTATGGTAAAAAGGATATAGAGGCACTGGAGAGGGTGCCAGAAAGATTTACAAGGATGATACCAGAACAGCGAGGTTATACGCTTCAGGAAAGGCAGCTTCTTGAAAAGAAACAGCTGAGAGGTGACCTAAGATTTTGATAAGAGTGGATACAGAGAGAATGTTTCCACTTGTGGGGAAGAGCAAAACTAGAGGCCATCAATGTAAGATAGTCACCAAGAAATCAAATAGGGAATTTAGAATAAACGTCTTTACCCAGAGAGTGCTGAGAATGTGGAACTTGCTACCACAAGAAGTGGTTGAGGCAAATAGTGTAGATGCATTTAAGAGCAAGCTAGATAAGCTAGAGAGGAAAAAGGGAATAGAGGGTTATACTGATAGTTAGGCGAGGAAGGAATGGGAGGTGGCTGGAGTGGAGCATAAACGCTGGCATGGACTGGTTGGGCTGAATGGCCTGTTTCTGTGCCGTATATGCTATGTAATTCTATGTAATAAAAGGGTTTATACATATACAGCTTAAGTTATCTGATGCCTATTTTTAGAAAACCTATATTTGCCATGATAATGGAGGCAACAGTAGAAAAGTAAGTGTTAGGAAAGTATGCTGTAACCAGGCCAATGACTGAAAGGTGGATTATTCATCTTCAGAAAGTGGCAATCATTTTTCAATTGAAGGATACTTTCCACAACCATAACCAAAACAAGATATGGTAAGTGAAAAACAAAAAACTCAGATTTCAGAATTTCTGGGTCTCGCTACTCAACTGCTCATTGAATAAACTTGCTGAGCTATCACAGGAGATGAATTTTTCTGGAACGTGTTGGCAAATATACGAACATACAAAAATGATGGGCAGGAAAAGATCTATCAATCCTGTCCCACATTGATGATGCCTGATTAGACACTTCCCACAACCCCCTCCCCTGCAACCATGTAATCTTCCTGGGAGCCTCAAAAAAAAAACAGGGCTAAAGGGAAAACTAAATCTCTGATCAGAGGGTACTTCTCCAAACCCTCAGGCGATCAAAACCAGTTCAGGACATCACATTGATCAAATATTCCAAATAGTTTCAATGAGACAGCACCTGCAGGCCTATCCTTTGTATTTCACTCCAGCAGAAGAGAACTTGCAGAGCTGAAGGTGGATTCTTTCCTCAATTACACAAGTTCAGCAGCAGATATGTATTCCAAATTGCTGCAATTGCTAAACCATCCATTATATAAACAATGTGCGGCCCCCACCTCCAAAATCACTTCCTTTAGGGACCACATGAAATGTTGTAATAAGGCAACTTGTTCTAGCAAGATTATGTTATATACTTTCTTTGTGAATCAGAGTCACAAATAATTAAAATTGCTTCAGGAGATTAAGATGCGCGAGAGCTGTTAGTGAGTGGTTACTTTATCACAGTTTACATTTAAAATAATTACTTTTAAATCCTTATTTCCAAAGTGAGTTTGGACATGCCTTTTGGAATCTACTCAATCTCTGATTACATTACCCTTATTATCTTTTCACAAGTACTGTGCATGAATTTCACACCAACTCTTTTTGCTTAAACATTTCACATTTAATTCATTTTCACAGTTTATACCAGAGGTAAAATATTTATCGATTTTTACTTTTAAAAACTATTGCATAATTTTCCATCTTCCTGAGTTTTGAAACCGAGTCGGTGTGCAACTATTATCCATGGAGGAGAAATGGGGGAGGACAAATCCCCTGGAATTATGGCAACATTAGATATAAATTATAATCTGAGAAAAAAAATGTTACATACAAGGATGATGGAACATTTCTCCTCATATTCCTTCGATTTACAGCATAATTTTACTTCACACTCAGTAATTTCCCCCTGGCATTGCCAAAGTGGGGCTTGAATAACTCAGCAGTTTTAAGTGCCATGCAGCGCCACGCAGAAAGAGTGCCATGCTATGACCGAGTTCTGTTGGGAATTCTAATATACAGCATGGATTTCATCACTGTTTAAGTTCCTTATGTGATTGACCCAAGTGACAAACATCCCTAATTGGCCAGAAATAGCAGCGAACCCGGGGACTGGGAGAAATTTAGAACTCAGCAGAGGAGGACAAAGGGTTTGATTAGGGCAGGGAAAATGGAGTACGAGAAGAAGCTTGCAGGGAACATTAAGACGGATTGCAAAAGTTTCTATAGATATGTAAAGAGAAAAAGGTTAGTAAAGACAAACGTAGGTCCCCTGCAGTCAGAATCAGGGGAAGTCATAACGGGGAACAAAGAAATGGCAGACCAATTGAACAAGTACTTTGATTCGGTATTCACTGAGGAGAACACAAACAAGCTTCCGGATATAAAAGGGGTCGGAGGGTCTAGTAAGGAGGAGGAACTGAGGGAAATCCTTATTAGTTGGGAAATTGTATTGGGGAAACTGATGGGATTGAAGGCCGATAAATCCCCAGGGCCTGATGGACTGCATCCCAGAGTACTTAAGGAAGTGGCCTTGGAAATAGTGGATGCATTGACAGTCATTTTCCAACATTCCATTGACTCTGGATCAGTTCCTATGGAGTTGAGGGTAGCCAATGTAACCCCACTTTTTAAAAAAGGAGGGAGAGAGAAAGCAGGGAATTATAGACCGGTCAGCCTGACATCGGTAGTGGGTAAAATGATGGAATCAATTATTAAGGATGTCATAGCAGTGCATTTGGAAAGAGGTGATATGATAGGTCCAAGTCAGCATGGATTTGTGAAAGGGAAATCATGCTTGACAAATCTTCTGGAATTTTTTGAGGATGTTTCCAGTAGAGTGGACAAGGGAGAACCAGTTGATGTGGTATATTTGGACTTTCAGAAGGCTTTCGACAAGGTCCCACACAAGAGATTAATGTGCAAAGTTAAAGCACATGGGATTGGGGGTAGTGTGCTGACATGGATTGAGAACTGGTTGTCAGACAGGAAGCAAAGAGTAGGAGTAAATGGGGACCTTTCAGAATGGCAGGCAGTGACTAGTGGGGTACCGCAAGGTTCTGTGCTGGGGCCCCAGCTGTTTACACTGTACATTAATGATTTAGACGAGGGGATTAAATGTAGTATCTCCAAATTTGCGGATGACACTAAGTTGGGTGGCAGTGTGAGCTGCGAGGAGGATGCTATGAGGCTGCAGAGTGACTTGGATAGGTTAGGTGAGTGGGCAAATGCATGGCAGATGAAGTATAATGTGGATAAATGTGAGGTTATCCACTTTGGTGGTAAAAACAGAGAAACAGACTATTATCTGAATGGTGATAGATTAGGAAAAGGGGAGGTGCAAAGAGACCTGGGTGTCATGGTACATCAGTCATTGAAGGTTGGCATGCAGGTACAGCAGGCGGTTAAGAAAGCAAATGGCATGTTGGCCTTCATAGCGAGGGGATTTGAGTACAGGGGCAGGGAGGTGTTGCTACAGTTGTACAGGGCCTTGGTGAGGCCACACCTGGAGTATTGTGTACAGTTTTGGTCTCCTAACCTGAGGAAGGACATTCTTGCTATTGAGGGAGTGCAGCGAAGGTTCACCAGACTGATTCCCGGGATGGCGGGACTGACCTATCAAGAAAGACTGGATCAACTGGGCTTGTATTCACTGGAGTTCAGAAGAATGAGAGGGGTCCTCATAGAAACGTTTAAAATTCTGATGGGGTTAGACAGGTTAGATGCAGGAAGAATGTTCCCAATGTTGGGGAAGTCCAGAACCAGGGGATACAGTCTAAGGATAAGGGGTAAGCTATTTAGGACCGAGATGAGGAGGAATTTCTTCACCCAGAGAGTGGTGAACCTGTGGAATTCTCTACCACAGAAAGTTGTTGAGGCCAGTTCACTGAATATATTCAAAAAGGAGTTAGATGAAGTCCTTACTACTAGGGGAATCAAGGGGTATGGTGAGAAAGCAGGAATGGGGTACTGAAGTTGCATGTTCAGCCATGAACTCATTGAATGGCGGTGCAGGCTAGAAGGGCCGAATGGCCTACTCCTGCACCTATTTTCTATGTTTCTATACTGAAATTTCAGGCATGTTATAAAAAGTTGGATACTCAAGTTGGTGATTGAAACAAGCTGATTATTTTTATTTCTAAGACAAAGGCGGGGTAAATGGAGTTGAAGTACAGATCAGCCATGATCTAACTGAATGGTGAAACGGGATCGAGGGGATGGATGACTAACTCCTATTTCTATGCAACTGCAGGAATCTCACCATCTGACAGTCCCTGCTGACCACTTATTTTCTTTAGTAACCATCTCTACAGATTGGAGACGGCAAGATATTACTTCGACAAAAGTGAAATCAAAACAGCTAGAATTTTTGCCTTGCATGCTAATGATTTGAATGTACATTCTCTTAAAAAAAAATCTCCATTGCCTATTTTCAAAGTTTGCTTTTCGTACAGGGTATCAAGATTCAGAAATATTTTCCTATTTTCTCTCTTTTCTAGACTTACTGGACCATCCAGTGAGAGGGAGAGCGGCACCGGGTATTTTCTTGGGGCTTCTCACGATTGGCCTCTGTAAATGTGTCTTGGCCCAGAATTTGCGGTCAGCGGTGAAGTAAAGGCCTTTGTTGCTGGCCTGTAAGAAAGCTACTCACAAAGATCTTGCGATCTCCGTGGAGAGAAGTTCGGGCTTTGCGACGTGAAATTGAAATCAACGCAAATTAATTGGATTCCCAGCGAAGAGCTGCTGTGCCATCAACAAACAGTCGAAGCAGCCAATCAAAAAGCAGAATTCTCAGACAGCGAACCAGGCAAGTGGGTAAGCTCCTTTGATTTTAACTTTTGAAAAATGCTAGAGAGCAACACAAAGATTGGGTCTCTCAATTGGGGAAAAAGGCAAACCTGAAATAAAGATGGACTAACTTTTAAAAAAAATGTCTTAAAATTTTGTTTTTTAAATTAAAATGGATATATTTGACACTCCACAAAATTTAAATTCGTTTTTCAGGGCCATAACCTTTGTTTAGCAGTCAATACACTGTTAAAACTCCAGTTACACTTAATCCAAAAGGGTCTAACTTTTAATGGGGTAATTAATGGGATATTACCGTGGAAGAGCTAAAGTTTGTGTCAGTTTACATGATTTGACAGATTTCACTGGTTGCTGGCTTTGTGGGATCGAGGTGGGTGGGGGTGAGGGGGGGGGGGAGGGTTGTTTGTGGGCACAGCGCAGCCTGTGGAGGAGCAGTGAATGACAGATGACAACTTCCAGATTTCTGCGCGAGGCTGCGCAAAATTTTGAGGTTGCGGTCAGTTTCAAAGGTGAAGTAATGGTGAATGCAGCCAGTTTGGCAGCTTCAGGACTGCAAATTCTGGGCCCTCGTTAACATGTCTATCCATGGATTTCACTGATCTGTTACCAATGTTATGGCAAAGAATCCCCAAAGCAATTCCTGGCGTAGATGAATTCGGCTCTCCATCAAACACTGCTCTTGTTCTAACTATTAGGAGATGCATACATGACTCAGTGGCACTTCCACTTGGTCTCAATACTAGAAAAATTAGGAACTCAGATTAGTGAAGCATATCCACATTCCAGCACTCCATGGTATTGGGCACTCGTCGTCCAACATTTTTTAATATATATATAGGTACATCAAATTTACGACATGCACTAAATATTGTGTGTCAGAAAAATATGCCTATAAATTAGGTAGAGGACTGTTGTTAATAAGGGTATTAATGTGTGTGTCAATGGAGTGAATAAAAGAGCAAATGGAAAGAAATGTGGGTAAAAATTTAAAAACTACAGGATACAATAATTGGTACGTACTGCTGAATCTCAATTATAGATGGGAACTGCTTAGGAAATTAACATGTTGCAGGGATTTTAATAATCTAGAGGTAAAGCAGAGAAACCAGAAAAAAAAAATCAGAGCTTCAAGCAATTCCATAAAACTACATGCAAAACCAAGTAGGAGAAAAAAAGCTTCAGATGCAGTACTAGGCAGTCCACTCGAACATATTGGGTCTAAAATGTGTCTTGGGCATTGGTGCTAAACGGGCAGTATCGTATTAGCTGCCTCGAATATACCCGTCCCCGCCCTGAATTCAAATGAACTATCAAGCAGAGCGTATAATAAGTAGCCGATGCGGTATCGCATGTATAGTGCTACTGGCCAAGGCAATAGAGTATTAGAGGCCAATATATAATTGCATTTAACATTTTAAAAGCCAAAGGCCAACAATACAGAGCCACAATATTTTGGAAAAGCAAACTTGAAGCTGCGAAGGATTGCAAATACAAATGACATTACAATAGGAATAATGGCAAGGGTATCAGCGCTCACCATTATTAAATAGTTAATTGAACAGCCACTTCTCGTGGCCGCACCAAGTATGAGAGCAAATACACCGCTTTTAAACGTGGAAATCAGAAAGTTGCTGCCGAGCTACCCTGCTCCTTCAGAAACTTCGCTATACCGGTATCTCGCCAAGAGATTCAGCATTGAAATACATGCAACGACGTGAAATTGCTGTACTTACTCACTACGCACATCAGAATAAGTTAGGGCTTGTCCATTCAAGTGTAAGTGGCTTTTTATGGCGTGATAAGTCTTAATTACTGCCAAACAAGCGCTCTGGCACTACAAGCATGGAGTCTCATTCCTTCAGATTTTAATTATTGGAGATTTAAAAATTAATATATATTTTTAACTTTTTCTTTATCTTTTGTATCTCTCTCTCTTAATCCCATTTTTTCTCCCTCTTTTTATTTCATTTTATGTACATGATGTGACATTGAATTAACTATTCTAACTTACACTTCCTGGTTTAGCCTCTGCAAGGCTCAGCAAAGATTCTTCAATCTGATTGGTTAAGGAGATACATAGTTGCTTACCCATTTCACAGAGGTGCCATGTCCCCTGTAGAGGGCACTGCACTGTTCTGGCTCTCTAATTACCGCAAATTCCAGTGTAATGAACACCTGGTGCCATTTGTTCGCCGTTGACTGCAAAATCCATGCTATTATATCTCTCAATTTCTTCTTTTTCCAGAAATGCATCAATCAATTTAGTCAATTCATAAGCATCTTGAAGCTTTTTTCTCAACCTGCCCTCGTAACAAACTGAGGTTGTGTGTCTGCTTCTGTACTCTTTCAAGTTCAAATGTGAAGTGTAAATAAATTAGAAAAATGGACCTTGAAAGACTATACTAAGGATACGTAAAAAGTAAAACCTAACAAACTCGCAACCAAAGTAGCTAAACAAGGAGGTCAACAAAAAGTGAGGAATGATATTCATATAAAGGCAATTGTGGATAATTAAAGTAAGCATTAGCAGAGATAAGAGGCATCGCAAAGATTGATCATATTGAAAAGGGATTTTTTTTTCTTAACCCATTTCCATAGTAGACAACTTTTATTTAAGATAGAGCTTTTATGTTCTATATTAAATTAGGTCCTTTAGAGGATGAGTGGTGTGCAATTATTAGAAAAATCAGAAAATAGCAGCAGTATTCAGCTGAAGACTCTACTTTAATAATAGCAGTAAGAGGACAATCAGAAAAGAAGTGGGAACTTTAAAAGCTGTAAATGAGTCTGAAACACAGGGTGCACATTTGAAAGTTAGGAGTTTGGGCTGTTTAAATCCATCTTCTAAATTGGCAAAAATATTAAAGAGATTAATGGTTTTGGTTTGGAACAAAACTGTTGCTAACAACAGCAACTTGTATTTATATAGCATCTTTTATGTAGTGAAACGTCCCAAGGCGCATCACAGAAGTATTAGGAGATAAAACAATTTGACACCGAGCCGCATAAGTAGAAATAAGTGCAGGTGACCCAAAGCTTGGTTAAAGAGGTAGGTTTTAAGGAGCGTCTTGGAGGAGGAAAGAGAGGTAGAGAGGTGGAGAGGTGTAGACAGGGCGTGCCAGAGCTTAGGGCCTAGCCACCAATGTTTGATCGATTATAACCAGGGATGCTCAGGACGACAGAATTAGAGGAGCACAGACATCTCGAGGGCTTGTGGGGCTGGAGGAGATTACAGAGATAGGGAGGGGCGAGGCTATGGCGGGATTTGAAAATAAGGATGAGAATTTTGAAATCGAGGCGTTGCTTAACCGGAAGCCAATGTAGGTCAGTGAGCACAGGGGTGATAGGTGAGCGGGACTTGGTACGAGTCAGGACACAGGCAGCTGAGTTTTGGATCACCTCTAGGTTACGTAGGGTAGAATGTCGGAGGCCAGCCAGGAATGCGTTGGAATAGTCAAGTCTAGGGATAACAAAGGCATGGATGAGGGTTTCAGCAACGGATGAGCTGAGGCAAGGGCGGTTACAGAGGTGCAAATAGGCAGTCTTACTTATGCTGCGGATATGTGGTTGAAAGCTCATTTCAGGGTCAAATATGATACCAAGTTTGCGAACAGCCTGGTTCAGCCTCAGACTGAAGTTGGGGAGAGGGATGGGAGTCAGTGGCTAGGGAACGGAGTTTGTGTTGGGAACCCACAATGGCCTCGGTCTTCCCAATATTCAATTGGAGAAAATTTCTGCTCATCCAGAGCTGGATGTTGGACAAACAGTCTGACAATTTAGAGACATTGGAGGGGTCGAGAGAAGTGGTATTGAGGTAGAGCTGTGTCTCATCAGCATATATGTGGAAACTGATGCAGTGTTTTTGGATGATGTCGCCAAGGGGCAACATGTAGATGAGAAATAGGAGGGGGCCAAGGATAGATCCTTGGGGGACACCAGATGTATCAATGTGAGGGCGGGAAGAGAAGCTGTTGAAAGTGATTCTCTGGCTACGATTAGGTAGGTAAGTCGTGGGGAAAGTGTTGGAATCAATCATTAAGGATGAAATAGCACGCATTTGGAAAGCAGTGACAGTGGAGTTTTTTTGAGGATGTAACTAGCAGAGTGGACAAGGGAGAACCAGTGGATGTTGTGTATTTGGACTTTCAAAAGGCTTTTCACAAGGTTCTGCACAAGAGATTGGTGTGCAAAATCAAAGCGCATGGTATTGGGGGTAATGTACTGACGTGGATAGAGAACTGGTTGGCAGACAGGAAGCAGAGAGTCGGGATAAACGGGTCCTTTTCAGAATGGCCGGCAGTGACTAGTAGAGTGCTGCAGGGCTCAGTGCTGGGACCCCAGCTCTTTACAATATACATTAATGATTTAGATGAAGGAATTGAGTGTAATATCTCCAAGTCTGTGGATGACACTAAACTGCGTGGCAGTGTGAGCTGTGAGGAGGACGTTAAAAGGCTGCAGGGTGACTTAGACAGGTTAGGTGAGTGGGCAAATGCATGGCAGATGCAGTACAATGTGGATAAATGTGAGGTTATCCATTTTGGGGGCAAAAACACAAAGGCAGATTATCTGAATGGCGGCAGATTAGGAAAATGGGAGGTGCAACGAGACCTGGGTGTCATGGTTCATCAGTCAGTGAAAGTGGGCACGCAGGTACAGCAGGCGGTAAAGAAGGCAAATGGTATGTTGGCCTTCATAGCTAGGGGATTTGAATATAGGAGCAGGGAGGTCTTACTGCAATTGTACAGTGTCTTAGTGAGGCCCCACCTGGAATATTGTGTTCAGTTTTGGTCTCCTAATCTGAGGAAGGACGTTCCTGCTATTGAGGGAGTGTAGCGAAGGTTCACCAGACTGATTCCAGGGATGGCTGGACTGTCATATGAGGAGAGACTGGATCAATTGGGCTTTTATTCACTGGAGTTTAGAAGGATGAGAGGGGATCTCATAGAACGTATAAGATTCTGATGGGACTGGACAGGTTAGATGTGGGAAGAATGTTCCCGATGTTGGGGAAGTCCAGAACCAGGGGACATAGTCTTAGGATAAGGGGTTGGCCATTTAGGACTGAGATGAGGAGAAACTTCTTCACTCAGAGAGTTGTTAACCTATGGAATCCCCTGCCACAGAGAGTTGTTGATGCCAGTTCATTGGATATATTCAAGAAGGAGTTAGATATGGCCCTTACGGCTAAGGGGATCAAGGGGTATGGAGAGAAAGCAGGAAGGGGGTACTGAGGGAATGATCGGCCATGATCTTATTGAATGGCGGTGCAGGCTCGAGAGGCCGAATGGCCTACTCCTGCACCTATTTTCTATGTTTCTATGGAACCAGGCAAGTGCAGTCCCACCCAACTAGATGACATTGGAGAAGGATAGAGTGGTCAACCATGTCAAAGGCTGCAGACAAGTCAAAAAGAAAGAAGAGGGGTAATTTGCCTTTGTCACAGTCACAAATTATGTTATTTCTGACTTTGATGTGCCGCTTTGGTACTGTGGCAGGCGCGGGAATCCGGATTGGAGGGATTCAAACATGGAATTGCGGGAAAGTTGGGCACGGATTTGGAAGGTGACAACATATTCAAGGACTTTGGAGGGGAAAGGGAGGTTGGAAAAGGGGTGGTAGTTTGTCAGGACAGAGGGATCGAGGGGTTTTTTTTGAGGAGAGGGGTAATGACAGCAGATTTGAGGGAGAGGGGGACAGTACCTGAGGAGAGAGAACCGTTAACAATGTTAGCTAACATGAGAGCCAGAAAAGGAAGTTGAGTGGTCAGTAGTTTGGAGGGAATAGGGGCAAGGGAGCAGGAAATGGATCTCATGGACAGGATGAGCTCGGAAAGGCCGAGCGAGGTGATCGGAGAGAAACTGGAGAAAGATGTGAGGTCAGGGATAGGGCAGGGGGGCTTCCTTAGAAGAAGTTTGGCCCGGTGGGCTAGGGGAAGGAAGGGAAGACGCAGAGGCAGCTGAATGGATGGTCTCAATCTTAGAGTCAAAGAAGTCCATGAACTCCTCACACTTATTGTCGGAGGTAAGGGAGACAATGACTGGGAGAAGGGTTTAAAAATACATGACAATGGACTTTATAGACACTTTTTGCTTGAAATTTAAAGTGTTGTGCCAACATTCTTCACCTTGATGAACACAAAGAATTGCTGTGATTAAGGATGTCCGAAGATTATCAAAAAGTGACAGTTGATAAACCCTTTAATCATTCATTCCACAAGTTTGTCTCAAATAAAATAACATAACAAGTTTAAAAACATTTTTTATAAAGAGAGTATGGGCCCAGCTTGGTCCAACCCCTTTTACGCTTCACTTAACTTAAGTGCAGCGACTTTGCGTGCTGGAAAAAAGGGGCCCCATCCTGGCCGCTCTTCCGAGTCACTGGAGTGGCGTGCATTCTGAAGTGGGGGGGCGGAGCAACAGACCAGCAACGAAAACAGTGCCGGCACCTGCGCGCATGCTCCCACCCTCCCAGCATGTCCTGTGGGCTGTGAGCAGGACCCAGTGCTCACAGTCCCTATCCCCACAGCTGAAGGGATGCCCTGATCTTGCCGCACCTTATCCCCGGCCAAGTGGCCTCCCGCACTGGCCGGCTAGCCCACTGAGTTCCTGGGCGAGGTATGACTTTGGTTTTATTTTTTATTTATTGGTTGTGCTTGAGAGTTTTGATTGGGGTGGGGGGAGAAGAGTTTCTTTTTGGGGGGGGCGGTGGGGGAGCGAAAAAGTGTTTTTTTTGTAGGGGGGGGGGGGGGAGAAAGTGTGTTTTGGTGGTGTTGGGGGGGGGGGGGGGGGAATGGGGAAAGAGGGAGAAAGAGCATTTGTAAACCAGTATCTATATCTCTCTCTCTGGCTACCGTTCCCCCCCCCCGTCCCCGGTGACATCGCTTCCAGCAGCTTGCATTTCTCCGGTCGCTCTGTGTAGCGGCCCCCCCTCCGGTGACATCGCGGTAGGATTTACTTCAATTTTATTATTATTTTAATTGTTTGAGCTCTTCCTTGCAAAGTTTGGTGCTTGGTTGTTGAGATCCTCTCCAGTTCCCTTCCCTCCCCTATCACTGCCCTAATGTCTGCCGAATGTGCGCTGCTTTTTCTTCACTGCACGCAAGATTTTTCAGAGCTGGCCACATATGCTGACTTAAGTCGATTTGGAGTAAGTTTTTGCTGGCCAAAGTGGCATAAATGGCCAACACTGGCGTAAGTGTCTGGGAACGCCCCTTTCTGAAAAAAAACGTACCTAAAAAAAAAATCGTACCTAACTGACTTACTCTAGAGCAAATTTGTTGGGGAAAATGGCATTTTTTAAAACTTACGCCAAAAAACAATTACTCCAAAAAAATTGATGCAAGTCATGGCCAAAGTGGGGCCCTATATTTCTAAACTGTGCAGCTGTGAAACATTGCCGAAAGTGGAAAACAAGCAGCAATCGGAGTATTAAAAAGTTTAATGAGCATATGTTAGAGAATGTAGTGCGCTGGTTAGACCACACCTGGAATATTGCATCCAGTTCTGGTTACTAAGAAATGAGCGAGATATTCAAGCAGAGTAGGCAGGGCAGAAAATAGCCTTGAGGCCGATTTGTCAATGGTCGAAGTTATACGGAAAGACTAGGGGCTTTTTAAGCTTGGAAAGGAAATGTCTGGGAGGTAAACTTAAGAAGTATACAAGATTGTTACAGGCTATTAAAAAGTTAACCCTAAATATTACTTTTAATTAAACTGTGCGTTAAGAACCAAGTTCAACTTAGTAAAAGATAATTTTAGGACTGAAGTCAAGAAATTCATCTTCACAAAGAGTGATCAACACGCAGAATTAACTTCCAGTGAAGGGGCAAAAATGATGTGATTGGGATTACGGAGACGTGGCTCCAGGATGATCAGGGCTGGGAACTCAACATCCAAGGGTATTCAACATTCAGGGAGGATAGAATAAAAGGAAAAGGAGGTGGGGTAGCATTGCTGGTTAAAGAGAAGATTAATGCAATAGTTAGGAAAGACATTAGCTTGGATGATGTGGAATCTATATGGGTAGAGCTGCAGAACACCAAAAGGCAAAAAATGTTAGTGGGAGTTGTGTACAGACCTCCAAACAGTAGTAGTGATGTTGGGGAGGGTATCAAACAGGAAATTAGGGGTGCATGCAATAAAGGTGCAGCAGTTATAATGGGTGACTTTAATATGCACATAGATTGGGCGAGCCAAACTGGAAGCAATACAGTGGAGGAGGATTTCCTGGAGTGCATAAGGAATGGTTTTCTAGACAAATATGTCGAGGAACCAACTAGGGGGGAGGCCATCTTAGACTTGGTGTTGTGTAATGAGAGAGGATTAATTAGCAATCTCATTGTGCGAGGCCCCTTGGGGAAGAGTGACCATAATATGGTGGAATTCTGCATTAGGATGGAGAATGAAACAGTTAATTCAGAGACCATGGTCCAGAACTTAAAGAAGGGTAACTTTGAAGATATGAGGCGTGAATTGGCTAGGGTAGATTGGCGAATGATACTTAAGGGGTTGACTGTGGATGGGCAATGGCAGACATTTAGAGACCGCATGGATGAACTACAACAATTGTACATTCCTGTCTGGCGTAAAAATAAAAAAAGGAAGGCGGCTCAACCGTGGCTATCAAGGGAAATCAGGGATAGTATTAAAGCCAAGGAAGTGGCATACAAATTGGCCAGATTAGGGCAGGGAAAATGGAGTACGAGAAGAAGCTTGCAGGGAACATTAAGACGGATTGCAAAAGTTTCTATAGGTATGTAAAGAGAAAAATGTTAGTAAAGATAAACGTAGGTCCCCTGCAGTCAGAATCAGGGGAAGTCATAACGGGGAACAAAGAAATGGCAGACCAATTGAACAAGTACTTTGGTTCGGTATTCACCAAGGAGGACACAAACAACCTTCCGGATATAAAAGGGGTCAGAGGGTCGAGTAAGGAGGGGGAACTGAGAGAAATCTTTATTAGTCAGGAAATTGTGTTGGGGAAATTGATGGGATTGAAGGCCGATAATTCCCCAGGGCCTGATGGACTGCATCAGAGAGTACTTAAGGAGGTGGCCTTGGAAATAGCGGATGCATTGACAGTCATTTTCCAACATTCCATTGACTCTGGATCAGTTCCTATCGAGTGGAGGGTAGCCAATGCAACCCCACTTTTTAAAAAAGGAGGGAGAGAGAAAACAGGGAATTATAGACCGGTCAGCCTGACCTCGGTAGTGGGTAAAATGATGGAATCGATTATTAAGGATGTCATAGCAGTGCATTTGGAAAATGGTGACATGATAGGTCCAAGTCAGCATGGATTTTGTGAAAGGGAAACCATGCTTGACAAACCTTCTGGAATTATTTGAGGATGTTTCCAGTAAAGTGGACAAGGGAGAACCAGTTGATGTGGTATATTTGGACTTTCAGAAGGCTTTCGACAAGGTCCCACACAAGAGATTAATGTGCAAAGTTAAAGCACATGGGATTGGGGGTAGTGTGCTGACGTGGATTGAGAACTGGTTGTCAGACAGGAAGCAAAGAGTAGGAGTAAATGGGGACTTTTCAGAATGGCAGGCAGTGACTAGTGGGGTACCGCAAGGTTCTGTGCTGGGGCCCCAGCTGTTTACATTGTACATTAATGATTTAGACGAGGGGATTAAATGTAGTATCTCCAAATTTGCGGATGACACTAAGTTGGGTGGCAGTGTGAGCTGCGAGGAGGATGCTATGAGGCTGCAGAGTGACTTGGATAGGTTAGGTAAGTGGGCAAATGCATGGCAGATGAAGTGTAATGTGGATAAATGTGAGGTTATCCACTTTGGTGGTAAAAACAGAGACAGACTATTATCTGAATGGTGACAGATTAGGAAAAGGGGAGGTGCAACGAGACCTGGGTGTCATGGTACATCAGTCATTGAAGGTTGGCATGCAGGTACTGCAGGTTAAGAAAGAAAATGGCATGTTGGCCTTCATAGCGAGAGGATTTGAGTACAGGGGCAGGGAGGTGTTGCTACAGTTGTACAGGGCCTTGGTGAGGTCACACCTGGCATATTGTGCACAGTTTTGGTCTCCTAACCTGAGGAAGGACATTCTTGCTATTGAGGGAGTGCAGCGAAGATTCACCAGACTGATTCCTGGGATGGTGGGACTGACCTATCAAGAAAGACTGGATCAACTGGGCTTGTATTCACTGGAGTTCAGAAGAATGAGAGGGGACCTCATAGAAACGTTTAAAATTCTGACGGGTTTAGACAGGTTAGATGCAGGAAGAATGTTCCCGATGTTGGGGAAGTCCAGAACCAGGGGTCACAGTCTAAGGATAAGGGGTAAGCCATTTAGGACCGAGATGAGGAGAAACATCTTCACCCAGAGAGTGGTGAACCTGTGGAATTCTCTACCACAGAAAGTAGTTGAGGCCAATTCACTAAGCAGAACTGATCCAAAACCAGAGTTCAATGAAGCTAATTATCAGATAATAATTATATAATACAATGGAAGACCTGCAGCAAGCTGGAAAGCAGAAATTCAAATGGCAAGTTATGATATTACTGCTAGAACAGACTGTCTGATAGGGATTCCTTTCCCCCGAATTACTTCCTGCTTTACATACATATATTTAGATTTTACTTGATCATTGTGTGTAACGCACACCAAGGACAGTAAAGGCAACAAGATGTAGGTAAGAAGGTAATTTTAAAAAAACATGAAGGATTAAAGGATCACGTCTGGGACTGTTGCACATTCGATCCTCTTTTTCGAACACAAAAAAAGAAAATATAAACAAAGTGATCATAACAGTTTTCATAATTCTATCTTTTGTGGCATATAGTCTCAAAAGATTGACAGATAAAATGTACTGATACTATTCACATAATTATCCTTCTACAGCAAGCAAATGTTACATTTTGGATAACTTCATAGCTTCTTTCATTTTCAGTGAGAATTTTGTGTGATGATATTGAATTATATTCAGGACATAAACTACTCCATTTCTAACCCAAGACTTGTCCTTGGGCAAAGCAGCAGCAACTTTTCCCCTTGAATAATAATAATATTAAGGCACTGAAAGTTATTGAAGTCAGTCGGCCACCCTTCTTCATTGATCAACCTCTCTTCTCACTGTATCCCTCAATTTCTTGTCTCCTCACAAGCATGTCCAATTGCTTCCTGTACCCATTTATACGGTTCACTTTAATGGTTTTCCTGCGTAACATGTTCTATATATGTTCCATTTCTCTCTGGACTCAGTATTTTTCATTTCAAATCCCCAACACCTTTCATAATCCCACACTTCCCACTTTGATATTTTTTATTTTCCACATGATTTTAATTTCAGAATATCTTTCCAACACCTTGAAACATCAACATTTTCTCTTTTAAAATAATCCAATTATTCTTCGACTATCTGCTCATGCTCATTCCATCCATGACTGTGTGGCTAATACCGCACTCATTCCCCACGAGTATCACAGAAGCTTTAAGCCCCGATTTTAACTCCAGGTAGATTCCCCACTCAGGCCAGAGTTAAAATTACAGTCGGATCTCAATGATGTCATTGGGCTGCAACATTCAGAACGCTTAACGTTTAACATCCGTAAGACAAAGGTCCTCCCACCAGCCTGTCCTCGCCGCACAGCAATGCCCCCCAGTCATCAAGATTCACGGCTTGGCCCTCGACAACGTGGACCACTTCCCATACCTCAGGAACCTTTTATCAATAATGGCAGACATTGATGCGGAGATTCAACATCGCCTCCAGTGCGCCAGAGTCCCTAAACAATTGCTCTATGCGGAGCTCCTTCACGGCAAACGAGCCAAAGGTGGGCAGCGGAAACGTTACAAGGACACCCTCAAAGCCTCCCTGGTAAAGTGCGACATCACCACTGACACCTGGGAGTCCCTGGCCACCTGAGGAAAAGTGTGTTCGAAAACCAGGCCCTCAAATCTACCACCAAGCTCATGGTCTACAGGGCTGTAATAACACCCGCTCTTCTGTATGGATCAGAGATATGGACGATGTACAGAAGACACCTCAAGTTGCTGGAGATATATCACCAATGATGTCTCTGCAAGATCCTGCAAATCCCCTGGGAGGACAGGTGCACCAACATTAGTGTCCTCGCCCAGCCTAACATTCTCAGCATTGAAGCACTGACCACACGCGATCAGCTTCGCTGGACAGGCCACATAGTTCGCATGCCAGACACGAAGTTCCCTAAACAATTGCTCTATGCGGAGCTCCTTCACAGCAAACGAGCCAAAGGTGGGTAGCGGAAACATTACAAGGACACCCTCAAAGCCTCCCTGTAAAGGGCGACATCACCATTGACACCTGGGAGTCCCTGGCCAAAGACCACCCTAGCTGGTGAAAGTGCATCTGGGAGGGCGCTGAGCTCTTCGAATCTCAACACCGCGAGCGTGAAGAGGTCAGGCGCAGGCAGCAGAAGAAGCATGTGGCAAATCAATCCTACTCCCCTTTCCCCCGACAAATGTCGGTCCCACCTGTGACAGGGTCTGTGGCTCTCGCATTGGACTGTTCAGCCACCAAAGGACTCACTTTAGGAGTGGAAGCAAGTCTTCCTCAATTCCGAAGGACTGCCTATGATGATGCATATGTAAAAAGAACCCTGTAAAAAGGCTCTGGGCATGTGTCCTTGCTGCCTGGTCAGGAAAGCAGGTTAAACTTGCTGATGTTGCGATTATTGGGGCTTTCGAACAGGCAAGAGCCAGGGCAATTTTAACTGCCCACCCACCCACCAGGTTTCTGCTGAGCTAGGGTTAAAATCCCCCCGCCCCCCCCCTCCCCCCCCTTTAGCATCATACAATCTCTGCTCATCTACCACCCCAACCTGCTGTATTATTCATAATCCAATGACCTCTTAACTTCTCTATTTGGACATTTTAATCATTTACCAGAGTGAATTCATGGGAAAGAAAGTTTGAAAATGATCAGTTGTTGCGTCCTAATAAAAACCACTGTCTTCAACAGTCGGATCATTCCTATTCCAAAATTCAATTGGACACCACACTTTGAATGGGGTGTGTCGAAGGGAGAGGAGGAGGAATAGAAATTAACACTTTACTGCAGTGAATGATCTGTATTAATGAACTCGGGTCTTGGTGCTTGATCATTCTGACTCGAATACATACAACGTAACGGATAAATTCGCATTGGATAGCCGTCATGCTTTCTGTATTTGAGAATTGTGTTTTTTTTTTAAATAAGTGAAAAAAACATTCCTCCTCCTAATCAAAGTAACCCCATAAAAAGTTTTAAAATACATAAAATTTCCCCCTCTAAGACAAAGAAAGTCACAACTGTTGTACCCATCTAGTTTGCACGATCTCCTGCTCATTGTAATGGAGCCATGCAAAACATGTGTGATAAATCTTCAACATATTAACCATGGAGCCAGTAGGACAGCTGCCGGCTGATCAATCATAGTTATCTGATTTTTAACCCAGCCATTTCATGTATTAATTCTGTTTGAACTGTCTATGCTACAGCACACGAAGTACAAATTTCCTCTGAAGGCTCACTCTGATTAGCCCTGCTCAGTGTCTCAGTCTCTCTCCCTTTTCTACCCTCCTCTCCCAATACACTTCTCCTTAAAATTTCCTTACTATATTTCCCCCTTGTCCCTCATCGCATGAAGGTAGTTTCATAGCAGGCAAGTAATGTACAGGCAGAAACCCCCTGGCATTTGCCATGCCCAGGTGGCTATTTAAAACATGAGATTAAATTAGGGCCAAGCAGTTACTTGACCTTGCAGGGCACTAAATGTTGAAAGCCTTGGCTCGGTGGATGCGCTCTTGATTGAGTCAAAAGGTTGTGGGTTCAAGTCCCAGCCCATAGACTTGAGCACATAATCTAGGCCGTTGGAGGTGCCGCCTTTTGGATGAGACGTTTAGCCGAGACCTCGCCTGCCTCAGGTGGACGTAAAAGATCATAGGGTACGATTCAGAGAGCAGGGGAGTTCTCCCTGGTGTCCTGACCAATATTTATCCCTCAACCAACATCACTGAAACAGATTCTCATTGTTTTTTGCTGCCCTGTTTCCCTACATTACAACAGTGACTATATTTTGAAAGTACTTAATTGGTTGGAATGCACTTTAGGATTCCATGAGGGCGTGAAAGGCGCTATATAAATGAAAGCTTTTCTTTCATACTTTATGTTCTAAAACAATGACCTCACTCAGCAACTACACGTATTTCTAGCAGGTGAGAGTGAAAGGCATTGGATGGTAATGAGGAGCAGGAACCCTTTTTTCAGATGTTGAGTCATCCCATCAACCTTCTGCCTCAAATTTGCTAAGAGCACAGATCCTCCCCATAGTAACTCCATGAGAATACCAGGTGAGTAATTGAGTAATGAAAAGCAGGGCAGTCCCGTGCTCAGTCCTCATTTCCTGCTGAATTACTAGTTTCTCAACCAAGGTAGCGATAAGAGTGCTTGATGTACCCTAGGGTTAGAGAAAGAAAAATAAAACCAGCAGGGTACTCACGCTTTAACGCTATTCCATAAACCCTGCTGCAAGTGCACATACGAGAATAGGGTCAGGGTCAGGCTCAGCTGTAATGTATTCCCTCCTCCCTGGATGGGTTAAATAATCTGCCAACACTCACTGTCAAGACTCAAATGAATAATGGCCACTTGAGAAAAGTACCAGAAGATGTCTGCACTCCAAAGAAAAGGGGGAAGGGGAACAGATTGGTTAGTGAGGAATAAAAGAAATAAACTATCACAGACCTGGTACTGAACACAGGACCCATTAGCTCATTAGATGGACCTTAGCATAACATTTATTTGACAGAGAAATCGCCTCCAGTTCAAGCCTTGTGCAATAGTTGCCATTTACCACTTTACTACAGTTCATTCTTGCAATTCACCTCTACTTCAAACTGTCTGTATGTGGGGCTTTGCAAGGACTCAATGGGCAAATGCATTGTGTGGTATATTACTGAGTGTAACAGACCAGGTTGCAACAAGACATAAGATAAGAACATAAGAAATAGGAGCAGGAGTAGGCAATTTGGCCCCTCGAACCTGCTCCCCTATTTAATAAGATCATGGTTGATTTGATCTTGGTCTCAACTCCACTTCCCTGCCTGCTCCCCATAACCCTCGACTCCCCTATAGTTCAAAAATCTTTCTATCTCCTCCTTAAATATATTCAATGACCCAGTCTCAACAGCTCTCTGGGGTAGAAATTCCAAAGATTCACGACTCTCAGGGAAGAAATTCCTCCTCAGCTTTGTTTTAAATGGGCGACCCCTTATTCTGAAATTATGTCCCCTAGTTCGAGATTCCCCCATGAGGGGAAACATGTTCTCTGTATCTACCCTGTCAAGCCACCTCAGAATCTTATTCTTCTAAACTCCAATGAGTACACAGAAACATAGAAACATAGAAAATAGGTGGAGTAGGCCCTTCGGCCCTTCAAGCCTGCACCACCATTCAATAAGATCATGGTTGATCATTCACCTCAGTACCCTTTTCCGGCTTTCTCTCCATAACCCCTTGATCCCTTAAGCCGTAAGAGCCAGATCTAGCACGCTCTTGAATATATCCAACAAACTGGCAGCAACAACTCTCTGCGGTAGAGAATTCCACAGGTTAACAACTGAGTGAAGAAGTTTCCCCTCATCTCAGACCCCTTATCCTTAGACTGTGCCCCTGGTTCTGGACTTCCCCAACATCGGGAACATTCTTCCTGCATCTAACCTGTCCAGTCCCATCAGAATTTTAGATGTTTCTATGAAATCCCCTCACATCCTTCTAAACTCCAGTGAATACAGGCCCAGTCGATCCAGTCTCCCCTCATATGTCAGTCCTGCCATCCCGGGAATCAGTCTGGTGAACCTTCGCTGCACTCGCTCAATAGCAAGAACGTCCTTCCTCAGACTAGCAGACCAAAACTGAACACAATATTCCAGGTGAGGCCTCACCAAGGCCCTGTACAACAGCAGTAAGACCTCCCTGCTCCTATACTCAAATCCCCTAGCTATGAAGGCCAACATACCATTTGCCGCCTTCACCGCCTGCTGTACCTGCATGCCAACTTTCAAGGACTGATGAACCATGACACCCAGGTCTCACTGCATCTCCCCTTTGCCTAATCTGCCGCCATTCAGAAAATATTCTGCCTTTGTGTTTTTGCCACCAAAGTGGATAACCTCACATTTATCCACATTATACTGCATCCGCCATGCATTTGCCCACTCACCTAACCTGTCTAAGTCACCCTGCAGCCTCCTCGCATCCCCCTCACAGCTCACACCGCCACCCAGCTTAGTGTCATCTGCAAACTTGTCGATATTACACTCAATTCCTTCATCTAAATCATTGATGTATATTGTAAATACCTGGGGTCTCAGCACTGAGCCCTGCAGCACCCCACTAGTCACTGCCTGCCATTCTGAAAAGGACCCGTGTATCCCGACTCTCTGCTTTCTGTCTGCCAACCAGTTCTCTATGCATGTCGGTACATTACCTCCAATACCACGTGCTTTAATTTTGCACACCAATCTCTTGTATGGGACCTTGTCAAAAGCCTTTTGAAAGTCCAAATACACCACACATCCACTGGTTCTCCCTTGTCCACTCTACTAGTTACATCCTCAAAAAATTCTAGATTTGTCAAGCATGATTTCCCTTTCATAAATCCATGCTGACTTGGACCGATCCTGTCACTGCTTTCCAAATGCACTGCTATTTCATCTTTAATAATTGATTCCAATATTTTCCCCACTACTGATGTCCGGCTAACCGGTCTATAATTACCCATTTTCTCTCCCGCCTTTTTAAAAAATTGGTGTTACATTAGCTACCCTCCAGTCCATAGGAACTGATCCAGAGTTGATAGACTGTTGGAAAATGATCACCAATGCATCCACTATTTCTAGGGCCACTTCCTTAAATACTCTGGAATGCAGACTATCAGGCCCTGGGGATTTATTGGCCTTCAATCCCATCAATTTTCCTAACACAATTTCCCGACTAATAAGGATTTCCTTCAATTCCTCCTTCTCACGAGATCCTCAGTCCCCTAGTATTTCCGCAAGGTTATGTGTGTCTCCCTTCGTGAAGACAGAACCAAAGTATTTGTTCAACTGGTCTGCCATTTCTTTGTTCCCCATTATAAATTCACCTGATTCTCATTACAAGGGAACTATGTTTGTCTTCACTAATCTTTTTCTCTTCACATATTATGGAAGCTTTTGCAGTCAGTTTTTATGTTCCCAGCAAGCTTCCTCTCATACACTATTTTCCCCCTCCTAATTAAACCCTTTGTCCTCCTCTGCTGAATTCTAAATTGCTCCCAGTCTTCAGGTTTGCTGCTTTTTCAGGCCAATTTATATGCCTCTTCCTTGGATTTAACATATCCCTAATTTCCCTCGTTAGCCACGGTTGAGCCACCTTCCCCGTTTTATTTTTACTCCAGACAGGGATGTACAATTGTTGAAGTTCATTCATGTGATCTTTAAATGTTTGCCATTGCCTATCCACCGTTAACCCTCTAAGTATCTTTTGCCAGTCTAGTCTAGCCAATTCACATCTCATACCATCGAAGTTACCTTTCCTTAAGTTCAGGACCCGAGTCTCTAAATTAACTGTGTCACTCTCCACCTTAATAAAGAATTCTACCATATTATGGTCACTTTTCCCAAAGGGGCCTCGCAGAACAAGATTACTAATTCGTCCTTTCTCATTACACATCACCCAGTCTAGGATGGCCAGCCCTCTAGTTGGTTCCTCGACATAGAAAAACATCCCGAATACACTCCAGGAAATCTTCCTCCACCGTATTGCTACCAGTTTGGTTAGCCTAGTCTATATGTAGATTAAAGTCGCCCATGATAACTGCTGTACCTTTATTGCACGCATCCCTAATTTCTTGTTTGATGCTGTTCTCAACCTCACCACTATGGTTTGGTGGTCTGTACACAACTCCCACTAGCGTTTCCTGCCCTTTGGTATTCCGCAGCTCCATCCATAAAGATTCCACATCATCCAAGCTAATGTCCTGCCTTACTATTGCATTAATTTCCTCTTTAACCAGCAACGCTACCCCACCTTATTTTCCTTACTGAATGTTGAATAACCCCGGATGTTGAGTTCCCAGCCTTGGTCACATGAAGCCATGTCTCCGTGATGCCAATTGGATCATATTCGTTAATTGTTGCCTGTGCAGTTAATTCGTCCACCTTATTACGAATACTCCTCACAATGATGCACAGAGCGTTCAGGCTTGTCTTGTTAACATATTTTGCCCCTTTAGAATTTTGCTGTAATGTGGCCCTTTTTGATTTTTGCCTTGGGTTTCTCTGCCCTCCACTTTTAATTTTCTTCTTTCTATCTTTTGCTTCTGCCCCATTCTACTTCCCTCTATCTCCCTGCATAGGTTCCCATCCCCCTACCATATTAGTTTAATCCTTCCCCAAAAGCACTAGCAAACACTCCCCCCGAGGACATTGGTTCCGGTCCTGCCCAGGTGCAGACCGTCCGGATTGTACTGTTCCCACCTCCCCCAGAACCGGTTCCAATGTCCCAGGAATTTGAATCCCTCCCTTCTGCACCACTCCTCAAGCCACGTATTTATCTTATCAGGCCCAACCTGCTCAACCTTTCTTCGTCAGTCAACCCCTTCATCTCAGGAATCAACCGAGTGAACCTTATCGGAACTGCCTCCAATGCAAGGAGACAAAAACTGTATGCAGTACTCCAGATGTGGTCTCAGCAACGTCCTGTACAGCTGTAGCAAGACTTCCCTACTTTTATACTCCATCCCCCTTGCAATAAAAGCTATCATTCCACTTGCCTTCCTAATTACTTGCTGTACCTGCATGCTAACTTTTTGTTTCATGTACAATGACCCCCAGATCCCTCTGTATCACAGCATTGTGTAGTCTCTCGCCATTTAAATAATAATTTGCCCATTCTATTCTTCCGACCAAAGTGGATAATCTCACATTTTCCCACATTTATACTCCATCTGCCAAATTTTTGCCCACTCACTTTCTATATCCCTTTGCAGATTACATAAGAACATAAGAAATAGGAGCAGGGCTAGCCCATACAGCCCCTCGAGCCTGCTCTGCCATTCAATATCATGGCTGATCTGATCATGGACTCAGCTCCACTTCCCTGCCCGTTCCCCATACCCCTTATTCCCCTTATCGTTTAAGAAACTGTCTATTTCTGTCTTAAATGTATTCAATGTCCCAGCTTCCCCAGCTTTCTGAGGCAGCGAATTCCACAGATTTACAACCCTTAGGGAAGAAATTTCTTCTCATCTTGGTTTTAAATGGGCGACCCCTTATTCTAAGATCATGCCCTCTCGTTCTAGTCTCCCCCATCAGTGGAAACATCCTCTCTGCATCCACCTTGTCAAGCCCTCTCAAACTTATACGTTTCGACATGATCACCTCTCATTCTTCTGAATTCCAATGGGTAGAGGCCCAACCTACTCAATCTTTCCTCATAAGTCAACCCCCTCATTCCCGGAATCAACCGAGTGAACTTTCTCTGAACTGCCTCCAAAGCAAGTATATCCTTTTGTTAATATGGAAACCAAAACTGTACACAGTATTCCAGGTGTGGCCTCACCAATACCTTTAATAGCTGTAGTAAGATTTCCCTGTTTTTATACTCCATCCCCTTTGCAATAAAGGCCAAGATACCATTGGCCTTCCTGATCACTTGCTGTATCTGCATACTATCCTTTTGTGTTTCATGCACAATTACCCCCAGGTCCCGCTGTACTGCGGCATTTTGCAATTTTCTCCATTTAAATAATAACTTGCTCTTTGATTTTTTTCTGCCAAAGTGCATGACCTCACACTTTCCAACATTATACTCCATCTGCCAAATTTTTGCCCACTCACTTAGTCTGTCTATGTCCTTTTACAGATTGTGTGCGCCCTCCTCACACATTGCTTTTCCTCCCATCTTTGTATCGTCAGCAAACTTGGCTATGTTACACTCAGTCCCTTCTTCCAAGTCGTTAATATAGATTGTAAATAGTTGGGTTCCCAGCACTGAACCCTGTGGCACCCCACTAGTTGCTGGTTGCCAACCAGAAATTGAACCATTTACCCCGACACTCTGTTCTCTGTTAGCCAGCCAATCCTCTATCCATGCTGATATAGTACCCCATGTAGTGTCTCTGCACCTTGTTACAAACTCACACGAGGCATGTATATATCAGACACGGTCACTCTGTGACCTTCACTTTATTCCCAGGACCAAGGAGTGCTGACCCTGGGTGGGACCTCCCCTTTTATACCAGTGTCTCCCACAAGCTCACCCCCTGTGGTCAAGGTGTGCATTTCAGGGGTACAGGTACAGTGTGCATGAGTTACAGTTACATTGCAAGATGGTGAAATACATGACATCGCCTCCTCCCTTAAGTCTTTTAGTTTCAGAGGTTAAGTCTATCGGGTGGTCGATGCTCTCTCGTGGAGCGCTGCAGTTGTGGCTCTGGTGGATGAGCCTCAGCATGCGTCTCTGTCACTTGAGGTGATTCCGGCCTGTCCGGGCTGGCTGCCGGGACTGTGCATGCTGAGGGCTGTCTTTGTTGTTCGTACGCTGGCAGTGGTGTGGGTGCTCTCTCATCATGCTCTTCTTCCGGTTCCTCTGTGTCTATGCTGAACCTTGTCTTTACTTAGTCTAAGTGTTTGCAGCATATCTGCCGATTGTTTTGTCTGACCACCATGACCCTGTTTCCTTCCTTGACAATTACGGTGCCCTCAAGCCATTTGGGTCCCAAAGCATGGTTAAGAACAAATACTGGGTCATCTATTTCTACATACCTCTCCCTTGAGCCTCGATCATGGAGCTCGGTTTGGGACTGGTGCTTGCCCTCAACAATGTCTGCCAGGTCTGGGTGAATGAGGGACAGCCGCATCTTGAGCGTGCATTTCATGAGGAGTTCCGCTGGCGGGACTCCCGTGAGCGAGTGCGGCCGGGACCTGTAGGCCAGCAGGAGGCGCGATAGGCGGTACTGAAGGGAGTATAATGCCCTGCTTTATGACTTGGACCGCCCGTTCCACCTGGCCATTGGAAGCCGGCTTGAACGGCGCTGTCCGGACGTGCTTGGTCCCATTGCCCGACATAAACTCCTGGAATTCATGGCTGGTAAAACACGGGCCATTGTCGCTGACCAGGATGTCCGGCAAGCCGTGGGGTGTGAAAACCGTATGCAGACTCTCCACAGTGATGGATGTCATGCACGAGTTCAATATGATACACTCGATCCACTTCAAGTATGCATTGACAACGATCAGGAACATTTTCCCCATGAACGGGTCCGCATAGTCTACGTGAATGCGTGACCATGGCCTGGTGGGCCAGGGCCACGGGCTGAGTGGGGCCTCGCTGGGGGCATTGCCCAGCTGGGCACACGTAGTGCACCTGCGAACCCAGTGTTCCAGGTCTGGGCCACCATACATGTGAACGGGCAATGGCCTTCATTAACACGATGCCAGGGTTCTCACTGTGGAGTTCCCTGATGAACGCATGACTACCCGGCTGCCCCATAACAGGCAGTCGGCTTGGATGGAGAGTTCATCCATCTGTCTCTGAAATGGTCTGACCTCCTCGGGGCACGCCCTGTGTGTGGGCGCCCAATTCCCAGTCAGGACACATTTCTTTATCATGGATAGGAGGGGGTCCCTGTTGGTCCAGAGTTTGATCTGTCGGGCTGTGTTGGGGGAGCCCGCAGTGTCAAAAGCCTCAACGGCCATGACCATCTCGGTGCTCTGCTCCGACGCCCCCTCGGTGGTGGCCAGTGGGAGCCTGCTGTGCGCGTCAGCGCAATTTTCAGTGCCTAGCCGGTGCCGTATGGTGTAGTCATACGCAGCCAGTGTGAGGACCCATCGCTGTATGCGAGCTGACGTGTTAGCGTCGACAGCCTTGCTGTTGGACAACAGGGCTGTTAACGTCTTGTGGTCCATCTCTGGCTCGAACTGTTCACCGAAAAGGTACTGGTGCATCTTTATCACATCGTACACACACGCGAGTGCCTCCTTCTCGACCATGCCGTATCCACGCTCTGCCTCGGAGAACGACCTGGAGGCGTAAGCCACCGGTTGGAGTCGGCCGTCATCGTTACCCTGCTGCAACACACACCCAACCCCGTATGAAGACGCATCGCATGTTAAAACCAGTTTTTACAGGGTTCATACAAAGTCAACAGTTTGTTGGAACACAGCAGGTTCCTTGCCTTATTGAAAGCCCGTTCTTGACAGTCCCCCCCAAAACCATTCACACCCTTTACGGAGGAGCATGTGTAATGGCTCCAACAGTGCGCTTAAGTTCGGCAGAAAGTTCCCAAAATAGTTCAAAAGTCCCAGGAATGATCGCAACTCCGACGTGTTGCCGGGCCTGGGCGCCGAGCGAATCGCCTCAGTTTTTGATTCAGTGGGCCGGATCCCGTCTGCAGCAACCCTCCTGCCCAGGAACTCGACCTCTGGCGCCAAAAACACGCACTTGCCTTTTTTCAGCCGCAAGCCTACCCGATCCAATCGGCGTAGCACCTCCTCCAGGTTGCAGAGGTGTTCCTCGGTGTCTCGACCCGTTATAAGGATGTTGTCTTGGAATACGACCGTTCCAGGGATGGACTTGAGCAAGCTTTCCATGTTTCGCTGAAAGATAGCCGCTGCCGAATGAATGCCAAACGGGCACCTGTTGTAGACAAATAATCCTTTGTGCGTCGTGATGGTGGTCAGAAGCTTGGAATCTTCAGCCAGTTCCTGAGTCATGTAGGCCAAAGTGAGGTCCAGCATCGTGAACAACTTTCCACCTGCCAGCGTGGCAAAGAGGTCCTCCGCTCTCGGAAGCAGGTATTGGTCTTGCAGCGACACTGGGTTGATGGTGGCTTTGTAGTCGCCACAAATCCTAACCGAGCCATCTGCTTTGAGGACAGGAACGATGGGACTTGCCCAGTCGCTGAATTCAACGACCGAAATTATGCCCTCTCTGAGCAGCCTGTCCAGTTCACTTTCAATTTTCTCACACATCATGTACGGCACCACTCTGGCTTTGTGGTGCACTGGTCTGGCGTTCGGAGTGATGCGTATCACTACTTTAGTGCCCTTGAACGTTCAGACACCGGGTGACTCGAATTTTTGCAATACCTGCTGAAATGGTGTGCACATACCCCCATTTCAAATTCATCTTAGCTAGCCAACTCCTCCCCAAAAGCGCAGGGCCATTTCCCGGGATGATCCAGAGTGGCAGCCAGTTCTGTAATCCATTATGCGTTACCAAGTTTGCACTGCCCAGCACTGGGATGATCTCTTTGGTGTATGTACGTAGCTGCGTCTCAATGCGTTCCAGTTTGGGCCTGCTAGCTCTGTGTGGCCATAGTCACTCAAATTGTTGGGCGCTCGTGAGTGACTGGCTAGCTCCCGTATCCAGCTCCATGTGCACCGGGATGCCATTCAGTAAGACTTTCATCATCATGGGTGGCGTTTTAGTGTATGAGCTGTGGACAACAGCCACATGAACTCTCTGAACTTCTGCATCCATGGTTGTTCCCCAGGCCTCATCCTGCATTTTGACCCCTCGTCTGGTTCCTCTGTCTCGCAGATTAGCCTCGCAACTGCCTTTTTGCACATCCTGGCCAAGTGTCTACTGACATTACAAATCCTACAGGTATAAAGCTGGAACCTGCAGCTTTTGGCAGTGTGTCTGCCCCCGCACCTCCAGCACGAGCTGAGATTGCTGTTAACAAAAGGACTATTCCAAGACATTCCTCTCTGATGGCCCGTTTGGCTGTTTCTAAGTACTCTGATGGTGGGTGTTAATGATCCCATCACGGGATGCGTTGTTCCGCGTGATGGCGTGAATTGTCAATCCCCTTTCCATTGTCGCTGTTGCGGGCCCACCCTGGAGCTGGTAGTTGCTGCCTGGGCGGTGTCGAATTGCCCTTGCCTGCCTGCGGGGTTCTGTATCACTTTTACAAAATTAACACACTGGTTCATCGCAACGTTAAAACCAGGGCTGCGTGCGTAAATTAGCTTGGTCTCCTCTTCCCCTGCCATAAAGGTCTGAGCTATCAACGCCGCCCCTTCTAAAGTCAAGTTCTTAGTCTTTATGAGCTTCCTGAAAATGCCGGCATGATTAATGCCCTCGATGAAAAAGTCCCTTAACATCTCCCCCCTGCAGGCATCGGAGAACTTAGAGATTGGCCAAACGCCGCAGTTCCACCACGAAGTCCGAGACGTTTTGACCCTCCCAACGCCGGAGAGAGTAGAACCGGTGCCAGGCCATGTGTACACTACTTGCCGGCTTGAGATGCTAACTGATCAGCTGGCTGAGCTCTTCGAAGGACTTGTCCGCTGGCTTTTGGGGTGTGAGCAGGTCTTTCATCAGCGCATACGTCTGTGGACCACAGTTGGTCAGTAGATGCACCCTCCGTTTGTCGGCCGCTGCCTCTCCCAGCCAGTCCTTTGTGACAAAGCTCTGCTGGAGTCTTTCCACAAAGTCGTCCCAGTCCTCACCCACACAGTAGCGTTCCTCTGTGCCACTGGTGGCCATCCTCGTGGTTCGGTAATTCCCGTTTCTCGTCGCCAAATGTAGTGTCTCTGCACCTTGTTACAAACTCACGACACGGTCACTCTGTGACCTTCACTTTATTCCCAGGGCCAAGGAGTGCTGACCTTGGGTGGGACCTCCCCTTTTATACCTGGAAACCCAGGTGAGGAGTGTCTCCCGCAAGCTCACCCCGTGGTCAGGGTATGCATTTCAAGGGTACAGGTACAGTGTGCATGAGTTACAGTTACATAACTATTGTCATTGCAAGATGGTGAAATACATGACACCCCCAACCCCGTGAACTTTTATCTTTGCATCCTCCTCGCAACTTGCTTTCCCACCTATCTTTGTATCATCAGCACATTTGCCTACTTTACACTTAGTCCCTTTATGCAAGTCATTAATATAGATTATAAATAGTTGGGGCCTCAGCATTGATCATTGTGGCACCCCACTATTTAGTTTGCCAACCTGAGTCAAACCTTTAATATAGGCTGACTTAGTGATGGTCAGCCAGCATAGTGGCGGGGGGCAACATTTGACTTCAGCTGCATTAACTGGGTTGCAAAGCATGTGAATGGACATCAGGCCAAGACAGAATCAGGAATGATAGTGAAGTCCCCATGGCCAAATAGCTTGGTTACATTCCGACTCGCCTAGTAAGAAATGAGTGAAGAGTGAAGGAGGATTGCCAGCACCATTGAAAGAAGAGAAAAAAGAAACGAGAGAGGGAAGGAAAGAGGAAGGAAAACACACCGCCTGAATGTTACAACTTCATATAATTTCAATTGACATGTTCAACTTGTGTCTTTCCGCTATGCAGTTCAATTAAGACTAAAAAATGTGAACTAATTTTCATCCCAACTTTCATTCATTGAAGCACAATATTACCACGTTCGGGAATGTTGCCATCAACAACCAGGTCTTCCAAGATAAATAGCACCAGTGTTTGAACTAAAAGTAGATATGATCTTCAAAGCAATTAGCAAATCTTGGATGCAGCACAAGACAAGAATTTCATTTTGGATATCTGATGTACAATAAATGATACAGGGAAAGAATAGTCTCCCTGATCCCTTACACCTGCAAACCCATGTAAACTTTGACACAATAAACATCAGTTAATATGCGCTCATTAATAAGAGCAAGTTTTTCTAGATACCAATTCATTTTTTAAATATTATGAACAGAACATTAATGGAGAGCATTTTGCTAAACTAAAGAGCATTCTACTGTATGATCAGAAATGTGAAAAAATTACCTTTTGTGAGTTCCAGACAAGAAAACTTCCTTAGATTCTTGATCAACCTTTGCTGTGAATCAAAACAAAAAGGCACCAATTAATGCCACAGTCAAAAAGTCAACTATAAATACTTTCAAATTTGAGCAATTTATAAAAGCAAAAATGTGTGGCATTTACTCTAATTTTGAAAATTAAATTGTGGTCAACTTTGACTCAAATAAAACCGGTGAAATAGGGTCGGAGAACCTCAGACACAAAATCAACAAGTAAAACAAGGGAGGAACAAACTTTCCTGAGCTGGATCTTCGAAGTTTTAGAAGCTTAATCATTAAGTTTAACTACCCTGTGCAAAATAAGACTAGGTTACATTTTGAGGACCTCTTCAGAAAGCCAATGAAAACACAATTGTTGGCTCTTCGTTCTGTTCAATGAGCAGTTAATATTTCAGTAGAGAACTGGAGGTTTTAATAAAAGTTGATCTATGTAATGTACAAATATGCTTATGTATTTTCTTAGAAATATAAATTCCTTTTAATACAAACATCAATTGGACTGTCAAACTTGATGTTATTTTATCCTACCTAAAGATGGCCAAATTGTATTCATTTAGGTGCACTAACAGCATCATTCATCCTGCTTTGAGTCCCAGCTTTCACAGCAGCCCAGACAAATATGAAAGTTTCGTCTCTTTCAGATGGCTCAAAGGATTCAAAGTCACATCAACCCAGGGCAGGTGCATACAAATCTTCAGTAGTTGTGTACACACAGGGCAAAACTGCTCACAATTCAGAACTAAATTGCTAATCTCGCTCATAGAATGCTGCAAGAACAGCTCACGTAGTTAACAGAGAATTCACACTGGAATAGCAGAAGTTACCATTCTGGATTGATGATCAAACATATTGCTTAGGAAGCGTAGGATGAACGTCATTCTAATTCCTGGTCATGCTTTTCCGGCTTTTTGAGTAACCAATGTTGACCGTAAACAGTCAAAACGGTACAAAAAAATGTTCTTTTCCCAGGCATGCATTTGGTAGGAGTAATGCATCAGATCATGACTCACGCCTCACTGAAGTCTCTTGCTAATGGATCCCCCATTTCCCATTGTGCAGATGGAATAGAAAAGGACACATCAACTTCAGCACTGTGGGAAACCTTTGTAAGATGCTGCTGGTCTTAAATGCATCGGTGCATAAAATATCAATATTTTCAACAAGAAGCAAAGGGCAATCAATTTGCTGTTGATTGAGTAAAATTCGATACCTTAAGTTGAAAGTTATTTTATGCTATAAAAACACAAGTTGGGCAGGATTTTTGGCTTTGCTCATTTCGGGGCGGTAATGCTCTGTGCCCCGCTGAAACTGCCCCCGAAAATCCCGGCGGGTGGCTGGAAGGTGGCCGCCCACCTGGAAGAGCTGACCGCCACCATTGCTGCCCCATCGGGGTGAAAACAGAGGCGGCAACAAACCAAAAATCCAGCCCATGGTTATACAGTATATTGCAATATTGCGGAGACTCTGGAACAAATGTGTTCAATCTTTGTCACAAACCATAGAAAGACTATCAAAAATATAAACCAAACAATAGGTTAAGCTAAAATTTAGCATAGAATCATGTAATCATACTGCACAGGAGGCCATTCGGCCCATCATGTCTGAGCTGCTGTTTGAAAATGCTCTCCAATGATTCTCACTCCCCTGCTCTTTCCCCATAGACCGGCAAATGTTTCCCCTTAAAGTATTTATCCAATTTCCTTTTGAAAGTTATTACTGAATATGCTTCCACTACCCTTCAGGCAGCACATTCCAGATCATAACAGCTCACTGCAAACATTTTTTTTTTCGCATGTTGCCTCTGGTTCTTTTGCCAATTACTTTAAATCTATGTCCTCTGGTTACTGAGTCTACTGCCACTGAAAACTGTTTCTCCTTATTTACCCTATCTAAACTGATCATGATGTTGAATACTTCTATCAAATCTTCCCTTAGCCTTTTCTGCTCCAAGGAGAAAAAAAAAGTTTCTCTAGTCTCTCCATGTAACTGAAGTCTTGCATCCCTGGTACCATTCTAGTAAATCTCCTCTGCACCCGAAGTTCTCGACATCCTTCATAAAATGTGATGCCCAGAATTGAACATAATGGGCCTGAAATTCCAGCCTCAGCGGGTCCATACGGAGTGTGTATGGACCTGGCGAGGTCCTGCAAAAGCCGGTTTTCGGCACATGATGCGCATGCGTCAAAAGCAGTTTTTCCGATCTGTCAAGTTCTGGCTCGACAGATCCAACTCATCTCGACAGCAAGGACATTCGCATGGGCGAGATTGCACTATTTGCCCATCTCTTGCCCAGCGAATGTCCTTAAAACTCTTGCGCCTGGTAAAAGCAGGCGCATCGCTTACTTTTACTAGCGCAAGAGTTTTAAAACATAAAAAACACAAAATAAAATTTAATACCACATTTTTGTTAAAAACCCTGCCCACGAAAGTAAATTTATTTTAAACCCGAATTACAAAACTTTAAAAAAAATCCGAAAAATATATATTTTAATCTAACACATTTATTAACTTTAATTTAAAATGTGATTTAAAAAAAAGTGTGTGTTTTGTTGCTGGGGGGGGGTGAGGTGCTGATTCTCATGCATAAGTTTCTATTTATACGAATGAGAATACTTTACCTTGATTGGCTGTCCAGTGCCACATGACTCCAGCTTCTCCCTGCGCATCTGCAAGACATGAACGCGCTCCGATGCGCAGGGAGAGGAGGCCTCCGACCGGGATCGCTGGAGGCTGCAGCAGCAAAAGTTAGGTGCGGATCTTTTTTTTTTTTTTAAAACTGTTTTCTGGCCAGCGCCCGTGGGAAGCCCAGCACCGGGATTTCAGGCCCAATAGATCAGCTGAGGCCTAATCAGTATTTTATAAGGTTTTAGCACAACTTCCTTGCTCTTGTACTCTATTCCTCTATTTATAAAGCCAAGGAGCCCGTATGTCTTTTTAACAGTCTTCTCAACTTGTTCTGCCACCTTCAAAGACTTGTGAACGTACACCTGCAGGTCTCTGTTCCTGCACCCCTTTTAAATTTCTACCATTTAGTTGATATTATGTCGCCTCATTCTTCCTGTCAAAATGAATCACTTCATATTTCTCTGCTTTAAATTTCATCTGCCACGTGTCTGCTTATCATATGCTTTAAAAGCATGAAAAATTCTTCAAAATGATTATTGGGAAATTCACAAATGTAATTATTAGGACATATTCTAACAAATGCACAGTTTACAATGACAGTAAAATTGCTTCTTTTTTTAAAAAAAGGGAGGGAGGGGGGTGGGGTGGGGGAAGAGCCAAGGAATAGGTACTCTCAACCTTACCATATGTACTAGATAATACGGATTTGATTGATAATGACATAACTGGAAAATTCATGAAAAGGAACTCCCACAATTTCATTCGAGAGAACATTTTTTGCAGCGATTATGTCCACCTGAGCAGACAGGCGGGGCCTCAGTTTAATATCTGGTCTGGAAGACTCCATCCCAACAATGTAGGACTCCCTCAGTGCTGCGATGCACCGTCAGTAAAAGTCATATTGGGTGATTCCACAATCCCAATGGGGAACTCTGCTCGAGTCCACCTTGAAAAATTGCTGGCTTCCCAATCTCGATTTCGGTGATGCCAGCCCCCATCTGGGAGCACCAGATTCAGCAATCACCCATACAAATTCCTAAAGTCAGACCAAAGCCATTAAAAGCAAGGGAACCAAGGACTGAGCCAAGATGTGTGAAACTTCACTCTGCAATGTTTCTAATTAATTGAATGCTTCTGTTCAGTGGAAACCAGAGTGCTCATAAATTTAAGATTCTGCTGATACAACAACTTTTAGAAATGGAAACAGGCCATTAGAACCAAGGAACATGCTTCTTTTTCAGATGTCAACTCTACCTTCAGTCCTCATCTTTCCAGAAACACCTCTAATTGTCTATTTAACCCACTTATACAGTCCAACCCAATTGTCTGTCTTGGCAACACATGGCATAGCTATTACCTTTTGGGTGAAAAACATTCCACCTGATCTCACGTGCTCACTCTTTTTTTAAAAAACTTGTGCCTCCAGTTATTTGGGTTTCTGGCAACGTCTTTGTGTGGTACTTGTAGTTCATATTTTGATAAGCTTATCATTTGCAGCAGCTGGCTTTATAACCCATTATGTAATTGCTGGAGGATCAGCTTGCATATTGTAGATAGCTGACCAAAGCTGTAATAATCGCTTGCATCATAGTCAGCTGCATCAGTAGCCTGAGCTATTGCCTTCTGCCATAGGCACAATTAAGTGACCAAAGTTGTTTCTTTAAATACAAGGGCTGTGTGGTCCCTTGGACATGCAATACCACTTCTGCACAGGACTACCTTACAACACTGCAACCACACCACAAAACATAATATTTTATACCAGCGACCAAGCAAATATTAAAAATTATCTTTGAATTAAATAGAAAGGAATTAAAAGACAAGACACACGCAGTTCAAACACATTGGGCCTAATTTATCCCTCTTGCATGAGAGGGATGACTGCTAAATTTTATTTGCCAGATACCAATTTATTTGATTAACTTGTGGGTGAAGAAGCCAAGAGAGATTTTTACATTAGTGCATAGCTAGTGAAATTAAAGACAACAAATTCAGCCAATGTGGACTTCATTCAGTCAGCAGGAATAAAAGACACATGAAATAATACCAAACACTGCACAAGACTGGCTGGCATTCCACCTAGTGGATAACCTGGTACTGCAACACTTTCAGTAAACTTTAATAGCAAGAAGTTGGGAGTAAGCGTCTGTCTGCATGTGACATTTTTCTTTGGATCCCCTTGCCCCCACAACTCAGTTTTCACGAATAGTCATAGTGTTAATATCCACCTAAAAAGAAGCAATTTGGTGGCTTGGATTTGTAACGGTGTCAGTGATGGCTCAGTGACAACACCCTTCCCTTTGAATCAGAACATCTTTGTTTCAAGCCCCACTCCAGCGACTTGAGCATATAATCTAGGCCGATGGTTCAGTACACTACTGAGGGAGTTCCACATTGTCGGAGATGCTATCTTTCAAATGAGATGTTAAAGAGTCTGCCTGTTCAGGTGGTCATCATCAAAGGCAGTCCCTCAGAATTGAGGAAGACTTGCTTCCACTCCCAAAGTGAGTCCTCTGGTGGTTAAGCACATTACAGCAAAAGTCTAAAGGGGCAAAGTGTGTTAAAAAGACAAGCCTGAAGGCTCTGTGCCTCATTGCGAGGAGTATTCTTAATAAGGTGAAGGAATTATCTGCGCAGGCAACAATTAACGAATATGATATAATTGGCATCACGGAGATATGGCTTCAGGGTGACCAAGGCTGGGAAATCAACATTCAAGGAGGATAGACAGAAAGGAAAAGGAGGTGGAGTAGCGTTGCTGATTAAAGAGGAAATTAACGCAATAGTAAGGGAGGACATTAGCTTGGATGATGTGCAATCTGTATGGGTGGAGCTGCGGCATACCAAAGGGCAGAGAATGCTGGTGGGAGTTGTGTACAGACCACCAAACAGTAGTAGTGAGGACAGCATCAAAGAAAAAATGAGGGATGTGTGCAATAAAGGTACAGTAGTTACCATGGGCGACTTTAATCTACATATAGACTGGGCTAACCAAACTGGTAGCAATACGGTGGAGGAGGATTTCCTGGAGTGTATTAGGGATGGTTTTTAATGCTGAGGAACTAACTAGAGGGCTGGCCATCCTAGACTGGGTGATTTGTAATGAGAAAGGATTAATTAGCAATCTTGTTGTATGAGGCCCCTTGGGAAAGAGTGACCATAATATGGTAGAATTCTTTATTCAGATGGAGAGTGACACAGTTAATTCAGAGACGAGGGTCCTGAACTTGAGGAAGTATGAGACGTGAATTGGCTAGAATAGACTGGCGAATGATACTTAAAGGTTGACACTGGATAGGCAATGGCAAACATTTAAAGATCACATGGATGAACTTCAACAACTGTACATCCTTGTCTGGAGTAAAAATAAAACGGGGGCGATGGCTCAACCTTGGCTAACAAGGGAAATTAAGGATAGTGTTAAATCCGAGGAAGAGGCATATAAATTAGCCAGAAAAAGCAGCAAACCTGAGAACTGGGAGAAATTTAGAATTCAGCAGAGGAGGACAAAGGGTTTAATTAGGAGGGGGAAAATAGAGCATGAGAGGAAGCTTGCTGGGAACATAAAAACTGTCTGCAAAAACTTCTATAGATATGTGAAGAGAAAAAGATTAGTGAAGACAAATGTAGGTCCCTTGCAGTCAGAATCAGGTGAATTTATAATGGGGAACAGAGAAATGGCAGACCGATTGAACAAATACTTTGGTTCTGTCTTCACGAAGGAAAATACAAATAACCTTGCAGAAATACTGGGGGACCGAAGATCTAGTGAGAAGGAGGAACTGAAAGAAATCCTTATTAGTCAGGAAATTGTATTAGGGAAATTGATGGAATTGAAGGCCAATATATCCCCAGGGGCCTGATAGTCTGCATCCCAGAGTACTTAAGAAAGTGGCCCTAGAAATAGTGGATGCATTGGTGATCATTTTCCAACATTCTATCGACTCTGGATTAGTTCCTATGGACTGGAGGGTAGCAAATGTAACACCACTTTTTAAAAAAGGAGGGAGAGAGAAAATGGGTAATTATGGACCGGTTAGCCTGACATCATTCGTGGGGAAAATGTTGGAATCAATTTTTAAAGATCAAATAGCAGTGCATCTGGAAAGCAGTGACAGGATCGGTCCAAGTCTGCATGGATTTATGAAAGGGAAATCATGCTTGACAAATCTTCTAGAATTTTTTGAGGATGTAACTAGCAAAGTGGACAAGGGAGAACCAGTGATTTATTTGGACTTTCAAAAGACTTTTGACAAGGTCCCACACAAGAGATTGTTGTGCAAAATTAAAGCACATGGTATTGGGGGTAATATACTGACGTGGATAGAGAACTGGTTGGCAGACAGGAAGCAGAGAGTCGGGATAAACGGGTCCTTTTCAGAATGGTAGGCAGTGACTAGTGGGGTGCCACAGGGCTCAGTGCTGAGACCCCAGCTATTTACAATATACATCAATGATTTAGATGAAGGAATTGAGTGTAATATCGACAAGTTTGCAGATGACACTAAGCTGGGTGGCGGTGTGAGCTGTGAGGAGGATACTAAGAGGCTGCAGGGTGACTTGGACAGGTTAGGTGAGTGGGCAAATGCATGGCAGATGCAGTATAATGTGGATAAATGTGAGGTTATCCACTTTGGTGGCAAAAACGTGAAGGCAGATTATCTGAATGGCAGCAGACTTGAAAAGGGGAGGTGATACGAGACCTGGGTGTCATGGTACATCAGTCATTGAAAGTTGGCATGCAGGTACAGCAGACGGTGAAGGAGGCAAATGGTATGATGGCCTTTATAGCTCGGGGATTTGAGTATAGGAGCAGGGAGGTCTTACTGCAGTTGTACAGGGCCTTGGTGAGGCCTCACCTGAAATATTGTGTTCAGTTTTGGTCTCTTAATCTAAGGAAGGACATTCTTGCTATTGAGCGAGTGTAGCGAAGGTTCACCAGACTGATTCCCGGGATGGCTGGACTGACCCTTGAGGAGAGACTGGATCGACTGGGCCTGTATTCACTGGAGTTTAGATGGATGAGAGGGGATCTCATAGAAACATAAAATTCTGACAGGACTGGACAGGTTAGATGCAGGAAGAATGCTCCAGATGTTGGGGAAGTCCAGAACCAGGGGACACAGTCTAAGGATAAGGGGTCTGAGATGAGGAGAAACTTCTTCACTCAGAGAGTTGTTAACCTGTGGAATTCTCTACCGCAGAGAGTTGTTGCTGCCAGTTTGTTGGATATATTCAAGAGGGAATTAGATGTGGCCCTTATGGCTAAAGGGATCAAGGGGTATGGAGAGAAAGCAGGAAAGGGGTACTGAGGTGAATGATCAGCCATGATCTTATTGAATGCTGGTGCAGGCTCGAAGGGCCTACTCCTGCACCTAATTTCTATGTTTCTATATTTTTATGTAAACAGTCCAATATGCGAGCCACAGACCCGTCACAGGTAGGACAGACATTAGTCGAGGGAAGGGGTGGGTGTGGCTGGTTTGCCGTGTGCTCCTTCCACTGTCTGCACTTGACCTCTTCACGCTCTTTGCGTTGAGACTCGAAGAGCTCAACGCCCTCCCGGATGCACTTTCTCCACCTCGGGTGGTCTTCGGCCAGGGTCTCCCAGGTGTCAGTGGTGATGTCGCACTTTGAGGGTGTCCTTGTAATGTTTCCACTGCCCACCTTTGGCTCATTTACCATGAAGGAGTTCCACATAAAGTTTTTGCTTAGGGAGTCTCGTATCTGGCATGCGAACTATGTGGCCTGACCAGCCAAGCTGATAGAGTGTGGTCAGTGCTTCAATACTGGGATTTTAGCCTCGATGAGGCTGACGTTGGTGCGCCTGTCCTCCTAGGGGATTTGCAGGATCTTACGGAGATGGTAGTCAAAGATAAAGACAGACTTGCATTTATATAGCACCTTTCACCATCTCAGGACATCCCAAAGCGCTTTACAGTCAGTAAAGTGTTTTTGAAGTGTAGTCACTGTTGTAATGTACAAAATGCAGTAGCCAGTTTGCACATAGCATGGTCCCCGAAATGGCAATGAAATTAATGACCAGATCATCTACTTTTAGATGTTGGTTGAAGGATAAATGATGGCTAGCTCATCAGAAGGGGGGGGGGCAGGGTTCAGCTGAGGGGAAATTTTAAAAGTCAAAAAGAAAGGAGAAGGTAATAGTGCAGAGTAACAATAGGGGTAATGATAACTCGAGTGTGACAGGACGGGAGAGAGAGTGTATAAACATAAGGGCGCAGCATTAAGTAGAGTCAGAATAGGGAAATATGGTAAAAAGACAAAATTAAAAGCTCTTTATCTGAATGCACGCAGCATTCGTAACAAGACAGATGAGCTGTTGGCACAAATAAATATAAATGGGTATGATCTGATAGCCATTACAGAGATGTGGCTGCAACGTGGCCAAGGCTGGAAACTGAATATTCAGGGCTATTTGACATTTCGGAAGGATAGGCAGAAAGGAAAAGGAGGTGGGATAGCTCTGTTTCTGTTAATAAAGGAAGAGATCAGTGCAGAATTGAGAAATGATGTTGTCTCAGAAGATCAAGATGTAGAAATCAGTTTTAGTGGAGATAAGCAATAATAAGGGAAATAAGTCACTGATGGGAGTGGTCTACAGACCCCCAAACAGTAGCCACACTGTAGGACAGAGTATAAATCAAGAAATAACAGAGGCTTGTAAGAAAGGTACAGCAATAATCATGGGCAATTTTAATTTTCACATAGATTGTGCAAATCAAATTGGCAACGACAGCCTTGAGAATGAGTTCATAGAGTGTACTCAGAATGGTTTCTTAGAATAATACGGTGTGGAACCAACAAGGGAGCAGGCTATTTTACCTCTGTTAATGTATAATGAGATAGAATTAATTAATGATCTTATAGTAAAGGATCCTCAAGGGAAGAGTGATCAAAGCATGGTAGAATTTCAAATTCAGTTTGAGGGTGAGAAACTTGGGTCTGTAACTAGTATCCTGAACTTAAGTAAAGGTAATTATAAAGGTATGAAGATAGAGTTGGCTAAAGTGGACTGGGAAAATAGATTTAAGGGTAAGACAGTAGAAAAGCAGAGGCAGACATTTACGGAGATAAATTAAAAGAAGTGGCTGCAAAGATAATGGATGCATTGGTTATTGGTTGTAATCTATAAAATTCCCTGGATTCTGGAGAGGGCCCAGTGGATTGGAAAACCGCAACTGTAACGCCCCTATTCAAGAAAGGAGGGAGACAGAAAGCAGTAAACTATAGACTAGTTAGCCTAACATCAGTCATTGGGAAAATGCTGGGGTCCATCATTAAGGAAATAGTAGCAGAACATTGAGAATTACAATGCAGTCAAGCAGAGTCAGCATGGTTTTATGAAAGAGGAATCATGTTTGACAAATTTGTTGGAGTTCTTTGAGGATGTAACAAGCAGGGTGGATGAAGGGGAACCAGTAAATGGTAATATATTTGGATTTCCAGAAGGCATTCGATAAGGTGCCACACAAAAGGTTACTGCACAAAATAAGAGCTCATGGGTTAGGGGTAATATATTAGCATGGATAGAGGATTGGCTAACTAACAGAAAACAGAGTGTCGGGATAAATGGGTCACTTTCAGGTTGGCAAACTGTAACTAGCGGGAGGGCCACAGGGATCAGTGCTGGGGCCCCAACTATTTACAATCTATATTAATGACTTGGATAAAGAGACCAAGTGTAATGTAGCCAAATTTGCTGATGATACAAAGACAGGTGGGAAAGCAAGTTGTGAAGAGCACACAAAGAATCTGACAAAAGGATATAGATAGGCTAAGTGAGTGGGCAAAAATTTGGCAGATGGAGTATAATGCGGGAAAATGTGAGGTTATCCACTTTGGTAGGAAGAATAAAAAAGCAAATTATTATTTAAATGGAGCAAGGCTACAAAATGCTGCGGTACAGAGTGATCTGGAGCTCCTTGTATATGAAACAAAAAGTTAGCATGCAGTTACAGCAAGTAATTAAGAAGCAAATGGAATGTTGGTCTTTATTGCAAAGGAGATGAAGTATAAAAGTAGGGAAGTCTTGCTACAACTGTACAGGGCCTTGGTGAGACCACACCTGGAGTACTGCATACAGTTTTGGTCTACTTATATTGGGCCCAAATTTCCCCAGCTGCCTAGAGCTGTGTAGTTAGTGGTGGCACGCCGACTTTGAAAGCCAGAAAAGGCGCCAAAAATGTACCTTTCAATTTGGCCGCTCCCTCGTCGTCCTGATCCATTGGCGTGATGCTGCAGAGTCGGGGGGGGGGGGGGGGGGGGGAGGGGGACGTGGAGCTTCGGCAGCACTTACTCAGCGCAGCCGGCTGGGGGGGGGGGTGGGGCTTAGGCCCAGGGTTTTGTGGAATGCCGGCAGGGGGACGCATGTCCGTTTGAGCGTGCACGCATGTGCGATGGGTGGTTCAGCTTGCACACATGCGCAGTGCAACAGGAAGCTTGGCAATCGGCCAATTAAAGGGAGAGCGTCCTCAGTATCATTGGTAATGGAGCCGATATAAAGGCAAGGTTTAAATATTTATTTATGTGTGGCGGAGGGAGTGGAAAGAAGTGCTGGATCGGTGCAAGAAAGGTGAGAAATGTGATTTTTGAACATTACCTGCCTGTGAGTCCAACAGACGAATGGCGCAAGAGCGTGCAAGACGAACAAAGAATTTCCTCCATGAGGAAGTGGAGAAACTAGTGACTGTAATTGAGGAGAAATGGCTGGAGCTCGATATCAGCAAGAGTGGTCCGTCAAAAGTTTCACCCAAGGAAATGAGAAAAAGATGGAACCTCGTTGCAGAATACTCCGCTGAGGTCAACACCACAAGATCTGGAAGCCAGTGCAAGAAGAAATGGCAGGACATTGGTCAAGTAGTAAGTGTAAGCAATATCTTCATCTTTAAATTGAATTGCAGTGGGAAATGTGAGCATCTGTATGTGTCCCACCCATCAGAAGCGCACCATGTCTGAAAATTAATATTTTCATCTTTGCAGAAGAAACTGGCTCACAAGAGGGAGAGAACGAGAACTGGAGGAGGTCCGTCAAATCTGCACCAACTGTCACCCCTGGAACAGAGGGTTGCTGCTTGCTGAGTCACACCGGCAGATAAAGAATCAGCTCTGCACAAGCTGGACCCACACGCGAGGGTGAGGTTGAGTCATTAAAATGCATAGTTGCCCTTCAAATCAACCTGCTGACTGGCCTGCTATGCATCAGACTTCTCATGCCACCCATCCTGCCCCCTCCTGTGCTGCTAACCATTTGACTGTTGTGTTGTATTTTGCAGAAGACGACGACACTCCTCAAGATCCACTAGAGGAACCAGACCAAGGCGGGTGGGGGGGGGGGAGGAGGTGTCCATGGAAATATGTGGATGGGAGAATGCTGACCGCGATTTGGATCAGTCCATAGCACAAGGCATCACACAGCCAGAAACCTCCATGAGCTCCTCGGCAACATTCCATGGGTTCACACCTTCCGAAGTCGCGAGTCTCAGTGGCGGTCGGGAAATGCATGTTGGGACACCCAGTCCCCCACTGTCCCAGCCTGCGCCTCGCACTGGAGGGGTGCCACTAGGCAGACCCATGGCAAGAGGAATGAGAAGCTGACCAGTCTCTCCTGAGCTGCAGCCCTCAGCAGAGGCTAATCAGATTGTTTCACTGGGTGAGGAGATCAATGCCCTCACAAGATCACTAGTGGCAGCCGTCAGTGGGGTGCATGATGAGGTCGTGACACTGTCGGGTGAAATCTCTGCACTAAGATGGGAAGTGAGGGCGGGCATTTCAGAGGTTGTGCAGATGATGGCAGATGCCATGAGGGAGCTAGCTTCTGCAATAAGGGCACAAAGGCCAGATACTCAAATGCCACTCCCACTTCACTCGACGCACCAGCCAGACCCAAGCCGGGTCCCCAACCCCCCCCCCCCCCCCACCACCATCACCGACCCTATGGGGAAGTGTACTTTCCCCGAGATGTGGGTGAGGGATGGGTTCAGCCTTTCTTTGCTTTTGTCATTGAAGTGCACTGTAAAATTTCCAATAAAAGATTTTTGCATTAAAACTGATTCATGCTCCATTAGGACCACACAACATTTTGGGCCAACTGTAAAAAGTAAAAATTCCTCACCCTACAGTCATGCGTGCCTTCCGCCCCTAGCCCTGGCGGGAGGGCTAGCTGGTGCTTTCTGCAGTTGGCAAGGTAGGACTGCTCTATTTTCAGCAGCTGATTTATCTTTCATTTATTTTTGATGATGTTGTGCAGCTGTTGTGCTGAAGATGTTGTAATGTTGTGCTGATGTTGTGAAGGTCTTTAGTGCTTTGGAATCCTCTAACTCACCTTCCCCCCCCACCCTATCTCTGGCTACCTGCGCTGATTTCTTAAATGTAGGTAAGGTTTTTCTGTGCCTACAAAAGTGGCCACATACATTGGTCTTAATTAGTTTGGCGTAACTTTCAGCTGGCCAAATTTGCTTCTATGGCCAGAAGAGGTGTAAGTGGCTTGTCACGCCCCCTTTTGGAGAGAACAAACTAAACTAGAAAAAAACCTAACTAGCTGACTTACATTGGAGCAAGTTAAATGGGGAAATGTGCGATTTTTAAGTTACTCCAAAAAAAGGCTTACTCCAAAAAAAAAAAAGGGGCAACTCTTGGGCCCTTAAAGAGGGATATACTTGCATTGGAGGCAGTTCAGAGAAGATTCACTAGGTTGATTCCTGAGATGAAAGGGTTTTCTTAAGAAAGGTTGAGCAGTTTGGGCTTATATTCATTGGAGTTTAGAAGAATGAGAGGTGAAACATAAACAATTCTGAGGGGGCTGGACAGGGTAGATGCAGAGAGGATGTTTCCCCTCATGGGTGAATCTAGAACTAGGGGGCATAGTTTCAGAATAAGGGGTCGCCCATTTAAAATGGAGAAGGAGGAGGAATTTCTTCTCTCAGAGGATCGTGAATCTTTGGAATTCTCTGCCCCAGAGAGCTGTGGAGGCTGGGTGGTTGAATATATTTAAGGTTGAGATAGACAGATTTTTGAACGATAGCAGTGTCAAGGGTTATGGGGAGCGGGCAGGGTAGTGGAGTTGAGGCCAAGATCAGATCAGCCATGATCTTATTGAATGGCGGAGCAGGCTCGAGGGGCCAAATGGCCTACTCCTGCTCGTATTTCTTATGTTCTTATAACATTCATCCCCTCACCCACCCATTATCGATGAAGAAAGTCCATTAAGTCAGGAGGATTTAAAAATAAAGCAAAAGCAAATTGATTAGTGGTTCATTTTAAGATGATCAATTCCTCACAGTGAAAAGCCAATAGTAGCAAGAATGTGTCATTTCTATTTCTGTCTATGGAACACAAAAGAAAATGCTGGATCATTCAGCAAAGATACCATTTTACTTATTCTTATGAACGAAATTCAACCTCTGCCTGCAAAAGAAGCATTACTTCGAGAGGTACCGGCCCTTAAAAATTTCACAGCTAGTCAGATAATCTGCCAGCTCTGGTGGTCCAGTTTAGGTTTGAGGCAAATCTTCAGATCTTGGGACTGTTGGAGACAACAGTAACTGACCTTCGAGACCAACAAGAGCACTGGAACCATGCCAATAGATGTATAAAAGATCAATGAACCAGTGATAAGATCAATAACAATGAAACATGAAAATGATAAAGAACTCCATAAAAGGTATAATTTAAAATAATATAGATTATAAAACACATTAAGCCACAACTTCAAGCCTCATCAGGTTATGAAGAGAGATGAGGGCTTGGCCAGAAGAAAGCTTTATATGTATAGATTGAGCTTCTTTCAAAGAATAAGAAAAATGCTGTCCAGGTTAGATTGTTGGTAAATGGTCTACCACTCTACCTCATTTTATTCAACCTACACATTAAAAGATGGATTTTGCCAAGTTTCTAGGTTTCAACTTGCTTAAAATCTAAAACAGCTGTGCTTTGCAAAAATGACAACTTTTTCCATGTGACTTTTATTGCTGATAAATTTCACAGCAACCCCATGCATATTGGTGCAAAACATGCCCAGTCCGTGCATAGAATGTGCTTCAAAAACCTTCTTCAGTGGTTTCAGTTAAGCCATGGATTAAACATGGATAAACATATGCCACAACCCAGTTTGCTCAACACTGGCTTGGCATTGGGTTGCCCCATAATTTATCACTGCAGAATTTTGGACTGATAATGCGCTTCTTGTCCCCACAATAAGCAAGTGCTTTATGCACAACCACGCAACAGCACTTTCTTATGATGGATGTGGCAGCAGGTGGTTGATTAAACTTTGGCACTGTTGCTTCTCAAAACAAGACAGACTCAATTTTGGACATGAACAGGGATAGGCATAGGCGTAACCCAATAGATGTGTTTAGCCAACCATTGGAATGAAATTCACTGACCCTGCATGCTGATATAGGTGCCAATAAAGTGGTGGTTTTAAATCACAGGAGATTAAAACAAAAATCAAAAGAATGTACTGATTTGAAAGATTATGAACTAAGCTTACTCAGATGAGTTTCAAGTTACACACAAGAATTTGAATAAAAAGGCTCTTCTATGAAGATCCTCTCATCATACGAAATACCAACAAGTCTTCCCCTACTTCACCTTATGTCCATGTCCTTCCTGGATGGACACCCATCTTCTGAGGAAGGTGGTAGTAACACTCAAAGGGGTCAAATGCCATCCAGGCTATATCTGTTCACTATTAATTACTAATACATACAGAAACTGCTGTACTTGGCAGTACTCTCGGCCATGGGCACTGAACCTGAAACACTCCAGTCCAGGCCACCAAAAGGAGATACAATGCCACTGGTGTTTGGAGCTGGGCTTTTATGAAGGATAAGTCCTTCCTTGAGGTGAAGCTGAGACTTCTCACAGTTGATCGTCAATTCCAGAGCCTAGAGCAGAGAAATAGTTTAAACTGCTTTCCTAGAAGACTCAGATGACAGCATGTAGATAAGCAAATAATCTAGGGATAAGTATAGAGTCTCTATTGTGCCTTCTCAAGGTTGAAATCAGAAGCATTTGATAGCAACCCTGAGGGGTTGGTACCTTATAGGTAATTCACACTATCCATGTTGCATTGAAGATACTTCTTGGGGAAATCTGTCTAGCTGGTGGTGACTTCAATGATGCAGAATTGCTACATACGTGTCATTAGCCTTGCTGAACCATTTAAATAATTTGTGGCACAGCGATGTACGTTTAATGTTCAGACTCAGTAAGCCAAACCTCCCCATGATTTTTGGACCTAACAAGTATCAGCAGGAAAACAGGATTCCCAGCCACAAAATGCCTTAGCCAAAAATACAAGTTTACAAGTTTCTTTGCACAGTATCTCCCTTGTCTGTAAACCTTCAAACTTCCCCAAGAAAACAATCTCTTGAATGTTGCAGAAGGTGCTCGGAAACTAGTGCCTAAGCCTCATGCTACCCACTCATCTGAATTGGGTGGGGCTCTCCAACTACATGCCTTTCTTGGGTGGGAGGGCAGAGTTGTCAGCACAGTTACTGGATGGAGGAAGCTTGGCAGCAGGCAGAGGCATGGGTCTCAGTTTGCCTCCCTTATTGGAATTTTTCCCTGGCTACACTCCTTGTGGAATAAAGTGGGATTCATCGGAGTCTGGGCCTGGCATTGATCCTGAGCTGCTGTGATTGCACAAATACTTTTCTGGTGCTTATTCAAGCTTTCCAGTGTAATTTTCACTTACTCCTGTAGGAGGCACTAGTTCAAAAAAGGAACCTTCATCAGTCTGCACTGCATATCGCAAGCAGTGCAAATACCACTGCCTGGTTGGCCATACTGTTAATTACCTCAAGGTATCTATGAGTGTTTGCTCAAGCAAATGGTCCATGTTATCTACAATGACCTAACTTGGCTTCTGTCCATTGGAGAGGTGCATGTTTTGGCGCTAGCAATTTGAGTGGGCTGTTTGTTTACAAATTGACCCACTGGACTTGGCATGAAGTCACCTACATTTGAAGTGTTCTTTCCACATAAAAGTTTCTTGCCACTCGCTCATTTTTGGTTCAAATTTTTCTTGGACATCCCACAAAACTAGGATTCTGCTGCGACAGATTCTCCCGCCCAATTTTGAAGATAGAAGGGCAAACTTAGCAAAACTTTGTCTGGTGAATAAAACCAGAAAGTTGAGATATTGCTTAGCTGTTGTTTTTTTCCGGTATTCATTGAAGAGGAGGTGGCAGTACACCAGTGCTATCAAGGTATGTTGTGCTTGGTATTGAAATTCATTTGCTAGGACTTTGGTTTGGGGCTTGCGATGACTACCTCAAAGCTGAGGATTTATGGTGTGGGAAGTGAAGTGATCAGCTGGGTATCAGACAATGCTCTGGGCACGCAATCAGCACAGATATCAGTTGACAGTGGTCCAATCTCCAAAGCCAGAAGCCAAGTTGCACCTCGGGCTAGTGCAGTAAACAGTTACATGAGAATTCCTCAAATCTTTCCCATTCAACTTAATTACTAAATTTTCCCCTAGTGGGATGAAGGGACTAGCTGTTTTGTATGTTGAACAAGTGAGGGAACAATGCCAGTTTACTTGCCATAGATATCATCACCCTCATTATTTGAATCTCATTCAGCCTCTACACACAATAGGCTATAAGTCAAAATATAGCCTGAACTTCTTCCCTGGAAAAGTCCAGCAAGTGAAGGGTGGGATCAGAAGTGCAAGAGACTCCAAGGGATTGCAGAGATAGTTTTGAGGGCACTGGAGAAGCAAGATCCAGAATTATACAGCAAGTCTCAAGGCCAAGTAAAGCGACACCTGTATTGGGTGTTTTCCTGAACACAAGGACAGAGTGGTGATTAGGTCAAACAAAGATTCAAAATTACTGTTCTGGCCTATTCAGATTACACATTGAAGAGCAGGGTAAATACAAGCGTACTAAATACTTTTTGACTGTGATTCACCTTGAAACGTTTTACTTTGTTAAATACTCTACAGAAATGCAATTAGTGGTTGACTGCTTTAAGGAATCTGTTATGGTAGATACTGTGTGGCCTTGATTTAAGAACAGACTTTCTTTAATGCCTCCGATTATGTGGATTGTATTTTCTATGCAATTTTTGGAAACTATAACTCAGTGGAGAAAGCTTGAAACAAGAAAATGCTGGTAGGTTAGTGATATCCTAGAAGGAAGGATGCTTAGAAGTAGCTAGATCCTAGGTCTGTAGAGTGTAGTGGCTTGTGTACATAGGAACAGGAGTAGGCTATTCAATCCCTCGAGTCTGTTCCTCCATTCAATGAGATCATGGCTGATCTGCGACCTAACTCCATATACCCACCTTTGGCCCATATCCCTTAATACCCTTGTTTATAAAAAAAAAGCCATCAATCTCAGATTTAAAATTAACAATTGATCTCGCATCAATTGCCATTTGTGGAAGAGTTCCAAACTTCTACCATCCTTTGTGCATAGAGGTCTTTCTTACATTCACTCTTCAAAGGTCTGGCTCTGATTTGTAGACTATGCCCCCTAGTCCTAGAATCCTCAACCAGCAGAAATAGTTTCTATCTACCCTATCTGTTCCCCTTAATATCCTGAAAACTTCAATTATACCACCCTTTAACCTTCTAAATTCTAGGGAATATTGCCCTAATTTGTATAACTTCACCTCGTAACTTAACCCTTGAAGTCCGGGTATCATTCTGGTAAACCTACGCTACATTGTCTCCAAGGCCAATATATCCTTCCTAAGGTGTGGTGCCCAGAACTGCTCACAGTACTCCAGGTGTGGTCTAACCAGGGTTTTGTATAGCTGCAGCATAACTTCTACCTTGTATTCTAGTCCTCCAGATATAAAGGCCAGCATCCCATGAGCCTTTTTGATTATTTTCTGTACCTGTTCATGACATTTTAATGATCTATGTACCTGGACCCCCAAGTGTCTTTAGACATCCACTGTTTTTTTTTAGCTTTTCACCATACCCTGTTCTTTCCTTTTTAGGTTCAAAGTGGATGACCTCACATTTGCTTACATTGAAATCCATTTGCCACAGTTTTGCCGATTCACTTAATCTATCAATATCCCTTTGTAATTTTATGGTTTCATCTACACTGCGTACAATGCCGCCTATCTTTGTGTCATTAGCAAATTTGGATATATGATTTCCTATGCCATAGGCTAGTTGTGGACTGCATAATGGCGGTACTTTCTCGAGCTGCAGATTGTATATGTTAAAGTGAGGGAGCTAGTGCTTCGGTGTTCCTAATATGGGCAATCCTATATGCAACAGTACAATTGGACCTCCACATGCATAGAAGTAAACAAAAAAATGCACAATATAATATTTCATAGCATTTAAAGTTTCTTGCCCAGTTTTCAAATTGGCTTCATAGATTGCAAAATATCATTAAAACTAGGACTGAACGATTTTAGTTTGTCTGAGCCAATTACCTAGCTTCTCAGTGTATGTAACAATTTAATTGCAGCCAACAGCTTTCAAAAAACTAATCTGTTTCCTCTTTAACTGTAAATTGTTTGGCAAAAGCAATCTGGGATTAATATAATCTTACATTTCTTTCTGCCTCACAAATATCAGTAATGATGGAAACAGGGTTCCGATTTTATTTTAAACTGGCAACACTAAATTATCAAAATATAATATGGGTTTCAAGAAAATAATCAAATTAACTAAATGTGTACAAGAAACAGTCTTGGACACCATTTTATTCTGAACACAAACCATAATAATAAAACTGGCTAACTACATGCCTTCCACTTTGGCTATATTTGTATCTTTTCTAGAGTATGCACATTTCCAGAGTTTACCAACACAACTGTAGACCACAAATGCTATAAAATGAAAAACTTTTCTAAAGGGTCAGTAACCAGAAAATACATAACTGGCAAAAGAACCCGAGGAAAGAGGAAGAGAATTTGTTTCAATGCAGCGAGTTATGATGGTCTGGAATACAATTCTGAAAGGGTGGTGGGAACAGATTCAATAGAAACTTTCAAAAGGGAATTGGATAAATACTTGAAGGGGAAACACTTGCAGGTCTACACAGAAAGAGCAGTGGAAAGGGTCTAATTGGATAGCACTTTCAAAGAGCCAGCACAGGCACGATGGGTCGAATGACCTTATTCTGTGCTGTATGATTCTATGATTTTAATTAGGTCCTCAGTGGCGAAACCAAACAGAGATTCTTTAATTAAACATTATAAAATTTAGTTGGAAAAACAAAGGGCACTGGCGAATCAGCAACAGAGAACTGCATAGAGAAACAATGAAAAGGCAAAATAATATGGAAGGGAAACCAGACAATGAAATTCTTGTTAAATCCCATCATATTTACAGGTTTCGTGCATTTGCCGTCAATGGTTTTTGTAGCTGTTTTCAACCCAAATCCTAAATGGCTAAACTGGGTTTCCAGAGCCTAAAATAGCACTACAAGTTACATCATCTACAATAACATTTCCATACTCGGTAGTTTCAGGTAAAGGTGTACAATCTATCCTTGGTAATTCAGACAGAAGTGCTGCTGCAAAATGAGTCAATTAACAATAATCAATCATTATCAAATTCAGGATGGCCACTGAAGGTTTAAACAGCCAGAAGACAAACATATAGACATGCAGTAGTAAGGATCTTAACATTTCAATTAATATTTAAATCTCTATAATTTAATAAAATACTAACTGCACAGTATAACTAAATACTTTTCACTATTGTTGCTTCTTAAGTAATTGGCTATTGCTTTCAATCTCTCACCATAATATTTCTGCTGCACTCTGAATGGCATTTATGTGCTGCAATGTGAAACTTATTCTATATTTTGCAAAACAAAATGCATTTCAGTATCTAAAGCCACCCCACCCACCCCTTGGCAGCAGTCGCAGACAACTGTCTTTGCATAAACAGTGCACGTGGCCACCAGAGGGCTCATGTTGAAGGTTGATTGGACACCTGTCAGCAGCTCCTAAACTGTGCAGTGTGTTGCAGCTAATGGTCGGTCATTGGCAAACCCCGCATTTTCAGAACTGTCAAAGTAACCAACCAGGTTATTGATTTTAACAGTCTGCTCTCCTAGCTGCAGTTGAATGAGACGCGTACCCTGGTGCAGGGCCAGCAATGGGAAATAGTGGCGCAATAAGTAGTGGATGAAAAAAATGGGGGCCACTTCATTCCAAAGCAGGTGAGCAATTTTCTCCACACAAAGCTTCAGCTGTTACTTGCAGCATAATTATTTTAAAGTTGTGAATGATCCCCGTATGCAGAGGCTGGATGTGGGCTGCCATATTTGCTGGAACAAAACGAGTTGTCTGTATTGTCCAGTAATGAGATCAAGTGTCAAACCACAATGTGCATCTTTCAGTTGAAATTCTAGAGCCGTTCTCCAGATAACACTGATCATGTAAGCTGCCTCCTTTAAATACCATTCAACAATGCTGCTCAGGTCAAATGTTTTCACACAGCAATGAGAACATGCACACTTCCAAATTACCAAAGGTTTCATCATCTCTGTTCCAGTGGAATTGAAGCACAGCATGGCCAATTGGTCATTCTCTTCCCAGCACCACCCTAATATTTTGAGGATCATGTCCATTGTGTCCCTTAGTGGGCGGAATCCGCATTGCGACTCTGGGAGGAGCTCTTCAGCCACTGGAAGGAGATGATTGAGGAGGATTCTTGATGATTTTCCCTGCGGCAGACAGCAGGGAAACTCCTCTGTATTTACCGCAGTCGGACTTATCCCCTTTCTTGAAGATGGTCACGATTACGGCATCTCAGATCCCCTGGCGTGCTTTGCAACTTCCAGATCAGAGAGATGAGGTCATGGATTCATGCCAAGAGTACTTCTTTGCCATGCTTCAATACCTCGGCAGGGATTCCATCTGCTCCTGAGGCCTTGTTTTTCAGTTGTCTGATGGCCTTTCCAACCTCATGTCGGGCTGGAATTGTGCCAAGGTGGTGGTGGACAGCATGCTGCGGGATGGAGTCAAGGACACTCATGTCAAAGATAAAGTCTTGGTTGAGAAGATCTTCAAAGTGCTCCTTCCAGCGGCACTGACTGCCTCTCTGTTCTTGATGAGCACCTCTCCATTCTTGGCTCTCAGTGGAATAGGACCTTGAGTGTTTGAGCCGTAGGTGGTCTTGACTGCATTAAAAAATCCACGCACCTCGTGTCTGTCGACTAGTTGCTGGATCTCCTGCGCTTTTCCGACCCACCATTTGTTCTTTAGGTCACGAGTTTTTTTATTGGACCTCGACCTTCAGTTGTCCGTCGGTCTGCTTTTGTTCACTTGAGTTGTGGAGTTGTTTCGAATTCAAAAATGCCTTGCGTTTGCAGTTTATTAGCTCCTGGATCTCCTGGTCATCCTCATCGAACCAGTCTTGATGTTTTCTGGTACAGTAATCAAGAGTCTCTTCGTAGGTGCTAATTATAGCGGATTTGAGGGCAGACCAGGCACTATGGACACCCTGCGGGCTCTGGTTCATTGGAGGTCATCAGGTTGTCTGTGAAGCGTTCGCTGAGTAGGGCTTTCTTTGCAGGGTCTTTGAATGCTTCAGCATTGATCTTTTTGCAGCAGCATTTCTGTTGCCCCCGCCGTTTTGAGACTATGTTGATGGGAGATATCAGAGCGGACGACCTGGTGATCAGTCCAGCAGTTGTCAGTTCCTGTCATGGCGCGAGTGAAGCGTATGTCCTTGCGGTCCCTCATTCAGATGATGTCATAGTCTAGCAGATGCCAGTGCCTGGAGCGAGGGTGTTGCCAGGATTCCTTGTACTTGTCTTTAGGATGACTCAAGGTGATCTTCACCGCATGACAAATCCAAGAAAAAGAAGGGAGCAGCATCAACCTCTGTACATTGTTTTCTTTGACCTCACAAAGGCCTTCGACACAGTCAACTGCGAGGGATTAAGGAGTGTCCTTCTCAAATTCGGCTGTCCTCAAAAATTCGTCATCATCCTCCACCTGCTTCACTATGACATGCAAGTCGTGATTCTTACCAACGGATCCACCACAGGCCCAATACAAGTGCAGACCGGGGCCAAGCAAGGCTGTGTCATCGCACCAATGCTCTTCTCAATCTTCCTCGCTGCAATGCTTCATCTCGCCTTTAACAAGCTCCCCGCTGGAATGGAGTTAATCTACAGGACAAGCGGGAAACTGTTCAACCTCGGACATCTCCAGTCCAGATCCAAATTTGCTCCAACCTCGGTCATTGAATTACAATATGCAGATGATGCTTGTGTTTGTGCACACTCGGAATTCGAACTCCAAACAATTGTTGACACCTTCATTGAAGCATACTAGAGTCTGGGCCTCACATTAAATATCAGTAAGACAAAGGTCCTCTACCAACCTGCCCCTGCCACACAGTACTGCTCCCCAGTTATCAAGATCCACGATGAGACCTTGGACAATGTGGACCACTTCCCATTCCTTGGGAGCCTACTATCAGCAAGGGCAGATATCGATGACGAAGTCCAACAGCGCTTTCAGTGCCAGTACAGCCTTCGGCAGCCTGATGAAAAGTGTGTTCGAAGACTGGGTTCTCAAACCCGGCGCCAGCTCATGGACTACAGAGCAGTAGTGATACCCACCCTCCTATATGCTTCAGATACATGGACTATATATAGTAGGCAACTCAAAGCATTGGAGAAGTACCACCAATGCTGTCTCCGCAAAATCCTGGCCACCATTCCCCAGCATTGAGGCACTGACCACGCTTGACCAGCTCCGGTGGGCGGACCACATTGTCCACATGCCAAATACTAGAATCCCGAAACAAGCACTCCACTCCAAGCTACAACATGGCAGGTGAGCCCCAGGAGGGCAGAGAAAATGCTTCAAGGACATCCTCAAAGCCTCTTTTAAAAACATGCAACATCCCCACCGATTCTTGGGAATCCCTGGCCCAAGACCACTCAAGGTAGAGGAAGAGCATTTGAGAAGGCACTGAACACTTCGAATCTCTTCGCCGGGAGCAAGCGGAAGCCAAGCACAAAAAGCAGAAGGAGCGCACAACAAATCAAACACCCCACGCACTCGTCCCTCCAACCACTGTTTGCCCCACCTGTGACAGAGACTGTAGATTCCGCATTGGTCTCGGGCACCTTAGAACTCATTAGTGTGGAAGCAAGTCATCCTTGACTCCGGCGGACTGCCTAAGAAAAGAAGAATATTCTAGGAATAATTTACCTCACAATTATGCAAGTTAGCTTAGGAATAAAAGCCCTGGTCTGGATGGATTGTATCAGCACATATTAAAAGCAGTTAGGGAAACGATAGCAGAGGCATTATTACACTATTACATATAAAAATTCAGCAGAAAAGGGAATAGTGCTGGAGCACTGGTGGACAGCTAATGTGATTCCTATATTTAAAAAGTCAGATAGAACAAGTCTAGGATACTACAAACCAGTTAGCTCAACGTCGGTGGTAGATAATGCAATCTTCACTCAAAGCTGTAATAGAGAAACATCTAGAAAATGAAAATATAATAAAGAGCAGTCAGTACAGATTTAATAAGGGAAGGTCATGCTTGACCAACCTTATTGAATTCTTTGAAGAAATAACAGAATGAGTTGACAAGAGTATGCAGTGGATGTAATATATTTGGATTTTCAAAAGGCCTTTGATAAGGTACCACATAGTAGAATCAAGACGAAGGTCATAACGTGTGGAGTCGGGGTCGAGAGCAGAAAGGATGGCAAGCTGGCCACAAAACAGAAAACAGAGAGTAGGGGTTAAGTGTAGTTACTCAGACTGGCAATTGTTGTTGCCAATTTAAGTGTATCTAAGGGTTAAGTCATGGCAGGAGAGCTCGGTCGGCTGTTATGCTCCTCCTGTACCATGTGGGAACTCAGGGACGACTCCGGTGTCCCTGACGACTGTGTGGCCAGGAAGTGTATCCACCTCCAGCTCCTGACTGTCCGCGTTGCGGAGTTGGAGCTGAGGGTGGATTCACTCTTGAGAATGATGTGAGTATCACGTGTAGCGAGTTGGTCGTACCGCAGGGAAAGGGTCCACAGCCAGATAGGGAATGGAAGACCAACAGGAAGAGCAGTGCAAGGAAGGTAGTGCAGGAGTCCCCTGTGGTCATCCCCCTGCAAAACAGATACACTGCTTTGGGCACTGTTGAGGGGGATGACTCATCAGGGGAGGGCAGCAGCAGCCAAGTTCATGGCACCATGGCTGGCTCTGTTGCACAGGAGGGCAGGAAAAAGAGTGGGAGAGCGATAGTGATAGGGGATTCAATTGTAAGGGGAATAGATAGGCGTTTCTGCGGCCGCAACCGAGACTCCAGGATGGTATGTTGCCTCCCTGGTGCAAGGGTCAAGGATGTCTCGGAGTGGGTGCAGGACATTCTAAAAAGGGAGGGAGATCAGCCAGTTGTCATGGTGCACATTGGTACCAACGACATAGGTAAAAAAAGGGATGAGGTCCTACGAAACGAATTTAAGGAGCTAGGAGCTAAATTAAAAAGTAGGACCTCAAAAGTAGTAATCTCGGGATTGCTACCAGTGCCACGTGCTAGTCAGAGTAGGAATCGCAGGATAGCGCAGATGAATACGTGGCTTGAGCAGTGGTGCAGCAGGGAGGGATTCAAATTTCTGGAGCATTGGAACCGGTTCTGGGGGAGGTGGGACCAGTACAAACCGGACGGTCTGCACCTGGGCAGGACCGGAACCAATGTCCTAGGGGGAGTGTTTGCTAGTGCTGTTGGGGAGGAGTTAAACTAATATGGCAGGGGGATGGGAACCAATGCAGGGAGACAGAGGGAAACAAAAAGGAGGCAAAAGCAAAAGACAGAAAGGAGATGAGGAAAAGTGGAGGGCAGAGAAACCCAAGGCAAAGAACAAAAAGGGCCATTGTACAGCAAAATTCTAAAAGGACAAAGGGTGTTAAAAAAACAAGCCTGAAGGCTTTGTGTCTTAATGCAAGGAGTATCCGCAATAAGATGGATGAATTAACTGTGCAAATAGATATTAACAAATATGATGTGATTGGGATTACAGAGACGTGGCTCCAGGATGATCAGGGCTGGGAACTCAACATCCAGGGATATTCAACATTCAGGAAGGATAGAATAAAAGGAAAAGGAGGTGGGGTAGCATTGCTGGTTAAGGAGGAAATTAAGGCAATAGTTCGGAAGGACATTAGCTTGGATGATGTGGAATCTATATGGGTAGAGCTGCAGAACACCAAAGGGCAAAAAACATTAGTGGGACTTGTGTACAGACCTCCAAACAGTAGTAGTGATGTTGGGGAGGGCATCAAACATGAAATTAGGGGTGCGTGCAATAAAGGTGCAGCAGTTATATGGGTGACTTTAATATGCACATAGATTGGGCTAACCAAACTGGAAGCAATACGGTGGAGGAGGATTTCCTGGAGTGCATAAGGGATGGTTTTTTAGACCAATATGTCGAGGAACCAACTAGGGGGGAGGCCATCTTAGACTGGGTGTTGTGTAATGAGAAAGGATTAATTAGCAATCTCGTTGTGCAAGGCCCCTTGGGGAAGAGTGACCATAATATGGTGGAATTCTGCATTAGGATGGAGAATGAAACAGTTAATTCAGAGACCATGGTCCAGAACTTAAAGAAGGGTAACTTTGAAGGTATGAGGCGTGAAGTGGCATGGATAGATTGGCGAATGATACTGAAGGGGTTGACTGTGGATGGGCAATGGCAGACATTTAGAGACCACATGGATGAACTACAACAATTGTACATTCCTGTCTGGCGTAAAAATAAAAAAGGGAAGGTGGCTCAACCATGGCTATCAAGGGAAATCAGGGACAGTATTAAAGCCAAGGAAGTGGCACACAAATTGGCCAGAAATAGCAGCGAACCTGGGGACTGGGAGAAATTTAGAACTCAGCAGAGGAGGACAAAGGGTTTGATTAGGGCAGGGAAAATGGAGTACGAGAAGAAGCTTGCAGGGAACATTAAGACGGATTGCAAAAGTTTCTATAGATATGTAAAGAGAAAAAGGTTAGTAAAGACAAACGTAGGTCCCCTGCAGTCAGAATCAGGGGAAGTCATAACGGGGAACAAAGAAATGGCGGACCAATTGAACAAGTACTTTGGTTCGGTATTCACTGAGGAGGACACAAACAACCTTCCGGATATAAAAGGGGTCGGAGGGTCGAGTAAAGAGGAGGAACTGAGGGAAATCCTTATTAGTTGGGAAATTTTGTTGGGGAAATTGATGGGATTGAAGGCCGATAAATCCCCAGGGCCTGATGGACTGCATCCCAGAGTATTTAAGGAGGTGGCCTTGGAAATAGTGGATGCATTGACAATCATTTTCCAACATTCCATTGCCTCGGGATCAGTTCCTATGGAGTGGAGGGTAGCCAATGTCACCCCACTTTTTAAAAAAGGAGGGAGAGAGATAACAGGGAATTATAGACCGGTCAGCCTGACATCAGTAGTGGGTAAAATGAAGAATCAATTATTAAGGATGTCATAGCAGTGCATTTGGAAAGAGGTGATATGATTGGTCCAAGTCAGCATAGATTTGTGAAAGGGAAATCATGCTTGACAAATCTTCTGGAATTTTTTGAGGATGTTTCCAGTCGAGTGGACAAGGGAGAACCAGTTGATGTGGTATATTTGGACTTTCAGAAGGCTTTCGACAAGGTCCTACACAAGAGATTAATGTGCAAAGTTAAAGCACATGGGATTGGGGGTAGTGTGCTGACATGGATTGAGAACTGGTTGTCAGACAGGAAGCAAAGAGTAGGAGTAAATGGGGACTTTTCAGAATGGCAGGCAGTGACTAGTGGGGTACCGCAAGGTTCTGTGCTGGGGCCCCAGCTGTTTACACTGTACATTAATGATTTAGACGAGGGGATTAAATGTAGTATCTTCAAATTTGCGGATGACACTAAGTTGGGTGGCAGCGTGAGCTGCGAGGAGGATGCTATGAGGCTGCAGAGCGACTTGGATAGGTTAGGTGAGTGGGCAAATGCATGGCAGATGAAGTATAATGTAGATAAATGTGAGGTTATCCACTTTGGTGGTAAAAACAGAGAGACAGACTATTATCTGAATGGTGACAGATTAGGAAAAGGGGAGGTGCAAAGAGACCTGGGTGTCATGGTACATCAGTCATTGAAGGTTGGCATGCAGGTACAGCAGGCGGTTAAGAAAGCAAATGGCATGTTGGCCTTCATAGCGAAGGGATTTGAGTACAGGGGCAGGGAGGTGTTGCTACAGTTGTACAGGGCCTTGGTGAGGCCACACCTGGAGTATTGTGTACAGTTTTGGTCTCCTAACCTGAGGAAGGACATTCTTGCTATTGAGGGAGTGCAACGAAGGTTCACCAGACTGATTCCCGGGATGGCTGGACTGACCTATCAAGAAAGACTGGATCAACTGGGCTTGTATTCACTGGAGTTCAGAAGAATGAGAGGGGACCTCATAGAAACGTTTAAAATTCTGACGGGGTTAGACAGGTTAGATGCAGGAAGAATGTTCCCAATGTTGGGGAAGTCCAGAACCAGGGGACACAGTCTAAGGATAAGGAGTAAGCCATTTAGGACCGAGATGAGGAGGAATTTCTTCACCCAGAGAGTGGTGAACCTGTGGAATTCTCTACCACAGAAAGTTGTTGAGGCCAATTCACTAAATATATTCAAAAAGGAGTTAGATGAAGTCCTTACTACTAGGGGGATCAAGGGGTATGGTGAGAAAGCAGGAATGGGGTACTGAAGTTGCATGTTCAGCCATGAACTCATTGAATGGCGGTGCAGGCTAGAAGGGCCGAATGGCCTACTCCTGCACCTCTTTTCTATGTTTCTATGTTAAGATGGGAAGTGGTGTTCCACAAGGATGATGCTGGGACCACTGTTCACCATTTACATAAACTATTTGGACTCAGGAATCAGAAGTACAATTTCAAAATTTGCTGACATCAAATCGGGGGGGGCGGGGATATATATTTAATACTGAAGCAGATTGCGAAAAAAATACATGAAAACTAATGAACTTGCAAAATGAGCATGTAATTGGCAAAGTATGATGTGGTGCATTGTGGTAGTAATAAGGAGGCAATATGCTGCTTGCAAACTAAGAATCTAAATGGGGTAGAAAAGCAAAGGGTTCTAGAGGTACAGATACACAAACCATGAAAAGGAGCAACACAGGTTAATAAGGCCACTTAAAAAGAAAACAAAGCACGAGTTCATTTCTAGAGGGATAGAATCGAAAAGCAGAGCAGTTTTGTTAAACGTTTATAGAACTTGGTTAGACCACACTAGGAGTATTACGAACATTTGTGGTCTCCATGTTATAATAATAATAATAGAGGGGCACTGGAGAAGGTGCAAAAAAGATTTACAAGGTTGATACCAGAATGGAGAGGTTCTACCCATCAGGAAATATTGAACAGAGAGATGTTTCCATTTGCAGGGGAAACCCAAACTAGGTGCCATAATTATAATCGTCACTAATAAATCCAATAGTGAATTGAGCAGGAATTTCCTTACTCAGCATGTGGTTAGAATGTGGAACAGTTGAGGCGAATAGCACAGATGCATTAATGGGGATGTTAGATAAACATATGAGGGAGAAGGGAATATTCATTAAGCTGATATTAGGTGAAGAGGGGTTGTAGAAGGCTCACGTGGAGCATGGTCCATTTGGGCTGAAAAGCCTGTTTCTGTGTTGTACATTCTATGTAATTCTATGTAACTGAACTTGTGTAGCATTATTTTCTCCCTGAATGTTGCATTAAACATCCCAGAGTCAGTGATTCTGGCAGGTAAAGAAAGCACATGTCCTTTTTGTTATGTATGAATAAAGTGTCTGACTGGATATTGTGAGCTGAAAGTAAAGTGTGACCGTAATCTTTTATTGCAGGTCTCCAGAGTGCCTCTCCAGCCTGTGAGGCCTCATTAAGTACCTGTGCTCCCAAGGGATTGTGGTATCCCTTGGGACTCCAGGGGATGAGCCCTCTGGTGGTTGTACAAGGTATACTCAAGTTTACTAACATAACAACACTCCCCCCCCCGCCGCCGCCCCCCACCCCTGCCTCCCCAAAGTCAACAGTGTAACTATTTACAAGTTGAGTCGATCCGGGACCTTTCTTTCCCTGGTTGATCGTTTCGGTGCAAATGCTGGTTTGGGTGAATCGTTTGTTGGGCCCTCGCTGGGCTGCTGTGTAGCTGGCCTTGCTGGGCTGCTTGGTGTGGAAAGAACTGCTGGGTTGCTGTGAGTGATGGGTTCTGCTTCGTGGCCAACCGCGGTGTCGGTTGCCACTGGTGTGTATGTTAAGGGGTCAAAGAAGGTATGATCCAAAGTTGGTTGCTCAGGATAGTCCGTGCAGGAAGTGTATCCTGCTGCAGCTCCTGACAGACCACATTGCAGCACTGGAGCTGTGCATGGATTCACTCTGGAGCATCTGCGATGCTGAGGATATCGTGAATAGCACATTTAGTGAGTTGGTCACACCACAGGCAAAGGTTACAAAGGCAGAGAGGGAATGGGTGACCAGCAGAAAGAGCAGTGGAAGGAAGGTAGCGCAGGGGTCCCCTGTGGTCATCCCCCTGTAAAGCAGACACACCGTTTTGGGTACTATTGGGGGGGATGACTCATCAGGGGAGGGCAGCAGCAGCAGCAGCAGCAGCCGCCAAGTTCATGCCACCATGGGTGGCTCTGCTACACAGGAGGGCAGGAAAAGAGTGGGAGAGCTATAGTGGCAGGGGATTCTATTGTAAGGGGAATAGATAGGCTTTTGAGGTCGCAACCGAGACTCCAGGGTGGTATGTTGCCTCTCTGGTGCAAGGGTCAAGGATGTCTCTGAGCGGCTGCAGGACATTTTGGAGGGGGAGGGTAAACAGCCAATTGTCGTGGTGCATATAGATACCAACGATATAGGTAAAAAATGGGATGAGGTCCTACAAGCTGAACTTAGGGAGCTAGGAGTTAAATTAAAAAGCAGGACCTCAAAAGGTAATAATTCTGGATTGCTACCAGTGCCACGTGCTTGTCAGAGTAGAAATAGCAGGGTACCTAAGATGAATACATGGCTTGAGGAGTGGTGGAGGAGGGAGGGATTCAAATTCCTGAGACATTGGAACGGTTCTGGGGGAGGTGGGACCAGTACAAACCGGACGGTCTGCACCTGGGCAGGACCAGAACCAATGTCCTAGGGGGAGTGTTTGCTTGTGTTTTTAGGGAGGGGTTAAACCAATATGGCAGGGGGATGGGAACCTATGCAGGGAGACAGAGGGAAGTAAATTGGGGGCAGAAGCAAAAGATAGAAAGAAGAAAAGTAAAAGTGGAGGGCAGAGAAACCCAAGGCAAAAATCAAAAAGGGCCACATTATAACAAAAGTGTAAAGGGACAAAGTGTGTTAAAAAGACAAGCCTGAAGGTTCTGTGCCTCAATGCGAGGAGTATTCTTAATAAGGTCGACGAATTAACTGCTCAGGCAGCCATTAACGAATATGATATAATTGGGATTACGGAGACATGGCTCCAGGGTGACCAAGGCTGGGAACTCAACATCCAGAGGTATTCAACATTCAGGAAGGATAGACAGAAAGGAAAAGGAGGTGGGGTAGCGTTGCTGGTTAAAGAGGAAATTAATGCAATAGTAAGGAAGGACATTAGCTTTGATGATGTGGAGTCTGTATGGGTAGAGCTGTGGAATACCAAAGGGCAGAAAATGATAGTGGGAGTTGTGCATAGACCACCAAACAGTAGTAGTGAGGTTGGGGACAGCATCAAACAAGAAATTAGGGATGCATGCAATAAAGGTGCAGCATTTATCATGGGCGACTTTAATCTACATACAGATTGGGCTAACGAAACTGGTAGCAATACAGTGGAGGAGGATTTCCTGGGGTGTATTAGGGATGGTTTTCCAGACCACTATGTCGAGGAACCAACGAGATGGCTGGCCATCCTAGACTGGCTGATGTGTAATGAGAAAGGACTAATTAGCAATCTTGTTGTGCAAGGCCCCTTGGGGAAGAGTGACCATAATATGGTAGAATTCTTTATTAAGATGGAGAGTGACACAGTTAATTCAGAGACTAGGGTCCTGAACTTAAGGAAAAGTAACTTCGATGGCATGAGACGTAAATTGGCTAGAATAGACTGGCGAATGATACTTAAAGGGTTGACGGTGGATAAGCAATGGCAAATATTTAAAGATCACATGGATGAACTTCAACAATTGTACATCCCTGTCTGGAGTAAAAATAAAACGGGGAAGGTGGCTCAACCATGGCTAACAAGGGAAATTAGGGATAGTGTTAAATCCGAGGAAGAGGCATATAAATTGGCCAGAAAAAGCAGCAAACTGAGGACTGGGAGAAATTTAGAATCCAGCAGAGGAGGGCAAAGGGTTTAATTAGGAGGGGGAAAATAGAGCATATGAGGAAACTTGTTCGGAACATAAAAACTGACTGCAAAAGCTTCTCCAGATATGTGAAGAGAAAGAGATTAGCAAAAACAAACGTAGGTCCCTTGCAGTCACAATCAGATGAATTTATAATGGGGAACAGAGAAATGGCAGACCAATTGAACAAATACTTTGGTTCTGTCTTCACGAAGGAAGATACGAATAACCTTCCGAAATCGTGGGGGACAGAGGATCTAGCGAGAAGGAGGAACTGAAGGAAATCCTTTGAGTCAGGAAATTGTGTTAGGGAAATTGATGGGATTGAAGGCCAATAAATCCCCAGGGCCTGATAGTTTGCATCCTGATAGTATTTAAGGAAGTGGCCCTAGAAATAGTGGATGCATTGGTGATCATTTTCCAACAGTTTATCGACACTGGATCAGTTCCTAGAGGGTAGCTAATGTAACACCACTTTTTAAAAAAGGAGGGAGAGAGAAAACGGATAATTATAGACCATCAGTAGTGGGGAAAATGTTGGAATCAATTATTAAAGATGAAATAGCAGCGCATTTGGAAAGCAGTGACAGGATCGGTCCAAGTCAGCATGGATTTTGTCATGTATCTTACATTATTATATATAACTGTATCCTAACATGCTATACATGACTGTAAGAACATATGACCTCTAACCACCAGCATACCTTACCACCAGGGGTGCACTTGCAAGAGATATGTATATAAGGACAGGTCTCAGGCAAGTGCAGCATTCCAGAGCTGTGAAATAAAGATGCAGGTCCAGAGTGACCTTGACTTCACTACATGCCTCGTGTGAATCTGTACTGAGGGGACAGGACTTTAGTGGCAACGAGTTACGGGATTGCAGAATCCATAGAATGGCGAACAACGGATCAGATGAAAAGGACAATGTGGGAGACAATTGGGAGGACTTTATAGAAAGGCTCCAGCAAAGCTTTGTAACCAAAGACTGGTTAGACGACGATAAGGCAGACAAGAGAAACATAGAAATTAGGTGCAAGAGTAGGCCATTCGGCCCTTCGAGCCTGCACCACCATTCAATAAGATCATGGCTGATCATTCACCTCAGTACCCATTTCCTGCTTTCTCTCCATACCCCTTGATCCCTTTAGCCGTAAGGGCCATATCTAACTTCCTCTAACGCCACACAAGTGCCAGGCAATGACTATTTGAAACAATCGAGAGTCTAACCATTGTCCCTTGATATTCAACGGCATTACTATCGCTGAATACTCCACCATCAACATCATGGTGGTCACCATTGAGCAGAAACTTAACTGGACCAGCCACATAAATACTGTGGCAACAAGAGGTCAGAAGCTGGGTATTCTGCGGCGAGTGTCTCACCTCGTGACTTGCCAAAGCCTTTCCACCATCTACAAGGCACAAGTCAGGAGTGTGATGGAATACTCTCCACTTGCCTGGATGAGTGCAGCTCCAACAACACTCAAGAAACTCAACACCATCCAGGACAAAGCAGCCCGCTTGATTGGCACCCCATCCACCACCTTCAACATTCATTCCGTCCATCACCGACGTACTGTGGCTGCAGTGTGTACCATCTACAAGATGCGCTGCAGCCGTCTTGGTTAATCCTTGCCACTGGACCAAGACCTAGTTCTGTCAAGCCCGAGCGGTGGCTGGCGTGCAATGGCCAGCAAACATTAAAAAATCTACGCACAGGCATCTTCCACCCTTTAACTTGTAGCTTAGGACCGGAAATATTAGGTCCTTCATTGAAACACCTGTGAATGCATCCCTCTTTGGCGCGGAAGCAAGTTATCCTCGATATGAGGGACCACCTATGATGATGTTGAAGATGATGCACTGCAGAAACTCACCAAGGATTTTTCGGCAGCACCTCCCAAACCCGCGACCTCCAACACCTAGAAGGACAACACCAGCAGGCGCATGGGTACAACACCACTTCCACATTCCCCTCCAAGTCACACACCATCCTGACTTGGAACTATATCGCTGTTTCTTCATCGTCGGTGGATCAAAATCCCACAACTCCCTCCCCAATAGCACTGTGGGAGTACCTTCACCACACGGACTGCAGCGGTTCAAGAAGGTGGCTCACCACCATCTTCTCAAGGGCAATTAGGGATGGGCAATAAATGCTGGTTTGGCCAGTGATGCCCACATCCCATGAATGAATTAAAAAAAAAATATTTCCAGCATTTTCTGTTTTTATTTGCTTCAAACATAATTGGCAGAGCTGCTGCCTTGTGGGTCTGCACTGGGAGCAGGCAAGGCAGGTTCTGCGGGACTCAAGTTAATGGCAGCCCATCTCTTGACCAGCTGTGGCTCGAAAACATACGCTTTAATGAAGAATCTGTTGGCACCCGAGAAACCAGCAAGCAAGTCGTTTGAAGAATTGAGCACACTGGTAAAAGACCACCTGAAGCCAGCGAGCAGCCTACACATGGCCAGACACAGGTTCTACAACTGCAGACGCTGTGTGGGCCAGAGCATACCCGACTTCGTGGCGGAACTTCGGAGGTTGCCTAGTTTATGTAGTTCTCCGATGAACTGAGGAGAGAAATGCTGAGAGACTTTTTCATTGAAGGAATAGGCCATGCAGGCATATTCCGAAAGCTCATAGAGACCAAGAACCTGACCTTAGAGGCAGCAGCACTGGTTGCACAGACATTCTTGGTAGGGAAAGAAGAAACAAGGTTGATTTACAATGCAGATACGACAACTAACGAAATATCGGAACAAGAAGTTCACAGCACTAAACAAGCTGCTACCCCCACACACAGACAAAACCGGGAGAACAGGCTCTCGACAGCAGGCAGAAGCCATCAAGGGCCACAGGAACGGCCGTTCACACCTCATCAACCCACAATGCGAGCAATCAACTACAAACTGAGAGAAGCTCAAGAGAGATCAGCCAGACGCAGCTCATTCTTTGGGAACACTTTGAACAATGGAACAGGTCTGTGCTGGAGGTGTGGGGGTGGGCACTCATCAAGGGGATGTCGATTTCAGCAGGCTGTTTGCAGAAATTGTGAAAATACAGGGCATTTGGCCCGCATGTGCAAAAAAAACGGCAGCTCAGCTAGTATACGAATCGGATGGGTCGGAAAGCAGACCAGAAGATGGTGGGGACAGTACCCGGGACACCGATGTACAGCGGGTCAACACGATCAATGGCCGCTGCTTCTACAACAGGACACCTCCTATAATAATGAGGGTCCTACTCAACGGGATATCTGTCAACATGGATCTGTCAACATGGAGCGAGTCAATCTCTCATGGGCGCTCAACAATTTGAACAATTGTGGCCGCATAAGAGACAGACCAAAACTCACAAGGGTCGACATCAAACTAAGAACCTATACCAAAGAAATCGTACCAGTCCTCGGCAGCGCCATGCTCTCTGTCACACACAAAGGGACAGTGAACCGACTTCCCCTGTGGATTGTCCCCGGAGACCCCCAGAAGCTGGCTGGCAAAACTAAACTGGAAATGGGATGATGTCCATGCCATGTCATTAGAGGAACGGACCTCCTGCTCAACAATTATAAAGCGATTTGAACATCTCTTTCAGCCAGGTGTGGGCACTTTCAAAGGGGCCAAAATCAAAATCTACATCACAAAGGATGCTAAACCGGTCCATCACAAGGCCAGAGCTGTACCCTATGTGATGAGGGAAAAGATTGAACATGAACTAGACAGGCTTCTGCGGGAAGGCATTATATCACCTGTGGAATTTAGCGACTGGGCAAGTCCCATCGTCCCAGTCGTGAAGCCTGATGGATCCGTACGAATCTGTGTGGACTACAAATCTACCATAAACAGAGTCTCCCTACAGGACCAGTACCCGCTGCCCAGAGAGGAGGACTTATTTGCCACATTGGCTGGAGGTAAACTTTTCTCAAAATTAGACTTCACATCTGCGTATATGACGCAAGAATTGACCGAGGAATCCAAGCTACTCACCACCATCAACACAAATCGAGGCCTTTTCATGTACAATCGATGCCCATTCGGCATCAGGTCGGCAGCTGCCATATTCCAGCGCAACATGGAGAGTCTGCTCAAGTCCATCCCGGGGACGGTTGTATTACAAGACGACATACTTATGACGGGCAGGGACACCGACTCCCACCTCCGTAATTTGGAGGAAGTACTAAAGCGGTTGGATCGGGTAGGCCTACGAGTCAAGAAATCCAAGTGCCTGTTTCTCGCACCCGAGGTTGAAATTTTGGGCAGAAGGATTGCCGCTGATGGAATCCGCCCATTAGAGTCCAAAACAGAAGCAATTCGCCTGGCACCCAGGCCCCGGAATGTCTCAGAACTACACGTCTTTCTTGGGCTACTCAATTACTTTGGGAACTTTATGCAGAACTTAAGCACATTGCTGGAGCCTCTCCACGTGCTACTCAGGAAGGGGTGTGATTGGTTTTGGGGGGACGCCCAGGAATGTGCCTTCAATAAGGCATGCAACCTTCTGTGTTCGAACAGTGTTTTGACTTTCTTTGATCCAGGTAAAAAGCTAGTTCTCACATGCAATGCGTCAGCATTTGGGGTCGGGTGCGTTTTGCAACATGTCAATAGTGCGGGCAAATTACAACCCATAGCTTATGCCTCCAGGTCACTTTCGCAGGCGGAGCGCGGGTACGGAATGGTAGAGAAGGAGGCGCTCGCGTGCGAGTACAGTGTCAAAAAGATGCACCAATATCTTTTCGAGGCCAAGTTCGCGTTAGAAACCGACCACAAGCCCCTCTCGTCCCTCCTATCCGAGAGCAAGGCAATAAACGCCAACGCCTCAGCGCGAATTCAACGGTGGGCACTCATGCTAGCGTCCTACGACTATACCATAAGGCACAGACAACTGTGCCGACACGCTCAGCAGGCTACCCCTGGCGACCACGGAAGGGTCTGATGAACAGGACTGAGAGATAGTCATGGCAATCAATGCCTTTGAGTCCACAGGTTATCCCATGACAGCTCGCCAAATCAGAGCCTGGATGGCCAGCGACCCCAAGTTATCCTTAGTAAAAAGATGTGTCCTAACTGGTGACTGGGCAGAGGCTCGCGATGCCTGCCCCGAGGAATTAAATTTCACAGGCGCATGCATGAGCTATCACTGCAAGCAGGCTGCCTGATGTGGGGCAGCCAGGTAGTTATGCCTCTGCGAGGTAGAGAGGCATTTGTCCGGGAGCTCCACCGCGAGCACCTGGGGATCGTTCTCATGAAGGCCATAGCCAGATCCCACGTCTGGTGGCCTGGTATTGACGCGGACTTGGAGCTCTGCGTCCGAAGATGCACCATTTGTGCCCAACTCAGCAATGCCCCCAGGGAGGCGCCACTGAGCCCCTGGCCCTGGCCTACCAAACCGTGGTCACGGGTGCACGTAGACTATGCGGGCCCATTCATGGGCAAAATGTTCCTCGTAGTTGTAGATGCATTTTCAAAGTGGATCGAATGCACCATTTTAAACTCGAGCACAACCTCCACCACTGTGGAGAGCCTCGCAACCATGTTTGCAACGCACGGAATCCCTGACATATTGGTCAGTGACAATGGTCCATGCTTCACCAGTGCAGAATTCCAAGACTTTATAAATCACGTCAAGATAGCACCGTTCAAGCCGGCCTCCAACGGCCAGGCGAAGAGAGCAGTGCAAATCATTAAACAAGGCATGCTTAAAATCCAAGGTCCCACGCTGCAGGGTCGCCTGTCGCGACTGCTGCTGACATACAGATCTCGTCCGCACTCATTGACTGGGATCCCCCCCGCGCAACTGTTGATGAAAAGGACTTTAAAAACAAGGCTCTCATTAATCCTCCCAGACATGCACGAAATCGTTGAGGCAAAACGCCGTAAGCTGACTGAGTACCATGACAGAAATTCGAGGGAGATGGAATGAGATAGGGGACAAAGTGTTTGCACTAAACTATGGCAGGGGTCCCAAATGGCTTGCAGGGACAGTAACAGGCAAGGAAGGAAACAGGCTACTGGTAGTACAAATGGACAATGGCAAAACGTGCTGGAGGCATGTAGACCAAGTCAAAAGCAGGTTTACCAACACTGCGGAACCAGAGGCAGACTACAATGTGGAACTCGCAGCACAGCTGGTGGACAGAAAGAGGGAACAACCTGAGGAAAGGGCAATCCCAACAGACAGCCCGGGCGAGTCAACAACAATCACACCAATCGAAACAGACAGCCCAGGCGAGATACCAGCAACCACACCCAAAGAAAAACAGACACCAAGGCAAACAACTAAACCACAACTCAGATTCTCCATGTGAGAGCGTAGACCACCTGAGAGACTGAACCTATAAAGACAATAAGACCTTGGGGGAGGGTGATGTCATGTATCTTACATTCTTATATATAACTGTATCCTAACATGCTACACATGACTACAATAAGATATGACCTGTAACCACCAGCATACCTTATCACCATACCTTATCATCATGGGAGCACTTGCAAGAGACAGGTATATAAGGACAGGTCTCAGGCAAGTGCAGCATTCCAGAGCTGTGAAATAAAGATGCAGGTCCAGAGTGACCTTGACTTCACTACATGCCTCGTGTGAATCTGTATTGAGGGGACAGGACTTTACAGATTGATGAAAGGGAAATCATGCTTTACAAATGTTCTAGAATTTTTTGAGGATGTAACTAGTAGAGTGGACAAGGGAGAACCAGTGGATGTGGTGTATTTAGACTTTCAAAAGGCTTTTGACAAGGTCCCACATAAGAGATTGGTGTGCAAAATTAAAGCACATGTTATTGGGGGTAATGTACTGACGTGGATAGAGAACTGGTTTGCAGACAGGAAGCAGAGAGTCGGGATCAACGGGTCCTTTTCAGAATGGCAGGCAGTGACTAGTGGGGTGCCGCAGGGCTCAGTCCTGGGACCCGAGCTATTTACAATATACATCAATGATTTAGATAAAGGAATCGAGTGTAATATCGGCAAGTTTACAGATGACACTAAGCTGGGTGGCGGTGTGAGCTGTGAGGAGGATGCTAAGAGGCTGCATGGTGACTTGGACAGGTTAGGTGAGTGGACAAATGCATGGCAGATGCAGTATAATGTGGATAAATGTGAGGTTATCCACTTTGGTGGCAAAAACGTGAAGGCAGATTATCTGAATGGTGGCAGATTAGGAAAAGGGGAGGTACGAGATCTGGGTGTCATGCTTCATCAGTCATTGAAAGTTGGCATGCAGGTACAGTAGGCGGTGAAGGAGGCAAATGGCATGTTGGCCTTCATAGCTATGGGATTTGAGTATAGGAGCAGGGAGGTCTTACTGCAGTTGTACAGGGCCTTGGTGAGGTGTCACCTGGAATATTGTGTTCAGTTTTGGTCTCCTAATCTGAGGAAGGACTTTCTTGCTATTGAGGAAGTGCAGCAAAGTTTCACCAGACTGATTCCCGGGATGGCAGGACTGACATATGAGGAGAGACTAGATCAACTCGGCCTGTATTCACTGAAGTTTAGAATGAGGGGATTGCACAGAAACATATAAAATTCTGATGGGACTGGACAGGTTAGATGTAGGAAGAATGTTCCCGATGTTGGGGAAGTCCAGAACCAGGGGTCACAGTGTAAGGATAAGGGGTAAGCTATTTAGGACCGATATGAAGAGAAACATCTTCACTCAGAGAGTTGTTAACCTGTGGAATTCTCTACCGCAGAGTGTTGTTGATGCCAGTTCGTTAGATATATTCAAGAGGGAGTTAATTTTGGCCCTTGTGGCTAAAGGGATCAAGGAGTATGGAGAGAAAGCAGGAAAGAGGTACTGAGGTGAATGATCAGCCATGATCTTACTGAATGGTGGTACAGGCTTTGAAGGGCTGAATGGCCTACTCCTGCACCTATTTTCTATGTTTCTATGTAAATCTGAGTTTGATTTGGTCCGGTGAATGAGTCCATTTGAAAGTTTGAACCAAAACACCCTGCTCCCCACTTTGGCCCCAATAGTGCCGTGAAGCCGCTTGCGACCTTGCCCATAATTCAATACAAATACAGGATCATTGATTTCAATTTCATGTGACACATTTCTTGAACTGCCTGCTCTCTATTTGTTTATGTAGATCAGGGTGAACTAACGAGAGCCTTGTCTTAAGTGCTCTTTTCATGAGCAGTTCAGCAGGTGAAATCCTAGTGAGCGAGTGGGGTTTTGTGCAGTAGCTAAGCAGAACTCGGGATAAGCGAGTCTGCAGTGAGCCTTCAGTTACCCTCTTCAAGCCCTGTTGATAGTTTGCACTGCTCTCTCTGCCTGGCCATTGGATGCTGGTTTGAACAGGGCAGATGTAACATGTTTGATCCCGTTACGGGTCATGAACTCTTTGAACTCTGCACTGGTAAAACATGTCCTTGTGAGCGACAACGGGCCATCAGGTAGACCATGCCTGGCAAACATGGCCCACAGGTTTTCAGCGGTGGCAGCGGACGTGCTTGCCGACATTATGTCACATTCAATCCACTTAGAGTATGCATCTACAACCACAAGGAATATTTTACTCAAAAATGTGCCTGCATAGTCGACATGGACCCTAGACCACGGTTTGGAGGGCCATGACCATAAACTTAGCGGCACCTCCCTGGGTACATTGTTTAACTGCGAGCACATATTACATCTGTGAACGCAGGACTCTAAGTCCGCATCGATACCGGGCCAGCATCATTACGATGCCTGGGTGGGTACTGTAGAGGTCATTGATTAAGGTGACTCTGCCCTTCTTGGGAACCACAACCCAATTGCCTCACAGAAGGCAGTCTCTGCCTGTATAGACATTTCATCATTGTGCCGTTGGTGCAGCTTTATCTCTTCCTTCATTTCCACTGCGACACTGGACCAGCTCCTGTGAAGCTCACAATTTTTAAAACATTTTTTACTAGGGACAATAAGGGGTCCTGGCTCGTCCAGTTTCTAATCTGTCAGGCTGTGATGGGTGATTGCTCACTCTCGAATGCTTCCATAACCATGACTAAATCTGCGAGCTGTGCCATTTCCACCCCCGTGGTGGGCAACGACAGCCTACTGAGAGCATCGACGCAGTTTTCTGTGCCTGGCCTGTGGCGGATGGCATAGTTGTATGCGGACAATGTAAGCGCCCACCTCTGGATGCGGGTCAATGCATTAATATTTATCCCCTTACTCTTGGAAAACAGGGACATTAGTGGCTTATGGTTCAATTCCAATTCAAATTTGAGACCACAGATATTGATGCATTTTCTTTACCCGATAGACACATGCTAACGCTTCTTTTTCAATCATGCTGCAGGCTCTCTCAGCCTTAGACAGACTCCTGGATGCATAAGCAACCGGTTGCAATTTCCCAGATTCATTTGCTTGTTGCAATACACCCGACGCCATACGACGACGCATCACGTTATCAAACGCTTACATGGATCATGTTATGTTTGGGCATAACAATTTTCTTGCTTTTACAAGGCGTTTTCTTGGCTTTTGTCCCAAACCCATTCGTCTCCTTTACACAGTAAGACATGCAGTGGTTCTAACAGTGTGCTGAGATCCAGTAAGAAGTTACCCAAGTAGTTCAGAAGTCCTAGAAACGACCGCAGCTCCATCACGTTCTGTGGCCTTGGTGCATTCTTGATTGCCTCCGTCTTCGAATTGGTGGGCCTGATGCCGTCAGTCGCCATTCTTCTCCCCAGGAATTCCACTTCAGGCGCCAGAAAAACGCACTTCGAGTGTTTCAACCTGAGCCCCATGCGGTTGAATCGACGAAAAACCTCATCCAGGTTCTGTAGATGCTCGTCTGTGTCCCGACCTGTAACCAAGATGTCGTCCTGGAAGACGACCGTGCAAGGGACCGACTTCGGTAAGCTTTCCATGTTTCTCTGGAATTTCACCGCAGCTGATCGAATTCCAAACGGGCATCTGTTTTAAATGAAGAGACCTTTGTGCGTGTTGATGCAGGTGAGGCCCTTCGATAATTCCTCCAGCTCCTGCGTCATGTAGGCAGAGGTCAAGTCCAGCTTTGTGAACGTCTTTCCTCCCGCCAGCATAGCAAAAAGGTCGTCAGCCTTTGGTAGCGGGTACTGATCCTGTAGGGAGAAGCGATTGATAGTTACTTTGTAATCACCACAGATTCTGATGGTGCCGTCTCCCTTGAGGAGGGGAACAATCGGACTGGCCCACTAGTTGAATTCGATTGCCGAAATGATGCCCTCTCGTTGCAGCCAGTCCAGCTTGATCTTTACCCTTTTCTCTCATCATGTACGGTACTGCTCTCGCCTTGTGATGGATGGGTCGCGCCCCCGGAATTAGGTGGAGCTGCACTTTTGCTCCTTGGAACTTCCCGATGCCTGGTTCAAACAATGAAGGAAACTTCTTTAAGACCTGGGCACATGAAGTGTCGTCAGCGGGCGCGAGCGCTCGGACGTTGTCCCAGTTCCAGCGTATCTTCCCCAGCCAGCTCCTGCTGAGCAGCGTGGGACCATCGCCCGGTACCACCCAGAGTGATAGCTTGTGCACCGCTCCATCGTAGGAGACCTTTACAGTAGCACTACCGATTACGGGAATCAGTTCCTTTGTGTAAGTTCTCAGTTTCGTGCGAATGGGAGTCAAGACTGGCCTTGAGGCCTTTCTGCACCACGATTTTTCAGAAGTCTTTTTGCTCATAATAGACTGGCTTGTGCCAGTGTCCAGCTCCATTCACACCGGGAGTCCATTTATTTCAACCTTCAGCATTATCGGAGACATTTTGTGGTAAATGTGTGCACCCCATATACCTCTGCCTCTGCCTCCTTGGTCTGAGGCTCTGGTTCGTCGTGATCCACTGTGGATCTGTCCTCCTCTGCAACATGGTGGTTTGCAGAATTAGCAGGGTTTGCAGCTTGCCTGCACATACATTGGAGGTGTCCCAGTGTTCCACAGCCCTTGCAAACGTACTCTTTGAAGTGGCATGAATGGAAACGATGATCATCCCCGCAGCGCCAACAAGGTGTTAGTGGCCTTGCATTCATCATCCTTGATGGTGGACTCAGACATCTGCGGACGTGCAGCTCCAGGCAAGTGGGGCCTGCCCTGTACATTGCGATTTGAAAACATCATCACTTTGTTCACAGTACTTATAGCAGCACTTGTGTGCTGAGAGATTTTCTTAGTATTGTCACTGGTGGCAATGAACGCTTGGGCTAAAGCTATGGCCTTACTCAAGGTTGGGGTCTCTACAGTCAAAAGTTTGCAGAGTATCATTTCATGGCCAAAGCCAAGTACGAAAAAGTCTCTGAGCACGTGCTCCAAATGTCATTCAGATTCGCAATGTCCTGCAAGGCGTCTTAGCTCGGCGACATAACTTGCTACTTCCTGGCCTTCAGACCTTTTGTAGGTATAGAACCGGTACCTCTCCATCAGAATGCTTTCCTTCAGGTTCAGATGCTCCCGGACCAGTGTGCACAAGTCATCGTACGATTTCTCTGGATTTCGCTGGAGCAAGCAGATTTTATGAGGCCATACAGTGGTGCCCCACAGTGAGGAGAATCGGCCTTCGTTTGGCAGTGTTTGCTTCTCCTTTCAGCTCATTGGCCATGAAGTATTGGTCGATTCGCTCCACGAAGGTTTCCCAATCAGCTCCCTTCGAAAATTTCTCCAGGATGCCCACTGCTCTCTGCATCGTTGGGTTCGTCATCTGTATCTCATCGCCAGTTGTTATTTATGAATAAATAGTCTGACTGGATACTGTGAGCTCAAAGTAAAGTGTGACCTTAGTCTTTTATTGCAGGTCTCGAGTGCCTCTCCAGCCTGTGACGCCTCCTTAAGTACATGTGCTCCCAAGGGATTGTGGGACTCCAGGGGATGAGCCCTCTGGTGGTTGTACAAGGTATATACAAATTTACATACATGACACTTTTTATGGGCATGTTCATTTAACGCTGAAGCTAAGCCTTATTGTTGGGGAACTTTCGTATTTATCTGATTAATGCTATACTTAGCCTGGGAGGGATTACCTGCAATAGGTGGGTAAATGTTTGTTCTCAAGCACAGTCATCCCTCATCTTGAAGATATTTCCATTAGAATAAACCTACAAGCAGCAGATTGATTTCTAACAGCAGATGCATCTTACTGGGATCAACTACTACTCTCCCGGTTGCTAGGAGCAAGAAAATCTAACTTCATTTGTCTCAAAACCAACCCCAGCAGCACAAATGCGATTGCATTGAATGGGACTGTCCAACTGGTGCTGAAAGAGAGAGTAAAAATTTTTTTTTTTTTTTTTTTTTTTTAAATCGCACAGTAGTCAATCTAGTGGATGACTACGAACAGACAATTTCAATCAACAAAGAGAAACCTTTGTCTGTTTGCAGGCCAGGAGTACAATTAACCCGAGTTGCTGGATTGCCTCCTCGATACAGTACTAAACATGTCAACAGGTGTATACTGTTTGATGAATGGATGTACTTGGGAAGGGGATGAACCCATGGAGTTATTGTTTTGGCAAGCTTTTTTTAAAAAAAGTGTAAAGCAATTTCAAAATAGAACAGTAAACTCTCACCAGATGAACAAGTCAATTTCTCAGTTTTTCAACTTATAACACTGACTTCTAATTCCACGTTTGAAGTATCACAAATCGAGCTTGCAAATAGAAATGCGTGTCATGTGAAATGATGAGCTATACTCTACTGTTAATCTGTTATTTGACAGATTCATCACTTGTGGTGTCAGGGACAATTGTCCTTGCCCATTACATTCTTTACTCAGCCATATATGCTGACTGCGTGCTTTTATTTTGCAGGGAAATGTTCTTGGCTTCACTCTGACAATGCTGAGGCACAAATAGGCTATTGTAATCTGATCTGATAAAACAGTAAATCAACTGGGATATGGGCAAACAGTGCTTCATTTAGCATAGCAAGGCAAGACACTTTTCAAGTAATAGTACAGGCTACCCTTTGTACTATGACAAACTTATATATACACCTCACATCAACTTCAAGTCAATGGGCGTGTGCTCTAGTTGTCTAATCTCAGTGCAGCACCACAAAAACCACAATTCATCTTATTGTGCACACTGCTGTTCAAAACCAGTGCAAAAACAAAAAGGCATGGACTATATAATGTTTAGCTAAAACATGTACGCCATACATTTGATTTTATTTGTAGAATCTCCAAAAGCCAATTAGCTAAATTCACAAATAATTAGCCTTCTGTGGCAAACTCATCATAAAAGTTCCATTTTGCAAGATGCGGTGAATTACAGAATTAAGAAAATCCAATGTCAAGGGTTAGATTATTAAAGCCGGTGGAAAAAAATGTTTCGCTAGCCTGAGCTGGATTCTGAAGTGAAGTAGGAGCAAGAGCGAAAGAAGATATTACAAAAAACAAAGAGAATTCTGTTCTCTTCCCAACAGGACCCTAATCTGGCCACAGTAGTTCATAGAATGATAGAAGTGCGAGCTTGTAGGGGAGAGATTTGACCAGCAATTATCATGGAAATTCAGGAAATACATTATTTGCTGTAATATGAAAGATGCATTATTTAAACCCGTGGCTTTTTAAAAAAAAAAAGGGTGGAAAGAGGTGGATAGTCCAATAAAGAAACCATCATTCCTGTCAATCATGCAATCATTTATTTCACAATATGACAGCCAATTCTTGTATTACTCCAGTAGATTAGTCAAAGTGTGGACATGATTGGGTCTGTGGATATGCCACAAGATAAACTTTCCAATTCTTGCAATCTCAGGTGAATTGTGCAGCTACATATACTGTTATTTGAAATGGGCAGAAAGATGACTTAAAATAATAGGTCAGCTAAATAAACCAGATAAGTTACACACTTCAGTAGTCTTGGCAACGAACACAATAATAATGTATTCAGTTTGTGGCCAGAGTTTGAAAGCAGCATAAAAATAAATAATCTGATTTCCAGCAGATTTTTCCACTATCCCAGAAGGCATTCCACCCACGGCACAGTTAGGAGGGGATTTATTGCATGCAAAGAAAAATGGCTGCCTTTCAAAGACTCACCTCATTTCGGACGATTAACTGTTTGCAGAATTTAGATTAGAGGCACACCAACTTCAGTACGATTACACTACCAAAAACTGTTGTCCTTGGTTCCTCATCGTGACAAATAGTATCAAAATAGTCACAAACAAAATCTAGTTGTGTTGTCAAAGCACCAAAATATACAAATTCCCTACCAAAACAGATGCTTAAAACTCAATTTTTGTGAGAATATTAAAATATAGTAATTGCAAGTTTATGATGCTCATTTTACATTTTTGGCCACATCTCCAGTTCATTCAACAACAACAACAACAACTTGCATTTATATAGAAACATAGAAAATAGCACCTTTAATGTAGTGAAATGTCCCAAGGCGCTTCACAGGAGTATTAAAAGATAAAACAATTTGACACTGAGCCGCATAAGTAGAAATTAGCGCAGATGACTAAAAGCTTGATCAAAGAGGTATGTTTTAAGGAGCGTCTTAAAGGAGGAAAGAGAGTTAGAGAGACGGAGAGGTTTAGGCAGGGAGTTCCAGAGCTTGGGGTCTAGGCAGAAGGCACGGCCACCAATGATTGAGCGGTTATAATCAGGGATGCTCAAGGCAGAATTAGAGCAGCACAGACATCTCAGGGGTTGTGGGCTTGAAGGGATTACAGATTTAGGGTGGGGCGAGACCATGGAGGGATTTGAAAATAAGGATGAGAAGTTTGAAATCGAGGCGTTGCTTAACCAGAAACCAATGTAGATCAGCGAGCACAGGGATGATGAGTGAACGGGACTTGATGCGAGTTAGGACACAGACAACAGAGTTTTGGGTCACCTCTAGTTTACATAAGGTAGAATGTGGGAGGACCAACCAGAAGTGCGTCGGAATAGTTAAGTCCAGAGGTAATAAAGGCATGGATAAGGGCTTCAGACAAGTATTGGGATTTTTAGCTAATTTCCCCTCTTCCCCCCCAACAAACCATATAAAGAATTAAAAGTTAAGGTAATTCCTCAATAAACATCAAATGCATTTTCTGGAGGCAATGTGCCTAGCAACTGAATTGTAAAATTCTTGCGTCTTCACCTTCAGACAAGTCAGTCAGTCAGGTTTTACACTCTGACACATTTATTGTCTACAACAACTACAAAATGGAAGGTTCATTTTGCAAAATATAAAAGCACTTCACTTCTAGAAACTGTATTGCCATTTCAGAAAATATGTCCATAAATCCCCATCCCTGCTCTACAGTTATTATTTTCTAATAATTTCATATGGCATAGTTTCGTTCCTGATTTTTACTAGAGAAAACCAACTTTGAAATACAAGTCATTCATCCTCCAGGAATCCTGGCCATACAAACAGTTTGGCACAGACTGATATTCTCTCTCCTGTTCCATCCAAGAGGGACCTTTTTTCTTTTTAAAGCTGGAGTTTGACTGCCAGTGCTTGTTTCATATTGTTATTTGGTGCTTGAGAGTCCTACTACCCCACTAGCTCTGTGTGAGCGTACTTAAAGGCATGCACAGCCGACGTCTGCGAGCCAGTGTTCACAATACCAGTGATGGTTTTAACCTTAGTAATGAAGTGATCATCATCCTGGCTCTACTTTTTAAAATCAGTCCAGCTTTCTTCCTCTCCTGTGCCCAGCGATACACGAGGCAACTTATTTCTTCCAGTCCTTTTACATGCAACAGAGCATGCTATGGGTTATTTTCCATAACGATGATCCTTTTTTCACGTGGGTAGATCATTAGCCTAACCAGGTCAGCTTTATTAGCTGTTTTTGAAGTACAGATTCTGCATCAGTGCAATGCAAAACCCACATTTAACTAAGTTTTCAGTTTTATTTTGCCATTTATTTTTGCTGGTTTTCAGTGTATCTTGGCTATCTTGTGCATTGCACTATTTTGAGGCTCCCCTCTCCTCCCAGTGCTTTCCCATTCAGGAAATAAAAGGGAAAATACTGCAACAAATATAAACCTTACTCGCATCACCAGGCTATCTGCAATCAGTCCACAGGACAAGAACAGGCGGCCATTAATTTGACTGTAAATGACATTTTCGTGCAATAATTTCCTCATTATTTTGGACAAAACACAGTAATCCAACCCAACTTCAAAATTAAAATCAGACAAATTATTTACACATTCTAAGAATGCTTTGAGGTTTTTTGGTGTTAATAGTTAAAAAAAAATTTAAACTCAGGATTTTGCTCATTTAATAGAAAAACCTATAAAGTTTATGGGTAGAAATCCACCCGCCAGAAACCTGGTGCACCTACCGTTTTCAAAGTGTTATTACCCTCGCGTCAGACGAGGTAATGGGGGCGGAAGTGCGATGGCAAGTACTCTCAAGAGGTGGAAGTGGGGGTGGGACTGAGTCTTCGCTGTTGTCAGTCAGCGGCGGAGCGGTGCTGATGTCAATGTGCATGTGCGTCACCCCGTCTCTCCCCTCATATTGGGCTCAAGTTTTGGCCTGAGTGGCTCCTAATTTTTTTGGAGCAACTAGTTTAGAATGGAGCATCTTAGAATTCTCGGCATTTAGTTTGCTCCAGTTCTCGTGAGTTAGAATATTTTCATTTTAGAACATATTTTTTTTTCCAAAAGGGGGCGTGTCCAGCCACTTACACCTATTTTGCAAGTTTAGGCAGCGAAAACTTACTCCAAACTAACTTAGCATGGAGTAAGTGTAGATTTTTGTACGGTCAGAAAAACCTTGCCTATACTTATAAATCATGTGTAGGGAATGAGAGATGGGGGGGAGGGGAGGGGGGGGAGAATTTACAAACATTAAACACTTCACTTTTACAAATAAAGAGCCATCATCAATAATAAATTAACCAATGAAATCAATCAAAAAAATGTTTTTAAATCAATAAATAAAAAATTATTTCTACTCACCTACTGCAGCACCGGGAGCCCTCCAACAGCATGCTGGGACGCCCCCCCCCACCGCGCCAGTGCAGCGAGGGGTGGGGGGAAGAGAGGGGGGGTGAGGGGGCGGAAGGGAGAGGAGGGGAGGGGGAGGGAGAGGAGGGGAGGAGGGGGAGGGAGAGAGAGGAGGGGAGGAGGGGGAGGAGGGGGAGGGAGAGAGAGGAGGGGAGGGGGGAGGGAGGAGGGAGGGAGAGAAGGGGAGGGGGAGGGAGAGGGAAGGAGGGAGGGAGAGTAGGGAGAGAGAGAGAGAGAGAGAGAGAGAGGGAAGGGGAGAGACAGAGACAGAGATCAAGAGGAGGGAGGGCGAGTAGGGGGAGGGAAGGAGGGAGGGCGAGTAGGAGGAGGGAAGGAGGGAGGGAGAGTAGGGGAGGGAGAGAGGGAGGGAGAGTAAGGGGAGGGAGAGAGGGAGGGAGAGTAGGGGGAGGGAGAGAGGGAGGGAGAGTAGGGGGAGGGAGAGAGGGAGGGAGAGTAGGGGGAGGGAAGGAGGGAGGGAGAGTAGGGGGAGGGAAGGAGGGAGGGAGAGTAGGGGGAGGGAGAGGGGGAGGGAGAGAGGGAGGGAGAGTAGGGGGAGGGAGAGAGGGAGGGAGAGTAGGGGGAGGGAGAGAGGGAGGGAGAGTAGGGGGAGGGAGAGAGGGAGGGAGAGTAGGGGGAGGGAGAGGGGGAGGGAGAGTAGGGGGAGGGAGAGGGGGAGGGAGAGTAGGGGGAGGGAGAGGGGGAGGGAGAGTAGGGGGAGGGAGAGGGGGAGGGAGAGAGGGAGGGAGAGTAGGGGGAGGGAGAGAGGGAGGGAGAGTAGGGGGAGGGAGAGAGGGAGGGAGAGTAGGGGGAGGGAGAGAGGGAGGGAGAGTAGGGGGAGGGAGAGAGGGAGGGAGAGTAGGGGGAGGGAGGGAGGGAGGGGGGGTAGGGGGAGGGAAGGAGGGAGGGCGGGTAGGGGGAGGGAAGGAGGGCGCGGGGGTGGGAAGGAGGGCGCGGGGGTGGGAAGGAGGGCGCGGGGGTGGGAAGGAGGGCGCGGGGGTGGGAAGGAGGGCGCGGGGGTGGGAAGGAGGGCGCGGGGGTGGGAAGGAGGGCGCGGGGGTGGGAAGGAGGGCGCGGGGGTGGGAAGGAGGGCGCGGGGGTGGGAAGGAGGGCGCGGGGGTGGGAAGGAGGGCGCGGGGGTGGGAAGGAGGGCGCGGGGGTGGGAAGGAGGGCGCGGGGGTGGGAAGGAGGGCGCGGGGGTGGGAAGGAGGGCGCGGGGGTGGGAAGGAGGGCGCGGGGGTGGGAAGGAGGGCGCGGGGGTGGGAAGGAGGGCGCGGGGGTGGGAAGGAGGGCGCGGGGGTGGGAAGGAGGGCGCGGGGGTGGGAAGGAGGGCGCGGGGGTGGGAAGGAGGGCGCGGGGGTGGGAAGGAGGGCGCGGGGGTGGGAAGGAGGGCGCGGGGGTGGGAAGGAGGGCGCGGGGGTGGGAAGGAGGGCGCGGGGGTGGGAAGGAGGGCGCGGGGGTGGGAAGGAGGGCGCGGGGGTGGGAAGGAGGGCGCGGGGGTGGGAAGGAGGGCGCGGGGGTGGGAAGGAGGGCGCGGGGGTGGGAAGGAGGGCGCGGGGGTGGGAAGGAGGGCGCGGGGGTGGGAAGGAGGGCGCGGGGGTGGGAAGGAGGGCGCGGGGGTGGGAAGGAGGGCGCGGGGGTGGGAAGGAGGGCGCGGGGGTGGGAAGGAGGGCGCGGGGGTGGGAAGGAGGGCGCGGGGGTGGGAAGGAGGGCGCGGGGGTGGGAAGGAGGGCGCGGGGGTGGGAAGGAGGGCGCGGGGGTGGGAAGGAGGGCGCGGGGGTGGGAAGGAGGGCGCGGGGGTGGGAAGGAGGGCGCGGGGGTGGGAAGGAGGGCGCGGGGGTGGGAAGGAGGGCGCGGGGGTGGGAAGGAGGGCGCGGGGGTGGGAAGGAGGGCGCGGGGGTGGGAAGGAGGGCGCGGGGGTGGGAAGCAGGGCGCGGGGGTGGGAAGCAGGGCGCGGGGGTGGGAAGCAGGGCGCGGGGGTGGGAAGGAGGGCGCGGGGGTGGGAAGGAGGGCGCGGGGGTGGGAAGGAGGGCGCGGGGGTGGGAAGGAGGGCGCGGGGGTGGGAAGGAGGGCGCGGGGGTGGGAAGGAGGGCGCGGGGGTGGGAAGGAGGGCGCGGGGGTGGGAAGGAGGGCGCGGGGCTGGGAAGGAGGGCGCGGGGCTGGGAAGGAGGGCGCGGGGCTGGGAAGGAGGGCGCGGGGCTGGGAAGGAGGGCGCGGGGCTGGGAAGGAGGGCGCGGGGCTGGGAAGGAGGGCGCGGGGCTGGGAAGGAGGGCGCGGGGCTGGGAAGGAGGGCGCGGGGCTGGGAAGGAGGGCGCGGGGCTGGGAAGGAGGGCGCGGGGCTGGGAAGGAGGGCGCGGGGCTGGGAAGGAGGGCGCGGGGCTGGGAAGGAGGGCGCGGGGCTGGGAAGGAGGGCGCGGGGCTGGGAAGGAGGGCGCGGGGCTGGGAAGGAGGGCGCGGGGCTGGGAAGGAGGGCGCGGGGCTGGGAAGGAGGGCGCGGGGCTGGGAAGGAGGGCGCGGGGCTGGGAAGGAGGGCGCGGGGCTGGGAAGGAGGGCGCGGGGCTGGGAAGGAGGGCGCGGGGCTGGGAAGGAGGGCGCGGGGCTGGGAAGGAGGGCGCGGGGCTGGGAAGGAGGGCGCGGGGCTGGGAAGGAGGGCGCGGGGCTGGGAAGGAGGGCGCGGGGCTGGGAAGGAGGGCGCGGGGCTGGGAAGGAGGGCGCGGGGCTGGGAAGGAGGGCGCGGGGCTGGGAAGGAGGGCGCGGGGCTGGGAAGGAGGGCGCGGGGCTGGGAAGGAGGGCGCGGGGCTGGGAAGGAGGGCGCGGGGCTGGGAAGGAGGGCGCGGGGCTGGGAAGGAGGGCGCGGGGCTGGGAAGGAGGGCGCGGGGCTGGGAAGGAGGGCGCGGGGCTGGGAAGGAGGGCGCGGGGCTGGGAAGGAGGGCGCGGGGCTGGGAAGGAGGGCGCGGGGCTGGGAAGGAGGGCGCGGGGCTGGGAAGGAGGGCGCGGGGCTGGGAAGGAGGGCGCGGGGCTGGGAAGGAGGGCGCGGGGCTGGGAAGGAGGGCGCGGGGCTGGGAAGGAGGGCGCGGGGCTGGGAAGGAGGGCGCGGGGCTGGGAAGGAGGGCGCGGGGCTGGGAAGGAGGGCGCGGGGCTGGGAAGGAGGGCGCGGGGCTGGGAAGGAGGGCGCGGGGCTGGGAAGGAGGGCGCGGGGCTGGGAAGGAGGGCGCGGGGCTGGGAAGGAGGGCGCGGGGCTGGGAAGGAGGGCGCGGGGCTGGGAAGGAGGGCGCGGGGCTGGGAAGGAGGGCGCGGGGCTGGGAAGGAGGGCGCGGGGCTGGGAAGGAGGGCGCGGGGCTGGGAAGGAGAGGGGGGGGGTGGGAAGGAGAGGGGGGGGTGGGAAGGAGAGGGGGGGGGTGGGAAGAAAGAGGGGGGGAGAAAGAGGAGGGGGGGGAAAAGAGAGGAGCGGGGAGAGGCTGAACGGTCTTGGCCGGGCCGTCAGGGAGGGTTTTGGCCTAGCCAGTGACCTGGCACCCAAGAGAGGGTGCCAGGCTACATGTTGGCGGCTCAGCCAAACCTGGGGCCATAATTGTCTGGACGATTGGCAAGTCAGCCGGCAAAAAAAAAACCATGTTGGCCGCAGCATTCCCCCCTTCCCTTGAAGGGCCGCCGTGCTGCCATGGCTCAGTGAAAAGAAGGTGCACCGATAGAAAAGGTTGTCGGGGGCATCGCGAGGCTGATTATAGATTTTTCCAGCTAAATTTCTCAGGGGATGCTATGGAGGTGCGGGAGATCGGCGGAGTGCCCTTTGATGACGCACTTAGGACGGTCGGCAGCAGTGGGGCGGAAGTGGGGACTGCCAGAAAAATCCGAGAAGTGAATTTCGATCGTGGCGGCCACTGAACTGGAAGTCGCCGGCCGCTCGACTCCGTCGCCTGGCCGCTGCTTTCTGGCGGTAAGTCGCCTTTTTGGGAGGCTGAATTTCAGCCTCTAATAGCTTACTGAACACAAAATCTAATTTTTTTGAATACTCTCCTCAGTGACACAAATATTTAGACTTTTGCTGCTAAAAGCATCAAGAAGTACAGCATTTCCTATACTATTTGTATTTGCAAAACTACCTGTGATTCAGTTGAAAAGTCTTCCAAATACTCTTGCAAATGCCTCCCAAGGATGAAGATTTCACTATTGTTTCCCAGTTTTCACATTGCACTCGATTGCAATAACATTGCTGTCATCGTATTGTTTTACACCCTCTTCACTTGTCACGTGTGTTGCAGATGCTCTAGTTTGCAAGAGGATTTATTAGCTATTTATCACCTAGCAAAACCTCAAATAGGGTAATAATCCCAGATGACCTTTGCCCCCGTCACACTAATTTGAACTACAAGGCTAGCTTGTTCAGTCATTAAAGAAAAGTACTTGCTGTCTATTTGAACTAATAATTTTCTATGGCAGCAGTGAAAATAAGGTGGTTTCTCACTAAAAACCTGCAAGAGTTGCCATCAAACTGTCAAACCATTTTTGCATCGACGATCTACAATAGCTAACCTTTATACTGATGCACACTGGTTTTGTTGGTAGGTTGAGTACAATGAGGCCCCAATCCGGTTAGATTGGTACCAGAAGTTCCTTATTCTTGCTGTACTGGACAGAATATATCGTGACCAAACCTACATGTCATTAACTGTTGCCCAGCCTTCAGCATTATTTATTTTGAAATGGGTAAGGGAAGGTACTTACTGGCAGAACTGGGATAAGGAGGATCAAGTTTTTAAAGGATTTCATGCTTTATGTTTGCTAAGCCGGTGAAAAATTGCCTGGTTGTTTTTCTTCCCGATCAGAGTGTGAAGCCTAGCAGAGAACCTCATCGATTATATCTGTCTAAACATTCAAAGCCCCGAGTAGGAGGAGGGTGTTTAGAAAAAAAAACACTCCTGCTGAGATCAAATGCCCATCAACCACCCAACATTGAAAAAAGATGAGTTCATTCAGTGTCAAAATAAAATCAAATGAATGACAAAGAAATGAAGCTACACAAAATGTTGTTACAATCATTCTGAACCACATGTTCTTGACAATGAGAATTTGAGATTAGTTAGTGTGATGAGAATACAAGTTTGCTTTTTTAAAGTAACAAGTTAAAAACTATGGATATTATTTTCCCTCCAAATCAATAATAAACGTATTCAGGATTAGGTAACTAATTATACAGTTTATACAATCCCTTATATGTCTACTGGCTCTGGAAAATACAAATCTACTGAACGAACATTTAAGAAATGTTTGTTCATGGAAATTTGAATGCCTATTTGACATCTGATGTAGTCAACACAATTGTAGAATATTTTAGCATTCAATGCAGTACTACAAAATTGGGCAAGTCAGAATAGTTCTGGATTTGAAATTAATCGTTTACCTCAGAATTTCTTAATTCAACATCAATCTTTGGTGAAAGGTACTTCACTGAAGCCAACTGATAATTAATGAGCTTGGCCAAATTATTTAACTAATTAAGCTGCGGTATGTTTATTTAAATCTACTATGCTAACAAAACCAGAATTCAATTTTCTGCTAATTAAGTACAAGTAAAAGCTACGAAGGGAGATTAATTGACAAAGTATGCATGCTTAAGAGCTGCTTACAGATTAGAACTGGATGTTGCACAGTACATTTTCACAGCTAAGCACGGTGTCTCCCTCAACATTAGTTTAATTTCCATACTGGCATGAATGACCGTCACTTGACTACTGAAACGTAATATTAATTTCCAATCGTGTTAAATCAATGTCTTACACAACATGAAGAATTTACTACCTGGAGCAATACACAATTGTCTGAATGTCAAGCATAGTTCCTTGCGAAAGTGAATCTGTTTCTTCTAAATTATTACAACTTGACAGGATTGCAAAAGTTATCTATTTTAATATTAATATTCTTCACAATATATTCCTGATTTCATCTCCCCTAAAGAATAAGCATTCTAACCATAATGCACAGGTTCATTAGCTAGCCAACCAATGTGATGTTCCATTGTTTGTTAGCTGTGGTAGCGAGTTCATCGAATCTGCTCTATATTATCTGCTTTCATATTAAAGCGCCAGACTGCAAGGAATGAGAATATGCAGCAATATCTACCGAGGTGAAGCATGAGTAGCTACCTCACTTTTTAATGATTAACCCCTTCCCCACCCAGAGAAACCTAAAGGCAAAACTAAATGTAATTTTATTCTCGCCGCAGAATTGAACCGGAAACCAGCTCGTTAAAGATCTGCACTTAGTGAGAAATTTTAAAAGCCTTACACTATACTTGCTACCACAAAGTTATCTTTCCCACAAATATGCACTGATGTACAATGCCTCCAAGGAGTAGGTTACTCCTACTTAATGACAGTATCTAGAATATCAATTGCTCTCCCTGCAGGTGTATTTCTTGGGAATTGACTGCATACTGCTTTTGTTTACGAGGGTGGCTGTAATATGGATTTCTTTCTGCATTTGTACAATGTCAATATTTAGCCTTGATGGAATGGAGGCAAATCACACTAACCACAGATTTCAATAACAAGGCAACAAGCAGCACCAATTTGAGATGTTAACACAAAAGGTGCAGAAATAAAAACATTACTGATTGCTCCATTATTTACTTTCACAAAATTGCAAAGCAATTTCAGACAGGCTTGTGACAAGTGGCTGAAACGCAGGACATTTCAATGGAAAATGACAATAACTTGTTTAATAGTACAAGCATATTCCATCCCAATTCCATGCCATTAAATGGAAAAAGTGCATTTAAAAAAAAGAAAAACATGAGGAATATTCAATTGTTATCTGGCAAAGAACAGTGCATAACACAGAACAATCAGCTACATGTACAAGAAAAGATGGCTGGAGTCTGGGTAAGTGGTTGCAGGTTATATCCAGTTGAATAGCAACAGTTAATAAATTCAAACATAATTGTTGACTTTCTGTGACGAAGGTTAGCTCTGGGGAGTTGCTGATGGCCTGAATGCTTGCATTACGGTATTATGAGTGTACTGGAAACATAGAAACATAGAAACATAGAAAATAGGTGCAGGAGTAGGCCATTCGGCCCTTCTAGCCTGCACCGCCATTCAATGAGTTCATGGCTGAACATTCAACTTCAGTACCCCATTCCTGCTTTCTCGCCATACCCCTTGATCCCCCTAGCAGTAAGGACCTCATCTAACTCCTTTTTGAATATATTTAGTGAATTGGCCTCAACAACTTTCTGTGGTAGAGAATTCCACAGGTTCACCACTCTCTGGGTGAAGAAGTTCCTCCGCATCTCGGTCCTAAATGGCTTACCCCTTATCCTTAGACTGTGACCCCTGGTTCTGGACTTCCCCAACATTGGGAACATTCTTCCTGCATCTAACCTGTCTAACCCCGTCAGAATTTTATATGTTTCTATGAGGTCCCCTCTCATTCTTCTGAACTCCAGTGAATACAAGCCCAGTTGATCCAGTCTTTCTTGATAGGTCAGTCCCGCCATCCCGGGAATCAGTCTGGTGAACCTTCGCTGCACTCCCTCAATAGCAAGAATGTCCTTCCTCAGGTTAGGAGACCAAAACTGTACACAATACTCCAGGTGTGGCCTCACCAATGCCCTGTACAACTGTAGCAACACCTCCCTGCCCCTGTACTCAAATCCCCTTGCTATGAAGGCCAACATGCCATTTGCTTTCTTAACCGCCCAAAAGACAATGGAAAACATTTTAAACTAGTTTCCTACCAAGGTTATGTGATGTTAAACTTGTATACATGAAATGCATCACATGGCAAAGTAATCAGTAGACACTAGAAAGCTTTAACCAAAACGTTCCAAATCATATTTCATTGTTTTGATCAAGAGCCCCACTGCAATTGTAAATGTGATTGCCATATTCAGGTTTGACTAAAAAGTATTGTCAGTTAATTTACAATATACACCACAGGCACCATATTGAGGGTAGGTAGATAGGTAATATCCTTGAATGAGTGTTTGAAAAGGTTATTTAAAAGTAAAACTGATTAACGCTGGATTCTTGTTCCCAAAAACATCACAATAGACCATCATCCAACACAAAACTAAAATGTAATTGACAGATTTTCATTAGGCAAAGGTATTAAGGGATATGGAACCAAGGCGGGTAAATGGAGTTAAGATACAGATCAGCCGTGATCTAATTGAATGGCGGAACAGGCTCGAGGGGCTGAAAAGCCGATTCCTGTTGCTATGTAAACAGTTTAGGTTCAATACTCTCCAAAAATTATTTTACTTTTGATACCAATTTCTTACTTGAAATAGCATTTAACAATTACAAATACAATTTTCTAAAAATGGAAGCAGAACTAGGGGGTTAGGGGATTTTAATATAACTCGGGTTGCAATTATACTGCCACTTTCACATTTATGCAAAGTGGTTTTGGTTGTCGACCAAATACACTAAAACCCTGAAGATGGAGATTGGCCATTCCAACCACTACAAATGCTAGTGTTAGAGGTCTGACTGATGTAAATTTGTCAAATATTCTCATTTGTTTAAGTGGCACTGTACTGTCAAATTGTAAGTGTAAACATTTTCCACTGCAGTTTATGCACTCAAATGTACACTACGGTCAGAACAGTGAAGGATTTGCCTCAGGGCACTAACTACCAACGGTAAAAAAAAGTCTAAACAAAGAGGTAATGTACCATTTATCTACACTGAGGTGGTGCCAAAAGGCCCAAAAAGCTTGCCATATATTTACAAAATCAAGAATACCTAGGATCGATTATTTTTTAAACTAAATTCCATACTAACTCAAACAAAATGACTTGAAAAGAATGGGCCCAAATTTCCCCAAGAGTTGCACCGTTTTTAATCGGTGTAACTTGATATTTCTGGTGCATCTTTTTAGTTGCAAATATGGCCATTTAATTTGCGCCAGTGAGAGTGAGTTCGTTAGGTTTTTTGTTAGGTCAGTTTTTTTTTCCCAAAGGGGGCATTCCCAGCCACTTACACCATTTATGCCAATTTGGCCAGAAAAAAGTTGTACTAAACTAACTCAGGGCAGCGTATGTGTCCATTTTTGTCCGCACAGAAAGACCTTACTTACAGTTTAGGAATCGGCTCAAGTAACAACATTTCAAACACCACCAAGCACCAAACAAGGCACAAGCAGTAATAACAATTCAATAAAAAATAAAGAAATGAAGCAAAGAATTAAATTAACAAATAAAAGTACTGCATCAAATCCTACCTAAAACTGAATTATGCAGCAGCTGGCCGTGCGGGAGTCCGTTCGGGACACCGGCAAGCCCTTCGACCAGGGCAAGAATCGGGAGAACGTGGCATACCGGGGCTGTAGGAGGGAGGAGTATCAATGCAGTAGGCTGTGGGGTGGGGTGGGGGGAAAAAAAGAGTATCAACGGAGAACGCGGCAGGCTGTGGGGGCAGCTGGTGGTGGGAGGGAGGGAGGGCGGGAGAAGGCTGAACTCTGCAGGCTTTGGGTGGGGGGGGGGAGGTGCTGCCGAGGAGGGATAGAGAAGTCACATGACTGAAGGGGGGAGGGAGAGAGAATAAAAGACCTTTGAATTTCTTACCTTGTTTGGGGAATGAGAAGAGTTGGGCTGTGCTGCCATTTTGCACCTTCTTTAACTTTGAAAGTTTTAATTTTACTTTAAGGATGGGTGCATCAATCTCAATGCCACAGATTATTCAATGGTTAAGCATCACTGTGCTACGTAGGAGAGAACTGATTAGAGCTCATCGCATCAGGAACATGAGAGCCCATAGGCTGCTGGGCAGGAGGCGGTACACATCTTGGAGATCGAGTCAGGTATTCCTACATGGACCTGAGTGAGGCAGATTGTGTCAGAAGGCTGCATTTCCGCAGAGAAGGTGTCCGTGAGATCGGAGAGTTGGTGAGACCACAGTTGCTGCCGAGAAGCAGCAGGTGGACTGCCTTGTCTGTTGAAGTGAAGGTTACAGCTACACTTTCTTTCTATGCCTCAGGATCGTTTCAAGGTACAACTGGAGATGTGTGCGCCAACTCTCAAGGTGCAATACATGTCTCCATTCACCAGGTCATGGCTGCACTGTATGAGTGGAGGAATTACTTCTTCAAGTTCTCAATGACCACACAAGCAATGCGTGACAGGGCTGTGGGCTTCTGCAGGATTGATGGCTTCCCAAAAGGTACAGGGCTGCATTGATTGTACTCACATCGCCTTGCAAACACCTGTGGAGGATGCCGAGCAGTTCAGGAATAGAAAAGGCTTCCACTCCATTAATGTGCAGCTCGTGTGTGACGACAAGTATCGCATCATGTCAGTCGATGCAAGATACCCTGGCAGCACCCATGATGCATTCATCCTACACTACAGCGCTATATCTGACATGTTCGAGCAGTAGCCAGAAGGGCAGAACTGGCTATTGGGAGACAAAGGGTACGGCCTCACCACCTGGCTCATGACGCCCCTACGCGTAACCCGAACGGAAGCTGACCATCAATACAATGTCGCATATTAAGACACGCAGCATCATAGAGAGGACCACTGGCATCTTGAAACAGCGTTTCCGATGCCTGGACCATTCTGGAGGCAACTTGCAATATTCCCCTGAGAATGCCTGATAATAATTGTGGAGGATGCAGGTGACGAGCAGGAGGAGCTGAAGGAGGATGATGACGAGGATCAGGAGACCATGCAAGTGCCTGAGGCCAGAGCATGACGTCGGAGGAGGGCAGACCATCGTGCTCCTTCAATGATTGCTCGAGCCTTGCACCAGCAGCTCATCCATGATCGCTTTACTGATGCCTGAGGGCTCAGTGACAACTATTCCGCTTTGACATGTTTATTTTTTGCAGCTGTTCCTAAATGTTGTGTTGTGTTAATGGAACATGATTCAGTTTCAACGTAAAAAATATTTTATTGAAAATTTTAGAATGTGCTTCACTTTAGTGCAATAAAATAATTTTTTTTATCAAACTGTACTTTAATATGACTCTTTAAGATCACTTATAAACTTGTAAAGTTACAAAACAATTTCAATGTGAAAAATCTTACACTCTAAAATCACGAACTTCAAGATCACTTTTTAGGTGCGAAATTAAATAACTTACAAAATGAGAGAACATTTGCACTCTAAAATCACTTAAAAACTTTAAGGTCACCTTCGTCTTCTAAAGTTACATCACTTACAAAACAATTTACATTTGAAAACAATTACATCTTGGTGAATGTGCACTGCTTCATGGGGGTGGTGATGGTGGTGGTGTGGGGGGGTGGGGTGTTACGGCTTGGGTTTCTACAGAGACTAGTGCGGGACTGCCGTGGGAGTAGCAGTGGATTGGCCTGGCTGTGTTCCCTTATTGCAGCAGCTATCTCCCTGATGGCCTGTGCCGTCGTTTCGGCTGCCTGTGACATTCCCTCCCTGTTGGCCTGTGCCGTCGTTCCCGCTGCCTCCGAAATTCCCTCCCTGATGTCCCGTGATATTATTGCTATTTCTGCTGTCAGTGTCGTTACCCACCCCACTGACGGTGTTCACTGGTCATCGGGTAAGTTCATCGGTCTCCACACCAAATGCCATCACCTGAGCCATATCTGTTGCACCCTCCATCTCAGGATAGCGTGGTACATTTCTCCTCGGCCTCGTTTTGGGTCTGTTTTGCGGAACCCCTCCAGTGTGAGGCGCAGGCTGGGAAGGTGGGGTTCTGGGTGTTCCATGCTGCATTCCACCAACACTGTGAGGTGCAGGCTGGGAAGGTGGGGCTCTGGGTGTTCCATGCTGCATTCCACCAGCACTGTGAGGTGCAGGCTGGGATATTGGGGCACTGAATGATCCATACTGTATTCCAGCAACACTGGAACCCGCAACCTCTGGACTTTCGAAAGCATCCAATTTCGGACCAAAACTTAAACCACTATGCAGGGACTGGGATGAGCTGAAACCAAGGAATGTCAAACCAGACACTAAAGCACTATGCAGGGACTGGGACGAGCTGAAACCATGGAATGTCGAAGCAGACCATAAACCACTGTGCAGGGACTGGGCCGTGTTCAAACCACGGAATGACGAATCAGAAATCATGAAAGTGCTTGGCAACGCAAGTTCAAGATTCTCCCCTTCATACTCCTCCATGGCTACCCCCTCCTCCCTACATAGTTGGTCTGGCTTGCCCACGTCTGAATAATCTTCTGTATCTTCAGGATTGGCATCAAATTCTGCAAAATATAACAGAACAGTCAAATGGTTAGCAGCGCAGGAGGGGGCAGGATGGGTGGCATGAGTAGGCTCACACATAGCAGGCCAGGCAGCAGGTTGATTTGAAGGGCCAGGAGTAATTTTCAGTACTTCCCCCTTTTCCTCGCGTGTGGGCCCAGCTTGTGTAGTACTGATTGCTTTTCTCCAGCTAGGACCCATCAAAGTAGCGACCCTCTGTTCCAAGGGTGTCAATGGGTGCAGATTTGGCTGGCCTCCTCCTGTTCGAGTTCTTTCCCTTTTGTTTTGGGCCAATTTCTTCTGCAAAGGTGAAAACATAACTTGTTAGAGAGGGTGTCTTTCTGCTGGGTGGGACATATATAGATGGTCACATTTGCAGATGCAATTCCATTGACAAATAAAAATATTACTTACACTAACTGCTTGACCAAGGTCCTGTCATTTTTTTTTTTTACACTGCCTTCTACTTCTCGCGGTAAACACCACTGCGCAGTAATCTTCTGCAACTTTGTTCCAGCGTTTGTTAATTTCTTTGGGTGGCACTTTTGTGCGACCTCTGTTGCTCGTATTCAACTCCTGCCATCTTTCCTCGATTATATTCACGAGTACTTCCACTTCTTGATGTGTGAAATTCTTCGTTCTTGTGGCACAGTGTTGCATTGCTCTATTGAATTGACACTCAGTGATTTTTCAAAACACAAAGTCCTTATTTTGCTTGCAGCAATGAATGATTCTCACCTATGCAGCACTCCTTGTGGAGGTTTAGCAGCTGATTTCTTGCAGAGTACTCCAAACAGCACTCCTATAGTTTTCAAAACATCAAGCAGGCATCCAAAACGGAGAGAGGTTCTCCCTTTAAAAATGGCCGATTGCCAATGTTAATGCCCCACTGAGCATGTGCGAACGCTGCAATGCGCATGCGTGTGCTGCCAGCACTCACAGGCACTCTGATCAGGTGCTGCCCCCCCCTGCCGGCTCTGCGCCACGCCACCTCGACAGACAGCCCGAGAATCGGCCATAACTGCAAGTATTTCTTTTGCCGCTGCTTTTGCTCTAAAATGTCGGCAGGGGGCTCGCAGGTGTGCCGAAAAAAACAGAGGGCCAAATTTGGGCCCAATATATTTATGTCGTGGTGTTGCTTGGAGGGCTTAAAGTGCGATGTTTGTGAACTCCAATTGTTGCATCAAGATGAGGAGCAAGGCTTATGATTTTGGGAACACAAATTGAGCTTTTGGCCTATTTAAGCTGGATATGGTGGTTGAATATGATGGTCCACTCATCCTGATTAATCACACAAAGGTCGAGTTATAAAAATTTATTTTTCCAAGAATTGGAGAGCAGCCGTTGATTCGAGGTTATAAACTTGCCATGCTAAGCATTTATAGCAATCAAGGCTACTATGAATTTTAGTTGGGTAATAATTCAAATATTAGAAGCCTGGTTATGCTTCCATGGACAGGTCACTTTTTTTTTAAAAAAGGTAGATCCTCACTCTATGGGCCCAAGTTTCCACATGATTTGCGCCTGATTTTTAGGAGCAACTGGTGGAGAACGGGCTATCTTAGAAATCGCAATTCTCCACATTTTTTTTTCTGCAGTTCTAGTCAGGTAGAACAGTTCTACTTTGGAACAGAATTTTTTCTTCAAAAGGGGGCGTGTCCGGCCACTGACGCCTGATTTGAAAGTTTCCACAGTGAAAACGTACTCCAAACTAAAGTAGAATGGAGCAAGTGAAGATTTTTGTAGAACTGAAAAAACCTGTTCTACACATTAAAAAATCAGGCGTAGGTTACAAATTAGGCGTCCAGAACGAGGTGGCGGGGAGGGGGGAGGGAACTCAATAAATTCTACAATAAATCCTTATTTATACTTCTACAAATAAATCCAACCAGAATAAACATTTATAAGCAAAGAAAAGATTAAATAAACCATCTTCCTACCTGTGTGAAAGTGCTTCAGCCAGGGAGAATTCTGCAGCCGTTCGTTGCCGCTGAGCGGGAGGGGGGGGGGAGAAAGCGGTTTGTTGTTGTGGAGGGGAGGGAGGGGAAGGAGACAGCGGGTTGTTGCCGCGGAGGGGAGAGAGGGGAAGGAGAGAGCCGTTTGTTGCTGCGGAGGGGAGGGAGCGGAAGGAGACAGTGAGAAGGGTAGCCTCAGTGCTGATGTGCTGATGGCAATGTGCTTTTATTAAAAAATGTTCAAAAATTAAACAGCTACAAAGAACTACAAAAATGGCCGAGTGTCAATGTTTTTTTTCACACTGAGCATGCGCGAACGCTCCAACGCGCACGCGCAGCGTTGCCGGCAGGAAAAAAATTTAAATAGTACCCGCCCCCTCCCACTTACAAAATCGGCGCGAGTGTAGGCTCCGCCCCCCTGGGCGCCACGCCAAACAGACAAGGAGCTGCAAAGCGCTCGAGAATAGCGCGTTTTTTTTCTGGCGCCGTTTTAGGCGCGAAAATCGGGCGCCCAGCTCAGAGGGGCGCCCGTTTTTTATCCTGTGGAAACTTGGGCCCAAGATGTTGGCAAACATCTGTCTGGATGTCTAATTGGAATCTTTCATAGTCATTAGATGAGAATTTAGTTTTCTTGATTGCGTACCTTTGAGCATTACACTGAAGAGACTTGTTCAATTAGGTGGCGATCATTTTGGTACTAAACATGTAATTTAGTGGACTTTGCAGTCCCTGCAGCCATTTTTGGTTGAATTCCTTGAAAGATGATTTAAGCAATCTACCTGGCAAGCAGTGAAATAAATACTACATGGTGGTTCAAAAAAAAAATCCTCATAATTAGCTAAGTTGTTTCTGATAAACTTTGAGAAATCATATTCATAGGGAAGGGTTAATGATCATCATAAAACATCAATAACAAGAGCATGGTGGTTATCGCTGCTGTCAGCATAAAAACTTTCCCATAACTGTACAATGTCTGCCTCTCAAACAAACAACCTTAACAGATTTCAAGGCAATCATTGCGCTCCAGATGGAATAGTGCCCTCAATTCTGGAACCTTTAGGAAGGACATGAAGGGCTTTGGAGAGGGTACAGAAGAGATTTACTACAATGGTTCCAGGGATGAGGGATTACAATTATGTGGATAGACTGAAGAAGCTGGGGTTATTCTCCTTGGAGCAGAGAAGGTTGAGAGGAGATTTGATAGCGGTGCTTAAAATGAAGAAGGATTTAGCTAGAATAAATAAAGATAAACTGTTTCCAATGGATGAAGGGTTGATAACCAGAGGGCACAGATTTAAGGCGATTGGCGAAAGAACCAGTGGAGACATGAGGAAAAACTTTTTTACACAACCAGTGGTTAGGATTTGGAATGCACTGCTTGATAGTACTATTCTATGATTCTGAGATCAGTTAAACTTCAAAAAATGGCTCAAACTGTTCTGGATATCAGAGCGATGCCTTGAAATTATTGCTGCACCTCCATTTTAAACCTTGAATATTCAACAGTGTCTGAAATTGAACTACGGTACACTAATCGAATTTCACATTTATGTTTTTGGTCAAAATATACTGAGAAAAATTAATCCTTTCCTCTTCCACCCTTTGCATACTTGAAGAGTCAAAATATCAAGTTTAAAAATCTGACTGGCATGTGCCCAAAAGCCCTGGTGAACCACAAGGTTATCAGCCAGTCCGTCACTTTCAAGTGGTTAGTGAAACATTTGTTTCAGACACCCTCGTGCTAAATGTCCATGAGATTGACAGCAGGTCTATACCTCCAAATAGTTTCAACAGCTGAGAGAGGCAGATTTCAGCCCGAAGGTGCATAGGCCCACAGTTTTGTTTTTAAAATATAATTCTAAAGCACTTTCCAAAATATTTTTTTTCCCCCCACCAGTTAAGGTTAAGAAAAGACTCCCAATTCCTCTCAGCTACTGAGCCATAGTAATTCAAAAGTTTGCTATATTTGTTTACTTTTGGAACCGTCAGTCAAGCATGGCAGCGAGACTAGGACTATAGGCTCCAGTCTGACAGCAGCCTGTGATCCCAGTCACACACCCACATGGCTGATGGACAGCTCGAAAGGTAAACAGACTTTACTGTCTTGGGGCTTTGGAAAAATGTGTTTAAGGATGAAATAAGTTAAGACATTGCGATTTTAAAGTCAACATCTACAGCAAATAAAATTATAATTTTTTTTTTGGAGTGCTGGAGAAGAAAAACAGACTTGCTTTCAGACAGTCTAAGAACTATGGATTATTTTTCTCCTTCCCCTAAAATTGATTTCAAGTACAATAAATTCCTTACAAAACAGAGGTGTTCCATTTCTAAAAAAGTGTTTTTGGCTGTGGCGTACCTCCACTGATCAAAGGTGACCTTGTACTCTTGCATCGCAGACTGTCCATTAATGACTTTTAGTTACATAAAGGCCCCAGATTGTGTTCACACCCTATTCATAAGCCGAGAAGTGACGACATGCCATCCTACTACAATGGCACATATGGTTATGATCGGGTCGCAATTTTGAACTAAACAGTGCAATCCAACAAATTGGAAAAGGGTTAATTCCACTGAAGTTTAATTGTAGAACTACTTAGATGATGCATCCCAATTTAAAATAAAAAGCATCGCAAATGAAGTTCAACTTAAAACTAAATCAAATGAAACTCTCTAATTGTGGATATGGCTCTAAATACTACTTAGATCTGTGCTTCAAGGGATTTTTTTGGCAGTTTGAATTAGAATTTTCATAAAACTTGCCTGACATTCTTGTCAGCGCTTGATATGTTCACGTTCCCCGATAGTCTCAGAGGGCCTACTTGTCCAATGTGCCCACTTAAATCTGGTGTCCTGGGGTCTTGTATTTTCCCCCTCTGAGATTTCAGATTTGGGCGATATGAATTTCACTAGGCCCAAAACTAATAGCTCACCACAGTTACACAGAGCTTTCTGAATGAGACATTCAGAGCTGACTAGTGCTGGGGTTAGAAAAAATACTAGTGTGCTCAACAAATTATTGTACACAAAAGTATATGACCAAAGTACAGTGGAAACTGAATTCCTGAAAATAATAATTGCAATGAACAGATTAACATATATGGCAAGTGTATTCACAACAAGATTACAACCGTCAGTCCCCGTACTATTAAAATATTTGAACTAAACAGGAACTTGAAATCATTTGGAGAGTCATCATTTCAGGTGTCAAGTATTGGATAGAAGGAATGTCCAAGCTTGTCTTTAGAAGCCACTTAACTGCATTCCATGGGAACCACTGGCCATATTTAAAACTAACATTCCCATTAATTTTCATACATCTTAAACTGTAGATACCAACATTTCTTTGTTCTGATTTAGGATTTATCCACTAATTGAAACTGGACTAAAAACTGTCCTTTCTAAATCTCCAGATGCTCAAAATTCAAAATGCTGCAAAAAGCTGGTAGGATATACAAGCACCAATAGAAATGGAATTGCCTGGGCTTTGGGGATTAGATTGCCTAGCTTGTTGGATCCATGTTGCCCACAGCCCATAACTTGGAAACATGTGTACAGGTTGAGTCATTCTCCTTAAATGGCCAACTTTTCATCTACTTCTGCTATTTCACAAAATAAAACAAGGAATTCTGTGTGCTTGTAGGAGATAAATATGGGAGGAGGAAAATTCTGCTCCCAAACCACTGACAAGGATCATTGAAAAACAGTGTTCTCATGATTAATAGGCTTGCCTCAGTTTTAAACATCTTTATAACCTTATTGTTGAACAAAGCTAATAACATGCTTATATATAGTATAAAAAAAGCAATTTAAAGTTTGGTTAAAATATTTTTGTTGTTACATCCCCAAAACCTCTCATTAGGCTGCCTCTAGGTTTGTAATGTATTTGTGACACTGATTAATTGTGCTGCTTGGCAATGTCTCATGCCAAAACAAATATTGTCATGGTTAAAATACATAATATCACTTACCTAGTCTTTTATTTATAAAATGTCTGAACTCTGTTCCATTTACCTTGATTAATGAATTCTTCCATTTGGTCTTTAAAAGGCTGGAGATGTTCTTCTGGTGAAAGGCGACAGACTTTTTCCATTTCTTTCTCACAAACTGCAACAAGAAAAGTGAAAAACCCCAATGTCTATCAACTCAAAAAAGCAATGGCTTTTACCAGTTCTATCGCTTTATATTTTGAAATGTGAGTGCAGAATCATGGATAGTTCCCCAGAACGACATGCAGGATTTTTGTGACCCAAAGAGGTGACTTTTTATGGTGGGAGTGAAAGAAAAGAAATCAGCTAGGTTTAGCTTTACAAGTCAAATGCTCTTGGGAATATTTTTTAAAATTCATTCCAAGACGTGGGCATTGCTGGCCAGCATTTATTGCCCTTCCCTAATTGCCCTTGAGCAGGTGGCGGTGAACCGCTGCAGTCCTTGTGGTGAAGGTACTCCCACAGTGCTGTTAGGGAGGGAGTGCCATGATTTTGACCCAGCAACAATGAAGGGACGCCGCTACATTTCCAAGTCAGCATGGTGTGTAACCTGGAGGGGAACTTGCAGTGATGGTGCTCTCGTGCGCCTGCTGCCCTTGTCCTCGGTGGTAGAGATCGAGGGGTTTGGGAGATGCTGCCGAAGAAGCCTCAAAACAGGCTTCTTGATGTGCATGTCACCAGTGCACTGATAACTCATTTAACTCCAGTGCCATCTAGATTGAAGAGAAACAAGTAACTCTTTACATAAAGCAAAGAATGCTCTTTTCTTTATCAACTAGTTTTAGCCCAGAAGTTGGAGATAAAATAGGTATCCAGCATCACCCATGTGCAGCCAAGAGATTAGTTTGTAGTAGCAAATGAATGAGAACCATTATTTTATTCATTAGTTTTCAGGATTTGATGACAAACTTCTGAGCTTGGTTATCAAATAAACCAGCGAGTTGGTCAATATTGACGTTGTCACTGCCCAATGCTTTCATGCAAGTGGGATTGATTTCTCAATGTTTCTAATGAGGTTTGGATTTTTACACAATTCCACGACAGCCAAAAAAGGAACAAATGAAAACTGCTACTTTAGAAATACACACAAGTTGCCATGGCAGGGCATCTAATGGCATCTGCTGTTAGTTAGACTTAGTTAGTTAGGGTTTTTAAGCTGAGCTGATAACGGGGAAGATGGCCACACTCTAAAGTTGCTAAAGTCATTCCTCAGATCCGAGGGATGCAGTGCGCTCACGAGAGAGATGAAAGAGTGTTCCTGAAGCTGGTATCAAGTTTGGTTGAAAAGATACAGAAGATCAAAAGTGGCGAGCCAAATCAAGGTCACGGTCACATTTATGGGCAGAACCAAGGTGGGTCAATAATCAGAGGTCATAGATATAAAATCATTGGCAAAAGAGTTAGAGGGGAGATGAGAATTTTTTTCACTCAGTTGTCAGGATGTGGATCACTCTACCTGAACAGGTGGTGGAAGCTGATTCGATAAATAATTTAAAAAGGGAGTTGGACAGGTACTTGAGGATGAGGAACTTAAAGGGCTACAGAGAAAATATGAGTGGGGGATGGGGGACTGAGCACGACTGTTCTTTCAAAGAGCCAGCACAGGTACAACAGACCGAATGGCCTGCTTCTGTGCTGCAAGTTTCTATGATTCAATTTGGATACCTAATTTGCATTCTGGCTCTCTAATATAAAAAGGAGATTATACAGAAATCAAATGAATACAATAGACGAAAACAAAGGCACTAAACCAAAAATAAAATACCATAGATGCTGGAAATGCTCAGCAGGTCAGACAGTATCTGTGGAGAGAGAGAAACAGAGTCAACGTTCAGGGCAATGACCTTTCATCAGGTGCCCTGAAACGTTGTTATTCTCTCCACAGATGCTGCCTGACCAGAGTATTTCCACCATTTTCTGTTTAATTTACGATGTACTTCCTTCCAGCTAGTATATGTAAATTGCTGTCCAACATGAAAAGCTGTTTGGGCACCGAGACAGTGGTGTGGTAAGAGGTGGATCAGTGTATTTGCTGCAGTTATAATGCAAATTGATTGCACAGAGATTTTAAATAAATCATTTGATGACACTGCATACATGAACCCATGATAAAAGCTACTTTCCTATAACAAATGTTCAAGTATTTATCAATAACAATACCGGTTTCTTTTTATTTACTGAGTTAGTCACAACTCATATCCCAACATAGAACATGACAGAATATATGACCACAAGCAAGTTCACCATTGCTCTAGTGAAGCTGCACAAGCTTTGCATCAATGCAACAGGAGGGTTAAAGATGGGCCGTGTAACTCATCCAATGAACTGTTGGGTGAAGGCACCACCTGTTGCAGCAGTAAGGTATGAAGGTCGAAGACTCCCAAGTTCAATTCCTTATTTGTACTAAGTTAACGGATTTCAGTTGGGGCAGCAATTGGGATGTGGAATTTGGCCACAGGAGCCCTGTGCTAAGAAGGGGTGAAAAAAGTTAGGGTACCTCTCGCGATTCACTAACCAGTCATTCACGCTGAAAAGCATTCATTGATGACCTGGTGGCAGGATAGGATCTGGATTAACTGTGATACCTTTGGTGCTGAAAAACCTCCGAATATTAACTGTCTACATTCACCCAACAATGGCCACTTGGGCAGGGTACAAAAGGGCTGGCAGCACCAGTGGAACCAGCAATTCACATTTGCAGGGGAGCAGGAGAGAAAATTGGCCAACAGGCTGCGATGTCCGAACTTGGATGGGATGGAATGTGGCTCAGTCCCCACCCGTTTTGCTCTGTCCTCTATTACAACATTCATCCTGAATCATATCATAGACTGCTTTCACCCAAGTCCAATGTGTTAATGAGTGTCGAATACAGCATCTTGGCATTAGCAGAGAAATTAAACCTTAAAAATCACAACTAAAAACTGCTACTCATGTAGATTAAACAGACTCAGTTGAATTACTTCAACTCGGTTTAATATTTCACTATGACTTGACAGAGATTTACCATATTAATAATTCATAAAGAGCAATAATAAATAAAAAATTTGAAGGCTATATAGCACAGCTCAGCATTAATACTCAGAGCCAAAACATAATTTGATTCATGCTCGAGTTAATTTCCAATCAGAGTTGCACTGATTGGAGAGGTGCCAAGCAGAGGATGCAACATCTCCCTGAAAGTTTGGCCGGTGGTGGTGGGGATGAGAAGAGAAAGTGGGAGTCTCATCGAACAAGCACTAATGCCTCTCGCTGACCGGGTGAAAGTAGCACTCGCAGCCAACCTGCTCCGGGTCCACTGCAGCAGAGTCGCCAAAGCCACGCAGACTGAGATACTTAGAAAAATATTTTCCAGATAAACAATATTAAAGTTGCATTAGGTATTTTTAAACTAGCTTCCTTTATAGCACGGTACAGGTCAGGGCCCTAGCAGATGGGTCTTTTGTTAGAAACTGTGCCAAACAAGCATGTTCCGACAGTGACTTCAACATGTGAACATTTGACTCAGTGTAACCTGCCTGCCTGCAGTGAGTCCCTAATTTCCCAGTCCAAATCCCTGCCCCAAAGTGTGTAGTTAGTCTGAACAAACTGCATTTAACCACAGAAGTTTGCTAAACACAGAAGGCGGCGACAGGCAGGCAGGCTTTGCAGTCTGTTTGCACAGTTTGCAGTCATTTATCTCAATGAGGAACAGGGCTGCAGAATCTTCGATCAAAATATTCTATCAATATAAGAAGTTCTTTCAGAATGTTGTACAAAATTTTAAAGAAACAACTTTGCAAACTCCGAATGAATGCTCACCTCACATTACAACTAAAAATTTCAAAAAGAAAACTACTGAAGATAAATGGCTCGAATACATTGCAACAGGCATTGCTTTTTTTTAAAAAAAAAAGGACATTTGGAACAAATACAAACGCAACTTCCATTTACATAGCCATCCAAACTGCTACACCTTTGACTAATAACGCATTTAACATAGAAAAGGTCCCAAGGCACTTTACTGGAACGTAATCAGATAAAAATTGACAAGTAGCTCAAGGAGGAGATATTAGGAGGGGTGATTAAAAGCTTGTTGAAAGAGGTAAGTGTTAGAGGTTCTTAATGGAGGGGAGAGGGGTAGAGAGGCAAAGGAATTCAGTGAGGGAATTCCAGAGCTCGGGGAATAAAAGACTTGCATTTATATAGCACCTTTCACGACCACGTCTCAAAGCACTTTACAGCCAAATTAAGTACTTTTTGAAGTGTAGTCACTGTTGTAATGCGAGAAACACGGCAGCCAATTTGTGCACAGCAAGCTCCCACAAACAGCAATGTGATAATGAACAGATAAACTGCTTTTGTTATGTTGATTAGATAGTTATCCTTTACCCTGCAATGAACTGAAAGATAAATATTGGCCAGGACACGGTGCAACTCTCCTATTTCTTCAAAATACTGCCATGGGATCTTTTATGGCCACCTGAGAGAGCAGACAGGGCCTTGGTTTAATGTCTCATCCAAAAAATGGCACCTCCGACAGTGCAGCACTCCCTCAGCACTGCACTGAAACATGTTACTCACCACTACCTCGGCACAATCCCAGCCTGGCATGAGGCTGAAAAGGTCTCTGAACATCCGACAACTGAAAAACAACAAGGCCTCAGGAGCAGATGGAATCTCCGCCAAAGCACTAAAGCATGATGGAAAAGCACTATTGGCGCGAATCCATGAACTCATTTCTCTTATTTGGAAGGAGGAGAGCATGCCGGGGGATCTCAGAGATGCTGCAATCGTGACCATCTTCAAGAAAAGTGACAGGTCCGATTGCGATAATTACAGAGAAGTTTCCCTGTTGTCTGCCGCAGGGAAAAATCATTGCAAGAATACTCCTAAATCATCTCCACCCAGTAGCTGAAAAGCTCCTCCCAGAGTTGCAGTGCGGATTCCGCCCACTAAAGGGCACAATGGATATGGTCTTCACCATGCAACAAATCCAAGAAAAATGAAGGGAGCAGCACCAGCCTCTGTACATGGCTTTGTTTGACATCACAAAGGCCTTCAACACTGTTAACTGCAAGGGATTATGAAGTGTCCTTCCCAAATTCAGCTGTCCTCAAAAATTTGTCAGCTGCTTCATAATGACATGCAAGCTGTGATTCTTACCAACGGATCCACCACAGACTCAATACAAGTGCAGACCAGCATCACACCACCGCTATTCTCAATCTTTCTCGCTGCAATGCTTCATCTTACCTTTAACAAGCTCCCCGCTGGAGTGGTGTTAATCTACAGGACAAGTGGGAAATTGTTCAAACTCAAGACGCCTCCAGTCCAGATCCAAGGTTGTCCCAACCTCTGTCATTGAATTACAATATTCTGACATTTGCATTTGTGCACACTCGGAGGCCGAACTCCAAACATCGTCGACACCTTCACTGAAACATACGAGAGTCTGGGCCTCACATTAAACATCAGTAAGACAAAGGTTGTCTACCAACCTGCCCCTGCCACACAGTACTGCTCCTGATTATCAAGATCCATGATGAGACCTTGGATAACGTGGACCACTTCCCATTCCTTGGGAGCCTATCAGCAAGGACAGACATCGACGACGAAGTCCAACACTGCCTTCAGTGTGGCAGTATAGCCTTCGGCCACCTGAGGAAGAAAAGTATTCAAAGTCCAGGACCTCAAACCCAGCACCATGCTCGTGGTCTACAGAGCAATAGTGATACCCACCATCCTATATGCTTCAGAGACATGGACTATGTACAGTAGGCACCTCAAAGCACTGGAGAAGTATCACCAATGCTGCCTCCACAAAATCCTGAAAATCCATTGGCAGGATAGGTGCACCAACATCAGTGTTCTCTCTCAGGCCAACATCCCCAGAATCGAGGCTGATCATGCGCAACCATCTCTGATGGGCCACATTGTCTGCATGCTCGATACTAGACTCCCGAAACAAGCATTTTACTCTGAGCTACGTCATGGCAAGTGAGTCCCAGGAGGGCAGAAAAAAATGCTACAAGGGCACCCTCAAAGCTTCCTTGAAAAGATGCAACATCCCCACCGAGCCTTGAGAATCCCTGGCCCAAGGCCTCTCAAAGTGGAGGAGAAGCATCTGAAAAGGCACCGAATACTTGGAGTCTCTTTGTCTGGAGCACACGGAAGCCAAGTACAAACAGCGGAAGGAGCGTACGACAAATCAAGCACCCCACCCACCCGTCCCTCCAACCACCGTCTGCCCCACCTGTGACAGAGACTGTAGATCTTGCATTGGTCTCATCAGTCTCCTTAGAACTCATATTAGTATGGAAGCAAGTCATCCTCGAAGAAGTGTCAGCTTAGATTTGTGTGATCAAATCCCTGAGGGGAGGCGGGAAGCGGGGTAGGGATTGTTTCCTGACGGGGGTAAGAAAGTATAAGGTGGAGGGTTTTATTTTCATTAAGGATTTGGGATATGTTATCTTCAGACGATTTGCCACAAGATCCGAAGGTAGAGATGCTCTGCTGGAAATTACATCCCAAAAATGAGCACCGAAACTCAAACTCAACCAACAAACCTAGCACAAGACGTCAGAAAACCCCACACCCAAGATGAACAGATTTAGCTGATTTTCTACGCGACATCAGACCTCAAAACCCTTTCCCATAATTAGAGGTAAAATCTCAACTTCAATGTTACAAGTCTGTTTGTGGAAGAAGCACACAAGATATGAAGCCTATAGAAATTAATCTCAGTTACAGAGGTAGCAAAATGTCCTCGGTGGTAGGGAAAATGTTGGAATCAATTATTAAAGATGTAATAGCAGTGCATTTGGAAAGCAGTGACAGGATTGGTCCATGTCAACATGGATTTATGAAAGGGAAATCATGCTTGACAAATCTTCTAGAATTTTTTGAGGATGTAACTAGTAAGAGTGGACAAGGGAGAACCACTGGATGTGGTGTATTTAGACTTTCAAAAGGCTTTTGACAAGATCCCACATAAGAGATTAGTGTGCAAAATTAAAGCACATGGTACTGGGGGTAATGTATTGACGTGGATAGAGAACTGGTTGGCAGACAGGAAGCAGAGAGTTGGGATAAACGGGTCCTTTTCAGAATGGCAAGCAGTGACTAGTGGGGTGCCGCAGGGCTCAGTGCTGGGATCCCAGCTTTTTACAAATACATTAATGATTTAGATGAAGGAATTGAGTGCAGTATCTCCAAGTTTGCAGATGACACTAAGCTTGGTGGCAGTGTGAGCTGTGAGGAGGACGTTAAGAGACTGCAGGGTGATTTGGACAGCTTAGGTGAGTGGACAAATGCATGGCAGATGCAGTATAATGTGGATAAATGTGAGGTTATCCACTTTGCGGGCAAAAACACGAAGGCAGAATATTATCTGAATGGCGGCAGATTAGGAAAAGGCGATGTGCAACGAGACCTGGGTATCATGGCACATCGGTCATTGAAAGTTGGCATGCAGAAAAAGCAGGTGGTGAAGAAGGCAAATGGTATGTTGGCCTTCATAGGGGATTTGAGTATAGGAGCAGGAAGTCTTACTGCAGTTGTACAGAGCCTTGGTGAGGCCTCACCTGGAATATTGTGTTCAGTTTTGGTCTCCGAATCTGAGGAAGGACGTTCTTGTTATTAAGGGAGTACAGCGAAGGTTCACCAGACTGATTCCCAGGATGGCAGAACTGACATATGAGGAGAGACTGGATCGACTGGGCCTGTATTCACTGGAGTTTAGAAGGATGAAATGGGATCTCAGAAACATATAAAATTCTGACGGGACTGGACAGGTTAGGTGCAGAAAGAAAGTTCCCGATGTTGGGGGAGTCCAGAACCAGGGGACATAGTCTAAGGATAAGGAGTAAGCCATTTAGGACTGAGATGAGGAGAAACTTCTTCACTCAGAGAGTTGTTAAACTGTGGAATTCCCTACCGCAGAGTTGTTAATGCCAGTTCAGTGGATATATTCAAGAGGGAGTTAGATATGGCCCTTACGGCTAAAGTATTGTGTTCGTAACACAGATGAGACTGCACACAGGGAGGTTAAAGTAACATTGACCAGTCTTTAATAAGACACTCCAGAGTGAGGAACATGCCTTAGGGCCGGCTTATATACAGTGCTCCCAAGGGATGCTGGGATCCCTTGGGACTTCAGGGGAAGCGCTCGCTGATGGCGGAACATGGGGGTACATGCTTTACAGATACACAACATCACTCCGCCCCCCAAAGTCAAAGTGAAAACTATTTACAAGGTGAGGCGGTCGGGAGCCTTTCTTTCCCTGGTGGACCGCCTCGGTATAAATGTCTGTTCTGGTGTGTTGGCTGTGCCCTCGCTGGGCTGGAGTGTTGTTGGCCCTGCGGGGCTGCTGGGTGAGCCTGACCTTGCTGGGCTGTTGGGCGTGATGGGTTCGATTTCCTAGTCCGGCTTGGTGTCGTTGATCCTTTGGGTGTGTGTTGTGGGCTCGAAAAAGGTGGTGTCTGCTGTGGGTTGTTCAGGGCAGTCTGTGAACCGCAGCCTCGTTTGGTCCAGGTGCTTTCTGCAAATTTGTCCACTGTCTAGTTTGACTACAAACACCCTACTCCCTTCTTTAGCTATCACCGTGCCCGCGATCCACTTGGGACCATGTCCATAGTTTAGCACATACACGGTCATTCAGATCAATTTCCCGTGACACAGTGGCGCGACCATCGTTTACATTTTGTTGCTGCCGCCTGCTCTCTACCTGATCATGCAGGTTGGGGTGAACCAGAGAGAGTCTAGTTTTAAGTGTCCTTTTCATGAGTAGCTCAGCCGGGGGCACCCGTGAGCGAGTGGGGTCTCGTGCAGTAGCTGAGCAGTACTCGGGACAGACGGATTTGGAGTGAGCCTTCTGTGACTCGTTTAAGGCTCTGTTTGATTGTTTGTACTGCCTGCTCTGCCTGCCCATTGGAGGCTGGTTTAAACGGGGCCGAGGTGACATGTTTGATCCCATTGCGGGTCATGAATTCTTTAAATTCGGCACTGGTGAAACATGGCCAGTTGTCACTGACCAGTATGTCAGGCAGGCCGTGGGTGGTAAACATGGCCCGCAGGCTTTCAATGGTGGCGGTGGCGGTGCTTCCCGACATTATTTCACATTCAATCCATTTTGAAAAAGCATCCACCACCACCAGGAACATTTTACCAAAAAACGGGCCCGCATAGTCGACATGGATCCTCGACCATGGTCTGGGGGGCCGGGACCACAAACTTAGTGGTGCTTCTCTGGGCGCGTTGCTCAACTGAGCACATACACTGCATTGCCGTACACAGGACTCTAAGTCAGAGTCGATACCGGGCCACCACACGTGGAATCTGGCTATCGCTTTCGTCATTACTATACCCGGGTGCGTGCTGTGGAGATCCGAGATGAACGTCTCCCTGCCTGAATGGACAGCTCGTCCTTTCGCCGCTGGAATGACTTGATTAGCTCTTGCATTTCAACCGGGATGCTGGCCCAGCTCCCATACAGTACACAGTTTTTTTTTTTACTAGGGACAGCAGAGGATCTTGGCTGGTTCAAGGCCTAATCTGGCGGGCCGTTACAGGTGATTTATCATTTTCAAACGCTTCCATGACCATCAACAAGTCTGCGGGCTGCGCCACCATCAACAAGTTAGCAGGCTGCGCCATTTCCACCCCCGTGGTGGGCAATGGTAGCCGACAGAGCATCCGCACAGTTCTCGGTGCCTGGCCTGTGGCGGATGGTATAGTTATACGCTGATAGCGCGAGTGCCCACCTTTGTATGCGGGCTGAAACATTAGTATTTGTCCCCTTGTTTTCAGCGAACAGGGATATGAGGGGCTTGTGATCAGTTTCCAGCTCAAATTTGAGGCCAAACAGGTACTGATGCATTTTCTTTACCCCGAACACACACGCTAACACCTATCTCTCAATCATGCTGTAGGCCCCCTCAGCCTTAGACAAGTTCCTGGAAGCATAGGCGACAGGTTGCAACTTCCCCGCAATGTTAGCTTGTTGTAATATACACCCGACTCCGTACGACGACACATCACATGCTAGCACAAGTCTTTTACACGGGTTATACAATACAAGCAACTTGTTGGAGCATAAAATGTTTCTGGCTTTCTCAAAAGCAATTACTTGTTTTTTTTCCCCCGACCCAGTTCTCACCTTTACGCAATAACACATGTAGGGGTTCTAAGAGGGTGCTTAACCCCGGTAGGAAATGACCAAAATAGTTGTGGAGTCCCAGGAACGACCACAGCTCCGTGACGTTCTGTGGCCTGGGCGTGTTCCTGATAGCCTCTGTCTTGGCGTCTGTGGGCCAAATGCCATGATCTTTCTCCCCAAAAACTCCACTTCTGTTGCCATGAAGACGCATTTTGACCTCTTCAGCCGCAGCCCTACGCGATCCAGTCGCTGGAGGACCTCCTTCAGGTTTTGTAGGTGCTCGACCCGTGACCAATATGTCGTCCTGAAAAACCACGGTGCATGGTACCGACTTGAGTAGGCTCTCCATGTTTCTCTGGAAGATTGCTGCAACTGACCGAATTCCAAACGGGAATCTGTTGTAGATGAACAGTCCCTTGTGCGTGTTGATGCTTCGAAGACTCCTCCAGCTCCTGCGTCATGTAGGCCGAAGTCAGGTTGAGCTTGGTGAACATCTTGCCTCCTGCCAGTGTCACAAATAGGTCGTCTGCCTTAGGTAGCGGGTATTGGTCCTGTAGCGAGAAACGATTAATAGTTACTTTATAATCGCCACAAATCTTGACCGTGCCATCACTTTTGAGTATTGGAACAATCGGGCTGGCCCACTCACTGAATTCCACTGGGGAGATGATGCCCTCGCGTTGCAGCCTGCCCAGTTCGATTTCCACTCTCCCTCATCGCGCCTTGTGGTGAATGGGTCGTGCCTCTGGGACCAAGTGGATCCGCACCTTCGCCCCAGAAAAGTTTCCAATGCCTGGCTCAAAAAGGGAAGAAAATTTGTTAAGAACCTGGGTACATGAGGCATCATTGACATGTGATAGCGCTCGGATGTCATCCCAGTTCCAGCGGATTTTGCCCAGCCAGCTCCTTCCAAGCAGTGTGGGACCATCGCCCGGGACAATCCAGAGTGGCAGTTCGTGCACCGTGACCTTGACCATGGTGCTGCCCAGGACAGTGATAAGCTCTTTGGTGTACGTTCTCAGTTTCATGTGGATGGAGCTCAGGGCTGGCCTAAATGCCTTGTTGCACCACAGTCTCTCAAACATCTTTTTACTCATGATGGATTGGCTAGCGCCAGTGTCCAGTTCCATGGCTACGGGTAAGCCATTCAATTTTACGTTTAGCATTATAAGTGGACATTTCATCAAAAATGTGTGCACCCCGTGTACTTCAGCATCTGCCTCCTCTCTGAGGCTCGAAATTGCTTTGATCCACCAATGGTTAGCAGGTTTTGCAGAGCTTGCAGCTTGTCTGCAAGCTCGTTGGAGGTGCCCCATTGTTCCACAGCTCTTGCAAACATACCCTTTAAAGCGGCATGAATAAGCTGAATGGAAGCCTCCACAATGCCAACAAGGTGTGAATTGCCTTGCATTCATCCTTTCTTGCGGACTCTGGGTCACCTGAGGCCTGCTGGCAGTTGCAGACTCGTGGTTTCTGTCCTGTACATTTCTGCTCGCAAACACAGTTCCAGTTAATTTATGAACATTGCTAGCACTTGTGTGCTGAGAGATTTTTTTGGTGTCATCACTGGTGGACATAAATGCCTGTGCTATTGCAATGGCCTTACTGAGGGTCGGTGTCTCCACAGTCAAAAGTTTTTGTAGGATGGTCTCGTGGCCAATGCCCAGTACAAAAAGTCTCTGAGCATTTGCTCCAGGTAGCCATCAAACTCACATTGGCCTGCAAGTCGCCTTAGCTTGGCGATGTAGCTCGCCACTTCCTGACCTTCAGATTGCTGGCACGTGTAGAACTGATACCTTGCCATCAGCACGCTGTCCCTCGGGTTAAGATGCTGCCGAACCAGTGTACACAGCTCCTCATACGACTTATCTGTGGGTTTCACCAAAGCCAGAAGATTCTTCATGAGGCTGTAGGTCGGTGCCCCGTAGACCGTGAGGGGGACCGCTCTCATTTTTGCAGCGCTTCCTTCTCCGCCCAGTTCATTAGACCAGTACTTTGTAGCCAGCCGTTCGACATAGGCGTCCCAGTCCTCATCCTCAGAGAACTTCTCCAGGATGCCCACAGTTTGCTGCATCTTTGCATTGGATTCGTATACTCGTCGACAGTTATTGTGTTCCTAACACAGATGAGACTGCACACAGGGAGGTTAAAGTAACAGTGACCTCAGTCTTTAATAAGACACTCCAGAGTGAGGAACATGCCTTAGGGGCCGGCTTATATACAGTGCTCCCAAGGGATGCTGAGATCCCTTGGGACTGCAGGGGATGTGCTCCCTGGTGGCGGAACATGGGAGTGCATGCTTTTCAGATACCCAACATAAAGGGATCAAGGGGTATGGAGAGAAAGCAGGAAAGGGGTACTGAGGTGAATGATCAGCCATGATCTTATTGAATGGTGGTACAGGCTTGAAGGGCCGAATGGGCTACTTCTGCACCTATGTTCAATGTTTCTATTCTACCCCTCTCATTATAAACAGCCAACATTCTATTAGCCTTTTAAATTATTTTTTCTAACGGACGACAGCGCTTTAATGATCTGTGTACATATAGCCCGAAATCTTTGTGGACTATCAATGTTCCTAGCTCCTTAACCAATCAGATTGAAGAATTGTTAAAGAATAACGCATAATCTGAACTGGGAAGTGCAATTAGAATAGTGAATTTCCTGACAAGGCTGGGATCCATATCATACAAGGGTGCTTAAAGTGGAAAAATCAGTTATATCCTTGCTACTATCTGTTGGACATATTAGAAATGGGAGTTGTACTCACAAATTGGTAAGTACTTAACTTAATATTAAAAATGGAACAGGAACCAATCAGGAATATCTACCTACTGTAAAGCTTACACTTCAGATTATTTTTTTTTTTAAAAAACAGCCCAGCCTTTGAATACTCTGCACAAGGTAAGCAGTTATTGCTAAACATGTCTTTAAATACCTCCCAGTTCAGTTGATGCATGCTTTTCCTAATGTAGATGCGCAATGAGCACTGAATGAAGGAAACGGTCACTTTAGGATGTGCTTTATTGTATCTGAAAGTAGGATTTGACCAATCAGAATGCTGTGCTGTAGTAAGTCTAATGTATTTTCATTATTCAGTCCTCAAAATTGTTAGGATTTGCACAATGTGTGCAATAGAATGCATTATGCAACAATCTTTGGAAGAGTTTAATTCTGTTATTTGCATTTTTCAGTGTTGTTTTGGAATAGGAATTAGAAGAGAAGTGTTGGGGGGGCGGTCAAAGCTGTAGAAGTTGAGAGAGACTGAATTTCTAAAAGCCCTGTTGGCTCTCTTCAAAGATTGGTGATCTAAAAACATCTCTCTGCAGGTTGAGTTGATTTAAGTCATGTGGTGAATGCTGGAATTTCCAGCGTAGAATGGAGCCGGAGCAAAAGCCATCACTTGCTATGACTGCCTTGAGGAAGGCTGCTGACAGCTGTGGCAGATCAAAAGCAGATCAGGTTGCTATACAAGCTACATGTCACTTGCCTCAAAGAAGGGCAAGATTGGGCCTCCACAAAGCTATGAAATGTGGAGGTGAATCAGTTGCTGGGAGCTCAACTCAATATATACAGTAATGTAATTCTGTTCCTTTGTCCATTACTGTCTGACAATTCTCACTCCTCATCCCCAAGAGAAACTTTAGTGGGATTGTGCAATTGAAAGATGTCGGGCAGTCTACTTGAAACCTATTATTCACAGCTAATTAAAAGGAATCTCCTCTCGAAACACGATTGATATATAGATAAGTCTTTGTACCACTTCAAATACAATAGTCCGAAAAATAATGAACTGCCAATTATAAACTCCTAATCTGACAATAGTACATTTTATTTTTAATTGTTTTCAAATATCCAATTAGTACTGGTTCAGAGCGGAAACCATGTGTGACCAAAGTCATTCTTGGTATGTTAAAAGTATTTCCCCCTTGGATTTTTGTTGTGCATCCGAAATTATCTTTACAAGAGAAACAAGCACACCCTTAATCTTTTACCACTATTATTTTAAAAGCTAAAGTATGCCCATTTAAAAAAATATCCTATTTATGTTAAACCTTTATTTTTTTTTTTAAATTCAAAGTTCAGCATTTATTTTACAATCACCAACTATTGTCTGTTAGCAACCTTCATTCAATTGCCAGGTTCTCTCTTTACCCTTGGCCCTGCATTTACAAAACTTTTTTTTCCAAATAGGCTATGGTCAAACATTCCTGAAATATATTTACCGTCATATGTTAGTGACGTCATTGTAATTGATAAGAATTTGTGCTTAATAAACTTACTGTTACATACCCAAAATGTACAAATGGAAAAAGTTTTGGTATAACTGGAAAACTGGTATTGGACTGTGCGGCATGTTCTATATGGGGTTAAAATGTAGCTCGACTCAGAAAATGATCCAACTTGTTTTAATATTCTCACAATATAGATCGTTGCTGAAAATTTCAACTTTGGTGGGGGTGTAAATTGGGCGATATCGGATCGGCTGGCCATTACATACCCCACCTATTTCTTTTCCATTGACTTCAAATCGGGCAGGGTATGTAATGGCCAGCACGGCCTCTCTAATGGTAGCCAAACACTAGAAAATAGCTAGAATTAAAACCCCAAAATGTAAGTTTGACCAAATGAGTGCATATGTGGCCTATATGTGACTCCAGACCAATAAGCAATATGATTGACTTTTAACTGTCCTCTTAAATGGTCTAGCAAACCACTCTATTGGTCAAGGTGGCCACTCACCACCACCTTCAAGCCCAAGTAGGGATGGGCAATAAATGCCTTTTAAAAAAAACTCTTACATGAGCAATATGATTGGCTAAATGTTGTGCTATAGATCAAATACCATGGGTATTCAACAATTACTTTTGAATAATACCAGCGCAAAGAAAATTACAACAGGAATTTACTCCCACTGTATGGTACCAACAGTAATTCTGTATTGTTCATCCAGTGATTTCCTTATGGAATAGCAGTATGTACAATACAGAACATTCTACAGAGGCTGCTCCCTGCAAATAGTGCCAACAGAATGCCTATCTCCTCGGATGTCCCTGTGTGCACAGTTGCACAGTCTCAGTTATCAATACAGTAGCAATTTGATAGAGGATTTGAAATGTCGGGAAAAGTATCAAAACCAAGACAGAAAAGATCCACCTGATGTGCGAATGGCACTTGCTTAATTACAAGGCCAAAATTGATTTAATTTTTTTTTAAATACAAATACAGTTATCAAAAAAAGCCAAGCTTACTTTCACATGACCAACTGTGTAGCAATGGACAAATACCACGTTTGTTGATTTGGCAATCCCTCTGTTCGCAGCTCCCACCAGTGCAATGAAATGGGACAAAAAGCACACTGTTCAGTCAGCAATATAGGGAGAAAACCATTTACCTTTCAAGTCCTTCTTTAGTTTACGGAGGTCCTTCTCAAAATCCTCAAACTTCATCTGGGAAGCTTGAAAAAGGTCCTGTGGTTCTGGCATAGGGAAGATACTTTGCTCTGTACCCGCATCCTGAGACAAGACATTTGGAATTTATCAACTGCAAGAAAGTTTTCCGGGCACTCAATCTACCAACTACATGCATGATTACATTTTAGCAAAACTAAAACACTTCACAGTTTATACATAAAAAAACTTGCTTTAAAAAAATTACCAGAAATGTATAATTTGTTATTATTCAGAAATATTAAAAACGTACCTTGTCAAAATTACGCAAATAATACGAAACCAGGTAGAACAGGAGGTTAATGCTGTTATCCTGAAAGAGATAAAAAGTCATTTGATACAAGGCAATATAGTGGAATCTTGATCACCTGCCACAATGGAGGGGACACTCATTGCAGATAGAGCAATTGGTGAAAGTCCCCAAATTATTGCACATCACTTCCCCATGCACCTCAGTCCATCCCAGCAGCACCATTACATGCCAAGAAAACCAATTGGCCTTACAGTTGTGAGCTCCGCCAGGCACCCACTGAACCCTTGCCGCAGACCTGAGACACCCAGTCAAAAATGCAACATACCTTCATCTCCAGTAATCCAGCCAGCAATCTCCATAAGTGCTGACCTTCGTGAAGCTGCCTTCTTTTTGAAATGATTCCTTATTGCCTGTCTAAAATACGCTCCTTCACTGGTGAACAGCACATTTAAAATCAGCAGGCTTAGTATTGATTTTAAGCTGGCCATACAACTGACAGTGTTAATGGAGGCCAGCCGATGCTGCCTTCGTTACTCACTGCTGTCGGTAGCAGGATGTGGTCATCATCAGGGCAACATTTCAGTCACTTGCCTCAGGTCTGCAGTCAGCTCCGATGCCCGAGAGGCTGAGCAGGGAAGGGGGGGGGGGGGGGGGGGGGGGAGGGAGGGGCAGTGCAAGCTGGCAGATCGTCTGATCCTTCGGCTGCTGTGGCACCAGCTGATCTTGCTGGCAAAGGGGACTATGATCCAGAAAAAAAAAATTCTGGCAGCCTCAACTCCTGCTGCTCTCCTGTAACCTGCAAAAATCCTCAGATGAATCAAGAACACATAAAATGGTTGCCAGGATAAGCTAGGCCAAGATGTCTCGCTTTAAAACCAAATGTCAACTCCAGGGCAACCTCGCACGGTTTCGAGTGATTTGACCAACAAAAACAATTCAAAGTGCACGACCTATAAATTTTGTCTGCATTGCATATTTAACAGATTACATATTTCAGCATCACACCCATATACAAATGTTTGCAACCATATATACCATCTTCATTCCTCTCGTTTAAAATAACAGAGTGACCTCTATTACCAGTGCTCCAACTATCCACTTTGTCGATTATTCACCAGTATTGTTACAGGACAAAGGGATGTTGCCTCATTTGATAGCCCTCCAGCATCAACCGCTTCCTGTATGACAACTAAACCTCACCGCTCAAGAAAGATTTAACTCCGCTTATGTTACTTTTAAACTTCTCTTCCTTTTTGTGCCTAGGTTATTGATGTACCATATGTGCAAGATAAAAAAAATTGGAAACTCTGGATTATCCAACTGAGAGTCCCCTCTATTATAGCAGATTCCACTGTAACAGTGTGAATCCCTGATCAGAGAACATTGATCAGAAATAAGTTATCTGGATAGGGTGTTGTTGTCAGTAATCTTTTGAAGAAAAGTTACAAGAAATTCTGAAAAATCACTGCATTCTTTGATTTTTTTTTCTGTACATTTTGAAATGCTTGCGACATCCATTCACTGTATACCAGATATGGAGGGGTCACTGATGGTGTGCAGGAGTCATTAACCCAGTAGTGCTTCAGTGATGTTGTCATTTCAACTATTCATGTTAATTCAGCTCCCACACCGTCAAGGATTATTAACTCCTCTAATCCCTCAATTAAATCATTGGGATTCACTGTTTAAAGAAAACAAAATAATGATTTCAATATTAATTTCAAGGCTCATGCTTTAAGCTAAGATAACAATTTCAAAGAACTGAACATGTTATCATTTAGCAAGGATTGAGAGAACAGTGCGTAGACCTTGAGCATGTTAAAGACATCAATAATGTAAAGGCATCCAGTTATTTAAACTTTGATCACAGCATAAGGGCACGCAAGTACAAAGTTGATGATCCTAAAGTAAAATTAGGAAAGACAAATATATTAATAGATTGTAGGGAATTCATTTTCATACAATGTAGGAAATTGTATTTCAGGAGGTTAAGTGTCTGGTTAAGGTTTAGACATAGATGAATGAGTACTTTGGAAACAACCATGTGTCCAGTCCTGCTGGGAATTAAACGGAAAGTAAGCTGTGGAACATACAGGATGATAGGAAAAGACCAGCTGGTCCATCCAGCCTGCCCCATGCTGATTGGCGTTGAATATGCATTTTGACGATAGGTTGGGAACCAGTAGTCTTAGCAATTATTTCATATAGTTTATTGGTGATTATTCACCTCCCATAAATTAAGTTGATGATATCATCAGCAACTGTGCCAATGGGATATGGTCTGTTGGAAGAAGTAGGCTTATGGGTCAGAAAGTCATTTCACATATGTAAAGATAATTAGAGCAAGCGCTCTACTCCGAACTCCTTCACAGCAAACGAGCCAAAGGTGGGCAGCGGAAACGTTACAAGGACACCCTCAAAGCCTCCCTGATAAAGTGCAACATCCCCACTGACACCTGGGAGTCCCTGGCCAAAGACCGCCCTAAGTGGAGGAAGTGCATCCGGGAGGGCGCTGAGCACCTTGAGTCCAGTCATCGAAAGCATGCAGAAATCAAGCGCAGGCAGCGGAAAGAGCGTGCAGCAAACCTGGCCCACCCACCCTTTCCCTCAACGACCATCTGTCCCACCTGTGACAGAGACTGTGTTTCTCGTATTGGACTGTGCAGTCACCAAAGAACTAATGTAGAGTGGAAGCAAGTCTTCCTCGATTCCGAGGGACTGCCTATGATGATGATATTTTTACACCCTAAGTTAATTAGAATTCTTTGTAACTGATTTTTAAAAGGAATACTGATGGCGAGCCTCCTCAAGTTGATTTGGCGCTGAACAAAATGGGTCAGAAATTCACATCACTGCTAATGAATCGGAATACTTGTACACACTTGTGCTGCTTTTGGCCAACTTGCTGTGAAGTGATTCAGCACATTTTAAAAATAACCAAAAAATAAAATTTATAGCCCACAGATTCAGTAATTGGAAACAAATTGAGGCTGTTCTGTGCTACTGAAGGAAATGAACTCTTATTAATCACTTAATCACTTTAATAAACTATGTTTTATAAGTGTGCGTATTTCCTTCACTGTTGAGCTCTGCCACCTCTCCAACCCATGTAGGTCATCAGCCTTATTCAACTACTGCCCTCTCCCTTCTTTAAGCTAAAGTACCTATTTTAAACTATCGCTGAATGAAATGAAATGCTAATCTTGTTCAGTATTTATTTTCACCCAGATTAGGAACTGCAACCCTTACAAACTCTTAAGAAAACTAAAACTTCACTTAACCTTAAGATTTAAAAAGACAATTTGCATCTTTCCAGAAATATTTCTGACCAGCGCTTGAACAATCAGCATTTACTCAAAGTTATATGCGTTTCGACAGATAACACTTGTTTTGCATAGAGTAAGAAGATGACAGTAGCAAACCTTTGCCCACAAAACCATCCTGTAGCCTGTGAAGCTAGCTCTGCTGTATACTGCCTATGGGGAGAGTTGCATTTAAAAGTCCTTTTCTCGTTCTGATGTGCACTCAGCATAACAGTGATAGCCGTACATAGACCACAAAGTAACTTTTCCTTATGTGCCCTTTGACTTATACGATGCTACATGGGTGCAGTCTTCCTAAATGGACCCTTCTTCTGGAACCACATAAAAGCCAGTGCTGACAGCCATCCCCCTTGCTCTCTGACCTCCTATATTTCTGCTCGTGTGTGGAGCCAACATCGAGTACAACCCACGTGAGCCTTTTGAGCCAAAATCATCTGTTCCTGGATGGAAGGCACCACTTCCAGTGCCCATGCTCCCAAATGCTGGAGATCACCATTGCGAGACACACCGGATAATGTATCATTTTAATTAAAGCCTTGGGGCCAGCAGGCATGAGCCATTGTCTATAAACACTGCACAAATGCTCAAGATACCGATATGTCCATATTATTGCATTGAAACCCTTGGTTGATAATAGCTGAATAGTCTATACCAAAGAGCTGTCTGAAGGTCATTTGCTACAGTTAACTGTCAATCACTAAGTTCCTCAAATTTAGCTAGAGAGACTGCCTGTCTGTCTAAGCTTCGCTGGATCACAACACTAAATTACAGCAATAACAGACAGCTGCAAGATTACTATTGAATTTAAATTGAACTTGAAGGCAAAATTCTACAAACTGTACAGCAAGGGTGAAGCATTCCTATTCTTCCTCCTGATGGCATCCTGCTTCTGCTTTGGTAAACCTCAAGGTGGGATGCCACAGGGTTCAGTGCTGAGACCCCAACTATTTACAATCTATATTAACTTGGAGGAAGGGACTGAGTGTAACGTAGCCAAGTTTGCCGACGATACAAAGATGGGAGGAAAAGCAATGTGCGACAACACAAAAAATCTGCAAAAGGACATAGACAGGCTAAGTGAGTGGGAAAAAAATTGGCAGATGGAGTATAATGTTGGAAACTGTGAGGTCATGCACTTCGGCAGGAAAAATTAAAAAGCAAGTTATTATTTAAATGGAGAAAGATTGCAAAGTGCTGCAGTACAGCGGGACCTGGGGGTACTTGTGCATGAAACACAAAAGGATAGTATCCAGGTATAGCAAGCAATCTGGAAGGCCGATGGAATCTTGGCCTTTATTGCAAAGGGGCTGGATATAAAAGCAGGGAAGTCTTACTACAGTTACACAGGGTGAGGCCACACCTGGAATACTGTGTGCAGTTTTGGTTTCCATATTTACGAAAGAATATACCTGCTTTGGAGGCAGCTCAGAGAATGTTCACAAGGTTGATTCCGGAGATGAGGGGGTTGACTTATGAGGAAAGGTTGAGTAGGTTGGGCCTCTACTTATTGGAGTTCAGAAGAATAAGAGGTGATCTTATCAAAACGTATAAGATTATGAGGGGGCTTGACAAGGTGGATGCAGAGAGAATGTTTCCACTGATAGGGGAGACTAGAACTAGAGGGCATAATCTTAGAATAAGGGGCCACCCATTTAAAACTGAGTTGAGGAGAAATTTCTTCTCTCGGAGAGTTGTGGATCTGTGGAATTCGCTGCCTCAGAGAGCTGTGGAAACTAGGACATTGAATAAATTTAAGACAGAAATAGACAGTTTCTTAAATGATAAGGGGATAAGGGATTAAGTGGAGCGGGCAGCGAAGTGGACCCGAGTCCATGATTGGATCAGCCATGATTGTATTAAATGGTGGAGCAGGCTCGAGGGGCCGTATGGCCTACTCCTGCTCCTATTTCTTATGTTATGTTCTTATGTAAAGCTCAAACCATGCTGAACAACAGAGATAAAACTACACTGCTGAACATTGCGAGCAGCTTTGATTGGATGCAGCCAAGCAGTCACAATTAGTGCACTTAGAATATACTTACACTGCTCTTGACATCTCGAAGCTTGGGAAGGATCTCTAAACCAAAGCCGTCTGCCTGGCCTCGACTCCTGTTCCCACCATTCATGTAGTTTCCAAAAGCGAGAATCAGACTCAGCACCTCTTTTACACTGGCACTTGTTTGGAATGTCTGAGGCAAGAACAGAAAAAATTTTATACCTTAACAACTTGGATTTCTGATTTTTTGCTAATTAATTTGCCCTGAAATCCATGTGTCATTTTACAGTTAAGGTGTTAAAATCAGCCCTTTTGAACATTGAATCATACTCGTGCAAGAGTTTTTACTCCTCACACAAGTGATTTTCCTTAAGTTTCAAAATGCCAAGCAAGTACAGTACCCTGTACAATACATCGGGCAATGCCAGCTTTTGAACTAATAGGGTATTTATTTTAGGGATATGTGGCACTGGCAAAGATGCATTTATTGCCTTTTTGATAGCATTGGTTCCACATCTGAGTAATTTGTTAGGCACTTCATAGTGGCATGAAAGTTAACCACAGTGTGAAATCAGAATCACATGTAGGGGTGGCTATTTCCTCCCTTAAAAGGGCATTAGTGAACCAGTTAGGTTTTAAAATAAAAATCTACCAAATTTCGTCATCATTGACTTCAGTTTCTCAGCTTGTCAGTGAGATCTGGACTCAACTCTGGATTGCAAGTCCAACACTATAACTACATTACTGTGGCTCAGTGGGTAGCACTTTAGCCTGAGTCAGAAGGTTGAGTGTTCAAATCCCACCCCAGCGACCCAAGTACCAAAAAAAAAATTGAGGCTGACCCTCCAGATGAGTAGTGGAGGTGCACTGTGCTGTCAGAGGTGCCGTCTTTTGGATGAGACATTAAACCGAGGCCCCATCTGCTTTCTCGGGTGGACGTAAAAGATCCATGGCACTATTTCAAAGAAGAGCCTGGGAGTTATCCCGATGTCCTGGCCAATATTTATCCCTCAGTCAACATCACTCACAGATTATCTGGTCATTGTCAAATTGCTGTTTGTGGGAGTTTTCTGTGTGCAAATAGGCTGCTGTGTTTCCTACATTACAACAGTGACTACACAAAAAAAAGTGGCTATAAATCACTTTGGGATTTCCTGAGGTCGTGAAAGCACTATATAAATGCAAGTCTTCTTTTCTTTTACCATTCCCTATTATACTGGCCAAAAGTTAACAATGTTCACCTTTGTACCAGTTTGCTCAAAATAAATGACACAAGATCACCCAGATATAGTATGATTTAACACTAACCAAATCACTTCGTCTGATTTTTTTCACTGAATGTTTTTCTTGTGATCTATGACCTTATTGAGGATGACATGCTAGCTCTGACTAAAACATGGCTCACACTCTGGTGACACCTCGCCTTTACCAAAGCTTCATCTCCTAACTATACTTTTCATTATTTGCGCCGCCCAAACCAATGGCGGTGTGGCCCTCATCACCAAGTCACACCTTTAGGTCCCCCACTACTCTTCTGGAACCTTGTCCTCCTTTAAGCGTCCCACCTTGTTCCACTCCCTTACCTCTTTTTTTAAGTCTTCATTGTCTACTGCACCAAGCCCTTCCCTGAGCTTATTCCCAAGATACTCATTTCCCCCCGCCCCCGTTTCCTCCCTTAGCCTCTTCACTCCTCATCCTAAATTATTTCAATCTCCATCTCCACTCCTCTTGTCCTCTAAATTCATTGCCCTCTCTAAACCTCCCTCTATATAAACTCTCCTACCCATATTCAGGAGCACCTCCATGACCATTTCTTCTCCCATGCCACTACCTCCATGGTCTTGATCATTGACTAGGCTATCTCCGACCACTTCCCTGTAACCCTCACCACCCACATCCCTCACCTACTTCTGCATCTGCCCCAAGTCACTTACAACTGTCCTCTTAAACTCCTAATATTTTTATTATGCCTCTTAAGTGCCTTTGTTCAAGGTGCTAATTGTGTATTTGTGACGTAGAAATTGACTTCTTAGCCAGAAGTAGCAACACAAAATAATCTACAGTTCTCCGATGTATAACTATTTCCATTATACTTGAAATTGTATTCAATTAGAATTTCTAAATCAAGTATTTCTCAAAGGAGCTTTTTTGGGGATAAAAACACAACATTTATTTTAAAATCTCTGTCCAATTAGTGTCCAAAACAATTAATTTTACCTCACATACACACAACACAGAATCTGTTCTGAATATACTACATAATTGCAAGCATTTTGCCTCTCGGAGCAAAAGAATATCACATTCAGGCACTTTACAGCAATTAGACCTCAATGGTTATAGAACTAAATTGGTACAAGTATATTTTTCATACTGTAAGGCGGTTAAAGCATAAATGTAGCAATAGTTTTAGTCATGTCACAAATGTTGCTATGTCAGATCAGCTCTAATCTGCTGAAACTAGTATTCGGGCCAGATATCAACATGGCAGCCAGACACTAGAGCAACTTGCGCATTAAAAATGCTTTAAGCTTATACTTATTATCAAAGTGAAAAGTAGACAAATATCCAACCAAGTTACATAAATGCACAAGGGAAAATGCAGGGGGGGAAAACCCCAGCATTTTCCATTTGAGAGAGAACCTCCATGCCTCCCTCGGAATCACCAGATTAAACTCAGAATTGGACAGTTCCCCCCCACTGTAATACTCCATTTATATTTTGCTCTCGAGATGTAAAGCTTGTTTCAAACAGTGATCACCACTGTTTACATCAAGGCCTATTAAGTAATACTCAACATTTATTATACAAACTATTTCCAAACATCTTAAAAGTTAATTTTGATTCCATCTTACTCTTTCAGGAGTACATTTAAAGTTTCAAATCTCTCCCCTCTCCACCCCATAATTTGTACTTGCATTTTTTACCCGTAAAAGTCTTCAAATGCAAGTGGTTTGATCCACACACCCCACCCCACGACCACCAATAAGGTGGTCTTTAAGAAGACAAAGAACTGTGTATGTTAGGAAGTGCATGTTTTATATAACGTCCTTTAACAAACCATAAAAGGAAACCTTGAAAAGGCAGGAGTGAAGACTCAGTAGCCTTAGAAGCTAAGAATGAGAACGGGGTGTACATTCTGTTTCATGTGGCGATACCTACCTTGCACAACTTGTCCATTATTTCAAGCTTACGGTTGATAGCAGCAATATTTTCCAAAAAGGTGGACTGGAAAAGGATACAAAACACTCGTTCGGAGAAATTGACAATTTGAGCCAGCTCATAGAGGAACCTGATGGAGAAAGAATAATCAGTCAATGCCTGTTTCCAAAAGCAGAAAGCTCCAGTCTCCCCATAGTCCCTTCCCACATGTATGCCAACAGGCAATAAAATAATGAAGCAAATGCATAAAAATTAAACACGTGACGTTGGCAGTTGAGAGGGGATTAAATTGCTGCTTAGAGAAAGCTTACTGTTCAGGCTTGTCCAAAGGCTTGGCATTGTCTTTGGATGACTTTTGGATCTGCTTTTCAATTTTTTCCAACTCTTCTTGCTGTGCTCGCTACATACAGAAAAGGAAACGATCAATTAAGCCCAATTTTAACAGCATTAATTAGGGGAACTTGATTTGCATGCGATCCTGCCATGTTTTGCGAGAAACTTGATCACTACTTTGCTGTCTCAGCAACAACAGGTAATTTAACAGACCAGCATGGCCATTTCTCTGCCTTGTGGAGAGCACTTTCGCCTCTAACTCACTGTTTGAAACGACTGTTCCTGCTCTTCTGATTTCGAAGCGTGGCTGGGCCGTAGCTCCCGTTTCTCTCATTATCTACTGTTACAACAACAACTTTTATTTATATAGCACCTTTAACATAGTGAAACAACCCAAGGCGCTTCACAGGAGTATTATGAGATAACAAATTTAACGCATAAGGAGAAATTAGGGCAGGTGACCAAAAGCTTGGTCAATGAGATAGGTTTTAAGGAGCATCTTGAAGGAAGAAAGAGAGTTGGGCGGCGGAGAGGTTTAAGCAGGGAATTCCAGAGCTTGGGGCCTAGGCAACAGAAAGCATGGCCACCAATGGTCGAGCAATTATAGCCAGGGATACTCAAGAGGGTAGAATTAGGAGAGTGCAGATATCTCAGAGGGTTGTGGGGCTGGAGGAGATCAGAGAGATTCAGAGGGGTGAGGCTATGGAGAGATCTGAAAATGGATGAGAATTTTGAAATCGAGGCGTTGCTTAACCGGGAGTCAACATAGGTCAGCAAGAACAGGGGTGATGGGTGAGCGGGACTTGGTGCGAGTTAGGACATGGGCTGCCGAGTTTTGGATCACCTCTAGTTTACGTATGGTAGAATGTGGGAGGCCAGCTTGGAGTGCATTGGAATAGTCAAGTCTAGAGGTAACAAAGGCATGGATGAAGGCTTCAGCAGCGGATGAGCTGCGGCAGAGATGGCGATGTTACGGAGGTGGAAATAGGCAGTCTTAGTTATGCTGCAGATATGTGGTCAAAAGCTCATTTCAGTGTCAAATATGACACCAAGGTTGCAAACAGTCCGGTTCAGCCTCAGACAAAAGTTGGGGAGAGGGATGGAGTCAGTGGCTAGGGAACGGAGTTTGTGGCGGGGACCAAAAACAATGACTTCGGTCTTCCCAATGTTCAATTGGAGAAAATTTCTGCTCATCCAGAACTGGATGTCGGATAAGCAGTCTGACAATTTAGAGACGGTGGAGGGGTCGAGAGAAGTGGTAGCGAGCTAAAGCTGGGTGTCATCAGTGTACATGTGAAAACTGATGCTGTATTTTCAGATGATGTCACCAAGGGGCAACATGTCGATGAGAAATAGGATGGGGGCCAAGGATAGATCCTTGGGGGACACCAGAGGTAACAATGCAGAGGTGAAGAGAACTGGTCAGCTACTTTTTGGAGAAATAGGACTTGATCAAAATTGCCAATTTTCGTCTTTTGAAGGTATTTAACTTCTCGCCAGGGTGCATTGCCTCACGAGAGTGGCCATTACTCACAGGAGGCTCAGTGGTGGGTGTCAGCAAGTTATGTGACTGTGGGAGAGGGAAAAGGGGCAATTGTAGGCCGGCTCGTCCTCACCCTATACCACTGGGTAGCAACAAGGAGTGGAAACATACCTTACGTTTACTGCTCCTAATCAGGGAGTGCGTCGGGCTGGCTGGTTTTGCTGTCTCTAACCATGGAGTGTTGAGGCTATTTTCAGTGTCCCTATCATTGCCCTGACTGACATCAGCTAATCCAGTGCAAAGGGCAATACTTTGACAAATTTAAAGCCTTACTTTGTAGCCCTTGCAGTTCAATCCCACATTACATGACGAAATTACTCATGATATTTTACTGAATAGTAGTTCAAAACATTTTGCAAATAAATGTATTTGTGACAAGCTAATAAGAATGCAGATTTTCTTGGAACATATTATGTGGGGGTCATTTTAACCTAACCCCACCCCAGCCTCCCGGCAGGAAACTGATGGCATCAGATCTGCCGCCCATTTTTATTTTCCATTGGGGTCACTGGAAAATAAATAAAGATAATCAGTTTGGGGGGAGGGGGGGCGTTAAACAGACAACAAATCTGGTCTGTCAGTTCCTGCCGGATGAGTTAGACTAAAATAACTCCATTTCAGCTGTTCACATTAGTGTGTGCTTTTTAGTAAGATTTCTCAGTGATTTGTCCTTTTGAAGGTCTGCTGAGAAGAGGCATTAATGGCTACAGTTTTGAAGGAAAAGTAGTAATACTTGTACAAAGGGAGCCATTGATATCACCAAGCATTACATTATGTTGGGTTATAAGGAAAGGTTATGTGGTCAGGATCATGGTTAGGTCAAGGGGATAGGAGATGAGTATCATCAAGCAAATGTGCCTGGTAAAAGGCAGGGGCAGAAGAGAGATGTGGAAGATGATAAAATTGATGCATTGGGTTGAGGAAAGCGCGAGGGGTGGAGATTGGGAATGAGAAGAAAGACAGAGGCAGTAAAGTAGTCAATCTCAATTTTGGACATGAAGATTTCCATGAGTTGTATACACTTGGCAGTAGAGGTGAGGGAGGAAGAGGGTCATAGAATGCAGCTGGCCATTGATCAGAGGAGTTTGGGATTATCTTTACCCTTCAGGATCATTTGGTTTCAGGGAGTGGTCCAGCTAGATCAGGTGGTGGATAAGGATGAAAACGTCTGGAGCCAGGATGTGGTTGCTCACAGGATGTTGACATATTCATCCAAAAGAAGGTAGTGGAGAGAAATTACCCTGGTCTCAAGGGAATGAACAATCTGCAAGGTGATGTGAAGTGGGCCAATGGCTGGAGACCACCAGTGTGGCCTGGAAAATTCAGTGGGGAGGAGAGGGGGAAAGGGAGGTTAAGAGAGATCATCGCTGAGGAATGACGTTTGATGGCAAATGGTGGCCTGACTGATTGCAGTACAAAAGGTTGCTGTGACTTGCTTACTATAGATGTGTTGAAATAAAATGACTTGGAAGGGAAGAGCTTTCTAATTGAAAACAGTACCATAGAAGCATTACATTCCAGAAAAAGCATGATGCAGATATCATTCATCAATAAAATACAAGACTGTCTGCAACACAGGAAGACAAACATGTCATCAGAATCTTTGATGAACACATCACCACCACAAAAGTCAGGTTTTGAGGACAAAAGGGTGCCGAGACATTTTCAAGAATGTATAATGTGCACAGGGATAGGAATTTACAATACTTTCCATCAGCACGACTCTATAACCATTTGAGTCAACTGTTTATTTATGAAGGTTTAAACATTCAATATATGGTTCTCGCTTTTGAGAAGCCGGGGTTATTTTATAATACAGATGAATGAATTCTACAGACTTGATAACATCGGAAATCTCTAACTGGGTGTAGTGCATCCATTCACTTAAAGCAGAAGAGGCAAAATGGAAACCAATGCATCGTTGTTGTAAAAATTAATTTAGAGTTTTACAAAGATGGAATGGTCTTAGTTGACAATGCTTAATTAAAATAAATATTTGTAATTATTACAGCTCACACACAAGAACTACTGGTGCATATGTTGCAGAGCCTGGTGGATTAAATTCAGAATATGGAAGTAAAAAGTGAGGTAATCCAAGTGTCTCTTCTTGTATTTCATTTTTTTTTTTAAGTAACATGGCACTGAAAAGGAGTAATCAAACTATCTGGACCATAACACTATTACTATTGAAACCAGAAGTCAAGTATTTTTGAGCTCAGGATCTTTCCAAGAACAAGGTTCACATTGACTACCACTTCAAGCACCAATACACTCCTGTATTATATGGCTTGGTGATAGATCTGCTCCCAAGCAGATTTCAGTAACAGTACAGGATGGCTTCAGTGAGGAATGAAAGCACTTCTACTTCAGGTGGACTATAATTATTTGAGTTGAGCTGTGGCGATCAGGAGAGGGGGAAAGAAAGGGTCTATTTTTCCCCACCAAGTTCACCAACCCTGGTAGACATGCCTTATCTTTCGGTTTCAGTTTATGGTTTTTTTTTCACCCAAGCTCTCAATTTAGGTTAATGGTCATTTAAAAAAAATAACCGCAGACTACTCAATATGGTCGGTTTTGAAACCAGTCAAAGAACCGATTCCTGCAGGACACAACATTTTATACACAAGATTACCTGCAGTATTGTATTACAAAGTGATTTTGAAAACAAAGCTGTCAAATCCAATTCTGTTTAGCTTTCTTAATTTCATAAATTGTCCCCCAAAGATATTTTAGATTTATTGGACCGGATCAGTCCAGTCTATCTTCAACAGCACCATGGCAGCAGTACTAGCAGCACGAGAGAGAAGTCGGAAACTAAAATAGAGTTAATACTGCCGGCACCAAAGCTGCGGCATTTCATTCCAAACATTTATGACAAATTACTTGGTCTTCTAGCTATACATTCTCGGCCCATGATTGAGAAATCAAGACTTTTCTCATTTAGAGTCGAGAAGTTTCTTTAAACACTGCTATTGGTCTTTAACGTTCACTAGAAAAGGCAGATGGAGTCTCGGGGTGAAATTGTCTGTTGGGGGCAGTAACCTTGGCAAGGTGAGACTTCCTGCACCCGGGGCGGAAGTTCCGTCCCGTTAAAGGGGAGGGCACGCTGAGAGTGCTGCAGTGGGGCAAGGGCCCTCCACTATACCACCAGGGATGCGGATCCTATGGCCGCAGCCCGGCTCAGAAGCAGAGTGCCGGGCTGCACAATAATGGCACGGACCCCGCGAAAAATATCACGGAAGGCCGGATAGGTAAGTCGGCCAAAAAATTTAAATGGCGCCGCGCACCTCCTCTTTAAACGTTGCCCCGCGAGTAGATGCAGCCCAGTTCATGACCCACGAGGCTGGCGCCGACATCGCCCATGGCATCCTCACAGGGCGCTGCCCAATTTCCCCCGTAGGGAGTAAAGGGTCGCTGCGCATGGCGATGACGTCATTGCCAGCGGCGCAACGGCCCGGGCACTATCGGCAGGAGCGGGTCGCTACCGGTTTTGCACTTCCGCTAACTCCTGTACAATTTCACGGGAGCCGGTAGCGCCACGCCCCCCCCCCCCCAGCCCCCGGGACGAGAAATTGGTTTGCGTCACGGTAGCACCCCCAGGGGCACTATCGACAATTGCAAACCATGCAAATTTCTCCCTCTCAGGTTAACATCCCATTACAGGTATTGTGTATGTAGGTAATGACTTTGTAATGACTCCACGAGGCAGGGTATGGTACTTAAACTGTGCAGACTGTAGTCCTTTATTTGCAGCTCCTCGAGTGAGGACACCAAGCTGTGAGCTCCCTTACTGGGTTACCTGCAGTGTGCGGGATGGTAACCCTTAGGTTCCCAGCAGCAGCACCCTCTGGTGTACAGGTAAGGTGTGGACAGTGTAAGGTACATTCAGTGTTACAGACATCATATAACAATACAAGCATGCATACATAACAACAGGCGCTCTAAGTACAGTACTACACTGGGGTGCAAGCCTAAATTATGCACTCAGGTTCTGTTGTGGGCTGTAGCTAATCCTTTAGACTTGAGTGCGCTTCCAACTGACACGAATTAAAAGAGCCCATTACCACCATCTCAAGAGTCACTTTCCTGACACCACAATGATTGGAATGAAAGGATCCAGAAAGTGCCCAGCAAGACAAAGGTCCATTCCTCACATTGGTTCATTTTTAGGAAAGGGAACCAGCTTTGTAATTACTGGATTCCTATCTTAACAAAACAATGGTTTGCATTTTGGGGGGGGGGGGCAATTCATAATGCTGATGAAAAGCACTCACATGCCACCAGAGTCAGATGACAAACAATCCAAATGCTGTGGTTGTAGAGGGGAGACAAGCTGGCAGTGACTCCAGTGCAGGATCACTTCAAGCATGTCTGGCCAACCATATCCTGCTTCCAGTACCAGCTTCCAGCAAAAGTCACAGCATGAAAATTCCAAACATGTAAGTGAAATTTTTTCATTACTGCCTGTGATGTGACAAAAACGATTGTGCAAACTTCTAAACAAATAGAGGACAAAAAGGCTATGAAAACATTAATGTCCTACATGTATTTGGGATTTTAAATATATTTAAAGTGTGTGCATTTTACACGCTCTGCAGATTGAGGAGCTGTCTTTGAAAAGCATGTTGAGGAACTTTCAAGCAAGCTAGTCCAAGATAGAACTTTCTCTTACATAAAAGTCTGAGTATTTTTGATTTAGAAGATCTTGTCTCAACCAACCAAAAACATGCTGTGCTTTTCAAAGATACCCTGTCGCACTGCCACAGCTCAGGTATCACTTTAAATTTCAAAACATATGCATTCAGGTTTGTGACCCAATATAGTAAAAATAGTTTGGCTTATTAAATAGACACTCTGCCCTTCTCATACAGCACTAACCTTAAGGGATTGTCTCTTTAGGAACCACACTCATTTATCAACTTTTAACTTTACAAAATTAAATGCAGTTTGTCCTATTATTAGTATGTTTAAAAAAAACATCAATTTGTGGTGAGGAAGAGATTGGCTGCGGGTTACGAATGGCCACAAATTACTGGACGATTTGCGCTGCTCTGCTGTTAGCTTTGCATAAAGGGTAGCTCGCCGTCAACCTCCCTATGACTTGCAAGAAATTCCTGGATTTGCGCCGTAAAGAAGAGATTAATCGATGAGATTTATGGTCCTGACAGGCCCTCAACCTTGGAGGCCTAGAAAGGGAAGAACAGAAACTGTGGACTCTCATTCCTACAGGTAGTGAATTGTTCCTAGAGGTTTTTCTGAAGTTTACATTTTTTTTTCCTAATTTTCCTTTTTCTCCTCTATCAATTTATTTATTTCCCTCGCTTCATTTCTCTTTCTGTATCTAATTTGACTCGAATTCACCCAATTTCCTTCTGCTTCGATCGCTTGGTTTCTTTCTTTAACCTTAAAGCTCATTGGGCCTGATGAACAGGAGGTTGCAAAGGCCCCACACCGTGATCAATTCACAGTTCCAGCGATTTGCGGCGCAAAAATATGACCGGAAAGATTAAAAATCCAATTCATGGCGCTCACTGTGAGATGACCCGTTCCATCAGTTTCTGGGCCATGCGTGGACAGCAAAAGGCAGAATCCCTGCAGTATGGAATATAATTGTAATTGTAGCTTCATGCTGGAAATAAATATCCAAATGCACTGGTCTGGGGCTGTTTTCTTTAAAACAGAGGAAGCTAAGGGGAGATTTAATTAAGGTATATAAAATTATGAGGGGCCTAGATAGTGTGGATAAGAAGGACCGATTTCCCTTAGCAGAGAGGTCAATAACCAGGGGGCATAGATTTAAAGTAATTGGTAGAAGAATTAGAGGGGATTTGAAGAGAAATATTTTCACCCAGAGGGTGGTGGGCGTCTGGAACTCACTGTCTGAAAGGGTGGTAGAGGCAGAAATCCTCGTCACATTTAAAAAGTACTGGCTATGCACGTGAAGTGCTGTAACCTGCAGGGCTACGGACCAAGAGCTAGAAAGTAGGATTAGGCTGGACAGCTCTTTACATTGAGTGTGTGGAATATTATTTGAATGGCGGCAGATTAGGAAAAGGGGAGGTGTAACGAGACCTGGGTGTCATGTTTCATCAGTCACAAAGTGGCTACGCAGGTACAGCAGGTGGTAAAAGAAGGCAAATGGTATGTTGGCCTTCATAGCTAGGGGATTTGAATATAGGAGCAGGGAGGTCTTACTGCAGTTGTACAGGACCTTAGTGAGGCCTCACCTGGAATATTGTGTTCAGTTTTGGTCTCCTAGTCTGAGGAAGGACGTTCTTGCTATTGAGGGAGTGCAGCGAAGGTTCACCAGACTGATTCCAGGGATGGCTGGGTTGTCATATAAGGAGAGACTGGATCAACTGGGCCTTTATTCACTGGAGTTTAGAAGAATGAGAGAGGATCTCATAGAAACATATAAGATTTTGACGGGACTGGACAGGTTAGATGCGGGAAGAATGTTCCCGATGTTGGGGAAGTCCAGAACCAGGGGACATAGTCTTAGGATAAGGAGTCGGCCGTTTAGGACTGAGATGAGGAGAAACTTCTTCACTCAGAGAGTTGTTATCCTGTGGAATTCCCTGCCGCAGAGAGTTGTTGATGCCAGTTCATTGGATATGTTCAAGAGGGAGTTAGATATGGCCCTTACGGCTAAAGGGATCAAGGGGTATGGAGAGAAAGCAGGAAAGGGATACTGAGGGAATGATCAGCCATGATCTTATTGAATGGTGGTGCAGGCTCGAAGGGCCGAATGGCCTACTCCTGCACCTATTTTCTATGTTTCTATAAACGAACAGGAAATCGGTGGATCAAAATGGAATATATATATATCATCCTCAAGATATCCCAAAGTGCTGCACAGACAAATTATTTTTGAAGTGTAGTCATTATTGTTTAATGGGCAAACATGGCAGACAAAGTTCCACAAATAGCTAATGAGATCATTTATTTGGGAAAACTCTGAATAGTGACATAGGATCTTCTACATCCACCTGAACAAGCAGGTGGTTGTTCAATTTAAATGTTTCATCTGGACGACAGCACATCCAACAAAGCTGCACGCCTTCAGTGTTGCATTGGTGTGCCTGCTGAGATTATGTTATGCTAAAGTCAGGGAATGGAGCTTGAAGCTACAGCCTTCTGATGGAGAACAAAAAGTGATACTTTGGATTGTTAAGGTAGGCCTAGCAAATATTCCACAGCGTGTTTAGCGAACAGAAATTTCTTAGTTCATTTTGTAATCACAAATATCCACATTTTATTTATTTCAGTTGAACACCTCCTTCCCTCTCCTATCCCTAAAGAAGAAACCTCCTTTGGGCTTGTCAAGGTGGTAAATGCCAATAGTTACACAGGATTACATAGGATATATGGCACAGACCATGCCAGCATTTATGCTCCAGCTTCCTCCCATCTTTCCTCATCTAAATCGATCAGCATTACCTTCTATTCCTTTCCCCCTCATGTGCTTAATAGAGCACATTCGAATTTTCCGAACCAATGGTTTTTGTTGTGAACCTCTGCCCATTAGGATCTGGATTAACACTGCCCCAAGTCTTTCTACATTAACCAAGAATAGAAGAAAGAATTCCATCCCATTAGTCTGGGCTGTTTTCAAACTCAGGCCTCATAGGTGAAAGACCAGCGTTTTAATCTGAGGGAATGCTGCACTGTCGGAGGTGATGCCTTTCAGATGAGACATGAAACTGAGGCCCATTCTGCCCCCTTAGGTGGGCGTAAAAGATCCTTTGGCACTCCTTAATATTTATAGAAGGTCATGCTGATCGGGTTAGATTAGGAAGGGCGAGAGGAGGATCCATATAAATATGTAATCAATTGCCACAACTCACTCCACGAGATGAACTTATGTATTATTGTTTTCAGTTCATTGTTCTCTTCAATATTAAAAGGTTTAATATCTTAGCATGACCCTTCTTTATCAAAGAAATCGAGTCCATGTCATTTTACACATCTACGATTGAAGAGTTTGAGGTGAGCACAATTAAATACAACTTGCCACACTGAGAAACTAGGATCTATGGAAATTGTTTGCAGCTTTGGCTGGTCAAATGATGAGCATCATTTAATGTTAATGTAATAAAATGTTCTTAATTTCAGACATTCATCACCTTTTGCATCAAATGCCTGAAGTTATGTTCCCACAAACAATAAAGCCTTTGATTAAAAATCAGTTTAGCAGCTATTGGAACAGAATTTACAGCTACTTCAACGGTTTGTATTAATGAACAGAATATTAATTGAGGGCCCTGATCTGTTGGGCTTATAGCTTTGATTAAAAAAATGAAGATATCCAAGAAATTAAAGGCACCCGCATTAGTGGGATTGGGTTTAATTTTCAACAGTTAATAAAGCACTTTCTTAAAAATACAAGATTTTGTACTTGCTTTGGTCAGTGAAATATGCAAATTGATGCGAGATTTATGTGAAATGGGGACAAGGGATGAGAAGCCAGTTTACAGCACTTAATTAATGGGAAGACTTTTAACAAGGTCCCACATAAGAGATTAGTGTGCAAAATTAAAGCACATGGTATTGGGGGTAATGTATTGACATGGATAGAGAACTGGTTGGCAGACAGGAAGCAGAGAGTAGGAATAAATGGGTCCTTTTCAGAATGGCAGCCAGTGACTAGTGGGGTACCGCAAGGTTCAGTGCTGGGACCCCAGCTATTTACAGTATACATTAATGATTTAGACGAAGGAATTGAATGTAATATCTCCAAGTTTGCAGATGACACTAAACTGGGTGGCAGTGTGAGCTATGAAGAGGATGCTAAGAGGCTGCAGGGTGACTTGGACGGGTTAGGTGAGTGGGCAAATGCATGGCAGATGCAGTATAATGTGGATAAATGTGAGGTTATCCACTTTGGTGGCAAAAACAGGAGGGCTGATTATTATCTGAATGGTGACAGATTGGTAAAGGGGGAGGTGCAACGAGACCTGGGTGTCATGGTACATCAGTCATTGAAGGCTGGCATGCAGGTACAGCAGGCGGTGAAGGCGGCAAATGGCATGTTGGTCTTCTTAGCGAGAGGATTTGAGTATAGGAGCAGGGAGGTCTTACTACAGTTGTACAGGGCCTTGGTAAGGCCACACCTTGAATATTGCGTTCAGTTTTGGTCTCCTAATCTGAGGAAGGACATTCTTGCTATTGCGGGATTGCAGCGAAGGTTCACCGGACTGATTCCCGGGATGACAGGACTGACATATGAAGACAGACTGGATCGACTAGGCTTGTATTCAATGGAATTTAGAAGAATGAGAGGGGATCTCATAGAAACATATAACATTGATGGGATTGGACAGGTTAGATGCAGGAAGAATGTTCCCGATGTTGGGGAAGTCTAAGGATTAGGGGTAAGCCATTTAGGAGAAACTTTTTCACTCAGAGTTGTGGGCATGTGGAATTCTCTACCACAGAAAGTTGTTGGGGCCAATTCGTTCGATATATTCAAAAGGGAGTTAGATGTGGCCCTCACGGCTAAAGGGATCAAAGGATATGGAGAGAAAGCAGAAATGGGGTACTGAAGTTGCATGATCAGCCATGATCATGATGAATGGTGGTGCAGGCTCGAAGGGCTGAATGGCCTACTCCTGCACCTATTTTCTATGTTTCTATGTTTCGATGTAACACAAGATAGAAAGACTTCGGTTCAGCTTCAACTGTGTACTTCACAAAAAATCATCATAGGCAGTCCCTCGGAATCGGGGAGGACTTGCTTCCACTCCCTAATTGAGTTCTTTGATGGCTGAACAGTCTGACACGGGAGCCACAGACCTGTTTACAGGTGGGACAGACATTCATCGGGGGAAGGGGTCGGGAGGGCTGGTTTGCTGCGCGCTCCTTCTGCTGCCTGCGCCTGGCCTCTTCATGCTCCTTGCGTCGAGACTCAAAGAGCTCAATGCCCTCCCGGATGGACTTGCTCCACCTCGGGCGATCTGCGGCCAGGGTCTCCCAGGTGTCAGTGGTGATGTCGCACTTTACCAGGGAGGCTTTAAGGGCATCCTTATAACATTTCCGCTGTCCTCCTTCGGCTCGTTTACCATGAAGGAGCTCCACATTAAGCAATAGCTTAGGGAGTCTCGTATCTGGCATGCGTACTATGTGGCCTGCCCAGCGAAGCTGATCGAGTGTGGTCAGTGCTTCAATACTGGGGATGTTAGCCTGGTTGAGGACACTGATGTTGATGCGCCTGTCCTCCCAGGAGATTTGCAGGATCTTGCGGAGACATCGTTGGTGATATAACTCCAGCGACTTGAGGTGTCTTCTGTACATTGTCCATGCCTCAGACCCATACAGGAGTGCGGGTATTACTACAGCTCTGTAGACCATGAGTTGGTGGTAGATTTGAAGGCCTGGTCTTCAAACACACTTTTCCGCAGGCGGCTGAAGGCTGCGCTGGCACACTGGAGGCGATGCTAAATCTCCGCATCAATGTCTGCCTTTGTTGACAAGAGGCTCCCGAGATATGGGAAGTGGTCCACGTTGTCCAGGGCCACGCCGTGGATCTTGATGTTTGGAGGGCAGTGCTGTGCGGCGGTGACAGGCTGGTGAAGGACCTTTGTCTTACGGATGTTAAGCGTAAGGCCCATGCTTTCATATGCCTCAATGAATACATTGACTATATCCTAGAGTTCAGCCTCAGAATGTGCACAGACGCAGGTGTCGTCCGCATTCTGCAGCTCAACAACAGAGGTTGGGGTGATCTTGGACCTGGCCTGGAGGTGGCGTAGATTAAACAGCTTCCCACTGGTTCCGTAGTTTAATTCCACTTCAGCGGGGAGCTTGTTGATTGTGAGGTGGAGCATGGCGGCGAGGAAGATTGAGAAGAAGGTTGGAGCAATGACGCAGCCCTGTTTGACCCCGGTCCGGTCGTGGATTGAGTCTGTAATGGATCCGTTGGGGTAAGGATCACGGCCTGCATGTCATCTAGAAGTAGGCGAAGGATGTTGACAAACTTTTGGGGGCATCCGAAACGGAGGAGGACGCTCCATAGACCCTCACGGTTGACAGTGTCAAAGGCCTTTGTAAGATCAAAAAAGTTCATGTCTAAGGGCTGCCGCTGCTCGCTGCAATTTCCTGCAACTGGCGCGCTGCAAAGATCAGGTCTGTTGTGCCCCGTAGGGGACGAAATCCGCATTGTGATTCCGGGAGGAGCTCCTCGGTCACAGGGGGAAGACGATTGAGGAGAACTCGAGTGACAACTTTCCCAGTGGCTGATAGCAGGGAGATTCCCCTGTAGTTGCCGCAGTCGGACTTGACCCCCTTTTTAAAAATGGTCACAATCACTGCATCTCAGATCTCCCGGCATGCTCTCCTCCCTCCAGATGAGAGAGACTGGGTCATGTATCCGCGCCAACAGCGCCTCTCCGCCATATTTTAGCCGCGCAACAAAAGCCATATGGCAGTGGAGGGGAGGGGGGTGGGAAAGAGACGAGGCAGCACGGAGCGACACTGAGGGGGGGATGGGGGAGGGGGGGTGGTGAGCAGTGAGAGGGCCACATGGAGAGAGGGAGCGGGAGCGACATGGGGGGGCGGAGTGGGGGGAGAAGGGGAAGAGAGAGTAGGAGGGAGGGGAGCGACACTGAGATGGGGTTGGGGGGGGGGGGGGGGGAGAAGAGAGAGAGGGAGCCATACGGAGAGAGGGAGAGGGAGCGATTGGGAGGTGGGTGGGGGGGAGGCGAAGAGAGGGTAGGGGGGAGGGGAGCGACACGGAGTGGGGGGAGGGGGCTTGCAGAGGGAGATCGGGACACGAGTGTGATCCTCATTTGAAAGGGCAACCCATTTCACAGGTCACTCAGTGCTGCTCTGATTTTGACAAGAGGAATGAAACAGCCACCTTGGTCAGCTTTCCCTTGCTGCGAGGAGAGAGATACCCCTCCACTCGGCATATTTTAAATACCAGCATGCAGCAGTGCATTTGCAGAATTACACGCTGTGAATCTCGAGCCCTGGTACCAAGGGGTGATTGCGTTGCCCTACATGGAGCTACTTCGAATCTGAACTAATTCCTCTGAACTAGCAACTTACTTGCACCCACTTGCAAGCATAAGCGCTTGTCCAAGCTACAAACTTGTGACTACATGACCACTTCAGATTCTGCAGCTCCATTACATCAGCCAAAGGTGGACGGGAAGAGTTAACTTTGATTTGCGATGATTTCACTTCATTTCACCGATACCCATGTTTAGGAAAACTCTCATACACTGCCAAGACACCCACTAACAATGTACTATTTACTCAAGTCTACAGAACCCTCTACGTAAATAGAAGGAAATCCCACGAGAAAAATTTGGTATGATCACAGAACACACTTATTATAAAAGAATGCATTACTTCATAATTATTTATGGTTTATAGCCACTGTCTGAATATTTAGGAAGCATTTCATCTTCGGAATGATTTACCCTTTCCACTTTTATTATACCCATATGGTCTCGGGTTTTTCTGCAGACATGATACATCCTGGCAATCCCTTTTTCCCCCTTGCCAAAGACATGGTCATCTGGTTTAGTTTCATTGAAAAAGTAAACAAGGCAATGCCATCTTAGAATGGGAGTAGGATTTCCAAGACCGCTCGGCTCTGCAGCTTGAAACCTTATGTGCAAGAACGGCGCTTGGAGTTTTCAAAGCACTGAAAGTAAATTGGTGAACGTGTTTCATTCTTCGCTAAGATATTCAGTAAAATATGTAATGTTCACTAGAGACCCATCAGGAGCACAGAGGTTTTTTTTTTTTTTAAATGGAGTGAAATGATAACGTTTAACTTGTACACATTTTTCAACTACCTTCTCAAAACCACGCACATGCGAAATGACCAGATGCATCAAATTAGGTTCTCAGATCATTTTAAGAGTTAATCCGTGTGCGCATGTCATTTGTAAAGTTGTATTTGTCTCCAATTTTAGGCCTCCCACGGATGCCCACTACTACAAAACAAACAATTTCCTTTAGCTGTGGGGCCGACAGTCTGGCCCACAGGTTTCATTATGCCACTCCGCCATTAACCAACTGAGGGAACGACTTCTCTCACCCTTTTTTGTGGTCTTTTAATTTCCAGGATCAGGTATCTCTGCTCTTCAAGCACTCCTGGACTCACACCTCTGCTACCAAGAGGGTGAACTGACCGAGTCTGGCAAGCTTCTTTCCAAGCCCACTATCAATGCCTCTTGGACCAGCTACTTGGAGGCACAAGTTGCCACTTCTACTGGACCATCCTATAAATTTCCCTCCCCTCCCTTCTGTTTTCGGGGTCATCTAAACCCACCTTCAGAGATGCCGTATTTTGAATGAGACGCTAAATCTCGGCCCTGTCTGCCCTCTCGGGTGCAAGCAAAAGATCCCACAGCAATATTTGAAAGAGAGCAGGGGAGTTCTCCTTGGTGTCCTAGCCAACATCTTCACCTAAAATCGATGATCTGGTCATTTATTTCACTGCTGTTTGTGGAAGCTTGCTGTGCACAAATTGGTTGTCGCAACAGTGACTACATTTCAAAAGTACTTCATTGGCTGCAAAGTGCTTTGGGACATCCTGAGGTTGTGAAAGCCGCTATATAAATGCAAGTTCTTTCTTCAGTCAGCTCAGTAGTGTTCACATCAGGAACACAGAACGTTGGAGGATCAAACCTGGCTTCTCTCAGTGTGACACTGAATGTTACTGCATTCAGCACCACCCCAAGTTTCCTCCAGCCTCGCAATGTTCTTTAAACTTTTCCCTGGAGGTATTTCCTATTGAGGTTAAGATGCCAACAGCTGCTCGGTACCTCAACCAAGTGCGAACCTAGACAGTGTGTGTAAGCAGGCCAATAGACTATGCATGTGAACACAGCCCTGTTCTTGCCCAACGCCCTCACACACCGTGACCCTGAATTTGCGGTGCGAGGCTATGCCTCCGATCATAAAATGCCCGCATACCTGGTGTTCCGGGAGGTACAGTGATTCGTGGTCCTGGGCCTCTCCAGGTACCCGCGGGTAGAGGCCCACGTATCTCAGGGATGCACATGGTTCTTAAGTGTCCCTGGGATCACATGGGCCAGCCCAACCAATAAAAGGGAATCCCCATTCATGCTTATGGGGATTCTGTATGTATGGAAACCTCAACCATGAATGGGAATACCCCCCAAAAATACATGTACACATCAAATAAATTTTAAAAAACTATTACATATTTAAAATTAATTAAAATGGCATTTAATTCAATGAGTTCATGGCTGAACATGCAACTTCAGTACCCCATTCCTGCTTTCTCGCCATACCCCTTGATCCCCTTAGTATAAGGACGACATCTAACTCCTTTTTGAATATATTTAGTGAATTGGCCTCAACAACTTTCTGTGGTAGAGAATTCCACAGGTTCACCAGTCTCTGGGTGAAGAAGTTTCTCCTCATCTCGGTCCTAAATGGCTTACCCCTTATCCTCAGACTGTGACCCCTGGTTCTGGACTTCCCCAACATTCGGAACATTCTTCCTGCATCTAACCTGTCTTAAACCCGTCAGAATTTTAAACGTTTCTATGAGATCCCCTCTCATTCTTCTGAACTCCAGTGAATACAAGCCCAGTTGATCCAGTCTTTCTTGATATGTCAGTCCCGCCATCCCGGGAATCAGTCTGGTGAACCTTCGCTGCACTCCCTCAATAGCAAGAATGTCCTTCCTCAAGTTAGGAGACCAGAACTGTACACAATACTCCAGGTGTGGCCTCACCAAGGTCCTGTACAATTGTAGTAACACATCCTTGCCCCTGTACTCAAATCCCCTCGCTATGAAGGCCAACATGCCATTTGCTTTCTTAACCGTCTGGTGTACCTGCATACCAACCTTCAATGACTGATGTACCATGACACCCAGGTCTGGTTGCACCTCCCCTTTTCCTAATCTGTCACCATTCAGATAATAGTGTCTCTGTTTTTACCACCAAAGTGGATAACCTCACATTTATCCACATTATACTTCATCTGCCATGCATTTGCCCACTCACCTAACCTATCCAAGTCACTCTGCAGCCTCATAGCATTCTCCTCGCAGCTCACACTGCCACCCAACTTAGTGTCATCTGAAAATTTGGAGATACTACATTTAATCCCCTCTTCTAAATCATTAATATACAATGTAAACAGCTGGGGCCCCAGCACAGAACCTTGCGGTACCCCACTAGTCACTGCCTGCCATTCTGAAAAGTACCCATTTACTCCTAATCTTTGCTTCCTGTCTGCCAACCAATTCTCAATCCACATCAGCACACGACCCCCAATCCCATGTGCTTTAACTTTGCACATTAATCTCTTGTGTGGGACCTTGTCGAAAGCCTTCTGAAAGTTCAAATACACCACATCAACTGGTTCTCCCTTGTCCACGCTACTGGAAACATCCTCAAAAAATTCCTCAAAGAAGATTTGTCAAGCATGATTTCCCTTTCACAAATCCATGCTGACTTGGACTTATCATGTCACCTTTTTCCAAATGCGCTGCTATGACATCCTTAATAATTGATTCCATCATTTTACCCATTACCGATGTCAGGCTGACCGGTCTATAATTCCCTGTTTTCTCTCCCTCCTTTTTTAAAAAGTGGGGTTACATTGGCTACCCTCCACTCCATAGGAACTGATCCAGAGTCTATGAAATGTTGGAAAATGACTGTCAATGCATCCGCTATTTCCAAGGCCACCTCCTTAAGTACTCTGGGATGCAGACCATCAGGCCCTGGGGATTTATCGGCCTTCAATCCCATTAATTTCCCCAACACAATTTCCCGACTAATAAGGATTTCCCTCAGTTCTTACTAGACCCTCTGACCTCTTTTATATCCGTAAGGTGGTTTGTATCCTCTTTAGTGAATACTGAACCAAAGTACTTGTTCAATTGGTCTGCCACTTTTTTGTTCCCAGTTATGACATCCCCTGATTCTGACTGCAGGGGATCTACGTTTGTCTTTACTAACCTTTTTCTCTTTACATATCTATCGAAGCTTTTGCAGTCCATTTTAATGTTCCCTGCAAGCTTCCTCTCGTACTCTATTTTCCCTGCCCTAATCAAACTCTTTGTCCTCCTCTGCTGAGTTCTAAATTTCTCCCAGTCCCCGTGTTCGCTGCTATTTCTGGCCAATTTGTATGCCACTTCCTTGGCTTTAATACTATCCCTGATTTCCCTTGATAGCCACGGTTGAGCCACCTTCCCTTTTTTATTTTTACGCCAGACAGGGATGTACAATTGTTGTAGTTCATCCATGCGGTATCTAAATGTCTGCCATCCACTGTCAACCCCTTATTAAGGATGCCCTCCCCAACATCACTACTACTGTTTTGAGGTCTGCACACAACTCCCACTAGCGTTTCCTGCCCCTTGGTATTCCGCAGCTCCACCCATACCGATTCCACATCATCCAAGCTAATGTCTTTCATTACAATTGCCTAGGTTACGGACCTAGAGCTGGTAATTGGGATTAGACTGGATGACCTTTTGTTGGACGGCGCAGATATGATGGTAAGTACTACAGGGAATAGAATACGGCCAGGGTGATCTCCTGAACTAGTTTCGATCGCCTGGATGGGATCGGAGAGGAATTTTCCCAGATTTTTTTTCTCCCTAAATTGGTCTGGGTGTGTTTTTTTTAAATCTAGTTTTTGCCTCTCCCAGGAGATCACATGGCTCCGGTTGGGGTGGAGTGTAGATGTTTTTAGTATAAGGGATGTTGCAGTTGTGTGAGGCGGACTGGTTGGGCTGGATGCTCTTTGCCTTTCCGTCATTGTTCATAAGTTTATATGTAACCTTTAGGGCTGCTGACCAAGGGCTGTGCGACTCTGTCCGCCAACGCGGACACGATGGCTGAAATGGCCTCCTTCTGTGCTGTAAATTTCTATGTTTCTACACACCCATAGGGGCTGCAAATTAAGACCATCATTTTCAGCAGGCGCCACTAAATCGCAATAGGCCTGATTTTTCCTGGTCCTGGTTCAGGAGCACGAATGTTAATTGTTGCACCCCAATTGCCGCCCAGCAAAAAGAAATCACGCAGCATAAACCAGGAATCAAACATAAACCCTGGAATCTTACCACTGCACTTTTACCCACAAGAGCATCACTACCCATCTTTCTTTAAAATGGACTCCTCTGCGGGCATATTGTAACCCATACTGGAGCATGACGAAGAACAAACTCAACTTGCCTAATGAAAACAGACCAGTTCAAAATATTTAAAAAAGGATCAGTGCAATCTTGGAAAAAAAAGTTTGCAAACAAAATCACAAAATACGCTGTCAACATGTGTCATTAGCATATTACCACGTGACACTCTCTGCCAGTTGGGTATATGAACTGACACTAGTAAACTCAGGGGATTTCCAGGATCATTGAGTCCAAGTGGCCAGCATCATAGAGGCGGGGTGTAACACGTCAAGCTGGGAACCCAAAACAAAACTAAAAGTTCTATAGGAGCTGCAGTGCACACACGTTGGTCCAGAAATTGTGGTCAGAGGCTTTCCATGGGCATGTGCCTCCGACCTAAAAAATTCCTACGAATGTAGAAATCCCACGCTCCTCCTGGTGGTCCCGGAGGAGCGTGGGATTCCAGTGGGGAGGCCTTCTCTTCCTGCGCTGCGAAGCACGCTCCCATCCTCCAGGCTTCCACGCAGAAGGTGCAGTCACATGTGACTGCTCAGCCATGCAGGTATCTACAAGTTCTCATTGCAATTAATGAGAAAAGAAAACACTAAACACCATAGTAAAAAATAAAAAACACCTCAATTAAAATTAATTGAAATTAAAGTTAATAAATGCCTTAGAAAAATATATTTTTCCAATTTTTTTTTTTTTTAAAGTTTTGTAATTAGGGTTAAAAATAAACTTACCTTAGTGGGCAGGGTTTTAAAACAATAAAATGTGTTTTCTTAATTTAATTTTATTATATTTTTGTATGTTTTAAAACTCTCATGCCTTTAAAAGTAGGCTATGCGTCCGCTTTTATCAGGCGCAAGTGTTTTGAGGCCATTTGCTGGGCAAGATATGGGTAAATCCCGCAATCTTGCCTTTGCAAATGTCCTCGTTCCCGAGATGCGTTGGATCTATCAAGCTCCAGCTGGACAGATTGGAAAAGCCGGTTTTCAGCGCATGCACATTATGCGCTGAAAACCGGCTTTTGCGATGCCTTCCCTGGTCCGTAGACACCTAGTACAGACCCGGGAGGCCAGGATTGCCAGGCCAGTAAATAATACAATAAAATTACACTTGGATAACCAGGCATAAAAAATAGATATGCTGAAGTAGATTTTTCTTTATAAGGACAACTATTTTTATACTACCACTATCTATAGTAATATACACAAGCTTTCAAAACTAGAGGGACAACTTATTTTCATCTGTGGCTCTGAATCATTTGCTGGTCACGACACAACAACAACTCTCGTGTGAGCCATCAAATTGCTTTGTAAAAATCTGAAAAGTAGCAAGCTTAACAAAAATAGCATGACCACTATCAGTTTGTAGCCAACATAGAAAAGATCAAAAGCACTTGAAAGAGGAACATAACTTTGTGATCCATTTCAAATGGTTTAGACACAAACAGAATCCTCAGTCAAGTGATGTGAAGCGTGTGCAGCAGTACTTATGGAGGGGAAACATTACAAGCTGGATTCCTCCACGAGTGTGGCAATGTTCCCTCTCCCTGCAGTGCCAATCGGATTCAACTGCACTCAGGTTTCCCCATAAAGTCTCAAGGGGTGGGAGGGGTGGAGCACAATTCAAAGAGCAGTCGCAGCCTACAGTATTATTCCTTTCATATGGTCAGTGCTTGCAAAACAAGTTCCAAGAAATGTATCCACTAGTAAACCATTGCTTCACTTACAGGCACTACAGATAGCAGCAATAGCATGACCCCAGTAGAAAAAAAAGTCACATTAACAAGCAAGATTTGGCCATAATACAGTAGCACCTGGCTCCAAATACCTGGCACAGATTGGAATTTGAACTAATTCACTCTTTCCAAATAGAAGGGCAAGTTAAAGTCAAGCCTTTGATTATCTTTTGCCAACAAATATCAGCATATATTTATAACAGTTAAATATCGATTTGCATACTCACCAACTTCCTCGCTACCATAAAGCAATCGACATTAAAAACACATCCTGAATATTTGCAATAAAAGACCACAGCTCACACATTCCAGCAAAACAAAAATGTAATTCCTTACCTCCTAGCTGCCCTGAAGAATATATTGCTCCATTTTTAAAATGTTAACCTATGCAGTATTTTAACAACTCCCAAAACATTCCATCTAATCAAAAGTGCATACACTAGACAGCCTTTATTTTTCTACTTGTTAAAAAATACAATTTCCCTCAACTCTAATTGTACCCAAAACAAAGTGTTACTCATCAAAGATAACAGCAAGATAGATTTTTTAAATTAATTCACGGAATGTGGGCATCGCTGGAAAGACTAGCATTTATTGCCCATCCCCAATTGGCGTTGTGGCTTGCCAGGCCATTTCAGAGGGCAGTTGAGTCAACCACATTATTATGGGTCAGGAATTACATATAGGCCAGACTTGGTAAGGACGGCTGATTTCCTTCCTGTTATGTATTTAACCCCTTGTATCCTTGTAACCTGCATCACACCTGTCCACCACTGGGCCTAGCTTTTGGAATCCCAAGGAATCTCAGCATCCCTTGGGAGTACAATATATAAGCAGGTCACCCACGAGGCGCCTGCACTCTGGAACTACAATAAAGGAGCCAAGGTCACACTTGCTCATTACACACAGTACTCAGTCTGACCATTTATTATGAGTACAACAATTGGCGATGACGTAACAAACCGCGCGAAAATGCAACGAACAGTCGGCACCCTGGAGAAGTTCTCGGAGGGGGATGATTGGGAGGTCTTCGTGGAGAGACTCGACCAACACTTCGTAGCCAATGAGCTGGAAGGGAAAGAGAACGTGACCAAACGAAGGGCGATTCTGTGGGGCCACTACCTATGACCTCATGAAGAATTTCCTGGCCCCGACTAAACCAACAGATAAATCCTCCGAAAAACTGTGTACGCTGGTCCGGGAGTACCTAAATCCTAAGGAAATCGTTTTGATGGCAAGATATCGGTTCTACACGTGTCAATGATCGGAGGGCCAGGAAGTGGTGAGCTATGTCGCCGAACTAAGGCGCCTTGCAAGGCATTGAGAGTTTGAGGGATTTCTAGAACAAATGCTCAAAGATTTTTTTGTACTGGGCAGCGGACATGAGACAATCCTGTGCAAACTGTTGACTGTAGAAACTCCGAATCTGAGTAAAGCCATAACGATAGCCCAGGCATTTATGTCCACCAGCGACAACACCAAGCAGATTTCGCAGAATGAAGAAGTTTCAGCCAGTACTGTGCATAAAGTAACGTCGGTTTTGAGCAGAAATGTACAGGGCAGAATGTACATGTTGGCTGCTGTGGCCTGACCTCAATTGACCCAGAGTCCGCCATCATCTGTTAATGCAAGGCAGTTAACACCCCGTTGGTGCTGCGGGGGTATCATCGGCCCCATCAATGCCGCTTTAAGCACTATGCGTGCAATGGCTACAGAACAATGGGACACCTCCAACAAATATGCAGGCGAGCTGCAAATCCTGCAAACCACCACATTGCAGAGGAAGATCAGTCCACGGTGGATCAGACAATATTGGAAACTCGTACGGAGGAGGCAGAGGTGTATGAGGTACATATGTTCACGGCGAAATGCCCACCAATAATGTTGAAAGTTGAACTGAACGGTATTCCACTGCCTATGGAGCTGGACACGGGGGCAAGTCAGTCCATAATGAGTAAAACGGCCTTCGACAGGCTGTCGGGGAAGAAGGCACACAGGCCCAAGCTCAGCCCCATTCACACGAAGTTAAGAACTTATACAAAGGAACTAATACCGGTAATTGGCAGTGCTGAAGTCAAAGTCTCCTATGATGGAGCAGTACACGAACTCCCACTATGGATTGTGCCCCAGGGGATGGCCCCACATTATTTGGCAGAAGCTGGTTGGGGAAAATCCATTGGAACTGGGACGACATCCGAGCGCTTTAGTCAGTTGACGACACCGCATGTACTCAGGTTCTAAGCAAGTTCCCATTGTTATTTGAGCCAGGCATTAGAAGTTTCTCGGGGGCAAAAGTGCAGATCCATTTGGTTCCTGGTACACGACCCATCCACCACAAGGCTCGGGCGGTACCGTGCATGATGCGTGAAAAAGTGGAAATCAAGCTGGACAGGCTGCAACGCGAGGGCATCATCGCGCAGGGGGAGTTCCAACGACTGGGCCAGTTCGATTGTTCCGATACTCAAGGAGGGTGGTACAGTTAGAATTTGCGGTGACTATAAAGTAACAATTAACCGTTTTTCGTTGCAGGACCAATACCCGCTACCCAAGGCAGACGACCTATTTGTGACCCTGGCTGGAGGAAAGACATTCACCAAGCTGGACCTGACCTCGGCCTACATGACACAGGAGCTGGAGGAGTCTTCGAAAGGCCTCACCTGCATCAATACGCACAAAGGTCTATTTATTTACAACCGATGCCCGTTCGGGATTCGGTCGGCTGCAGCGACCTTCCAGCGAAACATGGAAAGCCTGCTACAGTCGGTTCCTTGTACACTGGTCATCCAGGACGACATATTGGTTACAGGTTGGGACACCATGGAGCACCTGAAGAACCTGGAGGAGGTTCTCAGTCGGTTGGATCGCGTGGGGCTCAGGTTGAAATGCTCGGTGTGTTTTCCTGGCACAGGACGTCGAATTCTTAGGAAGAAGGATCGCAGCAGACGGCATCAGACCCACCGACACCAAGATGGAGGCCATCAAGAATGCGCCGCGACCACGGAACGTGACGGAGTTACGGGCGTTTCTGGGACTCCTTAACTGCTTCGGTAATTTCCTACCTGGGTTAAGCACCCTACTAGAACCACTACTGCGCAAGGGAGGCAACTGGGGTATGGTGGAATTCACAAGAGGCTACCTTTAAGAAAGCCAGAACTTTACTGTGTTCTTACAAACTGCTTGTCTTGTATAACCCATGTAAACGATTAGTGTTAGCTTGTGATGCGTCGTCATACAGAGTCGGTTGTGTGTTACAACAGGATAATGAATCGGGAATTTTACAACCGGTTGCGTATGCATCCAGGAGTTTGTCCAAGGCCGAAAGAGTCTACAGCATGGTTGAAAAAGAGGCTCTGGCGTGCATTTACGGGGTAAAGAAAATGCATCAGTACTTGTTTGGCCTCAAGTTCGACTTGAAACAGACCACAAGCTTCTCATATCGCTATTCTCAGAGCAAAGGGATCAATACCAATGCCTCTGCCCGCATCCAAAGATGGGCGCTCACGCTGTCGGCATACAACTATGTAATTCGCTACAGACCGGACACAGAGAACTCAGCAGATACTCTCAGTCGGCTACCGTTGCCCACCACCGGGATAGAAACGGCACAGCCAGCGGACTTGCTTATGGTCATGTAGGCATTCGAGAACAAGAAATCCCCTGTTACGGCCCACCAGATCAGGACCTGGACCAGCCAGGATCCTTTACTGGTCCTGGTAAAAAAAACTGTTTTCTCCATGGAAGCTGGTTCAGTGTCCCAGTGAAGATGCAGGAAGCGATTAAGCCATTCCACAGACGCAAAGGTGAGCTGTCCCTGCAGGCGGACTGTCTCTTGTGGGGCAATCGTGTGGTCTTGCCCAAGAAAGGCAGACACATTTATTGGGGAACTAAACAGCACCCACCCGGGCATTGTGATGATGAAAGCCATAGCCAGATCCCATGTGTGGTGGCCAGGCATCAACTCAGATTTAGAATCATGTGTACGCCAGTGCAATGCTTGCTCTCAGTTGAGCAATGCACCCAGAGAGGCACCGCTAAGTTTATGGTCCTGGCCATCCAAACTGTGGTCGAGGATGCATGTAGACTATGCAGGTCCATTCCTAGGCAAAATGTTTTTGGTTGTCGTGGATGCTTACTCAAAATGGATTGAACGTGCAATAATGTCTGGAAGCACGTCCACGGCTACCATTGAAAGTCTAAGAGCTCGGTTTGCCACGCACGGCCTGCCCGATGTCCTAGATTGTGACAATGGCCCGTGCTTCACAAGTGCTGAATTCAAAGAGTTCATGACCCGCAATGGGGTCAAACATGGCACATCTGCGCCATTCAAGCCTGCATCCAACGGCCAGGCAGAACGGGCAGTCCAGACCATCAAGCATGCTTGAAAAGAGTGTCGGAAGACTCCCTGCAGACCCGGTTGTCCCGAGTACTGCTCAGCTACCGCACCAGACCTCTAACTCTCAGGGATTTCCCCCAGCCGAGCTGCTCATGAAAAGGGCGTTTAAACCAAGGCTCTCTCTGGTCCACCCCGATCTACATGATCATGTGGAGGACAAGCGGCATCAACAGAGTGTGTACCATGACCGTGTAAACTTGTCACACGATAGAGATCATCGATCCTGTGTTTGTCCCAAATGGCTTGCTGGCACGGTCACAGCCAAAGAAGGGAATAGGGTGTTTCAGGTCAAACTGACCAATGGACAAACGCACAGAAAACACTTGGACCAAATTAAACTTCGGTTCACCGACAGCTACGTACAACCCGAAGAAGACACCACCAACTTTGACTTTCCAACACACACACACACACACACACACACAAAGTGGCAACTAGCATCAAAGTTGACCACGGAACAGACCTCATCATCCCCAGCAGCCCGGCAAGGCCGGCTGCCCAACAGCCCAATGAAGAACTGACCAACCCAACCACACCAATATTTGTACCGAGACGATCGACAAGGGAGTGCAGAGCCCCAGATCGTCTCACCTTGTAAATAAGTGTATTGTTGACTTCACGGGGGAGTGATGTTATGTAGTTAACCCCTTGTATCCTGCATCACACCTGTCCACCAGAGGGCCTACCTGTCGGAGTCCCAAGGGATCCCAGCATCCCTTGGGAGTACAGTATATAAGCAGGTCACCCACGAGGTACCTGCACTCTGGAACTACAATAAAGGAGCTAAGGTCACAACTTGCTCATTACACACAGTACTCAGTCTGACCATTTATTGAGTACAACACTTCCCACAACAACATTAGTGAACCAGATAGGTTTTTAATCATAATCTGGTAGTTTCATGTGGCTGAAGTTTCCCCAGGAGTTGCTCCTTTTTTTTGAGCAACTTGATTTTTATGGATTATCTTTTTAGTTGGAATTCTGGCCATTTAATTTGCACCAGTGTAAATGAGTTAGTTCGGTTTTTTTTAAGTTCAGCTTTTTTTTCCCAAAAGGGGGCGTTCCCAGCCACTTAGCCCGGTTTTAGGTATTTGGCCAGCAAATAGTTGCTCCAAACTAACTTAGGCCAGCGTACGTTGCCAATTCTGTCCACACTGAAAAACCTTACCTAGAGTTAAGGGATCCGTGCAAGTAACTACATTTAAAGCACCAAGCACAAAACAAAGCACAAAAAGTAATAAGCAATTAATTAACAAATAAAAAAATAGAAGGAACCCTGAACCTAAAGCACCAAGACCAAAGTAATAAGCAACCAATCAATAACAAATAAAAATAGAAGTCCGATGAGGGAGACCATTCGGCCAGGGCTGGGGGGGGGGGGGGGGGGGTGGGAGGGGAAGAGGAGGTTGGGGGGGGGGGGGGGTGAAGAGGAGAGGGGAGGGTAGGAGAGGAGGGGGGAGGGAGAAAGAGAGGAGGGGAGAAAGGGGGGAGGAGGAGAGGATGTGGGGGGGAGGGGGGGGAAGAGGAGAGGGGGGGGAAGAGGAGAGGAGGGGGGGGGGAGAGGAGAGATGGGAGGATGGGGGGGGGGGAAAAGAGAGAAGAGAGAGAGAGGGGGTTGGGGGGAGATGGAAGTACCCTCTTGATCAAATGGTACAAATCCTCTGGAAGGTCTGGAGCCAGCCCCTTGGACTTCAGTATCCGGAGGATCTTGTTCGCTTGAGATACAGTGGATGTTCCCTCCGCTCAGGCGCATCTGTTCCTGCTATCGGGACCGCTTACTGGGCTGCCTGCATGTCGCAGTTACTCCTGTCCTCGCTCACAGAGGGCCTGGCTTCACGTTTGGGGCACTGATCTTGGAGGACTTTGGTGATGACCACTTGCCGATGACAATGGTCCACAAACCCCTTCAGAGTCCTGTAAGAGTTTGGCACGTCTAGACTGATGTCCGGCATGGCATCAAACACCCGCATGAATCCCTGGTTCATCTGGTTGAGATTTACAAACCCAGACCCCAGAAACACTTCAGGAGTTTTACAATCAGGTCAGAGTTGACACAGCCTGCAGAGCACACACTGGCCGCCAACGAGGGAACCCATTTGGCCAGGGCTAGGGGCGCGTGCTTCGGGCCCCTCCCAGACAGCCTGCAGCACGTGTTTGCAGAATCGGCCTGCCAGGAGCTACTGCACATGCACGCAGACTCTAGCACTGTTTTCAGCGCGGAGACCTGGCTCCACCCACCATGCATTCCGATGCGCTGCACCACAGGCCACAGGACTGGAACCAACGGGGAGAATACGGAGGTAAGAAATCGGCGCTGTTTCTGTTCTACAAAGTCGGCGCACCTCAGAAGGGCAAACTTGGGCCCGTGGTCACCATTACTGATACTAGCTTTTTATTCCAGATTTATTTAATTCATTAAATTTTAATTCCCCAGCTGCCATGGTGGGATTTGAACACTTGTCCCCGGATTATTAGTTCAGGCCGCATGCATATAATGCAGCTAGTTATAGTTCCTATCATTTGATATCTCTGCACAAGCAGCAAAATGTTCAACAAACACTCCTGTATTTAATGTGTCGCAGTACATTTATCAATAGTCAAGATCCCACCTTTGGATCCATACAAAAACAGTGCTTTATTGCAAAGGTGCAAACCTGCCAACTGGCAATTTATAATGCTTTGGCCATTGACCTCTCAAACACATACACCTTGGGAACTATTCAAACATAACTTTTACTTGTGGGACATGGAGAATAGAGAGGAGGGAGAATAGAGGAAAAAAATGTATTGGCCCAACCATCTTTAGCTGCTTCATCAATGACCTTCCCTCCATCATAAGGTCAGAAGTGGGGATGTTCACTGATGACTGCAGAGTGTTCAGTGCCATTCGCAATTCCTCAGATAATGGAGCAGTCCATGCCCGCATGCAGCAAGATCTGGTCAACTTTCAGGCTTGGGCTGGTAAGTGGCACGCAACATTTGTGCCATACAATGACTATCAACAAGCGAGAGTCTAACCACCGCCCTTTGACATTCAACGGCATTACTATCGCCAAAACCCCAGCCATCAACATCCTGGGGGTCACCATTGACCAGAAACTTAGCTGGACCAGCCGCATAAATACCATGGCAACAAAGTTAGAGGCTAGGTATTCTGTGGCGAGTGTCTCACCTCCTGAGTCCCCAAAGTCTTTCCATCATCTACAAGACACAAGTCAGAATTGTGATGGAATACTCTCCACTTTATGGTTGAGTGCAGCTCCAACAACGCTCAAGAAGCTCGACACCATCCAGGACAAAGAAGCCCGCTTGATTGGCACCCCATCCACTACTTTAAACATTCACTCCCTCCACCACCGGCCTACCGTGGCTGCAGTCTGTACCATCTGCAAGATGTACTGCAGCAACTCGCCTTTGGCTTCTTTGGCAGCACCTCCCAAACCCACGATCTCTACCACCTAGAAGGACATGGGCAGCAAGTGCATGGGAGCACCACCACCTCCAAGTTACAAACGATCCTGACTTGGAAGTATATCGCCATTCCTTCATCATCGCTGGGTCAAAATCCTGGAACTCTCTCCCTAGCAGCACTGTGGGAATACCTTCACCACACAAACTGCAGAGGTTCAAGGCAGCGGCTCACCAACACCTTCTCAAGGGCAATAAATGCTGGCATTGCCAGCGACGCCCACATGAACAAACAAAAAACAATATTGGTTGTAGGTGCATCGGTAATGTATCAGCATTATCTTTATGATCTTCTCCAACCACTAGGTTCCTTTCCTTTGGAACTACTTCCCTAGTTCCCTCCACTTTGCCATTTCATTGTGCTTTTAAGAAGCTCAAAACCCTTGCGTTGACCATGCCAGCTCCTTTTTCCGCTCCTGCTTGATATTCAATGTTCTCCCTTTTCAATGTAAAACATTCTGAAACATATTCCTGTACATGAGCATTTTAGGAATTCAAGTCGGTGTTATTTTATATATTCGAGCAGCTAGTTTTTAAAATCAGTCATAAAACACCTTTACAATAGTATGTTGGTACAGAAGAGACAGGGAGCTATTTTATTTTTACAAGTGCTAGAAACCAGAACCATTAACACTCAGTGTCTATAATGATGGTTCGCGGTGCATTTCTGCTAACCTACTTTAAAAACTGCCAAAACGGCCATCTCAGATTCTCCCAATTGAAGGGAACATGTGTGGCTACAGTCTTGCCCCACGTGATGAAAATCCAATCAAAGACTGGTTATCACTTGTTGGGGGGGTGGAATCCACACTTCAAAAGTCTAAATTAAACCCAACATATTTGGAAATAAGTTTTCTGTTGAATTTAAGATGGGGGGGGGGGGGGGGCGGAATTAAAAGCACAAAATACTATTAAAAGTTTAAACAGGCTCACACTGATGGAATGTAGACAACTCTCAGTCTGTTTCATGTTCTATCAATTGCAGACCCGACTGCCAGAAATAACTTTCTACTGTCATTTGATGGTTTGAGGTTTGCATCACTTGAGGCATAAATATCAAACTAAGAAACAACTAGGACTAGAGGCCTCTGAAGATGGTCCTTCTCTGCTCAGGGCCTTACTGCCCTAACTCATTATAATGGTGAATCACTTTAGGAGACAAGAAGATTGCTGCAGCCTCTTTCGGTCAGTCTCCACAGACTCTGGGAGATGCTCTGGGAAAACAAGCGTTCGGATAAAGATTAGGATTAGATTAAGGAACATGCCAGGTGTCCTCGGTTGTGTAATTTAGAGATAGGCAAATTAAATAGTCTGAGCAAAGAATCGAAGAAGCATCTTCAACCACATTCTCTCTATTGCAACCAAATAATATCCATCTTGGGGAGGGGGGTGAGGAAGAGATGAAAGATAGCATCTATAAACACACAGCCAATATGAAAATGGCATAAAACTGAAATATTTGCTATGCAAATGTAATTGCTGCTTCTCTAACATTGTTGGGAGTGTGACCTTTTAGTCATCGTTCTGTTTGATTTTAGCAGAATTTCAGAAAGACGTGCGTGCGTGTGCGTGTTTTTTTAATAAAGTGATTACAACATGGAACTCTACAGATCACCGTGACAACCGTGACTGGATTGCCAGAAAAATTCAAACATGTAAATGGCCGAGATACAAAATGGCATAACTTCGTCTAAATTCCACATCCATTTTTGCACCTGATTACCATTGCATGTCGAATACAGGAGTATTTAAATTATTGCAGGATGGCACAACATATTGCTGTTCCAATACGAACTAAGCTACTCACCTCAGTGGTGTCTTTTGTACCTTTATAAAGACCGACTCAAGAGCAGCAAAGCCCCAGATATCCTGCTCCCCCCACCCCCCGAGCTGGGGAATAGCATTCGACAAGACAATAATACAGAGGGCGAAGTAAAACATTCAGTGAATGCAATTTCCTCCAATAGCACCGGGTGCAGTTCAGGGCAAACTGCTCCCAAAAATACCTGGCGCTAATGATTCCAGGGCTGCCATTTAGGCACTGTCGGACTTAAGGGACAGGCTGGTTAGGTCAAGAAAAGGTGTTAGTTTTGGCTTTTTAAATAAAAAAAATGGTTTTGCTGTTTCAGGATTTGTTGCAGAATGGAGTTAAGTCTTTTCCACACCGATAGACATCGTAATCAGTACTGTGCTGCCTGCCCGCCCACCCCTTTTATTATCTGGAGGCAGACAAAGGGAAATTACCACAAACCCACTTGACAATGGCTGACACAACTCGTCTTGCCCTTTTGTGTGCCACTAACAATGGTTTCCTTACCACCGAATCCTTCTCATTGCAACTACTTCATCCCGCCGGGAATATAGAGGAACCGTGCAGTTGTACCAGCATGCTCCTCCTAATCTCGTACCATTATTCTCCATACCCACACTTGGCACCACAGTGCACACTACTGCTGCCACCCCAGCACTGGCACAACCGCACAAACTAACTTACAGGGGACAGAAGCTTTACATAAATGTGAAGATCACTGACATGATGCATTAATTTATGGACCTACTATTCATTATAAAGGTGCCCAGGTAAAAATCTTGCTCATTTCCAAAAAAAAATTCTGCACTCTCATGGGACTTTAACTGTGCCTGCCCCTTTAATGGTGCTGGTGCCTTTAAGACCATTTCCTGCCTTCATGCAGCCAATACAGTCACCAACTGACACGTCCTTTATTTTAATTGCACCCAAATGTAAGTTTAGAAAACCTGGGAGGCCTCTGCACTAATTGTTCACGGACAGTGCTGGGAAATGTCCGTTAAAAATAGATCAGAAAGATCATTTGGCCCATCTTAGTGCAGTTACCGAAAAGAAAATTATAAATCCCCGCTCAACTGTCTCTTAAATGTATCAAAGTTTGTGTCTCCATCACTTAGCCTGGAAGTGCTTTACAAGTGTTAACTATTCTGTGTGAAGGACTTACTGACGTGTCCTAAATCTGCCTTTCACCAGTTTGTACTGTGCTCCATCATACTACATTCATATTGTAGCTTGAAGCAGCATTCAAATGTACTTTTTTTTTTTAAATAAGCATTGTGTACAACTAGAAGATCGCTCCTCAGTTGCCTCAAGAGTTTAAGGGAGAAAAGTTAGGGTTGTTTGGCCTGCCCAGGCACTGCATTGATTTTGGCTCCCACGAAATTCCGTGGGAGTTTAGCAGCGGCAGTAACCGGCAGCGTCCCGGGCTGCTGCGCCAGCGATGACAACGTCATCACCGTGCGCAGTGACCTATTTTCGCCCCGGAGCAAAAATTCAATAGTGCCCCATGAAACTGTCGCGGGTGATGCCAGCGACAGCTATGCGGGGTGCGTACTGGGCTATAGTCCGCTCACAAGCCGAAAATTAAAGGGGCAGTGTGGCTGTAAAAAAAAAAATGGCCGACTTACTGACTTACTACTTGTTTGTAGATCGCGGGATCCGTGCCATGATCTTGCAGCATGGCACATCGTTCCCTGGTGGTCCAGGCATGGCTTCCCCTTTCCCACCCGTAGAGTTGGCAGTTTGGCCCTCTCATTTAATGGGAGTCCCACCACATCGGGCTGGGACCTTCGCATGCCTTTATGACCGGTCCAGCCCCCAACTTGAATTGCAGCGCGAGAATTTGCACTGCAGGTCCTCTCGGGGGGTGGTAAGCCCAATATAGCTCGCGGGGCGAGACTTCAGCGCCTGGCGCTGGAGCTCCCACCTCGCGACTGTTCCGCCCCCAAACGGGCCAGTACCGAATGTTGCCCTGTAAGTTTCTCCAGGAAAGCTGGCTGGGGAAGTACACTATAAAAAAGTGTTCCGCGAAGTTACAAGATGATCATCCCTACTTTGATCCCGTAGGGAGCAGTGGTTTCTCGTTGTGTATGCGAATACACACAGTTAAGTCGCCCCCAAATATTTGGCCAAAGAATTCATTTTGCCTTCCATTATTGCAGGCAGATGAATAGTTTGTGCTATGAAATATGGAAATCAGAAATATTCAACAACTTTGACGCTTCCTGAAAGTTACTCATACGTAAACGTGCAATCATCTAGAAGGCCCTGTCGCAATCATTTTAGCTCAGCAATATGGGGAGCTGACCAGCAGTTGAAGCAGGTTTATTCTGGCAAGAAGTTAGGGCAAACATGTTTCTCTAGTGCCATGTTGCATTTTCATTTGTTTCTAAAAAGGCCCACAAGACAACTCAACAGATTCAGTTTTTAAAACTACATATATACTGAAATTTTATTCGATCCCAGTACATGTCAGTAGCAGTGAAATCCAATATTGTAATGTTCAATTGTGAAAGTTGCCACTGTAAAGAAATGTGCTCGGAGTTCAGGCACCTTTTCGTGCATTGAGCGATTTTTGAGGTCAGGAATAAATGCTCCCAATTTGGTCGGGAGTGCTGTGATGAATTAAACTCAAAAAATCTGTATAAAAATAGGTCAAGACTCAGTAAATGCTCAATCGTGCCCCTTAAATGAAGCGAGTCATATCTAAACCTCTTGCTTATTTCCACAGGCTACAAACATTAACCTTCTTGCATTCCATAAAGCTGAGCATACACATTTTAACTGTGACTTATTTCAGACAACCTCCTGCGTTAACCTTACATAACTGGACTCAATAAAAGCCTTGCAATTGGGGTTTTGCCACCAGACGGAGAATGAATACTGAGGTATAAAATGGCAAAATGTTATTGCTTTGAATTTCCTACAGCTATAGCATGAAGAATAGGCAAAGAGAATCAGATTACCTTAAATATAGGATTGTTTTGGAATGAAACAGTAGCTAAGCTACAAGACCGAATATGCAGCATCAGTGCATTGCAACATAAACTAACATGTGGCTTTGAGCATTGGGGTTAAATGCCCTGTTCCTGACTGCTTAGTTCTGAAAGCTTGTGTCTCTGTTGCTGTTGGGGTTTTTTTTGGTCCTTTAGTCCCAATACTTACATTCTCATACAAGGCTTGAAGGGTCTCCAGGTCAACCACAGAATTGTCCAAGTTCAGAACAGCTGTGAAAGGGACAAAAGAAAGAGTTGTCAAAATGATGACAAGTCAGTTGTGAAAGGTTAATAAAGCACAAAAGTGCTCAATGGCCGCGGAGGTGACCTGCTGGTCAGATTGACTTATGAGCTTTTGGCTGCGCTAATACTTGGAATTGTGCTGTGGCAAGACTTGCAAACCGGGCCGCCGGCAGAGCCAGGTGTCAACAGCCACAGCATTCCACCGCGCACACACACACAGAGCACCCCCCATTATCACAGCCAAAGCCAGAGATCAGAGGGATGCTTCAGACAAGGCTTCCCAGGCCTGACCGAATTATAAAAGCAACACCATAACAAAACGAGCTCATTCTCATCTCTGGTCAGTGTCAACCCCGAGACGCCTAATCCAGAACTGAATTAGCCAGTTAACTTCGAGACCTCGACAAGGGTCAAATCCTCCGCAGATAAATCTGACAGTTTTAGTGGAGATTTTGAATATTTCTTTTCCATTCCCACAAATTTCTATACGAGACACGATGGGAGGTCCGCACTTCTCACGGAATCTCACATTATTAATCCGATTGCAGTTTGCGCCTGTGGAAATCGGTAAGCAGACTTTCAATTAATTCAATTTGCTCATTGACAGCCAGCAACATCACCGCAATGCATACATTTATATGATTACGTGCAGCACAAACGCCATGCATCATGTGCAAGCTACATAGTGAACTGACACATGATCGACCCGTGACCTGCAGTGACAATACTTTATGGAAAAAAGCTTTTGTCTGTAATTTTCCCAGCGGCACTTTATATGTTTAATCACATAAAGTACACCAAACAGCCTGTCATTCTGAATGGTCTGCTCCGACACATTTCAGTTACAGCTGAGTTCCAGTCAAGCTTTCCACACAAAAGTTGCTGGTTTATTAGACGACTGAGTAATCAGCATTACTGCTGTGATCAGCTTTCATAGAGTTGTGAAAATCCCAGAACATTCACAATACCAATTGTAGTACCTGTACTGTATTAATTCCCCCCTCCACGCAGTTCTGCCTAAACGGTTACAGCTGCTGAAACTTTTGACAAAAAATGGTCAGCTTTTCTTTTTTCCCCCCACCTCCTCAACGCTCCTAAAGGCACTGGCTTCTGTTGGGCATAGTTCCGTGGACTCCAGTACCTTGTGCAAATGACAATTCTTCATGCATGAGCTTAGTGAGTCTCAGCAGATTGTTTAAACATGCTCCATATTCAACACTTCCCAGCAGTGGGCCATTAGATAGCAATCAGGTGCCGAACCCTGGCTGATAGCCCCCCTCCTTAACCTAGGGCACTGAAACCAATTGAAGCACAACTACCGCCATCCTGGCGGAGATCAGCTAACTAAGCACAGACCAGGCTTCGAATCGCTAACCTTCTGGGGCTCTCTGACCATGTTACATGCAGCTTTTACTCACTTGGGGAAAACTCCGTCATTTTAAGCTTAAACGTGCCTTCAAAACCCATTTGCCCTTTTGTCATGATTCGACAGTTAGCTTTCAGTTGACACATTGGGCCCTACTTCAGATTGTCTAATATAAAGTGACGGTTAATATAGATGAATACATATGCTGCACAGCTGTCAATATTGTCTCATTTGATCAACAACAACTTGTATTTATATAGCGCCTTTAATGTAGTGAAACATCTCAAGGTTCTTCACAAGAGTATTATGAGATTTTTTAAATTGCCACTGAGCGCAAAATGGGAAATTAGGGCAGGCTTGGTCAAAGAGGTAGGTTTTAAGGAGCGTCTTGAAAGAGGAAAGAGAGGTAGAGAGGCGGAGAGGTTTAGGCAGGGAGTTCCAGAGCTTTGGACCTCAGCAACAGAAGGCACGCCACCAATGGTTGAGCGATTATAATCAGGGATGCTCAAGAGGGCAGAATTAGCGGAGCGCAGACATCTCTGGGAGGGAGGTGGGGGCTGGAGGAGATTGAAATCGAGGCATTGCTTAACCGGGAGCCAATGTAGGTCAGTGAGCAGGACTTGGTGCGAGTTCGGACACAGGCAACCGATCCACAGTGTCTAACCATTGAATTAAAGTCCAGGCACAACTAATCAGATGTTATTTAAAAATATTCAAATTCTCAGAGCAATAACAAGGCACAAGACATCTGTTAAATGAATACGATATCACATGCCATTTACAAAGGACGGAAACAGGCAATGAAAAGAAGCAATTGCCATGATGTTTGTGTTTAAAAAAAAAACACATTTATCAAGTTTACCAAACCTAAAAATGATTTTTCAATATAAAACTTCATTACGAGCAAAAAGTGCAGGATTCTGGGATTATTATAGAATATATCACACTTAAATAGGTCGTGAAAGAGTGGATGCCCACTTTACTGGGGCAATTGGCATGAAAAGATATCCCTTCCTACATATTTACAGCCTGACCCATTTGTTTAATGGGTTGGTCAAACCCCATGTAATCGTGTAGGTGCAACGACTGCTGAGAGACTAGGCTCTGTTTGTGTACCAGTAACACACTCACGCCTTGCAGCTAATGAAAAGGCCGCTTCACTGAAAAACCATTAGGCCGACGACATCCTTGGGTGAGGATTGCAGAGAGAGAGAGAGAGAGAGAGAGAGAGAAATGCATCCAGGAGCTGTCACTGCCAAGAGGCTGGTGAGGTGTACTTCCTTGTCCCACTCAAAATTTGCACCAATTTGCTGAATGAATGATTCTCTGAATGAGGCCGAGAAAGAGGGTAGTGTCTAACCATTTCCAAACGGAGATTTTATTGTGCAGCATGTCCAGGCCAATACTTGGTCTGGACCCGCACATGGTACAAAGCCAATAGATTAATGGCATTTGATCCGTACAATGCTGAGGGGACCGGGTCTTGCTTGCTCATGTGCTGAACGCATAATTGTGTTGTGACTCTTGGCTGTACGACGAAGCCATTCCACAAAAAACAGCGTCAGAGTCGTCATTACTGAATGAAAGTCAAGCCTGTCCACGTTATCAATGTTATCAAGCATGGGTCCCATACAACCTTCTAGGATGGCTCCTGAAAGTGGATGTAGCGCATCAGTTACCAGTGCGAGGGGAGAGACTGGAGCTGCAGCCTGACAAAACAATTCATGTGACAACTAATAGGACAGCGAGTACTACACAGGAGACAAGCGTGCAGGAGGATTCAGTTGCATACGGCTCTATGAAGATGACTGCTGCCATCTGGAGTACACTTCACCAGTATTGCAGTGCCTTAGATCAAGACTCGACAAATGGGTGCATTCATTAGAGACACAATTCAGAAAAACTTAAATAAATCAGAGTCTTAAATAAAAATGTCACTGATGTTTATAAAGAGCTTTTTCCTTGAAAAAATAGTAGCCATAGGATTACACAGAGATCTCAAAAACATTTCAAAGGGAAACATAGCCTTCAAATATTAGCAGGCTTTAAGATACTGTTCTAATGCATATTTACTTTATCTTAAAGCTTGCCAAATTTAATATGCAGAAGTTTCACAAAAAGAATGCTAAGACATCTTAAAATATACATGCCGTAACATAAACTGCAATATAGAGTATGCTATCAGACCTCAATTAGAATCCTTCTATTTTAAGCTCCCACTTTAAAAATTCAGGTATTTTAATACCTAATAATTGCTGCTGTACAACAAATAAAATCATTTACTGTTATCTGCGAATTTACTGGATTAATATTCATGTGTGAAACATTAAACTCAAAGGAGTTGATTTTAACCCAGTTGCCCTGGTTGGAACTGTGTGGGCAGGGGGTTTGTGCCATGCTCACAAAGCTTTCCCCGCCCAAACCATTTTAACTTGCCCGACTTCAGGGCACAGGAAGCCCATCCAACCCAGAGGAGCTGGGACCTAATTTCAAAGGCAAAATTGTGTCCCAATGACACCATTTTAACCACCAGCCTAACTGAGGCCCACACAGTCCTGAACCCATCTCAAAAGATGGCGACAGCCTTGTTCCTGACCACAGGAGGCCAAGGTTTGAGAGGTTTTTTAACTTTTATTTTAAATATAGATTTCTTGTGAGCCAGGAGGAGCAGGAGTACTCCTTCTCGTGCCATACCACCACCTTGGGCCACCTTTGCCCTCTTCTCACCACTCCCCTGGAATCGTAGACTTTCCGACCCCATCCCTAAAACTGTACTTACTTTGTTCGGGACCATTTCTATAGGTCCCCGTGAGGTCTCACCCCCACAAACTTTGACTCCCCCACGCCGACAGTGACATCAGTTCTGAAAGGTCATCGACCTGAAAGGTTAACTCTGCTGCCCGACTTGCTGAGCGTTTTCCAGGATTCTCTGCTTTTATTTCAGATTTCCAGCTTACTTTTCTGACATCATTCCTGATGGCTTCAGGCGGGAGTCTCTCTCGCTCTCTCTCTCGTTTTGTTCCTGGTCAGAGGCAACCTGGAAGCTTTTGTGAGGCAGTCTCTCTCTGTATGACAAGTGACAGGAATGGCACATGTGCTGTCTAGAGCTCACAGTCCTTCATTCATGGTCAGGAGAGGAGTTAGAGGCACGAATGTTTACAAAAGTAGTTACTTATACACTTATGTGCAATTCAGATAAATACAAGTGCCCTTTAAAACCATCTTTCAAGATAGTTTACAGCATAATAAATTCCTGTCATGACATCACCACCTTTGTCATGAGCCAACCTCATTAGTTTGAGATATTTAAGTTAGTCCCTAAAATTGTAGAAGCTTTCACTATGCAGCCAATAATAGCCTTAAAGTGGAATCATTCAGTCCACTTCAAAGCAATCATGGGTCAAGGCAGCTTCACAGCACAAGAATTATGACCAACTTACTAAACCACTCACCTCATCGTAGATGAGAAAGGCTCTTTAAATTAAAACTTTTCAAATAGCAACATTCCCAATAAGTCAGCATTTACCACCAATTTTCCATTTCCGAGATCTAGGCTCAAATCCAGCCCAGACTAATAGGATTAAGGTCTCCATCTCGGATGGTCACGAGGATCCTGTGTGAATTGAATTTGGGAGGCCTGAAGCCCATTCCACACATTGGCATATTGGACACACTTGAGCACTTTATATCAGGAAGTGCTCGAAGCTGATATTGGAAGCAAACGAAACAATGTTCCATCCCACAGCACTGGCATGCTCACCTTAATGAGCATGAGCAGACACACAAAAAAAAATTATTAACCTGACTCTCTGCATCTTTGATTTTACTTCCAATGTTGAAGGCTATGAAAGTTGACAAAAAAGTTCTGCAAACTTTAAATGTACAAAAAGAAATGAAAGAAGTTGAAACTAGAAAGATGAACGTGAGCATTAGCAAAATAGCTGCATGGCAAACTAGCCACACAAACTAATTTTTCTTCTTTTATAACAATTATATTTTCAACAATTTACAAGGTGGTCCAGAGGGAAGAACAGAATGATCTGACTAGGTGGAGGGCAGGAGATGATTACATGATGGAAGTGATAATGGTGCAAGATAAAAGGAGGTAATAATGAGCAAAATAAAAGATGTACCCGAGTCCCGAAAGATGTGTAAAGAGTTACTGTGGAATAGCAGAGGGGGAAGGGGAGAATGGAAAATCTGGCACAGTGCAGAAACTCCAGTATGGTGGTCAGAAAAGACAGTGACCCCAGGGGTGCAGACTGCCTCATGGCCACATACCCACCAGAGATCCCGATCCCAAGCGTTGTTTTCCCTGGCTATGTTCTTCCTTATAAACTAACCATCCGACCACCTGTCACATCGCCCAATTCAGACAAAAGGTCACCAACTTGAAGAGTTAAACCTATCTCCCCACTGATACTTCCTGACCTGCTGAGTGTTTCCAGCATTTCCCGTTTTTAATTTCAGATTTCCAACATTCCAGCATTTTGCTTCCTGTTTTACATTTTTTCCAACAGGGTTTATTTATATGAACTACCACAATTAATGAACGCTTTCATCACATGCAAGACATTAAAGTGCATGGCAGTTTCAGGACAATGTCTTTTGAAATCATACAACAATAACTGATGTATTAATGCAGGTTGCAATTTGCTGTTGGGTAGATTAAAAAAAAATACTTCAATATCATTAGTTTGAAAATTCCTACTTCCAAGAAGAACACCGCAAACTATGCACAACGTCTCGGCAGCTCAAATAATCACACGTTTAGCTACAGCAAAAACAAGAGCTGCAGACTGAGCCACAATTAATGCTGCAATATATTCAGTGGCCTTCATTGTTAAAAAGGACTATAAGCTTCCATCATCTGTCTAACACGGTCAATACAAAGAAATACACATGAGAACAGCTCAGGACAATGGCAACAACCAACACCACATAAACCTGAAACGGTTAACAAGGCCTTCAGGCGCAAAAGGCTCAGTGTTGAAAAAAAAACAATAGTTGCTGAACTAAAGCAAGTGATACTGGAACAAAAATAAGCTTTGCCAAAAAGCCAAGTATAGAATTACAGAATCATTCATTTCAACACCTACACCTTGCCCTTATATAGTGCTCCTCGTAAAAGAAAATATATTGAGTGCTTAGCAAGGCAGAGAGAGTAGACACAGAGTAGGAAATGAAAGGGGTGGTGGTGGTGGGGGGGGGGCGAGGCGTTGGGGGATGAGGGAGAGGTAAGGAAGGGAAGAAGATTGGAACATAAAATGGAAGGGTTTTTCTGAAGGTTTGTGAAGTCAGAAGAAAGTAGCAAGGCAAAAAGGTTTGGACAAGACTGTCAAAGGGCAGGGGCACAAAGGCTGAAGCATGGTCCCTGTGCGTAACAGAACGCCACTGATTAAACTGGTATTTGTTAAGGTGGGATAATTCCATGTCCTTCCCTCACTGCTGGTATAACTTTGATCCCCAACCTTGCTCTGGCAAGTTCTCCAGTACAGACTGTGCCACATCAAAGTAAACACACCCTTTCAATGTATAAAGGTCACCTCCCAAATAAATGAACCCCAGCACTTCCCCAACCACTAGCCTGGAAGTAATAACAAATAATATATATATTTTTTTTTAAAAACACAAAGTTGGTAGGACATGGACCATCCAACCAGAAACAACTGCAGCAGTTGAATTTATCATTTGTAAATGGGAAGTAGATTAAAACAAAATTAAATTAAAAAGTGTAACTTGATGAAATTACTTTGGTCATGATTAATGCAGTTTGCAACCACATTCAACTGGCACCTGTGCCAAACCGAGGTATGGAGGTAGCCAACAACTTGAATTTATGCAGCACCTTTAACCTAGTAAAAGATCCCAAGGCGCTTCACAGGAGCGTTATCAGGCAAAGATTTGACAACAAGCTGCATGAAAAGATTAGGACAGATGAACAAAAGCTTGGTCAAAGAAATAGATTTTAAAGGAGCATCTTAAAAGGAGGAGAGTGTGGGAGAGTGGTAGAGAAGCGGAGAGATTTTTTCTTGGCCGGGCGGGGATTGAAATTCCAGAGCTGAATGCAGAAACACAATGCATAAGTACCCATTAAAAACCCCGGAGGTTGCGACTGTCAGAGACCTAATGGTCACTGGCAGACACGTGCAAGCCAGGTATATAATGTTGGCAGCCATGTTGAATCCTCACTTTGAGAATAAATAAACAGGAGTAAGGTCATGCCTGAACTAGCTCACTGTACTTAGCTTCGTGGAGTTATTCGATACTTAACAACTGGCGACGAGTTAAAAATACGAACTTTCACGCAACCATGTCTGTTAGAATTTGGGAGAGATTCGTGGAAGTGGAAGACTGGGAGGATTTCACTGATCGCCTCAACCTGTACTTCATAGCCAACGGATTGGAAGGAACCGATAACGCAATTATGCGCAGGGCGATTCTCCTCACCGTTTGTGGGTCAAAAATTTATGGCCTTATCAAGAATCTACTCTCACCGACTCGACCAATGGATAAGACTTACAATGAATTGTGTACGCTGGTTCGGAACTACTTTAAACTGACGGAAAGCATCATCATGGCGAGGTATCGTTTCTATATGCACAATCGCTCCGTGGGCCAGGACGTGGTGGAATTTGTCACCGACCTGAGACGTCTCGCTGGGCCGTGCGACTTCGGAGCTGCATCGGAGGAAATGCTGCGGGACTTTTTCGTGCTTGGCATTGGCCACGAGGTCATCCTTCAAAAGCTGCTGGCTGCTGACTCTCTAGACCTGATCAGGGCCATCACAATCGGCCAGGCATACATGTCCACAGACGAAAACTCTAAATATATCTTCCCAGCATCGAAACTCACCGGCAAGTACTGTGCATAAAATATCGTCGGCAGGCAGAGCTGCACATGGCAGGGTCTACTCGTTCACGTTTGTATGACCTGTAACTGCTCAAAGTCCGCCATCGGGGATGAATCAAATCTCGCCTTGTTGGCGTTGCGGCGGCTAACATCGGGCCCATCAATACCGATTCAAGCAATACGTGTGCAAAGGCTGTGAACAATGGGGCACCTTCAGCGAATGTGTCTGCAACTGAGCAAGCATGCTGCGACATACCACGTGGCTGAGGATGATCGATCCAGTGTGGATCAAGTGGCACAGGCAACTCAACCCAAGGTACAGGATGTAGTAGTATATGGGGTACATTCTTTTACCAAAAGTCCTCCGCTAATGCTGGAAGTTAAATTAAATGGGGTTCCAGTATCCATGGAATTGGACACGGGTGCGAGTCAGTCAATAATGAGCCAGAGGGCTTTCGAAAAGCAGTGGGACACCAAGGCAAAAAGACCCAAACTGAGCCCAATCAATGCGAAGCTGCGTACCTACACCAAGGAGCTCATACCAGTCATTGGCAGCGTGGCAGTAAAAGTGTCGTATGATGGACCTGTTGTGGATGGTTTCAGGCAATGGCCCAACGTTGTTCGGCAGGAGTTGGCTTCAGAAAATTAAATGGAACTGGAACGATATTAATGCCTTATCGTCAGTGGTGTTCGAGTGCTGAACAAGTTTTCCCTCATTGTTTGAACCAGGCATCGGCAACTTCACGAGAGCCAAGGTGCAGATCCACCTAGGCCCGGATGCAAGACCCTTCCGTCACAAGGTTCGGGTGGTCCCGTACATGATGAGGGAGAAGGCCGAGATCGAACTGGACAGACTTCAATGGGAAGGAATCATATTACTAGTCGAGTTCAGCGAATGGGCCAGGCCAATTATCCCGGTGTTGAAAAGTGATGGCAAGGTCAGGATCTGCGGCGACTACAAGGTAACGATCAACTGAGTCTCGATACAGGATCAGTACCCGTTACCCAAGGCTGACTACCTGTTTGCCACGCTAGCAGGGTGGGGGGGTGGGGGAGTCATTCACCAAATTGGACCTGACCTCCGCTTACATGACACAGGAGCTGGTTGAATCTTCGAAAAAAAACTGACGTGCATCAACATGCACAAAGGTCTGTTTATATTACCACAGATGCCCTTTCGGAATTCGCTCGGCAGCAGCTATATTTCAGAGAAACATGGAGAGTTTCCTGAAGTCCATCCCAAGAACTGTCGTGTTCCAAGATGACATCCTGATCACCGGTCGCGACGCCACTGAACATCTGCACAACCTGGAAGAGGTTCTACGTCGTCTGGACAGAGTGGGACTCAGGCTAAAACGCTCCAAGTGCATTTTCATGGCACCAGAAGTTGAATTCCTGGGGAAAAAGATTGCAGTAGACGGCATCAGGCCTACAGACTTGAAGACAGAGGCCATCAAGAATGCACCCAGACCCCAGAGTGTGACGGAGCTGCGTTCGTTCCTGGGTCTTCTCAACTATTTCGGTAACTTTCTACCTAGTTTAAGCACATTGCTAGAGCCCTTGCACATGTTGCTGAGAAAGGGTAACGACTGGGTTTGGGGCAAATCAAGACAGAGCCTTTAAGGCCAGGAACCTGTTATGTTCCAATAAATTACTGGTACACTATGACCCATGTAAGCGGATAGTGCTGGCCTGCGACGCCTCATCATATGGGGTCGGTTGTGTGCTCCAGCAAGCCAATGTATCAGGCAAACTCCAACCAGTTGCATACGCATCCAGAAGTCTGTCTAAGGCTGAAAGAGCCTATAGTATGGTGGAGAAAGAAGCTTTAGCATGCGTATATGGGGTTAGGAAAATGCTCCAATACCTGTTTGGGCTTCAGTTTGAGCTTGAAACAGACCACAAGCCACTCATTTCATTGTTTTCTGAGAGCAAAGGTATAAACACCAATGCCTCGACCCGCATCCAAAGATGGGCACTGATATTATCCGCTTATGATTATGTCATCCGCCATAGCCCAGGCACTGAAAACTGTGCTGATGCGCTTAGCCGGCTACCATTGCCCACAACCGGGGTGGAAATGCCGCAGACCACAGACTTGCTGCTGGTCATGGATGCCTTCGAGTGCAATGGGTCACCCGTCACGGCTTGCCAAATTAGGACCTGGACTAGCCAGGATCCTGTACTGTCATGCGTAAAAAGGTGTGTCCTAAATGGAAATTGGTCTGCCATTCCCAGGGAAATGCAGGATGAAATTAAGCCTTATAGCCGCCGCAAAGATGAATTGTCTATTCAGTGTGATTGTCTGTTATGGGGTAATCATGTTGCTATGCCAAAAAAAGGCAAGGAAACTTTTGGGCGAGATTTACACAGTACCCACCCAGACATTGTCATGATGAAGGCCATTGCCAGGTCTCACGTTTGGTGGCCCGGCATTGACTCGGACTTGGAGTCATGCGTGCATCAGTGCAACACTTGCATGCAACTGAGTAACGCACCTGTGGAGGCTCCGCTGAGTTTGTGGTCATGGCCATCCAAACCGTGGTCAAGGACTTTGCCGGACCCTTTCTCGGAAAAATGTTTTTAGTGATAGTGGACGCTTACGCCAAATGGATTGAATGCGTAATCATGTCATTCAGTACGTCCACAGCCATTATTGAAAGCCTCCGGGCCATGTTCGCCACCCATGGCCTGCCCGACGTCTTAGTCAGTGACATTGGACCGTGTTTCACCAGTTCGGAGTTCCATGAGTTTATGACCCGTAATGGCATCAAGCAGGTCAGGTCTGCCCCTTTCAAACCCACGTCTAACGGTCCAAACCATTAGGCAGAGCCTAAAACGCATGACTCACGGCTCCCTACAGACTCGCTTGTCTCGCATTCTGTTCAGTTACCGGAAGAGACCCCACTCGCTCACCGGGGTCAAAAACAGGCTCTCCCTTGTACACCCGGATCTCAATGATCATGTCTGTTATGTATGTAACTACGTAATACTTGCCACCAGAGGGCACGACCGTTGGAGTCCTAATGGTCACCTGCACACACGGGCAGGGCCAGTATAAAAGGTTGGCTGCCATGTTGTTTAGGCACTCTGGAGTTGTAATAAAGACGACTAAGGTCACACTAAGTTTAGCTCACAGTACTCAGCCTCGTGGAGTTCTTCTATACACAACAATGTCGAAACCAGAAGCCAACGGCAGCAATGGTACCATGATCGCGCGGCTGTATTACGTGACATTGCTATTCATGACCCTGTGTTTGTCCTGAATTATAGTCATGGTCCAAAATGGGTTGCTGGCATGGTTTTGGCCAAGGAGGGGAACAGGGTGTTTGTAGTCAAACTGTTAAATGGCCAAACATGCAAGAGACACATTGACCAAACCAAATTGCGATTCAGAGACAACCCAGAACAAATTGAAGATGACATCATCGACCAACACATATCCAACCATCAGTTGACCCTTGTCTCATTCACAAAGACAAAACTATCATCCCAGACAATCCTGTCAGACCAACTGCTCCTCATGGTCCTACTAACTCACCCAAGTTTGGATTCAAATTGAGAAGATCAACCGTGAGCGGAAGGCCCCGGACCGTCTCAACTTGTAAATACAACATGTACCAAGGACTTTAGGCTGTCAGAGTCCGAATGGTCATTGGCAGACATGTGCAAGCCAGGTATATAATGTTGGCAGCCATGTTGAATCCTCACTTTGAGAGTAAATAAACTGGAGTAAGGTCATGCCTGAACTAGCTCACCGTACTTAGCCTCGTGGAGTTATTCGATACTTAACAATGTATGTCATGGTTGCCCTATGCACTATACACAGCACTGATTTGGCTGCTGCTTTCTGCCACATAGACAACATTGCTGCCACTTGGAAGGGTGTCCTGGACAGTGAAATAAGGCAACCTTGCACCCACCTAATGCAGCAGCACCTTCAAAATCTCAGCCATTACATGGGGGGGGATCGGGGGGGGGGGGGGGGAGGGCTGAAACCAAGTGCTGCCCCACTTCATCACTTTGCCACAGAATACATTTCCTGTCTCCAGATTTATTTTTCAAGCCGATTTTTTTTCCCTTGCTCATACAGCCATCTGAGAGGCTGTAGCCATTTTTACCTCCTTCTTTACATGGCTACATCACTTTAAACTCTTTAAAGGTTAATGACACCCACAGTTTCCCATTCTTCATCTCCCCCATCCTCACCCCGAACATGAGCCAATAGGCTCACCGTGATTAATTCATTAAGGCCGAGACCAGCAAATGTACCAAGCCAAAGTTGAGACGGCAATAATTTCCTAATATTCAAATAAGGGATACAAGGCTATAGAAGCTCTGCAATTAGTTTAGCTGCTTGCACAAGCACTGGCCTTAAAGAGCTGAAGTTTGAGATTTTAATATAGTGCACTTCTGGTTAGATTGCTATTAATTCAACTCAGTTGCTGCTCTGTAGTATGAACTTCAAGTACCCACAGGTAACAATTGTGAGCTAAGTAATGTCATTTTGTGAAAATCATATTTTGGCATTCAGTCTTTGAGCTCCTGGCACACACACCTCTTTAGCGATGGGACCTTGTGAAAGATCACAAGCACCAGCATTAATCTGTTCAGTCCATGTGCAAGTAATGTGGACTAGATGTACATAAATCCCACTCTTCCTCCTTGGTAATACATCAATCGATTGCCTTTACGATTGTGGTGGATCAGAGGCCCAATCACCTTTCCACAATATTATTTTTTTGGTGAAAAGCAGGAAATGGAAAGAACATTAGTCCAAATTATTTGTAATCGCCATAATGATAAATGGGTTTCCTCTTTGAAGAAAGAGAGAGGAGGAAAAGGACTGGAGAGGAAAGCTCATTGTGATTTAAATAGTGGATTCTATTCAAGATCAGTTGAAAAGATCAAAGCCTCTCCCTCACCCCAACCAAGCTCAAGAAATGGCACACGTCAATCCGCAAAACCAGAGTGAAATCGGCCAAGGGACCCACTTCCTCAAACGGAGCACTGAAATTGGCCCTGTTGATAAAAGGTCATCGACCTTAAACGTTAACTGTTTCTCTCTTCACAGATGCTGACTGATGTGCTGAGTGTTTGCCAGCATTTTCTGTTTCTATTTCAGATTTCCAGCATCCACAGTGTTTTGTTTTTTGGTTTAGTTTAGTATCAACACTGAAGGTAGGCTATTGCATCAGTGTTCAGTTGAACTCCCAGGACCATATTTTGCTCTTTTTGTAACTAAAGGATCAATTGCTCCTTCTTTATAGGATTTAACAGATGCAATTTAAAATGGTGGGTGCATGTAATTTTGTTGTGGATGATTCTTGTACAAATTCAGTAGCATGAAAGAAATATATCTATTTCTGACAAACCAGTAATAATGTATCATTTCACACTTCCTGAGCAGCCATATTGCCACTTCACATAACTACTGATAAGGAAGACAAGTCAGCCCACCTAAGCTAATTCATCCAGAATGGAAAACAAACTCACATTCCTATCGCAACATTTAAAGAAAAACTTGCATTTTTGTACCACCTTTGAGTACAAGAGAACAGATTTCTTACTGCAATTTATATTCTTCTTAGGTGGTCCCTCATATCAAGGATGACTTGCTTCCACTCCAAAAAAGGATGAGTACACAGGTATTTCAATGAATTACCTAATATTCCAGGTCCCGAACTATATGTTGAAGGGTGGAAGATGCCTGGACATGGATTTTTTCTTTTTATAAACGTGTGGTCACCATTGCACACCAACCACCACACGGGCTTGACAGAGCTAGGTCTTGGTCCAGTGGCAAAATTATTCTGCAATTATATACGGCCCTGGTGAGACCACACCTGAAGCATTTTGTACAGTTTTGGTCTCCTTACCAAAAGGAAGGATATACTTGCAGTGGAGGGAGCGCAACAAAGGTTCACCAGACTGATCCCTGGGATTGGGAGGGGGCGGGAATAGATTGTCTTATGAGAAGAGATTGAGTAGACTAGGCCTATATTCTCTAGAGTTTGGAAGGAGGGGTGATATTGAAACATACAAAATTCTTACAGGGTTCGACAGAGTAGATTGCAGGGAGGATGTTGTGCTTGGCTGGGGAGTCTAAAACCAGGGGTCACAGTCTCAGAATAAGGGGTCAGCCATTTAGGACTGAGATAAGAAGAATTCTTGACTCAGAGGGTGGCGAATCTTTGGAATTCTCTATCTCAGAGGGCTATAGGGGTTCAGTTGTTAAGTATATTCAAGGCAGAGATCGATAGATTTTTGGATGTTAAGGGAATCAAGGGATATGGGGATAGGAAAGTGGAGTTGAGGTCGAAGATCAGCCATGATCTTATTGAATGGCGGAGCAGGCTCAAGGGGCTGAAAGGCCTACTCCTGTCCCGATTGCTTATGTTCGTATGTTCTTTCACATACCAAAGTTTTTCACGGTCAATGAATTGTGGTCATTTGTTTTAATGTAGGTGAATAAAGCAGCTGATCTGCACACAGCAAGGTTCCATAAACAGCAATGAGATAAGTGACCAGATAATATTGTTTTTAAGTGTTGGTTGAGGGACAAATGTTAGCCAGGACACCCAGAGACATCTCCTGCTCCTATAGGGTCATGGGATCTTTTATATCCACCTGAACAGGTAGATGAAGCAATTTAACATCTCATCTGAAAGTCGGGATCTCAATCAGACAAAACTCCCTCAGTACTGCACTGACATTTCAGCCTAGATTACGTGCTTAAGAACATAAGAACATAAGAAATAGGAACAGGAGTAGGCCATACGGCCCCTCGAGCCTGCTCCGCCATTCAATATCATAGCTGATCTGATCATGGACTCAGCTCCACTTCCCCGCCCGCTCCCCATAACCGTTTAACCCCTATTGTTTAAGAAACTGTCTATTTCTGTCTTAAATTTATTCAATGTCCCAGCTTCACAGCTCTCTAAGGCAGTGAATTCCACAGATTTACAACCCTGAGAGAAGAAATTTCTCCTCATCTCAGTTTTAAATGGGCGGCTCCTTATTCTAAGATCATGTCCTCTAGTTCTAGTCTCCCCATCAGTGGAAACATCCTCTCTACATCCACCTTGTCAAGCCCCCTCATAATCTTATATGTTTCGATAAGATCACTTCTCATTCTTCTGAATTCCAACGAGTAGAGGCCCAACCTACTCAACCTTTCCTCATAAGTCAACCCCTCATCCCCGGAACCAACCTAGTGAACCTTCTCTGAACTGCCTCCAAAGTAAGTATATTCTTTCGTAAATATGAGGCCTCACCAATATCTTGTATAGCTGTAGCAAGACTTCCCTGCTTTTATACTCCATCCCCTTCGCAATAAAGGCCAAGATACCATTGGCCTTCCTGATCACTTGCTGTACCTGCATACTATCCTTTTGTGTTTCTTGCACAAGTACCCCCAGGTCCCGCTGTACTGCAGCACTTGGCAATCTTTCTCCATTTAAGTTTCCGGGGTAGAGCTTAAACCCACAACCTTCTGACTCAGAGGCATGAGTGTTACCACTGAGCCAAGGCGAACACATTTAACTGTACCGTGAATCAATCTAAGCTTTTCATTTCCACTACTCTACCTGGAAGAACTTTCCAAGTGTTGATCACTCTTTGTGTCAAGAAGTTCTTGTTGACATCGGTCCTAAATTGTCCTTTCACCAGTTTTAGCCTATTCCCCCCCCCTTGGTCGAGAGTATTGTCTTAACATTACCTTACCTCTGCCATTTAAAAACTTTTCAATAAAGATCCCCTCTTATTCACCATCTTCCAAGGCTGAATAACCCAAGTTTCTTCAGCAGTGGGGTGTGTAAAACGCATGTAAACTGAGCATAGCAAAACTTTACAGCCATTAGGAGCTGGAGAGTTCTTGCGTTAAAAAAAAAATGAACAAATGAAAATCTGGCTCTGAATGCCGCAACTTGTTTACAGTGATTTTATAATAATGCAATCCCTTTAATTGTCACTAGAGGGTACATTTTTCCCATCGGCTAATATTAGTGAAAAAGTAGACACGAGTGTAATTAAAATGTTATATGCACATTTATAGATGTTCACTCCCTCCACTCCTCCCCTGAAGCTGCTGACTCCTATTGGGGAACTCATTGGCTCTAGTGGCCCTCCGGTCCCAGATGTCAAAAAGAACTTAATACAAAGAGCAACCAGCACTTGGAATGCTCTACCAGGTGTGGAAATGAAAAGCTTAGACTCAGAGTACAGAAAGGTGTTGGACTTGGCTCTATAGTAACAGGCAGGAAATCATGGGTTCCAGAAACCTGAGCACATAATCTAGGCTGACATTTCAGAGCAGTACTGAGGGAGTGGTGCAAATGTCAGCAGACTATTCAACCGCAGTCATTACTCAACAGTCATGTACGTCCACTTCCAACAAGGATTGCGAGATACCAAGCACAAGTATGAATCCTGTACAATTTTCTCCTTCCTAACCCATTGGTACACTGGCAAATTATAGATCAGCAAATGCAGTAAAAACTGGAGACCAAACGTGAAACCTTTCTGGTCCGTTACTCACTGATAAACTAGAGCTTTCAAGGGTGCTCACTGGATAAACCGAAGAATTTTCAAGGATGCCTTAATTCCACTCCAATTATGAGGTCTGAGGGCTATGAATAATTCATAATTCAAAAACATATTTGAGAGTATAGCAAATCCAGACTTTTATAATCATCTGGGGGAAGGATGGTTTCAATCAATAGGCAACTGGGATATTTAACAATAAACTGAAGTTGTTAATCTATAGCATTATTTTTAAAATAAGTTATTTTTATTTAATGAAATAAATTCAGTTTAGAGCAGCAAGGTCGTAACCAAGGTCAAGATGAAGCAGACAGCTCTGATGAAGAGCTAGCACCAGCACAATATATTGACAGATTATCTGTGCTATAACCTCTGGGATTGTGAGATTTATCATCATCATAGGCAATCCCTCAAATCGAGGATGACTTGCTTCCTCGGCAAAAAGTTGCAATGAAGGACCTAAAATTCCAGATCCTGAACTACATCTTAAAGGGCGGAAGATGCCTGTGCGTGGATTTTTTTTTAAAAAACGTGTGGTGATCGTTGTATACCAGCCATCACACTGGCTTGATAGAGCTAGGTCTTGGTCCAGTAGCAAGGATTAACCAAGATGACTGGAGACCAGCTTTGCTGGACAGACCTAGTGCGCACACATATCGCAGTGTGGGCTGGCACGTGCTGCTCCTGGGCCCTCACCTCTTCTGGGCCCCAAATTGTGTGACTGAAACGGCATACAAGGCCCAATAATAGGATGCTTGGCAGCATAGCTTTGATGTGTACTGGCAATAGATGACCTGCATTATTGAACACTGATGCCATTCATGTGCAGGTGAATAATGTGACAGGTGAGTGCCTGTAGGTTTGTTAATCTCATGTATGTATGCTTGGGGTTACTAGCCACCAGGTGGCGCCACTGTCGGAGGTCATTGGGCTGTATGTACGTGCGCGCAGCCCAGGTAGAAAAGGCAAGCCATCATGTAATGTAATCACTTTGGGCCCAAATAAAGCAGAGCCAGATTTGTACCTCTGTTAGTTTACAGTATTCAGTCTATCGAGTTATTACATACATAACATTTGGCGACGAGGTAACTTAAGAACCTTTGCATGCAAAAAAATGAGCACAATTGGAATTCTGGAGAGATTTGTGGAGGGAGAGGACTGGGCAGGTTTTGTAACTCACCTGGAACAGTACTTCGTGGCAAACAAAATGGAGGAACCCACTGACACAGTTAGGCGCAGGGCAGTCTTCCTCACGGTTTGCGGTCTGAAATCTATGGACTCAAAGACTCTTCTCTCGCCTGCAAGTCCAGCAGACAAGGACTATGAGGAATTGTGCACTCTTACGTGACCATCCCAAACCAGAAGGTGGCATCATCATCTCACGATATCGATTCTACAAGCACGTTCATTTTGAGGGCCAGGATGTGTCGGAATTCGTTGCCAGCCTAAGACGTTTAGCTGGACCGTGTAAGTTCGAAAACGAGTTGGGAGATATGCTGCGGGATTTCTTTGTAATCGGCATCAACCACGAGATGATTCTGCGTAAGCTACTGGCGGCGGAGACGCTGAATTTGAGCAAGGCCATCACGATTGCCCAGGCATGAATGACGACGGACAAAAACTTAAAGCAGATATCATTGAAAAATTGGAACTTGGCAAGAACTGTAAACAAGATTGTATCGTCGTTTGGCAGAACTGCATATGGCAGGGCCTACTCGACTGCGTATGTGAAACCTGTGGCTGCCCAAAGTCCACCAACGGGAATGAATCCGATTTCACCGTGTTGGCGTTGTGGGGGAAATCATCAGTGTCGGATTAAACAGTACAGCTGTAAAGGCTGTTCGAGACTGGGACGTCTCCAGCACATGTGTCTGCAACTGAGCAAGCATGCTGAGACACACCACGTGGAGGATGATGACCAGTATAGCAAGGATCCAGATATGCAATCCGAGATACCAGAGGAGGATGTGTATGGACTGCATTCGTTCCTAACAAAGAGCCAACCAATAATGATTAATTTGAAACGTAACGGTGTGCCGGTACCGATGGAATTGGACACGGGTGCGAGTCAATCAATAATGAGCCAGAGGACATTCGACAAGCTGTGGGATACTAAGGCTGTGAGGCCTAAGCTGAGTCCAGTCAATGCCAAGTTACATACATACACTAAAGAACTCATAACGGTGATTGGCAGTGTAGTAATCAAGGTGTCGTATGATGGTGCGGCTCATGATTTACCATTATGGATTGTTCCAGGCAATGGTCCAACGCTGATCGGCAAGAATTGGCTGGAAAAAAATCAAATGGAATTGGAATATCAAAGTTTTGTCGTCGGAGGATGCTACTCCATGTGCTTAAATGCTGAGCAAGTTCCCCTCGCTGTTTGAACCAGGCAGCGGCAATTTCACGGGAGCTAAGGTGCAGATCCACGTGGACTCGGATGCAAGACTCATAAAGCTCGGGCAGTTCCGTACATGATGAGGGAGAAGGTAAAAATCGAACTGGACGGACTCCTGCGTGAAGGGATCAAATCACCGGTCGAATTTAACAAATGGGCCAGCCCCATTGTTCCCATGTTGAAGAGTGATGGCACTGTCAGGACTTGTGGAGACGACAAGGTTATGATCAACTGAGTTTCGAAATAGGATCAATACCCTTTACCGAAGGCTGATGACTTGTTTGCAATGCTAGCCGGGGGGAAGTCGTTCACTAAACTGGATCCGACATCGGCCTACATGACACAGGAGCTAGTCGAGGCGTTGAAGAAACTTACGTGCATCAACACTCAAAGGACTGTTTATCTACAACAGGTGTCCTTTCGGAATTTGCTCGGCTGCAGCCATATTTCAGAGGAACATGGAGAGTCTACTGAATTACGTCCCTAAAACCATCGTGTTCCAAGATGACATCCTGGTCACAGGTCGTGACACCGCTGAACATCTGAACAACCTGGAAGAGGTTCTACATCATCTGGACAAAGTGGGACTCGGACTGAAACATTCGAAGTGCGTCTTCATGGCAGCGGATGTCGAATTCCTGGGGAGGAAAATTGTTGCTGACGGCATCAGGCCTACGGACTCGAAAACCAAGGTCATCAAAAATGCACCCAAGCCTCAATGTGACAGAACTGCGTTCGTTCCTTGGTCTACTCAACTACTTTGGTAATTTCCTACCTAGATTGAGCACTTTATTAGAGCCACTGCACACGCTGCTAAGAAAAGGTGACAACTGGGTTTGGGGTGGGTCTCAAGATAGAGCTTTTGAGAAAGCTACTACTCTGTTTTGCTCTAACAAGCTGCTGGTACATTATGATCCATGCAAGTGTCTAGTTTTGGTCTGTGATGCTTCGTCATATGGAGTTGGTTGCGTGCTCCAACAAGCTAATGAGTCGGGTAAACTACAACCTGTTGCGTATGCTTCTAAAAGTTTGTCAAAGGCAGAAAAAGCCTACAACATGGTAGAAAAAGCATTAGCCTGTGTGTATGGGGTTAAAAAGATGCATCAGTACCTGTTTGGTCTTCGGATTGAACTGGAACAGATCACAAGCCACTCATTTCATGGTTTTCGGAAAACAAAGGTATCAATACCAATGCACCGTCCCGCATCCAGAGGTGGGCGCTGACATTATCTGCCTATGATTATGTCATTCACCATCTGGCACTGAGAATTGTGCCGATGCATTGAACCGTTTGCTGTTGCCCACACTGGAGCTGGAGACGCCACAACCTGCAGACCTACTGTTAGTTATGGATGCTTTTGAAAATGAAGGAACCCCTGTCACGGCTCAACAAGTTAAGACCAGTACCAGCCAGAACCCGATATTATCGGTTGTGAAACGTTGTGTCCTTAGTGGCGATTGGTCTGCCATATCCAAGCAAATGGGTGATGAGACCAAACCTTACAACCGTCACAAAGACGAACTATCCATTCAGTCAGATTGTTTACTGTGGGGTAATCATATTGTTATGCCGAAGAAAGGCAGAGAGAAATTTGTACATGATCGACATCGCACTCATCCCGATATTGTCATGATGAAAACCATTGCCAGGTCTCATGTATGGTGGCCTGGAATTGACTCGGATCTGGAATCATGTGTGCATCAGTGCAACACTTACATGCAGCTAAGAAAAGCACTAGCGGAATCGTCACTGAGTCTGTGGTCCAAACCATGTCCAGGATCCACATCGGCTTTGCAGGTTCCTTCCTGGGAAAGAGGTTTTTAGTTGTGGTGGATGCATATTCCAGGTGGATAGAGTATATAATCCTGTCATCCAGTACATCCACAGCTCCCATTGAGAGCCTTCATGTCATGTTTGCCACTCATGGTCTGCCAGACATCGTTGTAAGCGACAACGGATCATGCTTCACTAGTCTGGAGTTTCACGAGTTCATGAAAATCAATGGTATCAAACATGTGAGGTCAGCACCATTCAAACCCGTATCTAATGGTCAAGCAGAGCATGCTGTCCAAACCATCAAGCAGAGTATGAAACGTGTAATTCAAGGTACACTGCAGACTCGCTTGTCACGCATATTGCTTAGTTACAGGACAAGACCCCACACGCTTACCGGGGTCCGCTCCTGCTGAACTATTGATGGTGAGGTCTCAAGACCAAGCTCTCTCTTGTCCACCCTGACGTGAACGATCATGTTGAATACAGACGTCAAAGTCAGCAGTGGTATCATGATCGCGCTGCTGTGTCACGTGACATTTCTGTTAATGATTCTGTGTATATACTAAATTATGGTCAAGGTCCCAAGTGGATCACCGATACTGTTACGGCCAAGGAAGGTAACAGAGTGTTTATCGTCCAGCTCAAGAATGGGCAAACATGCAGGAAACATGTTGATCAGATAAAGCTGCGGCACACGGATGAACTGGAACAGTCTGAGGAAGACACAATCAGTGACCAACCAACCTACCCTCAGTCATCAGAGGACTCCGCTGTCATCAATGAATCTGGACTTTCAATCCCTGACATGGTCATTGCCACTCCCATCAGATCGGCTACCCAGCCCCCAGTCATAACAGGCTCAGACTGCTTGCCCAAGGCTGAAGTTGAACTGAGACGATTAACTCAGGAGCGGAAAGCCCCGGACCGTCTCAATCTGTAAAAAGACTGTACTAATATCTCAAAGGGGGATATTGTCATGTATGTATGCTTGGGATTACTAGCCGGCAGGTGGCACCCCTGTCAGAGATCATTGGGCTGTACGCATGTGTGTGCGGCCCAGGTATAAAAGGCAAGCCATCATGTAATGTAATCACTTTGGGCCCGAATAAAGCAGAGCCAGGTTTGTACCTGTGTTAGTTTACAGGCTTCAGTCTATCGAGTTATTACATACATAACAGTTAAGGCCGATAGAAAAAAGTTTGAGGCCTTTTCCTTGTGATAGTCTCAATATTTGAAAACAATGATGTCGCTCTATGCAGATATAAAACAACTGTTGCTTTGTGGGCCTGTTCAGCCACTGGCTCCTCGGACTTAAAAGAAGTCTGATTGTTAAGTGCCTCAAGATGTTATATATTGTTCCCATTATTTATTCTATGATGTCCTTGGATTCACTGTTTCAGCTACTCACACCTTCTTAAAGCTGAATCTATCTTCCACCTGTGGGTATTAAGCCAAGGGAATTTGAATCGAGTTATGCCTAAATAGGACCCATGGATACCCTGGTAGCCATCCTTCTCTATTTGCTGCTTCTCAAAAGGGGGAATCAGAAGAAACATACACTACAGATCAACCTCTGAACCTATAATGATTAAAACCTGATGTACTTAACAAAATCTCAATTGGCCAAGTGTGATTGTCATGGCACAGGTGAAAAACACACATCAATTAGTAAAGGAACACTTTGGCCAGTCACCTAATGTGAGTCTAAACATGAAGCCTTGCGTTGGTTGTGTGTTTGCTTCTCATTAGATTTTATGAGCCACAGGGCAACTGTATTGACAATGACAGCAATGCAGTGTGAAAACATGGGTGTACCTCAGTATTTTCAAAATAGATGAACAGTTGCCAGTATAGTGCATTTTCTTTGAAGCTCCATCAAGCTTACAATGAAGTGCTGTTGATATGTACTGTACGGCAACGGACATGTGAAAGAGAAAACAATAAATTAATACATTATACATATATTAAAAATCTTGCTCATAGCATACATGTCACATTTCAGCCATTGTAGCTGAAGGCGCCCTCTGGTTCACTGAGAAATGCCTCAGGGTATCTATTATTTGCCAATTCCATGACCTGCTGATTCTGAAATATTAAACACTACTTGATGAAACAGCATAATACAGTTAACAGCATGAAACCTGTGTTTGTGTAATCCCTGAACTTGTGACAGTTATTCAAAAACACACTCAAACATCTCCCTACTCGGCACACTTTAAAAACACATTGTCCTTCAATTAAAAATCACTAACATTACAGTTTTAGATATGAAACAAAATTAAGAGCCAGCAACTGGCTTTGCACATAGGTTATAGAACCGATACCATTAAAAAGAGTGCAATTACCAAGATGTTTATGGCAAATGGAACAAAATTGATAACTTCTAAGATTGAAGTTGAAAATCAAAATTATATTTACTTTGTGAATTACATCATGTTTAATGATTTGGTGAAACCACTAACATTTTACGTGCAGAATTAAGCCACAAATATGCAACTGCGTGACATATGGATGGTCTTCACAGAGTATTCCTGCTGAAGCCTAACATGTTATTTAAACATTAACTCAGAACTTGTATTCAAAAGCTCATGTGGAAAATATCAGACTTTCAGGTCAGTGCTGCCGTCACTACAGTTAATGGTACAATTCCTACAAAAGGCATAATGTAGACGTAACTATACACCAGCACAGAATCATTTGCTTTACACACTATTCAGCTTTACTCCCAATAAAATGGTTTCACTTAAGTCTCGATTCTATCCTACCTAGTCAATGTACCAAACCCATATTTTTTTACTTTGCTCATACTATATTTATTTCCAAGTAGCAAGCATCCCTGTCAGTTCATGCCCCTTTAGAAATAAAGTCTTATTTGTTGAAATAAGGTATAAAATTTATGGGTCTTAGCCTAACATTTGTTAAGGTTCCGCACAAGAGATTAGTCAGTAACAAAGAGCGCATGGAATTGAATGTAACCTTGTGAGACGGGCCGGTAATTGGGAGGTAGGAGACAGAGTAAGGATAAAAAGGAATGCACTCTAATTGGTGGAATGTGACAAGTTGCGTTCCCATGTATGTATGTGAATGATTTGAATGAGTGTTATATATCCAGATTTGAAGATGTCACTAAGTCAGGAGAGACTGCAAGTAGAGCAGATGGGAGCAGGAAGTTGCAAAGGGACTTAACAGATAAAATAAATGGGTAAAATTATGGCAAAGCGAACTCTATGTGGGTAAGTGCGAGGTCACCACTCTGGATCCAAGAAAGACAAATTGGAATATTTTCTTAATGGCAAGAGAATAGGAACTGTAGAGGAGCAAAGGGATTTGGAAGTCCAAATACACATCATTGAAAGCTAGTAAACAGGTACACATAGCAATTAAAATGGCTGAGAATATATTGATCTTTTTCTCAAGGAGGCTGGAATACAGAAGGACAGAAGTTATGCTTCAGTTATAGTTTTGGTCAAACCCCATCTGGAGTACTGCATTCAGTGTTGAGAATTGCAACGTAGGAAGGATATATTGCACTCTGAGGGGGTGCAGTGCAGATTCAACAGAATAATACCGGGCTTACAGGGTTAAATTATGAGTACAGGTTGCAAAAACTTGCTTTGCATTCCCTCGAATATAGAAGATTGAAGGATGATTTGATTGTAGTGTTAAAAATGTTGAAGGGATTTGATGGGGTGGATACGGGGAAAACCTGTTTCCTTTGCTGGGAGAATCAAGAACAAGGGGACATAATCTTAAAATTAGAGCTAGGCCATTGAGGAACAAAATCATTTTTCCACACAATGGCTAGTAGAAATCGAGAACTCTCTTCCCCAAACTGCTATGGATGTTAGGACAATTGGAGCTTTCAAGACTAAGAAATAGGTTTAGGAAAGAGTATCAAGGGATATGGAGCAAATGCAGGAGAATGGAGTTGAAGTACAGATCAGTCATGGTCTAATTGAATGGTGGAGCAGGTTTGAGGAGCTGAATGGCCCACTCCTGTTCCTATATAACCAATGAAAAGCAGTGAAGTGGAAGGAAAGATATTTTATGAAAGGTCAGCTATGAAAGAATGGAGGCAAGTTACCATTTAGTTATTCACCCTTCATCGGGGTGGGGGGGATGGGGAAAGAATGCCCATTTATGATTTGAACTTGCAGCCTGCTTTTCCCTCTCCTGTGCCACAGGCAATGTCACTGTTTAAATGGGAAATCTCAGTCAGTGACTGAGAAGCTGCAGACGAACATGCCAAAAAGTATTTAAAAAAAAAAAAAAAATAGTTCCAGCATGTGGATGTCGCTGGCAAGGCCAGCATTTATTGCCCATCCCTAATTGCCCTTGAGAAGGTGGTGGTGAGCGACCTTCTTGAACCGCTGCAGTCCGTGTGGTGAAGGTAATCCCACAAGTGCTGTTAGGGAGGGAGTTGTAGGATTTTGACTCAGCGACAATGAAGGAACGGCGATATATTTTCAAGTCAGGACAGTGTGTGACTTGGAAGGTACTTGCAGGTGATGGTGCTCCGATGCGCCTGCTGCCCTTGCCCTTCTATGTGGCAGAGGTCGCGGGTTTGGGAGGTACAGACGAAGAAATCTTTCAAAGATAAAGTTTAACAGTGACCACTTTACAAACTCAGTGATACTCTAGGTACATCAATAGGATGTTAACGATTTCAATCTGCAAATTTACAGTAAAGCAATATATTGGCCTGTAATTTGCAGTCAGCGGTGGAGTTAAGGCATTCGCCGCTGACCCCGAGGAAAGCTGCCCACAATAACCTTGCGATCTCTGTTGGCTTTCTCAACGAACAATTGGGATCAGTACAAGATAGTGAGGAATTCCGAGTACACACTGTGACTTTAACAAGCTGTCTAAGCAACTAATCACAATGCAGAATTTTCAGACAAGGAACCAAGTGAAGAAGCTCTTTTTATTCTGACTTTTTAAAAAATGATAAAGATTAAAACAAATATCGGAGCTCTCACCTGAGGAAAAGTTAAATCGGAAATATTTTTTTAAATATAATTTTTTTTTTAAGTTTCTTAAAAATTGTAATTTGATGAATTTGACACTCCACAAAATTAAAATCAGTTTTTCAGGGCCATAACGTTTGTTTAGCAGTCAATATGCTGTTAAATCCCCAGTTGCACCTAATACAAGATGGGACATTTAAACAGTGATATCACCGCGGAAAAGTGGACATGTGTGTCAGTTTCACCGATTTCCCTGATTACCGGCTTCTGGGGGGCCCCTAGCACAGCCAGTGTCAGAGCAGTGAAAGACTGACCACACCTTCAGGATTTCCGCATTAGGATATGTGGGCACTACATACTGACGTTGCTGTCAGTATCACAGGGGTAACAACAAAGAATGGTGTTTGTTCGCTGATATTACCCACCGCAAATTCTGGGCTAATATCAAGGCTCATCAAGTAGAAACTCTGAACAAATATTGTGTGTCAGTCTTTACGGTAGAGGACACTAACAATATCCCAAAAGTGGATAGTCAAGGGGGAGAGGGCGGTGGGGGAGGGGGGGAGCTTAACGCAATCACAATCACTAAGGAGGTGCTCCGCGGTAAGATAATGGGACTAAAGGCAGATAAATCCCCTAGACCTGATGGCTTGCATCCTAGGATCTTGAGAAGTAGCGGCAGGGATTGTGCATGCATTGGTTGTAATTTACCAACATTCCCTGGATTTTGGGGAGATCCCAGCAGATTGGAAAACTGAAAATGTAACGCCGCTATTTAAAAAAGGAGGCAGACAAAAAAGCAAGAAACTATAGACCAGTTAGCTTAACAATGGTGGTTAGGAAAATGTTGGAGTCCATTATTAAAGCAGCAGGACATTTGGAAAAGCAAAATTCGGTCAGGCAGAGTCAACATGGATTTGTGAAGGGGAAGTCATGTTTGACAAATTTCTTGGAATTCTTTGAGGATGTAACGAACAGGGTGGATAAAGAGGAACCAGTGGATGTGATGTATTTGGACTTCGAAAAGGCATTTGACAAGGTGCCACATAAAATGTTACTGCACAAGATAAAAGTTTGCAGGGTTGGGGGTAATATATTAGCATGGTTAGAGGATTGGCTAACTAACAGAAAACAGAGAGTCTGGATTAATGGTTCATTCTCTGGTTGGCAACCAGTAACTAGTGAGGTGCCACAGGGATCAGTGCTGGGACCCCAACTATTTACAATCTATATTAACGACTTGTAAGAAGGGACTGAATGTAATGTAGCCAAGTTTGCTGATGCTACAAAGATGGGAGGAAAAGCAATGTGTGAGGATGACACAAAAAATCTGCAAAAGGAGATAGACAGGCTAAGTGAGTGGCCAAAAATTCGGCAGATGGAGTAAAATGTTGGAAAGTGTGAAGTCATGCACTTTGGTAGAAAAAAATCAAAGAGCAAGTTATTATTTAAATGGAGAAAGATTGAAAAGTGCTGCAGTACAGCGGGACCTGGGGGTACTTGTGCATGAAACACAAAAGGATAGTATGCAGGTACAGCAAGTGATCAGGAAGGCCAATGGTATCTTGGCCTTTATTGCAAAGGGGATGGAGTATAAAAGCAGGGAAGTCTTGCTGCAAGGTATTGGTGAGGCCACACCTGAAATACTGCGTGCAGTTTTGGTTTCCATATTTAAGAAAGGATATACTTGCTTTGGAGGCAGTTCTAGGTTGATTCTGGAGATGAGGGGTTGACTTATGAGGAAAGGTTGAGTAGGTTGGGCCTCTACTCAGAAAAATGAGAGGTGATCTTATCGAAACATATAAGATTATGATGGGCTTGACAAGGTGGATGCAGAGAGGATGTTTCCACTGATGGGGGAGACCAGAACTAGTGGACATGATCTTAGAATAAGAGGCCGCCCATTTAAAACTGAGATGAGGAGAAATTTCTTCTGAGGGTTGCAAATCTGTGGAATTCGCTGCCTCACAGAGCTGGGGAAGCTGGGACATCGAATAAACTTAAGACAGAAATAGACAGTTTCTGAAACGATAAGGGAATAATGTGTTATGGGGAGTGGGCAGGGAAGTGGAGCCGAGTCCATGATCAAATTAACCATGATCTTATTGAATGGCAGAGCAGGCTCGAGGGGCCATATGGCCTACTCCTGTTCCTATTTCTTATGTTCTTATGTTACACTTTCATGATCGGGAGAACTTAACGCTTCTTCACAAATTAAATTATTGAATAGTACAGATTGATCCAGATTTTTGGTTCTGCTGATGTAGTGCATCAAAAAATTGAACAAAATCTGCTGAGTGAGCTCTATGAAAGATCTACATTTGAAGTGGTATCCTGTCTTGTCTTTTTACAGATTCCGCTGGACCTGCTGTGCATTTCAACCTCGAGTTGCACTTTACGTAGTGAAATCTGAATTGAGTTGGCAATGAAGGATTTTGGTGAAAATAATCTAAGCGCTGCCCAATGTTGGGAAGGGCAGAAGCCAAGGGTAGAGCCAAACTAAATCTCAGATGAAAGTCTAAGAATAGCTTGATCCATAGAGAAACAAATCGCATACACCAATAGTTCTCCCAATCATGAAAGTGTAACATAAGAATCAATACCCCAATTGATGCGATGAAATCTTCCTCGCTCCTGCATTTTTTTAGGGTGCGGACAGTTCAGGCCAATAACTCCTGAACAAGGAGAGCAAGCAACCTTCGCCCAGTCTTGTACCAATTTTGCTCATCAACTGGCCACTAGCAGTCTGGTCAAGCGATGCCCTTTGACTTTTCCTAATTCTTTAGTAGATACTTAGCCTCTGTTTAACACCTCCAGACAGTAATGTGTCCGTGGTTTGAAATCTAGTGCAGTAGAAGGGAGAAAGATGTTGAAACTTTTGCTACATTATTACTTGATGCCTCACATGAGAACCAGCTCACCCAACCTGTAACCAAGACCAACATTTGATATTGAAGCTGTTATGTATGTAAATTTTATTAGTATGTAAGACTTGCCACCAGGGGATGCACCTGTGGGAGACCCAAGGGTCACCTGCACGAGACCCAAGGGTCACCTGCACACCCTGGGCAAGCAGGTATGAGAGGCAGTCTACCATGCTGCTTCCTCACTCTGGAGTTACATTAAAGAGACCAAGGTCACCACAGTTTGAGCTTACAGTATACAGTCTTGTGGAGTTATTTTGAACATAACAGAAGCAGTGCACAGTTTATCCAAGATAAGCGAGTTATTAAAATACTAGGCACTTGTGCAATGCACTAATATAAAAAGCTCTTGTACATGATAAAAGTAGAAGGAAAGGGAATGATTTATGTTTATAATCTGCTGCACAGGAGGAAGGGTGGCACACTGTGTTCTCAAGACTTGTCTTTCAAAGTTAGGACTTGGGTTGGAGGCTCGGCCAGCAAGGGGAAGGGTGGTCTCATTGTGCAGCACAGTCATTAAACTGAAGGGGAGTATCAGCATGCAATGTACTTGAAATATATTAAGAAGCAGACGAACATTACCTCAGGACCAAAACAACCACTTTTTCAAACTGGAATGGCACAAGTACTGTTTCAGATTGGGCAATAAAAATAATATTACGTCAGTGCATTTGGCCCGAGGTACAGATCTGATTTTCTGTATTTTATTGTGCCTTTCATTTAATTTCATTGTTAGAGTACACACTGATTATTTGCCATTTATTTTTAATTATAAATCTCTCCGGTATAGGAAAGGAAATTAAATAAAGCTGGGACACAATGGTTTAATTTTCATTAAAGTGAAGTCCAATATCTCCATAGCTATGTAATCATTCTGTGCATGGATAATGGCTTGTACTCTGGTCTATGTTTTTGGCATTGTTTAGTTTATTAACTGGATTCAATATTTCAAATAAGGAACTTTCTTGGCCCAGTAATGAAAATGCCATGCTACCATAGCGGCAAAATGGTCCCCATTTCCAAGTCACGCCTTGGCTTCTTCCATCTTCCATTTAAAAATTGCCTCCAGCTGCACCAACTTTCTCCCATGTCCTCCTTTCTCTCTTCCTTTAGTTTTTGTACAAAGCTAATTCTCATCCTCATCTCTTATATTCACCTTCCTCCTGTCCTCTCAATCTCTTTTTGTTTAAACTCCCAACCTTCACCTTGAGTTACCCCCTCTACCTCACCATCTCTCATGGCGTCTCTGCACCTATGGTCTCAATCACAAATACAAACCTCTCCCTTACCACACACATCACCCTAGCTCTCCTCCAACCCGATTACTTTCAGCATCTGCTCTGCAAAAAACTCTCTCCAAGTCACTTAGAACTTTATTCTAAACTACTCGGCTAGAAATTCCATTGCGCCCCATTTTGGACGATAACTTTTGAGAGAAAAAGGTAACTGCAAGCAATAATCCTTTTTCCATCCCGGGAACTTCAGTTTTTGCACTCCAAGAAGGAAGTGGAGTGCTAAATCAAGCTCTACCACTTGTCTTAGAGCATTGAAGTGAGAGAGAGGGGTCGGTAACCCCTTAGTGCCCCATTACCGCCCCCCTAAGGCACTTGGCGCAAAGCACGGCAATTTCTCGCCCGAAATCTCTTGCCTTTGGCTAACTGCTCGTTATGACAACTGTGCAGTTCCAATGGTAGATATCTTATTTCCAGACAAACCATCAGTGCTTCCAACTTTTTGCTCCCTCTAGTGTAAACAGTCTGTAGCACCCTCCAGTCTGTAGCACCCTCAAATCTGCAGGATGAAAACTCATGTACCTGGATAGAACTAGCTTCAGTTTCCATCTCCAGATCTGCCTTGACCAGGACAAGCAACTCTGTGCTTTGTTCACAGCTAAACCCCCCACCCACTCCACTAATCCAGGATGATCCTGGAAGTTTAACCCCACATACTCCTTCCTTCTCCCCAGCCCCCTCCAGCCTCTCCTCAAATACCAAGTCCAAGGACCTCAGCACCTAGATCACCACCATCTGTGCAACTGTCTTTGCTGCATCTTCCCCTTCCTGTTGGCCCCTCATTCTAGTCTTGAGCCCTCGTCATTCTGTAGTTTCTCCGCATCTCCCTCCCCCTTCAAACTCATCTCAGTCCAATTAATCCCACAGCAGCCAACTCCTATTTCTAGCCCCCATAACAGCCAACAGTATCAACAGGCACCATCTTTCTGTACACATCTCTCCGTAACTTAATTTGAATCCCTCCACGATGACTTCCTTTGTGACTTGACCATGGTGCGTTATCCTTTCTCGTGTTCCTTGACCTTTCCAACATTTGACACAGTTGGCCACACCATCTTCCTTTAATGCCTCCTCGGTCATCCAGTTTCACGGGACTGCCCTCAAGTTCCATTCTTACCTATCCCATAGCAGCCACAGCATTTCTGGCAATGGCTTCTCTTCCATTCCCGAAACCATTACCTCCAGAGTCCCTCAAGGATCTTTCCTCTTCCTCATCGACATGCAGCCCTTCAGCAATATTGTCCACAGATTATGTATGTGCGTCAAAGACACCCAGCTCTACCTCTCTACCATCTCTCTTGATCCCTTAACATAGAAACATGGAAAATAGGTGCAGGAGTTGGCCATTCGGCCCTTCGAGCCTGTACCACCATTCAATATGATCATGGCCGATCATGCAACATCAGTACCCCATTTCTGCTTTGTCTCCATACTCCTTGATCCATTCAGCCGTAAGGGCTACATCGAACTCCCTTTTGAATCTATCTTATGAACTGGACTCAACAACTTTCTGTGGTAGAGAATTCCTCAGGTTCACAATTCTGAGTGAAGAAGTTTCTCATCTCGGTCCTAAATGGCTTACCCCTTATCCTTAAGACTGTGACCCCTGGTTCTGGACTTCCCCAACATCGGGAACATTCTTCCTGCATCTAACCTGCCCAATCCCGTCAGAATTGTATATGTTTCTAGGAGATCCCCTCTCATTCTTCTAAATTCCAGTAAATATAAGTCTAGTCGATCCAGTCTTTCCTCATGTGTCAGTCCTGCCATCCCGGGAATTAGTCTGGTGAACCTTCACTGCACTCCCTCAATAACAAGAATGTCCTCCCTCAGATTAGGAGACCAAAACTGTACACAATACTCAAGGTGTGGCCTCACCAAGGCGCCATACAACAGACTATTATCTGAATGGTGACAGATTAGGAAAAGGGGTGGTGCAACGAGACCAGGGTGCCATGGTACATCAGTCATTGAAGGTTGGCATGCAGGTACAGCAGGTGGTTAAGAAAGCAAATGGCATGTTGGCCTTCATAGCAAGGGGATTTGAGTACAGGGGCAAGGTGGTGTTACTACAGTTGTACAGGGCCATGGTGAGGCCACACCTGGAGTATTGTGTACAGTTTTGGTCTCCTAACTTGAGGAAGGATATTCTTGCTATTGAGGGAGTGCAGCGAAGGTTCACCAGACTGATTCCCGGGATGGCAGGACTGACATATCAAGAAAGCCTGGATCAACTGGGTTTGTATTCACTGGAGTTCAGAAGAATGAGAGGGGATCTCATAGAAACATTTAAAATTCTGATGGGTTTAGACAGGTTAGATGCAGGAAGAATGTTCCCAATGTTGGGGGAGTCCAGAACCAGGGGTCACAGTCTAAGGATAAGGGGTAAGCCATTTAGGACCGAGATGAGGAGAAACTTCTTCACCCAGAGAGTGGTGAACCTGTGGAATTCTCTACCACAGAAAGTTGTTGAGGCTAATTCACTAAATATATTCAAAAAGGTGTTAGATGTAGTCCTTACTACTAGGGGGATCAAGGGATTTGGCGAGAAAGCAAGAATGGGGTACTGAAGTTGCATGCTCAGCCATGAACTCATTGAATGGTGGTACAGGCTCGAAGGGCCGAATGACCTACTCCTGCGCCTATTTTCTATGGCCCCAAGTTTCGCCCCGCGGCGAAAACGGCGCATCTCCGAGCTGGGCGCCTGTTTTTCGTGCCGAAAACTGCGCTTAAAAAAAACTCCCATATTCTCGCTCGATGTCTGCTTGGCGCGGCGCGCTCTTCGCAGCAGGGGGCGGAGCCCAACACTCGCGCCGATTCTTTAAGTAGCGGGGGGCGGGTACAATTTAAATTAGCCTTCGTGGTGCCGGCAACCCTGCGTGTGCGCATTGGAGCGTGCGCGCATGCGCAGTCTCACACAAACATTGGCACTCGCCCATTTTTAAAAGGACTGCAGAAAAAGTGAAGATTTGTTTCTTGGACTCCTGCAAAAGCTTGTAATTTAATTTTTTTGATATTTCTGTGTGAGGGAGTGCTATTTTAGCAGCACTGCTGAATAAATCACCTGCTGAAATCAGTGAGTTCAGCTTTTCACTGCTAAACTTGTAGAACCAGTGCTGCATTGGTGCATGCAAATTAAGGACTGTGTGTTTGGAGAAATAAGAGTGCCAATTCAACTTTGCAATAATACGTGGTGTTGACAATGCTGCGCCCATTCTGCAAATTTAAATATAAAACTGTCGATGTGGCTGCCTCTCCCTGTCCAAATGGCCTCAGTCCCCCTCACAGGCTGCTGCTGTATCTTCGGCTCCCGTCGAGCCACTGACGCCGCCCCTAAAGTGTGGCCGAATGGCCTCAAGCACCATAAAGAGCTGCGTGTGTCAGGTGTTGATTCTTCGGCTGCCGGCCAGCCACTGACGCCGCTGCTATCTCATGGCCGAATGGCCTCGGGTCCGTCCGGTGTTGCTTCTTCGCAGCCAGCCAAGAAGAGAACGAAGGCCTGCCTCAAGAACCGCAGCTCGGCTCGAAGCTTGCTGCCGCTGCCGTCGAGACACTGACGCCACACCCCTGCCTGTCTCCAACATGAAAGGCCTGCCTGAAGCACAGCAGCTCGAAGACTGATGCTATTTCACACAGGTAGGGACATGGTTTATTTAATCTTTTCTTTGCTTATAAATTTTTATTCAGGTTGGATTTATTTGTATAATATTTGTATAAGTATAACTAAGGATTGATTGTAGAATTTAATGACTTCCCTTCCCCCCCCTCCCCCCCACCTCGTTCCCTACGCCTAATTTGTAACCTATGCCTGATTTTCTAAAGTGTAGACAAGGTTTTTTCGAGCGTACAAAAATCTTCACTTACTCCATTCTAAGTTAGTTAGGAGTAAGTTTTCACTGACGAAACTTTGAAAACAGGCGTAAGTGTCCAGGCACGTCCCCTTTTGAAAAACAAAATTCTGTTCCAAAGTGAAACTGACTAGAACTGGAGCAAACTAAATGGCGAGAATTCCGATTTCTAAGGTACTCCGTTCTACACCAGTTGCTCCTAAAAATCAGGAGCAAATCATGTCGAAACTTGGGGCCCATGTTTCTATGTTTCCATGCTCCTATTCGCAAATCCTCTTGCTATGAAGGCCAACATGCCATTTGCCTTCTTCATCGCCTGCTGTACCTGCATGCCAACTTTCAATGATTGATGTACCATGACACCCAGGTCTCGTTGCACCTCCCCTTTTTCTAATTGGTCACCATTCAGATAATATTCTGCCTTACTGTTTTTGCCACCAAAGTGGATAACTTCACATTTATCTACATTATACTGCATCTGCCATGCATTTGCCCACTCACCTAACTTGTCGAAGTCACCCTGCAGCCTCTTAGCATCCTCCTCACAGCTCACACTGCCTAGCTTAGTGTCATCTGCAAACTTGGAGATATTACATTCAATTCCTTTGTCCAAATCATTGATGTATATTGTAAATAGCTGGGGTCCCAGCACTGAACCTTGCGGTACCCCACTAGTCACTGCCTGCCATTCTGAAAAGGACCCGTTTATTCCTCCTCTTTGCTTCCTGTCTATCAACCAGTTCTCTATCCATGTCAATACATTACCCTCAATACCATGTGCTTTAATTTTGCACACTATTATCATCAGACCGCTTGTCCAACACGCAGTCTAGGGACTACATTGCGACATGATGTGAAGGCTTGCATGCTCCTATGACCCTGAGAACTATGTTGGCAGGAGTATAATTCCTGGCAAGGCCACCCAAGTCAAACAGTTGAAAGGTAGGAGCCGAACTAAAGACAGTCCACCGGTCCTCCTGATAGCAAGTTGAGTCAGGTTGATAGCCTGCCCATGTCACAATGCCTTTCATTCTGGAAAGAACCCAAGAGACAAAACAAATCTGTTAGACTTGTAAATATAAACATCAACTGTGGAAAACTGCAATCTTCTGGATGTACGGCACTGATGGAGTCAAATATCTTGCCCTGGACAGCAAGCAGTGGAAAGAAATGGTTGCCTCATGTGCCACTAACATGAGTCACAACATCCTCCGGCTCAACAGCAGGAACACTGAAGTCATCGTCTTTGGCTTACCACCACTAATTCCACTCCCTCACTTGACTTCATCTACTTCCTTGGCGCCTTTGAGGCTGAACCAGACATTTCTGAAACTTCTGCATTCCTTTGTCACCTCCAGAGTCCATGACAGATATTAGGCTAGCTGGTCTATAGCCTCCTGCTTTCTGTCTCCTTTCTTAATAGGGGCGTTACATTTGCATTTTTTCCAAACCGCTGTGACCTCTCCAGAATCCAGGGAATTTTGCTAGATTACAACCAATGCATCCACTGTGTCTGCAGTCACTTCTTTTAAGACCCTAGGATGCAAGCAATCAGGTCCAGGGGACCAAGGGCACCCCATCGCCCAACATTTTAAATTTAAAATCCTGCCCCATAGCTTTAAATCTCACTCCCCTCCATCTCTGCACCCTGACCTCAATACTGTTTGACTCCAGCCATTAATCTATTCCTCCTCCTCTTCAGTTCACAATTAGTGACAGAACTTTGGGCTGCCAGGGGCCTATTCTCTGGTAATTCCTGATCTCAGCCTCTCTACTTCTCTTTCCTCCTTTAAGAACCTCCTCAAAATCCACCCATGTGACAAATTATGTGGTTACCCCACCTAACCAGTCCATTCCTGAAAAAAAGAGTCCAATTCTGCACCACTATTACCTTGGGACTTTTTGTTTTATGCGAAGGCTCTATATAAATGCGAGCTGCTGTTAATATCTATTTGCCAATGAGTTTTGGCTGTAGTTTACAACAAACAAATCTTACATAAAGAAAACAAATACTGTTCTGGATCAGAAGAAGGAACATGTAGTGGAAATGCATCAATAAAGAAGCGAAGCGTCTCAAGGGCCATTGGTAAGGCTGCCATTATTATTTACATTGCATATAATACCATGACTATTTCTACCCCTACATCTATTAAAAAGAGCTGTCAACACCATATTCTCTTCCTTGGCTTTCATTCAACAATTCCCTCATTACAATATTAGAAATTCTCCCTCGGTAATCACGGGTGTAAACCCACATCATTACTCCACAATATAAAGAGCTGGAGCTGTGCCAATTTTAACACACTATTAAATTTAAAAAGGTTGACAATAGTTGATAAGCTGGTCTAATGCCAATCTATTACAAGACCTGGTGCCACGTTGCTATGTTATATAGTTCCAGTTGATGCCAATGACGGTATAAGCTGCTGACTCAAATTAACCACAATGTAGAATTCCTGCAATTTCAGCACAATTTGAAACTGTGCCTCACAGGAGATCCGTTCTCAAGGTCAGGATGCATGGAATTAGGGAAGGGGGTGGTTGGTAGAAGCTTGTGACCTGGATCAGAAATTGCTGTAAAGGAAGAAACAAATCATTGCACATGGAACGGCATCAAAATGGAGGGCGGTGATTTGCAGAGCATCGCAGGAGCAAGGGCTAAGGCCACAAGGGAGTGTTGTATTGGCGGACATGCCATCTTTCAGATAAGATGTTAACCCGGGGCCCTGTCTGCCTGCTCAGGTAGCCATAACAGATCCTAAAGCAATTTTAAAGAGGAGAGTTCTCCCAGGGTCCTGGTTAATATTTATCCCTCAACGACTACCACCAAAAACAGGCTACCTGCTCATTTATCGCATCACTGTTTGTAGGACCTTGCTTTGCTCAAATTGGTTCGTACATTTACCGACAAGAATGACAACTACACTTCAAAAGCAGTGCACAGAAGCTTCCCCAAGCTTGTCACTTCTATTCTCACCTCCCCATTCCTTAAAAACGGTGTTGGAGGAAGAATAATCTTATTTCGCCCCACACCCACTCCCACCGTCACCAATTTGCTCAACCTCCCCCATCTCATGAGCTTCAGTACTCTGGGATCTGGCCACCTTGCAGAACTTCATTCTAATGCCTATCTTCTGTGTGCGAGTTTTGACAGCAAGTGTCAGTGTTTAATAGCGGCCATTCAACCATGGGAGGCTTTCCAGAAAAGTCAGGTACCGACCACTCATTGTCTACAAATGCTCACTTCAAGCAGGGGTACTGGATAACAAGCAGGAGCAAGAATCCAGATTGGATGTGTCTTTCCTTGCCCTGACGCACAAATATCCATCATCAACTGTCACCATATGCGAGTTTACACTCAGCACAAACTAGGGATTGAACCTTGTCTGAATGATCCAGCTGCTCACTGGATGAATTCATTGAGCCATCAGGGAAGGTTTCAATGAAATCTAATATATAGGTATTGTGATGAAGTTAATGGAATACCTTTAGACTTGATGACCAATGGTGCCAGATATCAGACTGTTTCATAAGAACATAAGAATTAGGAACAGGAGCAGGCCATCTAGCCCCTCGAGCCTGCTCCGCCATTCAACAAGATCATGGCTGATCTGGCCGTGGACTCAGCTCCACTTACCCGCCCGCTCCCTATAACCCTTAATTCCATTATTGGTTAAAAATCTATCTATCTGTGATTTGAATACATTCAATGAGCTAGCCTCAACTGATTCCTTGGGCAGAGAATTCCACAGATTCACAACCCTCTGCGAGAAGAAATTACTTCTCAACTCGGTTTTAAATTGGTTCCCCCGTATTTTGAGGCTGTGCCCCCTAGTTCGAGTCTCCCCGACCAGTGGAAACAACCTCTCTGCCTCTATCTTGTCTATCCATTTCATTATTTTAAATGTTTCCATAAAATTACCCCTCATCCTTCGGAACTCCAACGAGTAAAGACCCAGTCTACTCAATCTATCATCATAAGGTAACCCCCTCATCTCCGGAATCAGCCTAGTGAATCGTCTCTGTACCCACTCCAAAGCTAGTATATCCTTCCTTAAGTAAGGTGACCAAAACTGCACGCAGTACTCCAGGTGTGGCCTCACCAATACCCTGTACAGTTGCAGCAGGACCTCCCTGCTTTTGTACTCAATCCCTCTCAATGAAGGCCAACATTCCATTCGCCTTCCTGATTACCTGCTGCACCTGCAAACTAACTTTTTGGGATTCATGCACAAGGACCCCCAGGTCCCTCTGCACCACAGCATGTTGTAATTTCTCCCCATTCAAATAATATTCCCTTTTACTGTTTTTCCGACATTGTATTCCATCTTCCAAACCTTAGCCCATTCGCTTAACCTATCTAAATCTCTTTGCAACCTCTCTGTGTCCTCTACACAACCCGCTTTCCCACTAATCTTTGTGTCATCTGCACTACACTCTGTCCCCTCTTCCAGGTCATCTCTGTATATTGTAAACAGTTGTGGTCCCAGCACCGATCCCTGTGGCACACCACTAACCACCGATTTCCAACCCAAAAAGGACCCATTCATCCCGACTCTCTGCTTTCTGTTAGCCAGCCAATTCTCTATCCATGCTAATACATTTCCTCTGACTCCACGTACCTTTATCTTCTGCAGTAACCTTTTATGTGGCACCTTATCGAATGCCTTTTGGAAATCTAAATACACCACATCCATCGGTACACCTCTATCCACCATGCTCGTTTATATCCTCAAAAAATTCCAGTAAATTAGTTCAACATGATTTCCCCTTCATGAATCCATGCTGTGTCTGCTTGATTGCACTATTCCTATCTAGATGTCCCGTTATTTCTTCCTTAATGATAGCTTCAAGCATTTTCCCCACTACAGATGTTAAACTGACCAGCCTATAGTTACCTGCCTTTTGTCTGCCCCTTTTTTAAACAGAGGCGTTACATTAGCTGCTTCCAATTCGCTGGTACTGCCCCAGAGTCCAGAGAATTTTGGTAGATTATAACGAATGCATCTGCTATAACTTCCGCCATCTCTTTTAATACCCTGGGATGCATTTCATCAGGACCAGGGGACTTGTCTACCTTGAATTCCATTAGCCTGTCCAGCACTACCTCCCTCGTGATCGTGATTGTCTCAAGGTCCTCCCTTCCCACATTCCCATGAGCAGCAATATCTGGCATGGTTTTTGTGTCTTCCACTGTGAAGACCGAAGCAAAATAATTGTTTAAGGTCTCAGCCATTTCCACATTTCCCATTATTAAATCCCCCTTCTCATCTTCTAAGGAACCAACATTTACTTTAGTCACTCTTTTCCGTTTTATATAATCGGTAAAAGCTTTTACTATCTGTTTTTATGTTTTGCGCAAGTTTACTTTCGTAATCTATCTTTCCTTTCTTTATTGCTTTCTTAGTCATTCTTTGCTGTCGTTTAAAATTTTCCCAATCTTCTAGTTTCCTACTAACCTTGGCCACCTTATATGCATTGATTTTTAATTTGATACTCTCCTTTATTTCCTTGGTTATCCACGGCTGGTTATCCCTTCTCTTGCCGCCCTTGTTTTTCACTGGAATATATTTTTGTTGAGCACTATGAAAGAGTTCCTTAAAAGTCCTCCACTGTTCCTCAATTGTGCCACCGTTTAGTCTACGTTCCCAGTCTACTTTAGCTAACTCTGCCCTCATCCCACTGTAGTCCCCTTTGTTTAAGCATAGTACGCTCGTTTGAGACACTACTTCCTCACCCTCAACCTGTATTACAAATTCAACCATACTATGATCACTCATTCCGAGAGGATCTTTTACTCGGAGATCGTTTATTATTCCTGTCTCATTACGCAGGACCAGATCCAAGATAGCTTGCTCCCTTGGAGGTTCTGTAACATACTGTTCTAAGAAACAATCCCATATGCATTCTATGAATTCCTCCTCCAGGCTATCCCGTGCGATTTGATTTGACCAATCGATATGTAGTTAAAATCCCCCATGATTACTGCCATTCCTTTTTCACATGCCTCTATTATTCCCTTGATTATTGTCCGCCCCACCGTGAAGTTATTATTTGGGGGCCTATAAACTATACCCACCAGTGACTTTTTCCCCTTACTATCTCTAATCTCCACCCACAATGATTCAACATGTTGTTCATTGGAGTCAATATCATCTCTCACAACTGCCCTGATATCATCCTTTATTAACAGAGCTACCCCACCTCCTTTCCCTTCTTGTCTATCTTTCCGAATTGTCAGATACCCCTGTATGTTTAATTCCCAGTCTTGGCCACCCTGCAACCACGTTTCTGTAATGGCCATCAAATCATACCCATTTGTAATGATTTGTGCCTTCAACTCATTTACTTTATTTCGAATGCTGCTTGTGTTTAGGTAGAGTGTTTTAATACTCGTTTCAGAGCAGATATTATAAATTAGTGATATACACACACTACAAAATTAACAGTGAATACACAGTTTGTGTTGCTTTGTTCAAACTTACTCCCTCTTTATTCATAAACTATATTTTCCTACTTTAAAACCCCAAAATGCCATTGACTTTTATGGTTTTACCCATTTTGAGTTTTTGTGTGGGTCTGTCTGTGACTGTAGTAAGCCAATAGCAAATATTTTGAAACAGACATGGTCTGTGGCTCATTACAATGGAAATTAGTGGCAAGTCATATTCAAACTCCCAGCCTCTGAAAGCCTTCAGAGAACAAAGGATTTTTTTAACTTTCAAAGGTTTGGTGCTTCTACATGTTTGACAAATTTGGAGTTCTTTGAGGATGTAACGGACAGGGTGGATAAAGGGGAACCAGTGGATGTGGAACCAGTGGATTTCCAGAAGGCATTTGACAAGGTTACTGCACAAGATAAAAGTTCACGGGGTTGGGGGTAATATATTAACATGGAGAGAGGATTGGCTAACCAACACAAAACAGAGTCCGGATAAATGGTTCATTCGCTGGTTGGCAACCAGTAACTAGTAGGGTGCCGCAGAGATCAGTGCTGCAGCGCCAACTATTTACAATCTATATTAACGATTTGGAAGAAGGGACGGAGTGTAACGTAGCCAAGTTTGCTAACGATACAAAAATGGGAAGAAAAGCAATGTGTGAGGACACAAAAAATCTGCAAAAGGACATAGACAGGCTAAATGAGTGGGCAAAAATTTGTCAGATGGAGTATAATGTTGGAAAGTGTGAGGTCATGCACTTTGGCAGAAAAAAAAAATCAAACAGCAAGTTATTATTTAAATGGAGAAAGATTGCAAAGTGCCGCAGTACAGCGGGGACCTGGGGGTACTTGTGCATGAAACACAAAAAGATAGTGTGCAGGTACAGCAAGTGATCAGGTAGGCCAATGGAATGTTGGCTTTTATTGCAAAGGGGATGGAGTATAAAAGCAGGGAAGTCTTGCTACAGCTATACAAGGTATTGGTGAGGCCACACCTGGAGTAATGCGTGCAGTTTTGGTTTCCATATTTACGAAACATAGAAACAAAGGGCCCAATTTTGGCCAGTACAAATTTCTGGCGCACTCACCAAAAGATCCACCGCTTTTGTGGAGCGATTAGCGGACCATAAATCTTCAGGCCCATTTTGGCCACTCCCCAGCCTCTCCTCGATGGTGGCGTAGCGTGGCAACTCGATTCGGGGGTGGAGCCAGGTCCCGGCGCTGAAAACAATGCCGGGACCTCTGCACATGCGCGCTAGAGTGTACACGCATGTGCAGTAAGCTCCTCGCAGCCAGACGCTGCGTGGGAGGGGCCGAAGCACGGCGTTCCTATCCCGGGCCGAGTGGCCTGCTGTACACTCGGATATCGAAGGTTCGCAGACCGGTGCGAGCATTGACTTGGTGCAGAGCCAGGATGGCAAGCAGAATTCACAGGACACTGAAGATGAGAGCATTGACAGCTAAAAGTGCCCAGTGTGTGAGGTCGTCTTACCCCTCAACCCGGAGGATTTTGATTTCGAGCAGCACATTGTGAAGCACTTTGTTTACAAGTGTCCAGTGTGCCAAAGGACCTTTCCAGAGAACAAACAAGCTGCCTATGAAGGCCACGTGCAGTCCCATTTAATGGAGGCCAACTGAGGGGCAAACAAACCAGTTTGAGTTCTATTTTATAAAGATGCTGCCGAGCCCAGCCTTTCCTCTCACATCCGCCCCCCCACCGACCCGTTTGATCTTTCCCTGCATCTGTGTGTACTTTTAGTCCCATTGCCATCAAAACCTTTCTCCACACCTAGAATTAATTTCTCGATTGCATTCCTTGCTGACCTTTCAACTTATCATATCCCAAACACCAAATTGCCCCAAACACCAAATCATCCCAAACTCTACTGCACATATCTTGACTTGCGCTAAATCCCATTTGCCCTTTGCCTCTGTCCTGGTTAGCCAGCACTGGTTCTCTGTCTCCAAACTCATTGAATTTTAAATCCTTTATCCTCATCTATAAATCGATCCATAACTCATCCTTGTACCACCTCCACAATGTTCTGCAGCCTTGCTTTCCCTGCCTTGTCTCTAGCATTCTATGCATCTTCCAGTATTCTGGCATCCTGTGCATCCCCCATCCAACTTCAGCCCATCAAGTCTGGGAGGTCACAAACTATACAATCAGGACTGACTTAACATATCTGGTGCTTATTTCAAGGATGGTTTAGGCAGTGCAGTAGCTCCTGACAGGCCCTTTTGGCAAACACGCACTACAGGCTGTGTGGGAGGGCCCGAAGCACGCCATCCCTAACCCTGGGCTCCCTCATCAGCGGCCCGCTGCATTCCCTAAGGTAGGACTTCTATATTTTATTTGTTATTTACGGATTGATTTTGGTGCTTTAGGTGCAGGGTTCCTTCTATTTTGTGTGTTATTTAGTGATTGCTTATTACTTTGCGCTTGGTGCTTTAGGGGCAGGGTTCCTTCTATTTTATGTATTAATTAATTGCTTATTACTTTTTGTGCTTTGTTTGGTGCTTGGTGGTGCTTTAAATGTAGTTACTTGCGCCGATTCCTTAACTGTAAGTAAAGTCTTTCCGTGCGGACAAAATTGGACACATACGCTTCCCTAATTGGCATAAATGGTGTAAGTGGCTGGGAACGCCCTCTTTGGGAAGAAAAAAAAACTTACCTAACAAAAAAACAAACTAACTCACTTACACTAGCGCAAATTAAATGCCAAAGTTGCAACGAAAAAGAAAAATCAAGTTACACCAAAAAAAACGGTGCAACTCATTAGGGAAATTTGGGCCCATAGAAAATAGGTGCAGGAGCAGGCAATTCGGCCCTTCGAGCCTGCACCACCATTCAATATGATCATGGCTGATCACGCAACTTCAGTACCCAACTCTTGCGTTCTCTCCATATTCCCTCATCCCTTTAGCCATAAGGGCCACATTTAACTTCCTTTTGAATATATCCAACGAACTGGACTCAACAACTTTCTGTGGTAGAGAATTCCACAGGTTCCCAATTCTCTGGGTGAAAAAGTTTCTCCTCATCTCGGTCCTATATGGCTTACCCCTTATCCTTAGACTGTGACCCCTGGTTCTGGACTTCCCCAACATCAAGAACATTCTTCCTGCATCTAACTTGTCCAATCCCGTCAGAATTTTATATGTTTCTATGAGATCCCCTCTCATTCTTCTAAATTCCAGTGACTATAAGCCTAGTCGATCCAGACTTTCATATGTCAGTCCTGTCATCCTGGGAATCAGTCTCGTGAACCTTCACTGCACTCCCTCAAAAGCAAGAATGTCCTTCCTCAGAGGAGGAGACCAAAACTGAACACAATACTCAAGGTGTGGTCTCACCAAGGCCCTGTACAACCGCAGCAAGACCTCCCTGCTCAAATCCTCTCGCTATGAAGGTCAGCATGCCATTTACTTTCTTTACTGCCTGCTGTACCTGCATGCCTACCTTCAGTGGCTGATGTACCATGACACCCAGGTCTCGTTGCACCGTCCCTTTTACTAATCTGACACCATTCAGATAATAATCTGCCTTTCTGTTTTTGCCACCAAAGTGGATAACCTCACATTTATCCACGTTATACTGCATCTGCCATGCATTTGCCCACTCACCTAACCTGTCCAATTCACCCTGCTGCCTCTTAGCATCCTCCTCACAGCTCACATTGCCACCCAGCTTAGTGTCATCTGCAAATGGAGATATTACATTCAATTCCTTTGTCTAAATCATTAACATATATTGTAAATAGCTGGGATCCCAGCACTGAACCATGCAGTACCCCACTTGTCACTGCCTACCATTCTGAAAAAGACCTGTTTATTCCCACTCTTTGCTTCCTGTCTGCCAACCAGTTCTCTATCCACGTTAATACATTACCCCAAATCCCATGTGCCTTAATTTTGCACACTAATCTCGTGTGGGACCTTGTCAAAAGCCTTTTGAAAGTCCAAATACACCACATCCACTGGTTCTCCCTTATCTACTCTACTAGTTACACCCTCAAAAAATTCTCGAAGATTAGTAAAGCATAATTTCCCTTTCATAAATCCATGCTGACTGCGACCGATCCTGTTTTCCAAATGCGCTGCTATTACATCTTTAATAATTGATTCCAGCATTTTCCCACGACCGATGTGAGGCTAACCGGTCTATAATTCCCTGTTTTCTATCTCCCTCTTTTTTTTTTAAAAAGTGGGGTTACATTAGCTACCCTCCAATCCAGAGGAACTGATCCAGAGTCCATGGAATGTTGGAAAATGATCACCAATGCATCCACTATTTCTAGGGCCACTTCCCTAAGTACTCTGGGATGCAGACTATCAGACCCTGGGGATTTATCGACCTTCAATCCCATCAATTTCCCTAACAGCATTTTCTGACTAATAAGGATTTCCCTCAGTTCCTCCTTCTCGCTAGACCCTCGGCCCCCTAGTATTTTCGGGAGGCAACATGGATTCATGAAGGGGAAATCATGTTTAACTAATTTACTGGAATTGTTTGAGGATATAACGAGCATGGTGGAAAGAGGTGTACCGATGGATGTGGGGTATTTAGATTTCCAAAAGGCATTTGATAAGGTGCCACACAAAAGGTTACTGCAGAAGATAAAGGTACGCGGAGTCAGCAGAAATGTATTAGCATGGATAGAGAATTGGCTGGCTAACAGAAAGCAGAGAGTCGGGATAAATGGGTCCTTTTCGGGTTGGAAATCGGTGGTTAGTGGTGTGCCACAAGGATCGGTGCTGGGACCACAACTGCTTACAATATACATAGATGACCTGGAAGAGGGGACAGAATGTAGTGTAACAAAATTTGCAGATGACACAAAGATTAGTGGGAAAGCGGGTTGTGTAGAGGACACAGAGAGGCTGCAAAGATATTTAGATAGGTTAAGTGAATGGGCTAAGGTTTGGCAGATGGAATACAATGGCGGAAAGTGTGAGGTCATTCACCTTGGAAAATAAAACAGTAAAAGAGATTATTATTTGAATGGGGAGAAATTACAACATGTTGCGGTGCAGAGAGACCTGGGGGTCCTTGTGCATGAAACTCTTTTTGGAGTTCATCTGCAAAACAAAAAAACATTAAACGGTGCCACCCGACCTGGTTGATACTCCAGACATTTACAAGGCCCTTTTTTTTTTTCCCCCTTTTTTTTTTGGTTTTCTTTTGTGTTTTTCTTTTTTTGGTTTTTTTTTTGGGGCACTAAAATCACAATTTTCCCCAGTGCCCCCTATAAAAGGGAAGGGGGACACTAAAAGCACCGGCAATTAAAACAAATTAAACTTAAAAACGTAAAATCAAATTAAAATTTGGTTGCCGGGCGTGATGATGCACTCCAGTCCCTCCAGTGCCCACCTCTCGCGGAAGGCCGCGAGCGTACCTCCTTGTGCATGAATCCCAAAAAGTTAGTTTGCAGGTGCAGCAGGTAATCAGGAAGGCGAATGGAATGTTGGCCTTCATTGCGAGAGGGATGGAGTACAAAAGCAGGGAGGTCCTGCTGCAACTGTACAGGGTTTTGGTGAGGCCCCACCTGAAGTACTGCATGCAGTTTTGGTCACCTTTCTTAAGGAAAGATATACTAAGCTTTGGAGGGGGTACAGAGAGGATTCACGAGGCTGATACCTTATGATGATACATTGAGTAGGCTGGGTATTTACTTGTTGGAGTTCAGAAGGATGAGGGGTGATCTTATAGAAACATTTAAAATAATGAAAGGGATAGACAAGATAGAGGCAGAGAGGTTGTTTCCACAGGTCGGGGAGACTAGAACTAGGGGGCACAGCCTCAAAATACGGGGGAGCCAATTTAAAACCTAGTTGAGAAGGAATTTCTTCTCCCAGAGGGTTGTGAATCTGTGGAATTCTCTGCCCAGGGAAGCAGTTGAGGCTGGCTCATTGAATGTATTCAAATCACAGATAGATAGATTTTTAACCAATAAGGGAATTAAGGGTTATGGGGAGCGGGCAGGTAAGTGGAGCTGAGTCCACGGCCAGATCAGCCATGATCTTATTGAGTGGCGGAGCAGGCTCGAGGGGCTAGATGGCCTACTCCTGTTCCTAATTCTTATGTTACTATATTATTTGTGTCTTCCTTCGTGAAGACAGAACCAAAGTATTTGTTCAATTGGTCTGCCATTTCCTTGTTCCCCATGATGAATTCACCTGATTCTGACTGCAAGGGACATACATTAGTCTTCACTAATCTTTTTCTCTTCACATATCTTTAGAAGCTTTTGTAGTCAGTTTTTATGTTCCCTGAAAGCTTACTCTCCTACTTTATTTTCCTCCTCCTAATTAAACCCTTAGTCCTCCTCTGCTGAATTCTAAATTTCTCCCTGTCCTCAGGTTTACTGCTTTTTCTGGCCAATTTATTTGCCTCTTCCTTGGATTTAACACTATCCCTAATTTAGCCACGGTTGAGCCACCTTCCCCATTTTATTTTTATGCCAGACAGGGATGTACAATTGTTGTAGTGATCTTTAAAGGATATACTTGCTTTGGAGGCAGTTCAGAGAAGGTTCACTAGGTTGATTCTGGAGATGAGGGGTTTGACTTATGAGGAAAGGTTGAGGAGGTTGGGCCTCTACTGATTGGAATGCAGAAGAATGAGGTGTGATCTTATCGAAACGTATAAGATTATGAAGGGGCTTGACAAGGTGGATGCAGAGAGGATGTTTTCACTGATAGGGGAGACGAGAACTTGGGTGCATAATCTTAGAATCAGGGGCCGCCCATGAGATGGAGGAGGAATTTCTTCTCTGGGTTGTAAATCTATGGAATTTGCTGCCTCAGAGACATGTGGAAGCTGGGACATTAAATAACTGAGAAAGAGACAGTTTCTTGAGTGATAAGGGGATAAGGGGTTATGGGGAGCAGGCGGGGAAATGGAGCTGAGTGCATGAACAGATCAGCCATGATCTTATTGAATGGCGGAGCAGGCTCGAGGGGCTGTATGGCCTACTCCTGTTCCTATTTTTTACGTTCTTATGTAGTGTAAGGTGGGGGTGCATCAAAAACACTTAAGGGAAACCACTTACACGGAACAGTCCAATACGAGAGAGCCACAGACTGTCACAGATGGGGCAGACAGTCGTTGAGGGAAGGGGTGGGTGGGACTCGTTTGCTGCACGCTCCTTCCGCTGCCTGCGCTTGACCGCTGCACGCTCTCGCCATTGAGACTTGTGCTCAATGCCCTCCTGGATGCACTTTCTCCACTTAGGGCGGTCTTTGGCCAGGGACTCCCAGGTATCAGTGGTGATGCCGCACTTGATCAGGGAGTCTTTGAGGGCGTCCTTGTAACGTTTTCGCTGTCAACCTTTGGCTCGTTTTCCATGAAGGAGCTCTGCATAGAGCACTTGCCTGCTCAGCGAAACTGATAGGGTGTGGTCAGCGCTTCAATGCTGGGGACGTTAGTCTGGAAGAGGACACTGATGTTGGTGCGCCTCCCAGGGGATTTGCAGGATCTTGCGGAGACATCGTTGGTCATATATCTCTAGTGACTCGAGGTGTCTTCAGTACATCATTCATGCCTCTGAGCCATACAGGAGGGCGGGTATTACTACAGCTCAGTAGGCCATGAGCTTGGTTGTAGATTTGAGAGCCTGGTCTTCGAACACTCTTTTCCTCAGGCGGTCGAAGGCTGCACTGGTGCACTGGAGGCGGTGTTGAATCTCCGCATCAGTGTCTGCTTTTGTTGACAAGAGGCTCCCGAGGTATGGGAAATGGTCCATATTGTCGAGGGCTGCACCGTGGATCTTGATGACTGGGGGGGCAGTGCTGTGCGGCGCAGCGAGGACAGGCTGGTGGAGGATCTTTCGTCTTATGGATGTTTAGCGTAAGGCCCATGCTTTCATATGCCTCTGTAAATACTTCGACTATATTCTGGAGTTCAGCCTCAGAATGTGCACAGAAGCAGGCATCGTCCGGGTACTGCAGTTCAACGACAGAGGGTGGGGTGATCTTGGACCTGGCCTGGAGGCGACGTAGATTAACCAGCTTCCCACTGTTTCTATAGTTCAGTTCCACTCCACCGGGGAGCTTGTTGACAGTGAGATGGAGCATGGCAGCGAGGAAGATTGAGGAGAGAGATAGAGCGATGACGCAGCCCTGTTTGACCCCAGTCTGGACGTGGATTGAGTCTGTAATGGATCCGTTGGTAAGGATCACGACCTGCATGTCGTCGTGGAGCAGGCAAAACTTTTGGGGATCACCCCTCATAAATCTAATAGGGAATTCAGGAGAAACTTCTTTACCAGAGAGTGGTTAGCATGTGGAACTCGCTACCACATGGAGTAGTTAAGGCGAATAGCATAAAAGCATTTAAAGGGAAGCTAGATCAGTAATGAGGGAGAAAGTAATAGATGTTACAGAATCATAGAAAACATAGAAATTTATGGCACAGGAGGCCGCCATTCAGCCCATCATGTCTGTGCAAGTCGAAAAAGAGCTATCCAGCCTAGTCCCATTTTCCAACTCTTGGTCCGTAGCCTTGTAGATTACGGCACTTCAAGTGCATATCCAAGTACTTTTCAAATGTGATGAGGGTTTCTGCCACTACTACCCTTTTAGGCAGTGGGGTCCCGACCCCCACCACCCTCTGGATGAAAACATTTTTCCTTAATTCCCTTTTTAATCCTCCTATCAACTACTTTACATCTATATCCCCCCCCCCCCCACCCGGCTTTTGACCTCTCTGCTAAGAGAAATATTTGCTTCCACTCCACTCTATCGAGGCCTCTCAGAATTCTAAACACCTCAATCAAGCCTCCCCTCAGCCTCCTCTGTTGAAAATTAAACAACCCCAGCCTATCCAATCTTTCTTCATTACTAAAATTTTCCAGTCCTGGCAACATCTGTGTAAATTTTCTCTGTACCCTCTCTAGTACAATAACATCTTCCCTGTAATGTGGTGACCAGAACTACACAGTACTCTAGCTGTGGCCTAACTAGTGTTTTATACAGTTCCAGCATAACCTCTCTGTTCTTGTATTCTATACCTTGGCTAAGAAAGAAATATTGGCCCTGAAATTTCGTTTTGTCCTTCTCGCGAGCATTTTAGAAAAAAAATATGCACCTACCTTAAGCTGCTGCCCACGTTCGACTTTCCGATGCTGTGGCCTCTCCTGACTCCGCGTCGCAGCGTGTACACGTCGGGACGTGCGCAGGCCTGGAGCTGGAGTCACATGGCTCTGCGCAGCCAATCAGGTAAAGTATATACTCATTCATAGCAATAGGAGTTCCGTAAGGTGCTAAACTATTACTATGATTGAGAAACAGCCCAAACACCCAAAACACAAAAAAATAGAAAATATACACTACATTCATTTAAATTAAAGTTATTAATGTCTTAATAAAATATATATTTTCCTGATTTTTAAAAACGTTTTTTGAAATAAACTTACCGTTTGTGGGGAGGGTTTTTAATAACTTTATTTTTATACCTTTGTGTTTTTTTTAAAAACACTTGCGCCAGTAAAAGTAGGCTATGCGCCTGCTTTTTCAGGTGCAAGATTTGTGAGGATATTTGCATGCGTAAATATCGGAAATTTGCACTTACAAATGTCCTCGCTCCCGATCTGTGAATGATCTGTCAAGCCAGTAACTTGATAGATCGGAAAAGCCGGATTTCAGCGCATGCGCATTGCGTGCCGAAAACTGGCTTTTCCGATGCCTTCCCGGGTCCGTACAAACTTCCATACAGGCCTGGGAATGTTGGAATTTCAGGATCATTATGCTTATAAGGTTAGACGAAGTAGGATAGGAAGAGGCTTATGTGGAGCATAAAAACACTGGCATATGTCCTGAATGGTCAGTGTCTGTGTTGTAAATTCTATGTAAATAGGCAGCAAGATTTTTTCATATAGTTGCCGATTCATATTTGATGTAAATAAATGCAAAAGGCAGGTAGACCATCCCCGTCAGCTGTGGATCAATGGGTAGCACTCTCGCCCGAGTCAGAAGTTAGTGGGTTCAAGTCCCACTCCAGGGACTTGAGCATTAAAAAATCTAGTCTGAAACTCCAGTGCTGGGGGAGCACTGCATTGTCGGAGGTGCCATCTTTTGGATGAGAAGTGGACGTAAAAGATCTCGTGACACTATTTTGAAGAGCAAGGGAGTTATCCCCGGTGTCCTGGCCAATATTTATCCCTCAATCAACGTAACAAAAAAACTGATTATCTGGTCATTATCACATTGCTCTTTGTGGGAGCTTGCTGTGTGCAAATTGGATGCTGAGATACATTCCAAAAGTATTTCATTGGCTGTAAAGCGATTTGAGACATCTGGTGGTCGTGAAAGGCGCTTTATAAATCCAAGTCTTTCTTTCTTTACTTTTTGATCTTTCAAAACAGAGCTTATTCATCTTTTCTAAAAAAAAAAAAGTCATGTTTTCCCTGTTCCCAAGCCCGGCTCAGCTCTCACATATTCCTGAGCTTCTTTGAGGACTCTGATTAGCAATAGTTATCTTATTGACTGCTTCCTTTTATTGATTTTCAGTGTCTTTTCTATTAATACAACATTCATTAGCATTATTTTGTTAAGAGATTCTCACAGCCTCAAGACTTAGTTCAGTTCAATTCCATTTTTCTTCTTTAGTAGTCACTTATTTTAACTTCTTTTAATTTCCTTGTTCAAATATTTCAATTGTTGCTTTTTTCACCTTAACTGTGCTTTTTGCTTCACTGGCTGTTTATTAACTTTAACATAAGAAATGGGAGCAGGAATAGGCCACATGGCCACTCAAGCCTGCTCCGCCATTCAATAAGTTCATGGCTGATCTTCTACCTCAACTCCACTTTCCCGCTCGATCCCCATTTCTCTTGATTCTCTTAAAATCCAAAAATCTGTCAACCTGTCTTGAATATACTCAATAACTGGAATTCTCTATCCCAGAGGGCTGTGGATGCTCAAAGAGTCACAACTCTCTGAATGAAGAAGTTTCTCCTCATCTTTGTCCTAAATGGCTGACCCCTTATCCCAATTCTAGACACTCTGGCCAGGGAAAACAGCCTCTCACACCGACCCTGTCACACAAGAATTTTATACGTTTGTTATGTATGTAAACGTTATAATAGTGGAAGACTTGCCACCAGGGGGCGCACCTGTTGGAGACCCAAGGGTCACCTGCACACCCCGTGCAAGCAAGTATAAAAGATTGTCTGCCTTGCTGCAACAGCACTCTGGAGTTTGATTAAAGAGACTAAGGTCACATCAGTTTGAGCCTACAGCAAACAGTCTTGTGGCGTTATTCTGAAAAAACAGTTTCAATGAGATCACCCCTCATAAATCTAAACTCCAGGCCCATTTAATATGTCTCTACTTATCTGTAGAATAACTCCATGAGTTATTCTACAGATATGCTGTACTAGTGCTATGCTTGAACTGCTGTAACCTTAGTCTCTTTATTGTAACTGCAGAGTCCCTTCACCATGTGGTGACCAGCCTTTTATGCAGCTCCTGCCTGGGCCTCCCACAGTTGCACCCTCTAGTAGTAGCAGCATGGTATATACAGAGAGTATACATATATGACAACATTTCCCCCCCAAAGTCTTTGATTCGAGTTAGTTACAGGTTGAGGTGATCCAGAACTCTGAGCTCCCCGGTTGATCATCTGAGTGTCACTTTTGGCAGGCCACTGCTGTCTTGCAGCACTGTTGGTCTGACTGGACTGTTGGAGATGGTGGGATCATCCTTGTGGGTGGCAGCTAGGTCTGTTGCTAATTGGGTGTGTGTAAGTGGGTCGTTGAAGGTAAGGTCCTCTCCCGGTAGTTCCTGGTTACCTGTAAGTCGCAATTTGGTCTGGTCCAAATGATTTCTGCACGTTTGTCCATTAAGCAGTTTGATAAACACTCTATTCCCCTCCTTGGCTAAAACAGTGCCAGCGACCCATTTGGGGCCATGACTGTGATTCAGCACAAACACCGGGTCGTTTACAGTGATGTCACGTGATACAGCTGCGCAATCATGGTATATGTTTTGCAAATAACGCCTGGTTTCCACCTGATCGTTGAGGTCAGGGTGGACGAAGGAGGGCCTGGTTTTGCATGCATGTTTCATGAGTAACTCCGCAGGGGGGACCCCAGTAAACAAGTGGGGTCGTGTCCTGTAATTGATCAGCACCCAGGATAGGCGGGTTTGTAAGGAGCCTTCTGTGACGCATTTCAAGCTCTGCTTTATGGTTTGGACTGCTCGCTCCGCTTGGCCATTGGATGCGGGCTTGAACGGGGCAGACCTGACATACTTGATATCATTGTGGGTCATGAATTCATTGAATTCTGAGCTGGTGAAAGACAGGCCATCGTCGCTGACCAGAATGTCGGGCAAGCCATGGGTGGCGAACATGGCTCTGAGGCTTTCAATGGAGGTGGTGGACATGCCGGATGCCATTATTACACATTCGATCCACTTAGAGTAGGCGCCCACTATAACGAACATTTTTCCTAGAAAGGGGCCCGCATAATCTACGTGGATCCTGGACCATGGTTTTGAGGGCCAGTACCACAGGCGAAGTGAAGCTCCCCTGGGGGCGTTGCTCAATTGTGAGCTAGTGTTACACTGGCGCACGCACGACTCCATGTCTGAGTCAATGTCGGGCCACCAGACGTGGGACCTGGCGATAGCCTTCATCATGACTATGCCTGGGTGGGCACTGTGTAGATCGTGTATGAAGGTTGCCCTGCCTTTTTTTGGCAGGACGATGTGGTTGCCCCATAAGAGGCAATCCGATTGGATGGACAGTTCGTCTTTACAATAGTGAAATGGCTTTCTCTCATCTTGCATTTCTCTTGGGACTGCTGACCAGCCCCCATTGAGGACGCAACTTTTTACAAGAGAGAACACAGGGTCCTGGTTGGTCCAGGTCCTGATCTGGCGGGCCGTTATGGGTGACCCTTCGCTTTCGAAGACGTCCATGACCAGGCACAGGTCTGTGAGCTGCGCCATTTCCACCCCGGTGGTGGGCAACGGTAGCCGACTGAGGGCATCGGCACAGTTCTCAGTGTCTGGCCTGCGGCGTATCGTATAATCATAGGCCAACAGTGTTAGTGCCCATCTTTGGATTTGCGACGAAGCATTGGTGTGTTTATGCCTTTGCTTTCCGAAAACAGAGATTAGGGGCTTGTGGTTGGTTTCTAACTCGAACCAGAGTCTGAACAAATACTGGTGCATTTTTTTTTAACCCCATAGACACAGGCCAAAGCCTCCTTCTCGGCCATACTGTAGGCTCTTTCGGCTTTGGATAGACTTCTAGACGCATATGCAACCGGTTGGAATTTGCCCACTACATTTGCTTGCTGTAAAACACACCCGACACCGTAAGACGACGCGTCACATGCTAAAACTAGATATTTACCTGGGTCATACAATACAAGCAACTTGTTCGAACACAGCAAGTTTCTGGCCTTTTTGAAGGCGGCCTCTTGATTTTGGCCCCAAACCCAGTCGTCTCCCTTGCATAGCAACTTGTGCAACGGTTCAAGCTCAACCCTGCAAGAAAGTTACCAAAATAGTTGGAGAGTCCCAGGAACGAGCGCAGCTCCCTTACATTTTGTGGTCTGGGTGCATTCTTGATGGCCTCTGTCTTCGAGTCCGTGGGCCTGATGCCATCTGCTGCAATCTTTCTCCCCAGGAATTCTACCTCTGGCATCAGGAAGACACACTTGGATCTTTTCAGCCGGAGTCCGACTCTGTTTAATCGACTTAAAACCTCTTGCCGGTTGTGCAGATGTTCAGTGGTTAGGATGTCATCCTGAAATGCAACGGTGCATAGAACCGATTTCAACAGACTCTCCATGTTCCTTTGGAAGATGGCTGCAGCCGAGCGGATCCCGAATAGGCACACCTGTGATACAAAAACAGCCCCTTGTGTGTGTAAATGCATGTTAATTTTTGAGACGACTCAGCCAGTTCCTGGGTCATGTAAGCTGAGGTTAGATCCAGCTTGGTGAACGCCTTTCCCCCTGCTAATGTTGCAAAGAGATCGTCGGCTTTGGGTAGCAGGTACTGGTCCTGTAATGAAACTCGCTCGGTTGATCGTTACTTTGTAGTCGCCACAGATTCTGACTGTGCCATCGCTCTTTAGTACTGGAACAATTGGGCCAGCCCACTCGTTGAATTCGACTGGTGATATGATTCCCTCGCATGAAGTCTGTCCAATTCCATCTCCACTTTCTCCCTAGTCATGTAAGGGACCGCTCGAGCCTTGTGATGAACAGGCCGTGCCTCTGGGACCAAGTGGACCTGCACTTTGGCGCCCGTGAAGTTGCCGATGCCTGGTTCAAATAAGGATGGGAACTTCTCAGCACTTGAGCACAAGAAGCATCATCCACTGAAGATAGTGCTTTGACATCTTCCCAGCTCCACCGAATCTTCCCCATCCAGCTTCTGCCAAGCAGCATTGGCCCGTTGCATGGTACAACCCACAGTGGCAATTCATGTATCTCTCCATCATAGATTACTTTTACGTTCACGCTGCCGATAACTGGGATCAGTGCACAGCTTTGTCTGAATCGGGCTCAGCTTAGGTCTTTGTTGCCCCACAGCCTCTCATGTCTTCTGGCTCATAAGTGACTGACTCGCCCCCGTGTCCAACTCCATGGAAACAGGAGTGCCATTTATCTTGACTTTCATCATCATGGGGGGACTTTTGGTAGTGAAGGTGTGCACCCAGTGCACTGCTTCCTCGGGCTGAGTCATCTCTAGCTTGTACGTTATGATTCTTGCTGGATCGGAAACCTCCTGCCGATTCCTCTGCCACATTTTGAGTCGCAGTTCTTCTGCACATTCGCTGTAGCCTTTGCACAGTGTCTGAATCGACACAGATGGTTACCCCCACAACACCAGCATGTTAAACGATTCACATTTACACCCTTTGGCGGACTCTGAGTCAGACTAACTCTTTGATCAACAGTTATTTTCTGCACAGTACTTGTCAGTGAATTTTGATTCTGGGAGAATCTCAACGTTGAGGTCGTGAATGCCTGGCTTGAGGTGATAGTCCACTTCACATCCCGTCCCGTCGCATCGCAAAAACCTTTCACAACACATTGCTGAGGAGTTCGCTAAATTCGCACGGTTCCGCGAGCCTTCGTAGGTCTGCAACATATCCCGCTAAATCCTGGTCCTCGGTGCGGCGGTTTGTGTAGAAGCGATACCTGGCCAGCAAAACCCGAGTAAAGGCTTCACCCTCTGTAAACTTTTCTAAAACTACCAACGGCAGCCAACTCTGTGTGCAAGTCCGTGATCTGTACTCGTCGCCAGTTAATATGTTTCTACTTATCTGTAGAATAACTCCACGAGGCCTGATGTGCTTGAACTGCTGTGACCATAGTCTCTTTATTGTAACTGCAGAGTCCCTTCACTGCGTGGTGACCAGCCTTTTATACAGCTCCTACCTGGGCCTCCCACAGTTGCACCCTCTAGTGGTACCAGCATAGAGTACCACCATACACAGAGTATACATATATGACACCATTCTACCCAATCTCTCCTCATAGGACAGCCCTCTCATCCCACAAATCAATCTAGTGAACCTTCATTGCACCCCCTCGAAGGCAAATATACCTTCCTTAGGTAAGGAGACCAAAACTGTATACAGTACACCAGGTGTGGGCTCACCAAATCCCTATGTAATTGCAGCAAAACTCCCTTACTCTTGTACTCCAACCCCCTTGCAATAAAGGTTAACATACCATTTGCCTTACTAATTGCTTGCTGTACCTGCATGTTCATTTTAACCTGCACTGTCTTCCAGGTTTCAAGTGTTGTTAACCTTGAAACATGTGGCCTTACTGACAGCAATTCTTTTGCTTCATTCTCTACAAGTTCTTTGTACACATCTTTGTAACTTTGAACTCTTTCTTTTTTAAACTGCTAACAGGATAAAGTTTTGTTGCACAGCAGGGAACTGTGCTCTGTTCTTTATTTCTAGTTTCCAAAGTTCTCTGGCCTTTGCGCTTTGCTTCACACGCTTCCATTTAGTCTTCGAGCTCCAACCTACATTTCCGACTCCACACCCTTGCTGTGCATGCATGGCTATCTTCCCCCTTGCTGAAGTGTCTCATGTCGGAGCGCTGCTCTGTACATTCGCTACAAAATACTGACGTTGCTCTTGTGGAGCCGACTTGGACTCCCGTCTGCACAGATTTTGTAGTTCCACCATTTACAGCTTTGCTTCGGTTAAAACGTAGATTGAGACAAGAACGTAACAGGAGTGGGAAGCTCAACACACTTTACATAAGAACATAAGAACATAAGAAACACAACAGTATAATTTTTGAAATGGTAATTAACAAAATTATTTCCTGGGATTCAATTATCATTTTTAGTAGTGCACAGCATGTGATATGGAGAGGATAATAACACATGAAACACCACCAGACGCAAATCGATCTGTAAAAGTTTGAAGAGCATCAGTCCCAATTCTGACAAACTTCAAAGTGCCAACAGTATATTTAAAAGGCAGTCATTTCATGCAAAGGTCAATTACAGGTTAATTTCACTTTATAAGGGCAGTTTGCAGATTGACCTGGAAATTTACAAGCAACTAGTAATCTTCCCTCACACACAGCAATTAAACTGGGTTTGACGTAGACAGATTTAGACCACTTCCCCACAGGGAGTGCCTGAGCAGTCTTTAAAGCCAGGCTTTAAAAGGGACATGCCAGCTTAGCAGCTAAACATCAGATTCAAGCTTCAGACCCCGAGCTACAAATGGGCAACACCACAAGAATTTGGCAAATATTTGAGATAAGTATGTTAGTTTAGTAATGCACTATATGCCACAAACTCAGAACACAGAATCCCCTTTTTACTAGATGATCTCCCAGTCACAGCTGGACCAGATGAAAACCACAAATACTTAGAATGCCGAATGACAGTTCTTTATCAGCCCAAATAGAAGAAAAACAAATGAGAGAAAGTAAACCTATTACAACAGTGACTACATTTCAAGAGTACTTCATTGGCTGTAAGTCACTACAGAAATGCAAGTTTTTCTATTTTTTCTGTGACATTCAGATCTAACAACAACTTGCATTTATATAGCGCCTTTAACATAGTAAAACATCCCAAGATGCTTCACAGGAGCAAAAGACAAAATCTAATGCCCAGCAACAGACTCGGGAAGAGCATTGACATTTTTGATATCTATTAGTGCCCACGGGGATGCACACTGTTAAAAGGGAAAATAAAATTCAATGTTGCGCTCTGTTGAGGCAGTACGACAGAAGCAGACCCACTAATCCATCTGGATTCAAAATACAGCTGGAATTCAGTGTACCTAGATTTGCATTAATTGGAATAATTGAAACAAGCAACTAAAGCCATCATAATTTCAAAAATGCAATTCAATTTTTAATTGAGTCGAATTAAGTTATTACACACTGTAATTTTGCCTCAATGAAACTGAAGAGAGAAAATATATACATCTAAGCAAGAGGAAAAACAATCAACATAAAACATATTGATGTCTGATGAGTTCTGTGGGGAGGAAGGGAAGGAAGGAAGGAAGGAAGGAAGGAAGGAAGGAAGGAAGGAAGGAAGGAAGGAAGAAGGAAGGAAGGAAGGAAGGAAAGGGAAAGGAAAAGAAAGGAAGGAAAAGGCAGGAGGGGTAAAGGGGGAGTGGAAGGGGGAGAAGGGGGGTAAGAAAAAAGAAAAAGGAAGAAAAAAAAAAAGAGAAAAAAAAGATAAGAAAGACTTGCATTTATATAGCGCCTTTCACGATCACTGGACATCTCCAAGTACTTTACAGCCAATGAAGTACTTTGAATGTAGTCACTCTTGTAATGTGGGAAAATGAGAGCCATTATTTATTCACCAAAACGGTATTGCTAGCCATGATTCTATTTGATGTTAATGTGCACAAAGTGCCCTGGTCGCTTTAATGATGGATATAATACAGAAATGAGTAGAGAGCCACAATTAACACCAGAGTTCAATGCTGTTGAATGCTTATTTGTTATCCTGCATCATGTCAGGATTTTTGACTATTTGGTCTCTGAGGAGTTTCAGGTTAGGATGTTGCTCTTAAGTTAAATTCAGCACATGAAGAGTTAAATCTACTCAAGTTTATTTGATCTCAGAGTCCCCGATGCCTCTCGCGCCTGCACAGACTCCTCGGAGCCGGAACTGGAAGTGGGGCCCCGCAATGAGGTGCTGCCTCAGGTGTAGAAATGTATGTGGGTAGCAGTAGATAAGAGCTTGTATTCTCAGCTTTGGTCTATGACCAACATACGCACAACAATCACGTTAAGCAGTTATAAATATCATTCATTTGTATCCAATACAAGGCAAGTGGAATGAGGGATTAGTTGCATTAGATTATACTCAATAAAGATTGAGTTGTTATGTATAGGTCATTACAGGCAATTTAAGTGACTCACTCGCATCTGGTCTACAGTTCAGAAAACTTAATAACTTCATTTTTATTTCTACTGCAGAGCCCTTTCACCAGATGGAGTTATCTGTACCAAGATGGCAAGCACAACATGGACATTAACCTTCCTTCCTCAGAGGCCCTACACACCCTTCCATTCTTCTAGAGTCAAACATCATCATCATAGGCAGTCCCTCGGAATCGAGGAAGATATGCTTCCAGTCCAAAAACAGTCCAGACTGTTCAGCCATCAAAGAACTCACTTTGGGAGTGGAAACAAGTCCTCCTCGATTCCGAAGGACTGCCTTTGATATGATGAACAGTCCAATATGAAAACCACAGTCCCTGTCACAGGTGGGACAGACAGTTGTTGAGGGAAAGAGGGGTGGGGACTGGTTTGCAGCACGTTCTTTCCTCTGCCTGCGCTTGGTTTCTGCATGCTCTCGGTGTTGAGACTCGAGGTGGCTCAGCGCCCTCCCGGATGCACTTCCTCCACTTCGGGCAGTCTTTGGCCAGGGACTCCCAAGTGTTGGAGGAGATGTTGCACTTTATCATCAAGGAGGCTTTGAGGGTGTCCTTGAAACATTTCCCCCGCCCACCTTTGGCTTGTTTGCCGTGAAGGAGTTCCGAGTAGAGCGCTTGCTTTGGGAGTCTCGTGTCAGGCATGCGAACAATGTGGCCTGCCCAGCAGAGCTGATCAAGTGTGGTCAATGCTTCAATGCTGGGGATGTTGGCCTGGTCGAGGATGCTAATGTTGGAGCGTCTGTCCTCCCAGGGGATTTATAAGATCTTGCAGAGACATCGTTGGTGGTATTTCTCCAGCGACTTGGTGTCTACTGTACATGGTCCATATCTCTCAGCCATACAGGAGGGCGGGTATTACAACAGCCCTGTAAACCATGAGCTTGGTGGCAAATTTGAGGGCCTGATCTTCGAACACTTTTCCTCAGGTGCACTGGAGGCGGTGTTGAATCTCATCGTCAATGTGTGCCCTTGTTGATGAGGTTCAAGAGGTATGGGAAATGGTTCACATTGTCCAGGGCTGCGTGGATCTTGATGACTGGGAGGCAGTGTTGTGCAGCGGGGACAGGTTGGTGGAAGACCTTTGTCTTATGGATGTTTAGTGTAAGGTCTATGCTTTCGTATGTCTCAAAGAATATGTTAACTAAGACCTGGAGTTCAGCCTCTAAATGTGCACAGACGCAGGCGTCGTCCACGTACTGTAGCTCGATGACAGAGGTTGGGACGGTCTCGATCTGGCCTGGAGACAATGAAGGTTGAACAGGTTCCCACTGGTTCTGTAGTTTAGTTCCACTCCAGTGGGGAGCTTGTTGAGTGTGAGGTGGAGCATGGCAGCGAAGAAGATTGAGAAGAGGGTTGGCGCGATGACACAGCCCTGTTTGACCCCGGTCTGGATGAGGATTGGGTTTGTAACGGATCCGTTGGCAAGGATCATAGCACTAGAAAAACACATTGGGCTCAATTTTCCCCAATGCCATTTTCTGCTGCATTGCCAGAGTTACATCCTTTTTTTTTGGCCCCAGCTACACCAAAAAAAAGTAGCAAGTTTCCCCGTTATATTTTTTGAAATTGGCATTGCGCAGCCTGTCCTGTAGCTTTGGGGGTTGGGGGGTTGGGGGGGGGGGGGGGGGGGAAAGAAGAGGGGGTGGAGCCTAATGTCTGCGCTGAAAAAATGATGCCCCCCCCTCCCCCTTCTGCACATTTTTGACGTGATTCCTATGTGCGTGCATGCCCAGTACAGCTCCCAGTCTGCATTCGGCCATTTTTAAAGAGCCAATTGTGTGTGAGAACTTTAATTCTCATTGGAAAAATCGGAGCTGCAATACAAGATGCAACGCAGCTCAAGGACCAAGAATTTCTTACAGGATAAAGTGGAGGTACTAGTTACTGTAATTGAGAACAGATGGCACGAGCTGGACACCAGCAGAGGTCACATAAAAGTTTCACCAAAAGAAAAGAAGAAACGCTGGAACCAACTTGAAGATTACTGTGCAATGGTGACCATTCCGAGGTCTGGAGGCCAGTGCAAAAAGAAATGGCAGGACCTTAGTCAAGTAGTTAGTGTCAGTAATATTTTCATTTATTCAATGGAATTGCAATTGTAAATGTGATCATCTGTATATGTCCCACCAGCAGAAAGACACCCTCGCTAAAAAGTTATATTTTCATCGTTAGAGGAAGGTGGCACACAACAAAAGGGAAAGAACTCGAACAGGAGGCGGCCTGGCAAATCTGCATCCACTGTCACCCTTGGAAGAGAGGGTTGCTGCTTTGACGGATCCTGCCTGGAGAAAAGCAACCACCACTGCACAAGCTGGGCCCACACTCGAGGGAAAGGGCAAGTCCTGCAAATTCCAGAGTCTGGCTTTGCTAAATGTTATGTAATGCGTGGACTAGCCATGCTTCGGTTCATGGGGATGTCTCCATCAGCTACGCTTCGGTTGATGCAATGTGCTATCATTCATCGTGGTCCTTAAAAATCAGCCTGCTGCCTGCACTGTGTAAGCCTACTCATGCTACCCACCCTGCCCCCTCCTCCGCAGCTAACCATTTGTCTGTTGTGTTACATTTTGCAGAACTTAAGGCCAACCCCGACGATGCAGAAGATTCAGACGCGGTGAGCCTGAAGAGGAGAACACCTTCCAATCCCACCTTCCGGACCAAGATCATGGAGATGAGGCGGAGCGGAAGGGGGAGGTGAGAGATGAAGTCCCCACTGTTATACTCACTCTGGAGGAGGTGCAGCTGCCACCCATTGAAGTGCCAGCCTCTTTCCTGAGTGATAGGAGTGTTGCTGGGGTATTCAATGGTTTCCCACAGTTTGAGGCTGGGAATTGCAGTGGGATGCAGCAAGGCACACCCAGGGCCCCACCGGCTGAGGCTGCAGGTTCCAGTGCGATGCAGCGAGCCACACCCAGGGTGAGGAGGGGAAGGAGCGCTCGTCGGCACTCTTCTGATGTGCAGGATCTAACAGATATGGTTCAGATGATGGCAATGAGTGCGGAGAGCATTGACCTTACACCATCTCTCCGAGACACCATCAGTGGGGTGGGTGATGAGATATCCGGTCTATCGGCAGAAGTAACACTCTCACGAGAAATGGGAACACTGTCTGGGAACATGAGGGAGGGAATGTCTCAGGCAGCAGATACAATGTTGGTACATGAGGGAGGGAATGTTGCAGGTAGCTGACATACTGTCAGGGCATGAGGGAGGGAATGTTGGAATTAGCTGCTGCAAGGGAACCTGCCCAGACCTCGCGCTCATTGACAGAATCAACTGCCTCTCCTATTCCAATCCCCAGACAAGCCTCTGAAGAGGCCCAAACCAGGCCTTCCACATTACCGGCTACCCAACGCCCCCCTCCCCCCATCAAGTGTGCGCATTACCAGAGGGGTTCAAAAGAATAAACTGGGTACCAACCAGAGAAACGCTGCGCCACTGCCTGCGGGCAGGGGTGGAGTCAACAAGACCAAGCGCAGCGGGCGGTCTTAGAATAAGGTGGAGGAGAGATGGATGCAGTCTTTTTTTGCTGCTTTTGTTATTATTGTTGTTACTGTTGTAACTGTTCTCAAATTAAAAGTTTTTTGTAAGTTATGTAAATTTACAAGTTTAAAAGTTTGTAAGTGATCTTAACTGAAAACTTTATAGCTTGATACAAGAATATTTTTATTAAAGTACGAACAAATGTTTGTTAAACTTTTGAATAAAATATATTTTAAATTATAACAATCATTTCCATTATTTGTTCCATTAACACAACACAACATTACGGAACAGGTTCGAACAGTAAACATAGGGCCATTTGGAATAGTTGTCGCTGAGCCTTCAGGCAGCAAAGCGTTCACAGATGAGCAGCTGGCGCAAGGCTCAAGCAATCATTCAATGGGCACAACGGCCCGCCCTCCTCCGCCGTCGTGCTCCGGGTTCAGGTAGTTGCATGGCTTCCTCGTCCTCCTCCTCATCATCTGCAGCTTCCTCCTCATCATCGTCAGCTACTCTCACCTCAGCTAGGTCTTCAACTACCAGCTGCTGCTGCCTCATGACGACCAGCTGATGACACGCAGCATGCAGCACACAACTGTGAACTGACCGACAATCTCAGGGGAGTATTGCAAGTAGCCTCCGGAATGGTCCAGGCATCAGAAAGATTGTTTCATGATGCCAATGGTCCGCTCTATTATGCTGCACGTCACAATGTGGGACATTTTGTGTTCCTGGTCAGCTTCTGTCTGGAATACGCATAGGGGATCATGAGCCAGGTGGCGAGGCCGTACCCTTTGTCTCCCAGTAGCCAGCTCTGCCCTTCTGGGTGCTGCTGAAAAATGGCAGATATAGTGCTCTCACGTAGGATGAATGCATCATGGGTGCTCCTAGGGTATCGTGCAGCAACTGCTATGATGCAATGCATGTCGTCACACACGAGCTGCACATTAGTGGAGTGGAAGCCTTTTCTGTTCCTGTACATCTCGGAATCCTCCAAAGGTGTTCGCAAGGCGATGTGGGTACAATCAATGCAGCCCTGTACCTTTGGGAAGCCAGCAATCCTGGAGAAGCCCACAGCCCTGCCACGCATTGCCTGGGCAGTCATGGGGAACTTTATGTAGTCATTCCTCCGGGCATATAGTGCAGCAGTCACCTGCCGAATGCAGACATGTGTTGCATGTTGAAAAATGGCGCACACATCCCCAGTTGTGGCCTGGAATGATCCAGATGCATAGAATGAAAGAGCAACTGTAACCTTCACTTCAACTGACAAAGCAGTCCTCCTGACAATTCTAGGTTGCTGGTGCGTTTTTACTAACTCACAGATTTCGGTTACAACTTCTTTGCAGAAACACAGCCTTCTGACACAGTCTGCATCACTCAGGTGCAGGTATGAATGTCTGTCTCGATATAACCGATGTGGGTAAGGCCTCCTGCCCATTATCCTACGTGCTCGGAGGTTCCTCATGAAATGACGTTGAATAAATTGTCTCCTCTGCAGCATCATCATGCAGAAGGCTTGCACAAGGTATAGCATCGTCAGTATTGCCCCCATGATTAAATTGTACCTTTGCAAGAAGCTCAAAACGGCAGACAAGACAAGCTTCTTTGTTATCTCTCGTCCCAAGGTTGACGTCCTAGTATGGATCACATCCAGGTCTGATCATGTGCAATGGGCTTGCTTAGATTGAGAAACACCTTCCCCGGCTTCATTTGATGCTGCTTGCTGCATAGTTGCATAGTGTAAGGGTTTTCATTCTTTCAGTTCGGCCTCCACACCCTCCCCACACCCACCCCCCGGCTTCAGTTGATGCTGCTTGCTGAATAATGTAAGGCTTCTAATGCCTTCAGTTCGTCTTCCACATCCCCCCGGGCTTCTTTTGAAGCTGAGCCCCGAGCCTGGGCGAGGGACCGATGCAGCCGGCCGACGCTCCCACCCTCGAGCCCGGTTTGGAGACGTTCAGTGGTGGCGTGACACGTTAATAAAAATCCAAACTGAACAATTGCATGAAACTTCCATTTTCTGTATTTTCAGTTGGAAAAATTTAAGCTTGATGATGCATATGTGTGTGTTCTTGACTCTTTCCAGAACTTTGCCTGGAAACAATGTTGTCTTTCTGCGCCGATCTTGAGATACGCGCTGGTTTTTCTTCAGTGCCCTGAAGGTTTTTAGGGAGTGGTCACATACACCGTCCGAGGAGAATTGTAAGTTGGTCAAACTTGCAGAATTGTGAAAAACTGACGCAGACCTCAGGTTATTCCCCCATGATGCAAAAAAAAAAGCCTTTAAAAATCGTAACTAACTGAGTTACACTGGCGCACAATCTTTGGGGAAACTTGGATTTTTAAAATAGGCAAAAAAAAGCAGCGCGCACCAAAAAAACAGCGTAAATCACTGGGGAAAATGGAGCCTAATATCTTGATATCTTGTCGTGGTGGCAAAAAACATTAACCATCAACTTCACTCGGGACAGTGCTTGAAATGACAGGTTTTCCGACAGACTGGTTTCTTTTGCCCCTTTAATTCCAGAGCAGCCAACCAAGAGGATTTGAATGGAGTGGTTTACGAAACATTAGAAAATGATTTTTAGTTCTCAAAATATAATTTGAATTCATTTTGTTTACCAGTAACTGTAAAACAATTAGGGGGAGAAATTGGATGCATTTGCTCCCCCGGGGGGCTCTAACTTTGCTACTTGGCGCGGCACTGCTAACGACTCCCACTAGATTCGGCTTTGTGCCCCGATCCGCTGCACCTGGGGATTGTAATGTCATCGCCGTGCATGTTGCCCCATGCACCTAAATTGGGTTTCGTCCCCTGAAGCTGCGCTGGGCGATAACAGCGGCAGCTTCAGGAGACGTGTGCCCGGCGGCCGGCTGCTACCGGGGCAAAATTTAAAGGGGAGCTGGCCGGCTGCTGCTGGAAAAACCTCCCATTTTCCTTTGCGCTCTAGTGCCACTTTGGTCGTGTGGCACCTCCACGGTCCAGGTAGGTGGGCTCCTCGTATGCAGAGTATGCAGCTTTGGCCCTTCCCTTTAATTCATGGAAGAGCCCCTCGTACACGGCAGTGCGACTCGGCCCAGTGCGTAGTGCGACTGAGCTGTGCGCACCGCTCCCACCCCGGGAAGGAAGTAGAGTGCTTGATTTAGCCCTTTTGGGGGGCAGCGACCCTAATTTATCGCACGGGACGGTACCCAAATTCTAGGCCTTCGTTTTTCAGGTGCTTGGTACCACACGAGTTCACAAGTATCTAGCACATTCAAAAGAGACATTTTAAAGTTGTGTTTATGGAGTATTTATAATCTACTTCTACATTTAGTTTCACTGCATTACCACCATAGTGGTATGTTTATTTTATTTCACCACATCTTTAGACAAAACAAAAAGAAAAAAAAATTGCAAATACTTGCTGAAATCAGAAAAGATGTTGAGATATGCAGCAGGTCCATCAGCATCAATAATTCGAAAGAGGGCAACATTTCAGGTGGAACCCTTCGCTCGGGGTTTGCTCATCTTTCAATGTTCAGTTCAAATGAAGGGTTAAATCCAAACATTGAGCCATAATTTTCCATTGCAGGTGCTGACGGATCTACTGTGTCTTTACAACATTTTCTGTTTATAAAAAATTAAAAAAAATTGGGGTATGAGAGAGTCAGGTAAAGTACTAATTTGTAATGGGCACTTCAATTGTTAACCATCTTTTCAGATGCTTGTGCATAACAAAACTATTTCAAACTACTTTTGAAGTGGCTACTTCGACTACATAAATTGAGTCTATTCTTTATTTGGCTCCTGCTGGTCAGCAATGAGGGTCAAGGTTTACATCATTGCATGAAGAGTTTATTTCCCAGCAACTCATCACTGCAAAACAGATCAATGGTCACATGATTTTACATTGCAACCGTTATATTACACTTTGAAATTCAACAGCGTCTTTTTTCACGTAATGTGCATATCTGCAATGCTTGATGTGGAAACTGGTTCCTCAAAACTTCAAAAGAAAATAGGCAATCAAATAAAATGCAAGAATAAATAGGCCCAAAATCTCCTGAAACAGCACAATTGGCAAGTTATGATTACATTTTCACCCATTCTTAACAGCCGTTACTTGCACCAAAATTTCCTGTTAATCTCATTTGCATACACGTTAAAACTGGGGTAAACAAGTAGAAAACAATGTAAACAATCGGAGCCCGAGGAAAGGCACGTTTCCGCTCAGTCCCCCTTTATCCAAGAAAATTAAAATTTTAAACCATTAAACCATCATTTATGGACATTAAGCACATGCTGAAGAAAATGCAACCATGAAACATTTTCAATTTTTCATGCAACATCATGAATCTTTGAATTCTCTAAGCCAAAAGGCTGTGGATGCTGAGTCACTGAGTATATTCAAGGCTGAGATAGATAGATTTTTGGAGTCTAGGGGAGATCAAGGGATATGGATTTCAGGCAGGAAAGTGGATTTAAGATCGAAGATCTTATTGAATGGTGGGCAGGCTAGAGGGACCGTATGGCCTACTCCTGCTCCTTATAAGATAAGAATATAAGAAATAAGAGGAGTAGGCCATACGACCCTTCGAGCCTGCTCCGCCATTTTCAATAAGATCATGGCTGATCTGATCATGGACTCAGCTCCACCTCCCTGCCCACTCCCCATAACCCCTTATCATTTAAGAAACTGTCTGTTTCTGACTTAAATTTATTCAATGTTCCAGTTTCCACAGCTCTCTGAGGCAGTGAAATCCATAGATTTACAACCCTCAGAAAATAAATTTCTCCTCATCTCAGTTTTAAATGGGCTGCCTCTTATTCCAAGATCATACCCTCTCGTTCTTGTCTCCCCCATCAGTGGAAACATCTTCTCTGCATCCAACTTGACAAGCCTCCTCATAATCTTATACATTTCGATAAGATCGCCTCTCATTCTTCTGAATTCCAATGAGTAGAGGCCCAAACTACTCAACCTTTCCTCATAAGTCAACCCCCTCATCCCCGGAATCAACCTAGTGAACCTTCTCTGAACTGCCTCCAAAGCGAGTATATCCTTTCGTAAATATGGAAACCAAAACTGCACGCAGTATTCCAGGTGTGGCCTCACCAATACCCTGTATAGCTGTAGCAAGACTTCCCTGCTTTTATACTCCATCCTCTTTGCAATAAAGGCCAAGATTCCATTGGCCTTCCTGATCTCTTGCTGTACCTGCATACTATCCTTTTGTGTTTCATGCACAAGTACCCCCAGGTCCTGCTGTGCTGCGGCACTTTGCAATCTTTCTCCATTTAAATAATAACTTGCTCTTTGATTTTTTTCTACCAAAGTGCATGACCTCACACTTTCCAACATTATACTTCATCTGCTAAATTTATGCCCACTCACTTAGCCTGTCTATGTCCTTTTGCAGATTTGTGTATCCTCCTCACACATTGCTTTTCCTCCCAGCTTTGAATAGTCAGCAAACTTGGCTACATCACACTCAGTCCCTTCTTCCAAGTCATGAATATAGATTGTAAATAGTTGGGGTCCCAGCACTGCTCCCTGCAGCAACTCACTAGTTACTGGTTACAACCAGAGAATGAACCATTTATCCCGACTCTCTGTTTTCTGTTAGCCAATCCTCCATCCATGCTAATATATTACCCCCAACCCCATGAACTTTTATCTTGTGCAGTAACCTTTTATGTGGTACCTTGTCAAATGCCTTCTCGAAGTCAAAATACACCACATCCACTGGTTCCCCTTTATCCACCCTGTTCATTACATCCTCAAAAATTCCAGCAAATTTGTTAAACATGACTTCCCCTTTCATAAATCCATGCTGACTCTGCCTGACTGAATTTTGCTTTTCCAAATGTCCTGCTACTGCTTCTTTAATAATGGACTCCAACATTTTCTCAACTATAGATGTTTGGCTAACTGGTCTATAGTTTCCTGCTTTTTGTCTGCCTCCTTTTTTAAATAGGGATATCACATTTGCAGTTTTCCAATCTGCTGGGACCACCCCAGAATCTGGGGAATTTTGGTAAATTACAACCAATGCATCCACAATCCCTGCTGCTACTTCTCTTAAGACCCTAGGATGCAAGCCATCAGGTCCAGGTGATTTATCTGCCTTTAGTTCCATTATCTTACTCAGTACCACCTCCTTAGTGATTGTGATTGTGTTAAATTCCTCCCCCCCCCCCTATAGCCCCTTGACTATCCACTGTTGGAATATGTTCTCTGTGTATCAGCTATGGCTCAGTGGGTAGCAAATTTGTCTGAGTCAGAAGGTTATGGGTTCAAGTCCCACTCGAGCGACTTGAACACAATAAAAAAATCTTAGGCTGACACTCCATTGCAGTGCTGAGGGAGCACTGCAGCGTCGGAGGTGTCGTCTTTCGGATGAGATGTTAAACTGATAAGATGTTAAACCGTCTGCTTGCTCAGGTGAACGTAAAAGATCGCATGGCACTATTTCGGAGCAGAGCAAGGGAGTTATCGCCGGTTTCCACATCAAGCATTGCAGACATACACATCAGGTGAAAAAGTGAATAATTAAAATGATTTACAGATATTTCTCTCTCAATCAACATTAAAAAAATTATCTGGTCATTATCACATTGCTCTTTGTGGGAGCTTGCTGTGTGCAAATTGGCTGCCGCGTTTCCTACATTACAACAGTGACTACACGCCAAAAGTACTTCATTGGCTGTAAAGTCCTTTGAGACGTCCGGTGGTCATGAAAGGCACTATATAAATACAAGTCTTTCTTACTTTTGTATTCAATGATACGGAAAATACAGTGCAGGTTTCATCAGATAGAAATATAATTGCTTAAAAACAACAATAAATCATTCGAAATATGACTTTGGTATGTGCTGCATCTAAAACTTTGGGTGTATGTTTATGCCCATTCAAATCAGGCATAACTGCACGAATCTCGCAATCTCTGGCTTTGAATGGGGGCTGGGGGGAATGAGTCTATGCAAATGCATAGAGGGTTTCAGCAGAGGTTTCACTGAATCTGCACAAAAGATCAAGGAATTTCAGGTGTAATGTATAAACAGCACCAGAATTTCCTCGATCTTCCACTGAAAATGTACATAATTTGGTACTTATAGGTGCAAGTTCCGAAGAAACTCTGCCATAGTTGGCCGTGAGTTTTAAGCAGTAATTCAATCTAATCCTGAAGTTACACTTGTGTTCATAAATCACTCGAGTGTTGCTCTTGTGCTTATAACTGCCATAACGATAGAACTGCTCAGATGCTTTACTGCATTGAGACTCAGAAATTAGCCGCCTTACAATTTGAACACTTCTGTGACCTCAATAGTATACATAAAAATCTGATTTCCACAACAATGCTATTTTACTCAGTGACTTCAACAAATCTGTTTTGGTTTTGAAACCAAACTACCATTGCGTAACATTGAATACATCCCTGAATAACATTTGGTTGTAAACTTGTAGCTTGCTTTCATTGAGTTAAATAACCCCACTCCAGACAGTCCCGGCGAGTGGAGTCGGAGCTCTGGCTCCAAATTCTGGGTTGACATCCAGCGGGATAATTGCGGCCAGTGGTGTGGGTGTGCCCCTCTCATTGTATGGATTGTGGGAGCCCATAAAACCCTCCTCTTTTATAGGACTAACCACCCTGTCGGCAGGTGTGAAGATGGTTATTGCCATGGAAGGAGTGTTCACGTTGTGGCTTTTCAGACTGTTATCAACCTGTGAATCCTCCCACTGCTTCACACTGTTCTCCAAGGGAAGAGCGAGAAGATACAGAATGATGATGATTGAGAAAAATTGGAAGTTCCTCTCCTTGAAGTGAATAATTAAAATTATTTACAGGGATGCTTCAGTGCATGATCTGGAGCCGAGTCCATGATCAGATCAGCCATGATCTTATTGAATGGTGGAGCAGGCTCGAGGGGCCAAATGGCCTACTCCCGTTCCTATTTCTTCTGTTCATATGTTGCCATAGAGAAGCTTGCTCTTAGGATAGAATACCCCAGGAGCATGAGAAGTCCATTTATTAATTTATAAGTTTTGCATCCAGTGCTCATCTATTGCACCATGCCTACCGAAGGTGTTATGCCTCAGAAAATCACATCCGCATGACAAATATTAGTGGTTAGCTGAAATGAGGAATTGATTTCAGGAACTGATTCAAAGAAACATCTGTGACTATATATGACCAAATCAAAAGCAGTTCTTTTTTGTGATTAAGTAGCAATGCAAAAGCACAAGACTGAGCAATTTGCTGAATTTTTTTTTTAAATACAAGCTATGAATCCCGAACTAACAAGTAGGGAAATACCAATCCGATCAATGACAAAAACATTTAAATTGGTTTGAACCATCTTTAATTTTCACCCCAATGAAAATTTATTGGTAAAAATTTCATCAGAATGAAATCCCATCAGAGATTATACAGTTTTAAATAAAATATTTATTACTCAGTCATCCATCTGTTAGAAATCCCGAGGAAATATTTTCTTTGAAAGAATTAACAAATTTGCGCTTCTGTAGCTCATCACAAACTTATGACATCCCAAAAAAACGTCTTTTTTTTTTTTTAAATGTACATTTGTGGTTATGTCGGCACATACAGCAGCCAATTGACCCACAGCAAGGTCCCACAAAAGTAACTGAATTACTGACCAGTTAATCTGTTTCTTGTGAGAGAGAGCGAGAGCGAGTGAGAGAACGAGTGTGAGAGCGAGTATATATATATTAAAAAAAACATGCTACAGAATACGCATTAAACACCCTCCCTTCGGAGTCTAATTAACACCACATTGGAGATGAGATGATTATATCACAGACCGGCGTTTCCTGTCCCTCCTGCTCCCTTGTCTACACTCCGCACTTTCCAGCTCCCTCACTTAAACTGTGGTGTTTACCCCAAAACTCAAATATGTCTGCAGAAATACCAGTGCTGTTTGAGAGGGACGTAGGTCCAGAGTCTGAGTGCTGACAGACCCCAGGAATCCATCAGTGGGCCGAAACCCAGATTCTCCTTGCACAGTGCTACCAAACCACAGGACCCGCCCCATGCTGCTGCACTCCTGGATTTCCATCCCACAGGTCTTAAACCTCACAAACCTCTTTCCCCGTGCTGCTCAGTACCTGGAATATACCCCCTACTTTGTATAGCTTGTGTACACTTGTTGTCTATCCCTGGCTTTAAAAATGCCAGAGTTAAATTCCAACAGTGGTACGAAATAGAAATTTGATTTCCCGAAACACTTCATAAAAAATCCAAAAATATAATAAAACAAAATTTGACCTTTTCAGTCAGCATAAACCAATGGCCCCGACAATACAGTATGCTATATGGCAGAACACCCCTATCATTATAAAACAACGTAGCCGCCAATGGCCCATGAGCAATGCCAACGGACATCTGCTCATAATATTAAATGTTTCGTGCACAGCCCATATCATCACATTTCTGTAACTTATGTTAACAAGCCACTCAATCATAAGCAAATCTCTCCGACAAAATACCCGATTGGCTCAGTCTTCCCAAATGATTTCACTCACAGTCCAAAATTCCATTCTCCACAGTGGCAGCAGACCACAAGCAAGCTAAAGTAAACTCAAAACAATTGAATAGCTGGAAACAAGGAACATTAAAATTCTAATGATGCCTACAATTAGGATTACATAGGATACATGGTACAAAAACATGCCATTCGGCCCAACCAGTCCATGCCGGCGTTTATGCCCCATTCGAGCCTCCTCCCTTCTTTCCTTATCCAAATCCAACAGCATAATCCTCTATTTCCTTCATCCTTATATGCTTATCGACCCTCCCCTTAAATGCATCTACACTATTCACTTCAACCACGCCCTGTGGTAGCGAGTTCCACGTTCTCACCACTCTTTGGGTAAAGAAGATTTTTCTGAATTCACGATTGGATTTCTTGCTAACTATCTTATATTGATGGCCACTAGTTATTCTCTTCCCCACGAGGAAACATTCTCTCTGTATCCACTCTATCACAACCTTTCAGAATTTTAAAGACCTCTATTCGGTCACCCCTTCGCCTTCGTTTTTCTGAGAAAAAAAAAGAGACCCAGCCTGTTCATCCTTTTCTGATCTGTATACCCTCGCATTTCAGGTATCATCCTTGTAAATCTTCTCTGCACCCTCTCCGGTGCCTCTACATCCTTTTTATAATATGGCGACCAGAATTATATGCAGTGCTCTAAGTGTGGTCTAACCCAAGGTTCGATACAGGTTTAGCATAACTTCACTACTTTTCACTTCTATACCTCTAGAAATAAACCCAAGTGCTTGGTTTGCTTTTTTTATGGCCTTTTAGCGATTTGTGTATTTTTACTCCAAGATCCCTTTGTTCCTCTACCCCACCTAGACTTGCAGCCTCCAAGTAATACGTGACCTCCCTATTCTTTCTAACAAAATGTAATACCTCACATTTATCTGTGTTGAACTTCATTTGTCAATTATATGCCCATTCTGCAAGTTTATTAATGTCCTCCTGTAATTTGTTGCCGTCCTCCTCAGTATGGGCTAGCCCCTCAATTTGGTCTCATCCACAAATTTAGAAATTGTGCTTTTGATTCCAAAGTCTAAATCGTTAAATGTAAATTGTGACCAACAGTGGTCCCAGCATTGATCCTTGTGGAACACCACCACCCACCTTCTGCCACTGTGAATAGCTACCCTTTACTCCTACTCTCTGCTTTCTGTCTTGAAGCCAGCTAGCAATCCATTCTGCTACTTGTCCCCGACTCTGCATTCTCTGACCTTGTTCATCAGTCTATTATGGGGTACCTTATCGAAGGCCCTTTGAAAATCTAAATGAATTTCATCTACTGCATTACCATTGTCTACTCTCCGTTACCTCTTCAAAAAATTCAATGAGGTTGGTCAAGCAAAAAATCCTTTTGAAATCCATGCTGACTATTTATTATATTTTTTTGGTTTCTAGATGATGTTCTATTTTATCCTTTATTAGGAATTCCATTTTTTTTATATACACATTACGCAATTTTCACATATGAAATTTGGCATCAGGTATTGTGCAGCACATTCTAAATGGCTAAGATCGCTGCACTTAGAAAGACAACTACTGCAAAAACTGCCATTATTCAAGTTTGCTGGAGAATTATGAATAAAAGTCCTGAACATAAAACATGTTTAATTAAAGCAGAAGTCTTTCATAGCACAGTATTGTGCCAAGAAAAAAAGATACAAATGCATTCATTTTATACCCTCCCCCGTCAATTTAGGTTCAGTGGTACGTGGAATTAACACACACACAAAAAGATTATCCAGCCTACAGAAAAGCGGATGCTGGAAATCTGAAATAAACACAGAAAATGCTGGAAATACTCAGGTCAGGCAACATCGGCGGAGAGAGAAACAGAGTTAATGTTTCAGGTCGATGACCTTTCGCCAGATGGCAGTCTGTCTGTCTGTCTATCTATTTGCTCTTGCAGATAAGGTTCTTTTTTTTTAAAAAAAGAGAATTGTAATTTGTATTACTTGTATTCAACATTGTATTTTATATCTCTAATTAGGAAAGAAAACCTAAAAAGATCTGCAAGATAAAAGATAAGTTAAAGTAAGGAATGCACGGCCTGAAAGGAGGAAGGCTCAATCACTGCTTTCAAAAGGGAGTTGGATAAGTACCTGAAAGAAAAACATTTTGCATGGCAATGGGGAAAGGGCAGGGGAGTGGGACTAGCTGAAGTGCTCTTACAGAGAGCCAGCATGGGCTCGCCAGACTGAATGGCCTTCTTCCGTGCTATAACCATTCTGATTCTATGAAGCTGTATTTAGAAAACTCTTGATTACGACAATGCACCATAAACTGGTGCACTTAATGTATTACAGGTAAGAAAAGTGTGGATTTTATATTTGATGTCTTGAGAGTTCAATATTGCACCTCGCACAGATGGGCTAGCCACGATGAAGACACACCTGCAGCATAACTTCCAACTCATGGTGTGCAATTTCACAGCAGAAGTGTTAGTCAAATAAATTATACTAGCACTTACCAAGCGCATTTCTACATCTTGTCTTTATAGCATGTTCTTAGGATAAGAATATGTCAGACAAGGCTATCTACAGATTGCTGGGCAACAAGACCATCAAAATAGAGCTCCCGATCATTTGATGCTCCCAGGCAGTTTGCCTCTGACCATAGTCCCTCAGCCACCTTTGCACAGCATTTGTTTTGTTGGTCGGAATTGATCCTCGCTTTTCCCCCTCTGTGTTCACACACTTCCTTTTTTCTAATATTTATGCTCTGGGCTATAAATTTCTTTATGATTGCCATTAACACTGCTCTTTGGTAATTTGAGAAATAGTGCATGTTTTTAAGGAGGGACATTCAAGGTAGGGATTTGATCACAGGTTTTAAGAGCTGAAAGTCCGGTTTTCCATCACTAGAGCTTTCAAACTATTCTCTGGGGCTGGATAGATTACCTACTCCACAGATTTTTATAATTTTTTTTTAGCAGCAATAACAGAACCCTTGTTGCTTCTTTGATTGCGCACTAAGTGTATCAGGATGCTCTTTCAACAGTCTGTTTGACATACGTCTTCCCTCTCCTCCCTCTATCCAAAAAATACCATTGCTAGAGGGTGCTTGTGATAAAATCTTAATGGATTTTCAAACTTGCCGGCCTCAATAAATCTGGTTAATCCACTTCTACATGGGCTGTTTAAATTGTTATAAAGAGCAATCTAGAAAGGGGAGAAGAGTAAACTGATTTTTTTTTATAAATGACAAATCAAATTTGCTTCTAAGAATGCATTTAAGTGCTGGACAGTGACAAGGAAGCACGGGAAGGATAACAACTTGTATTTATATAACACCTTTAACGTAGTGAAACATTCCAAGATGCCTCACAGGAGCATTGTGAGATAACAAATTTGACACCGAGCGGCATTTGTAGAAAATAGGGCAGGCTTGGTCAAAGAGGTAGGTTTTAAAAAGCGTCTTGAAGGAGGAAAGAGAGGTAGAGAGGTGGAGAGGTTTAGGCAGGGAATTCCAGAGCTTAGGGCCTCGACAACAGAAGGCACGGCCACCAATGGTTGAGCGATTATAATTAGGGGTGCTCAGGAGGGCAGAATTAGAGGAGCACAGACATCTTGGGAGTTTGGGAGGCTGGAGGAGATTACAGAGATAGGGAGGGGCGAGGCCACGTAATGATTTGAAAACAAGGATGAGAATTTTGAAATCGAGGCGTTGCCGAACCAGGAGCCAATGTAGGTCAGCGAGTACAGGGGTGATGGGCGAGCGGGACTTGGTGCAAGTTAGGATGCAGTGAGCCGAGTTTTGGATCACCTCTAGTTTACGTAGGGTAGAATGTGTGAGGCCAGCCAAGAGTGCGTTGGAAGAGTCAAGTCTAGAGATAACAAAGACATGGATGAGCGCTTCAGCAGTGGATGAGCTGAGGCAAGAGTGGACACAGATGTTACGGAGGTGGAAATAAGTGATCTTTGTTATGCTGTGGATATGTGGTGAAAGCTCATTTCAGGGTAAAATATGACACCACGGTTGTGAGCAGTCTGGTTGAGCCTCAGACAGAAGTTGGGGAGAGGGATGGAATCAGTGGCTAGGGAATGGAGTTTGTGGTAGGTACCAAAAACAATGGCTTCAGTCTTCCCACTATTCAATTGGAGAAAATTTCTGCTCATTCAGAATTGGATGTCGGACAAGCAGCCTGATAACTTAGAGACCATGGAGGGGTCGAGGGAAGTGGTAGTGAGGTAAGGCTGGGTGTCATAAAGAGTATATGTGGAAACTGACACTGTGTTTTCGGATGTTGTCGCCAAGGGGCAACATGTAGAAATAGGAGAGAACCAAGGATAGATCCTTGGGCGACACCAGAGGTAATAATGCGAGGGTGGGAAGAGAAGCCATTGCAGGTGATTCTCTGGCTACAATTAGATTAAGTAAAGATATCATAGAACTAGTTGGCAGATGGAACTGAAATGTTAATAAGGAAGTTGCTCAATCGTAAGGTGGACAAATCACTTGATGGTTTACATAGAGCAAAATTGAAAAGTGCTGCAGTACAGCAGGACCTGGGGCTACTTGTGCATGAAACAAAAAAAAATAGTATGCAGGTACAGCAAGTGATCAGGAAGGCCAATGGAATCATGGCCTTTATTGCAGAGGGGATCGATATAAAAGCAGGGAAGTCTTGATACAGTTATACAGGGTATTGGTGAGGCCACATCTGGAATACTGCGTGCACTTTTGGTTTCCATATTTACGAAAGGATATATTTGTTTTGGAGGCAGTTCAGAGAAGGTTCACAAGGTTGATTCTGGAGATGAAGGGGTTGACTTATGAGGAAAGGTTGAGTAGGTTGGGCCTCTGCTCACTGGAATTCAGAAGAATGAGAGGTGATCTTATCAAAATATAGACGATTATGAGGGGGCTTGTCAAGTTGGATGCAGAGAGGATGTTTCCACTGATGGGGGAGACTAGAACTAGAGGGTATGATCTTGGAATAAGAGGCCGCCCATTTAAAACTGATGTGAGGAGAAATTTCTTCCCTCAGAGGGTTGTAAATCTGTGGAATTCACTGCCTCACAGAGCTGTGGAAGCTGAGACATTGAATAAATTTAAGACAGAAATAGACAGACAGTTTCTTAAACGATAAGGGAATAAGAGGTTATGGGGAAAGGGCAGGGAAGTGGAGCTGTGTCCATGATCAGATCAGCCATGATCATATTAGATGGCGGAGCAGGCTCGAGGGGCCGTATAGCCTACTCCTGCTCCTATGTTCTTATTCAAGAATCCTAACTAATGGCCAACTAATGAAGAAAAAGCAGAGGTTCTTATTGTTATTTTCTTCAAAGTTTGGTGGAGTGGAAAATTGTGGAAAAGGAATGAAAGGTGGAAAAAGTGACACCATTCGTTAAAAAAACACCACCACCAGGATATGCCAGGATGCTACAAGTCAGTTGGTCTTTGGTTAGTAAACTACTAGAGTCAATATTACACGATAAAGTTACAAAGCACCTGGGCCAATCAGCATAGATTTCTAAAAGGTGTGATGTGCTTAAACAACCTTATGGTATTCTTTTAAGAAATTGGAGAATAGAATAAGGAAATGCATTGCATTTAGTTTACATTTATTTTTTAAAAAACATATTTGATAAGGTATCATAAGAGAATAATGGCAAAGATAATAGCCTGAAAATCCCGGCCTCCCGGGTTCGTATGGAGTGTGTACAGACCAGGGAAGGCAGCGCAAAAGCCGGTTTTCAGCGCACAATGCGCATGTGCTGAAAACCGGCTTTTCCAATCTGTCAAGCACCAGCTTGACAGATCCTCCGCATCTTGGCAGTCAGGACATTCGCATGGTCAAGATTGTGGTATTTACCCATATCTTGCCCAGTGGATGTCCTGAAAACTGTTGTGCCTGATAAAAGCAGGCGCATAGCCTACTTTTACAGGCATAAGAGTTTTAAAACACACAGAAAAAATAATAAAATTTTAAATACACATTTTATTGTTAAAAACCCTGCCCAGTAAGGTAACTTTTTTAAAAACAATAATGAACATTTTTTTTTAATTAAAAATATATATATTTTTTTCTAAGACATAAATAACTAATTTAAATTAATGTTAAATATATGATGTATTTTTTCTATTTTTTTTTTTATAAAGTGTTTTGCGTGTTTGGGGGCCGTTCCTCAATCATAATAATGGGAACTCCAACGTACGGAGTTCCCATCATGATGAATGAAAAAATACTGTACCTGGATTGGCTGCCCAGAGCCATGTGACTACAGCTCCAACTTAGGGACGTCCCGACGTGCTCGTGCTGTGATGCGCAGGGAGAGGAGGCCTCAGGACCAGGATCTCTAGTGGGCGCAGCAGGAACAGTAAGTGCGCATCTTTTTTAACTTTTTCACTCGATCGTCCGCGGGAAGCAGCCGGCCAGGATTTCTAGGCCAATGATAAATAGGACAAAGAAGAATGTCGGCACATGGATAGAGATATTTGGAGATCAGAAAGCAAAGTGTCAGGGTAACAGGAGTTTTCCCATTAGAAAGAAAAAGTTAGAAAATGTTTCACAGGTGCTGCTTTTATTTACTATTTACATTAAAGATCGAGATTTCAGAATTACTGATGACATCAAATTAGAGAGTATAGCAAATTATGTGTGGGGTTGTGAAGGACGAAACTAAATCAGGATGGGCAAACAAATGGCAGGTGCAGTTTAATGTAGAAAAATAAATATTGTATGTTATAGGGAAAGGAAATACATCTGACATGGCAAGAAATTCAATGGAACAGAGGTGCAGAGGGACCATGGTATACAGACACATGGGTAATTAAAAATGGCAGCACAGTAAAGGTGGGCTATAAAAAAGGCACATTGAATCCCAATTTAGTATTGCTGCATAGGATACCATAACAAGGAAACAGTGTTGAACAAACGCAAGACCTAAATTAGACTGCAGTTGCACTGTGGACAATTTACATTTTAGACACCGACTTATAAGATAAAGAAGCAAGGGGGAAGAGGTTAAGTCTAGGTTAACTAAGATGTTTTGAGGGATCAGAGTTATAGTTGTGGAGAGACTTCAGAAGTTAGAGCCTTTTTCATGATTAAGACGTGATCCAACTGAGATCTTGAAGATTATGAAGATAGAGCAGATGAATACGTGGCTGGAGAGATGGTACAGGCGGGAGCGCTTTAGTTTCCCGAGGCATTGGGACCGCTTCTGGGGGAGGTGGGACCTGTACAAGCCAGACGGGTTGCACCTCAACAGAGCTGAGACCAATATCCTCACGGGGGGGGGTTGCTAGAGCTGTTGGAGAAGGTTTAAACTAGCTTGGCAGGGGGATGGGAACCTGAGAGTAGATTCAGTAGGGAGGGGAGAAAAGCTGTAATTAGAAAGCAAAAATAAAGAAAGTGAGTTTGAATGAGAGGGGAAACAAGCAGGAAAAAAGGGTAATAAAATAAATTTAAAGGCTTTGTCTAAATGCACTTATCATTTGTAACAAAATAGGTGAGCTGACGACACAAATGGAGACAAATGGGTATGATGTGATAGCCATTACAGAGACGTGGTTGCAAGGTGACCAGGACTGGGAATTAAATATTCAGGGGTATTTGACAATCCGGAAGGACAGACAGAAAGGAAAAGGAGGTGGGGTAGCTCTATTGATAAAGGATGGAATCACTGCAATAGTGAGAAATGATATATGCTCAAAGGATCAGGATGTTGAAACAGTTTGGTAGAGATAAGGAATAATAAGGGGAAAAAGTCACTGGTGGGCGTAGTATGTAGGCCCCCTAACAGTAGCAACTCTGTTGGTCGGAGCATAAACCAGGAAATAGTGGGGGCTTGTAAAAAGGGAACAACAATAATCATGGGTGATTTTAACCTCCACATTGATTGGACAAATCAAATTGTTCAGGGTAGCCTTGAGGAAGAGTTCATAGAGTGCATAAGGGACGGGTCCCTTGAGCAGTATGTAACGGAACCAACCGGGGGCAGGCTATCTTAGATCTAGTCCTGTATAATGAAACAGGATTAATAAACAATCTCCTAGTAAAGGATCCCCTTGGAATGAGTGATCATAGCATGATTGAGTTTCAAATTCAGATGGAGGGTGAGAAAGTTAGTTTTCTAACCAGCGTACTAAGCTTAAATAAAGGAGACTATGAAGGTATGAGGGCAGAGTTGGGTAAAGTAGACTGGCAAAACAGATTGAAATGTAGGACGGTTGATGAACAGTGGTGTACATTTAAAGAGATATTTCACAACTCAAGAAAAATATATTCCAGTGAGGAGGAAAGGGTGCAAGAGAAAAGAAAGCCATCTGTGGCTAACTAAAGAAAAAAAGGATGGTATCCAATTAAAAACAAGTGCATACAAAGTGGCCAAAACTAGTGGGAGGACAGAAGATTGGGAAGCATTTAAAAGCCAGCAAAGAATGACTAAAAAAATGATTAAGAAAGGGAAGATCGACTATGAAAGTAAACTAGCAGAAAATATAAAAACAGATAGCAAGAGTTTCTATAGGTATATAAAAAGGAAAAGAGTGGCTAAAATAAATGTTGGTCCCTTAGAGGATGAGACCAAGGAATTAGTAATGGAACATGGAGATGGCAGAAACTCTAAACAAGTATTTTGTCTCAGTTTTTACGGTAGAGAACACTAACAATATTCCAACAGTAGATAGTCAAGGGGCTATGGGGGGGGGGGGGGGGGCGGGGGGGGGGAGGAACTTAACACAATCACTAAGGAGGTAGTACTCAGTACGATAATGGGACAAAAGGCAGATAAATCACCTGGACCTGATGGCTTGCATCCTCGGGTCTTGAGAAGTAACTGCAGGGAGTGTGGATACATTGGTTGTAATTTACCAAAATTCCTTGGATTCTGGGGAGGTTCCAGCAGATTGGAAAACTGCATATATAACGCCACTATTCAAAAAAGGAGGCAGACAAAAAGCAGGAAACTATAGACCAGTTAGCCTAACATCTGTGGTTGGGAAAAAGTTGGAGTCCATTATTAAAAAAGCAGTAATAGGACATTTGGAAAAGCAAAATTTGGTCAGGCAGAGTCAGCATGGATGTATGAATGGGATGTCATGTTTGACAAATTTGCTGGAATTCTTTGAGGCTTTAAAGAACAGATAAAGGGGAACCAGTGAATGTGATGTATTTGGACTTCCAGAAGGCATTTGACAAGGTGCCATCACAGGCTAAGTGAGTGGGCAAAAATTTGGCAGATGGAGTATAACATTGGAAAGTGTGAAGTTAAGTATTTTGGCAGAAAACAAATCAAAGAATAAGTTATTATTTAAATGGAAAAAGATTGCAAAGTGCTGCAGTACAGCAGGACCTTGGGGTGCTTGTGCATGAAACACAAAAGGATAGTATGCAGATACAGCATGTGATTAGGAAGGCCAATGGAATCTTGGCCTTTATTGCAAAGAGGATGGAGTATAAAAGCAGGGAAGTCCTGCTACAGTTGTACAGGGTATTGGTGAGGCCACACCTGGAATACTGCGTGCAGTTTTGGTTTCCATATTTATGAAAGGATATACTTGCTTTGGAGGCAGTTCAGAGAAGGTACACTAGGTTGATTCTAGTGATGAGGGGATTGACTTATGGAGGAAAAGGTTGAGTAGGTTGAGCCTCTACGCATTGGAATTCAGAAGAATGAGAGGTGATCATATCGAAACGTATAAGATTATGAGGGGGCTTGACAAGGTGGATGCAGAGAGGATGTTTCCACTGATAGAGGAGAAGAGGAGAATAGAACTAGAGGGCATAATCTTAGAATAAGGGGCCGCCCATTTAAAACTGAGATGAGGAGAAATTTCTTCTCTGAGGGTTGTGGATCTGTGGAATTCATTGCCTCAGAGAGCTGTGGAAGCTGGGACATTGAATAAATTTAAGACAGGAATAGACAGTTTCTTAAATGATAAGGGAATAAGGGGTTATGGAGAGCGGGCAGGGAAGTGGAGCTGAGTCCATGATCGGATCGGCCATGATCGTATTAAATGGCAGAGCAGGCTATAGGGGCTACTCCTACTCCTATTTCTTATGTTCTTATATCATCCATACGAGCAAGAAACTGGGAACAATAGCATCTAGCAATATTCTGGATTGATTTTAATCTGCCATCCTAGTTGCTGGACAAAGGAATTTGATACTGATTCGTGCTTGGGAATCCATGGATTCAATGCTTATAATGTTGATATTAAATGAATCAGTGTTTTATTTCTTTACAAAATATGAAAGTTCATCCAAGAATAGTGTTATGTATTTTAACCCCTTGCAGCCTATATCACACTACCACCAGAGGGCCTACCTGTTGGAGTCCCAAGGGATCCCAGCATCCCTTGGGAGCACGGTATATAAGCAGGCCACCCACGAAGCACCTGCACTCTGGAGTCTTATTAAAGGAGCCAAGGTCACACTTGCTCATTGTACACAGTACTCAGTTTCATCCTTAATTAGGAGTGTATCAGATAGGATGATGTTCAGAGTTGTGTATCTTTACTTTCTGTTTTAGATCCCCTTAGAATTGGCTGTCCACACTAATAATCTCCAGTGTGGATCAGAGGAGCCGCAATCATATCGCTCAGTCTGGTGTATGTTTACTAACATTGTGGGCCCCCAACCTGCGAGAGAACAGCTCCGCAGGTCAGGCTATAAAAGAGCTGGAGCAGCATACCATTTCAACCTCCAGCGCGAGCTGCTCCAAGGATTTTGAGATGGGCGACTGGCTAACGTCATCAAAACCCCGGTCGCTGTTTTGGAGTGTGGGCAGGAACATCGGCAGGGTCCAAGTACAAATGAGTGGGAAGACCGGGGTGGATGAGCAGCGAGTGTTTGTGGCGAGATGCAGTGAATGTTTATGGCGGAGGAGCGGTGAAAGATTGTGACCTAAGTGTGACAGATGAGGGTAGGGGGCCCAGAAGAGCCGAGGGCCCAGGGGCAGCACGGGGCAGCCAACACTGCGATGTGCATGCGCGCTAGGTCCACAGAAACATAGACATAGAAAATAGGTGCAGGAGTAGGCCATTCGGCCCTTCGAGCCTGCACCACTCATTCAATAAGATCATGGCTGATCTTTTACCTCAGTACCCCTTTCCTGCTTTCTCTCCGTACCCCTAAATCCCTTTAGCCATAAGGGCCACATCTAACTCCCTCTTGAATATATCCAACAAACTGGCATCAACAACACTCTGCGATCGGGAATTCCACAGGTTAACAACTCTCTGAGTGAAGAAGTTTCTCCTCATCTCAGTCCTAAATGGCTTACCCCTTATCCTTAGACTGTGTCCCCTGGTTCTGGACTTCCCCAACATTGGGAACATTCTTCCTGCATCTAACCTGTCCAGTCCCGTCAGAATTTTATATGTTTCTAGGAGATCCCCTCTCATCCTTCTAAACTCGTGAATACAGGCCCAGTCGATCCAGTCTCTCCTCATATGTCAGTCCTGCCATCCCGGGAATCAGTCTGGTGAACCTTCGCTGCACTCCCTCAATAGCAAGAACGTCCTTCCTCAGATTAAGAGTCCAAAACTAAACACAATATTACAGGTGAGGCCCTGTACAACTGCAGTAAGACCTCACTGCTCCTATACTCAAAATCCCTAGCTATGAAGGCCAACATACCATTTGCCTTCTTCACCGCCTGCTGTAACTGTATGCCAACTTTCAATGACTGATGTACCATGACACCCAGGTCTTGTTGCACCTCCTCTTTTCCTAATCTGCCACCATTCAGATAATATTCTGCCTTCGTGTTTTTGCCCCCAAGGTGGATAACCTCACTTTTATCCACATTATATTGTATCTGCCATGCATTTGCCCATTCGCCAAACCTGTCCAAGTCACCCTGCAGCCTCTTAGCGTCCTCCTCGCAGCTCACAACGCTACCCAATTTAGTGTCGTCTGCAAACTTGGAGATATTACACTCAATTCCTTAATATATACTAAATCATTAATATATATTGTAAACAGCTGGGGTCCCAGCACTGAGCCCTGCGGCAGTCACTAGTCACTGTCTGCCATTCTGAAAAGGACCCATTTACCCTCACTCTCTGCTTCTTGTCTGCCAACCAGTTCTCTATCCACGTCAATACATTACCCCCAATACCATTTGCTTTAATTTTGCACACCAATATCTTGTGTGGGTCCTTGTCAAAAGCCTTTTGAAAGTCCAAATACACCACATCCACTGGTTCTCCCTTGTCCACTCTACTAGTTACATCCTCAAAAAATTCCAGAAGATTTGTCAAGCATGATTTCCCTTTCACTGCTTTCCAAATGCGCTGTTATTTCATCTTTAATAATAGATTCCAACATTTTCCCCACTACTGATGTCAGGCTAACCAGTCTATAATTACCCATTTTCTCTCTCCCTCCTTTTTTAAAAAGTGGTTACACATTAGCAACCCTCCAGTCCATAGGAACTGATCCCAGAGTCGATAGACTGCTGGAAAATTATCACCAATGCATCCACTATTTCTAGGGCCACTTCCTTAAGTACTCTGGGATGTAGACTATCAGGCTCTGGGGATTTATCGGCCTTCAATCCCATCAATTTCCCTAACACAATTTCCCGACTAATAAGGATTTCCTTCAGCTCCTCCTTCTCACTAGACCCTCGGTCCCCTAGTACTTCCGGAATGTTATTTGTGTCTTCCTTCGTGAAGACAGAACCGAAGTATGTGTTTAACTGGTCCACCATTTCTTTGTTTTTCAATATAAATTCACCTATTCTCACTGCAAGGGACCTACGCTTGTCTTCACTAATCTTTTTCTCTTCACGTATCTATAGAAGCTTTTGCAGTCAGTTTTTATGTTCCCGGCAAGTTTCGTCTCATACTCTATTTTCCCCCTCCTAATTAAACCTTAGTCCTCCTCTGCTGAATTCTAAATTTCTCCCAGTCCTCAGGTTTGCTGCTTTTTCTGGCCAATTTATATGCCTCTTCCTTGGATTTAACACTATCCTTAATTTCCCTGGTTAGCCACAGTTGAGAGCCACCTTCCCAGTTTCATTTTTACTCCAGACAGGGATGTACAATTGTTGAAGTTCATCCATGTGATCTTTAAATGTTTGCCATTGCCGATCCACCATCAACCCTTTAAGTATCATTCGCCAGTCTATTCTAGCCAATTCACGTCTCATACCATCAAAGTTATCTTTCCTTAAGTTCAGGACCCAATCTCTGAATTAACTGTCACTCTCCATCTTAATAAGGAATTCTACCATATTATGGTCACTCTTCACCAAGGGGCTTCGCACAAGATTGCTAATTAGTCCTTTCTCAATGCACATCACCCAGACTAGGATGGCCAGCCCTCTAGTTGGTTCCTGAACATATTGGTCCAGAAAACCATCCCTAATACATTCCAGGAAATCCTCTTCCATCATATTGCTACCAGTTTGGTTAGCCCAATCTATATGTATATTAAATTCGCCCATGATAACTGCCATACCTTTATTGCACGCATCCCTAATTTCTTGTTTGATGCTGTCTCCAACCTCACTACTACTGTTTGGTGGTCTGTACACAACTCCCACTAGCATTTTCTGCCCATTGGTTTGCCGCAGCTCCACCCATACAGATTCCACATCATCCAAGCTAATGTTCTTCCTTACTATTGCATTAATTTCCTCTTTAACCAGCAACGCTACCCCACCTCCTTTTCCTTTCTGTCTATCCTTCCTAAATGTTGAATACCCCTGGATGTTGAATTCCCAGCCTTGGTCACCCTGGTCTCCGTGATGCCAATGACATCATATTCATTAATTGCTGCCTGTGCAGTTAATTCATCCACCTTATTACGAATACTCCTCGCATTGAGGCACCGAGCCTTCAGGTTTGTCTTTTTAACACACTTTGCTCTTTTAGAATTTTGCTGCAATGTGGCCCTTTTTGATTTTTGCCTTGTGTTTCTCTGCTCTTCATTTTTACTTTTCTTCTTTCTATCTTTTGCTTCTGCCCCTATTTTACTTCCTCTGTCTCCCTGCATAGCTTCCCATCCCCCTGCCATATTAGTTTAACCCTTCCCCAAAAGCAGAGCAGTTCTCCAGTCGTCCTGGTTAATCCTTGCCACTGGACCAAGACCTAACTCTTTCAAGACCGTGTGGTGGCTGATGTGCAACGGTTACCACACATTAAAAAAATTCACGCACAGGCATCTTCCATCCCCCTCAATTGGATTTCAGGGCTGGAAAGTTGGGTCCTTCATCGAAACACCTGTGAACTCGTGGAAGCAAGTCATCCTCGTTCGAGGGACTGCCTATGAATGAATGACACAAAAGGTTACTGCACAAGATAAAAGTTCACGGGGCTGGGGGTAATATATTTTTATGGGTAGAAGATTGGCTAACAAACAGAAAACAGAGTAGGGATATAATGGTTCATTCTCTGGTTGGCAATCAGTAACGAGTAGGGTGCCACAGGGATCAGTGCTGGAACCCCAACTATTTACAATCTATATTAACGACTTGGAAGGGACTGAGTGTAACATAGCCAAGTTTGCTGATGATACAAAGATGGGAGGAAAAGTAATGTGTGAGGAGGACATAAAAAAGCTGCAAAAGGACATAGACAGGCTAAGTGAGTGGGCAAACATTTGGCAGATGAAGTAAAATGTTGGAAAGTGTGAGGTCATGCACTTTGGCAGAAAGAATCAAAGAGCAAGTTATTATTTAAATGGAGAAAGATTGCTAAGTGCTGCAGTACAGCCGGACCTGTGGGTACTTGTGCATGAAACACAAAAGGATAGTATGCGGGTACAGCAAGAGATCAGGAAGGCCAATGGAATCTTGGCCTTTATTGCAAAGGGGATGGAGTATAAAAGCAGGGAAGTCTTGTTACAGCTGTACAGGGTATTGGTGAGGCCACACCTGGAATACTGCGTGCAGTTTTGGTTTCCATATTTATAAAAGGATATGCTTGCTTTGGAGGCAGTTCAGAGAAGGTTCACTAGGTTGATTCTGGGGATGAGGGAGTTGATTTATGAGGAAAGGTTGAGTAGGTTGGGCTTCTACTCGTTAGAATTCAGAAAATGAGAGGTGATCTTATCGAAACGTACAAGATTATGAGGGGGCTTAACAAGGTGGATGCAGAGAGGATGTTTCCACTGGTGGGGGAGACTAGCACTAGAGGGAATAATCTTAGAATAAGGGGCCGCCTATTTAGAACTGAGATGAGGAGAAATTTCTTCTGAGGGTTGTAAATCTGTGGAATTCACTGCCCCAGAGAGCTGTGGAAGCTGGGACAATAAATAAATTTAAGATAAAAATAGACAGTTTCTTAAACGATAAGGGGATATGGGGAGCGGGCAGGGAAATTGATCCGACTCCATGATCAGCTCCACCATGATCTTATTGAATGGCGGAGCAGGCTCGAGGGGCCGTATGGCCTATTCCTGCTCTTATTTCCTTATTTTCTTATGTTCTTATGAAGAATTATTATTGGTGATAGGGCAAAAAGTTCAAAATAATCACCGAATTGAGAGAGAAAATTAAGATACATTTATTCAGAGGGCTGTTGTAATGTGAAATTATCTACTACAAACTCCCATTGGAGCAGAGTCTGTATTTCCTTTTTAAATAGGAAATTCATTGCATGGAAAAAGAGGAATATTAAAGAGTAAGGATGAAAGGGGAACCTGGGACCAGCTTATGTGGCAGGAAAACCAAGGATATCTTGGATTGCAGCTTGAGTGGTAAAACAATAGACCAGGCTAAACAAAATAAAGCAAAATGTGATTAAGCTAAATCTGCTGACCTCAACTGCCAGTAGTAAATCAGTTACAGCAATGTGTGTCATAAGTCAGATTAACTGCCGACCACAACTAACTAAGTGTTATGTAATGCTGACTGCAACTGCTTACTGTCTGATATTGAAACCAAGGTGAACAGCTGGTAGTAAACAGGAATTAAGACTAATGATGTAATCTAGAAAGTAGGCAGGGACATTGGACAATGTGTCATTGGAGTATAAATATCTCTAACTTTCTGTATCAATTTGGAGAGACTTGGCTAAGGACAAAAAGCAAGTTGTCTCCCCACACATGCGATTACAGACAGGTAGAACTCTCGATGTCAGACTTGTGTAGTGTATTTTTAAAATATTCCACAACAATTGGCATCGTCGGCAGGATTTCAAGTGGACGGCAGACACTGGCAGATGGAAACACGTCAAAATGGGTGAGCACGTTTTCAATTACCACGCACAAATAAGACAAGTAGAAGTGTGCATGGTGTCAGCGGTCTGAGAGATCCAATCCTGCAAGTCATAGAAACATAGAAAATAGATGGAGTAGGCCATTTGGCCCTTCGAACCTGCACCGCCATTCAATAAGATCATGGCTGATCATTCCCTCAGTCACCCTTTCCTGCTTTCTCTCCATACCCCTTGATCCCCTGAGCCATAAGGGCCATATCTAACTCCCTCTTGAATATATCCAATGAACTGGCATCAACAACTCTCTGCGGTAGGGAATTCCATCGGTTAACAACTCTGAGTGAAGAAGTTTCTCCTCATCTCAGTCCTAAATGGCCTACCTCTTATCCTAAGACTATGTCCCCTGGTTCTGGACTTCCCCAACATCGGGAACATTCTTCCTGCATCTAACCTGTCCAGTCCCGTCAGAATCTTATACGTTTCTATGAGATCCCCTCTCATCCTTCTAAACTCCAGTGAATAAAGGCCCAGTTGATCCAGTCTCTCCTCATATAACAGCCCAGCCATCCCTGGAATCAGTCTGGTGAACCTTTGCTGCACTCCCTCAATAGCAAGAATGTCCTTCCTCAGATTAGGAGACCAAAACTGAACACAATATTCCAGGTGAGGCCTCACCAAGGCCCTGAACAACTGCAGTAAGACCTCCATGCTCCTGTATTCAAATCCCCTAGCTATGAAGGCCAACATACCATTTTTGCCTTCTTCACCGCCTGCTGTACCTGCATGCCCACTTTCAGTGACTGATGGACCATGACCCCCAGGTCTCACTGTACTCCCCTTTTCCTAATCTGCCGCCATCCAGATAATATTCTGCCTTCGTGTTTTTGCCCCCAAAATGGATAACCTCACATTTATCCACATTATAATGCATCTGCCATGCATTTGCCCACTCACCTAACCTGTTCAAGTCACCCTGCAGCCTCTTAGCGTCCTCCTCACAGCTCACACCGCCACCCAGTTTAGTGTCATCTACAAACTTGGAGATATTGCACTCAATTCCATCATCTAAATCATTAATATATATTGTAAATAGCTGGGGTCCCAGCACTGAGCCCTGCGGCACTCCACTAGTCATTGCCTGCCATTCTGAAAAGGACCCGTTTACCCTGACTCTCTGCTTCCTGTCTGCCAACCAGTTCTCTATCCACGTCAGTACATTACCCCCAATACCATGTGCTTTGATTTTGCACACCAATCTCTTGTGTGGGACCTTGTCAAAAGCCTTTTGAAAGTCCAAATACACCACATCCATTGGTTCTCCCTTGTCCACTCTACTAGTTACATCCTCAAAAAAATCCAGAAGATTTGTCAAGCAGGATTTCCCTTTCATAAATCTATGCTGACTTGGACCAATCCTATCACTGCTTTCCAAATGAGCTGCTATTTCATCATTAATGATTGATTCCAACATTTTCCCCACTAATGATATCAGGCTAACCGGTCTATAATTACCCATTTTCTCTCTCCCTCCTTTTTTAAAAAGTGGTGTTACATTAGCAACCCTCCAGTCCATGGGAACCGATCCAGAGTCGATAAACTGCTGGAAAATTATCAATGCATCTACTATTTCTTGGGCCACTTCCTTAAGTACTCTGGGATGTAGACGATCAGGCCCTAGGATTTATCGGCCTTCAATCCCGTCAATTTCCAGCCTAAGGATATCCTTCAGTTCCTCCTTCTCACTAGACCCTCGGTCCCCTAGTACATCCCGAAGGTTATTTGTGTCTTCCTTTGTGAAGACAGAACCGAAGTACTTGTTCAATTGGTCTGCCATTTCTTTGTTCCCCATTATAAGTCTGAACGAGACTACACACAGTCTACGACTAACTACCCCAGGTAAAATGACTTTTGTAATTTTGTGTTATCTGGATTGAATCGGTAGCATAGAGTATATGTTAAGAACATTGCGATTTAACATATAAAGTCGGTATAAATTGCAAGTATCCATCTCACTCGGTAAAAGCTTGAAAGGAGAGATACTGCTGACAACAAAACCAAGGGAGATGACGACTTGGAGTGTGGACCTGAGGGATCCCTGAACAAGTATTTAGCAGATAGGAATAAATAGATTATAGTAAAGATGTTGAAAAATAAATGGGATCCCAGTGCAATTCCCGCCAAGGAAAATAAGTGGTTGGAAGATGAGAAGAAACATCAGGGAGAAAAGGCATGCCTAATGGTAACTCAACCATATTATGAATTAAGCAAAAATGTTAACGAGGCGGTCGCAAAAAAAGCTAAGCAAAAGTTAGGAAACCATGCGCAAGCGTGACTGTATCACAGTCACCAACGGTGCCGACAGCACCAGACATGACAGACAATGACGATGACGGACCCATAGACTGGGTAAATTTAGGAAGAGGCAGCAGATTATGACAGGGATCATGGGTGGGATGCACAACCCTACTATGGCAAACCATTCTCACTAGCTCCTATTAAATTGGAATTCATCCCAGGAACACCTACCCAACCAAATGCTGTCCCGCTAGTGGCAGCAGGACTGGATGTAATCCGGACTACAGATGTACCATTCTCCCGGGCAACAAGTTGAAGTTGCTATTACTCCCAAAAATAAAAGCTAGACAGAGTAATGCCAAATTTTGTTAAAAAAAAAGAGAAATGCGTATCTGCCACTCTACATAACTGAGATGTGGAAGCTGGTATGGGCAAAAATTCCGGAAAGTATGTGGTAACAGTTGGGCCAACGGTTCCAGGATGGAACCTGGAGCGCAGATGTAGCACCCACGTTGGCACAATGTGAGGCCGAATACACGCTATTCAGAGCCAAAGTAACACGCATAATGGGAATAGTCCCTATAAATTGAGGATTGATAATGGAAGTGACCCAAAATAAAGGTGAATCTGCACACGACTATGGTGAAAGGAAATACACCAGCTTTCAGGCACACTCGGATATAGTGGCGGGTCTCATCCGAGATAATGCAGCCTTTCTAAAAATCTTTTAAAATGGGCTCAGCAGCACGCACCAAGTTATTCTTAAAACCGGCTTCGTCACCATGCAAGGTTATGACTAACTAATGCGATGGGCCACTGAAGTAGGCAACCAAAGGCGACCACCAAAAGAAGGAAAAGAATATGTGGGAGCTGGAGACAGCCCAGAGTTAGGTTTTAACTGCAATAAGCCAGGACACCGCCGGCAAGACTGTAGGGCACCACGGAAAGATAGGGGAAGATTGCAGTGCAGAAACTGCAATAAAATGGGACATGAGGCAAAGGGCTGCTGGGCATGGGGAGGAGGCAGTGAAGGGCAAGGGTCACAGGACAGGTATGCACCAATCGATGAGATATCCCTGTAGAAACCTTCAATAAGGAACAACTGCTGCAGTTGGTAAAGTCGTTGACTAAGAAATAGGTAGAATCGGCCCCCAGAGGAAGGGCCGCTTGGGAGAACATAACCTAAGAAATAGGACCAGGAGTAGGCCGTTTGGCCTCTCAAGCCTGCTCCACCATTCAATAAGATCATGACTGATCTGATCATGGATTCAGTTCCACTTCCCTACCTGCTCCCCATAACCCTTTATTCTCTCATTGCTCAAAAATCTGTATATCTCCGCCTTAAATATATTCAATGACCCAGTCTCCACAGCTCCCTGGGGCAGCGAATTCCACAGATTTACAACCCTCAGAGAAGAAATTCCTCATCATCTCAGTTTTAAATGGGTGGCCCCTTATTCTGAGACAATGTCCACTAGTTTTAGTTTCCCCTATGAATGGAAATATCCTCTCTGTATCCACCTTGTCAAGCCCCTCATTATCTTACATGTTTCAATAAGATCACCTTTCATTCTTCTGAACTCCAATGTGTATGGGCCCAACCTACTCAACCTATCTTCATAAGCCAACCCCTCATCTCCGGAATCAACCGAGTGATCCTTCTCTGAACAGCATCCAATGCAAGTATATCCTTCCTTAAATACGGAGACCAAAACTGTACGCGGTACTCTAGGTGTGGCATCACCAATCTCCTGTACAATTGTAGCAGGACTTCTCTGCTTTTCTACTCTATCCCCCTTGCAGTAAAGGCCAACATTCCATTTGCCTTCCTGATTACTTGCTGTACCTGCATGCTGACTTTTTGTGTTTCATGCACAAGGACCCCCAGGTCCCCCTGTACTGCAGCACTTTGCAATTTTTCTCCTATTGAATTATAATTTGCTTTTCTATTTTTTCTGCCAAAGTGGATAACCTCACACTTTCCAACATTATACTCCATGTGCCAAATTTTTGCCCACTCACTTCGCCTGTTTATATCCTTTTGCAGATTTTGTGTGCCCTCCTCACAATTTGCTCTCCCACCCATCTTTGTATCAGCAAACTTGGCTACATTACACTCAGTCCCTTCATCCAAGTCATTAATAGAGATTGTAAATAGTTGAGGACCCAGCACCGATCTCTGCGGCACCCCACTCGTCACTGTTTACCAACAGGAAAATGACCCATTTATTCCGACTCTGTTTTCTGTTAGTTAGCCAATCCTCTATCCTACCCTGTGAACTTTTATCTTGTGCAGTAATCTTTCATGTTGCACCTTATCGAATGCCTTCTGAAAATCCAAATACACCACATCCACTGGTTCCCCCTTATCCACCCTGCTCATTACATCCTCAAAGAACTACAACAAATTTTTCAAACATGATTTCCCTTTCATAAAACCATGTTGACTCTGCTTGATTGAATTATGCTTTTCCAAATGTCCCGCCTTCTTAATAATGGACTCCAGCATTTTCCCAACAACAGATGTTAGGCCAATCATTTCTCCCTGCAGGACCAATACCCACTACCAAAAGCTGACGACCTCTTTCCTCGCGCCAGACGTTCACGAATCTGGATCTGACTTGACATAGGAACTGGAGGAATCATCGAAGGCCCTCACCTGCATCAACATGCACAAAGGTCTTTTTGTTTATAACAGGTGCCCGTTTGGAATCCAATCAGCGGCAGCGATATTCCAGAGAAACATGGAAAGTTTACTGAAGTCGGTCCTGCACACTGTGGTCTTCCAGGACGACATCTTGGTCACAGGCCGGAACACAGCAAATCATCTGCAGAACCTGGAGGAGGTTCTTAGTCGACTCAACCACGTGGGGCTCAGGTTAAAACGCTCAGTGTGTTTTCCTGGCGCCTGAAGTGGAGTTTTTTGGGAAGGAGGATTGCGGCGGATGGCCTCAGGCCCACCAACGCAAAGACGGAGACAATCGAGAACGCACCGAGGCCACAGAACGTAACGGAGTTGCGGTCGTTTCTGGGACTCTTGAACTACTTTGGTAACCCCTTACCAGGTCTCAGCGCACTGCTAGAACCACTGTATGTCTTACTACGAAAAGGGGGTGAATGGGTTTGGAGCAAAAGCCAAGAAAATGCCTTTGTAAAAGCAAAAAAATTGTTATGCTCAAACAAATTGCTTGTGTTGTACGATCCATGTAAGCGTTTGGTACTAGCATGTGATGCATCGTCATATGGCGTCGGTTATGTATTGCAACAAGCTAATGATTTCGGGAAACTAAAACCGGTTGCTTGCTTATGCATCCAGGAGTCTGTCCAAGGCTGAGACCGCCTACAGCATGATTGAAAAAGAAACGTTAGCGTGTGTTTATGGGTTAAAGAAAATGCATCAATACCTTTTTGGGCTCAAATTCAAATTGGAAACTGACTATAAGCCACATATCCCCGTTTTCCGAGAGTGAAGGGATAAATACCAACGCATCGGCCCGCAGCCAGAGATGGGTGCTCATGTTGTCCGCCTACAACTACGCCACAGGCCAGGCACAGAAAACTGCGTCAATGCTCTCAGCAGGCTGCCATTGCCCACCACGGGGGTGGAAATGGCACAGCCCGCAGATTTAGCCATGGTTATGGAAGCATTTGAGAGTGAGCAATCATCCGTCACTGCCCGGCAGATCAAAACCTGGACAAGCTAGGACCTCTTATTAGCCCTAGTCAAAAGCTGTGTGCTTCACGGGAGCTGGTCCAGTGTCCCAGTGGAAATGCAGGGAGAGAATAAAGCCGTTCCAGCGGCACAAAGCTGAAATGTATCTACAGGCAAACTGCCTTCTGTGGGGTAATCGAGTAATGATCCACAAGGAGGGCAGAGACACCTTCATCAATGACCTCCACAGTACCCACCCAGACATCGTAATGATGAAAGCGATAGCCAGATCCCACGTGTGGTGGCCCGGTATTGACGCAGACTTAGAGTCCTGCGTTAACAGATGTAATACATGCTCGCAGTTAAACAATGTACCTAGGGAGGCGCCGCTAAGTTTATGGTCGTGGCCCTCCAAACCGTGATCTAGGGTACACGTTGACTATGCAGATCCATTCTTGGGTAAAATGTTCCTTGTGGTTGTAGACGCGTACTCCAAGTGGATTGAATGTGAGATAATGTCGGCTAGCACGTCCGCTGCCACCACTGAAAGCCTGTGGGCCATGTTTGCCACACACGGCTTACCCGATGTCCTGGTGAGCGACAACGGGCCATGTTTCACCGGTGCTGAGTTCAAAGAATTCATGACCCACAACGGGATCTCAAAGGTCACATCTGCCCCATTTAAACCAGTGTCCAATGGTCTGGCAGAGAGAGCAGTGCAAACCATCAAGCAAGGCTTGCAGAGGGTAACTGAAGGCTCACTGCAGACTCACCTATCCAGAGTCCTGCTTAGCTACCGCACGAGACCCCACTCACTCACTGGGATCCCACCTGCTGAACTGCTCATGAAAAGAGCACTTAAGACAAGGCTCTCGTTAGTTCATCCTGATCTACATGAACAGGTAGAGAGCAGGCAGCTTCAACAAAGTGCATACCACGATAGCGCAAACGTGAGATTGAAATCAATGATCCTGTATTTGTATTAAATTATGGACAAGGCCCCAAGTGACTTCCCGGCACTGTCGTGGTCAAAGAGGGGAGCAGGGTGTTTCGAGTCAAACTTTCAAATGGACTCATTCATCAGAAACACTTGGACCAAATCAAACTCAGATTTACAGACTATCCTGAGCAACCCACCTTGGACCCTACCTTTTTTGATTCCCCCAACATACACACCAGTGGCAACCGGCACCACGGTTGATCACAAAGCAGGACCCATCATCCACAGCAGCCCTGCAGGGCCCAACACACCAGGCAGCCCAGCAAGGCCAGCTGCACAGCAGGCCAGCGAGGGCCCAACAAATGATTAAACAACACCAGCTTTCACACCGGGGCGATCAACCAGGGCAAGAAGGGCCCCAGGTCGACTCATATTGTAAATAGTTACATTATTGACTTTGGGGGGGGGGGGGGGGGAGGAGACGGGGGAAAAAAAAAGTGTTGTTATATATGTATACTTGCATTTACTCTGTACAGCCACCAGAGGGCTCATCCCCTGGAGTCCCAAGGGATCCCATAATCCCTTGGGAGCACAGGTATATAGAGGCTTCACAGGTTGGAGAGGCACTCTTGGAGAGGCACTCTGGAGACCTGCAATAAAAGACCAAGGTCACACTTTACTTTGAGCTCACAGTGTTCAGTCTGACTCATTCTCCATATACTACAGTAGGGACGTGGCTAAACATTGCCAACGCTGCATCATATGCGCCCAACATAATCCCGGATGACCGAAAGGATCCAAATGACACATCAACCTGGACCGAAGGGACTATGGGAGAATCTCCAAATAGATTTTACGGGACCGTTACCAAACGTACCGCCTGGTAATAATAGACCAATTCACATGGTGGGTAGAGGCATACCCCACAAGAGATTGCTCCGCTAGAATGGTAGCCCAAATATTTGCATATAAAATTATCCCAAGATTGTGGGTGGGGGGGGAGGTTCCTTTGCAAATAGGCTCCGATCAGGGAATCCACTTTACAGGAAAGGTATTGAAAGAGGCCTGTAAATTATTAGGTATCCAACAACGATTTCGCATACCATATAACCAACAAAGCTCAGGAATGGTTAAACATATGAACCGAACTCTTAAAACAGCAAAAGCCAAAGCTATCACAGAAACGGGAAAATCATGATCAGGTGTATTACCATGTATATTAATGCGCCTATGTGCAACACCCAACCGGAAGACCCTGTATGAGTTAATGACTGGCAATATGCCTACCTGAAGGAACCTCCACGGGAAGCGCAGAATTAGGGCCAATCAGGGATCGAATCAAAAATTGTTAAAATATTCGATGAACAGCTTAAAGCTCTGTGACAGGAGGTAAGGGACCATCAGACTATTCGAGATCAGGGAAACAAAATGGTGGAAACAATCGAACCCCTACTGAAGGTAGGGGACTCAGTGATGATCCAAGCATTGCCAGGGCAACCAGGGTTTGCCCCGCGGTGGACTGGACCCCACAAAATCATACCGACAAGCAATATGTATGCATGCATAGATATGAATGGAAAGGGACGGTGGAAACACTGGACCCAGCTTAAGAGATATAGTAGTAATGGCAACTAACCCTTGGAGACGACCAAGACCATACTATCTTCCCGCAGGTAAAATAACCACCGGTGGGGGGTGCGATCCGATATAATACAGAGGATGGAGTGACATGCGCCAACGGGATACTCCATGCGAGCACAGGGGCACCCGTGCGCGTAAAGTGTGAAGACGGACGGACAACAATCCTACCCAACAGCCAGGAGAACGAGAAAGGGTAATCCTGCATTATTCCTGAGCCCAATTGTTCCATGGTGATCTGTTGGGTCTCGAACGAAACATTCACAAATAAGGCTGACTGGCAGGAAAGGGAGTGTTCATCATTCGCTGTGGCTGACAATTCCCAGTGGTGGCAGATGTATCCTGCAAACAGAACCCGCAACAACCACTAGGATGACACCAAAACCCTGGGATTGTCCGGAGACAACCCCAAGTCCCAAAGGTGGACTGGTATTAGTGGACAATCAGAGAATATTGTATGATAATGTATGCCATGAGCTCATGCCTGTGGTATTGAATTTGGCATGGGGCTATCTCCCCTCACTGTGTAGTCCACAAACGCAACAGCTATATAAAACACTGATAAAAAATAATAGATTGAGCTGCCCAAAGATCAGGGACTCGTAGTAGGAAAGGCAAAAGGAAGTGGGGTTGAAGGAAATCATTATCATAGGCAGTCCCTCTGAATCGAGGAAGACTTGCTTCCACTCTTAACATAAGTCCTTAGGTGGCTGAACAGTCCAATACGAGAACCACAGTCCCTGTCACACATGGGACAGATAGTCGTTGAGGGAAGGGGTGGGTGGGACTGGCTTGCCGCATGCTCGTTCCGCTGCCTGCACTTGATTTCTGCATGCTCTCGGCGACGAGACTCGAGATGCTCAGCACCCTCCGGGATGCACTTCCTCCACTTAGGGCGGTCTTTGGCCAGGGACTCCCAGGTGTCAGTGGGGATGTTGCATTTTACCAAGGAGGCTTTGAGGGTGTCCTTGTAACATTTCCTCTGCCCACCTTTGGCTCGTTTGCCGTGAAGGAGTTCGAGTAGAGCGCTTGCTTTGGGAGTCTTGGGTCTGGCATGCGAACAATGTGATCTGCCCAGTGGAACTGATCAAGTGTGGTCAGTGCTTCAATGCTGGGGATGTTGGCCTGGTTGAGGACGCTAATGTTGGTGCATCTTATCAACAAGAGCTGACATTGACGATATTCAACACCACCTCCAATGCAGCCTTCGGCTGCCTGAGGAAAAGTGTGTTTGAGGACCAGACCCTTAAAACTGTCACCAAGTTCATGGTCTACAGGGCTGTGGTAATACCCACCCTCCTGTATGGCTCAGAGACATGGACCATGTACAGTAGAAGGAAAAGAAGCACACTGGGGGATGTGGGGACCGTGTTTAACACAGGAACTTCACTAGATATCGAGGCAGTGGACCAAGAACTAGGAAAGTTAAGTGACAAACTCAAGCGGGTGCTAACACAAACAAATATCAAGTCTCAAAAGAGAGGCCAGCTGGGGACAAACACAGTAAAAACCCTGTTGGGAATAAGTCACATTCTCGAGGCACATGCGAAGACCACCAATTGTCTAATAGATGCCAACAGAGCGAATCAAAAAAATTAAAAACAAAATGCTATGTCACGCCTATGGGGGCATGGGTAACTGGTCACTCCGGGATAATCTAGACCAGCTGCACCAAGGAAAGGTCCCATGCTGCATACCAGGGCACGGAAATACTGTATGACTACAAGTGAAAAACAGTATATCTACAGACTTCTTGTATGCCGGAATAACAATGCAAGCTTCTGTTTCTGCCCAAAAACACCAACAACTGTCGGACATCAACATCTGATAGCAATATATAAAAGACAACGGGTGGGTCTCAATGCCAGAGAGGATAAGAGGGGAGCTGCGGGAATACCTAATTCCCGAGGGACTCGAAATACCAAAACTCCCCAAACACCTAACCCAGTTAGCAGAAAAACTGGAGAAAATGGTGAAGCAATACCACCAGCACAAGAAGAAATCAGGAAAACTGGGGAAGAAATCAAAACGTTGGGCACTCCCCCATGGTATGGGACTGGGCATCAATGTCCGGATACATCCCTGGATAAGAAGTGTCCCTACAGTTATTAATCACTCTGTACCCGATAGCAAGCTGCTCTCATAAATGCAGGCGATTAAGAACCAAAAGGTTGGCATAGGCCACAAAGGCTGACCTACAGAGAGCCATGTATGAGAACATTTACAGACAGACAATGATCCAGACTATCAGGACTTATTAGCGGTGACCTTAGTGGCGATCTTGGGCCGATAATAGCAAAGGGCCAAAAGGGGGGACTGAAAGGGGAACCTGGGAATAGCTTATGTGGCAGGAAAACCAAGGATATCTTCGACAACAGTTTGAGTGGTAAAACGATAGACCATGCTGTCATGTATTCAATTGTCATTGTAACCCATGTATAAGCTGACCTAAGTTGTACACCTTGAGAACACTGACCACAGGGGGCGAACTTGTGGGAGACACTTCTAACCTGGACTTTCCAGTGTAAAAGGGGAAGCTCCGCCCACCATCTGCCTCTTGAGGTCTTGGTAATAAAGGTAACTGGTCACAGAGTGACCTTCTCTCAAGTATGGGCCTTGTGCATTTATACTGTATAGTAAGGACATATCATTGGCGACGAGAAACTGGGAGTTAAACCACGCGAGCATGGCCACTAGCAGCACGATAGAGAGGTACTGTGCTGGGGACGATTGGGACGACTTTGTTGAGAGATGACAGCAAAGTTTTATCACTAATGAATGGTTGGGACAGGATTCGGCCGACAAAAGCAGGGCTCATCTCCTGACGGTTTGTGGATCCAGATCGTACACCCTGATGAAGGACCTTCTAGCGCCAGAGAAGCCGGCGGACAAGACGTTCGAAGAGCTCAGTAAGTTGATTGGGGAACACCTTAAACCGGTGAGCAGTATGCACATAGCGAGACTTCGTGGCAGATCTCCGGCGACTGCCAACGCTATCTAAGTTCCCATATGCATGCAGAGCGGAGATGCTGCAAGACTTTTTTTTTTATTGAGGGCATCGGGCACGCTGGGGTTTTCAGGAAACTGATAGAGACCAAAGACTTGACCTTGGGAGCGGCAGCTCTGAAAGCCCAGACAATTCTCTCAGGGGAGGAAGAGACCAGAATGATTTATAGCAAAACTCTTGGCTCAAATGCGGGAGTCAACATTGTTAACACGACACACAGTTCTCTCGGCAGACAAGGGCAATCGGACATGCCCCAGCATGCAGTCGAACCCAAAAGGGGAATTCAACAGAGACAATGGCTAGCTGAACGGCGATTCATGCCATCGCAATGGACAATGCTGCCAGTAATGGGGCCATCAACATCTATTAATGGTGCGCTTAAGGACAGCTACAGAGACAGTCAGAGACGATCGACTAGTGATGGACCTTTTGTTTCCAACAATGGGGCCTCCAGCTCTTGCTGGAGGTGTGGAGGCAAACACCCAGCCAGAGCTTGCAAGTATCAGCAATATACCTGCAGAAACTGCAACGTCAGCGGTCACTTGGCGCGTATGTGCAGGAAGCCTGCAGCCAGGTTGATGTATGAGGAGAACGGGCCCGATGTAAGCCCTTCGAGGCCAAATGAATACTGGGGGAAATCGCTGGAAGCTGAAGTTCAGCGAGTTCATATGGAGCACATATACAGTTCATATACCAGGACACCACCGATAATGATGAAAGTGCTCCTCAATGGCATCCCAGTATTAATAGAGCTGGACACGGGGGCCAGCCAGTCCCTGATGGAGTATCAAACAGTTCAAAAGGTTGTGGGTGTCCAAGGACAGGAGGCCAAAATTATTGCCGATTGACGCACTGCTACGGACATATACAAAGGAGATCATTCCGGTGCTAGGCAGCGCCATGGTAGTCGTGACCCACAAAGATTCGGAGAACAGGTTGCCACTCTGGATTGTCCCAGGGGACGGTCCCACACTGAGGAATTGGCTTGCTATCATGAACTTGAAATGCGGCGATGTCAATGCAATTTCTTCTGTATCATGCGCACAGGTCCTGGGCAAATTTGACATTATTTCAAACCGGCATCGGCACTTTCATGGGGACCAAGGTAGTGATTCACATAAACCCAGACACCAGGCCAGTACACCACAAGGCCAGAGCGGTGCCGTACATGATGTGGGAAAAGATAGAATGCGAATTGGACCGTCTGCTGAGGGAAGGCATCATCTCGTCAGCCGAATTCAATGACTGGGCGAGCCCGATTGTGCCAGTGCTCAAGGTGGATGGGTCGGTCAGGATATGTGGCGATTACAAGGCCACCATCAATCGGGTGTCACTCCAAGACCGAGAGTGGAGGACCTCTTTGCGACGCTATCCGGTGGCAAACTTTTCTCAAAATTGGACCTGACCTCAGCTTACATGACCCAGAAGCTGGCAAGTGAGTTGAAGAAGCTGACCACCATCACGACACACAAGGGGTTGTTTGAGTATAACAGATGTCCATTCGGCCGCCGTGATCTTTCAGCGAAATATGGAAAGCCTCCTCAAGTCGATTCCAAGGACGGTGGTTTTTCAAGACGACATCCTCATCACGGGTCGCGATACTGAAGAACACCTCCACAACCTGGAGGAGGTGCTACACAGACTGGACCAGGTAGGGCTGCGACTGAAAAAGGTGAAGTGTGTCTTCTTAGCTCCAGAGGTAAAATTCCTGGGGAGGAGGGTAGCAGCAGAGGGGATCAGACCCATGGCGTCCAAAATGGAAGCGATCCAGAGAGCACCCAGACCCCGTAACACGACGGAGCTGCGTTCGTTCCTGGGGCTCCTGAACTATTTTGGTAACTTTCTTCCCAAATTGAGCACGCTGTTAGAGCCGCTACACGTGCTCCTACACAAAGGTCACAAATGGGTCTGGGGGGACAGCCAGGAAAGGGCTTTTGATAGAGTACAAAATTTGTTCTGCTCCAACAAACTGTTAACGTTATATGACCAGTGTAAGAAACTAGTTTTAACGTGCGATGCGTCGTCCTATGGGGTCGGGTGTGTGTTGCAGCATGTGAATGCCAATGGTCAGTTACAGCCGGTAGCTTATGCCTCCAGAAGTCTGTCCCAGGCGGAAAGGGGCTATGGGATGGTAGAAAAGGAAGCGCTAGAATGTGTATATGCAGTAAAAAAAATGCACCAGTACCTGTTTGGCAGGAAATTTGAGCTGGAGACAGATCACAAACTCCTAACGTCCCTTTTGGCCAACAACAAGGCCATAACTGCGAATGCATCGGCCCGCATACAGGAGGTGGACACTTACGTTAGCCGCCTATGACTTCACAATTTGGCACAGACCGGGCACTGAAAACTGCGCCGATGCACTCAGCAGGCTCCCACTAGCCACCACTGAGGGGGCAACTGAGCATGATGCTGAGATGGTCATGGCTGTTGAAGCTTTCGAAAGCGAAGGCTCACCTGTGACAGCCCGTCAGATTAAAGTCTGGACAAATAAAGACCCGCTACTGTCTTTAGTTAAGAAATGTGTCCTGAATGGGGACTGGGCAGCCACGTACGGGGCATGCCCTGGGGAGTTTAAACCATTTCATAGGCGCAAGGATGAACTCTCGATTCAGGCCAATTGCCTACTGTGGGGAAACAGAGTAGTCATGTCCCAGAAGGGCAGAGAGGTGTTTATCAGAGAACTTCACAATGAGCACCCAGGCATTGTCATGAAGAAGGCAATTGCCAGGTCACATGTTTGGTGGCCAGAGATAGATGCAGACCTGGAACCGTGTGTTCGCAGGTGCTCAGCTGGGCAACGCACCCATGGAAGCCCCCCTTAGCCCCTAGTCCTGGCCCGCCAAGCCATGGTCACGCATCCATGTGGAATACGCAGGTCCTTTCATGGAAAAAAATGCTTTTGGTTGTAGTAGACGCCTACTCCAAATGGATTGAATGTGCCATTTTAAATTCAAGCACATTCTCTGCCACGGTAGAAAGTCTACAGGCAATGTTCGCCGCCCATGGTCTACCGGACGTCTTGGTCAGCAACAATAGCCCGTGCTTCACAAGCACTGAATTCCAGGACTTCATGGCAGGCAATGGAATCAACCATGTCAGAACGGCACCGTTCAAGCTGGCCTCAAACAGCCAGGCGGAACGAGCAGTGCAGTTAATCATACATGGGATGCTCAGAATCCAAGGGGGTTCCCTACAAAGCCGCTTATCATGCCTCCTGTTGGCCAATAGATCCCGACCACACTCGCTCACAGGGGTTCCACCCGCAGAGCTGCTAATGAAAAGGACGCTCAAAACCAGGTTATCCCTTATACACCCCACTATGAAAGAAATTGTTGAGAGCAGGCGTCGGTCGCAATGTGACTGCCATGACAGGAATGCGAAGGCGCGATGTATTGATGTCAATGACCCTGTTTTTGTCCTTAATTACGCTGCAGGGCCCAAATAGCTCGCAGGCACTGTGATTGCCAAAGAGGGGAATAGGGTTTTGGTAGTTAAACTTACCAATGGACAAATCTACCGCAAACACGCAGATGAAACTAAAAGGAGGTTCAGCAACCCCATAGAAGAAGCAGAGAAAGAACGCGACGTAGAGTTTACTCCAGCACAAGTGACCGAACACCGGAACCTAGTTGAGGAGAGCCCAGTCACTGTGGGCAGCCTGGACAGGCCTGAGGCACCACAAACAGCAGACACTCAGACCAGCACCCAACAACCGGAACCCCAACTCAGGCGCTCTATAAGGGAGCGTAAACCACCAGAGAGACTTAACCTGTGATCCCAATAAGACTTTGGGGGGGGGGGGGAGGGAGGTGATGTCATGTATTCAATTGTAATTGTAACCCATGTATAAGCTGACCTAAGTTGTACACCTTGAGAACACTGACCACAGGGGGCGAACTTGTGGGAGACACTCCTAACCTGCACTTTCCGGTCTAAAAGTGAAAGCTCCACCCACCATCTGCCTCTTGAGGTCTGGGTAATAAAGGTAACTGGTCACTGAGTGACCTTCTCTCAAGTATGAGCCTCGTGTGCATTTAAACTGTATAGTAAGGACATATCAAAGGCTAAACAAGATAAAGCGAAATGTGATTAAGCTAAATCTGCTGACCCCAACTGCCAGTAATAAATCAATTGCAACAATGTGTGTCATAGGTCAGATTAACTGCTGACTACAACAGTTTATAAAGTGACTGTTTAAGTGTTATATAACACTGACTGCAACTGTCTACTGTCTGTTATCAAAACTAAGGTGAACATCTGGTACTAAACAGGAATTGAAGACTAATGATGTAATCTAGAAAGTAGGCGGGGACAGTGTACAATGCATCATTTCTGAGTACAAATATCTAAATTTCTGCATCAATTTGGAGAGACTTGGCTAAGGACAGAAAGCAAGTTGTCGCCCCATGCGTGTGATTGAAGACTGTTTGAACTCCTGATGTCAGACTTGTGTAGAGTATTTTGAAATATTCCACAACAAAGGGAGAGTAGAAGAAAAGAGTGAGATTATATTGGCTGACAGGATAAATGATGGCATGCTTCTATGCTGCAACCTTCTAAAAACAGAACTTGCAATATACTAAATACCCAGGTTAGCTAAGCACAGGGTAGCAAAGAACATTGTGCTGTTGGGATGTGCATTGGAATTGCGATTTGGCAGAAAAAATCACGCTTACAGATGATATATCTCGAGCTAAAGCAACATATCAGACTGATTAAGTTTTATACAGAAGCAAACAATGATCAGCACAATAAAGATAGAGATGCATTATTTTCCGTTCGTATTTTAACTCCGTTATGTAAAAAGAAAAAAGTTTTGAATCCAACAAAAATGAGTCATTTCAAGATACATCAGAATTCTTCCAACAGCATTTCAGAAATACATAAATCTTGCTTGAAGCTCCATCGAGTTTCAGCTCATCATTATGCCATGAGGCTATGAAAGTAATTGCCGGCAGCTGTCACATTTATTCCCAGCCAGCAGTGCCACTGGAGAGCGAACTGCCCATCAAAACATAAAACAGACACACAATGACTGAGGATAGCTTATAGACCACGTTGGTTAGGAGTAACATCCAACATTGTTTTAACCAGAAGATGCAAAGGTGGATTAATGCATGGGCCTACTGGGGCCCTGGCAAATATGGGGCCCCACAGTAAAACTCACCATACTGCAGAAAAACTGCTCCAACCTTAATCAATTTCTTGATAGGAATTGCTTTATTATTAATACAGTATGTAAACATTCTACAGATTTATTTATGTTTACGACACGTGTGTTTTTAGTGTTGAGGGGGTGAGTGGGAGAGGCGGATGTGTGCAGAGGACCTCAGATACGTCCCAATAATTCTTAATCAAGCTCCGAGGTATGCACTTGGCTAGTTTTTGAAAAACAAAGCTTTTGATAGTTCAGCCATTAGGACTCACAGTGGTAACTCTACATTTATTAACGTCACAATCCTGGACGTGTCTGTCCAACCAATGTGGACTGGCTGAAGCATTCTTTGCATCTTTGTATGTAGACAAGGATTCCTCCTCCTCCCACTTCAATGTCAAGCTGAGTTTTGGGCATTGTCTTCTTCACAAAGACAGAAAGTCATCCCACAAGGCATTTTAAACTGTTGCAACATGAAGCAATGCTACAAGTTCCCACAGATTTACAAGAGTTTCTGATTACCCTCATTTTTATTTTTTTAAATATGTTCTCAGGATGTAGTGATACGGGCAAGGCTGCATTACCCATCCTTAGATGCCAAAGAAAGTGGTGTGGGCCTTCTCCTTTAAGTGTTGCAGCCCTTTTGCTGATGATGCTCCAACAATGACATAGGTTATGATACACTCATAATAAAGGATGAAACTGAGTACCGTGAACAATGAGCAAGTGTGACCTTAGCTCCTTTAATAAGACTCCAGAGTGCAGGTACCTTGTGGGTGGCCTGCTTATATGCAGTGCTCCCAAGGGATGCTGGGATCCCTTGGGACTTCAATAGGTAGGCTCTCTGGTGATAGTGTGATACAGGTTACAAGGGGTTAAATACATAACATCACTCCCTCAAAGTTAATAGTACACTTATTTACAAGGTGAGACGATTTGGGGCTTTTCACTCCTTCGTCGATCGGCTCGGTACAAATATGGGTGTGGGTGACTTGGTTAGTTCTTCACTGGGCTGCTGGGTATGTTGAGTTCGGCTTCGTGGTCAACCATGATGTCGGTTGCCATGTGTGTGTGTGTGTTGGAAGGTCAAAGTTGGTGGCGTCTTCTTCGGGTTGTTTGTAGCTGTTGGTGAACCACAATTTGATTTGGTCCAAATGTTTTCTGCACGTTAATCCATTGGCCAATTTGACCTGGAACACCCTGCTGCCCTCTTTGGCTATGACCGTGCCGGCGAGCCATTTGGAACTATGTCCCTACTTGGGTACAAACACAGGGTTCACTGACCTCAATTTCGCCTGACAAATTTGCGTGGTCAAGGGTACACACTTTGTTGATGCCGCTTGCCCTCCACGTGATCATGGAGATCAAGGTGGACAAGAGAGAGCCTTGTTTTGAGTGCCCTTTTCTAGAGCAGCTCGGCTGGGGGAACCACGGTGAATGAGTGGGGTCTGGTGCGGTAACTGAGCAGCACACGGGACAGTCGGGTCTGCAGGGAGCCTTCCGACACGCGTTTCAAACTTGGCTTGATGGTCTGAACTGCCTGTTCTGCCTGGCCATTGGATGCAGGCTGGAACGGGACAGATATGACGTGCTTGATCCCATTGCGGGTCATGAATTCCTTGAATTCAGCACTGGTGAAGCACGGCTCATCACTGACTGGGACATCAGGCAGACCATGCGTGGCAAACATGGCTTGTAGGCTTTCAATGGTGACCGTGGACGTGCTTACAGACATTATTGCACATTCAATCCATTTTGATTAAGTATCCAAGACAACCAAGAACATTTTGCCTCGAAATGGGTCTGCATAGTCCATGTGGATCCTCAGCCCGGTTGGAAGGCCACGACCACAAACTTAGTGGTGCCACTCTGGGTGCATTGCTCAGCTGAGAGTAAGTGTTGCACTGCCACACGCATGACTCTAAATCTGAGTCGATTCCGGGCCACCACACATGGGATCTGGCTATGGCTTTCATCATTACAATGCCTGAGTGGGTGCTGTGCAGTTCATGAATGAACGTGTTTCTGCCTTTCTTGGGCAAGACCATGCAATTACCCCACAAGAGACAGTTCGCCTGCAGGGACATTTCATCTTTGCGCCTGTGGAACGGCTTAATCGCCTCCTACATCTCTGCTGGGACGCTGAACCAGCTCCCGTGGAGGACACAGTTTTTTTTTAAACCAAGGACAGTAAAGGATCCTGGCTGGTCCAGGTCCTGATCTGGCAGGCTGTAATGGGTGACACTTGGTTTTCGAATGCATCATCACCATGAACAAGTTCGCAGGCTGTGCCATTTCCACCCCGGTGGTGGGCAATGGTAGCTGACTGAGAGCATCAGCGCAGGATATAGCCAATGTATTCACTGAGGCATATGAAAGCATGGGCCTTATGCTTAACATCCGTAAGACAAAAGGTCCTTCACCAGCCTGTCATCGCCGCACAACACTGCCCTCCAATCATCAAGATCCACGGCACGGCCTTGGACAACGTGGACCATTTCCCATACCTCGGGAGCTTCTTACCAACAAAGGCAGACATTGATGCGGGGATTCAGCATCGCCTCCAGTACGACAGCACAGCCTTCGGCCGCCTGCGGAAAAGTGTTTGAAGACAGGCCCAAATCTACCACCAAACTCATGGTCTACAGGGCTGTAGTAATATCCGCCCTCCTGTATGGGTCTGAGGCATGGACGATGTACAGAAGACACCTCAAGTCGCTGGAGAAATACCATCAACAATGTCTCCGCAAGATCCTGCAAATCCCCTGGGAGGCCAGGCGCACCAACATCAAGGTCCTTGACCAGGCTAACATCCCCAGTATTGAAGCACTGACCACACTTGACCAGCTTTGCTGGGCAGGCCACATAGTTCGCATGCCAGATACGAGACTCCCGAAGCAAATGCTTTATGCGGCACTCCTTCATGGTAAACGAGCCAAAGATGGGCAGAGGAAACGTTACAAGGACACCCTCAAAGCCTCCCTCGTAAAGTGCGACATCACCAGACACCTGGGAGACCCTGGCCGCAGACCGCCAGAGGTGGAGAAAGTCCATCCGGGAGGGCGTTGAGCTCTTTGAGTCTCAACGCAAGGAGCATGAAGAGGCCAGGCGCAGGCAGCGGAAGGAGAGCATGGCAAACCAGCCCCACCGACTCTTTCCCCCGACGAATGTCTGTCCCACCTATAACAGGTTCTGTGGCTCTCGTATCGGACAGTTCAGCCATCAAAGAACTCACTTTGGGAGTGGAAGCAGGTCCTCCACGATTCCGAGGGACTGCCTATGATGATGAGTTGTGTGTGCCTGGTCTGTGGCAGATTATATAGTTGTATGCTGACAGCGTGAGCGCCCATCTTTGAATGCGGGCAGAGGCATTGGTATTAATACATTTGCTCAGAACAGCGATATGAGCGGCTTGTGGTCAGTTTCAAGCTCAAACTGGAGGCCAAATAAGTACTGGTGCATTTTTTTTTACCCGGTAAACACACACCAGAGCCTCTTTTTCAATCATGCTGTCGGCCCTTTTGGCCTTGGACAAACTCCTGGATGCATAAGCGACCGGTTGCAAAATCCCCGATTCGTTAGTCTGTTGTAACACACACCCGGCCCCATATGACGATGCATCGCAAGCTAGCACTAATCTTTTACAAGGGTTATGCAAGACAAGCAGTTTGTTTGAACACAACAGATTTCTGGCTTTCTCAAAGGCAGCTTCTTGTGAATTCCCCCATACCCAGTCGTCTCCCTTGCGCGGTAGCGCATGTAGGGGTTCTAGCAGGTTGCTTAACCCAGATAGGAAATTACCGAAATAGTTAAGGAGTCCCAGGAACGACTGCAGCTCCGTCACGTTCTGTGGTCTCGGCACGTTCTTGATGGCCTCCGTCTTGGCGTCGGTGGGTATGATGCCGTCTGCTGCGATTCTTCTTCCCAGGAACTCGAGGTCCGGCGCCAGGAAAACACACCGAGCGTTTTAACCAGAGTCCCACACGATCCAACCAACACAGAACATCTTCCAGATTCTTCAAGTGCTCAATGGTGTCCCGACCTGTAACCACTAGTTCGTCCTGGAAAACCACGGTGCGAGGAACCGACTTTAGCAGGCTCTCCATGTCCCGTTGGAAGATTGATGCGGCCGACCGAATCCCGAATGGGCACCTGTTATAGATGAACAGACCTTTGTGTGTGTTGATGCAGGTGAGGTCTTTCGAATACTCTTCCAGCTCCTGCGTCATGTAGGCCGAGGTCAGGTCCAACTTGGTGAATGTCTTCCCTTCAGCCAGGGTCGCAAATAGGTCATCTGCCTTGGGTAGCGGGTATTGGTCCTGCAGCGAGAAACGGTTAATCATTACTTTATAGTCCACAAATTCTGACTGTGCCAATCGGACTGGCCCACTCATTGAATTCCACCGGCGCGATGATGCCTTCTCGCTGCAGCCTGTCCAACTCAATTTCCACTTTATCACGCATCATATATGGTACCACCCGTGCCTTGTGGCGTACCAGGAACCAAATGGATCTGCACTTTCGCCCTGAGAAGCTTCCAATGCCTGGCTCGAACAACGATGGAAATCTACTCAGAACCTGGGCACATGAGGCGTCGTCGACGGACGAAAGCGCTCGGATGTCGTCCCAGTTCCAGCGGATCTTTCCCAGCCAGCTTCTGCCAAACAGTGTGGGGCCATCCCCTGGCACGATCCACAGTGGGAGTTCATGTACTGCTCCATCATAGAAGACTTTGACTTCTGCACTGCCAATTACAGGGATTAGTTCCTTGGTGTAAGTCCTTAGTTTGGTGTGAATGGGGCTGAGCTTGGGCCTGTGTGCCTTGTTGCACCACAGCCTGTCGAAGGCCTTTTGACACATTATGGACTGACTCACACCCATGTCCGGTTCCATAGATACTGGCATTCCGGTCAGTTTAAATTTCATTATTGGTGGAAATTTCGTGGTGAATGCGTGTACCCCGTACACTTCTGCCTCCTCGGTACGAGTCTCCAATTCAGCCTGATCCACAGTGGATTGATCTTCCTCTGCAACTTGGTGGTTTGCAGCTCGCCTGCACATTCGCTGGAGGTGTCCCATTGTTCTGCAGCCTTTGCATGCATAGTGCTTGAAGCTGCATTGATGGGCCCAATGATCACCTCCACAATGCCAACAAGATGTTAACTGCCTCGCATTAACGATTGATGGCGGACTCTGGGTCATCTGAGGTCGTGCAGCAGCAGTCGGTGTGTACGTTCTGCCGTGTATATTCCTGCTCGAAAACGCTGTTATTTTGTGCACAGTACTGGCCGAAACCTCTTTACTCTGTGAAATCTGTTTGGCGTTGCCGCTAGTGAAAATAAATGCCTGGGCTATCGTTATGGCTTTGCTTAGATTCGGAGTTTCAACAGTCAACAGTTTGCGAAGGATTGTCTCATGGCCAATGCCCAGTACAAAAAAGTCTCTAAGCATTTATTCTAGGAATCTCTCAAATTCACAATGTCCTGCGAGGCGCCTTAAGTTCGGCGACATAGCTCGCCACTTCCTGGCCCTCCGACCGTTGACATGTGTAGAACCGATATCTTGCCATCAAAACGCTTTCCTTAGGATTCAGGTGCTCCCGGACCAGCGTACACAATTCTTCATAGGATTTAGTTGTTGGTTTTATCGAAGCTAGAAGATTCTTCATGAGGCCATAGGTTGTTGCCCCACAGACAGCAAAGAGGATCGCCCTTCGTTTGGCAGCGTTCTCGTCCCCTTCCAGCTCGTTGGTCACAAATTATTGGTCGAGTCTCTCCACAAAGGCCTCCCAATCGTCCCCTTCTGAGAACTTCTCCAGGATACCAACTGTTCTTTGCATTTTCGCATGGTTATTTGTAACCTCGTCGCCAATTGATATACTCATAATAAAGGATGAAACTGAGTACTGTATGCAATGAGTAAGTTTGACCTTAGCTCCTTTAATAAGACTCGAGTGCAGGTATCTCGTGGGTGGCCTGCTTGTATACAAGGGATGCTGGGATCCCTCAGTTCTCCAACAGGTAGGCCCCTCTGGTGGTAGTGTGATACAGGTTGCAAGGGGTTAAATACATAACAGGTTAGGAATTCCAGGACCCAACAACAGTTAAAGAATGGCAATACATGTCCAAGTGAGGATGGTGCGTGACCTGGAGGTGACGCTCTTGTCCTTCTTGGTGACTGAGGTTGCAAGGGAGGGAAGTGCTGTTGAAGTAACCCTGGTGAGTTGCTGCAGTGCATTCTGTATTATATGGATTTCAGCCAAAGTGCTTGAAGGGGCTGATTATGAAACCAGATGGTATGAGTACTGATCAAGCAAACTATTCTGTCCTAGATGGCATCCAGCTTCAAGTGTTGTTGTGGTTGTGCCCATCCAGCTGAACAGTGAATAATCCAGCAGACTTCTGACTCGAGTCTTGTACATGGAGAATCTTTGATGGGTCAGGAAGTGAGCCAGTCATCGCAGAATACCCAGTGACAGTGTTGATATGGCTGGTTCAGTTCACCTTCTGGTCAATATTGATTCCAAGATGTTGATAGTAGGGGACATGTCGATGATGGTGCTGCTGAACGTCAAGGAAATATGGCGAGGCTTTCTCTCGTTTGAAAGATGAGATATACTAACAGATATAAGGATGAAGGGTCATCGACCTGAAACATTAACTCTTTTTCTCTCCACAGATACTGCCTGACCTGCTGAGATTTCCAGCATTTTCTGTTTTTAGTTCAGATTCCAGCACCTGCAGTATTTTGCTTTTGTATAAGGACATTTATGTCTGGAGTTCTTTTGTAATTTGGGGACAGTAGTCACTCAATAAGAAACTTTACTGAATATACCAGTAATGAATTCATTTTCCTCCTTATTGGTATTAGGATACAATGTAGATTACCAATAAGACAACTTAAAAAGGGGAAAGAAAGTATAGGTGTACATTTATTCAAACTACTCTTTTCCCTACCACAAAAGAAAATTGTTGACTTTTGAAAAAGAAATACTTCTACTGAACCAGTCGATCCATCTCTCCTTGCTCCCCCCTCCAACCCCATCAGTGAGTGTCACAGAATAGCTCCATTGAAAGCAATGGTGCTAGAATTCAGACCAGCCAGAGAACCAAACTGACACTGCCAAACTCCTTTAAGCTACACTCTCCAACGACAAGAAACAGCAACTTGAATTTATATAATGGCTTTAACATAGTCGCAAGGCACTTCAGAGGAGCATTATCAAACAAAATTTGACACTGAGCCACATAAGGAGCTATTAGGGCTGGTGACTCATTGGGAAGGCAGAGTATTGGCTTTGATTTGAGCTGCTCTATGATGCCACTCTTATCACTGTCAGAGATTAGTCCAGCAGATGGATCTCCATACAAGTAACCGTCTTTAAAAAGATATTTTAAGAACTGTTTTCATAAATTTGGAGTACTTTGATAAAGCATTCCCTCATTTTCTCCCACTAAACTATTCAATTCAAACTTTCATTGGTGTATTCAGTGGTGGGTCACGAGCTCTCATGACCCTGTTGAGAGTTAGAAACGAAGGGCTCAATTTCCTTGGTCATTTGCGCCGGTTTTTTGATGTGCGCTGTTTTTTCAGGCATAAGTATTTAATTCAAAGTTTCCCCCTGGAATCTGCTCCGGCGTAACTGCTTTAGTTACGATTTTTGTAGGTTAGGTTTTTTTTTTTAACGTCATAGTTCCCTCATGTCTGCGCCAGTTTACATCATTTTTTTGCAGTTTTCCCCAAAAATTTTAATCCTAGGTCGGCGTATCTGGCCACTCCCAAAAAACCTTCTCGTGAGTTAACAGAAAGCAGCGCACATTGAGAAATCGGCACAGAAAGACGCCATTGTTTTTCAAAGTTTTTGGAGGGAGTCAAGAACACTTTAAATATCCATAATAAAGTTTAACTGTTTTTATCGTTCAATAGAGTACATGGAAATTTCTTGGATTTATTAAGTTTTCATGAAAAAACATTTTTTTTTTTTTTACTCACACACCACCACTGAATGTCATCAAGCAGGGCTAGAGGGTCGTAGCGTCGACTGTCAGAATCGGCCCTGCGCCCGAACACAGGGGCTCGGCCTGGCTGCACTGAGCCCGGGGCGGGAGGTGCCAATCGAAAGGATTCTGCACTAGGCGCAATATTGCAATGAGTTTTGGGGGTGGGGGGGGGTGGGGGTGTGGGGAGAGAGAGAGAGAGAAGAGAAGTCCCAAGACCTGGGTGTGGTCCATCCATACAGATCTCTGCTGGTGTCCAGTTCCTGCCATTTGGTCTCAATCACAATAACTAGTGCCTCCACTTCATCCTGCAAGAAATTCTCGGTCCTTTTGTATTGCTGCAGCTCTGATTTTTCTAATGCTCTCACACAGCACTCATCATTGTCACACACACACACAACTGGCTCTTTAAAAATGGCCGATTGCCAACTCAGAGCTGCACTGCGCACGAGCGTCCATTGAAATAACGTCAAAAACATCACTTTTTTTCCCGTGCATGCGCAGAAGGTACGGCATCAATTTTTTCGGCGTAGACAGCAGGCTCCACCCCCCTCCCGAGGCGACTGGACTTGCTGCACGGCGCCAAATTTAAATTATACAACGGGGAAATTTTGGCAAAATATTTCTGCCACATTTCTGGCCTAGAAAAACGGGCGTAACTCTGGCAATATGCCAGAAAATGGGCTTGGGCAAAATTGAGCGCCTAGCCTTGGTTAACATTTGAACACATCCCGTTGATAGCCAATTTACCATTTCGCTAGACAACTGTGGCAGGAGGGAAGACAGCATGAGCAAGAGAGAGAGAGAAAGAGAGCGCGCAAGAGAGAGAGAGAGAGAGAGAGAGAGAGAGAGAGAGAGAGAGAGAAAGAAAGAGAGAGCGAGAGAGAGAGCGCAAGAGAGGGGAAAGCTATCTTTACCAACCAAAATGTGGTAACACTTCACTCCAGAGATCAATTAGCCAAATTGCAATCCTATCCATGGTGTACGTCTAGGAAGGGCGAAAGAAAATAAGCCCACTAGTGCAGAAATTTCCACCACAAGTTGTAGATTCCCATGGATCAGATGAATAAACGCATTAAGTGAATCAGGATTTTGGTTCTGAATAAACAGACTTAGAGAGGGTTAAAATAGTTCACTTCAAGTCCTTCATGCCGCCTTACAAAGCCTTTCCAATATATACACAATTAAAATAGGTCTGCGTGGTTAACTTGGAAGTTTGATGCAAATGTGTTTCTCATTATTATATTCAACTAGAATTCCCCTGCGTGAGCAAAGATTGCTCCATGACAGTCTGTGTATGAGAAGGATTAGGAATGGCTGTTTATAGATTGCTGAGATTTTCCTCCCATAGTTAATACACGGCAACTTTCTGGTATTGTTGGGCTAGTATCCACATTTGAACTCGGAACAAATTTAAAATCATGTTCAGAAACTGGAGTTTATAGTGGACATATTATTGAACACTGTTCTATATTTAGTATGTTCCAGAATACACGAGATGGTTGGAACCCAGTAACAAAACAACAGATCAACAATCCAGCAGACAACATGCTTCAGTTTGTCAACATCACTTGGACCGAGAGATTAAATTTAGAGTCTGTGCACTTTACAACACTAATTGGGTGTTAATTCCGTGTTTCAATACTGAAGATATATCTAGTGAAAGCCTGCAGTAGCTGCCTGTTAAATATTGAATAATGTAGATCTGGTACTCATTATAAGACAGCAAACTAATAGAGGGCCTCTAACTATTAGATCAAGCTTATGGTTATAGTGCATCTGAAACCCCAAGATTAGATTGCTACTTTTGAATTGCTATCCCTGGAATCAGTTATTGTTTATACTGTAAGGCTTTAGTTTTATTTAGCCGTTTTCGTTCAACTTCTCTTTCAGATGCCAGCTGTGCCTCAGTGGGTTGCATGCTCACCTATGAGTCAGAAGGTGGCAGGTTCAAGTCCCACTCCAAAGACTTGGGCACATAATCTAGCCTGATACTCCAGTGCAGTACTGAGCGCTATACTGTTGGAGATGCTGTCTTTCTGACGCGACATGAAACAGAGATCCCATCTTCCCTCTCAGGTGGACATAAAAGATCCAATGGTACTATTTGAAGAGGAGCAGGGGCCTTCTCCTGGTGTTCGCCAATATTTATCCTAAACCAACACCACTATAAAAATTTAATTGGCAATTCATCTCATTGCTGATTGTGGGAACTTGCTATGTGTAAATTTGCTGCTGCACGATTAACAGTGACCAGACTTCAAAAAGCAATTAATTGGCTGTTTACTGCCTTGGAACATCCTAAGGTCATGAAAGGCACTGTGTATTGATTGGCAACAACAATTCTCATTATCATTTATACATTAGTGGAACCAATAAAAACACTGGTTATTAACACAAAAATGGCAGCTTGAATTTGAAGAGACACATTATGGAGCCAAAATTCATCACCTCACCGTCAGCTGCCGCCGACTTTGTTCTTCTTGATCCACCCAGTGCCACCTTCAAGGTGGCCTGGAGCGGGTGGGAGGGGAGAACCATCGGGAACCGCCAGCTCACGTCAGCGGACGGCCGAGTGGCGCAACTGACCTCCCGCTCGCCGAGCTCCCAGATTCCTGCAGGCGGGAGTCAGCGGCAGAATGGGGGTGGACCGCTGGCTGGAGGCTAGTCTGTCTCCAACGAAAAAAAGGCAAGTGAACATTTTTTTTAAAAAATTTCCACAGTGACTTACCTGCATGGGGTCCCCTGGAGGTCTTCAATAGTTTTTTTGATTTTTACTGCTGCATTTTTTTTTTCAGGTCTTCGACCTTCCATGGGCCTAGACTCCATCCTTGGCGGCACTTGGGCGGCAAGCGCCTCTGCCGCCGAGAATGAGACCTCCCGTCCGCTGCCGCCCAGATTGGTAGCGTACGTCGTCCATTTGCTGCCTGCCGACTTTCGAGGGACATCGGCGACGAATATCTCGCCGAAAGTACTATCCAGTACCTTGGCGGCCATCCGCAGCACTTTGGGCATTACTTGGGCGGGTGGAGGCCTTGATGGAAATCAGCCCCTAAAAGACAATGAGATGACACGGCGTTTAAACTAAACTTTAGGACACAGATGCCGAGGGCTGATTTCAACCATAATTATAAAAGTAATCATGGAGTAATCAGTGAACCTGACTGCCCCTTCCCAGATTTTGCATCCTCACTAAAATGAAGGAAAGCAGTCAAGAGGGAAGACATGTAAAAATCAAGACTTTTTTAAGGCATTAAATCAATCTTCTGTATCATTGTACACTAGGGGCTAGAAATGCAGCGACTTTGCGACTGGGTTTTTCACGACATTTCACCCTCCGCGGCGAAAACCCGGTCAACGGGATCGTCGCTGATCTTTTTGTGGCGGTGCTTCCACGTACTGCCGGAGAGAGGAGCGCTGACGTGCAACACTGGAAATAGCGTTTGTGATCGATATTTGGCTTTCTCCGCACCCGTATTCTGCACCCAGAATACCGACGGGGAAAAATCTGCATTGCAGACTTGCAGAAAAGGCAAGTTAGAATTTTCATTTTTTAAATCCTTTTTCAGCGATTTAGTAGATAAGCATTGTGTGAATGAGAATTTTTTTGTTTTGTTTTTTTTCAATTTTTTTTATTGTTGTTTCCTCTCCTCTCCCCCCCCCCCCCCCAGACCTCTCTTGCAGCGCTATCGGCCCCGGACTAAAGTTGCAGAAATTCCCGGTTTGCGTCGCAAATCCTCGTGCAATGCCAATTTTTACCGCTGCGCAAATTAAAGGCCGAAAATTGGGAGCGAAGTGAAAACGGCAATTTTGCAGTAAAAATACAGTTTTCGCTGAAACCCAAATTTCTAGCCCTAGGAGTCAAGGCCAAGCTTGGGTTTCAGGTGAAGTGGCATTAGCTGTCGGGAGATGATTGGACTAGGAAATTAATCCATGCCCCATATTAAAGTAATATTTTTGTCCTTTGTATATATTCCATTACAAATTCCTATGCTTACATTTATAATTGGAGATGCCCATGTAAACTTGACCTGCTGTAATTACACTGCTATGCCAGTGGTGGCGCTGTATAATTTAAAGGGAGAGCACTTTAAAAAGATTAATATGTTTTACCGCTAGACAATGTTATAAGTTATTGTAGTTTAACAAGACATTTATCTAGTTAAAACTTTTAAAGTAGTATGGGAGCTTACTCCTGAACTAGCTGAATCCTTGAGAACTATTTTGCTTTTCTATAGTAAATTGCTGTTAAACTGTTTTGTAGGTCTTTTTTTCAACGCTCTGTTTCATCCCTGTGTCTGTCAAGTAACTGGCCTCCTTTGACCTCATTGGAACTAAGTTTTAATTTCACATCACAATTTTTTAAAAGTGAAAGCGATGATTTAAGTTTGTTCACCAGAAAATTTAAGAGCACTTAATTTTTGGTAGTCCCTTATGTCTCAGGACTGATTTTTTTTAGTCCCTGGGTTGCAAACCTCCCATTACAAAGTCTTTGTGGAGTCCTGCCTGAACAAGGTCCATGGAGTCGGACCACTGATGGCAAACTTTATTCTAATAAGCCCCTACTTTAAAAAAAAAAGAGGGGGATCAAGAAACACTTGGCAGGCCCCACAGAACCATTTATAATGAATGTTAGCCCTGTTATAACAAAGCACTTAAGCTGTAATCGTTCTGGCACACTCAAGATGCACTTTGTGCCATTAAAATCTCCTTGATCCAATTCCAGTTGATACACAATCGAAAAATGAGTAGGAAAGAATGAGAACAGAATATTATGTGGAGACAGTACTGTCAGTATAAACAGCTTTCATTAAGATCAGTCTCTAATTATTCATACTAATATGTAGCACGCTTGGGAGCCGTGAGCATTGTAACACAAAATGTCAATATTGCGCTGAATAGAAACAGCACAACCAGGATTTGATGGCCTTTATCAAATGGCGATTTGACAGGAGCTGAGGCACAACAGACCAGACCCCGAGTTTGAAGTAACAAGCTTTGACTGGTTTTGCTCCTGCTTTACACACCTGACTACTCACGAAGTACTTGACCTCGGTTTGGTTTATCACTCCAGCATTGCTCCACCAAGGAGATTTACTCAAAAGAGAACACTCGATGAAAAAGACACGAAGCTCATTCATTCGTTCATCAGGACTTGAAAGAGCTAAGAAATTTCAACACACGTAGGCAGCATAAAAGTCTTTGATGATTACACATACCGCTGAGAAATAACGTGCAGTACATTTAGAAACAAAGTTACAGATTTTCATGTCAAGTCATTGTTAATATAATTGCACATCATGCAAGCCTCGCAGTGAACATGTGTCATATGTAGCAGACCCACAGATGTTAGCTTGACTCCTTTATTCATTTGGTTCTCATTATTGACTCAAACTGACTCGTGTACTTGACTGAGGAAAACGACCATATCATTGTTTTCAGACTTCAGTCTTTGACTTAACTGAAATACATCTGCCAGTACAAGAAATACCAAGTACCTCTTGGCGCCAGGGCTGGCGCCGTAATATATGACTAGCACTCGGGGTTTTTTTGATTTAAGAAGTTTAGTAACCCCCAGAAATCTATTTCACAGAACTCAGACTGTGACTAAATGTGATTCACAAACATCACTATTAATTCTTTTTAAATTCTTAAAATTTATTGGAAAATATTCACGCAAATCAACATCTAACTCGAGGGGCATTATTGGAAAGCAGACAAACTGTTGCACATCATTTAACCCTCTGTAAACTGTGCAACAATCTCTATTCAACAATGTTGCTGAGCTACACATTTTCTGCCCCCCTCCCCAACCATCGTTGAGAACTGCGAAGAAAATCTTTTTGCTGCTAGGGTATTTTCATTACCTGACACACCAAGCTTTCATTTTATAGACAATTTGTAAAACACGTCTGATCAGTAAGGATTCAGCAATTCACAAGCAACATTTTTTGAGGAACATTGCTACTTCCAGGCCAATCCCCTAAGAAAGTATGCAAGGCAATTTTAGTGCTGCTCTCTGTAATCACTTCACTTTTTGTGGGTGAATTTTGTACAGAAGGGAAGTTGGCACTCCCACCTCACTCAGGCATAGCACAACCAGCCATCACCCATCTGCATCAACACAGTCCCTCAATTTCAACCCAAGACTATCCCCTATTGGACTTGTGTAATTTTAGTTTCTCACTTTGGGCATTCCGAGGGAGATTGCCTTTCATATAAAGCCCTTCAATAGCTAGCAGAGAGGAGGTTCCATCCAATTAGTCTAGCTGACCCAGGCTCAGAATTAAAGACTAATTTATTAACCTAATGCAGCAGCCAGTGTCCTTGATTGATATTCTTCCAGGAATGAGAATGATAATCAAGTTATGACGTCAACATGAGAGATAAGCCTATAACTTTGTGGCCTTGTTACAGAACATCCATCATGTGTAACTGTTAATCTGAATGGTACATCTACTCTTCGTAACTTTACTGGAATGCATCAGTCTCCTTATTTGTATGTTTAATCTCTCCCTCTACACAATATTCCCCTCCTGAAGGAGTTGGTTAGTCTGTAGGCCACGGTAACTATTGCTGTTACTTCAACTACCATGATACAAGAGTAGCTCGGGGTATTTCCTCACAATTCGGTGTCTCCAGCAGCGTGATTGAGATGAAGAATCACTTTTTGGGGTGGAGCAGCTGTAAACCTTTGTGCTATCGTTCAGAAAATGTTTACATTAATGAGTTAAGGTACCACTTTGCTCTTCATGAATATTTGCCCAACATGCATCAAAGAGCAGCCGATCTGCTCACAAGGGATGAAAACCTTACAGGACACATTCAAAACCTTACCGAACACGTTCAATACATCTGCACCACTTTTTTCTCTAGACACATACCGACATTTACAAACTATAATTTTAAATCCACATGCAATTCATTTTAAGTACTGAAATGCAACCTTTTCATTTAGGATTTACAGTACAAGTCACGTTACATGCTTACTGTGCACAGGGTGAATTATGAATGACAGAAGTATTAATACAAGTTACTACTGTTGAGGCTGATCGTGTGTGCATGCTCATCACTTTAATGTAACCTGGCACTTATTCCATACCTGCATATTACATATCCACCTACCTTCAAAGTAGCATCACTGATAACAGTTAAAGTTGTAGCACATTGCGGACAGCTGTAAACGGGTTCGGGAAAATCGTGACAAATAATTTTATGGGTAATTTGCCAACAACCGCTGAAGGAGCTTACCGTGCTGGATATCTTTCATCTCCAAGTGAAGACTCGACATTAAAATTCCAACAGCTTGCGACCTCTTGTTGGTCAGAAGTTTCACAACCTGGAACAAAGAAAAAATCCAGTTTTGGAAAGCAAATCATAAATGCACATCATCCCATTCGATTCTTTTTAAATATAAAAAGAACGTAATTTTTAAGTAATTGAAGATTTTTTTTTTTATTTAAAAAGCAATCTGTTTGTTGTTTTCCATTGAGCCTACTTAACAATACACTAGCACAATTAGGACTGGGAATACTTTCCATCTTCTGATGGTCCAGTGAAGATTAAAATTCATAAAGGAATGAGAACTCAAAAACTTTTCCAGACATCAAATATTACACTAAATGTATGAAACAAGCTCAGCAGAGTTCTGAATGCAACATTGATGTTTTACTACCAGCTACTTTCCTATAAATGATCAAAATAAGATTGGTCCTCCATCCTTTTCTCTGCTGTAAATCATTAACAAAAGAGCACAGGAACTGGGTAGTACCGTTGGCTGACAAATGGACCTTTCAACTTTGGAACCCAAGCTCCAATCGAGCCCAGACTGATGGGGATATTTACTTCATTGACTGCAAGGGTCCTATGTGAATTGCATTTAGCCAGTCTCATCCCACTTTATATGACAGGATGGTGCATAAATTAGCAAAGAGAGAGAATACATTGAAGGGAAAACTGAGGAATGGGTTTTGACTGAAGTGTGTGGATGATTAAAGTTCTTAAATCCATAATTCCCTGAAAGTGCAACTGCAGGAAGATAAAGCCATTAAAAAAGTCAATAGTATTTTGGGGTTTCTATAAAAAAAAGTCAAACAACAAAGTAGCAGTGATCAAAGGCAGTGGTTAGCCACAGTTAGAATATCATGTACTGCATTATGGAAAGGACATTAAAACCAGAGACACCATACAGGGTAGATTCACCAGTATGATGCCAGGAATGGGAAACGATATTTAAGAGGGAGTATTCCCATTGGCGCAAAGGCAGCTTAAGAGGGGATTAAACACAGATTTTTTTTTAAGTATTGCATAGATGCAGCATAGCCACGAGGAGCTTCTAGCTTGGGAAAGAAGGCTAAAGATCCTGTTTGACAAAAAGCTCCTGCTCCTAGTTGACTTCAGTTACGGTGAGGAAATAGCCAAAAAGACATAAACAAAATACTGTGGATGCTGGAATCTGAAATAAAAACAGAAAATGCTGGAAACACTGATCAGGTCAGGCAGCATCTGTAGAGAGAGAAACAGAGTCAACGTTTCAGGTTGATGACCTTTCATCAGAACCCTAGCCTAGAAGACTATTTGTTTTATAGTTTGGTCAGCCACAGACCCTTGAAGAATGTAGGAATCTGCCTATTTACAAATTTCAGAATCGAGTATAATGCACTGCGCAACATTGATCCAATTTCAAAGCAATTTTTATAGCTCCTATTAGGCATTCTAGATCTAGAGAAGAACGATCTGATTAAATAGTATTTTGTTGCTCTGCGTAACATCAGAATGGTACAAACTGCCATGCAATATCACAGCAGGGGGTGGCAATGGCACAGGGAGTTATGTAATGATGCACACAGTTCCTTTTTTTGTTTTCAAGTTGAAGGACAACAGTGCTGGAAAATTTAATATTTTCATCTCGTGTCAACATCAAACTCTCTCTGCTGAGTTAGCACTGTTAGTTTGAGAGAAAAGCTCCCTCTACTCAGTCCCAGCTTCCAAAGAGCATCCATGCTGCACCAGTTACCAGATCAGCCACACGGGCTTATCTGAATGAAGTTCGCGTATGGCTTTATATCGCAGGGATCTTTTATTTTTAAAGCTCTATTTTTAAATTCAAAATAGTATTGGACTTTTTTTTTTTTTAAAAAGTGTTTTAACCACATGCACATTTTCAGGGAAACGTGTACTTTAACTCGTGAAACTGTGCAATCCTGTGGGGCTATCCTGCAGGAACAGCTCACTAGCCATCACAAGTTCTGTTTTTGCTTTTCACAGATGGTAAATTCTGTTACTGTTTGAAGGCTTTGGCTTTCAAACAGAAGTCCCAGCAATTTTATCGGTGAAAGAACTTTAATGCTGGAATATATAAAGCTTTCTTCAGCGATTACATTAGTCAAAAGGCTCCATTGGCTTTATAATGAAATTAGACACTGGTTAATCGATGCTATATCGTTTTTAAGCTCAGAACACAAGCTTCCTCAGTGTAAAACAAGTTCTAGAACTACAGGCATTTCTCCTTGATAAAATAAACAGACTGCTGCATTAACTACCTTTAAATTTATTCCACTGGTAGACTGATCTTTACAAAGCAAGGTGACATGCTTTATTAACTGACAGGCTCTAGTGATTCATTTATTTTACCACACTAAATAAAGTCTTTCATCAAATTTGTTTTAATGACATGATTTAGGTCAAGTTTCCTCAGAGCTGAGACATCTGCGACAGCCATCAAGCACTAACGAGTGAAATATTAGCCACCTAACGTATGAGAGTATTGACAAGTAGTCCAAAGCTTGAGATTTTTATGAATGTTCTTACAAAGGCTTGCAAGGAGCAAAGGTTTTCCTTAATTGCAATAATGGCATTCCTTTGATACACCCATTTTGTCAAATAATTAAAAAAGGCTGAACCGACTTTCGTCATTCCACTGGACATTTACCAAGACAGAAAGGTAGATTCCATCTTGATGAGATACTTTACTTTTACGAAAAAAAATCTGCAAATAATGTCACAAACTTCAACATTCCTGCAAATTTATACAAATATTAGCTGAGAATTAGTCACCTTGGCAGCCAGTCTATTACATTGAAGTTCATTTAATGGGTTCGATCTTTAAAAAATATAATCGCACAGAGCTATTCGTGTATTCTTTGTAATTGTGTAAGGCAAGAAATAAAAAGTGAATAAAATTGCTCCAGCAATACTACTTAAAGACCTGGGGTTAACATAAATGGTAAAAACAGAACTAGATCAGGCTAAGCCACGCCACCAAATATGCATCATAGGTTTCAAAATAAAACTATTCCAAGTAATAACATGGGACGATGGACCAAGGCAGTATAAAACACGTCTTACACTCACTCTTAACCCACTTTCAAATTTTGTTGACAAATTTTGTTGCATTCCTTTTGATCTCATCCCGATCAGCTTAGCATGTAAGGACAGCATGACGACAAGAGAAAAAGTCCAACAGGCCATCATTACTGCTCCTTAAAACAAGACCAGGGACTCATCCCAAGAAAAGCAAGTAACTAGAGGTAAATATCCCAAGATAAAACTCTTAACTTCCTTGTGACCTTTCTCTCAACACCCTTAAAGTAATCAAGTAAAAACTCCAGCATATCAACTCAGCTTTACAATGAAAACTTTACCAGGCCAATTTTATTCCTTATGACAAATTTACCATCTGCTCCAAATGAGTAAAATCACGATGAATTGAATCATCCATGTCTCTTCATTCCTTCCTTATTAAATATTCACCTAGCTTCTTTCAAATGAATCAATTAATATACAATTCACTGGTCCTGATGCAACCTATTCTGCATATTTATTCGAAAGGCTGTGGTTAGGCGGGGGGGGGGGGGTTGGTGGTGGGAAGGAGAGCGCACGCGAGAGTGGATTACTCCTGGTCTTGTTCCCATCCTCTAGTTTGAAGGTTACAGTTTAATGTAATGCACTGCTTATATCCACATTATCCTTTTTTTACATTTTGGTATTCAAACTTATGTCATCTTAGAGATGCATACTGTAATGTATTTGCTTCATGGGTTCTTTGCTTAAGAATTCATAGCAACACATTGCTATTAAGAACTAGTTAGTTTATCAACAAAGTTTTAACAATCACACTACAGATTACCAGTTCATCCACTAGGCTCACAACTGCATGCCTCATCGGAGATGACCTAGACCCAACTGACTGGGGTTTCATTGAATCTTGTGAACATCACGTGACTGGCTAAGCCACTCACAATGCAACAGCTCTACAAACCTGTGAGCATACTCACAGGTGCATACATTACAGTTTCAAAATGGATATATTCTGAATGTCGGCTTACCAAGAAATGACACCCTAATCACCCTGTTCCACATCATTAAATGCCCTCTCGATACAGCCAGGATTGTATATGCTGTGAATGATCAATAAATGCATCCAAGCCATTTTCCTATTCCAACTTTGCCACCTTTTCCAGTGGTCACCCATTCACTTGGTACACATATCTCCATGTTGCCTGTTCTAATGTGAATTGCATCTAACCAAGTTAAACTTCCATCATTCCTCATTCCATAAAATTCTTCCATCATTCTTTAGCTCGTAATTCTTAATTTTTCCAACTTCCTCTACAATAGTCACCAGGCCACATAGCTTGGTGTCATCGTTATTATTGATTATATTAATTATATTTTTCCTTTAAACAGAAAGTCTAAAAAGCTAGGAATTCAGGAGAGAGTCATGCAAAACTCCATCGGTTAGTGTTCCCAGACATACCCTCATCGATTTATGGCAATCTTCTACTTTCTACTGGATTTTTAGACTAGGTAATTTTCTATTAATTTTATGACCCTTAATCCAATTTAAAGCGGCATACTAAACCTTATCAAATGCCTATTGAAAATTCAAGTCAGTTACACCGGCCAATTATGGCTCTGGTCAAATCAATACTTTCAGCATTAATTCACAACTGTCAGTCGCTTGTTTATATGCCTGGCTGTGAATCAGACTCCCATACCCAGGAGAGAACTCTACTCATTCACATGTACAATTCTGCTCTCAGCTGGTAACTTCAAGAAAGAATGGAGAACATGGGCAGAAGTAAACACTCAAAACATTTAAGAAAACTTAAGTATATGAAATACCCACAAAATGCAACAAGCTCCATGAATGTTTTCAAACTTCTCTCAATACCGTTGGTGTTTTACTCTTGATCAACCCAAAGTGATACAAGTTTGTCTCCCCCTGCCTCCCCTCCCCCAATGGATCTCTCAAAGTTGTGCCCTTGAGTTATATGGTCAGCGTGATCGGTGACATAACTGAACTCTTGGTTACCTCCTCAAAATAATTGGAGTATATTTCACAAGAATAAACTCCTGCTTCTAAATCCAAGCTAATCCACCCCTCATGGCCTCTTCACCCAATTCTACAAAAAATAAAACAACGTTGTGTAATTTGCACGAAAACAATTTATAACATGAAACCAAGCCAGACTCCTCAGCTTTTCAACAACTTCTCAGAAAGGGAGAAAATACTATAGTATGCTTATACATAGCCAAGCACAACACTCCTCAGATACAACTCCCACACTGCTGCAGCAAAAAGCTTAATCTGCTCATCAGATGGCAAAAAGATTATCCCGACTGTTATCTAGCCTACCCCTACGTTGGATGAGAGACTTAAAATTCTGCATCCTGTTTGTCAATTCAAGATAAAACAGTTCCTGCCCTGATGGACAATCTGCCCTATTGGTATCAGGAAGTGCTGGTCAAGCTGCTAAAACTGCAGCATTCGATACACTGTGAAAGCCTAAAGTGTACACCTAGTATGGGAACTTACGGTCAGAAGAGTAAACTCATGCAAGAGAAAAACTAATGTCTACTTCACTGATCAGAATGATCATGCCAAAGGGAAACAAAAAGCAAGGCTAAGTTCCACAAAGCTTACATAATATTCTCATTTTGGTATATCCACAGCCTCTCCGTTGAATCAAGATCTCCAATCACTTCAAGCATTTACTTGACATTTAGGTACATCATAACCAATGCAAGCCTAGCAGATACAGGAGGTCATCCTCTGTTGAAAACTTCAGTCTTGTGTTTTGACCAACCAGTGATGAAACCTCAATTGATAGAGATTGCACACTTCACTTTCAGTCTAGTTTGTGCTTACCTGTTGACCGTTACAAATTCAGATCTGCTGTAGATAGCTTCTCTGGTTTGGTAGCCAGTCACTTCCGTAAATTGTCTGAGTATCTTACTTTCATTGGAGTTGACTCTCACTGTCATATACCTAATATTATGATAGCAGGACACAGGGGTGCAACAATGATTTCCCCCCTTGTGACCCAAACAGGAAATCATAGGATCATACAGCATAGAAAGCAGACATTCATCAGCCCATCATGCCTGTGCTGGTTATTTGAAAGAACTACCCAATTAGTCTCACCCCTTAGCTCTGGATTATTCCTTTTCAAGCATCATGTCTTTTGCACATCCAATTTTTCCCATCTTTCTGAAGATGGACAGAGCTAATACTAGAGGTGAGACATGGTGCGAATCATTCCGCTGATTTATTCCACAGTAAGAGTAAGGATCAAATTCATTTTGTTCAATTGATGCAGCTTATTTCCATATGAGAACACGAAAATAATGAATTTGTTAAGTTACCCCACTTCTGTGGGTTTGTCTTGCTTGACAAACTCTAGAATCATAGAATGGTTACAGCAAAGGAGGGCGGCAGTTGGCCCGTCAAGCCCATGTCGGCTCTCCCCCGACCTATCCCCGTAGCACTGCAATTTTTTTCCTACAGGTACTTATCCAATTCCCTTTTGAAAGCCGCAATTGAATCTGCCTCCACCACACTTTCAGGCAGTAAATTCCAGATCCTAACCACTCGTTGCATAAAAAGGTTTTTTCTCATGTCGCTTTTGGTTCTTCTGCCAATTACCTTAAATCTGTCCCCTCTGGGTCTCAACTCTTCCGCTAATGGGAACAGTTTCTCTCTATCTACTCTGTCCAGACCCCTCATGATTTTGAACACCTCTATCGAATCTCCCATCAACCTTCTCTGCTCCAAGGAGACCAACCCTAGTTTCTCCAGTCTATCCACATAACTGAAGTCCCTCATCCCTGGAACCATTCTTGTAAATCTTTTCTGCACCCTCTCAAAGGCCTTCACATCCTTCCTAAAGTGCGATGCCCAGTATTGGACGCAATACTCCAGTTGAGGCCGAACCACTGTTTTATAAAGGTTCATCATAAGTTCCTTGCTTTTGTACTCTTATGCCTCTATTTATGAAGCCCAGGATTCCACTTTCTCAACCTCCCCTACCACTTTCAATGATTTGTGCACATATACCCCATTCTCTGTTCATGCATCCACTTTAGAATTGTACCCTTTAGTTTATATTGTCTCTCCTCATTCTTCCTATCAAAATGTTTCACTTTGTGCTTTTCTGCATTAAATTTCATCTGCCACATGCCCACCCTTTCCACCAGTCTGTCTATGTCCTCTTGAAGTCCATCACTGTCCTCCTTTTAATCCTGAATTTTTCACCAAGTTTCACCAGGGGCCATTTTGCCTCAGCTGCTATTCCTGTTTCAAAAGCTAGGCTGATCTTTATTATTTACAGTCTCCGGGAATTACATAGGATATACGCTACAGAAACAGGCCATTCGGCCAAACCACTCCGTTGTTTAGGCTCCACTCGAGCATCCTCTCTCGTCTTTCCTCATCTAAATCTATCAGCATAACTCTCAATTCCCTTTGCCCTCATATGCTTATCCAGTCTCCTCTTAAATGCATCTATACGATTTGCTTCAACCACTCCCGTGGTAGCGAGTTCCACAGTCTCTCCACTTTTTGGGTAAAGAAGTTTCTTCTGAATTCCCTATTGGATTTCTTGGTGACTATCTTATATCGATGGACTCTAGTTATGCTCTTCCTCAAAAACACTCTCTCTGTATCCACTATCAAAAAATGGATCATCAAGACTAATTCATTAGCCTCTTAACTGCCTGAAGTCTCAGGTTCCTGTTTTAGAATAAAAACTTGCCTTAACACACTATACTTGTAAAGCACATGTAAAGTAACTATTTCCCCAATCCCTTCTGTGGTGGGAAAAAAATCTACTACTTGCTATTTTAGACATTTTTCTTCTCAGTTTTTGTAGAAACCACAAATCATGCAGCATCATTTTAAGGAAAGGCCCTAACCACAACAAATGATCAGGAACACTTTCATGACTTGAGTACAGCATGTTATTTCAGAGTGCAGCAAGGGAAATCACGTGAAGCCAGTGCACAATGTAAAACATTCAATATTAATGGCGGCGTATGTATTACCATTTCAAAACAGTACAAAATCAAGAACCAAAGAGAGAGTATTTCCTGGTTATTTGAGTGCAAAACAAACAAATGACTAGCTTTGTGGTTAGACAAAGTAATCTGATAAAAGCAAATCACAGTTCCCGACAGGTGTCTTAATAGCACCTGAACAAAGAAAAACAAATTAGTAATTCTCATTTGTAGCTTTGGCACTTTTGTAACTGATTTCAGAGGGCTCGTCAGTATTTAGAATAACCTTCTACTATTGTGCCATTTCATGACAAGAGTCAGGTGCACAACGTGCTGCTGTATTTCACTTGAGGTTTTCACTAACAGCCACATTTGATATCTCAGATCACAGAAGATGACACCAAATATGTGAAAGCATTCCACTTTTGAGAATTCAAACTTAGAGTATAATCAAAATTTGTCTTTTTAAAACAAAAATATATAAAAAAAAAAAAGAGGTCCACTAACATTCGCATAAACTATTAGACCATAGACTGCATCAGAATTGGCTCTGGTGATGCCCTTAACCGACACGTATATTCCCAGCAGGGTAATAGCCAGGGTCACGAACTCTGGCTGATTCTTCCCTTCATAGCTTGGAGCCAACTGAAGTGCATCAATTGCTGTGGAGATGGGTAACCAAGCACACAGCAAGGATCAAACCTTCCTCTCCAATTCACTGCCACGTCACGCAGCTGATTATCTCTCAGAATCACTGGGGAGAAGCTGACTGCATTTTTGTCACCAAGTAGTCCAAGATAGGGATAGGAAACAAAAAGGAAAGCTTGGCATCAATTGTGTTATTACAGCCCACAGGTATCCACAATGGGGTTGTGTTATTACAGCCCACAGGTATCCACAATGGGGTTGTGTTATTACAGCCCACAGGTATCCACAATGGGGTTGTGTTATTACAGCCCACAGGTATCCACAATGGGGTTGTGTTATTACAGCCCACAGGATTCCACAATAGGGTTGTGTTATTACAGCCCACAGGTATCCACAATGGGGGCCGGGGGAGATGGTGAGGTGGCAAGAATGCTGGAACAAAGTTCGACTTCTTCAATACTAAGATATTGGCTTAATCCCTTAGTCACAAAAAAGTTTGATTTTTTTTCAGTATGAACCAGTATAATGAATTCCATTCAGTATAAATTCAGAGATGTACTCAATTCTGTATCAGTAGCATAAATATTATATATAAATAAAAGTGTATTTTGGAATAAAAAAATAATAATGATGCTACTGATACAAAATTGAGTATATATATATATATATATATATATTAACCATTATAAATAAGAACCATTACCTTGTTAAATGGAAGGGACATCCATAGTTACTGTAAGTGTAATTATGAGCTGAAAGGTCAACATAGAAAATAGGTGCAGGAATAGGCCATTCGGCCCTTCGAGTCTGCACCGCCATTCAATGAGTTCATGGCTGAACATGCAACTTCAGTACCCCATTCCTGCTTTCTCGCCATACCCCTTGATCCCCCGAGTAGTAAGGACTACATCTAACTCCTTTTTGAATATATTTAGTGAATTGGCCTCAACAACTTTCTGTGGTAGAGAATTCCACAGGTTCACCAGTCTCTGGGTGAAGAAGTTTCTCCTCATCTCGGTCCTAAATGGCTTACCCCTTATCCTTAAGACTGTGACTCTTGGTTCTGGACTTCCCCAACATTGGGAACATTCTTCCTGCATCTAACCTATCAAAACCAGTCAAAATTTTAAATGTTTCTATGAGATCCCCTCTCATTCTTCTGAACTCCAGTGAATACAAGCCCAGTTGATCCAGTCTTTCTTGATATGTCAGTCCCGCCATCCCGGGAATCAGTCTGGTGAACCTTCGTTGCACTCCCTCAATAGCAAGAATGTCCTTCCTCAAGTTAGGAGATCAAAACTGTACACAATACCCCAGGTGTGGCCTCACCAAGGCATTGTACAACTGTAGTAACACATCCCTGCCCCTGTACTCAAATCCCCTCGCTATGCCATTTGCCTTCTTAACCGCCTGCTGCACCTGCATGCCAACCTTCAATGGCTGATGTACCATGACACCCAGGTCTCTTTGCACCTCCCCTTTTCCTAATCTGTCACCATTCAAATAATAGTCTTTCTCTGTTTTTACCGCCAAAGTAGGTAACCTCACATTTATCCACATTATACTTCATCTGCCATGCATTTGCCCACTCACCTAACCTATCCAAGTCACTCTGCAGCCTCATAGCATCTTCCTCGCAGCTCACACAGCCACCCAACTTAGTGTCATCCGCAAATTTGAAGTTACTACATTTAATCCCCTTGTCTAAATCATTAATGTACAGTGTAAACAGCTGGGGCCCCAGCACAGAACCTTGCGGTACCCCACTAGTCACTGCCTGCCATTCTGAAAAGTATCCATTTACTCCTACTCTTTGCTTCCTGTCTGCCAACCAGTTCTCAATCCACGTCAGCACACTACCCCCAATCCCATGTGCTTTAACTTTGCATATTAATCTCTTGTGTGGGACCTTGTCAAAAGCCTTCTGAAAGTCCAAATACACCACATCAACTGGTTCCCCCTTGTCCACTCTACTGGAAACATCCTCAAAAAATTCCAGAAGATTTGTCAAGCATGATTTCCCTTTCACAAATCCATGTCAAGTATAACTCGATTACAAAATACGAGGTCATTTATAAAAGGAACACTTCCCTGACATTTTTTCAATGATAAAATACAAATGCAGCCAATGGCGTATAAATGGGTCATGGGGGGTGGGGCGGTAGTGAAAATTAGGCGATAGGAAATCGGAAACCCATTTTACATTCCACCCGATTGACTCCATTGACTTTAATGGAATAAAAGATTGGCTGGAGTGCAAAAAGTGTGCGGATTCGCTATCGCTCACTTTGTACTGCCCAAGACGCATTTATCCCCCATTCTGTTCTTTTAAAAAATGTTTGTTTTTCCCCACTTCGAGCATGCAGCTGTACTCCAAAAGGCACTTCACACAATCTCAATTTCACTTCATGGCTCTCCATATTGCTGAGCTCATTCATGCCAAGATTATTCCCCACAGGATAATCTTAATTTCTACCGGAAATCAAAATAAATGAGTAATTCAAATGCCAGTACAATCTGTTTAATCATTGAACACCAATATTCATCAGTAAACAAACATGCGTAATTTATTTTTGATTAGATAAATCAACAAACTTTTTAGTAAAATAATGCATTACAGATGTTCAAGCGCTGAAACATCCATAAACCAAACTCACTCTGCAGCAAGGCAAATTAATGGAGGCTTTTGAGAACAAGGCTGATTAATTTAGAAAGTGCAGATATCAATTCAGCAGTAGGTGATTAAGTGGATCGGCCAATTCTTTCCCTGGCCCCACAACCCTCAATTTTCTCTCCTTTCATGCATCATAAAGGTACCAACTCAGAGAGATAGATGGTGTTCCACGAATGCCAGACAACTTCTGCTGTCTTACCTAAGTGGCCACTTATCATGGACAATCTTAACCAGCAAGTGCTGGCACACTATTCAATTACAGGAGCAGAGCAACCATGTCTGATCATGTCTACAGATGTACTTTCATGCAGTGGTTGGTAATTAGTGGTCAGAAGCAGAAAGGCTAGCTGATTTTATCCCCTCATTAGATCAACAGTAATACCCTCATCATCCCAGCTGACTCAGCATAGAATAGGGATCAAACCGGTACACCAGAAAGATGCATTTATAACAGAGCCATCAGGAGAGCTTAACACGTCAACCAAAGAGCCTCTGACTTCATGCTCATTAAAGTTCATTGACTATCTAAAACAACACAAATCACCTTGAAAATACTTTGAGCCAGAGAGCTTGCCCTTGCACAGTTAGGTTTTTTAATTTTTTGGGTGACAATTTGCTAAAAGTGCGAGCTGATAAAGGGAGGGAAACAGGACATCTGGGATCCAATTGAACAGGGCAAGCAATTGTGTATCTCAAGTAATCATTGAAGGATTGTAAAATTAACAGTGCAAGGACAGAGTAGGATTTGTAAATTAGAGTGGGTCAATTCAATGACAAATCTGGTACAGAAAGAGAAATAAAAAGAGTGGGGAAAAAAGATTGGATTGAGAGAGAAAAAGAGATAAAGGCAAAGTAAAAAAAAATACATCTTACATTTTTTAAATCTCCAACAATTAAAAGCTGATGGAATGAGACCCCGACACTTGCAATAGTTAATATTCAGTGCCAGAGAGGTTGATTGGCAGCAATTAATGCTTATCACATTGTTAAGAGTACAAGGACCAAAATGGACAAGATGCAACTTTCAGTGGTGAGTTTAATTCATATCTACCACACAAATACAGCAACTTCACGCCAGTCAATGCATTTCAATGGTGAGGCAGACAGCAAGATGTTGTTTTCGCGAAGCTAATGGCGGAGTAGCGCAACATGGACAGCAACCTTTGGATTTTTGAGTTTAACCACGTATCGGTCCCTCCCCTTAAGCTGCTATAGCACTTGCCCATAAATAACAGTGAGCGGCATCAGCCTCACCGCTGCTTTGACAGGATAATCTGAGCCACGTTTCACATGTGATGATACAGCAACAGAAATGGCCAACTCTGCACGGCTTACCAAACACTTCCACGATTGTATGTTAATCTGAATTTGTGCGTAAGCGCATGCATATCACATGTTCATGCTACTTTCTAAAAATACCACTTCCAAAAAAGGGGTACATACGATAATTTACAGAAAAAATTTTATCTCAGTCTTCAAGGCATGATTATACACCAAAACAAGTAGAGAACTCGAGGCTGAGTTTCTCAATATGTGGAGCAGTTTCCTTGATGGCACATCATCATGAATGTAACCAGAGCCATCTGGACATTATGTTCAAACAAGGGCATTCCTCAAAATATGTTGATGATGTAACTATTATCTGGGGTCCTGGTGGAATGTGTTTGAGACTACTGTGCTCCTGCTCAGATAGTAACCCATTGGGAGACCAACTTTAGCAGCTCCAGTTAAAAACAATGCTTACAGTAACATTCCATCACAATGGAAAACCAATTTACCTCCAGCACCTTTAGGAATCAACTCATCATTTCTGCGTGGGTGGGAAAGGGCTGCAGATACTGCTCCTTAATCTCATTCATATTTGGCATGCCTGGGATCCAGCAAATTTAACACAGTCCCACAGGCAGTGGAAATTCAGATTTCGAAGCAGATCGAAATCACTTGGAAAAGTTTGATGCAACTGTTCTCAGAACTATATTAAAATCTTTTTTTTTCTTCATTCTAGTATCAGCACAGAATATTCAGATAGGAATGCAGTCTCGAATCTGCATCACTCTCCAGTCCCTCTCTCCAAAATGTCAACTTACTTATATTTTACACGAGACTAATTTCTCTCTTATTTCTCTCCACCATTCTTCCTCAAAAGCACGGATCTAAGTGGGAGCATGGGCAGCAAAAAGGAAGAGGTGGATAAGGCCCAGGACAAAGCACGGACCTGAACGGGAGCACCGGCAGTGGAGGCAGTGGCAGCAGCACAAAGGGAGCTGAGCAACGATTTAAAAAAAAAACACGAGTGTGTCACAGGATAGCTGGTAACTGATGGGAAAAAAAATGGCGTGACCATTACCAAAGTTAGGGGTTAAGTAGCTGGTTAGTGATAAAGCAGGAGCTTGGAGATTAACTTAATGGTATATTAAATTAGTAACATTTAATACAATATTATATTAATAACTTGAAATAAATACATCATGGTCTTAAGTTTATGTAAAGTTAGTTAATAGTCGAATAAATAAAGTGTGGCAGGACAGCTCAGTACTGTGGAATGCATATCCTGTGCCATGTGAGAAATGCAGGACGCTTCTCATGTCCTGGATAACCATGTGTAGGAAGTGTTGTCGGCTGGAGGAGCTCGAGCTCTGGGTTTCGGAGCTTGAGCACCAGCTGGCGTCACTGTGGTGCATCCGCAAGGCTGAGAGCTTTGTGGATAGCACGTTTCAGGAGGTGGTCACCCAGCTGATGAGTGCGCAGGGAGAGACCGTCAGACTGAAAGGGAGGAACAGGTACATAGTGCAGGAGTCTCCCTAGTGCATCTCGCTCTCCAACCTGTATTCAGTTCTGAGTACTGGCGAGGGCGATGGTTCCTCTGGAGAGTATTCAATTGTTAGGGGAGCAGACAGGCGTTTCTGCGACCGCAGACATGACTACAGGATGGCATGTTGCCTCCTCGGTGACAGGGTTAAAGATATCACTGAGTGGCTGCAGAACACTCTGGGGGGAGAGGGTGAACAGCCAGAGGTCATGGTCCATATTGGTACTAACGACATAGAAAGAGAGGAGGTCCTGCAGGTAGATTTTAGGGAGCTAGGAACAAAATTAAAAAACAAGAGCTCCAAAGGTAGTCATCACTGGATTATTCCCAGTGCCACGAGTGAGTACAGACATAGGAAGATAGAGCAAATGAATGCGTGGCTGGAGAGATGGTGCAGGAGGGAAGGTTTCAGATTCCTGGGGCATTGGGACTGGTACAGGCCGGATGGGTTACAGCTCAACAGAGCCAGAACCAATATCCTCGTGGGGAGGTTTGCGAGTGGTGTTGGCGAGGGCTTAAACTAATTTGGCAGGGGATGGGCACAAGGATGTAACATTAGAAAGGGAAAATAAAGTGCTCAAAATATTTGGAGTCTCAAAAAGCACTAAAGTAATAAATAATAAGGTATTAGGATGGGGTCCAACTAAGAATACAGGGTGGTCTAAGATAGGTTTACAGTGTATGCATGTGAGCGCACAAAGCATCGTAAACAAGGTAAGTGAGCTGCAGGCACAAATAGCCACATAAGACTATGATGTGGCAATAACCGAGGCCTGGATCAAAATAGGGCAGGATTGGGTATTAAATATTTCTGGTTATAAGGTGTCCAGGAAAGATAGGAGGTGGTGTAGCAGTATTGGTTAAGGAGAATGTTACCGTGGTGGTGAGGGAGGATGTCCTGGAGGGGTCAATGACAGAATCTATATGGCTAGAGTTAAGAAATAAGAGAGATGCCATTAAACTACTGGATGTATTCTATTAACCACCAAATAGTGGGAAAGATATGGATGAGCAAATTTGCAGAGAAATGAGAGAGATGCATGAACTGTAGAGTAGTAATAATGGGGGACTTCAACTATCCTAAGAGAGACTGGATCGTAATAGTGTAAATGGCAGAGAAGGGGAAGAATTTCTGAAATATGTGCAGGAGACATTTCTTGATCAGTATGTTTCTGGCCAGACGAGGGAGGAGGCATTGCTGGATCTTGTTCTGGGGAATGAGGTAGGTCAAGTGGAGCAAGTGTCAGTAGGGGAGCATTTAGGGAACAATGATCATATAAGGTTTAGCTGTGGAAAAGGACAGGGAATAAAGCAGAGTAAAAAATTTTAACTGGGGGGGAAAGCCAATTTCAGTGGGATGAGAACGGATCTAGCCCGGGTAAACTGGAATCAAAGATTGGCAGGCAAAACTGCGGTGGGACAATGGGCTGCCTTTAAAGAGAAAATAGTTTGGGTACAGTCGCGGTACATTCCCACGAGGGGGAAAGGTAGGGCAACTAAAGTCAGAGCTTTCTGGATGATGAATTCTATCTCTATCTCTCTATGCTATAGATATGTGCATCTATATCTATATAATATAATATATATATCTATATAATATCTATATCTATATATTATATATATATATATATATATATATATATATATAAATAGATACAGCCTATATATATCTATATCTAGCGCATCTATATATATATATAGATGATATATAGATATGATATGTAGATATATAGATATAGATATAAGAAGAAAATAAAAGGGGCTGAGAGGGGGTATAGAATGGCAGCCAACATAAAAGGTAATCCAAAAGTCTTCCATAGACATATAAATTGTAAAAGGAAGGGTGGGGCTGATTGGGGTCTAAAAAGGAGACTTACACATGGAGGCAGAGGGAATAGCTGAGGTACTAAATGAATACTTTGCACCTGGCTTCACCAAGGAAGAGGATGCTGCCACAGACATAGCGAAGGAGGAGGTAGGATAAAAATTGATAAGGTGGGTGGGGGATTTGCCCCTTCTTTAAGGCTCATTACCAGCTATAATGGGGCAGTAAGGCCTTTCCACCCGGGAGCAGGCGGCAAGACTGACCCATCTGCAATTGCCCCGGCCTGTGTTTCCACCCCGCCCAGCGCACCGACCCCTTACCACCCTGGGAATGTGGCAGCTACCAGTCAGTGCCCCCGACAGCTTCACATAGCGGGGAAGTTGCCAGTGGCTGGGCCACATGCCATCCTTAAAGGGGAGGGCATACTGCCGTGGTCGCCATTTTATTTTAATGTCGGCCGACCCCGAGTCGGCCTGACAATGGTGGCCGCTAGCTCGGCCGAACCCCTCCAAAACCCTACCCTGGTGGCCCCGTGAGTCCAACGCCTGCCTCGCAGCATCCCTCCCCTTTAAGTGAAAGGGACCGAAATTGCCCTCCGCGGGAGAATTGCAAATGTTACACCATTGTTCAAAAAGGGAGTAAAGATAAACCCATCAATTACTGGCCAGTCAGTTTGACTTTGGTAGTGGGGAAGGCTTTTAGAAACAGTAATCAGGGACAAAATCAACACAGTCACTTGGATAGGGGTGCATTAATTAAAGACAGTATGGATTTGTTAAAGGCAAATCGTGTTTAACCAAAGATCAAGTTTTTTGATGAGGTAATAGAGAGGGTTGATGAGGGTAATGCAGTTGACATAGTATATATGGATTTCCAAAAGATGTTTGACAAAATGCCACATAACCAGAGTCTGACAAGAAGAAACAGAGCGTAAAAACATAAGAGTGCATCAGCAAATAGAGTCAGAGTAGGGCAAAATGGTAGAGACACAAAATTAAAGGATTCGGAACAAGATAGATGAATTGATGGCACAAATAGAAATAAATGGGTATGATCTGATAGCCATTACAAGGTGACCAAGACTGTGAATTGAATATTCAGGAGTACTTGACATTTTGGAAGGATAGGCAGAAAGGAGAGAGAGGTAGGGGAGCTCTGTTAATAAAGGATGAAATCAGTGCAGTAGTGAGAAATGATCTTGGCTCAGAAGATCAATATGTAGAATCAGCTTGGGTGGAGATAAGAAATAGCAAGGGAAATACGTCACAGGTGGGAATGGTCTACAGGCCCCCTAACAGTAGCTACACTGTAGGACAGAGTATAAATCAAGAAATAATCGGGGCTTGTAAGAAAGATACTGCAATAATCGTGGGTGACTTTAATCTTCATATAGATTGGACAAATCAAATTGGCAAAGGTAGTCTTGAGGATGAGTTCATAGAGTGTTTTAATATATTGTGGAATCAACCAAGGAATAAGTTACTTTAGATCTGGTAATATGTAATGAAACAGAATTAATTAATGATCACTTAGTAAAGGATCCTCTAGGGAAGAGTGAACATAACATTATAGAATTTTACATTTGGGTTGAGGGTGAAAAACTTGGGTCTGAAACTAGTGTCTTAAACCTAAATAAAGGCAATTACGAAAGTATAAGACAGAGTTGGCTAAAGTGTACTGGGAAAATAGATTAAAAGGCAAGATGGTAGAAAAGCAGTGGCAGACATTTAAGGAGATATTTCATGATTGTCAACAAAGATATATTCCAGTGAGAAAGAAAGATTCTACGAGAAGGATGAACGATCCATAGCTAATAAAGGAAGTTAAGGATGCTATCAAATTGAAAGAAAAGGCATACAATGTTGCAAATATTAGTGGTAGGTCAGAAGATGGGGAACATTTTATAAACCAGCAAAAGATGACTAAAAAAATACAGGGAGAAAATAGAGTAAACTAGCAAGAAATATAAAAATAGACAGTAAGAGCTTCTACAAGGATAGAAAAAGGAAGACATTAGCTAAAGTAAATGTTGGTCCCTCAGAGGATGAGACTGGGGAATTAATAATGCGAAACAAGGAAATGGCAGAGATTTTGAACCTGTCTTCACAGTAGATGACACTAAAAGCATTCCAATAATAGTAGAAAATCAGGGGGCTAAAGGAAGGGAGGAAATTAAAACAATCACCAGAGAAAAAGTACTTAGCAAACTAATGGGACTAAAGGCTGACAAGTCTCCAGGACCTGATGACCTGCATCCTAAGGTCTTAAAGAAAGTGACTGCAGAGATAGTGGATGCATTGGTTGTAATCTAACAATATTAATGACTTCGATGAAGGGACCAAGTGTATTGTAGCCACATTTGCTGACAATATAAAAGATAGGTGGGAAAGCAAATTGTGAGGAGGACAAAGAGTATGCAAAGGGATATAGACAGGTTAAGTGAGTGAGCAAAAATTTGTCAGATGGAGTATAATGTTGGAAAATGTGAGGTTATCCACTTTGGTAGGAAGAATAGAAAAGCAAAATATTATTTAAATGGAGATACACTACAGAATGCTGCAGTACAGAGGGATCTGGGTGTCCTCATACATGAAACACAAAAAGTTAGCATTCAGGTTCATCAAGTAATTCGGAAGGCAAATGGAATGTTGGCATTTATTGCAAGGGGGATGGAGTGGTGTTGGTGAGGACACACCTGGAGTACTGTGTACAGTTTTGGTCTCCTTATTGGAGGGATATTCTTGCATTGGATGCAGTTCAGAGAAGGTTCAATAGGTTGATTCTTGGGATGAAGGAGCTTTCTTATGAGGAAAGGTTGAGCAGGTTGGACCTATACTCTTTGGAGTTTAGAAGAATGAGGTGATCTTATTGAAACATATAAGCTTCTGAGGTGGCTTGACAGGGTAGATGCTGAGATGATGTTTCCCCTTGTGGGTGAATCTTCAACTAGGGGGCACCCATTTAAGATGGAGATAAGGAGGAATTTCTTCTGAGGGTTGTGAATCTTTGGAATTCTCTACCCCAGAGAGCTGTGAAGGCAGGGTCATTGAATATATTCAAGGCAGAGATAGACAGAATATTGATCTATTGAAGAGTCAAAGGTTATGGGGAACAGACAGGAAAGTTGAGTTGAGGCCAAGATCAGGTCAGCCATGATCTCATTGAATGACGGAACAGGCTCAAAGGGCTGAATAGCCTACTCCTGCTCCTATTTCTTGCATTCTTTTAGGCTTGCCAGCAAAATTGAAGCCCATGGAACAAAAGGGACAATGGCAGCCTGGATATGAAATTGGCTAAGTGACAGGATCAAAATAGTAGTGGTGAATGGTTATTTTTCGGACTGGAGGAAGGTATACAGTGGTGCTACCCAGGGATTGGTTCTAGGACCACTGCTTTTCGTGATATATATTGACTTTGACATGGATGTACAGAGCACAATTTCAAAATTTCATTTGACACTAAACTTGGAAGTGTAGTGAACAGAGAGGAGGAGAGTGAGACTTCAGGAAGACAGATGGACTAGTGAAATGGGCAGACACGTGGCAGATGAAATTTAACAGAGAAAAGTGATGCATTTTGGTAGAAAGAATCAGGAGAGGACATAAAAATGAAATGGTACAAGATCAACTTGTATTTATATAGAGCCTTTAAAATAGTGAAACATCCCAAGGCAATTCATTAGGAGACAAAAGATTTGACACCGAACCACAAGGAGAAATTCGGACTGGTGACCAAAAGCTTGGTCAAAGAGGTAGGCTTTAAGGAGTGTCTTGGAGGAAAGAGAGGTGCAGAGGTGAAGAGGTTTAGACAGGGAATTCCAGAGCTTCAGGCCTAGGCAACAGAATACACGACCAAAAAAGTTTGAGCAATTATAATCAGGGATGCTCAAGAGGGCAAAATTAGAGGAACGCAGAAATCTTGGTGGGGAGTGTGGGGCGGGGGGGGGGATTGTGCGACTGGCGGAGATTACAGAGATAGGGTGGTGCGAGACCATGGAGGGATTTGAAAATAAGGATAAGAATTTCAAAATTGAGTCCCTCCACAAAAATGCAGCTTTTAACATTGTGATTGAATTTCACCATACCCGAATCACCTCGTAATCCTTTCGGCTGGCGACCCAAGCTGCAGAGGCAAAAGCAGCTGAAGGAGCAGCAGTGGAGCCACTGTCGGGCACATGGCGCGGGTAATGGCAGCGGCCACTCTGTCTTCTCCCACGGCCCTTCGAGGCTAAAATGCAGCAGGGCCCCCAGCGAGTCTCAATCCCTCCCCTCATCACACCTCAGATCTCCCACCACTTCTCCTGAATGTGCTGCTCAGTGCCAAGCTTACGGCTCACATCCCACCATTGGCAACGAGGCTCAGAGCTTGGTTTCCAGTCATCTCGGACCTTCTTGCCACTGGACCAAGACCGTGCTTAGTTAAGCCAGTGTGGTAAGCCAGTGTGCAACGGCTACACAATGTTAAAAGAACTCAAGCACGGGCATCTTCCACCCTTTAAATGAAGTTCGGGACCTAGAACGTCAGGACCCTCAAGGACAACCCCAACAGCGACTGACCAGAATGCCACACCGACATCATTGCCCAGGAACTTAGACGCTTCGATGTCGACATCGCCGCCCTAAGCTAGACCTGACGGACAGGGGAAAGCCAGCTCAAAGAACAAGGTGGAGGTTACACCTTCTTCTGGAAAGACAAACCAGAGGAAGAACGTCGCCTCCATAGAGTTGGTTTCGTCATCAAGAACGAGCTGGTCAACCGCCTCAGAGATTCCCTCTGCGGGATTAGCGAACGCCTTATGACTCTCCAGCTCACCCTATGCCTGAACCAGTGCGCCATAGTCATCAGTGCATACGCCCCAACACTCAACGCAACAGATGAAGCCAAAGAGGCATTCGACTCCAGCCTCGCATAATCCCGGAGGAAAAACTGATCCTCCTCGGCGACTTCAACGCCAGAGTCGGTAAGGACACGGACCTCTGGGGAAGTGTGATCGGCAGAGAGGGAGTAGGGAAAACCAACTCCAGTGGTAACCTGCTCCTGACAAAATGCCTAGAACACGACCTTGTCATCATTAGCACCTTGTTCCACCAGAGGGACAAGTACAAGGAATCGTGGCAACACTGGTACCTGCTCGACTATGTCATCATTCAAGCGAGGGATCGCAAGGAGTTGCACATTACCCATGCCATGACAGGAGCCGATGACTGGATTAGGTGGTCGTCCGTCCAGCAGTCAGTCATCAACATTAATATAGCCCCAAAGCGACGAGGACAACAAAAGCAATGCCGCAGAAAAATTAATGCCGAGGCAAAGACCCAGGTAAGAGAGCCCTATACAGCCAGTGCCTCACTGCCAACCTTCCAACCCTCGATGCTCCAAGACGCAGAGTGCCCGCAGCGCTTGATCTGCCCTCCAAGGCCACCGTAACCAATGTTATGGTGGACTGGTCACTCAACCAGGAAACACCAAGAATGGTTTGATGAAAATGACCAGGAGATCCAGGAGCTAATAAATCACAGGGCATTTCTGAACTTAAAGCAACAACCCAACTTGGGAGCAGCAAAGCAGCTCAACAGACGGCTGAAGGTCAAGGTCCAACAAAAAAAAACGCGACCTAAAGAATAGATTGTGGATGGAGAAAGTACAGGAGATCCAGCAGCTGGCCGACAGGCATGACGTGCGAGGATTCTTCCTTGCAGTCAAGTCCACCTACGGCCCAAGCACCCAAGGCCCCACCTCACTGCTGACCAAGAACGGGGAGACACTCATGAAATCCAAGGCAGTCAGGGCCCACTAGAAGGAGCACTTTGAAGATCTCCTTAAATCGAGATTCTGCCTTTGACACGAGTGCCCTCAACTCCATCCCGTAGCATGCTACCCACCACTACCTCAGCAAAATCCCAGCCTGCATGAGGTAGAAAAGGGTCATCCATCAGCTCAAGAACAAGGCATCAGGAGTGGATGGAATCCTCACTGAGGCACTAAAGTATAAGAACATAAGAAATAAGAACAGGAGTAGGCCATACGGCCCTTCGAGTTTGCTCCGCCATTCAATAAGATCATGGCTGATCTGATCAAGGACTCAGCTCCACTTCCCTGCCCGTTCCCCATAATCTCATCGTTTAAGAAACTGTCTATTTCGGTCTTAAATTTATTCTATGTCCCAGCTTTCACAGCTCTCTGAGGCAGCAAATTCCACAGATTTACAACCCTCAGAAGAAATTTCTCCTCATCTCTGTTTTAAATGGGCGGCTCCTTATTCTAAGATTATGCCCTCTAGTTCTAGTCTCCCCCATCAGTGGAAACATCCTCTCTGCATCCACCTTGTCAAGCCCCCTCATAATGTTATACGTTTCAATAAGATCACCTCTTATTCTTTTGAATTCCAATGAGTAGAGGCCCAACCGACTCAACCTTTCCTCATAAGTCAACCCCCTCATCCCTGGAATCAACCTAGTGAACCTTTTCTGAACTGTCTCCAAAGCAAGTATATCCTTTTGTAAATATGGAAACCAAAACTGCATGCAGTATTCCAGGTGTGACTTCACCAATACCTTGTATAGCTTAGCAAGACTTCCCTGCTTTTATACTCCATCCCCTTTGCAATACAGGCCAAGATACCATTGGCCTTCCTGATCACTTGCTGTACCTGCATACTATCCTTTTGTGTTTCATGCACAAGTACCCCCAGGTCCCGCTGTACTGCAGCACTTTGCAATCTTTCTCCATTTAAATAATGACTTGCTCTTTGATTTTTTTCTGCCAAAGTGCATAACCTCACACTTTCCAACATTATACTTCATCTGCCAAAGTTTTGCCCACTCACTTAGCCTGTCCAGAAGCTTTTGCAGATTTTGTATGTCCTCCTCACACATTGATTTTCCTCCCATCTTTGTATCATCAGCAAACTTGGCTACATTACACTCAGTCCCTTCTTCCAAGTCGTCAGTATAGATTGTAAATAGTTGAGGTCCCAGCACTGATCCCTGCGGCACCCCACTAGTTACTGGTTGCCAACCAGAGAATGAACCATTTATTCCGACTCTCTGTTTTCTGTTAGTTAGCCAATCCTCTATCCATACTAATATATTACCCCCAACCCCGTGAACTTTTATCTTGTGCAGTAATCTTTTATGTTGTGCAGGCATCTTATCAAATGTCTTCTGGAAGTCCAAATACACCACATCCACTGGTTCCCCTTTATCCACCCTGTTCGTTACATCTTCAAAGAACTCCAGCAAATTTGTCAAACATGACTTCTGTTATGTATGAATAAAGAATCTGACTAGATACTGTGAGCTCAAAGTGTGACCTTAGTCTTTTATTGCAGGTCAACATAAAAGATTGCTGCACAAGATAAAAGTTCACGGAGTTGCGGGTAATATATTAGTATGGATAGAGGATTGGCTAACTACCAGAAAACAGAGTCGGGATAAATGGTTCATTCGCAGTGCCTCTCCAGCCTGCGAGGCCTCCTCAAGTACAGGTACTCCCAAGGGATTGTGGGATCCCTTGGGACTCCAGGGAATGAGCCCTCTGGTGGTTACACAAGGTATTTACAAGTTTACATACCCCCCCATCCCTCTCAAAAGTCAATAGTGTACCTATTTACAAGGTGAGTCGATCTGGGGCCGTTCTTTCCCTGGTTGATCGTCTCAATGCAAATGCTGGTTTTGGTGAGTTGTTTTGTTGGGCCCTCGCTGGGCTGCTGTGCAGCTGGCCTTGTTGGGCTGCCTGGTATGGTGACTGCTGTGCTGCTGCAGGTGATGGGTTCTGCTTCGTGGTCAACTGCTGTGTCAGTTGCCACTGGTGTTTGTGTTGGGGGGGGGGGGGGCAGTCACAAAAGGTAGGCTCTAATATGGGTTGCTCTGAATAGTTCGTGAATCTGAGTTTGGTTTGTTCCAAGCGTTTCTTGTAGACGAGTCCATTTGAAAGTTTGACCCGAAACACCCTACGCCTTTGGCCACAACAATGCCGGGAAACCACTTGGGACCTTGTCCACAGTTCAACACAAATACAGGATCATTCATTTCAATTTCGGATGACACATTTGCGCCATATGTACTTTGTTGAAGCCGCCTGCTCTCCACCTGTTCATGGGTGGGCTAACGAGAGCCTTGTCTTAAGTGTCCTTTTCATGAGCAGTTCAGGGGGTGGGATCCCAGTGAGCGAGTGGGGTCTCGTGTGGTAACTAAGCAGGACTCAGGATAGGCGAGTCTGCAGTGAGCCTTCAGTTATTCTCTTCAAGCTCTGCTTGATTGTTTGCACTGCTCTTTCTGCCTGACCATTAGATGCTGGTTTGAATGGGGCAGATGTTACATGTTTAATCCCATTGCGGGTCATGAATACTTTGAACTCGACACTGGTAAAACACGGCTGGTTGTTGCTCACAAGGACATCAGGCAGGCCGTGCGTGGCAAACATGGCCCGCAGGCTTTCAGTGGTGCTCGCCGACATTATCTCACATTCAATCCACCTGGAGCACGCATCTACAACCACTAGGAACATTTTACCCAAGAACGGGCCTGCATAGTCGACATGGACCCTAGACCACAGTTTGGAGCCAAGACCATAAACTGAGTGGTGCCTCCCTGGGTGCATTGCTAACTGTGAACATGTGTTACATTTGTGCACGCAGAACTCCAAGTCCGCATCGATACCAGGCCACCACACGTGTGATCTGGTTATCGCTTTCATCATTACAATGCCTGGGTGAGTACTGTGGAGATCACTGCCCTTTTTGGGTACCACTACCCGATTACCCCACAGAAGGCAGTCTGCCTGTATAGACATTTCATCTGTGCGCCGCTGATGCGGCTTTTTCTCTTCCTGCATTTTTAATGGGACACTGGACCAGCTCCCGTGGAGCACACAGTTTTTTTTTATTTTTTTTTTACTAGGGACAGTAGGGGGTCCTGGCTCGTCCAGATTCTAATCTGTCGGGCGGTAACGGGTGATTGCTCACTCTCAAATGCTTCCATTACCATAACTAAATCTGCGGCTGTGCCATTTCCACCCGTGGTGGGCAATGGCAGCCTACTGAGAACATCGGCACAGTTTTCTGTGCCTGGCCTGCGGCAGATGGCATAGTTGTATGCGGACAACGTGAGCGCCCATCTCTGGATGCAGGCCGATGCATTCGTATTTATCTCCTTACTTTCAGAAAACAGGGATATTAGTGGCTCATGGTCAGTTTTCAATTCAAATTTGAGCCCAAACAGATATTGATGCATTTTCTTTACCACATAAATGCACGCTAATGCTTTTTTTTCCAATCATGCTGTAGGCCTGCTCAACCTTAGACAGACTTCTGGATGCATAAGCAACCGGTTGCAATTTCCCAGATTCATTAGCTTGTTGTTGCAATACACACCCGACACTGTATGACGACGCATCACATGCTAGTACCAAACGCTTACATGGATCATACAACACAAGCAATTTGTTTGAGCATAACAGTTTTCTAGCTTTTACAAAGACATTTTCGTGGCTTCTACCATTTTCATACCCATTCGTCTCCTTTACACAGTAAGGCGTGCAGTGGTTCTAACAGTGTGCTGAGACTCGGTAATAAGTTACCAAAGTAGTTCAGAAGTCCTAGAAACGACCGCAGCTCCGTCACGTTCTGTGGCCTCGGTGCGTTCTCGATTGCCTCCGTCTTCGAATCGGTGGGCCTGATGCCGCCCGCCTCGATCCTTCTCCCCAGGAACTCCACTTCAGGCGCCAGGAAAACGCACTAAGCGTTTTAACCTGAGCTCCATGTAGTTGAGCTGGCTAAGAACCTCTTCCAGGTTCTGCAGATGCTCGACTGTGTCCTGACCTGTAACCAAGATGTTGTCCTGGAAGACCACGGTGCGCGGGACCGACTTCAGTAAGCTTTCCATGTTTCTCTGGAATATCGCCGTGACTGATTGAATCCCTAACGGGCATCTGTTGTAAATTAAAAGACCTTTGTGCGTGTTGATGCAGGTGAGGCCCTTCCATGATTCTTCCAGCTCCTGCGTCATGTAGGCTGAGGTCAAGTCCAGCTTTGTGAATGTCTTTCCTCCCGCCAGCATTGCAAAAAGATAGTCTGCCTTTGGTACTGGGTATTGATCCTGCAGGAGAAACGATTGATAGTTACTTTGTAATCATCACAGATTCTCATGATGCCATCTCCCTTGAGGAATGGAACAAATGGACTGGCCCACTCGTTGAATTCAATCGGCGAAATGATGCTCTCGTATTGCAGCCGGTCCAGCGTGATCTCCACCCTCTCTCCCATCATGTATGGTACTACTCTCGCCTTGTGATGAATGGGTCGTGCCCCCAGAATTAGGTGGATCTGCACTTGGCTCCTTGGAACTTCCTAATGCCTGGTTCGAACAACGAGGGGAATTTGTTTAAGACCTGGGCACACGAAGTGTCATCGACGGACGAAAGCGCTCAGACGTCATCCCAGTTCCAGTGTATCTTCCCCAGCTAGCTCCTGTGAGCAGCGTGGGGCCATCGCTTGATACCATCCAGAGGAGGAGACCTTTATGGTAGCACTGCCGATTACAGGAATCAGTTCCTTTGTGTAAGTTCTCAGTTTAGTGCGAATGGGAGTCAGGACTGGCCTAGAGGCCTTGCTGCACCATAATTTATCGAAAGTCTTTTTGCTCATTGTGCCCGTGTCCAGCTCCATGACACCGGGAGTCCATTTAATTCAACCTTCGGCATTATCGGGGGATACTTTGTGCAAATGTGTGCACCCCATATACCTCTGGCTCCTTGGTCTGAGGCTCTGGTTCATCCTGATCCGCCATGGATCTGTCCTCCTCTGCAACATGGTGGTTTGCAGGATTAGTAGCTCGCCTGCACATACATTGGAGATGTCCCATTGTTCCAAAGCCCTTGCAAATGTATCCTTTGAAGCAGCATGAATGGAAACGATAATCACCCCCGCAACGCCAACAAGGTGTTAATGGCCTTGCATTCATCACCCTTGATGGTGGACTCTGGGACATCTGCGGACGTGCAGCTGCAGGCATGTGAGGCCTGCCCTGTACGTTGCGATTCGAAAACAACATTACTTTGTTCACAGTACTTGTAGCAGCACTCGTGTGCTGAGAGATTTGCTTGGTATTGTCACTGGTGGCAATGAATGCCTGGGCTATTGCTATGGTTTCCTCAAGGTTGGGGTCTCTACAGTCAAAAGTTTGCTAAGTATCACTTCATGGCCAATGCCAAGTACAAAGAAGTCCCTGAGCATGTGCTCCAAATGTCCTTCAAATTCGCAATGTCCTGCAAGGCGTCTTAGCTCAACGACATAGCTCGCCACTTCCTGGCCTTCAGACCTTTTGTACGTGTAGAACCAGTACTTCACCATCAGAACGCTTTCCTTCGGGTTCAGATGCTCCCGGACCAGTGTGCACAAATCATCGTACGATTTTTCTGTGGGTTTCACTGGAGCAAGCAGATTTTTCATGAAGCCATACGTTGGTTCCCCACAAACTGTGAGGAGAATTGTCCTCCGTTTGGCAGCGTTCAGTTCTACTTCCAGCTCGTTGGTCACGAAATATTGGTTGAGTCGCTCCACGAAGTTTTCCCAATCATCTCTCCCCTGAAAATTTCTCTAGGATGCCCACTGTTCTCTGCATCGTTGAGTTCGTCATCTGTATCTCATCGCCAGATGTTATGTATGAATAAAGAGTCTGACCAGATACTGTGAGCTCAAAGTAAAGTGTGACCTTAGTCTTTTATTGCAAGTCTCCAGAATGCCTCTCCAGCCTGTGAGGCCTCCTTAAGTACAGGTGCTCCCAAGTGATTGTGGGATCCCTTGGGACTCCAGGGGATGAGCCCTCAGCTGGTTACACAAGATATTTACAGGTTTACATATATAACAACTTCCTCTTCATAAATCCATGCTGACTCTGCCTGACTGAATTTTGCTTTTCCAAATGTCCTGCTACTGCTTCTTTAATAATGGACTCCAACATTTTCCCAACCACAGATGTTCGGCTAACTGGTCCATAATTTCCTGCTTTTTGTCTGCCTCCTTTTTTTAAAATGGGGCGTTACATTTGCAATTTTCCAATCTACTGGGACTTCCCCAGAATCTAGGGAATTTTGGTAAATTACAACCAATCCATCCATAATCCCTGCCGCTACTTAAGACCCTAGAATGCAAGCCATCAGGCCCAGGAGATTTATCTGCCATTAGTCCCATTTTTTTATTGGAGTACCACCTCCTTAGTGATTGTGATAGTGGCAGAGACAACTATTGGCTCGAATGCATGACCTCATCTCTCTCTGGAAGGAGTGCATGCCTGGAAATCTCAGATGCCGTAATCATGACCAGCTTTTAAAAAAAGGGGACAAGTCCGACTGCAGCAACTACAGAGGAATCTCCCTGTTGTCGGTCACTGGGAAAGTCACCGCTAGACTCCTCCTCAACCGTTTTCTCCCTGTGGTTGAAGAGCTCCTCCCGGAGTCACCGTGCGGATTCCGTTCACTACAGGGTACAATGGACATGATCTTCACGGCATGACAACTACGAGAGAAATGCAGGGAACCCTTGTACATGGTCTTCTTTGAGCTCACAAAGGCCTTTGATACCATTAACTGTGAGGGATTATGGAGCGTCCTCCTCCGTTTCGGCTACCCCAAAAAGTTAGTCACCATCTTCCATCTGCTCCACGATGACATGCAAGCCGTGATCCTGACCAACAGATCCACCATGGACCCAATCCACATCCGACAGGGTCAAACAGGGCTGCATCATTGCACCAACTCTCTTCTCGATCTTCTTCGCTGCAAATCTTCATCTCACTTTCAACAATCTCCCCGCTGGAGTGGAACTAAACTATAGAACCAGTGGGAACCTGTTCAACCTTCGTCGTCTTCAGGCTAGATCCAAGGCTGTCCCATCCTCTGTCGTCGAACTACAGTATGTGGACAAAGCTTGCGTCTGCACACAGAGGCTGAACTCCAAGCCATCGTCAATATCTTCACCGAGGCGTACAAAAGCACGGGCCTTACACTAAACATCCGTAAGGCAAAGATCTTCCATCAACCTGACCCCGCCATACAGCACTGCCCTCCATTCATCAAAATCCATGGCGCGGCCTTGGACAACGTGGACCACTTTCCACACCTCGGGAGCCTACTATCAGCATTGACGATGAGGTCCAACACCATCTCCAGTGCACCAGCGCAGCCTTCGGTCGCCTGAGGAAGAGTGTGTTATCGGATCAGGCCTTCAAATCTGGCATCAAGCTTATGGTCTAGTGATACCCGCCCTCCTGTATGGCTCAGAGACATGGACCATATACAGTAGGCACCCCAAATCGCTGGAGAAATACCACCGATGTCTCCGCAAGATCCTGCAAAGCCCCTGGAAGGATAGATGCACCAACGTCGGTGTTCTCAATCAGACCAACATCTCCAGCATCAAAGCACTGGCCACACGCAACCAGCTCCGTTGGGTGGGCCACATATGTCGGGCATGCCCGACATAAGACTCCCAAAGCAAGCGCTCTACTCAGAACTCCTACACGGCAAGCGAGCCACAGGTGGGTAGAGGAAATGTTTCAAGGACACCCTCAAAGCCTCCTTGATTAAGTGCAACATCCCCACCGACACCTGGGAGTCCCTGGCCAAAGATTGCCCTAAGTGGAGGAAGAGAATCTGGGAGGGCGCTGAGCTCCGAGTCTCGTCGCCAAGAGCATGCAGGAAACAAGCGCGGACAGCCGGAGTGTTTGGCAAACCAGACTCCCCAACCATCCTTTTCCTCAATGTCTGTCCGTCCCAATAACTCCCACATTGGACTGTTTAGTCACCTGAGTACTCACTTTTAGAGTGGAAGCAAGTCTTCCTCGATTTCGCAGGACTGCCTATGAATTACCCAAACTTTTAAACTGCATCAGACTTCAATCAGGTGAGAAACACACGCCAGAGATTCGATAAACCCGTAGCTGATTTAAAACAACCTTTCGGTTCAGTGATGGCTGTCATGTATTCAACTATCATTGTAACCCATGTATAAGCTGACCTAAGTTGTACACCTCGAGAACATTGACCACAGGGGGCGAACTTGTGGGAGACACTCCTAACCTGGACTTTCAGGTATAAAAGGGGAAGCTCCACCCACCTTCATCACTTGAGGTCTCGGTAATAAAGGTAACTGGTCACAGAGTGATCTTCTCTCAAGTATGGGCCTCTTGTGCATTTATAACTGTATAATAAGGACATAGCAATGGCTGTTCAAATAAGGATGGGCTGAAAGACCTTTAGAGTTGTTCCCATTTGCCGAGAAGGAAGGTTCAGAGAATCAGCCCTATTTTTCTGATACCTCTCCATGGAGAAAACTTACTCCAGCTCTGCCCTCGATTTCTAAAAAAGACAGATCGCACCGAAGCTTAGTGACTGCATTGCCTTTGACAAAAATTAAAAAATTACCGCAATGATCGACTTTACTAAAAGCTTCCCCAGTCTTCAAAATAATCGCACAATGATGTAGGAAAGCCAAGATCTGAATTAGGTAACTTGGCAGTAAAAAGACTTACAGGAGTGGGGTCAACAGTTAAACAGTATCGCTTACTAACGCAGTCGATTTTTAAAGGGCAAATTCTTCTGTGGCAATTGCTCAAGGCATTTTTGACTTTCAGCCACTCCAATCATAGAATTTGTCTCTGTGTTTACAGCACAGAAACAGGCCATTTGGCCAAACTGGTCTATAACAGTGTTTATGCTTCATAAGAACCTTCTGCCACTCTATTTCATCTCCATCCTGCTCAATCAATAACTCATCATTTTAACAGCCTTGAAGATAAGTTTTATGATGTTAGAAATGTGTGCTCCCTGGCTACAAAGAAATGTGCAATTTTAATAATTAGATTAATTTCAACATCGACCTGACAGTGTAGTGTGTATGGTACTGCACTAGCAATCCAGAGGTGGGAAGTTCAAATCCCATGCTACGAGACTCAAAATCCACCCTGCCCACCAGCACACTGAGCTACAGTATGCACCATCTACAGAATACACTGCAGCAACTCGCCTAACGAACTGAAACAGCACCTCCATCATCAAGAGGTCAAAACCCTGAAATCCCCCATCGGATACCAGTGTGGGAGTGTCATCACAGGAAGTGCAGTAGTTCAAAGTGCCAGCTAACCCCTATCTTCTCGCGGGAACCTTAGATGGCCAATAAATGCAGTCTTGCCAGCAATGGCCATGTCAGAGAACTTTAAAAATAAACAAATGCAATGTCCTGCTCCCGCATAAGTTTTCACAGAGGTCAGGTATTGGATCATCTCATTTATGGCGGGGTGGGGAGTGGGGTGTAGAGGAGAAAAGAAGTAACTGAAGCAAATGGAAGGGGTGGGAAAAACCAACCCCCACTGTGTCTTTTTTTCCTCTCCCCATTTGAAATAACCCCTTATGGGAAGAGCAAAGATCATTCATGAGTCGTAATTGAAGAAGCTAAATATTGGACTGCAACCGATGAGTTTGTCAGTGTAGGATAGCAAAATATGATTCAATCGGCTCCAAACCATCCCGATACCATCGAACTGTTGAGGTGAAGGGAGAAGATCCAGAAAGATTTCCCTATATCCTCTCTGCTGCTCACTTTCCCAGGCCCTCTTGACCCAGGAGCAGTCGGTGGCCAAAAGTCAAATTGGACCCCAAAATACATGCAAATTCAGAGAAAAGAAAACAGCATCTATTAAAAAGAAGACGGTTACTCAACAGTCAAGCTACATGACAATCCACAATTATTTGCACAGTTGGCAGACACCACTTTTATGTGGCTCACCATCAGACTTTAACTTAACACAGAGACAACCCGAGTTATTTTTTATTAAAACTCTCTGGTGTGGCTGGTGTGATAATAGAAATTGTTGCCGATTGCACACAGGGAAACAACGATGCTTTAGTGTGAACCCCCCCAAGTGAGCCTTTAATTGACCACCTCAATCATCAGGGGCTGACTAGCAGTGTGGTGACTATTGGTTTCCTGCTGGTCCTTGCTGTATACATAACTAGGAGCGAAGCACTGACATTTGCGATGGTATGAAGAATATAATCTATGAAGTGATAATATCTAGTAACAATCCAAGTTCCCTTAAAAAAAAAAATCTAAATGTGCAGAGTCTTGTTTCTTTTGCTGCTGAAAATCAGGTCCAGAGATGCACGTCATATTCAAGTTGTCAGCACTGCACGTGCAGCAAACAATCTGTCGCACATCATCTCCAGAACCATTGAATGGGAAGAAAGTTCTCAAATTCTGGGGGCTTTTACTCAAATTTGGGAAAACATAAGAAATAGGAGCAGGTGTAGGTCATTTGACCCCTCGAGCCTGCCCTGCCATTCAATATCATGGCTGATCTGATCTTGGTCTCAGCTCCACTTCCCTGCCCGCTCTCCATAACCTTTTATTCCCTTATCATTCAAAAATCTGTATCTCCATCTTAAATATATTCAGTGACCCACCCTCCACAGCTCTCTGGGGTAGAGAATTCCACAGATTCCCGACACTCAGAAGACATTCCTCCTTATCTCCGGTTTAAAAGGGTAACCCCTAATTCTGAAACTATATCCCCTAGTTCTAGATTCCCCAATGAGGGGAAACATCCTCTCTGCATCTACCCTGTCAGGCCCCCTCATAAACTTATACGTTTCAATAAGATCACACCTCATTCTTCTAAACTCCAATGTGTATAGGCCCAACTTGCTCACCCTTTCTTCATAAGACAACCCCTTCATCTCAGGAATCAACCTAGTGAACCTTCTCTGAACTGCCTCCAAAGCAAGTATATCCTTCCTTAAATGAGACCAAAACTGTACGCAGTACTCTAGGTATGGTCTCACCAATATCCTGTACAGTTTTAGCAGGACATCCCCACTTTTATACCCCAACCCCCTTGCAATAAAGGCCAACATTCCATTTGCCTTCCTAATTACTTGCTGTACCTGCATACTAACTCTGTGACTCATGTACAAGGACCCCCACGTCCCTCTGTGCCACAGCATTTTGAAATCTCTCCATTTAAATAATAATTTGCTTTTTTTATTTTTCCTACCAAAGTGGATAACCTCACATTTTCCCACATGATGATTCATCTTTTCCCACTCACAGCCTATTTATATCCCTTGGCAGATTTTTGGTGCCCTCCTCACAACTTGCTTTCCCCACCTAGGAATGTCATTCCTTTTCATTGATTCATCATCCAAAAAAAAAACCTGTGAATAAAACACAATTGAAGAATGAGCTTGACATTCTGCCCAGAGCCACGGTCTGCACGACTGGCAAAGATGAGCAGCTGAAATTCTACTGATCCAAAGCCAGTAACCCCAAGATTCTGAAACTTCGGTCCATTTCCTTTCTACCTTCTCGCTTTGTCCCCGACCACTGCCAGCAGCACCCACTGATAGCCCACTGTTGAAAAACTAGCAACTGCTGGCCGACAGCTCCTAAAAAAAACTGTCAAAGCACAAAAATAAAGTTGACACAGCCAGAGGACGGGCCTTATGATGCGTGAAGAAAAAGATTGATACTGCAGACGGTCATGGGTTTGTCATATGCCTAACCTGTGGGTATATCCAATTTATTGTTAATGTTGGAGAAAAGCCTGAAGAACAACAAACATGTTTTTTAGTGATTTCTAAATTCACCAAGGGAAGGAAATCTGAGCCACGCGATTTCTTTTCTAGCTGGCTCTGGGGCATTTCTCCCTCCAGTTTGATTTTTTTTTGACACTATTGGTGCACTTTCCAGCATTTGGAGAGCATTGTTGTCTGCCTTTCAAGAAAAAAAATAATTAATCTCAGAAGAGTTACAGATAATTCAAGTAAAAATAAAAACATCTGTTGGAGACTTCAATAGAACCTTACACGGTCCACTTCATTTCACTGGCCGGATACATCCTGTTAATTTGGAAACTGGAACCATTCACAACACGCACCTACAAAAATCGCAACCTTCAGAGCTTTCTACAGTCACAAGCCAAAGCTGGCTCACGACTGAATTTGTTCCTATCCTAAATCTCATGGCAGCCCAAAGACCAGTGAGGGATTACCAGCTTTACAAATTTTAGGAGTGCACTAGATATTGTCAAGTTCAACGTCATCCTTGTCACCCAGGAGTGGACCAGGCATCCCTTGTGATTTACATTCACTGCCCAATATCTAATCATCCAATAGCCTAATTCATAGGTTGTAACCTTGCGCTACATGAACTGTGTACTGTAATCTCCCATCTATGGCTCCAGTCTCCCACAAGGCAAACTGATGCCCGCTATTAAAACAAGCCAATTTGTTTTGCATAACGAGTGAACAGAGCAACATTGGACTGTGGTCCTATTGGTCTTCAGTCTCACCCTTCAACTGAACTGAGCGGTTCCGACAAGCTCTAGTACCACCGTCCAGAGACCGACGACCAGAGTACAATTTTTCAGGGAAGCACTGACAGGAGTTGAAAGGCTGACTATTGATTTGCAGGTATACAGTACAGAGGGCAAATGCAGAAAGATTTTTAAAAAGCACTGGAAAAGTAAGGGTGCCCAATGCTCTGATCTGTACTTCTGTTGACTGACTCTGTGCTTGGAGCATTGCCTTCAAGGATTTACTCAAGATATCATAACATTCTATTATGTTTTGTGTGCACCTGAACTACTGGGAGTCAGAATAGGGCAAGAGACTTCTCTTTTCTTCCTTAAAGATCCTTCCATAAAACCCATCTCGAACCAAGCTTTTGTTCGGCCATCCCTCCCAATATCTCCCCAGGCTCAGGGTCCATTTTATGATTACACCTATCAGGTGCTCTGGGACTTTTCTCTAAGTTAAAGACTCTATATAAATGCCAGTTATGATCATTCAATGATTCTAGGAGTGTTGCTATTTTCACAGGGTCCCTACATGGCCATGTATTAAGGTTGGATCAAGATCGAAGTGGTGGGAGTAGTGTGATGTTGACAGAGAGAGCTGTAAACTGGTGCTTTTATAACTTACCTTAATATTGGAATGTGGTGTGGAATTTGACATTACACTTAATATTTTAAAAAGTCCATTTCAAAATACTGCTCATGGAATTTTATAAATGGGGAATCCATTGATTTTCATTTCTTCCTAACCTACCTTTTAAATTTAAACTTGAAAATTTCACCTTCATAGAAATCAATCCAAAGACACAAATGTTTACAACTAAAAAATCCAGTGCATCTTAAACTAAAAATCCACAGAACTGGATCAAGGCCAAGCATAAATTCAAAGCAGGATTAGAAGAATTTTGAAATATGAAAAACACAGAAAACGCTGCACATATACAGATCAGTCAACATCCGAAATAAAGAACCACGCGTCCATGTTCTTATAGGTTCTACCAATTGCATTTTCTCTCGACAACAAGCGGCCAAGCCCGCCGCACTTTCCGTTCATGTCTCAGAATTGCAGCATTTACTTTTCTTTTTCCTCTTTTAAAAAAAAATCTTAGATGAGTGACTTATCAAAAAGGATCAGCCAGAAAAATAATTTTAAAAGGCACACTACCAATACTGATGCCAAGATTACAGATGACACCAATGCCAAAAAAAACCTCACTTGTTCTGCCAAACATGCTGCGACCTTAAATTCAGTATCCAAAACAAAAAAGACATCGCCATCTTGAGGTGGAAAACATTGAAGTACCCGGTCTGTATTCAGAATTAAATTAGATGCTTTTTTCCAACTCCTCCATGTGGATTATAATTCGTGGTCATTCATAACATTTCACCTCTTCAACAGGCGGTAGGAAATAGAAGCAACCCTCGCACTTCCCCCCCCCCCCCCACCCCCCCATGGCTCCTGCAGTGCACTGGCAAGGGCGTGGAGAATAACAGCCATGATCTTATTAAGCAGGCTCGAGGGGCCAAATGGCCTACTCCCTGCTCCTATTTCTTATGTTTATGTTTCTTATGTAACTGAGGCGGTTAGTGGGATGTGATCTTTTTAAACACCAGCTCAAATTGTCTGCAAGAATTGCGATCCCTAGTTACTGGGAAGGCTGTTGATAAGACTACAATCCACTTAAATGATGGAGCCAGGAACAAACTACTGAGTGTTGTTCAATAGGAGGGAAACAAATCAATTTGATTTAACAAGGCAGCCAATTGTGAAAATATGCATTAAAACAAGCAGCTTGTGTAAATACCATGCGTGCCAAATGTGAGCATACCATGTGTCCGCCCATTATTGCTTCACGAGAAAAGTCAGCTTCTCATTGAGATGGGAGCTCATTGGCATTGACTGGTCAGATCAGTTGGAAAGTAGGAATGGATGCAAGGTGTTGAGGTGGCAGAGCTGGGTGGAGGGTGTGAGAAACAACTTCCATTCTCCTTTCAATTTTGGGTGCATGAGAACTCGAGGCAGAAAAAAGTTTCAAGACAAACTGATGGTGTTGGAGAGTCAAAATTTAAGTTTTGCCCCCAAAGTTACTGTTTGGGGGCAAGCCTGGCTATGAAAGCAGAGTTATAGTTTCCTCACTGCTGGCTGCAGTCAGCTTCTATGGTCAAGATAAGGAGGATGCCATCCAATAAAGATGCATTACCTGGCTTTATTTGAGCATGCCTCTCACTGTAACTTGTGGAATTACTGGAGTTTAAAAATGTAATGGGGTGGGGCTACAAATCACAGTCCGCATCAAGATTTTACTGGTCTGCTCTAATTGGACCTGATTGCAAAAACAAACAGCTGACTCAATGCTCAATTCCGTTCTGTAACTTTAGTAGCTGCTTTCAGTTTCTTTACATGCACACAGAGTAAGTTCCCTTGTCACATGCAGTAACTGAGGAGATGGCCTGCACCATTCATATTGGAGAAGCCAATATCCACGGGGAAATGCGAGAAATTACAAATAAAAAAAAGAGTACAATAGATTGCAAACTCCAGACTGAAGGCCATCAAGCCTACCCAAGAGCATAAAGATTTAGCCCATCCCCCTCCACCGCCTACTCCTGCAAAACCACACTTTCTCAAAAGCAGTTCATTTTAAATGAGTGCAGTGTGTAATTATTCTTGGATCGAAAATAAACATTTTGGCCAGGTCGCTCCATTTTTGAATGGTAACAGAGCACCATCATACAAATACATAAAACAAATGTCCGCCATCACCGACTACAGCAATTTCTCGTCTACAATAAGTTTTAACTTGTTAACAAAAATATTTGAAATACCTGTATACACATTAATCATTTAAAAGAGGGAAAACACGGTTCATATTTCAGCAGAGACCGTCACCAGAACTCACTTCCACGGTTTTATTAACTCAATCTTTTTCCTCCTAAAACATTTAATTTACAATGTTTAAACCAGAATACCCCCAACCCACAATTTACCTGTCTGCTTCTGGTGACATGGGGACAGAGACAGATGCAATACTACAAACATGGACCGCCCACTGCCAGTTGGGATTATTGTAGGCATGAGTTACAAAAGATTTCAGTTCAGAACTTAATGACTTATCAGGAGTTAGATACTCCATGAAAGCAACTGGACCCTATACCTTCAGTGGAAAATTATTTTCGGGTTGAAAGGAAAGTCTCCAAAATTCTGCAACAAATAAAATGCCCCAGGCCCTGCACAACAATAAATGTAATACTTTCAGCATTCCTACCCTCCCTCAGTAAATTCCAAATCCTGCCCTGTTCCCATATCCCTTTATTCCCACTTTTTTTCAAACCTATTTTTAAATACAGACATGGTCTCTGCTTCAATCACCAATGTTGGTAGTGCATTCCACAGACCCACCACCATGTGTAAAAAAATAAATTCTCCTGCTTTCAGTCCCAAATCTTTTACATTTAATCTTCCATCTATGTCCATTCATTCTGGACCCTTCAATCATTGGAAACAGTCTGTTTCTATCTCCTTCATTCCATCCCTTCATAATTTTATACACCTCTAACAAATCAGTCTGTAATCTCTTCTGTTCTAACTGAAGGTTTGTCTTCACATTTGCATTTCGCCATACCAGGCAGCATTCTAGTGAGTCTCTGCTATGCCTTAATTTCTTCCCTATAATTAAATTAATCTGGAATAAAAAGCTAGTCTCAGTAATGGTGAAACCACTGGATTGTTGTTGAAAGCCCATCTGGTTCACTAATGTCCTTTAGGGAAGGAAATCTGCCGTCCTTACCCGGTCTGGTCTATATATGACTCCAGATTCACAGCAATGTGGTTGACTCTTAACTGCCCTCTGAAATGGTAAAGCAAGCCACAGTTGTACCAAACCTACAAAGGACAGCGGTTCAAGGCGGCGGCTCACCACCACCTTCTCAAGGGCAATAAATGTTGGCCTTATCAGTGATGCTCACATCCCATGAACGAATAAATAAAAAAATACCAAGGTGACAAAAACTGCTCCAACTATGCTCTTAAAATGTCATACATTAAAACTTGACTTTTAGATTCTATACTTTTTGCCACAAGAGCGAATATCCGGTTTGTTTATTATGCTTTTATTCACTGGAGATGATGTGTTTAAGATCCTACGAACCCCACTGTTCTTGTACATCACTCAACCTTCCCTGTCCAAAGTATAGATTATTGCTTAAAAAAACAATTGTATCACCACCTGCCACTCGCTGACATTCAACTCTATCTGGCACTTTTTTTGCCCATTCCACCATCTCAACGTCCCCTTGGTCCTCACCACTCCCTTTAATCCTATATCCAAATTATTGATGTACCCAGTGAACAAAATTGATTTTTGAGCAGCTAGCTTCTTTGAAGCAGCTTTTTCTGGTTTGCTAGGTTGGCATATTGTATTGAGTCATTCCTGCTTAAGCCAACTCTAACATTTCACCCCCCGCCCCGCCAGAATGATAGCTCTGAATTAGAAACAGAATGAAAAACCACCCATGACTAGCCAGCTTTAGGACTAGTGTGTGACGGATTGTTGAAAATTGTTCAAGCTAACAAGTTCATATGCTTATGCCAAACTGGCCATTGTATACACTGGTAATCCAGGTGGAGGTTATAAGAACATAACAAATAAAAGCAGGAGAAGGCCATATGGCCCCTCGAGCCTGCTCCGCCATTCAATAAGATAATGGCTGATCTGATCTTTGCCTCAACTCAACTGTCCTGCATGTTCCTCATAACCCTCGACTCCCTTGTAGTTCAAGAATCTGTCTATCTCAGCCTTGAATATATTCAACGACAGCCTCCACAGCTCTCTCGGATAGAGAATTCCAAAGATTCACAATCCTCAGAAAGAATTCCTCCCCATCTCCATCTTAAATGGGTGACCTCTTATTCTGAAACTATGCCCCCTACTACTAGATTCCCCCATGAGGCAAAACATCCTCTCAGCATCAAACCTGTCAAGCCTCCTCAAAATCTATGTTTCAATGAGATCACCATACAGGCCCAACCTACTCCATGGTTGCTCATAAGACAACCCCTTTACCAAACACCAAAGGACAGAAAACGCTAGTGGGAGTTGTGTACAGACCACCAAACAGTAGTAGAGGGGTTGGGGACAGCATCAAAGAAGAAATAAGGGATGTGTGCAATAAAGGTACAGCAGTTATCATGGGCGACTTTAATCTACATATTGATCGGGCGAACCAAACTGGTAGCAATGCGGTGGAGGAGGATTTCCTGGAGTGTATTATGGATGCTTTTCTAGACCAATATGTCAAGGAACCAACTAGAGAGCTGGCCATCCTAGACTGAGTGATGTGTAATGAGAAGGGACTAATTAGCAATCTTGTTGTGCAAGGCCCCCTGGGGAAGAGTGACCATAATATGGTAGAATTCTTTATTAAGATGGAGAGTGACACAGTTAATTCAGAAACTAGGTCCTGAACTTAAGGAAAGGTAACTTCAATGGCATGAGGCGTGAATTGGCTAGAATAGACTGGCGAACGATACTTAAAGGGTTGACGGTGGATAGGCAATGGCAAACATTTAAAGATCACATGGATGAACTTCAACAATTGTACATCCCTGTCTGGAGTAAAAATAAAATGGGGAAGGTGGCTCAACCATGGCTAACAAGGGAAATTAAGGAGTGATAAAAGCAAGGGAGAGGCATATAAATTGGCTAGAAAAAGTAACAAACCTGAGGACTGGGAGAAATTTAGAATTCAACAAAGGAGGACGAAGGGTTTAATTAAGAGAGGGAAAATAGAGTACGAGAGGTAGTTTGCAGGGAACATAAAAACTGAATGCAAAAGCTTCTATAAATATGTGAAGAGAAAAAGATTAGTGAAAACAAACGTAGGTCCCTTGCAGTCGGATTCAGGTGAATTTATAATGGGGAACAAAGAAATGGCAGACCAATTGAACAAATACTTCGGTTCTGTCTTCACGAAGGAACACACAAATAACCTTCCGAATGTACTAGGGGACAGTGGGTCTAGTGAGAAGGAGGAACTGAAGGATATCCTTATTAGGCGGGAAATTGTAAAAAGGAAAATTGATGGGATTGAAGGCCGATAAATCCCCGGGGCATGATAGTCTGCATCCCAGAGTACTTAAGGAAGTGGCCCTAGAAATAGTGGATGCATTGGTGATCATTTTCCAACAGTCTATAGACTCTGGATAAGTTCCTATGGACTGGAAGGTAGCTAATGTAACACCACTTTTTAAAAAAAGGGGGGGGAAAAGAGAGAAAATGGGTAATTATAGACTGGTTAGCCTGACATCAGTAGTGGGGAAAATGTTGGAATCAATCATTAAGGATGAAATAGCAGTGCATTTGGAAAGCAGTGACGTGATCGGTCCAAGTCAGCATGGATTTATGAAAGGGAAATCATGTTTGGCGAATCTTCTGGAATTTTTTGAGGATGTAACTAGCAGAGTGGACAAGGGAGAACCAGTGGATGTGGTGTATTTGAACTTTCAAAAGGCTTTTGACAAGGTCCCGCACAAGAGATTGGTGTGCAAAATCAAAGCACATGGTATTGGGCGTAATGTAACGTGGATAGAGAATTGGTTGACAGACAAGAAGCAGAGAGTCGGGATAAACGGGTCCTTTTCAGAATGGCAGGCAGTGACTAGTGGAGTGCCGCAGGGCTCAGTGCTGGGATCCCAGCTCTTTACAATATACATTAACAATTTGGATGAAGGAATTGAGTGTAATATTTCCAAGTTTTCAGATGACACTAAACTGGGTGGCAGTGTGAGCTGTGAAGGGGACGCTAAGATGCTGCAGAGTGATTTGGACAGGTTAGGTGAGTGGGCAAATGCATGGCAGATGCAGTATAATGTGGATAAATGTGAGGTTATCCATTTTGGGGGCAAAAACACGAAAGCAGATTATCTGAATGGTGGCAGATTAGGAAAAGGTGAGGTGCAACGAGACCTTGGTATCATGGTTCATCAGTCGTTGAAGGTTGGCATGCAGGTACAGCAGGCAGTGAAGGTGGCAAATGGTATGTCGGCCTTCATAGCTAGGGAATTTGAGTATAGGAGCAGGGAGGTCTTACTGCAGTTGTACAGGGCCTTGGTGAGGCCTCACCTGGAGTATTGTGTTCAGTTTTGGTCTCTTAATCTGAGGAAGCACGTTCTTGCTATTGGGGGAGTGCAGCGAAGGTTCACCAGACTAATTCCAGGGATGGCTGGACTGTCATATGAGGAGAGATTGGATCTCATAGAAACGTATAAGATTCTGACGGGACTGGACAGGTTAGATGCGGGAAGAATGTTCCCGATGTTGGGGAAGTCCAGAACCAGGGGACATAGTCTTAGGATAAGAGGTAGGCCATTTAGGACTGAGATGAGGAGAAACTTCTTGACTCAGAGTTGTTAACCTGTGGAATTCCCTGCCGCAGAGAGTTGTTGATGCCAGTTCATTGGATATATTCAAGAGGGAATTAGATATGGCCCATATGGCTAGGGGGATCAAGGGGTATCGAGAGAAAGCAGGAAAGGGGTACTGAGGGAATGATCAGCCATGATCTTATTGAATGGTGGTGCAGGCTCGAACTGCCGAATGGCCTACTCCTGCACCTATTTTCTATGTTTCTATGTTTCATCCCTGGAATCAACCCTAGTGAACTTTCTCTGAACTGCCTCCAATACAAGTACATTCCTCCTTAAATAAGGAGACCAAAACTGTATGCAGTACTCCAGATGTGGTCTCACCAAAACCCTATACAGTTGTAGCAAGATATCCCTACTTTTATAAGCCATCCCCCTTGCAATAAAGGCCAACATTCCATTTGTCTTCCTAATTACTTGCTGCACCTGCAAGCTAACTTTGTGTTTCATGTACGAGGTTATAGAGCCCATGTCACTATTTGAAGAGGTGCCAGGTGTTCTTCCTGGGTTCTGGCCAACTAACCACCAGAGATATATAACTCGACATTTGTCTCATAGCAGTTTGAAAAATGGCCGTCACCTTTGCTTGCTGATCGGTCTCAGTTCAAAAGCAATTCCACATGCAAAGCATATTGAGAAGCTTTGAATTACCATAATAATGCATTTTGCAAATTGAAGGTCTTTCTTCTTCCAACACAAGAGTGAAAAATGTGCAATATAAGCCAATGTGCCCACGTACACCAATAAGATATCATGGAGGAAATCAGAAAATAAAGTGAATAAAAAGAAAGCCCAGTCATCAGGCTTGTTTCTTCCGCAGACCAGGAACCATCTGCCGCAATCATGGTCTCTAATTCAATATCTGAAAGGGAAGCGAACTACATGAAAAATGTCCATGATGGAAAATATCAAACTTCTCTCTCAGCCCAAGAATTAATCGAACTGTTGCTCTGTCCAGATCACCTAGGAATGCTCTACATCCCCTTTATATTGATCACACAGTATTATTGGCAACTAGGGGTACGGTAGCATAGTGATGTTACTGGACTAGCAATCCAGAGGCCTGGACTAATAATCTGGAGACACGAGTTCAAATCCCACCACGGATTCAATTAAATAAATCTGGAATTAAAAAAGCTAGTATCAGTAATCGTGAACATGAAACTACAGGATTGTCGGAAAAACCCAACTGGTTCACTAATGTCCTTTAGGGAAGGAAATCTGCCATCCTTGCCTGATCTGGCCGATATGTGTCTCCAGCCCTCTGAAATGGCCTAGCAAGCCACCTAGTTGTGACAAACCAGTACAACAAAGTCAGCAGCATGGGAGTACCTTCACCACACAGACTGCAGTGGTTCAAGGCAGCAGCTCACTGCCAACTTCGAGGGCAATTAGGGATGGGCAATAAATGCTGGCCTTGCCAGCGATGCCCACATCCTGTGACCAAATAAATAAACTAATTACTCTTACACTGGAATCCTCTGCTCCACATCATTTGAATAGTACGATGCAGCAGAAGACGCAGAACCCCAATAATCACTGACCCTCAGAACCTTTTCCAGTTATCACCACCTTCTGCTTTCTATTGCCAGACCATTCACAACTCTGTGGGAAGAAAGCATTCTTTTTTTAAACTGTAGTATTGCTTGAGGCTTGCTCAAAGTCAGTAATCTAATCTTAGTTCAGATGATAAACTGCTTGAGCTTTACTCTCATGACATCTAAAGCCCTCAATTAGATTACTATTTAATAACCATTCCCAGGTTGTCATTGCTCCCTAGGTAACCTAGTCAACAATAAAATAAATTTTCTTTTAGCTGTTTTGAAAAACTTTAGTATGTGCTATGATTAATTGAACAATTCACTTCGGCAAGGTTGTAAGCTTTTTTTTGACCTTACTGGAGGTTAAGATATCACACTTTGTTACAATTAAGTTCATGTTCCAAAATGGCTTCCGTAAAGTGGACAAGCCAACTTTTGAGCTCAGCACCATTTCCTACAGAAGCAGTTGAGCTTCCTTGCAAAAGTGAAGGGTGAACAGCTCCTTTATGAAATGAAACAGATCATCTATAATATGAAAAATCTTACATCTACGCTCACTTCCTTTCACTGTCTCCATTATAAACTCCTAAATCCACATTTATAACTTGAGCTTCTTCCGTATACTCGTCATGTTGTGATTACATCCTCCTCCCAGTGGATGTGATTGTAGCATTACCTATGATGAGGGGTTGTCATTCAATGTTCCCTGTCATTTTTGGGGGGGGGTGCGGCCCCTTTAAGGGGCTGCACGGCCCATTCACCATTTTGTGCATGCATGAACTTTAACATTGCAAAAGCCGGTCCCGGGCTGCGCAGGACTGGCAGAGAGTTGCATGGTCACGCAGTTTATCGGGAACGTCAGTGTCATTTTTAAAAATTCATTCATGAGATGTGGGCATCGCTGGCAAGGCCAGCATTTATTGCCCATCCCTAATTGCCCTTGAGAAGGTGGTGGTGAGCTACCTTCTTCAACCGCTGCAGTGCGTGTTGTGAAGGTACTCCCACAGTGCCGTTAGGGAGGGAGTTGCAGGATTTTGACCCAGCGACGATGAAGGAATGGCAATATTCCAACAAGTCAGGCTGGTGTGTGACTTGGAAAGACACTTGGAGTTGGTGATTTTCCCATGTACCTGCTGCCCTTGTCCTTCTAGGTGGTAGAGGTCACAGGTTTGTCATTTCAACATGACAAGTTTACATGGGCAGTTCCCCTTACAAATCCAGACAAAGGCAGGTATAATGGAAGTATAAAACTGGGAACCAAATATAGAACTTTAAAAAGGAGACTGAATTAAGTCTATACACTCTAACCCAATTATTCCTGTCCTCAATCCCTGCTTCACCAAAAGAATACACTCAGTCTCAGCTCCCATGTTTAAAGTTCCCAAGATTTTCACCAGTAAGTATTAAAATTCCAGAGACGTGTCTCAGGAGGACAAATGGATTCCTATCACGTATGATGCTCGTTAGGGTGCATTTACTCTACAACTGCAGTACTGGTGTGAAGTGATTTCACTCTACACTGACACTGCAATTATGGTGTTAATGCGATATGAATCTTGAATCAAGGCCCAACCTGTAGGAAAGTCTTTCTGATTTGCTTCACATGGACGCTAAACTTGCAATGTAAATCCAGTAGCATTTAATAGTGGTGTTAAAAATTCACACCTCAATTCTTGGAGGATGTGATAGCAAACAAAAGACTGAATTGTTTTAGCTTTTTTTTGAAGCAAAACAATTTACCATCTCAAAACTGAAGTTTGTGATTGAAGCTTTAACCCCAATAAAAGGCCAAATGTAAAGAAGTCTGCAGTGACAAGTTACAATACATAACAATTTCTTCCATCTAGAATCATCGAATGATTAACTATACATTACTGAATTAGAAGGACATTTTATGCAAACTGATAATAAACCACTCAGCAAAGAGTTTCACATCCAGAGATTTAGCTGTCGATGTTGACCTAAATGTTCACAGTGGTGAGAGACTGTGGCGGAGGTGTGGCGAATGTTTGTGGTGGAGGAGCGGCGAGAGATTGTGACTGAGATGTGGCAAATGAGGGTGCGGGGCCCAGAACAGCCGAGGGCCCAGGGGCAGCACGGTCCAACCCAAACTGCGATGTGTGCGCGCACTAGGTCCGTGCAGAAGAGCAGGTCTCCAGTCGTCCTGGTTAACCCTTTGCCACTGGATAAAGGCCTAGCTCTGTCAAGCCCATGTGGTGACTGATGTGCAATGGTCACCACACGTTAAAAAACAAATCCACGCACAGGCATCTTCCATTCCTGGAGTTCAGGACTGGAATATCAGGTCCTCCATTGAAACATCTGAACTCATTCCCTTTGGTGTGGAAGCAAGTCATCTTCGTTCGAGGGACCGCCTATGATGATGAAATGTTCACATAACTGCTGCTATCCCAGAGCTAATTTACTGAACACTGAAATTAAGTTTTTTTTTTAATTTGACCTTAAAGCCAAAAAGCTTTCCATTGATGTGCAACTAAGAAAATGTTGCAAACTTGATGAACATTGTCCAGAATTGAGTGCACTTACTTTAAAGAACATTTAATTCTGGAAGGAAAAGCATTCTTTGTATGACTTCACTTGAATGCTGCTGCACTGTCAAAAGAAGCTGATGTCAAAATTCCCATATGATCCTTCTTAAACAGGGCAACGCTTTATTATAATAATTGTGAATATTTCTCAGTTAAGTTGTTGTACTTCATTAAGTGGCAAGTTATTAAAGATAATTGCATACTATAGAAGCTATCAACTTATTGATATTCTTACGGAAGTGGCCAGTCATAACCATAGTAAAGTGGTTAAAAAAACTCAATACAACGTCAAACATTCAATTGGTATGTGCTAGATTACTTTGCGGTTTGAATTGGCAAAAATGATAATGGCATTGATATTTTCAGTGCAGGCAAGGTGGCAGTACGGACTGCTGTCTGCACATAACACATGTAAATGGAAGAAATAGAATTGAACTGGACTGAGCAGAATGAACTGAAACATTGCAACTTTTATTTTGAATGTGACTCAGTAACATTATGCAATTTTCCTACAATAACCCAACATAAGCATTTGGTCATTTTTTTGTGGGTGTTAGTTATGTCTTTAACCTTGAAGTAAACAAACAGATGGAACCATCCAAACCCAAATTATAGCAAAAGCCTGTTCACTGTGTACATAAGTGTGCGCCTCCAGTGCAGCTTTCGGCCGCCTGAGGAAATGAGTGTTCGAATACCAGGCCCTCAAATCTGCCACCAAGTTCATGGTCTACAGGGCTGTAGTAATACCCGCCCTCCTGTATGGCTCAGAGACATGGACCATGTTCAGTAGACACCTCAAGTCGCTGGAGATATACCACCAACGATGTCTCCGCAAGATCCTGCAAATCCCCTGGGAGGACAGGCGCACCAATGTTAGTGTCCTCAACCAGGCCAACATCCCCAGCATTGAAGCACTGACCACACTATCAGCTCTGCTGGGCAGGCCACATTGTTCACATGCCTGACACAAGACTCCAAAAGCAAATACTCTACTCGGAACTCCTTCATGGCAAACGAGCCAAAGGTGGGCAGAGGAAACGTTTCAAGGACACCCTCAAAGCCTCCTTGATAAAGTGCAACATCCCCACTGACACCTGGGAGTCCCTGGCCAAAGACCACCCGAAGTGGAGGAAGTGCATTGGGAGGGCGCTGAGCACCGAGTCTCATCGCCGAGAGCATGCAGGAACCAGACGGAGGCAGCAGAAAGATCGTGCGGCAAACCTGTCCCACCCACCCTTTCCCTCAACAACTGTCTGATCCACCTGTGACAGGGACTGAGGTTCTTGTATTGGACTGTTTGGTCACCTAAGAACTCATTTTTAGAGTGGAAGCAAATCTTCCTAGATTCTGAGACTGTATGATGAAGTGTGCGCAAAAGACCTGGGGACTGCGAGAAAGCCACCTCGTTAAAAGGTAGAAATTGCAGTGCGGTTGTGAACCTGGAGAACTGATGCAGCTTCCACTGTAATGACACTGGGCAATCAGCATCTTTGACATAAATGACTTGCATTTTGCTCCAAAATGCAACACCCAGTTAGGTTTGAGAGAGAATTTGAGATATGGTGAGATGCCTTTACAGAGCAAACTCAGTAGGTTGCAACAGTAGTAGGGATGAATCTACAACAAAGGTTAAGGTCACCCCTCCCCCACAAATATAATACAGCTATTCATTTAAAAAAAATGATAGAACCATTTTGAAATTCAAGCCAATGGATTCTCGGAATTAAACTTCAGGAAGGGTCTTTAAAGAATCACAGCAATTCTCTCAAATAAAACATTTCCAAAAGCACATGGACAAGGTGCCCTTGAACTGTTGTTACAGACAGTGAGGCAAAGGAGGGTTGTCCTGCTTAGCAGTCAAAAGCATTCTTCCCAAAGGAGTGTTGTCAAAATAACCAGGTAGGAAGGCTCTGCAATAGCCATTAGACCTGGTGGCAAATGTAGAAGGAGATGCAATACTGGAAGAAAAGTGCCAAATAATGTTATCCAGCAAGTTTCTATAGCAAGTGTCTGTCCAAGTCTGTGTCCCCTTCCTTGTCCCTTCAAAGCAGTCATATAAACTTACAGCCACACTTCAAACCTAGATGGCACTAAAAAAGTATGGCATACATACAGGAAAAGTCACAAAGATCTACTGTGCTATTGAAATGGTGCTTTGCACACTAATTCCTTCCAATACACCTTGGCTTCCAGATGCACGTCAAGTTATTGACAAGAGGGAGGGCTGCAGAATAACCACATGAATGCCCAATGACCTCTTGTACTTGGCAAAATGTAGCAGTGGCTGTTGTCTCAATTCTGTAGCTGCTCGGAGGTGGGCAGCGGGAAGGAGAAGAAAGTGCTAGCTATATTGATGCATCAGCCAACTCTGGTACTAGCTGAGTTCCCATGGCTTGCCTTTTTGATCTTCCTCTTCGAGCATGAAAACCTGTGGCGGAGGCTTTGAAAAAAAAAAACTACATGGCTACAAGTAAATTGCCTTTTGGAAAATAGCGATTCGCTTGAGAGCTGCGGGAGCCTCCGAATGCAATTTCTACCGCAATATCAAGCAGGAAAAAAACCCCACAGAAAATCTAGATCTGCACAGTCTGTGAGAGAGTTAAGATTGCAGGTGGCTAATGTCAACTGGAGTATACTATAAACTGGGACCAAGATTAGGAAGAACTTTTCTAGCTCCCATTCACCCATTTAGTGCTGGGCAGACTATTCCCACCATTGGAAAATCTGAAGTTACAATGAATAAATTGAAAACCTATTCTCTAGGAATGGACTGCCATTTTCAGTTCAATAGTCGTGTTCTGTACTTCAATGTCAGAACACAATGGAGAAAGATTTATTTGCACCAATATAAAGCTATAAACCTATTTTCAATGAGCGTGGTTAATGATTTTGTTACATGTAACACACAGAGGGTATCTTCTCCAAATGATCTTAAAATCTCAATCTATGACCTTCCATGACCTTTACTGAAATGGGGGAGGGGGAAAAGCCAAGTAGGATATTAATTTGGGCTAGAGTCTCTAGTTTCCTAGCAACCATGACCAAAGAGATGCAGACAAATGCGCACTTCATAAATATATATGGTCTGTTTGAAATTAGTCACATTCAATTAGATTATGAAGCTTTTCTTCTAGTTATTTTCATATTGTGAATAGTTTGTGATGCAATCTTATTGAGCTGTACAAGGCATCGGGTTATTGCAATCCAGAACAAAACTAGACAGGGAATCAAGTTTGATACTAATGTGCTTATTTCTTGGAAGGGGTGGAATTCCAACTGGACCGAGTGTTTGAAGTGTAAACCTTCAATTAAAAAAAGCTTATCCTCAAAAAGGTAGCTTAAACCTCAATGGGTTTGTGAGTTCAAGTCCTACCGTCAAAGGACATTCAAATCCACTTGCCTCTTGAGTTGGACTTTTACCAGTGTTCGGTTGATTTACGAGAGTGCTGTGTAGAAGTTAGGCGTTCTGTCACAGGACCAGAAAGAAAAGGGGAAACTGCTTATCCAAAATTTATTTCACATTTAAAGCAGAATTTAGCAAGGGAAATGTTATGCCCAGGTTTCACCATTCTACAGACAGAAGGTGCAACACATGCAAGGGGAAAAAATTAAAAACTAACTAGAAAATTAAAGAAATACAAGCTTAAAAAGAACAGCAAGAGTGAACATGGTAAAGTTAAAAAAAAATGTGTATACAATCAATGCCAAATGGGTCAATGCAGTCCTTTGATCTCATCCTTCCCCATTACCACAAAAAGACTTGCATTTATATAGCACCTTTCACAAACTACTCAGGACACCCAATGAAGTACTTTGAAGTATAGTCACTGTTATAATGTAAAAAAATGCGAGTCAATTTGCACACAGCAAGGTTCCACAAACATCAATGTGATAATGACCAGATAATTAGTTTGTAATGTCGGGTGAGGAATAAATATTGGCTAGGACACCGAGGAGAACTCCCCTGCTCTTTTTCAAAATAGTGCCTGGGATCTTTTAAATCCACCCGAGAGAGCAGACGGGGACTCGGTTTAATGTCTCATCCGAAAGACAGCACCTTTGACAGTGCAGCAACCCCTGCACTGGAGAGTCAGCCTAGATTCTGTGCTCAAGTCTGAGGAGTAGGACTTGAATCCACAATCGTCTGACTCTCAGGTGAGAGTGCGACCACTGAGCCAAGGCTGACACTAAGCAGGCAGTATTTCTTAAATGAGTTCCACATCCTGGCCTCAAGCACCCGCCTGGCCACCTAGCCCAACTGATCACCTTCAGTATAAAGAAAAAGCTTTCTACAGTGTCTTAAATTTGCCTTTCACAATCCATGCTCTCTTGTCCTGCTGCCCTGGTGTATCTGGGTTTATTGCCACATTCCTGAAGATGTGTGGCTTTCAAGGGGAAAAATTGTCAGAAGCACAATACAATCCCCCCCCAAAAAAAAAAATCAGCAAAATTTTCAGAAATGTCCTGAAATCCCATACAAGAAATGGAATTTGAGTTATTTAATCAGTATAAAAGGAATGGGCCCCAATTATAAATGAATGAAATTGGAAAAACAGCAGTAAAAGCAATGGAATCCCATACATTAAAGCAGAATTTGACTTACTCAGTTATTATAAGACTCTGCTCATGCTTTATCTCTCTTATATCATAGTCCAGTCTCAACACTCTTCTTTGTGCTGCAACTAGGGGTTTTAGCCCATTTAACCAAACTGACCAGTGCAGCATCTAGCTTCAGCTTGAATATTGGGGGGTGGAACTCAACTAATTTGGTACTATATAGCCAAGAGTCAAGTTTGCTTTACTGATTTCTAAACTTTATATGAAGAACTTGATACATAAGGAATTGTGAATGCAAGCTGTGGATCAGTAAATATTGAATTAGACAGGTTGCAAAAAACAGACCACTCCATAGAGATCCACTGGCATTGAGCGAGATAAATGGTGCGATTGGAAAGAGTAATCTATTAAGGTCACTCTTGCATCATGAACAATGTAAAATTTACCTCCCAAGGGAAGTAAACACCAGAGATAAAACACGCACAAAGATCAACTCCAGTTTCTCCCTAACCCACAAGGGTCTTCGAGAAAACTAACCAGACCAAATTGCATTTTACAGATAGTCCCAACAGGACCACATCAATTTTGTCCCAATGTATTTGACTATTCATAAACCAGATATGCATCAGGTCCTTTTAATGGAGACAACATAAGCTGATTTTCATGCTAGTCTATCCTATTTATCTATTACACTCAGTGTGGTCTCATGTACATTATACATTTAACCACCCACTTTGCAAATTGCTTCATCCCATTTCCTACAGTCCCAGAAATAGCTGATCCATGCCCGAGCCTCCAAGTGCTTCCCTTGGACCTGGCATCAGAAGAAATGTAATGATAGTAAGCGTTAAATCTTAAGTTTGAATTTTCTTCACATCAGACTGGGGTTGATCCAGTTGAGAGAAGATTTTGCACCAGGCTCCGTATTGGGCAACATCTGTGTAATGATGTACGGCACCACTACGCACCAAACTTGTCCATCTGGAGTATTCGCACTGTGCTAATCTACAGTCCCAAACTTCCATTGCACCAACATTCCCCCAACACATAGGATTAAAAAAACCTTATGATTTGAAATATTAAGATTTATGGGTTTTAGATAAGGCAAAATAATTCATTTGGCAATGTCTTTTTTTTTACAAAAGAGAAAATACTAAACACATCTACAACACACTAAAAAGAATTGTAGCATTAAGCACAAAGGCAGTAAATCAACAGTTATTAAAGACAAAAAAAAAGCATGTTAAATGTCCAGTGATAGTAAAGACTTGCTGAGATAAAAAGTGATGCGAGTGTTTGGTTACAAGAAAACAGAACAAATGCTGCACAGTATATCTCAGTACAAGCACAGGAGAAGCTGCCAACAAAGACACATGTTATAGACTTTGCCAAGACCATAAATAAAGGCTTTCCATATCCAATAGATCTTAATATTGCTTTAAATTTACCTGACTTGGAATCTTAAAACTCAATGGAAACCATTTAAAACATGAGTTTAAATTTATTGCCGATACAATGTGCAACAAAAAGTATGAACTTTGCTCAATTATTTTCAGCTATTTTAGAATAATTTGAGGGTAACTTTATTTTTCTGAAATAAACCTTAGAGATTTTTTTCAGCAAATTATTGTCCTAGATCTGTGCTTAATTGCTATACTGAAGGGACAAACGGCAGAAAATCCCTAACTTGACATGACTCAAGAGCACAAGTTTCAGTGTAGGTTGTCGTTTTAGGAGGGAGAAGTATGGAAGCCAGAGAATGCAAAAATCGAAGTGATTTTTGGCCATCGCGAGCCAAATTACCACCACCTTTCCCCCAGGAGCAATGACTCAGAAGTTGACAGATGAATTTGCCTCGGTAGCCGAAGCCTCACACCCATGTGGATATATGTTTGCGCAACAAAAGTCTGTTTAAGGCTTGCAAAAATACACACAAGACAACCAAAAGAGAACAAAATGAAAAACACATGCCCCTACACATCTGTACTTTAAACCATATGTTCCTAAATTATGAAGTAAGCTAGTTACTTGCAGCTAAATACATGTATGCTTAGTGTGTCTTTTTGTTGAGGGTTGAGCTAATGCAATTGAAATATTGTAATATTCCTGCATTCAAGTCAAATCAGACAATTGTGCTCAGCACGCATACTGGCATAGTACAGCCAGCTTTGAAGCTGCAGGTCTGGAATTTCATCAAGTACCGCCAATTTCTTGGTGGTATTCAGACAGTAATCGCGGATCGTGTTTTTACCACCGCCGGAATACCGCTAAGAATGAAGGCCACTAGTTTGGTCAAAAGTTGACCGGTGGTAGCGGTATTTGTCCGGCGGTGGCGATATTCAATTGTGGAAGACAGATTTTTTTTTGGGAGGCCGGGAAAAACAGGCGTTCTGCGCATGCGCAATTTTTTTTGTTCTCGATGTCTTTCTTTCCCCGCGATTCGGTGTCAGGGGTCGCCCGTGCATGCGCAGAAGGTCCGTTTATCTCAGTGAGAGTGCGCGAGAGAAGAGAATAGTCGACAGGAGAATAATAGAATACGAGTGATTGGAGAAAGCACACAGCACATTATTGAAATAAAGTACTGAGAGAGAGAGAGAGAGAGAGAGAGAGAGAGAGAGAGAGAGACACACACACACACATAAAGCTGGTTATATTGTATAAATCCCACTGATAAAAAATGCAGCAAGACCAAGGTGTAGGGGGGAGGAGGAGGGCAAGAAGATTTACTCTGGATGCCCAAGAGGCACTGGTTTGTGAGATGGAGGCCAAATGGGATCAACTGACCAGGGATGGGCTTGGGAGAGTGTACCAGAAGGTCTTGCATGAAATTTTGGAGGTGGTGTCCTCAGTGGCTCTAATGCATCGGTGGGGGGGCAGGGGCTAACTAGTGCAGGAAGAGATGGAATTACATAGTTTCAGCCTCGAGCGTAAGTAATATTTTTATTCATGCACTCCCTCATTACTTACAATGTAAATCTGACAAATGTTGATTTAGGTACGCTTAGTGTTACACCTTATTTGCCATGAATAATCTTATTACGATGGCTTTGAGATCTTAAAAGATGTTTGTGCACTTCGATATCTTCCTCATGAACCACATGCAGCTTAATGGCACATTGCACAATGGACTGTATTAAATGCACACAATATGTTACTAGTGCTTAGTTGGCTGTGTATGCCATAAGAGCAAATGGGCAATTCGGTTAAACATTGCTTTGTCATTTTTGCAGAAGAAACTTTCCAACAATTGTGCACAGCAGCAGCTCACAGAGGGAGGCCCACCTAATGTGGTCGAGTTACTGGACCTGGAGGAGTGTGCCACAGCCCTGGTGGGTGCGCACAACAGAACGGCTACCCATGGTGGTGCTGACCCGGTGACAGCGGAGGCTAAGTCCTGCAAAATCCCCGGGCTGCATTGCAGTCATGTAATATTATGTCAACAGAATGTAATGTAATGTCGGGGTCATGTAATGTAATGTCATGCAGTTTGTGTCTCTCGGCGACATATAATGCAGTACTGGTGGTCCTCTAAATAAGCCTGCGCTACGTGACCATACTCATGTCACCTGATATCAGGAACATTCTTCCTGCATCTAACCTGTCCAGTCCCTTCATAATTTACATCTTTCTATGAGATCCCCTCTCATTCTTCTAAATTCCAGTGAGTATAAGCCTAGCCGATTCAGTCTTTCTTCATTTATCAGTCCTGCCATCCCGGGAATTAGTCTGGTGAACCTTCACTGCACTCCCTCAATAGCAAGCACATCCTTCCTCAGATTAGGAGACCAAAATTGCACACAATACTCAAGGTGTGGTCTCACCAAGGCCCTGTACAACTGCAGTAAGACCTCCCTGCTCCTATACTCAAATCCTCTCACTATGAAGGACATGCTATTTGCTTTCTTTACTGCCATCAGGTACCTTCAGTGACTGATGTACCATGACACCCAGTGTCTCGTTGCACCTCCCCTTTTACTAATCTGTCACCATACAGATAATAATCTGCTTTCCTGTTTTCGCCACCAAATTGGATAACCTCACATTTATCCACATTATACCATATTTGCCATGCATTTGCCACTCACCCAACTTGTCCAAGTCACCCTGCAGCCTCTCGCATCCTCCTCACAGCTCACACTGCCACCCAGCTTAGTGACATCTGCAAACTTGGAGATCTTACATTAAATTCCTTCGTCCAAATCATTAATGTATATTGTAAATAGCTGGGGTCCCAGCACTGAACCTTGCAGCACCCCAGTCGCTGCCTGCCATTCTGAAAAGGACCCGTTTATTCCCACTCTTTGCTTCCTGTCTGCCAACCAGATCTCTATCCACATCAATCCATAACCCCCAATACCATGTGCCTTCATTTTGCACACTAATCTCTTATATGGGACCTTGTCAAAAGCCTTTTGAAAGTCCAAATACACCACATCCATTGGTTCTCCCTATCCACTCTGCTAGTTATATCCTCAAAAAACTCGATTTGTCAAGCATGATTTCCCCTTCATAAATCCATGCTGACTTGGACCGATCCTGTCACTGCTTTCCAAATGCGCTGCTATTACATCTTTAATAATTGATTCCAGCATTTTCCCCACTACCGATATCAGGCTAACCGGTCTATTAATTCCCTGTTTTCGCTCTCCTCTCTTTTTTTAAAAAAGGTGGAGTTACATTAGCTACCCTCCAATCCATAGGTACTGATCCAGAGTCTATGCAATTTTGGAAAACCACCACCAATGCATCGACTATTTATAGGGCCACTTTCTTAAGTACTCTGGGATGCAGACCATCAGGCCCTGGGGATTTATTGGACTTCAGTCCCATCAGTTTCCAAACATCATTTCCTGACTAATAAGGATTTCCCTCAATTCCTCCTTCTCGTGAGACCTACTGTCCCTTAGTATTTTCGGGAGGTTACTCGTGTCTTCCTTAGTGAAAACAGAACCAAAGTATTTGTTCAATTGGTCTGCCATTTCCTTGTGCCCCATTATGAATTCACCTGATTCTGCCTGCAAGAGACCTACATTAGTTTTCACTAATCTTTTTCTCTTCACATATCTATAGAAGCTTTTGCAGTCAGTTTTTATGTTCCCTGCAAGCTTACTCTCATACTCTATTTTCCCCCTCCCAATTAAGCCCTTAGTCCTCCTCTGCTGAATTCTAAATTTCTCCCAGTCCTCAGGTTTGCTGCTTTTTCTGGCCAATTTATATGGCTCTTCCTTGGATTTAACACTATCACCAATTTCCCTTGTTCGCCATGGCTGAGCCACCTTTCCTGTTTTATTTTTACACCAGACAGGGATGTACAATAGTTGTAATTCATCCATTTGATCTTTAAATGTCTGCCATTGCTTATCCACCGTCAACCCTTAAAATATCATTCGCCAGTCTATCCTAGCCAAATCACACCTCATACCATCGAAGTTTCCTTTCTTTAAGTTCAGGATCCAAGTCTCTGAATTAACTGTGTCACTCTCCATCTTAATGAAGAATGCTACCATATTATGGTCACTATTCCCCAAGGGGACACGCACGACCAGATTGCTAATTAACCCTCTCTCATTACACAACACCCAGTCTAGGATGGCCTGCTCTCTAGTTGGTTCCTCAACATACTGGTCTAGAAAACCATCCCTTATATACTCCAAGAAATCCTCCAACACCGTATTGCTACCAGTTTGGTGAGTCCAATCAATATATAGGTTAAAGTCATGTGGCAATTGATGGTCTCGGCATTTGGCATTGCACCCCGCAGTGTCAGACCACTCAGGCAGACAGCACCTGGGGGTCAGGAGGTAGATCTACCTTCCGACTCAGATGCTGGGTCTTCCACGAGCTTCTCCAGTAGATCCACACATGGGGGATAGACAATGGCAGCACCAACAGCAGCAGCACTCTCGGCGCCCTGCTGCACAACATCCTGGTCCCAACGCGGGTAGAGGTAACTGGAGGAAGCAATTGGGGGTAAGGATCGGGGTGGGGGGGGGGGAGGTAGCAGCAGGTAAAATTGGTGCAGTGTGGGGGATGGGGGGGGGGGGGGGAGGTGTTGGTTGTTTTGTTGTTCCTGTTGCTTATGCCACTGTTGGTTATTATTTAAAAATATTACTGTTTGCACTTTTGATTATAAAAAATATTAACTTATAAATTTTTCATGTTTTACAGAATTTCACATTTTATATAAATCTGTAGTGTATGGAGAAAGAGTGAGACTGAACACAGAGCTGAAAATAAAGTGTGACCTTAGTCTTTTATTATAGGTCTCCAGAGTGCCTCTCCAACCTATGAAGCCTCCTTAAAAACCTGTACTCCCAATGGATTATGGGATCCATTGGGACACCAGGCGATGAGCCCTCTGGTGGCTGTACAGAGTAAATACAAGTTTACATATATAACAAAATCTTTTTATTCAACTTAACCATTCTTGTACAGTGTCTCATTCACTTTTAGAAAATGAGGGGTAACAGTCATCATGGTTTCATACAATGGCCAGGCAAAGGTGAAATGTTACTCACCGTTCATTCTGACGTAGCAATTTTGCAGTCACGAAAGCTCCACGAGGCTCCCTGTGGTGTTGTGTGGGGGTGGGTGGCGGCATGGGTTAATCGCCAGGCTCCTCGTCCTCCTTCCCCCTCACGAGGTGGTCCTGCAGTCCACTGTGGCACTTCTTGTCCCCTCATGATGGTTAAATTGTGCAGCATGCAGCACACCACAATGAACTCAGCGACCTGCTCAGGGTGGTATTGCAAGCTGCCTCCAGAGTGGTCCAGGCATCAGAAGCGCTGACGATATTGCATGTGGCTATATGGCTGTTGTTGTAGCGATACTCGGCTTCAGTCTAAGGGTACTGAAGGAGGGGGTGTCATGAGCTAGGTGGCGAGGCCGTAACCTTTGTCCCCCAGCATTCAGCTGTGGCCTTGTGGCTGAGACTTACAGGTCAGAGACAATGCTCGCATGGAAGATATAAACATCATGGATGCTCCTTGGAAAATTGGCATTTACTGCCATGATGCGCTGTATATGGTCGCAGATGAGCTGCACATTAAGGGAGTGGAATCCCTTACGGTTTTGGTAAACCTCTGGCTCCCGTAAAGGTGCTCACAGGGCGATGCGTGTACAGTCAATGGCATCCTGAACCTTGGGGAAGTCAGCAATTCGTGAAAACTCCAAAGCCTTCTCACTGTGTGCCTCCCTGGTCATTGGGGAGTTTATAAAGTCCATCCTCAGTGCGTATAGTGCTTCAGTTACCTGGCGAATGCAGCGATGTGTAGCGTATTGCAAGTTGCAGCACATTTCCTCAGCTGATGCCTGAAAGGAGCCGGATGCATAGAAGGCAAGTGCCGCAGTCACCTTCACCTAGATGGGCATTGCAGTCATGATGGTGCTGGTAGGCTGCAGGTCTGCCTTTATGAGCGGGCATATCTCATTGATCACCTCTTATTGAAAGCGCAGCCTTCTAATGCACTGTGTATCAAACAGATGCAGGTATGAGCGCTTCTCCCTGAAAATTCGTTGGGGGTAAGGCTGCCACCTCCTCCTAAATCTGCAACCTCTTTAATTAGGCTCATAATGCTCGTCAATAAACCTTCTTCCAGCTCTATTCTGCATCATATAAGTGGTCAGCAATATTGGCAGAGAAATTATAGGCCCCATTCCTTTAAATGTCCTTTACATTTACTGCAATGTGCTCAAATCGATTCAAATATCCTTTCAATCCCAATCTCAACTAACTGTAAAGCTCTCACTAACCTCAATCAGCCTTCTTTCATGAACCTCCATTTTTTCAAAATGGCGTTCTTATGATCAGCTAAGACCTGAGTTAATGGTGGTATTTTAGTCCAGTGGTTAAAAATGATGGATTTGATGAATTTACCGTTGGCAGTATTTTTGGGTGGTATTTCGGCGTTGCACACTGAATGACGTCAAAATAACTTTGAAAAAAATGGGTAGGTGGTATTGTTTACTGCCAGTGGTAAATGACTGATGAATTTACCACAGGTGATATTTGGGTGGTAATTTCTAATTTGGGCAGCATTACAGTGCTAACCTATTTTCCAGCGGTAAAATGGGCAGTAAATGGACAGAGAGATGACAAATTTCCATCCTGCAGTATACTTATTTGGACTTGCAAAAAGCTATATATCCAAAAGCAATTGTCTACTTCAGTCTCCACAGAATCTGTTTTTTTTCAGTCCATCAGAGGGTTTTTGTTTTTAAAAAAAAATGATCCCAACTATTCACTGTGCCACTACATATGCAGTACAGTGTCAAAGTCACAGATTATTTTTGCTGGACAATAAGGTGAAAAGCAAAGAGCGTAGCTTTCAAAGATATGCACCTCTTTGTTTACTTTTCAATTGTAGACTCCAATTAATAATTGAAAGCCAAGGATTTGAAAACATTTCAAAACAGAAAAACAAATGAACAGTCTCAAAATACTATCCAGTATGCCAAACTAAGAAAACCAATTGAAATTATATATATATTTTTTAAAAAAGAACATTAGCTGATTCCCTCTAGTGTGGCGCACAAGTAGTCTGGGTCAAGCGCATGGTGGTAATGTTTACAACCTGGCATGTCCCCAAGGCCACTGCCATAGTAAACCCTGTTAAGCGTAGCTGGTGTCAATTAGAGATCAGTAAATTTCATGTAAATTCAAGGCTCCAATGCTTTTAAAGAACATGGCAAATCCTCAGCAAATATTGACTTTTGAGCACCAAGGTACAAAATACTTCTATACACAATCAGCAGATTACTCATCCTATTCCTTATGGCGAGCCATAGGTTATATTGCTGTAAGGTGAATGTTGGGATGTTAGAGGGGAGAGGGGAGAGGGGAGAGGGGAGAGGGGAGAGGGGAGAGGGGAGAGGGGAGAGGGGAGAGGGGAGAGGGGAGAGGGGAGAGGGGAGAGGGGAGAGGGGAGAGGGGAGAGGGGAGAGGGGAGAGGGGAGAGGGGAGAGGGGAGAGGGGAGAGGGGAGAGGGGAGAGGGGAGAGGGGAGAGGGGAGAGGGGAGAGGGGAGAGGGGAGAGGGGAGAGGGGAGAGGGGAGAGGGGAGAGGGGAGAGGGGAGAGGGGAGAGGGCACACTGCCACTATATCAATTTGGAAAGACATTTAAAAGAGATTGCTTCTTGACCAGTTAAGTGCTTTTTGATTGGGTAATACTCTCCTTCCAAGAACCACTGCTGATAAGTAAATTTGTTTCCTTCACATCCCACATTTACATAAACAAATGTCTGCAAATAATATTGGGGAGCAGCTCTTTACATTTACTGTCCATTTCCCTAGGGTATGAGTTTTAATAACAAAAACCAAGACACATATAAACTAATTTGCCTTTTTCCTCCATTACTAAATATTTTGGCAATAGGCCTGGTTCTCCGTCCTCAGGTACTGGCCCTCCCATTCAAAATCGCCATCATCTCTCCCAAAAGATAACTACCCTCCATCCTTCTGGCCTTGTAGCTACTGCCCCATCTCCAACCTCTCGCGCCAATGTCCTCCCAGATCCATGCCCATCTCTTCCACAACTCTCTACTTGAATCTCATCAAGCAGGTTTCCACCTCTCCCACAGCACCAAAATAGCTCTAACCTAAGTCACCAAATGGTATGCAGTGTCCATAATGCATTATCCTCACCTGCTCTACAGCCTTTGATACTGTTGATCACACCATCCACCTCCAGCTTTTCCTCTCCATTGCCCAGCTTGGGGAGATTGCCCACGCTTGGTTCCAGTCTCACCTAGAGCATCTCTGCCAATTTCTTCTCTTTCTACCCCTACACCATCAGCTCATGAGTTCTCAAAAGATCCATCCATGGCCCCCTTTGTAAATGCTGCTCCTCGGCGACTTAGGCCATAGATATGGGTTCATCATCACCACCATAGGCAGTCCCTCGGCGTCGAGGATGACTTGTTTCCACAATAGAAACGAGTTCTCAGGGGACTGAAGAATCCAATGCGGGACCTACAACCTCTGTCACAGGTGGGGCAAACGGTGGTTGAAGGAACAGATGGGTTGTGAGCCTGGGTTGCCACATGCTCCTTCGACTGTCGACGCTTGACTTCAGCTTGCTCTTGGCGAAGAGACTCAAGCTGTTCAGCGCCTTCCCGGATGCTTTTCCTCCACTTTGAGCGGTCTTGGGCCAGGGATTCCCAGGTGTCGGTGGGGATGTTGCACTTTATCAAGGAGGCATTGAGAGTGTCCTTGAAGCGTTTTCTCTGCCCACCTGGGGCTCGCTTGCTGTGTCGGAGCTCCGAGTAGAGCGCTTGTTTTGGAAATCTTGTGTCAGGCATGCGGGCAATGTGGCCCGTCCAGTGGAGCTGATCGAGTGTGGTCAGTGCTTTGATGTCGGGGATATTGGCCTGAGCGAGGACACGGATGTTGGTGCGCCCATCCTGCCAATGGATTTGCAGGATCTTGCGGAGGCAGCGCTGGTGATACCCCTCCAGTATTTTGAGGTGCCTGCTGGACATAGTCCATGTCTCTGAGGCATATAGGAGGGTGGGTAGCACCACTGCACTGTAGACCATGAGCTTGGTGCCGGGTTTGAGGTCCTGGTTTTCAAACACTCTCTTCTTCACGCGACCGAAGGCTGCACTGGCACACTGAAGGCGGTGCTGAACCTCATCATCGATGTCTGCCCTTGTTGACAGTAGGCTCCCGAGGTATCGAAAATGGTCAGCTTCTACATGTATGCTAATGACACCCAACTCTAGATCCCTACCATCTCAACCATCCACTGTTCAGTGAGACTGCTGGACCAACATCTAACCTTGGATACGGCACAAATTCCTGCAGGTCAACACTGAGAAGACCAAAGACATTGGGCTGGAAATTAATCAACCTTCTGCCGTGATTTTCGGCGGTATTTTGCAGTTTTGGGTGGAAAACGGTGTGGCGGGAAGTTCATTGAAGTCTTCCGCCGGCGGTTTTAAAATACTGCTGGGGAGCGGACCACCGGCGTGCAAGACTGGAAAAAGCGCTTTTGCCTGAGTTTGGCCACAGCAGTGACCCGTAGAAATGGTTAAAAAAAAAACACCAAGGAAAACCTGTCGGTGCAGCCCTTAGAAACGGCGGTAGATATGAAAACCTGCAAAAAAGGCAAGTTAAAGTTTATTTTGAAATTCTTTTGCTGCGATTCACTAGAAAAGGGTCATGAATGTTTTGCAATTTTTAATTTTTTTGGAAGAGTATGGAGTGTGTATCCCCCCCTCCCAAGGCTCAACTCACAGCGGTAATCGACCTCGGACTAAAGTTGGCGAGGATTGCGGTTTCCGCCGCAAATCCTCGTGCAGTGATGATTTTTCCTGCCAGGCGGATTTTTAAAACTTTTTCTTCCCTGTATCTTCTGCCTCAAAATCATAGCAGAGTTCTAGCGGTTTTTTTTTGGTGGTAAACCGGTGATATGGTTTTTCATGAATTTCCAGCCATAGCCTTTGGCACCCAGCACCCACCTGACGCCACAAACTCCATATCCTTGCTACCTTCTCCTTCCTTGGTCACTAGCCCAGGCTGAACCAGACGATGCATAACCTTAGCAACCTATTCGACCCCAAGCTGAGCTTCCTTCCATCACAAACACCACTTGCTTCCACCAATGGAATATCTCCATCCCAACTGCTGCTGAAACTTTCAAACATGCTTTTGTCACCTCCAAACTTGCTATTCCAATGATGTCCTGGCCAGCTTTCCATCAGCTAGCCTCTACAAAATTTAGCTGATCAAAAAGTCTGCTGCATATATCCTATCCCACACCAAGCCCTGCTCCCTTATCAACCTTGTCATTGCTGACAGACATTAGCTCCTGGTCCCGCAACACTTCAAATTAAAAATTTATCTTCAAATCCCTCCAGGGCCTCATCCCTTCCTATTTCAAACCTTCTACGGTGTCACAATCTACCCACACCCCCAGCCCACTTCTCTTACCTTATACCCTCCCCTGCTTCCAACTAGTGGCAGGATTTTATTGTTCCATTAGCAAAGCAAACTGGTTACTTTAAAGAAATGAAAGCAACTTTAGTACAAACCAGTGTCAATTGGTTACATGGAATAAATTGCCTAAATTTGTTTTTCTTTAAAAAGATATAAGCATTAAGGAAGGATGACTCACTTCTTCATTCAAGATATTCTAGGGGCTCCTTAGTCAATATTTATATTTAATAGATCTTACACCTCAGTATTTCCTTAGCTCTGTTGAGATTGACTAGCATTACACTTTATAGTCCTAGAGAATTCAAGAATATTTCTGGAAATTTGCACATTGAGCTCTCTAAAATCTCATTAGAACATAATATAAGAAATAAGAGCAAGAGTCGGCCATATGGTCCCTCAACCTGCTTCGCCATTCAACAAGATCATGGCTGATCTTCGACCTCAACTCCACTTCCCGCCTGAACATATATCCCTTGATTCCCCTAGAGTCCTAAAATCTATTTATCTCAGCCTTGAATATACTCAATGACTCAGCATCCACAGCCTTTTGGGGTAGAGAATTCTAAAGATTCACAACCCTGAGTGAAGAAATTTCTCATCTCAGTTCTAAATGGCCGACCTCTTGTCCTGAGATTATGCCCCCAAGTTCTAGACTCTCCAGTCAGGGGAAACAACCTCTCAGCATCTATCCTGTCAATCCCCCTCAAAATCTTGAATGTTTCAATGACATCACCTCTCATTCTGCTAAACTCGAGAGTGTATAGGCCCAATCTACTCAATCTATCCTCGTGGGCCAGGAATCAATCTAGTGAACCTTTGTTGCACCGCCTCCAAGGTAAGTATACCCTCCCTTAGATAAGGGGACCAAAACTATGCACAGCACTCCAGGTGTGACAGAATCATAGAATGATTACAGCACGGCAGAAGGACATTCGGCCCGTCGAGCCCATGCTGACTCTCAGCAAGTCCCACTCCCCCTGCCCACATAATAAAATGGATTGGTATCTGCTAAATAAAGCAGGGAAACTCTTATTTTTACATTTTAATATAAAATCAAACATCAACTTTGCTGCGCTTTTGACAGATGTATTAAAAATTAGGAGATAAATATATACAAAACATACCTGATAATGTTAAATTATATATTTTATTACAGTGGTACAAATTGACATCGACCATTCAAAAACAAATAAACTTGAAGGCAATATATTTGGAACCATCTCCGTTGGTCCGGATCCAGTAAGGAATGCATTTATACTCCTGAAAAGTACAACTTAATAATACCCCAAGGTCCACTATTGCTTTAATCATAAAAGGAATAAAGATATAATCACTGGGATAAACTTTATATTCCACTTGATGACACTGGTTTCTAATACACAAGCAACGTGCTGGCTACTTAAGGTGGCTGAGCACAAATTAGGAGATTGAATCACACAATAATTTAAGGGTCACTATCCAAAGATCTTCCACATCAGAATACAATCTGCATGTTCAGACACTGCAGCCATTGAAATCAAATGTAATCATTGGCCGAGAAATTGCGGTCGGAGGCTTCTTCCCGCGGGCGATGCCTCCGACCGCAATAATTTCTACGAAAGTAGCTGGTGGTCCCGGAGGTTCGGCGACTTGCGGTATTGGGGCTCTACGCGAAGGCCAACTTATGGGGCTCACATTTCGCAGAGTCGTATAGATCTCTGGGATCACGAAGGTGGGCCCAACCTATCAGAATAGGGGATCCCCATTCATATTTATAGTAATACCGTATGTACAGAGCTACCATAAGTATGAATGGGAAAGCCCCCAAAAACACAAACACTGAAAATAAATCTGAAAAACAAGTTGGGCTGGATTTTTTTAGCGAAAATGGTAACGATACGTGAAACTTGCCGTTTTCACCAACCTACCATTTTTAGGTCGAACTTTTGGGTTTTGCATTTGCACCAGGGGCGCATTGGTAAGGTGGGGGAGGGGGGGCGATGCACGAAGATTTGTGGCGCAAAAACACAAGTTTTGCCAAATTTAGCCCAGGAGCACTGCGAGAGGCCTTGGGAGGGGGAAAAAAAATTCCAAAAAACAAACATTCACAAGAGACTTATCTATCGAATCGCTGAAAAAAATATGTAAAAATAAAAACTTTAACTTGCCTTTATTGCAAGTTTTCATACTTACCGATGCTGGCAGGGCTGCCCTGACAGGTTTGTCCTGGCGATATTCTGGGCGTGGCTTTAGGATTCGGGAGAGAGCCGAAAGTCTGACGGTAACACATCCGCGTCATTACACGTCAGCGCATCTTTCCTTGGCAGTACTTGAAATCGCCACCGCAAACAGGTACCCGAGAATCCCGCCCGGGATTTGCGACCGCAAACTTCTCAAAAATCTGGCTCATTACATATTTCAAATGAATTAAATTGCAATTTAATGAATTATTATATACAAAAAAAATGTGCATTTATTTTTTATGGTTTAACAGGGTTAAAAACAAACCTACCTTAATGAACAGGGTTTTTAATATATCTGTATAAATGAGTGATAACATTTTTATTTTTCTATTTTTTTTTTTTTATAAACTCTTACGCCTGCTTTTACCAGCCTAAGAATTTAAAGGCCATTCGCTGGGCAACAAAACAAACTCTCCGCTCGTGGAGGCCCTTTTCCTTCGCATGCCTTCAATCTGTCAAATCGCAAGTGCCAGGTAGAGGTGCATGTGCTTTGCATACCTAAACTCGGAAATTGTGGAGACTCCACAGGCACGTGTACACTTCGTTCACGCCCATGGCAAGTGCAATTTCAGGCCCAATATTTTAAAGAATTCCTACAGGGGTTAATGTTCAGTTAACAGCAAAATGGTTGTGTTTGTGAATTTACTATTCCTATTCTGCACTATTGTCTTAGAATAGAAAGTTGACAGCTTTTGTCCATGTTAAAAAGGTGCAGTCTAGTAGCTAATGGACTACCACATATTTGCAAATAAAAGCACTTCACTGATGCTACAACAGACTGGTTAGCCAACTCACCGTCATTGAGTAGCTAGCTAAGATTCGCACAAATCATAAGAGGACCTGTTTTCACCTTGGCAATCAGGAAGATAAGCATAGCAGAGGCCAGGAGCTTCTATATACTGTGACAGCACAGCTGCGGGAGGATTAAAAAAAGTTATACTGAGCTAGTCTAGAGATCAATGTAGTGGGTTGGTTAAGAGTAACAAAGGCCTAGGTGCAGGTTGCATGCCTGTCCCCATAAGTGGGGAATGGTTTTGCATACCCACCCTTCAGTAGCATCTACTGTAAATGACTGGCAGTATAAATCACCTGCATAAATTAACGGGGTTCAATTATGTTTTATACAGGCTGTAATCAATATTATTCAGTGCATGAGTGAAAGAAAGCCAGAAACATTGGGTTCAATTTTTCCCAGTCTTTTTTTTGGCATATTACCAGAGTTCCGCCAGTTTTTTCTAGTCCCAACTACTCTGAAAAAATAAGTACCAAATTTCCCCGTTCTATTTTTTGAAATTGGCGCTGCGCAGCCTGTCCTGTAGCTTCAGGGGGTAAAGCTTAATATCTGCGCCGAAAAAACGCAAAGAAAAGGACGTTTTTGACGTGATTCCTATGGGCGCGCATGCCCAGTACAGTTCCCGGTCTGCATTCGGCCATTTTTAAAGAGCCAGTTGTGTGTGAGAACTTTAATGCACATTGAAAAAATTGGAGCTGCAATACAAGATGCAACGCGGCTCAAGGACCAAGAATTTCTTCTAGGATAAAGTGGAGGCACTGGTTACTGTAATTGAGGCTAGATGGCATGAGCTGGACACAAGCAGAGGTCACATAAAAGTTTCACTAAAAGAAGTGAAGAAACACTGGAACCAACTTGCAGAAGATTACTGTGCAATGGTGACCACCCCGAGGTCTGGAGGCCAGTGCAAAAAGAGGCAGGACCTTGGTCAAGTATTTAGCGTAAGTAATATTTTCATTTATTCAATAGAATTGAAATTGTAAATGTGACCGTCTGTATATGTCCCCCCAGCAGAAAGATTATATTTTCATCTTTGCAGAGGAAGGTGGCACACAACAAACAGGAAATAACTTGAACAGGAGGTGGCCCGGCAAATCTGCACCCACTGTCACCCTTGGAAAAGAGGGCCGCTGCTTTGATGGGTCCTGCCTGGAGAAAAGCAACCACCGCTGCACTCGAGGGTGAGGGCAAGTCGTGCATATTCCACAGTCTGGCTTTGCTAAATGTTACGTACTGCGCGGGCTGGCCATGCTTCATTTCATGGGGTTGTCTCTGTCAACTATTCTTCGGTTGATGCAATGTGCTATCATTCATCGTGGTCCTTAAAATGAGCCTGCTGCCTGCACTGTGTGAGCCTACTCATGCCACCCACCCTGCCCCCTCCTCTGCTACTAATCATTTGTCTGTTCGGTTATATTTTGCAGTACTTGAGGCCATCCCTGACTATGAAAATGCAGACGTGGACGAGCCTGAAGAGGAGAACATCTTCCAATCCCACCTTCCAGACAAAGAGCATGGGGGTGAGGGGAATGGATGGATGAAGCCCCCATAGTTATACTCACTCTGGAGGAGGTGCAGGTGCCACCCATTGAGGTGCCAGGTCCTTTCCTGAGTGGTACAAGTGTTGCTGGGACATTCCATGGTTTTCTACCACCCCAGGCTGCGGTTCCCAGTGGGATACAGTGAGGCACACCCAGGGCTCCACCGTCCGAGGCTGCAGGTCCCAAATAGGATGCAGCGAGCCACACCCAGGGTGAGGGGGGGGGGGGAAGGAGAGCTCGACAGCACTCTCCTGAGGTGCAGGGTCTAACAGATGTGGTGCAGATGATGGCAATGAGTGCAGAGAGCTTTGACCTTACGCGATCACTCCTGGACACCATCAGTGCGGTGGGTGTTGAGGTTCCACGACTGGTGGGAGAAGTAACATTCTCACGAGAAATGGGAACATTGTCTGGGAACATGAGGGAGGGAATGTTGGAGGTAGTTGAGACAGTGTCAGGGCATGAGGGAGGGAATGTCGGAGTTAGCTGCTGCAATAAGGGAACATGCCCAGACCCTGCGCCCATTGACAGAATCAACTGCCACTCCCACTCCAATCCCCAGACCAACTTCTGAAGAGGCCTAAGCTGGGCCTTCCACATTACCGACTGCCCCCCTCCCCCTGCCCCCATCAAGAAGTGCGCATTACCAGAGATGTTCGAAAGAATAAGCTTGGTGCCAACCCGAGAAAAGCTGCGCCACCGCCTGCGGGCAGGGGTGGAGTCACCAAGACCAAGCGCAGTGGGCGGTCTTAGAATAAGGTGGAGGAGAGATGGGTGCAGCCTTTCTTTGCTGTTATTGTTACTGTTGTAAATATTCTCAAATTAAGTTTTTCTTAAGTTATGTAAATTTACAAGTTTAAAAGTGTCATGTATCTCACTACTGTATATAACTGTATCTTACCATGCTATACATGACTGTAACTAGGTATGACCTGTAACCACAAGCATACTTTACCACCAGGGGTGCACTTGCAGGAGATATTGCATACCTGTTCCACACAGGTATATAAAGGCAGGTCTCAGGCAAGTGGGGCACTCGAGAGCTGTGAAATAAAGGTGCAGGTCCAGAGTAATCTTGACTTCAGCATGTGCCTCGTGTAAGTCTGTACTGCAGGGTCAGGACTTTACAAAAAGTTTGTAAGTGATCTTAACTGAAAACTTTAAAATTTTATACCAGAATATTTTTTTTAATTAAAGTTAAGTTAAGTACAAACAAATGTTTGTTAAATTTTTGAATAAAATATATTTTAAATTATTACTGAATCAGTTCCATTAGTAACACAACTTTTGAAGTAAACAAGAATCATTTCCATCATTTGCTCCATTAACACAACACAACATTACGGAACTGGTCTAAGCAGTAAACATGGTCTATTTGGAATAGTTGCCGCTGAGCCATCAGGCAGCAAAGCGTTCACTGATGAGCTGCTGGCGCAAGGCTCGAGCAATTGTTAAATGGCACGACAGCCCGCCCTCCTCCGTCTTCCTCATCATCATCAGCCACACTCTCCTCAGGTGGGTCTTCTACTACCAGCTGCTGCTGCCTCACGATGGCTAAGTTATGCAACACACAACAGTGAACTGACCGACAATCTCAGGAGAGTATTGCAAGTAGCCTCTGGAATGGTCCAGGCATCGGAAAAGCTGTTTCAAGACGACAATGATCCTCTCTATGATGCTGCGTGTCGCAATGTGTGACATGTTGTACTGATGGTCAGTTTACCTCCGGGTTACGCATAGAGGTGTCATGAGCCAGGTGGCGAGGCCATACCCTTTATCTCCCAGAAGCCAGCTCTGCCCTTCTGGCTGCTGCTGAAACATGGTAGATATAATGCTCTCGCATAGTATGAACGCATCATGAATGCTCCCAGGGTATCTTGCATTGACTGACATGATGCGATGCATGTTGTCATACACGAGTTGCATGTTAATGGAATGGAAACCTTTTCTGTTCCTGTACATTTCGGAATCCTCCAAAGATGCTTGCAAGGCGATGTGGGTACAATCAATGCAACCCTGTACCTTTGGGAAGCCAACAATCCTGGAGAAGCCCACAGCCCTTTCACGCATTGCCTGGTCGGTCATGGGGAACTTTATGTAGTCATTCCTCCGGGCATATAGTGCAGCAGTCACCTGTCGAATGCAGTGTTGAGAAATGGCACACTCATCCCCAGTTGTGGCCTGCAACGATCCAGATGCATAGAATGAAAGTGCAGCTGTAACCTTCACTTCAACTGACAAAAGCAGTCCTCCTGATGCTTCTAGGTTGCAGGTCTGCTTTTACTAACTCACATCTGAGTTACAACTTCTTTGTGAAAACATAGCCTTCTGACAGTCTGCATCACTCAGGTGCAGGTATGAATGCCTGTCTCAATATACCCAACATGGGTAAGACATCCTGTCCATCATCCTACGTACTCCGAGGTTCCGCATGCGATGACGTCGAATCAATTATCTCCTCTGCAGCACCATCATGCAGCAGGCTTGCACAAGGTATGGCATTGTCAGTATTGCTCTCATGATTAAATTGTACCTTTGTAAGAAGCTCAAAACGTCAGGCAGGACAAGTTTCTTTGTTGTCTCTCTCCTCAAGGTCAACGTCCTAGTATGGACCACACCCAGATCTGCGCATGCGCAATGGGCTTGCTTAAGTCGGGAAATATCTCCCCACCTCCCCCCAGGCTTTATATGCTGCTGCTTGCTGCAAAGTGGCATATTGTAAGAGTTCTCATCCCTTTAGTTCAGCTTCCACACCCTCCCACCGCCCCTCTGCCACCGGGCTTCATGGATGCTGTTTGCTACATAGTGTAAGGCTTCTCATGCCTTCAGTTCGGCTTCCACTCACCCCAGGCTTCATTTAATGTTGCTTGTTGCAGAGTGGCATAGTGTAAGGCTTCTCATGCCTTTAGTTCAGCTTCCACACACCCTCAACACTCTTCCCGGGCTTCTTTTGTCCGGGCGAGGGACTGATTCTGCCGGCCGATGCTCTGACCCTCGAACCCAATTTGGAGATGTTTGGTGGCACTTTTAAAAATATCCAAACTTAAAGAATTGCATGAAACTTCCATTTTCTGCATTTTTAGTTGTAAAAATTTAAGCTTGATGATGCATATTTATCTATTCTTTATTCCCCCCAAAACTTTGGCTAAAAACAATGGCGTCTTTCTGCGCCGATTTTTTGATATGCGCTTGTTTTTCTTAAGCGCCCAGAAGATTTTTTGGGAGTGGTCACATACACTGTCCAAGGAGAATTGGAAGTTGGCCAAACTTGAATAAGTGTGAAAAACTGCCGCAGACATCAGGTTACACCCCCCATGACGCACAAAAAACTAACCTAAAAAATTGTAACTGAGTTACGCTGGCGCACAATCTTTGGGGAAACTTGGATTTTTTTAAACTTAGGCGAAAAAAAGCGGTGCACGCCAAAAAAAAACGCAAATCACTGGGGAAAATTGAGCCCATTAAAATAGTATTTCAGGTTATCCATGGCCTGCAGTATATATAGTAACGTTTCTCAGAATACTTCATTTCGTTGGTAACACCTGGAACAGTTTTGCTTTTCAACACGTTTCCTTAGCCAACGGGATCAGTATGTTTGAAAAAAAAAAGTTCAAAAACTCCATCAAAGTGATGTTCAAACAACTTTTGTAGTCGGAAAAAAGTCTTGCTTGTGGAAATGTTAGGCATTCTTTGACAAATGGTCTGGACATGCTAAATTGACATATATTTAAGGAAACCCAATTCTAGGATGCATTAACTAATCCCTACAGATAATCAAATGAAAAGCTGAGGTACATGTAAAGGCATCCATACTCAGATCATTGGTACATTGCCTCTTTAATAAGCTTAGTGGACCACAAAGCACATATACTGTAGCAAAGCAAAGCCGATAACATTAGAAATACATTGATGTATTTTTGTGGAGATGTTCATTTATTATAAAGAATTACAGAAATTGCAGCTTAGAAAGAAGCCAATTAGTCTATGCTGGCGTTTATGCTCCACATGAGCTTCCTCTCATCCTACCAGCATAACCTTCTATTCTTTTCTCCCTCGGGTTCTTACCTCGTTTCCCTTTAAATCCATCTATGCTCTTTGCCAGGACAAAGCAGCCCGCTTGATTGGCATCCCATCCACCACCGACGCACCGTGGCTGCAGTGTGTACCATCTACAAGATGCACCGCAGCAACTCGCCAAGGCTTCTTTGGCAGCACCTCCCAAACACGCAACATTTGCATTTAAGGGTTTCAGCTTTGGTCAACCAATCTGCCCACAATCTGTTTTCAGCACCAGAAGATGGTGAATGAAGAAGATATTTTAAGCTAACACAGTACTACTTTCACCCATTCCGAATTATAAGAAAATGGTTCATGTTTATGGCAGTCACCTTGCCCAAGTTTAAGTCATTTTGTTTATAAATTTATTTAATAATAAACACATCATCATGGTCACTTAAGTTTTAAGTTGCAAATACAAGTGTCAGAGGGCCTGCAAAAAAAAAATTGGGATTTTAATATCACGATTAAACTACATGCAGAATGCTTGGTGGAAGAGTAACATGCAGTCCAACAGTATTCTACTTTATCATAGTGTTAGTCAACATACTGAAATGTTAAAAAAATCCAAATACAAGTTGGAAGGAATAATTTTAAAATCTTGTATATTCCTTCAGCCAGCATGGGCATATACGAGTTCCAGAGTTCCCATGAAATAAAATTGGATAAAATACATTTATACTAGGATTTATCCTTCATATTTTCAAAGTATATTCTATAGTCTCTTACCCCACCCCCAGTACACACACACTTATGCCATACTCTTTCCTCTCGAGAAGGAGACCATTTAGATCTTGGACTGCTTTGCAGCGTCCACTACCCCTCAGCAATATTCAAGGGTACATAGGCTTACAGAAGGCATACTTCTGCAAGTCAAACTCAGCCAACTAAATGTTGCCTCTTCCCATGACCCCACCCCCTCAGAACCACCCCTCCAAAGCCAGTCACTCTGTTGCTATACACAGGCAGCTAACAATTCAGCAGATCATTTATTATTCAACACACAAAGGATGGTCGAAGTTTTGAACTCTCTCCCGCAAATGGCAATTCATGCTAGGTCAATTGTTAATTTTAAAAAGAGATTGATACATTTTTGTTAACTCCAGGTATTAAGGGATATGGGTCAAAGGCAGGTATATGGTGTTAGGTCACAGGTCAGCCATGATCTCACTGAATGGCAGATAGGCTCAAGGGGCTGAATGGCCTACTCCTATTCCTATGACAATGCCAACAAGCCCAAACATATGAAACCCTTCAGCCATGCAAAGGGAACCGCGAGGAATTCGGAAGAGCATAAAGAGAGGGATCCATGTTGCAAAGTGCTGAACTGTACAAAAGGACAAACAGAAGGAATGTAGTAGACTCAGATGAGGATTTGTCAAGTTGTTAATTTTAAATGCATGTCATTTAGCTGCCTGCTCAAGAGCCCAAGTTAACTAGTTTATACCGCTCACCATTTCAAAAATAGGAATCAGACAACAAATCAAGTTCGCCCTGTGATCCTCTGTTCATAATTTCAAATGTTACAGCAAATTATGATCACTGAGAATTCTAACATGTTGGGTCGAGGCTGAAATTTGAAACAGCTACATAAACTTCACCTCTGCATCCCAACAATAGTATGGTCCTAAGATACAGGGTGACAAGCTTAGTGAGTTTATATATTGTGTAAACTTCGATCTCAAGTTTGTACTTCTGTCGAGTTTAGTCAAGATGCAGCACAGTGCAACATGCACCCTTGTGTATCCTCCTGTGCTGTTCCAGGTTTAGTTGACAATGCAGGTCAACTTCAGTTTGATGTATATATAGTTGACATTAGTAAGCTTCATTTGCATGTACAGTCAGAGATTGGGTTCCTCATTGTTCTAGTTCCCCTGAATATTAGTATGGTTCGCATGAGGCATTTCCTCACAAAGCTAGTTAGGTTTGTGCTGGGATCGTCATTGTTTTTGTTTGTGGAATTTCCTGCGATTAGAAACAGCTGCTAAATACAAAGCAGATCTACAAATCACTCAGAGTCCATTGCGAGCCTTACCACTCCTCTTTCTTCACAGTAGTTGAATATCCGAATACCTCACTTGTTTCACAGGGAACCACAGTTAGTAATGGTGGTTGCGACTTGAACCTTTAATGGGTAGTACTTGCACTGCCCAGCGTCAGTGGATGCAGTTAGTGGCAGATTTTCTCATCTTGCACCCTCTTTCACATTATTCTAGCAGTTCTGGATATAGCAACCATCCAGTTCCCTGAGCTTTGTCTATGGGCTTGTTAATCTAGTTTCAACTAAGTTTTTGCAGCCTCTGGACGTTCAATATACAAATGACGGACCTCCGAAAGATCACCCCAGAGAGCTCACTTCAGCATTTCAAATCCTCCATGTAACCTTGAGGAGGACTGGGTACTTTCCATTGCATGGTCTGGAATTATTTTTATTCCAAGGAATCTAAATTTGTGGTTGTGCATTGGAATTGAAGGGCACACATCTGTTTTGACTATAGCTTTGCTTATTACTGATTGTTTGCTAATATTGCTCCATCACCTTGAGAGAACATGGAGCCACATTAGAATAAATGTGACCATTCTATGTTGAGGGGGATCCATGTAACAACTACAGGAATAGTGCAGTGATCATCATGGCGTTTGTAAAGACAATGATCTCAGATGCTTCACTGCTTCTGGATGCATTCATGGAGCCTTCCAGACTTGTTTCCATGCTCATGTCACTTGGAATAATCCCAAGATTAAATGTGGAATAGGTATTGTTCACAAATATAACATTTATTTCAAAAGAATACCTTTTCCAATTTCCTTTTAACAGGACATGATTCTAAGCTCTACAGTTCTGTAGATTAAAGTGGAGTAGACTAATTCAATTGCTTAAATTTACTCAATCAAATCAAGATGGCTGTAAACTTTACAGTACAATGCTTCAACTGCTGTTAAAACCAGCTGTTTCTCAAGTCATAATCATTAAGTCAGTTCACAGGGTAAAACCACTTTCAGAAAATTTTGTCCAATTGCCATTTGTTAGTTTTGGTAAAAGCACATTAAATAGATGCTGAAGTCCGAATTTCCAGCTCATGTGTTTTATTCTAATTAAACCAAAAAGTAAATGGGAACTCCCTGCCCGAAAGTTCCCATGGCATATTTTCTATCTAATATATTATACAATGTAACTGTTGTGCATTATGACTTGGACTACAATATGAACATGTTGGCACAGGATTGGTTTCTGAACACGATGCTCCTATGCAGTGAGCATTCACCTTTGGGCTATTTATCTGTATTACAGGATCAAATAGCTCATTAGGTTTTTCCTTTTTCTTAAAGTACAACTTTTCAGCACAAGAATGCACATTTATTACCACAACATCGGCAAATACATTTATGATGTTGAAATGAAAAAGGTATCACCCGCTCATGATCAGCAAGAGCAAAGTAGACACTCACCAGATCGCCACTGTGGAATGCAAAGCTGTGCTAATGAAGGGACGAGTGCAGTTTAGTGGCAGTGCTTCGCTCCCTTTGCTGGAAGTGGATTCTGCATTCCAAAACAGCAATCCAGTAAGCGTCTGCAGCAGGAGTCACCCAGTCAAACAAAGCCATATAAGGGTAATACATATTGCTAAACAGGTTTCAAAAGAGCAGAAAGGTATTCCAAACACCAATGCTTTCTTCACTGGTAGAGACATTGCTATCAAGCAGGCATCTTACATTAGATCGCACTCCAGCAAACTGGAGAAAAGTGATGGGGTGACGAATATCTTCAACTTTTCACTACGAGCAGAACCCTTCTTACATCAATCAATCAAGGGCAAGGGCTGGTTAAAAGTGGTCAACTTAAATGGGTTCTTGTCCAAATGAAACACATCACATTGCCATTTTCTTCCAAGTTTAGAAGCTATTCCTTTTTCCTTTCAATGTTTGAAGACAATGTTGGAAAGTTACATTCCATCAGCAATTTCACACTGAGTTGTGTAATATTCACTTAGAATTATAAAAACACATTTTCACAAAAGCAAGTTTGTTGTATTTCATTAAGTGGGAGTACTAATCTTTAAATGTAAAAATCAGCAGCATTCAACAAACGCAAAAGCATTTGCTCCTCTTCCTCCCTACCCCAAACCATTATGGAGGGTCTCTTTTTAAAATGGCGTTATTAAGTTACTGGCAGCAGATATGCTGCCTTGCTTTGTTTTTTTTTCCCCATATACAAAATGAGTATTGCCATTATTCTTTTAGGAGATTAGTTAAAGCTTCCGGTTAAGAAATTTGTATTATGTTCTTACAGAGCTTGGGATGTCAGCTGTAATGTATTTGCTTAAGAATTCATAGCAACACATTACAGACTAGTTGGTTTATTAGCAAAGGGTTTAACAGTCACACTACACATTACCAGTTCATCCACCAGGCTCTCAACCGCCTGCTACATCGTGGATTCCCCAAATCCAACTGGCTGGGGTTTTATTGAGTCTTGTGAACATCACGTGACTGGCTAAGCCACTTCCACTCAACAGCTCTACAAACCTGTGAACATACTCACAGGTGCATACATTACACCAGCCATCCAGGATTGTCCTGGGTGCACAGGAATCGAGGATTAATCTCCAAGATACAGCTGCGAGCAACCCGGCAGTACAACCATAGGGGCGTTGAAAAAAGAAGTATGTTTTCTTCCTTTCCTTTGAACACTTTCATTTATTTAGTTATGAAAATACTGGAGATGGATAAGAAGGCTGTTTCACTGACACCCAAAAATCATCCATTCAAGTAATGAAAAGTGCGTTCGCTTTCTGATTGGCATAGGAAGGCTGTGCGGCACGAGAATGGACTTGCCGGATGACCAATACAAGGAGCATGGGGGCAATTGGAGGCAGGAGGTCATGTGATAAAACCTCCAGGAAAAAGTCCAACCAGAGTTGACAACCTGATACTGAGCATTACCTCATTCTGGGCAACGTTCTTTATTATTTTTGCCAAACGAAAGCACGACAGGACCCCCCCCACCCACCCACCTGCCTTCAATTCGTAGCAAATTATTATAATGAATTAAAAATTGAAAAGGGAAAGGCTACAAAATGCTGGAAATGAAATAAAATCTGGATATTCAATAAAAACAGAAAATGCTGGAAATATACAGGTCAGTCAACAAGTTCTTTGGTGAAAGAATGAGCAAGGCCATATCTACAATAAGTTATGTAACTATTTTTTCATTTGTTTAACCATATACAAAATTAGGAGCACATCAAAATAATTCAAATAATGGTGGTGGGGTTTTGAGGATCTATATAGGGGTACTGAGGGAATGATCAGCCATGATCTTATTGAATGGCGGTGCAGGCTCGAAGGGCCGAATGGCCTACTCCTGCACCTATTTTCTATGGGCCCAAGTTTCAAGCCGCGCCTAGAACGGCGCAGTCCCGACCTGGACGCCCGTTTTTTGCGCCAAAAAAAAACTTCCAGATTCTCCAGCTCCCTGCAGGTCGTTTGCAGCTCGGCGCAGCGCAGCACGAGTTGTAGGGGGCGGAGCCAGGTCCCTGCGCTGAAAACAGTGCTGGGACCTCTGCACATGCGCGCTACAGTGGGCGCGCATGTGCAGTAGCTCCAGGCGCCCAAAACTATGTGGGAGGGGCCGAAGCACGCAGCCCCTAGCCCTGGCCGAATGGCCTCACTGGGGCTGCATGAATAAGGCTCCTCCCACGGCCAGCTCCTGCTTCCTCCCGACACCGATGCGACTCGACTCCCGCTTCCCGTCCCCCGCCTCCGGACCGGACCCGAAACCCGCTTCCCCCCCCCCCCCCCCCCGACTGGACCCGACCTGACCTCCTCCCCCCGACCTGACCTCCCTCTCCCTCCCCCCTACCCGACCTCCCTCCCACCCACCACCCCCCCCCGACCCAACGCCACCTACCTGTAAATCTGGTGCTGGGGATGGGCCCTGCCTGAAGTCTCGGGCCCGGCTGGGCCCGGCCCGTTCAGCCTCCCAGCCCGCCCCCCCATCTCCTTTTCCCCCTGCCCCATCTCTTTCCCCCCCCTCCTCCTCCTCCTCCTCCCCCCTTCCCCTTCTCTCCCCCTGCTCCCCTCCCCTCTCCTCGCTATCAGAAACACAGACACTGTCAGACAGACAGAGATAGAGACACTGACAGAGACACACTGAGGGGGGCATCCCAGCATGCTGTTGGAGAGCTCCCGATGCTGTAGTCGGTAAGTAGAAAATGTTTTATTTATTGATTTAAAAAAAAATTATTTCTTATTAATTTTTTTTGATTGATTTATTGGTTGGTTTATTGATGTTTTTATCATTTATTATTGATGATGGTTCTTTATTTGTAAAACTGAAGTGTTTAATGTTTGTAAACTTCCCTTTAAATCCCCCCCACACCATTCCCTACGCCTGATTTGTAACCTACGCCTGATTTTCTAAAGTGTAGACAAGGTTTTTTTCGAGCATACAAAAATCTTCACTTACTCCATTCTAAGTTAGTTTGGAGTAAGTTTTCACTGCCGAAACTTTGAAAACAGGCGTAAGTGGCCGGACACGCCCCCTTTTGTAAAGAAAATTCTGTTCCAAAGTGAAACTGTTCTAACTGACTAGAACTGGAGCAAACTAAATGGCGAGAATTCCGATTTCTAAGATACTCCGTTCTACACACCAGTTGCTCCTAAAAATCAGGAGCAAATCATGGCGAACCTTGGGACCTAAGTTTCTATATAGCTTGGAATATAGCAAGCACCAAAACACTTGTTTTCGGTTGTCAAGACAATGCTGCGGCATGCATACTGCTACAGTCCACAGTCCATCAAGAATTTTCTGTTACATGTAAGTAGCCATTCCACAAATTGGTTGAACCAACTTGCTCTGTTGTATCCTGCATTGTCCGAGCGACACAAATAGATATTTTACACTAATTTGGTAACCACAGTTTAATATATTCTCCTTGAATCTTGTCAACAGAAACAAAACTGACAAAATCCTTTCAATCCTATCTATATGAAATGCTAGCTAATAACAAAGTGATGTGTCTTTTCAATGCAAAAACACATGGTGGGGCAGCGCGGGCTGGCAAACAATTATAAGCAAAAGGAAGGCTTGACAATATTTAACAGTTAGACCTCACGAACTCCTGCCCACTTCAAACCAACAGAATTCCTTCAATCCTCAGCCACGTTTCCTGTTTGGGAGCACTCTAGAAAACACCCTTCCCGACACACTAAGCAGATGAATTTCTCTGAAATTCTTGTGCTACTTTTGGTTATGGAATTACTGTCTTCGGTTTCTAAACTGGAGGTACTTTTGCCATACTCCTTTCAAACACTCACCACTTCAGGACCATGCTTCTCCCAATCCCACCCATTCTTGAAGTACTTTAGTAGCAATCCCATCCACCTTCATTGACCTTACAATCTCCTTGGTCAGCTATTTCATCATTTTTCGTGCTCTCTCAACCAACCTGCCAGTTATCCCCATTATCCCGACTTACTCAAAATTTGAATCATTGCATGAACAGCATCAGACACACAAGCTTTCCTGAAACTACTGCTAAATAGGAAAGATAACTTCCACCTTCCTATTTTTCTATTCTACCTCTATCTATTGCTAGTTTTTAGCTCTTCCTACCGAATCAATTTAAAATTTTCTTCCAATCAGTTTGACATTTACATTACTTTTCTCCCAATAACTTAAAAAAATATATATATATTCATACCTGGGATGTGGGCATTGCTAGCAAGGCCAGCATTTATTACAATCTATATTAACGACTTGGAAGAAGGGACCGAGTGTAATGTAGCCAAGTTTGCTGATGATGCAAAGATGGGAGCAAAAGCAATGTGTGAGGAGGACACACAAAATCTGGAAAAGGACAGACAGGCTAAGTGATTGGGCAAAAATTTGGCAGATGGATTATAATATCGGAAAGTGTGAGGTCATGCACTTTGGCAGAAAAAAATCAAAGAGCATGTTATTATTTAAATGGAGAAAAATTGCAAAGTGCTGCAGTACAGCAGGACCTGGGGGTACTTGTGCATGAAACACAAAAGATTAGTATGCAGGTACAGTAAGTGATCAGGAAGGCCAATGGAATCTTGGCCTTTATTGCAAAGGGGATGGAATATAAAAGCAGGGAAGTCTTGCTACAGTTATACAGGGTATTGGTGAGGTCACAACTGGAATACTGCGTGCAGTTTTGGTTTCCATATCTACAAAAGGATTCACTTTGGAGGCAGTTCAGAGAAGGTTCACTAGGTTGATTCCAGAGATGAGGGAGTTGACTTATGAGGAAAGGTTGAGTAGGTTGGGCCTCTACTCATTGGAATTCAGAAGAATGAGAGGTGATCTTATCGAAATGTATAAGATTATGAAGCGGCTTGACAGTCAGGGAACAGCGGCCATCAGAGGAGCAGCAGTGGCCTATAAAGTCCCAGAGGCAGTCCGGGGTCGGCAACAGTCGGGGAGCAGCGGCCGTCGGAGGTGCAGTTAGCTGCAGCAGGGTCAAAAGGAAGAAAGTAGTAAAAAGTAATCTAAGTGTGACGCCACAGCCAAGAGGATAAGTGACCTGCTGGGTGATGAGTAGGTAGTTTTCTTTTTCTTAGTAAGAAACCTGGTCATTGTTGCCAAATTAAGTAATTTAAGGGTTAAATCATGGCAGGAGAGCCCAGACCCGTGTCATGCTCCGCCTGTGCTATGTGGGAAATCAGGGATGCTTAGTGTTCCCTGACAACTATGTGTGCGGGAAGTATATCCAGCTGCAGCTCCTGACAGATCGCATTGCGGCAATTGAGCTGCATATGGCGGCACTGGAGCTGCGCATGGATTCACGCTGGAGCATCCGCAATGCGGAGGATTTCGTGAATAACACGTTTAGTGAGTTGGTCACACCGCAGGTAAAGGTTACACAGGCAGATAGGGAATGGGTGACCATCAGTAAGAGCAGTGGAAGGAAGGTAGTACAGGGGTCCCCTGCAGTCATCTCCCTCCAAAACAGATGTACCACCTTGGGTACTGTTGGGGGAGATGGCTCATCAGGGAAGGCAGCAGCAGCCAACTTCATGGCACCATGGGTGGCTCTGCTGCGCAGGAGGGTAGGAAAAAAAAAAAAAGAGTGGGAGTAACATAGAAACATGGAAAATAGGTGCAGGAGTAGGCCATTCGGCCCTTTGAGCCTGCACCACCATTCGATAAGATCATGGCTGATCATTCCCTCACTATCCCTTTGTTCTGCTTTCTCTCCATACCCCTTGATCCCCTTAGCCATAAGGGCCATATCTATCTCCCTCTTGAATATATCCAATGAACTGGCATCAACAACTCTCTGCATCAGGGAATTCCACAGGTTAACAACTCTCTGACTGAAGAAGTTTCTCCTCATCTCAGTCCTAAATGGCCTACCCCTTATCTAAAGACTGTGCCCTGGTTCTGGACTTCCCCAACATCGGGAACAATCTACCCGCATCTAACCTGTCCCATCCCGTCAGAATCTTGTATGTTTCTATGAGGTCCCCTCTCATCCTTCTAAACTCCAATGTATAAAGGCCCAGTTGATCCAGTCTCTCCTCATATGTCAGTCCAGCCATCCCAGGAATCAGTCCGGTGAACCTTTGCTGCACTACCTCAATAGCAAGAATGTCCTTCCTCAGATTAGGAGACCAAAACGGAACACAATATTCCAGGTGGGGCCTCACCAAGGCCCTGTACAACTGCAATAAGACCTCCCTGCTCCAAAACTCAAATCCCCTAGTTATGAAGGCCAACATACTATTTGCCTTCTTTACCGCCTGCTGTACCTGTATGCCAACTTTCAATGACTGATGAACCATGACACCCATGTCTCGTTGCACCTCCCCTTTTCCTAATCTGCCACCATTCAGATAATATTCTGTCTCACGTTTTTGCCCCAAAGTGGATAACCTCACATTTATCCACATTATACTGCATCTGCCATGCATTTGCCCACTCACCTAACCTGTCTAAGTCACCTTGCAGCCTCATAGCATCCCCCTCACAGCTCACACCGCCACCCAGTTTAGTGTCATCTGCAAACTTGGAGATATTACGCTTAATTCCTTCATCCAAATCATTGATGTATATTGTAAAGAGCTGGGGTCCCAGCACTGAGCCCTGCGGCACTCCACTAGTCCCTGCCTGCCATTCTGAAAAGGACTCGTTTATCCCGACTCTCTGCTTCCTGTCTGCCAACCAGTTCTCTATCCACGTCAGTATATTACCCCCAATACCATGTGCTTTTATTTTGCACACCAATCCCTTGTGTTGGACCTTGTCAAAAGCCTTTTGAAAGTCGAAATATACCACATGCATTGATTCTCCCTTGTCCACTCTACTAGTTACATCCTCAAAAAATTTTAGAAGATTTGTCAAGCATGATTTCCCCTTTCATAAATCCATGCTGACTACTTTCCAAATGTGCTGCTATTTCATCCTTAATAATTGATGCCAACATTTTCCACACCACTGTTGTCAGGCTAACCAGTCTATAATTACCTGCATTCTCTCTCCATCCCTTTTTAAAAAGTGGGGTTACATTAGCTACCCTCCAGTCCATAGGAACTGATCCCGAGTCGATAGACTGTTGCAAAATGATCACCAATGCATCCACTATTTCTCGGGCCACTTCCTTAAGACAATCAGGCCCCGGGGATTTATCGGCCTTCAATCCCATGATTTTCCCAAAAACTATTTCCCGCCTAATAAGGATATCCTTCAGTTCCTCCTTCTCACTCGACTCTCGGTCCCCTAGTACTTCCGGAAGATTACTTGTGTCTTTCTTAGTGAAGACAGAACCAAAGTATTGGTTCAATTGGTCTGCCATTTCTTTGTTCCCCATTATAAATTCACCTGATTCTGACTGCAAGGGACTATGCTTGTCTTCACTAATCTTTTTCACTTCACATATCTATACAAGCTTTTGCAGTCAGTTTTTATGTTCCCAGCAGGCTTTTTCTTGTGCTCTATTTTCCCCCTCTTAATTAAACCCTTTGTCCTCCTCTGCTGAATTCTAAATTTCTCCCAGTCCTCAGGTTTGCTGCTTTTTCTGGCCAATTTATATGCCTCTTCCTTGGATTTAACACTATTTTTAATTTTCCTTGTTAGCCACAGTTGAGCCACCATCCCCCTTTTATTTAGGGAGAGCTATAGTGGTAGGGATTCTATTGTAAGGGGAATAGATAGGTGTTTCTGCGGCCGCAAACGAGACTCCACGATGGTATGTTGCCTCCCTGGTGCAAGGGTCAAGGATGTCTCGGAGCGGCTGCAGAGCATTCTGGAGGGGGAGGGTGAACAGCCAGTTGTGGTGGTGCATATAGGTAAAAAGCAGGATGAGGTCCTACAAACTGAATTTAGGGAGCTAGGAGTTAAATTAAAAAGTAGGACCTCAAAAGGTAGTAATCTCAGAATTGCTACCTGTGCCACGTGCTAGTCAGAGTAGAAATAGCAGGATAGTTAGGATGAATACTTGGCTTGAGGATGGTGCAAGAGTGAGGGATTCAAATTCCTGGGACATTGGAACTGGTTCTGGGGAGGTGGGACCAGTAGAAACCGGATGGTTTGCACTTGGGCAGGACTGGAACCAATGTCCTAGAGGGAGTGGTTGTTAGTGCTGTTGGGGAGGAGTTAAACTAATAGGGCAGGGGGATGGGAACCCACGCAGGGAGACAGAGGAATGTAAAATGGGAACAGAAGCAAAAAGGTATAAAGGAGGAAAGTAGAAGTGGAGGGCAGAAAAATCAAAGGCAAAGATCAAAAAGGGCCACATTACAACATAATTCTAAAAGGATCCTGCAAATCCCCTGGGAGGACAGGTGCATCAACATCAGTGTCCTTGACCAAGCTAACATCCCCAGTATTGAAGCACTGATCAGCTTCACTGGGCAGGTCACATAGTTCGCATGCCAGGTACGAGACTCCCTCAGCAAATGCTTTATGCGGAGCTCCTTCATGGTAAATGAGCCAAAGGAGGACAGCGGAAAAGTTAAGGACACCCTCAAAGCCTCCCTCATGAAGTGCGACATCACCACTGACACCTAGGAGTCTCTGGCCAAAGACGGCCCGAGGTGGAGAAAGTATATTCGGGAGGGCGTCAAGCTCTTCGAGTCCCAACGCAAAAAGCATGGAGGTCGTCAAGCGCAGGCAGCGGAAGGAGTACGTGGCAAACTAGCCCCACCGACCACTTCCCTCGATGAATGTCTGTCCCACCTGTAACCGGGTCTGCGGCTCTGCTGTTCAGCCATCAAAGAACTTACCTTGGGAGTGGAAGCAAGTCTTCTTCAATTCCAAGGATCTGCCTATGAAATGGGCAGAGTGTTAAAAAAACAAGCCTGAAGGCTGTGTGTCTCAATGCGAGGAGTATTCGTAATAAGGTGGATGAATTAACTGCGTAGAGAGCTGTTAACGGATATGATGTAATTGGGACTACGAAGACATGGCTCCAGGGTGACCAAGGCTGGGAACTCAACATCCAGGGCTATTCAATATTCAGGAAAGATAGATGGAAAGGAAAAAGAGGTGGGGTAGCATTTCTGGTTAAAGAGGAGATTAACGCAATAAGTAAGGAAGGACATTAGCGTGGATGAGGTGGAATCTGTATGGGTAGAGCTGTGGAACACCAAAGGGCAAAAAACGCTAGTGGGAGTTGTGTACAGTCCACCAGTCATACTGAGGTTGGGGATGGCAACAAACAGGAAATCAGGGATGCGTGTAATAAAAGGTACAGCAGTCATCATGAGTGACTTTAATCTACATTTCGATTGGGCTAAACAAACTGGTAGCAATACGGTGGGGGAGGATTTCCTTGAGTGTATAAGGGATGGCTTTCTAGACCAATATGTTGAGGAACCAACTAGAGAGCTGGCCATCCTGGACTGTGTGTTGTGTAATGAGAGGGGATTAATTAGGAGGGAGAGAGGAAACAGGGAATTATAGACCGGTCAGCCCGACATCGGTGGTGGGAAAAATGTTGCAATCAATTATTAAAGATTTAATAGCAGCGCATTTGGAAAGCAGTGACAGGATCGGTTCAAGTCCGCATGGATTTATGAAATAGAAATCATGCTTGACAAATCATCTAGAATTTTTTGAGGATGTAACTAGTAGAGTGGACAAGGGGGAGCCAGTGGATGTGGTGTATTTAGACTTTCAAAAAGCTTTTGACAAGGTCCCACACAAAAGAGACTAGTGTGCAAAATCAAAGTACATGGTATTGGGGGTAATGTACTGACAGCATAGAGAACTGGTTGTCAGACAGGAAGCAAAGAGTAGGAATAAACTGGTCTTTTTCAGAATGGCAGGTAGTGACTAGTGGGGTACTGCAAGGTTCAGTGCCGGGACCCCAGCTATTTACAATATACATTAATGATTTAGACGAAGGAATTGAATGTAATATCTCTAAGTTTGCAGATGACACTAAGCTGGGTGGCAGTGTGAGCTGTGAGGAAGATGTTAAGAGGCTGCAGGTTGACATGGTGAGTGAGCAAATACATGGCAGATGTGGTATAAATGTAGATAAATGTAAGGTTATTCACTTTGGTGGTAAAAACAGGAAGGCAGATTATCTGAATGGTGACAGATTAGGAAAAGGTGCAACGAGACCTGGGTGTCATGGTACATCAGTCATTGAAAGTTGGCATACAGGTAGAGCAGGCGGTGAAGAATGCAAATGGCATGTTGGCCTTCATAGCGAGAGGATGAGAGTATAGGAGCAGGGAGGTCTTACTACAGTTGTACAGGGCCTTGGTGAGGCCACACCTTGAATATTGTGTACACTTTTGGTCTCATAATCTGAGGAGGGACGTTCTTGCTGTTGAAGGAGTGCAGTGAAGGTTCATCAGACTGATTCTGGGGATGACAGGACTGACATATGAAGAAAGACTGGATCGGCTAGGCTTATATTCAATGGAATTTAGAAGAATGAGAGGGGATCTCATAGAAACATAAAATTCTGATGGGATTGGACAGGTTAGATGCAGGAAGAATGTTCCTGATGTTGGGGAAGTCCAGAACCAGGGGTCACAGTTTAAGGATAAGGGGTAAGCCATTTAGGACCGAGATGAAGAAATATTTCTTCACCGAGTGGTGAGCATGTGGAATTCTCTACCACAGAAAGTTGTTGAGGCCAGTTCATTAGATATATTCAAAAGGGAGTTAGATGTGGCCCTTACAGCAAAGAGATCAAGGGGTATGGAGAAAAAAAATAGGAATGGGATACCGAAGTGCATGATCATATTGAATGGTGGTGCAGGCTCGAAAGGCCGAATGGCCTACTCTTGCACCTATTTTCTATGTTTCTATGACAAGGTGGATGCAGAGAGGATGTTTCCACTGATGGGGGAGACTAGAAATAGAGGACATGATCTTAGAATAAGGGGCCGCCCATTTAAAACTGAGAAGAGGAGAAATTTCTTGTCTCAGAGGGTTGTAAATCTGTGGAGTTCACTGCTATGGAAGAGAGCCATGGAAGCTGGGTCATTGAATAAATTTAAGACAGAGATAAACAGTTTCTTAACCGATAAGGGAATAAGTGGTTATGGGGAGCGGGCAGGAAAGTGGACCAGAGTCCATGATCAAATCAGCCAAGATCGTATTAAATAGCGGAGCAGGCTAGAGGTTCGCTGTGGCCTATTCCTGCTCCTAATTCTTATGTTATTGCCCATCCCCCAATTTCCCTCGAGGTGGTGGTGGAGAGCTGCCTTCTTGAACCGCTGTTCATTAGTACAACTGAGTGGCTTGCTAGGCCATTTCAGAGGGCAGTTAAGAGTCAACCACATTGCTGTCTGTTTGGAGTCACATATAGGCCAGACCAGGTAAGGACGGCAGATTTCCTTCCCTAAAGGACATTCGTGAACCAGATGGGTTTTTAATGACAATTCATTAGTTTCATGGTTACCATTACAGATACTAGCTGGGATTTGAACTCATGTCATTGGATCATTAGTCCAGGCCTCTGGATTACTAGTTCTGTAACATAACCACTATGTCACGTCCCTGGTACCAGACTTCTTGCCACCTTTCCTCAAGACATTCTTGCATCTCATTTTCTTGTGCTCAGTTTCCATCATCTCTTCACTTGTTTCTTCAACTTCCCTATTACACAGAAGTCACAAGCAAACAGGGAGCTCACTGGCTGGGGTGACTGGGGTAACTTGACTAATGATGAAGAGAGGAGTCTATATGCTACACAGTACAAAAAAGAACCAACAGGGTCTTTGGCTGAAGTGTGGGTTAAATTGACACAGAATGGTTACAAATATGGAGTTTTGAAGGACTCAATGAATGAGGCCCAATTCAGGGCAACAAGCAAGAGTAATTTTGCCTTACCTACCTATCAAAAGGAGAGGTGCAGGCTAAAGGATGACTACAGAGTTTGTTAGATACAACATTTCAGTAGCAGTATCTTTATCTATCATGTTGAGTTAGATATTCATTACTGCAAGACCAGTTGCACATTCAATGACAATCTTGGCATCGTGAACAATGACCTGGACAGGCATAATCTGGTGTACTAATAGTCACGTGAAACAAATTTTGAAGCTATACAATTAAAGTCAGTGGGGCACTGGAATGATCATGGAAATAACTAGAGCGGAGGAACAATTTGCCCATCCCAGCTCATCTTTCTATAAAAAAAGCTACACTCACCTCCCTCACCCAATCTAGCATCAAACTGCTTCTTGAATGATTCCAGAACTTTGATCTCCTCTACCCAACCCAGATGACCAGAGTATTAAGTCACTCTGTAAGAAGTGCTTCCCAGCATAGTTAGCGGAATTTTCTTATTAATTGGCACCTTCGTCTCTTCACCCTGAAGTTGCAGTTTTACGAGAGTGATCCATATTAGCATTTTCATTCCACTTTGCATCATGAAAGCTCCATAAAGGGGCTGGCTCTTTGTTAAATAGTCTAGGTTGTTTTTTCTTTAAAAAAAAATATATTTCCTCATAACTAGAAATTAGCACCTTAACCCTTCTCTGCAATGCTTGCACAAAGTCGTGCCTTGGTGACCAGAAATGAATGCAATATGCTTGGTGGGAACTGACCAGAGTACGATGCTGCTTGATGGCCTCTCCATAGGTATGTTGTTGACTTGGCAACATAGAGCAGAATTCCACTTGCTATGTGAATTGCTGATTTCGAACATCATCATGGAGTGTAAAACTCCCAGGAATTCTTTCAGCCTCATCCTCTAGCTGACACAACATCATTCACTATTTAGTGCATTTTTCTTCCAACATGCACTTATTCAACTTCATACATCTGCCGACTTTTCAAATTATGTGCCCTTTTCTAGCTCCTTGCCTATTTCATCTGGCTCAGCTACCCTCCTGTAAACAGCAAGGAGGAAAGAATTCATAACTTAAAAATAAAAACTTGATAAGTGTATCCTACTGCATAATGCGGTTAGAAACTTATTCACCTGCACTGGAAGATCATCAGTCATGCAAAAACTTGAAATGTTCTGACAGGGAGAGGGCAAGAGAACGAAAGCCACATCTCAAACTCCTAGCAGCCAATCGTGCTGTATTCATGGAGATCAGATGATTATAAAAAGGGAGAGGGTGTGCAAGAATACAGTCCTAAATAAAGCTCTGAAGCAAAAAAATGATGATAATGTTGCACCATTTTTGCAGTGAACATGCATCTAGATTAGTGATAGGAAGAATATTGGAGTTGCTAGTGGTGCCAGGATGAAACTATACCCTGTAGTGTAAATATGAAAAACAAACTTGATAAGTGCATCCTACTGCATAATGCTGTTTGAGAAATAAATGTGAAGCAAATTCTTGGAGCAGCCAGCTACAGGTGAGATACACAGTAATATATACCCACTATCAGAATCAGAAAATGTGAGAAATGCACAGCTGGCCAGTCAACATCTGGAAGAGAATGATGGATCGACATTTTGGCTGTGACCCTTCATCCGACCTTCCGGAATAGTCTGCCATGCATATCGTTTTTTGGTTTTTTTAAAATAAAAAATATAACATTTGATATTTCACTGTGCAGGATTCCGCCAAGATTTCTTTACAATCAAAGACCATTTACCTGTTTTGTTTTTGTTTTGCTGTAGGTGTCTAAAATTGGCTTTTTCCTCTCCTTGACAGCTGATTTTGAGAAGTAATTTTCCAGTTCCTGGATATTAATAAGGGGTTCTTCTAGTGCTGCCCAAATGGGCAATATTTCCATTTCCCTAAAAAGAAGGAACATGTGTTTTAAATCATGAATTTGCTTAAAATATTAACAAAAACAAGTGCTGGCTTATGAAATATTGAGGGGGAAACAAAATCACCCCAGGCACTTATGAGCAGTTTCAAGGGAATGCTTCCTTTTAATATCCCAGACAAGGAACCTTTACAAATGCATAATATAATGGGTAACCTACAACAGCAAATTCACTAATCGATTGAAAAGCTCTTCAGGTTAAATACTTGTATGGAAACAAAAAAATGTTGTTTCCAGCAGCCGTCTGCAGATTAAGCTCTGGTAATCTTCCAGTCATTACATCATACCTCAACCGAATAGATCACAGATGTTGAACACGATATCAGTCACCAAAACAAAACGCCTTCCAAAACAGCAGCAATTGGGACTTATTTTCAGCCACAAAGTAATTAGCTATGGAGCATTTTTTTTTTTTACAGCAACATATGGAACTTAACATAAAACAAATGCAATGAGATTCAGACAACAAACCTCTTCACATTTATGCCATCAACTAAACAATTCAACTCAATACTTTTTCCTGTGATCACTCCCATACAATCATTTCTCAAACTATTTGAGAGTTCAGTTACGAGTAATGTTTGTTATTTATACTCATTAGTTATACACTGTATTTTGAGTGACTCAAAAAGGACTGTACATTGTAAATAAAGCTGAATGTGCAGCAGTGTCGGCAGCAATAACAATTGGTGGGATTTTGGATGCTGAATCAGCCAAGTTTGAACTAGCTAGCTCTATAGTAAAGTTTAAAAATGATTGTCGGTCAAACTGGCACTTGCTTTTGGGAAACTCCCAATGGTATAAGAATTCAACTGTCCAGAATAAAATAATTTTAAAAAAAAGTATATTGTATAGAATCACAGAATGATGCAGCACAGGAGGCAGCTATTCGGCCCAACGTGCCTGGGCCAGCTCTTTGGTGGAGCCAACCAATCCACTCCCCTGCTCTTTCCCCATAGCCCTGTAAATTCTTTCCCTTCAAGTATGTAGCCTATTTTCTTCTGAAAGTTACTATTGAATCTGCATCTACTACCCTTTCAGATAGTGCATTCCAGATCACAACGGTCACTATGTTAAAAAAAAAGTTTCCTCATGTCGCCTCTAACTCTTTTGCCAGTCACCTTAAATCTGTGCCCTCTGGTTACCAACCCTTCGGCCACTGGAAACAGTTTCTCCTTATTTACTCCAAACCTTCATGATTTTGAGCACCACTATCAAATCTCCTCTCAACCTTCTCTGCTCGAAGGTGAACAACTCCAGCTTCTTCAGTTTCTCCACTTAGCTGAAGTCCCTCATCCCTGATACCACTCTTAAATGTGCGCTGCCACTCCAAGGCCTCGACAACCTTCCTAAAGTCTCATCGCCGACTGCATGCAGAAGACAAGCGCAGGCAGCAAAAAGTACGTGCGGAAAACCTGTCCCACCCACCCTTACCCTCAACGGCTGTCTGTCCCACCTGTGACAGAGACTGTGGTTCTCGTATTGTACTATTCAGCCACCTAAGGATTCATTCTAAGAGTGGAAGCAAGTCTTCCTTGATTCCGAGGGACTGCCCATCAGGATGAGGAAAGTGTGGTGCCCAGAATTGAAGACAATACTCGAGCTGAGGCCTAACTAGTGTTTTATATAAAGGTTTCTTGCTCTAACCACCTTGCTTTTGTTTGCTAATCCTCTTATTAATAAAGCCAAGGCTGCCATATGCTTTTTAAAAATAAAATCGCCTTCGCAATTTGTCCCGTCACCTTCAAAGATTTATGTGCATATATCGCCAGGTCATTCTGTTTCTGCACCCCTTTTAAAATTGTACCATTTAGTTCATGTTGCCTCTCCTCATTCTTCCTACCAAAATGCATCATTGCACATTTCCCCATGTTAAATTTCATTTGCCATGTGTCTGCTGATTTCACCAGTATACATCAATTAGATCATGGCTGATCAGGATCTTAACTCCAGCAACTCGCCTTAGTATTGTAATCCTCAATATCCTTACTGAAGAAAAATCTTTCAATCGCAGTTTTGAAATTTTCAATTGACCTCTCTCTTTCGAAAGAGAGGTGTTATGTCTTGAATAAAGAGTCAGACTAGATACTGCAAGCACAAAGTAAGGTGTGACCGTAGTCCTTTATTACAAATCTCAGAGTGCCTCTCCAGTCTGTGAGGCCTCCTTATATACAGGTGCTCTCAAGGGATTGTGGGATTCCTTGGGACTCCAGGGGATGAGCCCTCTGGTGGTTAGACATGGTATTTACAGGTTTACATACATAACACTCCCCCAGAAAAGTCAATAGTGTAACTATTTACAATGTGAGTCGATCTGGGGTCTTCCTTTCCCTGGTTGATCGTCTCGGTGCAAATGCTGGTTTTGGTGAGCCCTTTGTTGGGCCCTCGCTGGGCTGCTGGGGGGTGGCGAGTCCTGCTGGGCTGCTGTGGGTGATGGGTTCTGCTTCGTGGTCAACCGCTGGGTCGGGTTGCCACTTGTGTGCATGTTGGAGGGTCAAAAAAGCTAGAGTCTATTGTGGGTTGTTCTGGATAGTCCATAAATCTGAGTTTGACCACAAACACCCTACTCCCCTCTTTGGCCAAAACAGTGCCAGGAAGCCACTTGGGACCTTGTCCATAATTCAACACAAATACAGGATCATTTATCCCAATTTCGCGTGACACATTTGCGCGATGATATGTATTCTGTTGAAGCCGCCTGCTCTCTACCTGTTCGTGTAGATCAGGGTGGACTAACGAGAGCCTTGTCTTAAGTGTCCTTTTCATGAGCAGTTCAACGGGAGGGACCCCAGTGAGCGAGTGGGGTCTTGTGCGGTAACTAAGCAGGACTTGGGATAAACGAGTCTGCAGTGAGCCTTCAGGTTACCCTTTTCAAGCTCTGCTTGATTGTTTGAACTGCTCGTTCTGCCTGACCGTTGGACGCTGGTTTAAACAGGACAGATGTGACATGTTTGATCCCATTACGGGTCATGAAATCGGCACTGGTAAAGCACGGCCCATTGTCACTTACAAGGACATCAGGCAGGCCGTGCATGGAAAACATGGCCCTTAGGCTTTCAATGGTGGCAGCGGACGTGCTTGCCAACATTATCACACAGTCAATCCATTTGGAATACGCATCTATAACCACTAAGAACATTTTTCCCAAGAATGGGCCTGCATAGTCGACATGGACCCTGGACCACGGTTTGGAGGGCCAGGACCATAAACTTAGTGGTGCCTCCCTGGGTGCATTGCTTAACTGTGAACATGTATTACATTTGTGCACATAGGACTAAGTCTGCATCGATACCAGGCCACCACACGTGGGATCTGGCTATCGCTTTCATCGTTACGATGCCTGGATAGGTGCTGTGGAGATCACTAATTAAGGTGTCCCTGCCCTTTTTTGGCACCACTACCCGATTACCCCATAGGAGGCAATCTGCCTGTATAGACATTTCATCTCTGTGCCGCTGGTACGGCTTTATTTCTTCCTGCATCTCTAACGGGACACTAGACCAACTCCCGTGGAGCACGCAATTTTTTACTAAGGACAGGAAGGAGTCCTGGCTCATCCAGGTTCTAATCTGTCAGGCGCTAATAGGTGATTGCTCACTCACGAATGCTTCCACTACCATAACGAAATCTGCGGCCTGTGCCACCTTCACTCCTGTGGTGGGCAATGGCAGCCTACTGAACATCGGCACAGTTTTCTGTGCCTGGCCTGTGGCAGATGGCGTAGTTGTATGTGGACTGCGTTAGCGCCCATCTATGGATGCGGGCTGATGCATTCGTATTTATCCCCTTGCTTTCAGAAAAGAGGGATATAAGCGGCTTATGGCCGGTTTCCAATTCAAATTTGAGCCCGAACAGATATTGATGCATTTTCTTTACCCCGTAAACACACGCTAACGCTTCTTTTTCAATCATGCTGTCGGCTCGCTCAACCTTAGACAGACTTCTGGATGCAGAAGCAACCGGTTGCAATTTCCCAAATTCATTAGCTTGTTGCAATACACACCCGACCCTGTATGACGACGCATCACATGCTAGTACCAAACGCTTACATGGATCGTACAACACAAGCAATTTGTTTGAACATAACAGTTTTCTATCTTTCTCAAAGGCATTTTCTTGGCTTTTACCCCATACCCATTTATCTCCTTTACGCAGTAAAGAGTGCAGGGGTTCTAGCAATGTGCTAAGACACGGTAAGAAGTTACCAAAATAGCTCGAGTCCTAGAAACAACCTCAGCTCCATCATGTTCTGTGATCTCTGTGCGTTCTTGATTGCCTCCGTCTTCGAATCGGTGGGCCTGATGCCATCCACCGCGTTTCTTCTCCCCAGGAACTCCACTTCAGGTGCCAGGATAATACACTTAGAGTGTTTTAGCCTGAACCCCACACGATTAAGCTGACTAAGAACCTCCTCCAGGTTCTGAAGGTGCTCAACAGTGTCCCGACCTGTAACCAAGATGTCGTCCTGGAAGACCACGATGCGCGGGACCGACTTCAGCAAGCTTTCCATTTTCCTCTGGAATATCGCCGTGGCCGATCGAATCCCAAACGGACATCTGTTGTAAATGAAGAGACCTTTGTGCATGTTGATGCAGGTGAGGCCTTTCGCTGATTCCTCCAGCTCCTGTGTCATGTAGGCCAAGGTTAAGTCCAGCTTCGTGAACGTTTTCCCTCCCGCCAGCGTCGCAAATAGGTCATCTGCCTTTGGTAGCGGGTATTGATCCTGCAGCGAGAAACGATTGATACTTACTTTGTAATCACCACAGATTCTGATGGTGCCATCTCTCTTGAGGACTGGAACAATCAGACTGGCCCATTCATTGAATTCGATCGGCATAAATGATGCCCACTCATTGCAGCCTGTCCAGCTTGATCTCCACCCTCTCTCTCATCATGTAAGGTACTGCTCTCGCCTGGTGATGGAAGGGTCGTGCCCCCGGAATCAAATGGATCTGCACTTTTGCTCCTTGGAACTTCCCGATGCCTGGTTCGAACAGCGAAGGGAACTTGTTTAGGACCTGGGCACGAGGTGTCGTCGACGGGCGAAAGCACTCTGACGTCATCCCAGTTCCAGCGTGTCTTTCCCAGCCAGCTCCTACTAAACAGCATGGGAAACTCGTGCACCGCACCATCGTTGGAGACCTTTACGGTAGCACTGCTGATTACGGGAATCAGTTCTTGTGTGCGTTCTCAGTTTAGTGCGAAGGAGAATCAGGACTGGCCTTGAAGCCTTGCTGCACCACAATTTATCGAAAGTCTTTTAGCTCAATATGGACTGGCTTGCGCCCGTGTCCAGCTCCATGGACACCGGGAGTCCATTTAATTCAACCTTAAGCATTATCGGGGGACACTTTGTGGTAAATGTGTGCACCCCATATACCTCTGCCTCCTCGGTCTGAGGCTCTGGTTCGTCGTGATCCACCGTGGATCTGCCCTCCTCTGCAACATGGTGGTTTGCAGGATTAGCAGAGTTTGCAGCTTGTCTGCACATGCGTTGGAGGTGTCCCATTGTTCCACAGCCCTTGCAAACGTATCCTTTGAAGTGGCATGAATGGAAATAAATGATCACCCCCGCAGCGCCAACAATGTGTTAATGGCCTTGTATTCACCGCCCTTGATGGTGGACTCAGTCATTTGCGAACATGCAGCTGCAGGCGTATAACTCCTGCCCTGTACATTTCGATTCGAAAACATGACTTTGTTCACAGTACTTGCAGCAGCCTTCGTGTGCTGAGAAATTTGTTTGGTATCGTCACTGATGGTGATAAACGCCTGGGCTATTGCTATGGCTTTACTCAAGGTTGGCATCTCTACCGTCAAAAGTTTGTGAACTACTACTTCATGGCCAATGCCAAGTACAAAGAAGTCCCTGAGCATGTGCTCCAAGTGTCCTTCAAATTCGCAATGTCCTGCAAGGCGTCTTAGCTCAGCGACGTAGCTCACCAATTCCTGGCCTTCAGACCTCTTGTACGTGTAGAACCGATACCTCACCATCAGAACACTTTCCTTCAGGTTTAGATGCTCCCGGACCGGTGTGCACAACTCATCGTACGACTTGTACGTGGGTTTCGCTGGAGCGAGCAGATTTTTCATGAGGCCATACGTTGGTGTCCTGCAAACAGTGAGGAGGATTGCCCTTCATTTGGCAGCGTTCGCTTCTCTTTCCAGCTTGTTGCCAAGAAGTATTGGTCGAGTCGCTCCACGAAGGTTTCCCAATCATCTCCCTCGGAAAATTTCTCCAGGATGCCCACGGTTCTCTGCATTGTTGCGGTGGGGTTCATCATCTGTATCTCGTCACCAATTGTTCTGTCTTTAATAAAGAGTCAGACTAGATACTGCAAGCTCAAAGTAAGGTGTGACCGTAGTCCTTTATTACAGATCTCAGAGTGCTTTTCCAGCTTGTGAGGCCTCCTTATATACAGGTGCTCCCAAGGGACTGTGGGATCCCGCTACCCTTTGTGTGAAGAAGTGCTTGTTTGGGTCACTCATTTATATTCTAAACTTGAGATTTGCAGCGGGAATTGCACTATTTTAAAGTATATTGCACCAGCTACAAGATGCAATGCAGCAACTTGCCAAGGCTTCTTCGACAGCACCTCTACCACCTAGAAGGACAAGGGCAGCAGGCGCATGGGAACATCACCACCTACAAGGTCCCCTCCAAGTTACGCACCATGCTGACTTGGAAGTATATCGCCATTCCTTCATCGTCGCTGGGTCAAAATCCTGGAACTCCCTCCCTAACAGCACTGTGGGAGTACCTTCACCAGACGGACTACAGCAGTTCAAAGCGGCGGCTCACCCCCACTTTCTCAAGGGCAATTAGAGATGGGCAATAAATGCTGGCCTTGCCAGCAACGCCCACATCCCATGAACGAATATTTAAAAAACTTCACTTGCATGGAGATAAAACAGGAAGGATAAGACCGTTTATGTCTGCATTATTCCCTGTCGAAGGAAACCACAAACACACATAACTGCACTCGACATTTAGCTCCATACTTTAAGTTAGCAATATTATGAAGCATTTATTTCCCTTCTCTCCCCTTCTTACTCAAAAATATATATAGAAGTGTGCAGGACCTATGTACCACGGAGAAACCAAATGATTGAAAGCGCTGGTATATTCATCTACATTGATATTGCATGTGATTACAATTACTAATTATTGGACATGCTGAAATGAAAGTTTTTGATCCAAAAAAAAACTTTAAAATTGCAGTTATTTACAACTTTCATGAATGAAAACAAGTACCTATTGGTGATTAAAACATACTGGCAGATTAAATAGCTTTTGTTTCTGGTACCATTTATATTCACGTCAGAACTGGGCAAAAAAGAAAGGTAGTTGACAGCTGTTTTAAAAAAAAATCATAAAGGCAACAGAAAAAAAGGCAGTACTGGTATAAGCAGCACAAACGTGGTACTCCAAGGATAGATTTTGGAAACCATCCTATTTCCTAGAGGGAGCCATTTTTTTATTTTTCTCACGAGAAAAGTGGCAAAGATCAATCTGTCATTGCAACAAGTAAACAATGTTAAGACTTCAGATGTTCAACAGTAGCACTACATTATCACAGTGAGCCCACAAAACACAGGAGGGGCAGAGGAGATGGCAACATCACCATGTGCATTAGTTTTCAAGCAGGCTCTGGCCTAGAACTGCCTGCTCCCAACTGCTACAATGGCTGCTGAAACTAATTCGTAGCACAACAGCGTCCATATGCTGCAACATGATTTAATTTTTTTCTTTGCCTTTGTAATATTTCCAAAAGGGAAATAAAAAGACAGTGCCGAACTGATGATGGAATAGTATCACGTGTGCATATTTCTGTCTGCAAATAGAGTGTTTGGCAATGATCCTTGAAAGCCGCAATCTCTTTGCTATTAAAATTCACAGAACAAAAGCCAATTTTACATCAACAGCAGGATTGCGTTCAAGTATTGCAAGTAAACAAAGTCAATCTGGATCAAAACCTTACCTCATGTCCCAGGGCTTTCTTACAGGTGACAATATTTAGCGGTCCTCTCTAAACCCATAACTCCCCTTTTGGTAATGAGTACCCTATTTACAGTTGTGCTACAAATTTGCTGTGAAAAACTTCACAGCTACTAAGAGCAAATGGTGGGGCATTATTCATTTTGATTGCAAGTATAGGTACGCCCACTCATTTGTATTGCCTAAGGTTACAATACAGAGGATTTATAGGAGCTAAAAACTCAACACAAAAATGTTTGACAATGAGAAATATATACGTTGGCCTGGATTTTGTGCTGGTAATGATGACATTTGCCACCATTACCCCTCTGAAAGTGGCAGCAACTTCTGGAGTCCACACATGCGCAGGTAAACACAGAAATCCAGAAGTTGCTGTTAGTGATTCTACTATCTTCACAGGTTGCGTTGTGGAACTCCCCTTTGCCAACAATCACCTCAATTCCCACTGAAACATAGTTACTAATGAAAACTTCCCCTATTACACTGGAAAAACACATTTAAAAAAAGCCCTAAAAATTAAGCCTTGTTGAAAGAGGTATATCTTTTTAAAATGTATTTATTCTTTCATGGGATGCAGGCGTCACTGGCAAGGCCAGCATTTATTGCCCATCCCTAATTGCCCTTGAGAAGGTGGTGGTGAGGTGCCTTCTTGAACAGCTGTTCTTTGTAATAGTTTGGGACAACTGAGTGGCAGTCAAGAGTCGACCATATTGCTGAGAGTCTGGAGTTACATATAAGCCAAACCAGGCAAGGACAGCAGATGTCCTTCCCTAAAAGGACATTAGTGAATCAGATGGGTTTATATAACAATCCAGTCATTTCATTGTCACCATTACTAATACTAGCTTTTTAATTCAAGATTTATTTAATTAATTGCATTTAAATTCCCCAGCTACCATGGTGGGATTTTAACTCACGCCTCCAGATTATTAATCCAGGCCTCTAATTACAAGCGTTGGTTAATTTTAATAGAAGAGGATATACTGAGATCATCACGACATTGTCACACTAAACTGAACTAGAAGCTGTCTTTTGTGGCAGTGCCAGAGTGGGGGGTGGGACAGGGAATGAATTATGAGGGGAGGGGGGGAGGGATTGACCAGAAATCTAACAAGTAGGATATGGTTTTCCATCAAATAACATTTAAGAAGTGTTGTCTGATTACAATGGAAGAACTAATGAATTGTGTTCCAACATATTTCAGGTCACATTTAAAGCCAATCTTGGATACCACTTGTGAAACTAACTTTGTTTACATTGGCATTTCCCCAAGCAAGTGGGTTGAAGTGAGCAAAAACTCCAGAAATCTACAGTTGATTTGGAGACCGATGGGCTTGAAGGTCAATTAAAATCCCTCAAAGCAGCACAAACTTGTAACATAGAAACATAGAAAATAGGTGCAGGAGGAGGCCATTTGGCCCTTCGAGCCTGCACCGCCATTCAATGAGTTCATGGCTGAACATGCACCTTCAGTACCCAATTCTTGCTTTCTCGCCATACACCTTGATCCCCCCCTAGTAGTAAGGACTCCTTTTTGAATATATTTAGTGAATTGGCCTCAACAACTTTCTGTGGTAGAGAATTCCACAGGTTCACCACTCTCTGGGTGAAGAAGTTTCCCCTCATCTCAGTCCTAAATGGCTTACCCCTTATCCTTAGGCTGTGACCCCTGGTTCTGGACTTCCCCAACATTGGGAACATTCTTCCTGCATCTAACCTGTCTAAACCCGTCAGAATTTTAAACGTTTCTACGAGATCCCCTCTCATTCTTCTGAACTCCAGTGAATACAAGCCCAGATGATCCAGTCTTTCTTGATAGGTCAGTCCCGCCATCCCAGGAATCAGTCTGGTGAACCTTCGCTGCACTCCCTCAATAGCAAGAATGTCCTTCCTCAAGTTAGGAGACAAAAACTGTACACAATACTCCAGGTGTGGCCTCACCAAGGCCCTGTACAACTGTAGTAACACCTCCCTGCCCCTGTACTCAAATCCCCTCGCTATGAAGGCCAACATGCCATTTGCTTTCTTAACCGCCTGCTGTACCTGCATGCCAACCTTCAATGACTGATGTACCATGACACCCAAGTCTCATTGCACCTCCCCTTTTCCTAATCTGTCACCATTCAAATAATAGTCTGTCTCTCTGTTTTTAACCACCAAAGTGGATAACCTCACATTTAACCACATTATACTTCATCTGCCATGCATTTTCCCACTCACCTAACCTATCCAAATCACTCTGCAGCCTCATAGCATCTTCCTCGCAGCTCACACTGCCACCCAACTTAGTGTCATCCGCAAATTTGGAGATACTACATTTAATCCCCTCGTCTAAATCATTAATGTACAATGTAAACAGCTGGGGCACCAGCACAGAACCTTGCGGTACCTCACTAGTCACTGCCTGCCATTCTGAAAAGTACCCATTTACTCCTACTCTTTGCTTCCTGTCTGCCAACCAGTTCTCAATCTACATCAGCACACTACCCCCAATCCCATGTGCTTTAACTTTGCACATTAATCTCTTGCGTGGGACCTTGTCGAAAACCTTCTGAAAGTCCAAATACACCACCATCAACTGGTTATCCCTTGTCCACTCTACTGGAAGCATCCTCAAAAAATTCCAGAAGATTTGTCAAGCATGATTTCCCTTTCACAAATCCATGCTGACTTGGACCTATCATGTCACCTCTTTCCAAATGCTCTGCTATGACATCCTTAATAATTGATTCCATCATTTTACCCACTACCAATGTCAGGCTGACCGATCTATAATTCCCTGTTTTCTCTCTCCCTCCTTTTTTTAAAAAAGTAGGGTTACATTGGCTACCCTCCACTCCATAGGAACTGATCCAGAGTCTATGGAATGTTGGAAAATGACTGTCAATGCATCCGCTACTTCCAAGGCCACCTCCTTAAGTACTCTGGGATGCAGACCATCAGGCCCTGGGGATTTATCGGCCTTCAATCCCATCAATTTCCCCAACACAGTTTCCCGACTAATAAGGATTTCCCCCAGTTCCTCCTTCTTACTAGATCCTCTGACCTCTTTTATATCCGGAAGGTTGTTTGTGTCCTCCTTAGTGAATACCGAACCAAAGTACTTATTCAATTGGTCTGCCATTTCTTTGTTCCCAGTTATGACTTCCCCTGATTCTGACTGCAGGGGACCTACGTTTGTCTTTACTAACCTTTTTCTCTTTACATATCTATAGAAGCTTTTGCAGTCCGTCTTAATGTTCCCTGCAAGCTTCCTCTTGTACTCTATTTTCCCTGCCCTAATCAAACCCTTTGTCCTCCTCTGCTGAGTTCCAAATTTCTCCCAGTCCCCGGGTTCGCTGCTATTTCTGGCCAATTTGTATGCCACTTCCTTGGCTTTAATACTATCCCTGACTTCCCTTGATAGCTACGGTTGAGCCACCTTCCCTTTTTTATTTACTTAGTGTTACTCAAGTCCAAATAATTTAAAATGTGATTTTAAATATCTCAATTAAGTACGAGGAGGTTGCTCAAATAATGTTAGTAAAAGCATAATAGTCTATGCATAATCTTATTACCTTTTGCTGCTTATCTGAATTCTTGACCAGTAGAGAGGCTTCATTGGACGGGATGGATCAATTGCAACTTTTCGTGGCGATTTGTCTTTCGTCATTCCAAATGCAAAAAATCCTGCTGGATGAGGTGGCGGAAGAAAACCACAGCCTGGAGGAGGAAAAGATTGTGGGGGCAGACCCTGCCCTGGTGGTGGAGCTGGAGGAGCTTCAGTTCCAGGTAGAAGAGAAGGCGGGAGTCCCGAACCAAGCAGAGGGGGAGGAGGAGGAGGAGGAGGAGGGGGCGGTGGATGCGTTGAGCCAGGCAGAGGGGGTGGAGGAGGGGGAGGTGGATGCGTAGAGCCAGGCAGAGGGGGTGGAGGAGGGGGAGCTGGGTGCGTAGAGCCAGGCAGAGGGGGAGGAGGAGGGGGAGCTGGGTGCGTAGAGCCAGGCAGAGGAGGAGGAGGAGGGGGAGGTGGGTGCGTAGAGCCAGGCAGAGGGGGAGGAGGAGGGGGAGGTGGGTGCGTAGAGCCAGGCAGAGGAGGAGGAGGAGGGGGAGGGGGAGGTGGGTGCGTAGAGCCAGGCAGAGGGGGAGGAGGAGGGGGAGGGGGAGGTGGGTGCGTAGAGCCAGGCAGAGGGGGAGGGGGAGGGGGAGGGGGAGGTGGGTGCGTAGAGCCAGGCAGAGGGGGAGGAGGAGGAGGGGGAGGGGGAACCGTAGAGCCAGGCAGAGGGGGAGGAGGAGGGGGAGGAGGAGGGGGGTGCGTTGAGCCAGGCAGAGGGGGAGGAGGAGGGGGAGGATGAAACGTAGAGCCAGGTAGAGGGGGAGGAGGAGGGGGAGGTGGAAATGCAGTACTAGGCAAAGGAGGTGGTAGAGGTGGAAGCTCACAACTGGACAATATGGACAGATGTGAGGCTTTAGAAGGTAGAGTTTGGCACTCAGGCAACAGAGACAACGTGCCTTGATTGGATAAAAGTTGCAGTGAAAATGGGTGTAAATTTTGACCTGATGGCGCAGACACAGAAAGGGGAACTTCACTTGTTTGAGGTGCCAACAGTTGTGATGAAGTATTACATGGATATGTTGGAGTTTTTGACTGTGACGAAGCTACCGATACAGAATGATCCTGAGATGAAGAAACCCTGCAACTTGGGAGTGGAGATTGTGACGATTGTCTATCTAATAAAGGCACTTGAACAGTTGCATGTTCCTGAGTTGGGGAAGTCTGTACAGATTTAGTTTCTAAACAAGAACTCGGTGTACTGTGCAGAAGAAAAGTCTGCTCTTCTGTTTGAAGGTGATCAGAAGCTTTTGAGACTACATCCTCACTACCAGATTCGTGGTCTTTTACAGTACTCTCCTGGTCGAACAGGGCAGACTGCTTCTCCAGTTCAGCTATTTTAGTCCTTAGCTGTTCAATTGTTTGCTCAAGTTTCTGGATAACGGCAACCTGCTCTTCCTTCAACTCTGGTGTTTTCTCTTCATTATCTTTCTGAAAAGGAAGTCGCATCACCAACATTAGACTTAATTTAGATCAAGCAATTATCACAGTTTCAAAGTCACCAAAAATGTATACACTGAGAGGCACACAAGATAGATACAGGAGTAGGCCTTTCAGCCCCTCAAGCCTGTTCCACAATGTAAGTCGATCGTGGCTGATCTGTACCTCAAATCCATTTACCCACCTTTGATTTCTATCCTTTGATGTCCTTGCATAACAAAATCTATCGATCTGATTCTTCAAAATTTCAATTGACTCAGCATCCACAGCCATTTGGGAGAGAGAATTCCAGATTTCCACTACCTTTGGTATGAAAATGCATTTCCTAATTTAATTCCTAAAAAAACTTAACTCCCACTAAGTTACGCTCTCTTGTTTTGGATTCCACCACCAAAGGAAATCGTTTTTCTGTATCTACCTTATGAAATTCCTTTATCATTGCAAACAACATGATTAGATCACCCCTCAACCTTCTAAACTCAAGGGAAACAAGCTAAGTTTATGTAACCTCAAAATTAAACCCATTTAGTTTTGATATAATTCTGGTGAATCGAAGCTAAAGGTTTGAGGTTGAGATCCCACAATTGAACAATACTCCAGGTAGAGTCTGACTATGGCTCTGTGCAACGGAAACATCACTTCCTCACTTTTGTATTCCAACCCCTTAATGGAAAGACCAACATTCTATTCGCCTTTTTCATTACTTTTTGTACCTGTGCACTCTGTGATCTTTACAGGTAGGCACTTACATTTCATTGCTCCTCCGCAGTTCCTTGTATCCCGCCATTAAGAACATTTTTGATTCGTTTTTCTTAGATTCTTGGACTACATGTTTTCCCACATTGATCTCAATCTTCCATAGCTTTGTCCACTCATTTAGTCCATCTTGTTCCTTTGTAACTTCTTGCTGTCATCTGTACAACTCACTGTGCCTCGCAACTTAGTGTCATCTGCAAATTTGGTGAAGCAACACTATTTCTTCAGCCCAGTCATTAATATATATGGTGAAAGGTTGAGGCCCTAATACAGAACCTTGGGGAACACAACTAGTCACATCTGGTAAGATAATATTTCCTTTATCCCTACTCTCTGACTCCTCCCTCCCAACACAATTACCAATCCAAGTCACAAGTTTACCTCCAATTCTGTGTACATTCATCTTGTACACATTCATCTTCTATACAATCTCTTGTATAGAACCATGTGCCTTCTGGAAGTCCATGTAGACAAGATCCACAGATACTCCTCTATCTACTATGCTAGTGACCGCCTAATAATTCAACTAGATGACCTAGCCTATCCTTCACAAATCCATTTAACGCTCTGATCAGCTCATGTTTTTCCAAGTGCTCAGTCACTCTGTCTCCAATTATAGATTCCAGTAACTGCCAAAAACCAATGATCTGGTTTTGCCATCTCACTTCATAAATAATGGAATGACATTTGCAATTTTCCAATCCAAAAGGAATCTAGAAAGCTTTGGATGACCAATGTATTTACAATTTCCTGATCTATTTCTTTTAATTCCCTGGGGTGGAAACCATCAGGTCCTGGAGATTTGTCGGACTTTAGTCCCATTATTTTCTCCAGTATCGATAGTAAATCCACTAAGTTCCATCTGCTAACTTATTTTCAGTTTCCCTTGTGTTGTTGCTATTTTGTCCTCTTCCTCGACTGTGAAAACAGGTTAAAAAGTATTCATTTAACAAGTTTGCCATTTCATTGTTGCTCATTATAATCCTGCTTGCATCAGTTTCTAATGGGCCCATATGCCGCTTTAGCACTCTCTATCTATAAAAACATTTGCTGTTAACTTTTGATATCCCTTGCAAGTTTCGTTTTAAATCTTTTTCCCTTTTCGCATCTCTATTTTCTTTGTATCCCTTTGTTGCTTTTTGTAGCTCACCAAGTCCATGGAATTTTTATTTTTCCTTACATTTGTACACACCTTTTCTTTTAGCTTATACTATATCTTAGCTCATTTGTTGATCATGAGTGTTTAACTATACAAGTGGAGCTTTTCTTTTTTGGAGGATATATCGTGGTTTTGTATTGTACCAAATAATTCTTTGACTATTGCCCACTGTTTGCCTGTAGGTTTACCCATTAATAGTTCAGCCCAGTTTACTGAAGTCAATTCATTTCTCACCCTTTCAAAGTATGTCATATTTAAATGTAAAGCCTTGGTTTGTGGCTCTCCCTTCTCCCTCTCGAACCGAATATTAAATTCAACGATTCTATGATTACTATTTGCATGATGCTCCTTTACAATCAGATTGTTAACCAAATCTGGTCCGTTACTCATCACTAAATCAAGTATGGCCTATTCCCTTGTCAGTTCTAAGACATATTGCTCCAGAAACATATCCTGAATACATTATGGAAATACATTGCCCTTGCTACTGGAGATGTTCTTTTCCTAGTCTAGGTGAAGATTAAAATCTCCCTTAATAACCACTTTATTTTTGTATGAATTCAGCATTTGACCTTTCTTAAGTTTATTCTTGGGATGTGGCTGATTTTGGAAAGGAAGCATTTATTGTCTATCCCTGAGGGCATTAAGAGCTAGCGTGGGACTGGAGACGCATGTAGGCCAGACCAGCCAGGTAGCAGGTACCCGTCGCTGGAGGACATTAGTAAAGTAATGTTTTTTTTTGTAACAAGCCACAGCTTTCGTGTTTTTTTTTAATTCAATTTTACAACTTACAATCTCTGGGTTGCCAGTGCAATACCATCATCTTCGTACTAGGTAGCATTTTAACAAATGCAACAAAAATCTCTGTTTTAAATTAAAAGTCCCATGGAACTTTTTGCTTTTTTGTTTCAAAGAAAATTTAACATTTCAGGAGTTGAAGTAATCCAAAACATCAGGTGAACCTAGATTTTCCTTGGTTGCTTTAAAGGGTTCACTTTCTCCATAACATTTTACAATGCCGGAATATTTGACCAGCCAATTCTACTTGAGATTTTCCTGGTCCTCTTTGTTCTCTGTGAAATATCTCTGAAGCCCTACTTTCAATATTTCACTCTTGCTTTAATTGTTTGGGCTCTTACATTTACGAACATGGCGATTTCCCCCCCCCCCCCCCCCCGAGTATCCATATCTTGTTCCCCCCCCCACCTTTCTGAAAAGTATTCACAATTGAATGACAAAAATAGCACATTTGAATGACTTTGCAAAGCTACGAGGCTGGCAAGATGGCTCAAAATAATTATCTTGTTTTGGCAGAATAATGATGAACATCATTCATCGTGTTCCACCTCATTGCTCATTAGAGAGTAATTTATGTGCAGTCAATCATTATTCCCTCCTCCCCCTGAAGAAAATGATGTTAAATTTTAAACAGACAATAGACAAGAGATTACAGACCATGCTTTAGACACAGGCGGGTAGAGTTCCCACTTTTGGGCACAATTAGCGATCCGGGCACAAATTGTGATAGTTTTGAGACTTTTTTTTTTTGAGAGAGATTCTGCTCATTTCATTGCTTTAAAAAATATCCCTTCATATATTTAAAGTGTGGTAACCTGGTGCAATTTGATTAATGCAGCTGAAAATAAGTAAGCATTTTAATCAGAGTATCTAGTCCACCACCTCTGCGGAACCAGATTTTAAATTTTTAAGATTTTGAAAATAACTTTTTTTTTAAAAAAAGCTACACAGAACCATTGGCTAGTTATATTGGTGTACCGTAGTTAGCTTCTTATAAAATAAAAAAAAGATTCAAAGGTTTTTAAAAAAAAGGTGCCCGTTAGTGTCCTCCTGCATTTAAAAAAAAGTTTAATTTCTGGAGCCTCGCAATTAGCGGAATCGCTCAATTGTGTTTAATTCGCTTTGAGGGCGTGGCCAGTTTTGTGGGTGGGGCTAGCTTCCAACGCGATTTTTAAAAAAATCTAGCGCCAAAGACTGTGGGAAACTCTAGTTATGCTGATCGTAATTTGAGCTTAAAATTCCACAATCTTTTGCGCTCGTTTCGACAATTTCGGATAAATTGCACCGAAAAAGTGCAACCGAGCAGAAACTCTAGGCCATAGTTCTTAATTGCAACCTTTTTCAACCTGACAATATATTCAAGAGACATACTCAGGTTCTTATGTTGATAAAAAAGGCAAGCGCTGCAAACTTCGGGAAGATGAAAAAGGGAATGAAGCACCACATGTCAGGGTTGCAGGATTTCTGTCGATGCCACCCCAGAGGGACCTTGGTCTAACGTAAATGCTACAAATATTACTATTGAGTAAAACTTAGTTGTCAAGGGTTTACATTTACAGAACAGCAGAACTTGGAAATATGGATTAGAAGTCAAATGTTTTGGAGAAAACGTTAGTTTGAACATTTCAGTTCATGCTGCCGCTTATTCCAGTTGAGACTATGAGACTATTTGATTAATTAGAGATCAGCATGGGCAGCTGCTCGGACAGTCTTACAAGATTTCATTTCCTGGGGTTAGAATTAACAAGGAAACATCCCATGGTCAGGGTCACTCAGGTCTATCAAAGGCAGCAAGGCAGCCAGAGTTGGGAATTAAAACATGGCAATTTGGTTTTCCCAGCTGGAAATAAAACAAAAAAGAAATACTGTCTATTATTTGATATAATATAGCAGGTTTTTTGTTGTTTTATTTTAGAGAAAGTTTTTTTTAAATCTGGAGTTACTGCTGTTGTTCAGTCAAATGAAGTGTGTAAATAAACCAGCTTCTGGATTTATCACTGACCTCCTCTTGCCAGAGTGCTCATTGGTTCCACCTATTGAAAGATTGCAAGAACACAAGTGGAAGCATGCACTAGTTTACAACATGCAGGTCGTATATCAAGGGGGATGCATGGTTACATCTTCAGGGTTACACGAGGTAATTCCAGAATGCAAGGGATGCTGAATCTGCTTATGACAGACCCTGAATTTGCAGAGTCTTGCATGGTATTTACAGCACAGAAACAAGCCATTCGGCCCAACAAGTCCATGCCAGTGTTTATTCTCCACACGAGCCTCCTCCCAATTTGTAAAATCAATAATTGGGCGGTAGACATGGATGAGCCAGAACCTTCTCTAACTTAATGCTAGCACTACGGATGCTATTCTGTTCCTCTCCTGCCATACCCTTGAACTCTATCTTCCTTGGGCTGAACCAGATGTGCACAATCTTGGTGTCCTATGTGACCCTGAGCTGAGCTACAAGATACACATGCTATCCATTCCCAATACTACTTGCTTCCATCTCCACAAAATCTGCCCTTATCTCAATCCCTCTCAAACTCTTCATCCTCGATTCCGAGGGACTGCCTATGATGATGAAGACTTGCTTCCACTCCCAAAGTGAGTTCTTTGATGGCTGAACAGTCCGATACGAGAGCCACCGACCCCGTTACAGGCGGGACAGACATTCGTCGAGGGAAGGGGTGGGTGGGGCTGGTTTGCCGCGCGCTCCTTCCGCTGCCTGCGCTTGACCTCTTCACGCTCTTTGCGTTGGAGACTCGAAGAGCTCAACTCCCTCCCGGATGCACTTTCTCCACCTAGGGTGGTCTTCCGCCAGGGTCCCCCAGGTGTCAGTGGTGATGGCGCACTTTATCAGGGAGGCTTTGAGGGTGCCCTTATAACGTTTCCACTGCCCACCTTTGGCTCGTTTCCCATGAAGAAGCTCCGCATAAAGCATTTGCTTAGGGAGTCTCGTATCTGGCATGCGAACTGTGTGGCCTGCCCAGCGAAGTTGATAGAGTGTGGTCAGTGCTTCAATACTGGGGATGTTAAGCCTGGGCAAGGACACTGATGTTGGTGCGCCTGTCCTCCCAGGGGATCCGCAGGATCTTACGGAGACATCGTTGGTGATATATCTCCAGCGACTTGAGGTGTCTTCTACACATCGTCCATGCCTCTGATCCATACAGGAGGGCGGGTATTACTACAGCCCTGTAAACCATGAGCTTGGTGGTAGATTTGAGGGCCTGGTCTTCGAACACTCTTCCTCAGATGGCCAAAGGCTGCACTGGCATCAATGTCTGCCTTTGTTGATAAGAGGATCCCAAGATATGGGAAATGGTTTATCGGATATTAGTTACCTCAAACCTCGACTGCTTCCAACATGAACCTCAATTCGACCAAAACTTTGTTGTTCACATTATGCTTACATTATCCTGCAGTCTCATTTATCGACCCTCTCTGTCCTCATTCTCTACTGATTTCCTGTTCCAAAAGCATTGAATTTTAAATCCTAATCATGTTTAAAAATCCCTTTATATCAGCCTATAGCCTCCAGGCTTCTGACACTGGCTTCTTGCAATACCCCCTCCCCATTCCACCATTAATGATAGAGCCTTCAGGCATCTTGGCTCTATGCTCAGCCGCTTTACTGAAAGCTGCATGGCCCAGCTATTTCTCTCAACTTCAAATTCCCCCTGCTCAAAACCCATAACCTTTGCCACAACTATGATCATCCACCTCAACTGCTTGCAATCAGTCTCTTCTCTGTGAAGTGCCTTGGGACATTGAGTATAAGAACATAAGAAATAGGAGCAGGAGTAGGCCACCTGGTCCTTCGAGCCTGCTCCACCATTTAATAAGATCACGCCTGATTGGATCATGGACTCACCTCCACTTCTCTGCCCACTCCCCTTATCGCTCAAAAATCTGTATCTCCGCCTTAAATATATTCAATGACCCAGTCTCCACAGCTCTCTGGGGCAGAGAATTCCATAGATTTACAACCCTCAGGAGAAATTCCTCCTCATCTCAGTTTTAAATGGGTGGCTCCTTATTCTGAGACGATGTCCCTTAGTTTTAGTTTCCCCTATGAATGGAAATATCCTCTCTGCATCCACCTTGTTGAACCCCCTCATTATCTTGTATGTTTCAATAAGATTACCCCTCATTCTTCTGAACTCCAATGTGTTTTGGCCCAACCTATCTTCATAAGTCAACCCCCTCATCTGCGGAATCAACCTAGTGAACCTTCTCTGAACAGCCTCCAATGCATGTATATCCTTCCTTAAATACAGTGACCAAAACTGTACACAGTACTCTAGGGTGTGGCCTCACTACTACCCTGTACAGTTGTAGGAGTTCTCTGCGTTTATATTCTATCCTCCTTGCAACAAAGGCCAACATTCCATTTGCCTTCCTAATTACTTGCTGTACCTGCATACTATGTTAAGGGCGCTACTGAAATGCAAGCAGTCATTATTTGCTCATTGTTTTTTTTCTGTGAAGGTTCAAGATTTGTACAAAATCAGCAAAGCACTGTTAATCATATGCTTTAATTAGTTTAGGAGCATTGTTTAATAAAAGTAATAACCTCTGGTAATTTAGGTACCACTGCTTAGAAAGTCCTAATCAGGACCACTTTTACTACTGGGATTCTTAAATTTCTACTGAGTCTTTTGGGAATTGGGTTCTAACATACTATCCATTCATAATTAGGCCCATTGGTTTATGGCAACTGAACAATTCAAAAATTTGTTTAATAATTTGGAGGGGGATATCATGGGCCAAAAATTGCAGTTGGAAGCTACCCGAGGGCGGATGCCTCCGATCAAAATTATTTTTAACGAAAGTTCCTAGTGGTTCGGGAGGAATGAACACTTGTGCTCCGAGACCTCGATGCACAGCCCATACAGAGGCCCACGCATCCCAGGAGCGTATGTACATCCTGGGATTACGTGGGCCTGGACCACCAATCACAATGTCGTATTCTCATTCATAGTAATGGGACCTCCAAGCTCCAAGTACTATCAATGAGAATACCCTTAAAATCAAGTAAAACAAATATAAATGTTTAAAAACACCCCACTTTAAAATTTAGAGAAATTGCATTAAATTAAATAAGAATTTTTTTTTTTTTTAATTAAAAAAAGTTTTCAGTTTTAATACACTTATCTTCATACAGGGTTTTAAAATATAAAAATAAGTAATTACATTTATTTTTTCTGTTAAAACTCTTTACGCTTTTACAAGATGCAAGAGCTTGAAGGACATTCGCTGGGCAAGAGTTGGGCAAATAGCCCAAATCTCCACCTGCGAAGGCCCTTCCCACAGGGGTGTGTGCCCACAAGTGCCAGGTTCAGGCACGTGTGCTTCACGCACCTCAACCTGGAACACATCGTATGCACCCGAAGAGGCTGCAATTTCAGGGCTCATATTTCATGATTCTCTCCATTTTTCATGAAAAAGGCAAATTATTGACCTTGCCCATTTTTCATAGTGGATAGCACTTTATTCGAAACTGATGTTCACACTAAACCGAAGCTTATAAACAAAACTCTTGCTATCTGTAGAATAGTAACTGGCCTCAGAACATAACAAGTGCAGAGTGATAAAAAATTACCTGTAATTTATTATTGAAAATTAGTCTTGATCATATTTAATCTGACAACTAATGTTCTCTCGAAGCACTATAGAAAATTATAATTTTAACCTCGTAGGCCATAATCTAGTCATTTTATCAATTCTCTTGCTATTGTATGGCAGCTTTCAAATATTTGACAGTATTCAATTTGTAAGATCTTACTAGCAAGGGCGAAACATTGAATTCGATCAGCTTTTCACATTTACATGCAGTATACAAATTACCCATTATCTAGAATTTACTCATTTTCTGGGACAACACAGTGGCATAACTTAAATCAATATTTCACTCAGTTTTTAGGCTGAACAGTTATAGCTGGATGTTTTCTTCCATCACCTTGCACTCGGTTACCAGAGGCAATGACCGAGAACAATGGGATAAATTGACAATGAAAAATTTCCCAAAATAAAATAACATCGCATCTCGAGTACTATTTTAAACCTTGTTCAAATTATTGCAGCCACCCATCAGAACAATTTCTAGAACTCTGCCCTGTAATTCAGAGAGAAATGATCTCCGGTGTGATCCTTGTGGAAAAAACTAGTCAATGGAAAAATAGAAAGCAAATACCGAGCAGAACACAAGAAAATGAGGCAAAGTCCTCCAAAAGGCCTCTGAAAAAGGGGTTCAGACACCTGAACAATCTTAAAGTCTTCTGCCTCACACTAACTGCCTGATACTTCACTCATTACTTCGTGGACTACAACACTGGGGAAACATCAAAAGGACAATCGTTTGCAGGTTAGTTAATGTGTGGAATTGGTAGAAATATGACAATGTGATTCACAAGCAATATTACTCTTCAAGGGAGAGGAAGGAGAGAAGGGATCGAGTAACGAAAGCCAATAATGGCCTTCATTGCAAGATTTAGTTCAGTTGAGGTTAACAACCCTCGCACTTACTCTGCCACCATTAAAAACAGTTCCAGCAAGCACCTGCACTAGTTTTGCTGCATTGTCAGTACCTGCTTTGGATTCGGGGGGGGGAGGGGAGGGGGGAGGAGGAGGGAGGTGTGGGTGGTGGAGTATGGAGTATTTGGGCGGTCGCATGGTGATGTGTACCAAAACCTGCTGCTCTCCAAGTAATTGGTCCCCTTTGCAAGAGGGTCAATCTGAAACATTTTCGTGGCTAAATTCTGGGATCTTCCAGACCATGATCACTGCCTGGAGAGCCTGATGGGCCCCTCGTTCACTTTGCCATGCACCTGGAAGTCGACCTCTTGCCAGCCTCTGTATCACTGATTTTTATAGGAAACTAAAGCTGTCTCTCAGACCCCACTTTCTCCCCCCACCCACACATCACAAACCTTTTAACCTTTCCTGGGGTAGACAGAACTTCTCCCTGCCCAAAGCCCCAGCAGCAATGATTAGTTGCTGTTTTGCAACTAGATTTGGAGCTTCAGTTGTGCTCCTCTTCGACATTTAAAAAAAGGAACATAAAGTAGCCATTTTAAAAACAGAGTTCAAATATAAATGCCCTTTTGCCAAATGCTCCTGAGCTTATACACATCGAAGTTAACTCAGTAAAGTTCCTTCATACGAGACGCAGCAGATTTTGGCATGTTTTCACTGATAGTAAATTGGCTTACCTTTCTTCCACACACTGAAAGGTGGAGGGGGGGGAGGAGAGAAAGGAGATGAAAGAGTGGGGAAGGGGTGGACACAACAAATACAACTGAGCAGAAAATGCAAATTTAAATGCATCATACTTTCAATATCACAACATCGACAGCTATTCTACCTTTTGCTTGAATAAAATCAATTGCAAAGCTAAAATGAAAATTGGAAACTTAGAAGTTAGCACCATCACCAACCAAAGATAAACTTACCATCTCAGAACAAAAGACAACAAACCTTCAACTATAGAATAAAAACATCCATCCTTTGGTTGTGAAGGAATTGGGTTATTGGCACATAATGAGGATTACCTATTCTAGTTCACTGTTAAGACCTCACAACTCACTCATGATCATGCCCCAAGTTCCACGTTCCAAGTCTCAGCTAACAAGCAATTGAAGTTCCTTGCTTCTCAATATATTTGCAATTTTTACAGTTCAGGACAGAACTAAATTGTTTTAACCATCTAAGATATTTCATTATTCTTGCTACGACTTCATGATGTGATCCTAATGCAGTGTTGGGGTTTATTGTTCTCTGATTCACTTCCATATATGAGCTCTTACTCCCACAGTTTTGGGACCTTATTATCCAAGCATTAAAGCAGCCTATGGGTTTAACAGAAAACCCCAGTTACTGTACATTGGCTTACTAGTGATATTACGTGATCTACCTTGACTTCAGAATAAATACTGCAGTAAACTGAATCTTGGGCAATACATTTCCAAATATATTAATTAATGTATGGATAAGTAACAGCAATGATGCACACTAGATTTGCATCGTTTATAGGCCTAACTACTACCTCACCTCTTCAGAGGTGTAAATTTTCCATGTAAATGAGATCGGACGCCAGGTCCCTGACGAAGTGGCCCACTGGTAAACTTCCATGTTTAATTATTTGACTTCTGCCTAGATTTCTTGGAATGGAGCTCAAGTTACCCATGAGCAAGGTGACAGTGGAATGCAGTTTAACTCCTTATTCAAACCCCTTGTTCCTCTATTTTTTGGGAAAAAACACCTAGATTCTCTTGGAATGATTTCTCCCCGACTGTTAGCTGCTGCCGAACTAATGGACTTCCTTACCCTATTTATACACCTAGGCTAGACAGATGTTTTTCCACTGGACCTCACCTCTTCTTCTGCAGTTTAGTGATAACTTGCTTTTTCCTTCCTCCCAGTCATTATACCACATATGTGGACAGCGTAATGTACAAATCAATCACTGCACCGTCTTTGGCCAATCATGTGTCAGGCAGTAATCCAAGGTGTTATATAACACTTTCTCTTTCATGAAATGTCAGAGCAGAAACAATAGCTTTTAGCTCACTTTTGCACTACAAATATTCTATGTACTTAGCATACCAAAGAGTACTATTAAATTACAGAGCAAGGGGGGAAAAGTCAAGAGTCTAGACTCCTGGGTGAAAGATTTGGCTCCTCTTCGAGAAACCAAGATTCCCCTAAAGTATTAAGCCATAATGATTAAGCATCACAATCTTCAAAGAGAATAAGGAATGAATGTAGTGGCATAGGTTCAGTGTAAGGACCCCTGGTGTATTGTTACAAATGCAATAAAATCTGTCTTCACTTTGGCTGGCAGATGTAAGAATGTATTATTTTATCGTCACGCTATAATTCAGTTTCCTTCTTTAACCAAAAGACTGCATTTCAAACAAAAGCAAAAGTCATCCTTTCCTGAAATATGGTACGATCAGTAGAAAAGTAGCCAGTACGTATATTGATCTTTAACCTGAAGCTGGCGTTATATTACAGATACTGGTCTCAGATCAATATCTCTATATTGTGCTGCACAGCCACCAAACTCATACTGCAAACCATTATTGGTTGTGATGAACCTGGCAACAAAAGGAGAACAGAATACATATCCTTGGACATAAAAGATCCCATGGCACTATTTCAAAGGAGAGAAGGGGGGTTATCCCCGGTGTCCTCGACAATATTTACCCCTCAATCCACATAACAAAAACAGTTTATTTGGTCTTTATCATATTGCTGTTTGTGAGAGCTTGCTGAGCACAAATTGGCTGCTGCGTTTCCCACATTACAACAACAGTGACCACACACTTCATTGTCTGTAAAGCGCTTTGGTGGTTGTGAAAAGTGCTATATAAATGCAAGTCTTTCTTTTTCTTTTGGATGCATGTGTACAACTCCCCTCCTCGGGTGAGTATTTTTAAATGCGAGGAGCAGCATTGTTTCTTCATTGTATTAAAAGGATTCCGAATAAAGTTTGTTTTGTTGGAGAAGGTGGCCACGGGATCCAATGGCATACTTTGATAATGTGACAGTGAACTTATAACTTTAGTACAATAGATGAGGACCTGACGAGGGAATTATATTCTCACTGTTATATTGATGCAGAGGTCCTGCACATTGGAAACCTCTCAGATATAAAAGGGGCACCAACAACAACCTCATTTTCATTGATAAGACAGAAAATCTCGGTTTGCAATTGTTCTTTGCCATTGTACAAGAATCAACAAAATCTCATCAAAGCAGGAACCTTTTGGACACAATCCAATGGGCATGAATATTTTAAAAAAATCTGCATCGACTTTGCGAAATCAAATTGATGTGGTTGTATACAGGAATCCAAATGCCTTTCATTTGGAGACATTTGGGCCAGTAAACATTGATCTTACATAAAGGCAATATGATATCCCTTTAGACTTGCATAGAACTCGTACAACTTTCAAAAAAGATAATTAGTTTTTCCAAACTTTACTGGTCCTGGAACAAAATCCCAAACCACATAAGCAGTGATTCATCGGCCTTACTCTGGCTCCCTCTTTTGGTGTTTGATGTCCAATCACTTCAAATCTGACCACAAGTCTTTTTTCCTTTTATAAGGCTATCTGAAGTACCATGAGTTTTGAAGTGTATAATTTGTGCCTCCCTCAGTAACAGAATCATATAAAGCATCTCCTTTGAGACTCAATTCATAGTCTTATAAAAGGGAATCTAATAAATCCTGGATATGAATGCAAGATGATTTATCAAAATTGACTATTCTAATGAGAGCAAATCAATCATATTAAAAATGGAAGATGGGTTTCAACATCCCATGCACCACACATCTCGCAGGTATGTAGCATTGTGATAGAATCATAGAATAATACAGCCATTTGGCACAGTGTCCATGCTGGCTCTTTCAGAGAGTTATTCAATTGGCCCCAACTTGCCTGCCCTTCCCCATAACCCTGCAATGTTTTCACCCTGCCAAGTTTTTATCCAATCCCCTTTTGAAAGTTATTATTGAATCAGATTCCTCCACCCTTTCCAGATCATAACTCGCTGCGTCAAAAACATTTCTCCTCATCTCACCTCTGGTTCTTTTCCAATTATCTTAAATCCGTGTCCTTATTCATCGATCAAAACCATTTTTGAGGTTTTGAACACCTCTATTAAATCTCCCCCCAACCTTCTCTGCTCCACAGAGGAAAAACCCCAGCTTCTAGTCTCTCCACATAAAAGGAAGTCCTTCATCCTCGGTATCATTCTAGTAAATCTCCTCTGCACCTTTTCTAAAGCCTTGAAATCTTTCCTAAAGTGTGGTGGCCAGAACTGGAGAAAACAAACAACTGCGGCTTAACCAGTGATTTATAAAAGGTAGAGCATAACTTCCATGCTTTTGTACTCTATTTATAAAGCCAAGGGTCTCGTATGCTTTTTTAAAAAAAAAAACAGCCTTCTCAACTTGTCGTGCCATCTTCAAAGATTTGTGTACATAGACCATCAGAGGTGTCTGTTCTGCACCCCATTTAAACTGGGAACATTTGGTTTACATTAAATATCCTCGTTCTTCCCACGCAAAATGCATCACTTCACACTTCTCTGCTTTAAATGTCATCTGCCATTCATCTGCCCATTTCACCAGTCTGTGTATGTCCTCTGAAAATCTGCTGCTATCCTCCTCACTATTCACTATATTTGAGTTTCGTGTCATTTACAAACTTTGAAATTATGCCCTGTTTATCCACGTCCAGGTCATTAATATGCATCAAAAAGAGCAGTGGTCCTAATACCGATGCATGGGGACCACTGTATACTGCCCTCCAGTCTGAAAAACAACCGCTCTTCACTACTCTCTGCATTCTGTCCCTTAGCCAATTTCTTAACCACACCGCCATTTCCCTTTTAATTCCATGGGCTTCAATTTTGCTAAGATTACATGGTACAGGTACTTCATCAAATGCCTTTTGAAAGTCCATATACACAACGTCAACTGCACAAGCCTTCATCAATCCTCTCTGTTACTTCATCAAATAACTCAATCATGCTAGTCAAATATGATTTGCCCTCAACAAGTGCTGGCTTTCATTTATTAACTCATTTTTCAAAGTAACAATTTTGATACAAAAGCAAAATACTGCAGATGCTGGAAACAAATAAAAACAGAAAATGCTGGAAATCTCAGCAGGTCAGGCAGCATCTGTGGAGAGAAAGAGTGTTAAAGTTTCAGGTCGATGACCCTCCGTTAGAACTAGCAAAAGTTCAAAATGTAACAGATTCTTAAGGAAGTGCAGGGGCACTGAAAGGGGGAGGGGAGGAAAGAACAAAAAGGGGAAGGTCTGTGATAGGGTGGAAGGCAGGAGAGATTTGAGACACAAAAGAGATGGGCCAAATTGAGATGGTAATGGCACAAGTTAGGAAACTAAAGAGGAGCCTAGATAGGGTGTGAATGGTGGAATAATTACTAACTGCCATAGGAAACAGAAAACATTTTTGGTACATCGGTGCCATTTCCTGCCCTTGCTCTGAACTAGAAAATTTCATTCACTTTGCATCCTATTTCCAACCTTCCCTCACCTTCACATGGTCCATCTTCGACTCTTCCCTTCTGTCTCAATTTCTGGGGATAGACTATTGACAAATATTTACTAAGTCCACTGACTCCCACAGCTACCTGGACTACACTTCCTCCCACCCCACATCCTGTAAGGACCCCATTCCATTCTCCCAGTTTCTCTGTCGCATCTGTTCTGAAGACGCCACCTTCCACACGAGTGCCTTTGATATGTCTTCCTTTTTCTTCAACCGAGGATTTTCCCCTACGCCATGGTTAACATGGCCCTCGACCATGTCCAATCAATTTCCCGCACCTCTGCTCTCATCCCTCCCCTCCCTTTCAGAACCACAACAGGGTTCACCTTGTCCTCACCTTTCACTCAATCAGCCTCCACGTTCAACGGATCACCCTCAGCCATTTCCGCCACCTCCAGTAGGATACCACCACCAATCACATCTTCCCCTCCCCTTTCCTCTCAACATTCCGAAGGGACTGCACTCTCTGCGACACCCTGGTCCATTCCACAGTCACCCCCAGCAACTCTCCCCTTGCAAGCGCAGGAGATGCAACACATGCCCTTTTACCTTCTCCGGTCCCACTGTCCAGGGCCCCAAACACTCTTTTCCAGGTAAAACATAGAAACATAGAAAATAGGTGCAGGAGTAGGCCATTTGGCCTTTCGAACCTGCACCACCATTCGATAAGACCATGTTGATCATTCCATCAGTACCACTTTCCTGCTTTCTCTCCATACCCCTTGATCCCCTTAGCCATAAGGGCCATATCTAACTACCTCTTGAATATATTTAATGAACTGGCATCAACAACTCTCTGCAGCAGGGAATTACACAGGTTAACAACTCTCTGAGTGAAGAAGTTTCTCCTCGTCTCAGTCCTAAATGGCCTACCCCTTATCCTAAGACTGTGTCCCCTTGTTCTGGACTTCCCCAACATTGGGAACAATCTACCCGCATCTAACCTGTCCAGTCCCGTCAGAATCTTGTATGTTTCTATGAGATCCAAACTCATCCTTCTAAGCTCCAATGTATAAAGGCCCAGTCGATCCAGTCTCTCCTCATATGTCAGTCCAGCCATCCCTGGAATCAGTGTGGTGAACCTTCGTTGACTCCCTCAATAGCAAGAACGTCCTTCCTCAGATTAGGAGACCAAAACTGAACTCAATATTCCAGCTGAGGCTTCACCAAGGCCCTGTACAACTGCAGTAAGACCTCCCTGCTCCCATACTCAAATCCCCTAGCTATGAAGGCCAACATACCATTTACCTTCTTTACCACCTGCTGTACCTGTATGCCAACTTTCAATGACTGATGAACCATGACACCCAGGTCTCGTTGCACCTCCCTTTTTCCTAATCTGCCACCATTCATATAATATTCTGTCTTCACGTTTTTGCCACCAAAGTGGATAACCTCATATTTATCCACATTATACTGTATCTGCCATGCATTTGCCCACTCACCTGACCTGTACAAGTCACCCTGCAACCTCTTAGCATCCCCCTCACAGCTCACACCCAGTTTAGTGTCATCTGCAAACTTGGAGATATTACACTCAATTCCTTCATCTAAATCATTGATGTATATTGTAAAGAGCTGGGGTCCCAGCACTGAGCCCTGCAGCACCCCACTAGTCACTGCCTGCCATTCTGAAAAGGACCCGTTTATCCCGACTCTCTGCTTCCTGTCTGCCAACCAGTTCTCTATCCACGTCAGTATATTACCCCAATACCATGTGCTATGATTTTGCACACGAATCTCGTGTGGGACCTTATCAAAAGCCTTTTGAAAGTCCAAATACACCACATCCACTGGTTCTCTCTTGTCCACTCTACTAGTTACATCCTCAAAAAATTCCAGATTTGTCAAGTATGATTTCCCCTTCATAAATCCATGCTGACTTGGACCAATCTGGTCACTGCTTTCCAAATGTGCTGTTATTTCATCTTTAATAATTGATTCCAACATTTTCCCCATTTTAGCCATACTGGTGTCAAGCTAACCGATCTATAATTACCCATTTTCTCTCTCCCTCCTTTTTTAAACTGTGGTGTTACATTAGCTATCCACCAGTCCATAGGAACTGATCCCGAGTCGATAGACTGTTGGAAAATGATCACCAATGCCTTCACTATTTCTATGGCCACTTCCTTAAGTACTCTGGGATGCAGACTATCAGGCCCTGGGGATTTATCGGCCTTCAATCCCATCAATTTCCCGCCTAATAAGGATATCCTTCAGTTCCCCCTTCTCACTAGACCCTCGGTCCCCTAGTATTTCCGGAAGGTTATTTGTGTTTTCCTTCGTGAAGACAGAACCAAAGTATTTGTTCAACTGGTTTGCCATTCCTTTGTTCCCCATTATAAATTTACCTGAATCCGACTGCAAGGGATCTACGTTCGTTTTCACTAATTTTTTTTTTACAAACCCCTCTCTTTCCCCCCCGCCCCCCATTATATATTTTTTTCTGTTTCCTATGGCAGTTGGTAATTATTCTGCCAGTCACACCCTATCTAGACTCATCTTTTGTTTCCCAACTTGTGCCATCATCTCAATTTGGCCCATCATCCCTGGTGTCTCAAATCTCTCCTGCCTTCCACCCAATCACAGACCTTCCCTTTTGTTCTTTCCTCCCCTCCCCCTTGCACTTCCTTAAGAATCTGCTACATTTTGAACTTTTGCCAGTTCTGACAAAGGGTCATCGACCTGAAACGTGAACTCTTTCTCTCCACAGATGCTGCCTGACCCACTGAGATTTCAAGCATTTTCTGTAATTAATTTTGATAGTCGTCTGAAAGTTAAAATACAACTTTACAAACTGCAGCTCAATTTGCACTATTTAAAATACATCTACCTCAAATTGAAAAGTCACAGGATGGCCCTGGTGGCCAATTATTTTTCAGTTGGATGAAATATGTTAATTTTGCATCTCAGCATAATTTCCCTTTTTCTAATTCTAGATCAGCGAGCTGGACTCCTGGGCCAGTCATTTTAACATTGCAGAGGAGGATAGATCCGTCACCCTCACCCACCACTGAAGTAAAACCTTGGCCAGGCCAAGCAAACTTTGAAGGCCACACCGATCCCGAACTCCACTTAAGAAAAAACAAGCCTGGGGAAATGAATATTCGCTGACCAAAACACCCTTTTCCACCTTCTCAACTCCAAACAACCCCCCACCACTACCATCAAAAACCTCTGGACTTGGGCTCGGGAAGGCTAGCCCCCTCTTAATTCCACATTCCAATTAACCTTACTTGTTATTAGTGTCAGCTGTGGCTCAGTGGGTAGCACATTCGCCGCTGAGTCAGAAGGTTGTGGGTTCAGGCCACACTCCAGGGATTTGAGCACATAAATCTAGGCTGACACTCCAGTGCAGTGCTGCACTGTCGAAGGTGCCGTCTTTTGGATGAGAAATTAAACCGAGACCCTGTCTGCTCTCAGGTGGACGTAAAAGATCCCATGGCACTATTTTGAAGAGCAATGTAGTTATGCCCGGTGTCCTGGCCAATATTTATCCCTCAAACAACAAATGCAGTTCAGCTGGTCATCACTTTGCTGCTTGTGGGAGCTTGCTGTGCGTAAAATGGCTGCCGTGTTTCCCACATCACAACAGTGACTACACTCCAAAAGTACTTCATTAACTCTAAAGCGCTTTGCGACATCCGGTGGTAGTGAAAGGCGCTATATAAATACAAGTCTTTTTTTCAATAATTTCTCCTCCCCCCCCAACTCCAAGTATTTCTAAGAGTGTCCTGAATCCTTGAAATAATCAATTCCAACAGTAAACGCCGGTGTGGACTGTTCAGGCTGAGTGCCCGGTTTCAGTGCTGCATATTTTATGTAAACCACTAAGCATGCCCACTTGATCTTCCCCAACATTTACTCCACATTCCCTCCTAATTATCTTCCATTCTTGATTCAAATGAAAAATGTGACGAGGACAACATTCAAAAGTTGCTCAGAACGAAGCCTCCAGCAGGATTCTACTTCCATTTTTTTTTTCTCCTTCTCATTTAATTGGATGGTTGGAAGGGGGTTAAAAAAATGGCTGCTGGTCTCCCATCAACACCTCCCACTAATGGCACAGCTGACCGACAAACAGAAACACTGGAAACAGGATTAGGGTAGACAGCTCCAACTGAAGCAGTGATAGCAATGGCACAGTGATGAGCCGAATGGTCATCTCCTGAGCTGGAATTTTTATGTTATACACTCAACTATATTTTTAAAAATTGACTTTTGAACGACATTATGCACGTGTGAGAGCACCATAGTTATGTGAAGTGCCAAGTCTAATTTTTAGTTTCAATTTCATTAGATCGTTGGCTACTTTTATATTATTCACAGCGTATACATGCCACCTATTTAAAAAAAAAATTTTTTTATGACACTTGCAAATATTGAATTTGATCCATCATGTATATTTAACAAAACAGCTCAACTGATTATTTTGTCTGCCGGTAGAGGGCAGCGTCACATAACAGACCATGCACTTCAATACATCGACTCATAACCATCACTACGGTAACCATCACATGCTGTTTTCAGTCAAATGTCTTATGACCAGTTCATTTCCATATAGCATTTAACTTTCTAATATAATTGACCTGTTATTATAAGAACCCACTCCTCCTCCCAGCTCCAAATATTTTCAAGAGAGAGTGTCCTCGGGCCCAACTTTGGCCATGACTTGCATCAACTTTTTTGGAGCAAGTTGTTTTTTCTGGCCTAAGTTAAAAAATGCCATTTTACCCCCAAAATTTGCTCCAAAGTAAGTCAGTTAGGTACGATTTTTTTTAGGTCCATTTTTTTTCCAAAAAAGGGGGCGATCCCCAACACTTAGGCCAGTTTTGGCCATTTATGCCACTTTGGCCAGCAAAAACTTACTCCAAATCAACTTAAGTCAGCGTATGTGGCCAGCTCTGAAAAACCTTACGGGCAATGAAGAAAAAGCAGCGGACATTCAGCAGACATTAGGGCAGGGATAGGGGAGGGAAGGGAACTGGAGAGGACCTCAACAACCAAGCACCAAACATTGCAAGGAAAAGCTCAAACAATTAAAATACTAATAAAAATGAAGTAAATCCTATCGCGATGTCACCGGGGGGAGAGAGGGGTAGCCACAGAAAGAGATATGCCGGTATCCAAAACACACTTTCTCTTCCCCACCCCCCCCCCCCCCAATCAAAACTCTCAAGCACAACCAATAAATAAAAAATAAAACCGAAGTCCTACCTTGCCCGGGAACTCAGTGGGCTAGCCAGCCAGTGCGGGAGGCCATTCGGCCGGGGATAGGGTGTGGCGAGATCAGGACATCCCTTCGGCCGGGGATCGGGGCTGCGAGCATTGGGTCCTGCTCACAGCCCACAGGACACGCTGGGAGGGCGGAAGCATGCGCGCAGATGCTGGCACTGTTTTTGGCGCTGGCCTGTTGCTTCGCTGACCCCCCCCCCCCCCCACTTCAGAATGCCCGCCACGCCGGGACTCCGGGGAATCGGAAGAGCGCCGAAAAAAGGGGTTGGGCAAAGTTGGGCCTCTAAATACTTGGAATCAACACTTCCAACAGTAAGCCACAGCAGAACTGCATCACCATTTGATTTTCTCCAGACATTTACTCACATCTGCTCTTGTAGCAAGATTCAGAGAATGGGAGTGGGGGAAGGGAACCACTGGATAACAATATGAAAATGGACTGTTTTAATTGCACAGAAGGAACCAATTTCAAACCACAAATGAGTTTTCAATAATCCTGCCACCCAGTAGCAGTCCCAGAGATTTGCTGTCATGACAAGACCACAACCAACAGTTTATGAAGGGTTATTACGCACAAATCTATATATATATATATATTTTTTTTTAAAACCCTTAAAATGAGCGGATTTTAAAATTCACTTCCTGGTTTTCAAATCCCTCCATGGCCTCGCCCCTCCCTATCTCTAACCTCCCCCAGCTCCACAGCCATCAGATATCTGCGCTTCTCCAATTCTGGCCAGCTGAGCATCCCCGAGTTAATCACTTAATCATTAGTGACCGTGCCTTCAGCTGCAAGTCCCGAGCTCTGGAATTCCTTCCCTCAACCTCTCTGCCTTTCTTTCCTCCTTGAAGATACTCCTAAAAACCTACCTGTCATCTGCCCTAATAACTCCTTATGTGGCTCAGTGTCAAATTTTGTTTGATAACGCTCTTGTGAAGCACCTTGGGATGTTTATCTATGTTAAGGCGGTATATAAATAAAAGTTGTTGTTGGGTATTCTGCGCCAAGTGACTCACCTCCTGACTCCCCAAAACATTTTTGTTTCAGCAGCTATTTCAAAATCGATAGCCTCCAGTACTAATCCCCAAAATAGCTAGAGAACATAACTGAACATTATTCAATCAAGGATCAGTTTACTGTATTTCATATAATCTATTATTCTGCCCCCCCACCATCCTCAAAAACAAAAAACAGTAAAATGATTGTAGAACTATGTATGTAACCCTTGGCAACCTGTATCACACCACCAGAGGGCCTACCTGTTGGAGTCCCAAGGGATCCCAGCATCCCTTGGGAGCACTGTATATAAGCAGGCCTCCCACGCTGTACCAACATTCTGGAGTTTAATTAAAAGGAGCTAAAGTTACACTTAGTCATTGCATACAGTACTCAATTTCATCCTTTATTATGAATGTAACAAGAATGTTACTGGACAAATTTGAAAAATGCAGATATAGTTAGACTGATAACCTTCATCTTCAAGAAAATGCAGTAAGGGAGCCCTTGGCATTGCGAACAGCTTTCCAATTCTATTCCTTACACCCACAAAGAAGGAAAGGAAATGTTCAATCGTTTACAGCAGCTAATTAGCATTTAAAGGTACACAGGACTGGAGGCAGAGCAAATCGTAAGCTTCAGCAGTGCAGATCTGGACAAGTACCCAAAGGCCTACAAATGGATATTCAAATATTGCTACTCTAGACATTGAAAAAGTTGCACTAATCTTGGCCTAGACCAATAGGCTAGCCAAGTTGGGGGTTAGGAAAACGGAGATCATTCCTTGTCTGAAAGTGCTCAACCTCTCATAAGCAAATTAGCAAGGACTAACAGCAGTCCATGCAGTAAACATTGGTGTCAGGCTCTCCTTGTCTCCCAGCAAAGACTCTATAGGGACCTAAAAGGTATATGTTTTTAAAAAGGTGCAGGAAGGATGCATGAGACTGAGAGAGTTTGGAGCAATTGCTAAGTTTCATTTAGCTACCATTTTATTATAGTTGGTAAATTATTTATTCACTTAACTTTACAATATACATGAATTTACTCCAAACACCAAAATTCAAAGGTATCTGATTAAAGCCATTTCAACGTATAAGTCAGTTGTCATCTAAATCAAACAGGATACACAGTTTTCATACTGGATATTTTCTGTCACTTTTGAAACCCAAAATGCCACTGCACAGAAAATGATTATCCATATAACATCTCATGGCAACTTCACAGTGACCAGAATGTTCTACATTGTTTCACTGCCACCTACTGGTTTTTCGAACCATTTTTTTAAAACCTGTGCTTGGGTGATGAAAGGAGAGGAAGGAAGGAATTGGGACAACAATGCACAAAGCTACAAAACTTAATGTGAAATGAATTACAAAAAGTAGAAAGATCAGAAGTCTGTCTAACATTGCTGTGATTTAAACAAAAATGTGAGACAGATCTATTTGTAAAAAAAAATTGCTTTTCCATTTTTGCAGCCGACAGTGAAGCCAATTATTAATTTCAAACAAATGAATGAGCGATGACAGTGGTTCACGCTATTATTACAGTTTGAGGGCCAGAGATTAGAAAGATGCAAATTTTCCTTTAACACATCAAGCATTTAAAGAAAGGGGAGAAACTTCTGATCATCCTATAACGGGAAGTCAGATCAACAACATCTCCAATCTTTTACATATATTGACCAGTAGTAGGCTAAATACTAAAAGGTCCACAATTTATTAGCACAAATTAAAACAAGTCTTCAGTTGTACACATTAGAATAAGGGGTCACCCATTTAAAATGGAGATGAGGAGGAATTTCTTCTCAGAAGGTCGTGAATTTTGGAATTCTCTACCCAGAGAGCTGTGGAGGCTGGGTCATTGAATAAGTTTAACATAGAAAATAGGTGCAGGAGTAGGCTATTCGGCCCTTCGAGCCTGCACCACCATTCAATAAGATCATGGCTGATCATTCACCTCAGTACCCCTTTCCTGCTTTCTCTCCATAGCCCTTGATCCTTTTAGCCGTCAGGGCCACATCTAACTCCCTCTTGAATATATCCAACGAACTCGCATCAACAATTCTCTGCGGTAGAAAATTCCACAGGCTAACAACTCTGAACAAGTTTCTCCTCATCGGTCCTAAATGGTTTACCCCTTATCCTTAGACTGTGACCCCTGGTTCTGGACTTCCCCAACATTGGGAACATTCTCCTGCATCTAACCTGTCCAGTTGCGTCAGAATTTTATGTTTCTGTGAGATCCCCTCTCATCCTTCTAAACGCCAGTGACTAAAGGCCCAGTCGACCCAGTCTCTCCTCATATGTCAGTCCTGCCATCCTGGGAATCAGTCTGGTGAACCTTTGCTGAACTGATGGATAGACAGATTTTTGAATGATAAGGGATATGGGGAGCAGGCAAGGAAGTGAAGCTGAGCCCAAGATCAGATCAGCCATGATCTTATTGAATGGTGGAGCAGGCTCAAGGGGTCAAATGGCCTACTCCTGCTCCTATTTCTTATGTTCTTATAAAGGTGTCAGCATAAGTTGACTCAAAGGACTTTGTGCAGAAATAAGAACTGGGTTCCTCCCCAGTGCCTTAGTTGATAAGTGAACAGCCCAGCATAGAGCTAATCTATACAGATCAAGAGTGCCGATCTATATGAAGTTAGCCGAGGTCATCCAGGACAGCAGTTGGGATGCTACAATTGGCCTTAGAGCCCCTGAGTTTGAGATGGAAAAAAAAAATAAATCAGAGTCCCTGCTCACTATTGCTAGCCAGTAATTCCTGCCAGAAACTCAAGCCCCATTTTGAAATCAGAGTGGGAAACAGGCGGATGGGAGCCAAGGGGAGTGCCACCTTTAATATAGTGAATATATATGGCCCAAAAATGACTAACTGGTTAATGAACGGCATCCGCCGTTAGTTAGACTTGCCCGTTTAATGTTGATGATATATTGGGCTGTAAATTGCTGGAAATGGGAGTTGGAAACGGTGCAGAGGGGGCATCTGGGATCCAAGTTAATAGGGCAAGCAACTGCATATCTCCTAACCAAACAGATTGAAGTATTCTGAAATAAACATAGCAAGGTCTGAACAAGGAAGTGTAAGTTAGAATAGTGAATTCAATGTCAAACCAGGTACAGAAAGAGAAGAGGGAAAAAAGATTGTATTGCGAGATCGAGAGAGAGCGAGAGCGAGAGACAGAAGCGAGAGAGAGAGACAGAGAGACAGAAGCGAGAGAGAGAGACAGAAGCGAGAGAGAGAGAGAGAGAGAGAGAGAGAGACAGACAGAGACAGAAGCGAGAGAAAGAGACAGAAGCGCGAGAGAGAGCGCGAGACAGACAGCGAGACAGAGACAGAGAGCGAGACAGAGACAGAGAGCGAGACAGAGACAGAGAGCGAGACAGAGACAGAGAGCGAGACAGAGACAGAGAGCGAGACAGAGACAGAGAGCGAGACAGAGACAGAGAGCGAGAGCGAGACAGAGACAGAGAGCGAGACAGAGACAGAGAGCGAGACAGAGACAGAGAGCGAGACAGAGACAGAGAGCGAGACAGAGACAGAGAGAAAAGAGAACTAAAAAGATTTAGCTAATTAAAAACAATCTCCAACAATTAAAAGCTGAAGTAACGAGGCTCCACACTTGTAAGGGTTCATTTTTAGTACCATAGAGGTTGACTGTCAGTAATTAACACTAATCACGGCATTAAAGGGAACTTAGACCGAAATGGACAAGTCCTAAATTTCTGTGGTGAGTTTACTTCGTATCTACCATGCAAATACAGGAACTTCATGAAGCCTTTCAATGCTTTTGAATGAGGAGCCAGACAGCTAGATGTTGATTTTGCAAAGCCAATTGCAGAGGGGCACATCTCAGGCAGCAACTTCTCGATTTTCACATTTAATCACATACCTACACTTGCCTGAAAACATTTGAGTCACACCTGTTCTCTGTCGTAATTTTTTTTTAACATTTAATCTTGTTCTAGAACCCGAAACCACAGGGAAACAGGCTATTTCCATTGATCCTGTCCAATACTGTCCGTATTTTAAACACTTCGCTCAAACCATCCCTTTATCTGCTCTGCTGTAATGAGCAAAACATAGCATGACTCTGGCTCCAACTGCATCAGCCTCCTTTGGCTGCACATAAGAACATAAGAAATAGGAGGAGTAGGCCACCTGGTGCCTCGAGCCCACTCGGTCATTTAATAAGATCATGGCCTCATGGACTCGGCTCCATTTCCCTACCCGCTCCCAATTAACCTTTATTCCCATATCGCTCAAAAGTCTGTCTATCGCCACCTTAAATATATTCAATGACCCAACCTCCACAGCGCTCTGGGGCAAAGAATTCCACAGATTTACAATCCTCAGAGAAGAAATTCCTCCTCATCTCAGTTTTAAATGGGCGACCCCTTATTCTGAGTCTATGTCCCCTAGTTTTAGTTTCCCCTATGAGTGGAAATATCCTCAGCATCCACCTTGTCGAGCCACCTCATTATCTTATATGTTTCGATAAGATCACCTCTCACTCTTCTGAACTCCAATGTGAATAGTTCCAACCTATTCTCATGTCAACCCCCTCATCTCCAGAATCAACCTAGTGAACCTTCTCTGAACAGCCTCTAATGCGTATAGCCTTCCTTAAATACGAAGACCAAAACTGTATGCAGTACTCCAGGTGTGGCCTCACCAATACCTTGTACAGTTGTAGCAGGAGTTCTCTGCTTTTATACTCTATCCCCCCTGCAATAAAGGCCAACATTCCATTTGCCTTCCTGATTACTTGCTGTATCTGCATACTCACTATGTTTCATGCACAAAGTCACCCAGGTCTCTCTGTACTGCAGCACTTCACAATTTTTCTCCATTTCGATTATAATTTGCTTGTCTATTTTTTCTGCCAAAGTGTATAATCTCACATTTTCACACATTATACTCCATCTGCCAAATGTTTTCCCACTCACTTAGCCTGCCTATATTCCTTTGCAGATTTTTTGTGTCCTGCTCACAATTTGCTCTCCCACCCATCTTTGTATCAGCAAACTTGGCTACATTACACTTGATCCCTTCATCCAAGTCATAAATATAGATTGTAAATAGTTGAGGTCCCAGCACCGATCCCTGTGGCATCCAAGTGGTTACTGTTTGCCAACAGGAAAATGACCCATTTATTCCGACTCTGTTTTCTGTTAGTTAGCCAATCCTCTATCCATATTACCCCCAACCCAGTGAACTTTTATCTTGTGCAGTAACCTTTTATATGGCACCTTATCGAATGCCTTCTGGAAATCCACATACACCACATCTATTGGTTCACTCTCATCCACCCTGCTCATTACATCATGCTCAAATGCAGCAACCCTTGCCCCAGAACACGGACTTCAAGGGTGTTCCTTTTCAAATCCCTCCACGGTTTCACCCCATTCAAGCCGAGTAATATTCACTAGCTATGCATTTAAGAATATTACTCACTGCTTCATTGGTACTGGATTACCACTTACCGGCCTCAATCCTTGCCTCCTCACCATTTTGTTCTCTCCACCATTGGAGTTTAACTTGCATCATCTTTGGAAAACAATCCTCAAACCATTTTGCCTTGCTTCAAAAGCTTCTCTTCAACTATACCTTCAGTTCCCCATTCCTTTGGAGTTCCTGCCCCCCTACATTACAACAGTGACTACATTTCAAAAGTACTTCATTGGCCATAAAGTGCTTTGGGACGCTCTGGGGTTGTGAAAGCTATCTAAATGCAAGTCTGTCTATCATTCCTTCCAACCCTCATATTATTGCTTAAACATTCTCCTACATGAGGAGTACAGTACTATAAAAAATGCAATGTATTATTGTTGCATGTAGTGCTGTGCACAATATTTCCATCAAACAACAATATCAGATTTACAGCACTATTCCACTCTCTGCCTGCTATTGAAGCAGTAAATAGCGGTTTAGTTTTCTTACTGCTGGTGAATTATTACATTGCAACAAAGCTAAAACCAATTATGCTGGTCATGTGACTCACTGATGCACAAAGTTTAATTTGAGATCCAAGCTGCTCTCCTCCCCCAGTCGGTTATTGCTGAGAATTATTTTTTTCCCCCTGGGAGGAGGAAAGGGATGAGGGCAGAGAAATTCAATTTTAAATTTTACCTCTACAAAAGTTTTGGGAAAGATAAAGCAATTATTATTTTTTTTTTTTATAAACGTTGTGGCTCAGTCTACAGTTTGATAACTTTGAAAAGTCAAAAAGTCTATTTATTTAAAAGTTTAGTGTGCAATTACTACCTGTGTCAGACCTACATACTAAACTGAAGAGGACCCAATATATAGTTTGTTATTACTTTGTTCCAAACAAGGGTGCTCCCCATATCTGTTAGATATTCGAAGCATGAATAGTCTGAATAATCGCAACAATTATGATTTTTCGCAGTTAGCCCATTTTCTAACCTATTCATACCATACCCTTTGCATACCTTATCAATTTAATAGAAATCATTTCAGAGTTATAGCTTACTTGCAATATGTGTTGTTCCTCTTTCTGTATCCTCTTCAGACTTAGAACAGCATCTCGATTCTCTGTAAGACAGCAGTTGTCCTGAGTCACCACAAGCGTGAAAAGCGTGAATAGTCATTCAATAAGTTTGTTCGGACTTCCTGTCTTTCCCAATTCAAATAGTAAAATGTGCTCTTAATGCAATAATACAAAAAAGTCGGGGGAGGCACACTCATTTACTTTCAGCAAATTCATCAACATTCATGCTCTAACACTCCTTCAATGAGTGGACATGCCAAAAGAAAAACCACGCAGTAGACAAGTTTCCAGTTGATTAAACTGAACTACCACAAAAGCACCAAGCTTTGATGGACATTTCACTTCAAAATATCAGCAAAATAAAAATGAGCAAGAGCAGTTCAGAGATTCCCTGTTACTTAACTACTGCTGTTTAAACACATGAACCACAAGGTCGTTTGCAGGAAGAGGGCTTAAAGTTTGTTTTGATATGAAGTACACGTTCCTCAACAATACTATATTTGTGGTTGTATGTGTTTTGGTGTTTCCAAAATGTATCCAAGAACAGGTTAATAGTACCCTGAAATTGTTAACACAACAAAGACCATAGACATTTTAAACCATTTTATATGTTATCACGGTATCCTTCCTCAGAATTTTCTTCTCCATTTAATTATATCCAGACAAACTTCAGAAAGCAGGGAAATCCTACACCTTACAAATAAGCAAAAGCAAAATTTAACAAAGTGTAAACTTTCACTTTCCTTTGCTAAAACCCAGTACTGCCGTCACCCCCCGCCCCAAACAGAACTTCAGCTCTGCCACTTATCCCTTCAAATTCCAGAATGGAACAGTCCCTCAGAATTTCAAGCTCTCTTCTGAAGAATCTGGCTGGACATTTTCTGTTGTTGGTCCATAAACTGATATAACCATAGCAACTAACTGGCAGTCTATTCTGAGCTGTTCAGTTCTTACAAACACTGATGCTGGCTCACCGCCCGTGAACTGTTACACTTTTTTGCGGGGTGATTTAAGTAGGGAACCTACTGTACTGCACTTTGGATTTGCCAAATTAGCTACAGAAGAGACACTCAGCAAGGAGTTACAAAGCTTCAGTCAAATCAAAAAGACTCCTACACCATAAACAGATTACAATTGGAGTAGTTTCAGAAAATAACTGGCCTTCAGCTCACTGCCACGTACAAGTATTAAAGCATTTAGGCCTAGATTTTCCAATTTCAATGCCGATGCCAATCCATTCATTTTAAATGGGTTACCGTCAGCATTACAATCAGAAAATCTAGGTCTCGGTGTTCAATTTGGAGATGGCATGACAAACAGACACACTTCAACCTTTCCCCAAGTCAGATGAGAGTAATGTACAGGAGAGATGATGTGCAGCAAATTAGTCAGACATTTATTCCTCTGCTGAGCAGAAGCTCCATATAATTAATCAACAAATGTTGGCCATTTCCATCATGGTCAACTAGAGGTGCCAACCATCCCAGATTGCCCGGCAGTCTTCCGGAATGGAACGTGAATCTCCAGGACACCGCTGCTAGCAACCTGGCAGAAAAATAGTAATGAAAATTGGAGGGGTAGTTCAAGTGGCAAGCCACAGGGAGTCCATATCATGTTTGGAGAGAAGGGAGCTGTTTGGTCTTGTTCGGACTGCCCATTACAGAAGAGATTGCACCTTGAGCAGGAAATAAAGTGGAGCAAGTAAATTGCTGACTCACACAGGAAGTATATCCCCATACAATGATCAGAGATAGTAGAAAGGATCAGATGTTATATCTATTACAGTTACACGGAAAGTACCTGGGGAAGGACACGCAGTAACTGGTTGAAGGAGAGTGTTGCAGAGGGAATAGTTCTTCCAGAAATGAGACATTATAAGGAATATATCCACTACTTCTGCTGGATACACTATGACTGAACTTTATATTCAAAGCTTAAAGCTACTTTAAGACCAAAGCTTTGACAGCACATAAGACACAAATATCCAAGTCTAACACATTCAGGTACTGTACTCAAATTGCAAGCTGGTGATCAGCAGCAGGTTGAATTTAGAATCCATATTTATGTTAAAAAAATACATGTTTGGTTCTATAGACCTCAATTATAAAATTAAACCATCAAATTGTGGGCTGGGTCAAAGCACCATAGATCATGGTCACCTTGGCATAAGGTAATCAGAAATACCTTTTGGTGCAAATGTGTGTTACACAACTGATTTAAAGTGGTGTACATCCAGACAAGTGCAAATGCTCATGCATTCTCTGCTGGTTGTAGAAATTGAATTCAGGAAGTAGGCAGCATATCTCTCCTGTGTGGTTGGACCCGGGTCTGTAGCTAACTGGCTCAGACCAACAGATGCAATAATAAACAGAGACCGATGTGTCAGATTCTGATCCAGAGAGATTAGAGTGATACAAGCAACTTTGGGGCAATCATTTAAAACGTTACTAGGGATTACATTTTTTTTATAAAAGGCACTCATCGATGACATCAGAATTCAAACAGTTTATAAAGAGAAAGCTCGTCCAATTTCTAGCAAAAAAAATGGGGAGTTAGCAGCTCAGCTACCGTAGTCGTCCGGTTGGAGGTGGAAGCTAAATTTGTAAAGCCCTGATTATCCTGCATGTTTGGCACTGATACACCGATCTTCGTCACAGTATTGTGAATTTTAATACTGATTCTTGGTTGGCTGTGATGATATTTATAAGGGAAACTGTCTATGTAAGCTTGTCACAGTCATTACACTCTCCCACCAGTGGTGGCACTGTAGCACCTCAATTTTGTAACTCAACCCCTCAGCCTGTACTGTAAAGAAACTCCTATGCTCCAACCAACTCTACTTCCCACATTACCACAAGTTTTACTATTTAGGTCCTGGTCCAATTGTTCCCCACCCTCTAACCTCATTGCACTCAAGGACTACACAGTATTGATTCCCTGTGTGCAATTCCACAAGAGATTATCACACGCATGCATGCACACACATGGTCTGTAGTTTCTGGAGTTTAGATTAATGAGGTGCAATCTCATTGAAATGCATAAAATTCTTAGAGGCCTTGACAGGGTAGATGCTGAGAGACTGTTTCCACTGGCTAAAGAGTCTAGAACTAGGAGGCATAATCTCAAGATAAGGGATTGGCCATTTCGGACTGAGTTGAGGAGAACTTTCTTCACTGAGAGGGTTGAAAATCTTTAGAATTCTCTCTCCCAGAGGGTTGTGGATGCTGAGTCGATGAGTATATTCAAGGCTGAGATCGACAAATGTTTGGGCACTAAGGGAATCAAAGGATATGGGGATCGGGCAGGGAAGTGAAGTTGATGTAAAAGATCAGCCATGATCTTAGTGAAGAGCAGAACATGCTCGATGTACTACTCCTATTTCTTATATATACACATACAATCTAGGGCACAATACTAAAATGTGAAGATAAAATAAGGAGCATGGTTAAATGTGAAGTGGACTGCAAGCACCATTATTAGGGTGACATTCATTAGCATATTGGGTGGATAGGTGCTAAATGAAATTAATGGAGAGAAAGTTGGAGGAAGACGAAGGAGAGAAAATGCACACTAAATGGTAAAGTTTTAAAGTTTTAAAAAGAGCAGAGGGACTTAGGGATTCGGATACAAAACTCTCTGGCGTCCTATTTTAGATACTCTACTTTAGGAAGGATAGCAAGGCCACAGAACTGGTACAGAAGAGATTTACTAAGATGGACATCATGGAAGAGGGATTTGGTTAAGAGGAGGGAATGGAGAAACTGGGATTATGTTCACCAGAGCAGACAAGGTTAAGAATAGATCCAATATAGGGGTTCAAAATTCTAAAGAACAAATTTTGATGAGGTGAATGGTGAAAAGCTACTTCCGCAGGTCAATGAGCCATTAACTATGTCATACAAATTTAGCTTAAAAAAAAATTGACAGAATGTCAGGAGAAATGCAGAGAGTTCCTGTGTTTCAGTAACTGGTGAAAGCAGAATCCATAATGGCATTTAATATTTGAAACAGTAGGTAGCTCTTCAAGAGCCAGCTTTGGTGTAGTGGGCCAAATATCCTCCTCCTGTGCTGTAACATTCTATGATCCCATGGTAATTTCTTTTATATTCCTAACCTTGTTTACTTATCCATACAGTCTCCTTAGTTTGTGGCCACGGCATATATACACATGTGAACAGCACGTGGCAAGCCCGGCAACCCACCTCCAACATTTGCAACTTATCGCTTCAAGTTTCACAACAACAACAGCTTGTATTTATATAGCGCCTTTAATTTAGTGAAATGTCCCAAGGTACTTCACAGGAGTATTAGGAGACACAACATTTGACACCGAGCCACATGAGAAATTAGGGCAGGTGACCAACGGCTTGGTCAAAGAGTTAGGTTTTAAGGATCATCTTGAAGGAAGAAAGAAGTAGAGAAGCAGAGGGAATTCCAGAGCTTAGGACCAAGGAAACAAAAACATAGAAACATAGAAAATAGGTGCAGGAGTAGGCCATTCGGCCCTTCGAACCTGCACCACCATTCAATAAGATCACAGCTCATCATCACCTCAGTACTCCTTCCCTGCTTTCTCTCCATACCCTTGATCCCTTTAGCCGTAAGGGCCATATCCAACTTCCTCTTGAATATATCCAACGAACTGGCATCAACAACACTCTGCGGCAGAGAATTCCACAGGTTAACAACTCTGAGTGAAGAAGTTTCTCCTCATCTCGGTCCTAAATGGCTTACCACTTATCCTTAAACTGTGTCCACTGATTTTGGACTTCCCCAACATCGGGAACATTCTTCCTGCATTTAAACCGTCCAGTCCTGTCAGAATTTTATATGTTCCTGTGAGATCCCCTCTCATTCTTCGAAATTCCAGTGAATACAGGCCCAGTCAATCCAGTGTCTCCTCATATGTCAGTCCTGCCATCCCGGGAATCAGTCTGGTGAACCTTCGCTGCACTCTCTCAATAGCAAGAACATCCTTCCTCAGATTAGGAGTTAAAAACTGAACACAATATTCCAGATGAGGCCTCACCAAGGCCCTGTATAACTGCAGTAAGACCTCCCTGCTCCTATACTAAAATCCCCTAGCTATGAAGGCCAACATGCCATTTGCCGCCTTCTGTACCTGCATGCCAACTTTCAACCCAGGTCTTGTTGCACCTCCCCTTTTCCTAATCTGCCGCCATTCAGATAATATCCACCAAAGTGGGATAACCTCACATTTATCTACATTATACTGCATCTGCCATACATTTGCCCACTCACCTAACCTGTCCAAGTCACCCTGCAGCCTCTTAGCATCCTCCTCACAGCTCACACCGCCACGCAGCTTAATGTCATCTGCAAACTTGGAGATATTACATTCAATTCCTTCATCTAAATCATTGATGTATATTGTAAATAACTGGGGTCCCAGCACTGAGCCCTGCAGCACCCCACTTAGTCACTACCTGCCATTCTGAAAAGGACCCGTTTATCCCGACATTCTGCTTCCTATCTGCCAACCAGTTCTCTATCCACATCAATACATTACCCCCAATACCATGTGCTTTAATTTTGCACACCAATCTCGTGTGGGACCTTGTCAAAAACTGTTTGAAAGTCCAAATGCACCACATCCACTGGTTCTCCCTTGTCCACTCTACTAGTTACATCCTCAAAATATTCTAGAAGATTTATCAAGCATGAGGTCCCTTTCATAAATCCATGCTAACTTGGACCGATCCTGTCAGTGCTTTCCAAATGCGCTATTATTTCATCTTTAATAATTGATTCCAACATTTTCCCCACCACTGATGTTGGGCTAACCGGTCGATAATTCCCCATTTTCTCTCTCCCTCTTTCTAAAAAAATGGTGTTACATTAGCTACCCTCCAGTCCATAGGAACTGATCCAAAGTCGATAGACTGCTGGAAAATGATCACCAATGCAGCCACTATTTCTCGGGCCACTTCCTTAGGTGCTCTGAGATGCAGATTATCAGGCCCTGGGGATTTATCGGCCTTCAATCCCATCAATTTCCTGACTAATAAGGATTTCCTCCAGTTCCTCCTTCTCCCTAGATCCTCTGTCCCCGAGTATCTCCAGAAGTTTATTTGTGTCTTCCTTCGTGAAGACAGAACCAAAGTATTTGTTTAACTGGTCCGCCATTTCTTTGTTCCCCATTATAAATTCACCAGATTCTGACTGTAAGGGACCTACATTTGTCTTCACTAATCTTTTTCTCTTCACATATCTATCGATGCTTTTGCAGTCAGTTTTTATGTTCCCAGCAAGCTTCCTCTCATACTCTATTTTCCCCCTCCGAATTCAACTCTTTGTCCTCCTCTGCTGTATTAGAAAATTCTCCCAGTCCTCAGGTTTGTTGCTTTTTCTGGCCAATTTATATGCCTCTTCCTTGGATTTAATACTATCCTTAATTTCCCTGGTTAGCCACTTTCCCCATTTTATTTTGACTCCAGACCGGGATGTACAATTGTTGACGTTCATCCATGTGATCCTTAAATATTTGCCATAGCACGGCCACCAACGTTTGAGCGATTATAACCAGGGATGCTCAAGAGGGCAGAATTAGAAGAGTGCAGACATCTTGGGGGGTTTGTGGGGTTGGAGATCATCACAAAGATTCTTCTAACAATTCTCCTGTCGGATCACCGTTTACTCAAAAGCTGACTAATTAATTACAATTTTACTCTGCACTCAATAAAAATGCCAAGCGAGAATAGTTTTGTCCCCCCCCCCACGCCGCAAAAAAACGTATTTCCCCATCAAGAAGTGGGGCCACAAAACAGTGCAAAGGAAATAACTTGAAGTTATCTTCAATCGGAGTAACTATTTGTACTAAGTCTCCCTTCTACGCATGCGTCTCCTTATGCATGCGCAAAAGCGAGAGTTAGGGCAAATATCATCGAATCTCCAACCCCCCCTCCTCCCCCACTCTTGCCCCAACACAATTCTCACTAACCCTAAGCAAGAGAGCGAGCGAGAGCCTGGGGGTGGGGTGGGGCAGGGGAGCAGGAGAGCGAGACGGATTAAATTTTTTCCAATCCCCTGGTGCGTGCAAGCTCAGTGCGTTGTTACAAGGCACATCGTTGGGGTGGGTGAAATCCTGATATCATGACACTGTCACTATTCACTTCATATCCAATAAACCTGTTAGCAATCCGCACACAATGCCCCATGGGGGGGGGGGGGCAGCGTGTGGGGGTCAGGTCTTGCGCTGGGGTAAGGGACTTCGACTGGAACATGGCTGTGGGAAGCAGCACATGCGCTGGGGTAAGCAGCATTTGTGCTGGGGTAAGGGCCTTTGGCTGGGGGAGGGATGCACTTGCGCTGGGGTAAGGGATTTCGGTTGTGGGAGGCTGCGCACGTGTTGGGGTAAAGGTCTTCAGCTGGCGGAGGGATGCCCTTACGGTGGGGTAATGGACTTCGGCTGGAACTTGGTGGCTTTTGGGGAGATCTATCCTCTGTGGCTTCTGAAGTCAAAATGGATCGAATTACACATTGGAAAGTCACTCAACTTGGGCTGGGCGGTTCTAGTTACACATACCAGAGGAACTTTAGGGTGTGGCTTATCCTCCAATGGGACCAATCAGCAATAGGTCATGTGAAAATGGAGACACAGAGAAACAGCTGCATTTCAGTTAGTACAAATAGACGCAGCCATCTTTAGTACCCACCTTCTATTTCCTCTGCAGCCATGAATGCATAAAGTAAATAGGAAAAGCCAAGTTATTTCAGAGAACAGAGAGTTTTTTTATAAACAAAAATAATCTTGAATTAATAAGGTAGAGCAAATCAGCTTAACTGGTAGAGAGAATGTTTCCATTACAACAAATGAGATTTGATAGGAGTTTAAAATTATAACAGCTCAGTACAGAGTAGGTAGAAATAGACTTTCCAGCAATTGAGGGATCTGGAACCAGAGTACATAGAAACAAGATTAAATGTAAGATTTAGGACATGGGAGCAGAAGCTTTTCCCCCTCTCCCCCACAGAGGGGTGAGGAGGAGTGGAAATCTCTACTGGAGTTAATGAGTTCAGCAGAGACCGTGTCAGCATTTAGGAATAGGTTAAACAGGTAGCTGAAGAAATGGCTTTTCAGGGTTGAGTGGGCCGAGATTGTGTTCGTGTCGTAAGATACTAGAGTCTCTGCCGATAGGTCCTTCTTAAATGCATTAAAGTTTTATAGCATAGTTTCAGAATACCAATTAAATAAATGGTAAATGAGCCAAAGGACGACAGCGGAAACATTATAAGGACACCCTCAAAGCCTCCCTGGTAAAGAGCGACATCACCACTGATACCTGGGAGACCCTGGCCGCAGACCGCCCGAGGTGGAGAAAGTCCATCCCGGGAGGGAGTTGAGCTCTGAGTCTCGACGCAAGAAGCATGAAGAGGTCAGGCGCAGGCAGCGGAAGGAGCGCGCAGCAAACCAGCCCTACCGACCCCTTCCCCCGACGAATGTCTGTCCCACCTGTAACAGGGTCTGTGGCTCTCGTATTGGACTGTTCAGCCATCAAAGAACTCACCTTGGGAGTGGAAGCAAGTCCTCCTCGTTTCCGAGGGACTGCCTATGATGATAAATAAATAAGCTAAATTCTGGGGGAAAAGTACATTAAAATTTCCATCCTTAGCTATCCAAACCACGTGTAGGTACTGTATAACATTATAATGTATACTATGCTGCAATGGTCTGAAGATCGCCTTTAAGTAAATACCTGATTTGCAACGTATCAAATGCTAAAAGTCAAATATTAAAGTTACATTAAGAGGTACATTTGTGACCCTCTCACTACCATTAGCAATTTTCCCAGATTTTTTTTCTCTCCCTAAATTAGCCTGGGTTTTTAATCTGGTTTTTGCCTCTCCCAGGAGATCACATGGCTCCGGTTGGGGTGGAGTGTAGAATGTTTCAGTGCAAGGGGTGTCGCAGTTGTGTGAGGCGGACTGGTTGGGCTGGGTGCTCTGCCTTTCCCCCATTGTTCATAGGTTTACATGTAACCTTCAGGGCTGCTGACCAAGGGCCATGCGGCTCTTTGTCAGATGGCGTGGACACGATGGGCCGAAATGGCCTCCTTCTGCGCTATAAATTTCTATGTTTCTATGAGTATAATAGACATTTTCCCTTAAAATAATTAAATGCGGTCAGCAGGCATATAGATATCCCTCAGGAGCATAAAAACACCTAATTTTCAAATATCAAAATGCAGAGTTAGTTGTGAATCAATTCCTCAGTACACATGGTAAGAGTGTATATTCCACAATACATCTAGGGGACGGTAGTATAACGGTTATGTTATTGGACTAGTGAGCCAGAGGCCTGGACTAATGATCCAGAGACACGAGTTCAAATCCCACAACAGCAGCTGGGGAATTTAAATTCAGTAAATTAAATAAACCTGGAATAAGCAGCTAGTATCTGGAGTGATAACCATGCAACTACTGAATTGTCCTTTAGGGAAGGAAATCTGCTGTCCTTACCAAGTCTGGCTTGTGTCTGTGACTCCAGCCCCAAAGCAATGTGGTTGACTCTTAACTGCCCTCTGAAATGATGGCCTTCTCAAGGGCAATTCGGGGTGCTCACAACCCATGAATGAATTTTTAAAAATCAATAAAGCATGCATTAAGCAGTTTATCTTGCATCATGTCTTTTATTGTTAATTAAATCAAGTATCTGCCTTTAAAACAATTAAATTCTTAGGTTGGTAAATGAACATATTAAATTGCAATTGCTCACCATTTCTAATTAATTTTCTTTTTTTGTTCTGCATTTATTCTGCGTAGGTGATCTGAACAATCTATAAAATATTTGTGCTTTTGTAGGCATGACACAGGAACCATTAAAACAGGTTATTAAAACTCGATGTACAAATTTCCCCCTTCCCCACTTTCATTTTTAAAAAGTTGTTTGATGCGCAGATGATTCCCATTAGCATGTGGACAGCCTGTGAAAACCTGGTCAGGCCGGCTGCTAGGAGGTGCAAATCTGCATCCGGGATTGGCTCGGTGGAAGCCTCCCTGGATTCGAAGTAGCAAGATCATACTTCAGCTTTTAAAATGTTGCATTATGTAAAAAATCATGGGCTAAACTTTCACCTTCATTCTCAGTGGTACAGCTGTTTTTGGGAGAAACCGCCCGGCGAAAGTTTCCCCCTTACTTTTTGAAAGGTACCACCCAAATCTCCAAACGCCCACCAGGAGCAAACCGCTGACGTGCACCGCTGAGAAAATCACCAGGGCGCAAGTTTGGCCTCAACGGAAGCCCGCCCAGATCGCCGAGGGAACCGCCCTGTGAAAGCTGCTTAAACAGAGCGGTAGATGAGTACTCTGCAAAGAAAGGCAAGTTAAAGATTCTCTATTTATTTTAAATTGTAAAACAGCGATTAGCTTTAAAACTGTCTTAGGAATTTTTTTTTTTAAAAAGTAAATTTTTTTTTAAAAAGTGTTCCCCACTTCCCTCGGCCCAACTGCAACCTCGGGGAAATTTAAAAAAATTAACCACCGCCCGTTTCACTTAGTTTCCTCTTTAACTGCCGAGAAACCGTCGAGAATACTAGTGCAAGATCCATTTTCTCGCCGGGCGATTATTTTTAAACTTAATTATGGAAATTCTCGCCAATGTTACTTGCAAAACGTTAGTGTTTTTTTTCGGCAGGCAATTGGCCATTGAGGGGCTCTCGGAAAAGTCTAGCCCTGAAACAAAACGTTACGATTCACAGAATCACGGTTTTGAGAGACTCGTAGAATTAAATTTAATGCTTCAGATTTGCAATATATTTTGCAATCAATCTGAAATGGCACCGCTCAATCTCGGAGCTACCCCTACCTTGATCTTTTCCTCCAATACCAACATCACGGTGATAGACTTCAGTGTCACTGTGATCGAAGGTGCTGTCTTGATTGGTTGGCTACCTGCACTACCACCCTCTGGGGAAAGAGTGCGATTACATTTTGAAAAGTTCACTTCCTCTTTTGGGCAATTTGGATCTTCTACAGCAAAGTAACTTTCAACATTAATTATCTTCAAAAGTGCCTGGACTGTATACAGAGGAGAATCTGCACAGACAGCCCAAATCATAGATTGCTCAGAGCATAGGATAGCAGACCAACCTGCATCAAGGGGCGAGGCCTATGCTGCCTCTAATGATTTTACTTGCATCCGAGAATCCTTTTGTGCATCTAGCACGCCATTGGACTTTAACAGGAAGGATGCAAGGTCTGCACTAGACTGGAGGTAGCAGAAGCTGAGCCAACTTTGGTACAACTCAATCTTGGCAGGGAGAGAGTCTCGAGCTGGCTGCTTCAGATCAGCACAGGACAGATTGGGAACTTGTTTTATAAAGAAAATCGTGACACAAACCAACATCTTAGTGTAACCAACACACTTCAACATTAAAGCAAATCTTCAAATGTATCGCTCCCGACCCACCCACCTTCCCCATCCCATCCCCTCACTCCCCACCCACCCTATCCCCATTTCCCACCCCCACCTCCGCAAACCCTTCCATCAAGTTTGCTCACCTGATTCTACACACTTCAGCTTTTCTTCAGTCCAGGGTTTTGCTGGTGGCCACACAGTCTGAATTCTCCCAGGGATACGACCTTCCATGTGATCACGTGACTGGGTTGGTTGGCTGACTGCTGCCCACGTGTACAGCTTGTCTTGCTTTATTCAAGAATAAAAAAGGCAAGCATTAACTTTAAGTCCGATGAGGCAAGCAGCTCATCTTTCAAGTGGATTGGAAAACAGATTCGCAGATGGACACTGCATCTTGTGACACATTTTAAAAATTGTATTACTGACATAGGATACCGACAGTTTAAGAGGAGAGAATTTTCTTCAAATGATACAAGATAGGCTCTTGCTTCCAACAAGGCTTACCTCTAAAGTTCCCATCAGCACCCCCATACAAAAAGGTGAAAGTGTGAGCTGGATTTCTTGTCTTTTTGAATATAATTCCTGGGCATTAAGTTAGACCACTACACATTTTAAGTTTACCTGCCCAAGACTGCCACCTGCAAAGGTGGGCACTGGTCTTTCCTCGGTCTGCAGATCATCAATGTGGACCTCATCGAGTTTTCGTTGGACGGTTTTCTTCAACCTCAGCAAAGCTAGGTCAGCATCTGCCTGCTTCATTTTACACACAGTCTCCCCGTCACCCCATTTAGCGTCCTTCCTCACTACCAGCAGGCTTGTGAAAATCTTTGGCACCTTGCCTTCTGAACTAGTAAAAGGGGAGGAGGTGTAGGACCAATTATTGTTATTGCAGTTATCAAGAAACTCATTCTTTATGGGTGCCACATCAACAATTTGCATCCCTGCTTCGGACACAACCTGATCACATTGATTGATTGATGCAGAGCCAAAAATATCACCAATACTGCTTCTGCAGCTCAGACTGGATGGTGGCTGGCGCATTTGTTCTCCCTTCGCATCATTGTCTCTTACAATTGAAGCCATTCCTTTCACACTATTGTCCACCATCGCCTCATCTATTCCATCACAAGCGCCACCGTCATTGTTGTTCAGCTCCGGGTCCCATGCTTTTAACCGCTGTGTGGAGACAAAGTGCTGCAACGCAGTTCCTTCTACTGTTCGGCTACCCGCTCGCTGAAAGGCAGCAGGTTTTGAAGATGCCTTGCCCTTTTGCTCAGCTAAGCAAGAGTTTGAAACAGTATTTTCTGCTGCCTCCAACGCAGTGTTCAGGATATCAGCCAAGTACAGACTATCTGCCGTCTCACAGGAGGGCCGTTCAGTCTCACCTAGCATTTTATCGCACGCATCTGCAGCTCCCTTATCACAAAGAGACATCCACAGTTTTGTCGGGACTTGCTGAGTTTCACCACACATCCTGCGACTTTCATTATCCCTGATCAAATATTCTGCCGTCTCGTGTTTCCATAGTTTAGTGGCAACAGCAGAATAATCATTTGAAGGTTTAAAGGATTCCTCTTTAATCTTTCTATTTCTTTATGTTGCAGCATCCGAGATAGCCCTCGCATCTTACTGCATCACAAGGCTCCCTGGTCAATGCCTACGTCTTCTGCAGGGCTCGGAGGCGTGCTGCATGCAGACCGAAGAGATCAACTTCCAATGTAACTGATCCAGTATTAGAACACTCGGAGCAAGGTTGCACTAAATCATTAAACAGCCAGGTTGCATCGACATGCCAATCCTCTCCTGCGTCGAGTTCAGAATTATCCGTATACTAAAACCAGCATCGTCATTCACTGTAAAACTACCCACATGCAAACTACTCATTTGTTCTAGACACACACACACAGTCAAGGATACTGCAGGGTCATTGGAAGTTGAATGCTTACTGGTCAAATCCGGCAGCAGGCTAGCTAGAGAAATCAATTCGCATAAACTTGATTGGAATCCAGTGCCTGCTTCAGTAATGTGGCTGGAGCAACCAATGCTCTCATTTTTTACTTCTCACACTAGAATCCAATCAGCTGAATATTCAAGACTTTTACACAACCAACAAATCCTGTGTTATATTAGGTTAACACCACGTGCTAAGAGTCACAGCACAAGCACCGGGATATAGTGCAGCGCTACAACTACCAAAGGAGAGGCTGCGTTGTGCATCATGAAACAAAAGTAAACGTTATTGTAACAGACGTGGGATCTTTGAAAGAACTCATTGACCCATTTGTAATACTCAACATAAGTTGACGAGAATACATGGTTTCAAACTTCTGCTAGCCAAAGGTCAACCAACCAAAGTGCTTTTAGTAGTATTATTTATTTTAATGAATCTAGTTAATAAGGCCAATTGATACGGAGTCTCCAACTGGCCTCAAGTGTAGCAACAAACAGTTCCCCTCCACTCCATTATCCAAGCCAGCTATGTGGATCTTTAACTTGCCAGGGCAATACCACCAGCCACAAGTCAAAGGTGTGTGCAGTGATACTGCTCATCAATACCCTCATGTATTTTCTAAGGGAAGAGGGGTGGAAAGAGTGGGTGTGGTTATGGAGCTCAGCTCATGACCAGCCAAATATGGAGTACACTTATTTGCCTTCAGCAGCGAACAAGCAATATTAAAAATATGTTCCTTATAATAAAAGGCAGGCTACACACACACACACACACACACACACACCCGCCCCTCCCACCCCCACCACAACCCAAGACGCTGCCACTGTGGAATGAAAGCTGCGCAACACAGCCTGGAAGTACCCTCAGCAACACTGAAGCCAGCCATCTGCTTCACTACATAGGCATGAACATTCCCAGCACGTTAGTACAGTGCAGCAGCATCAATTGGTCAGTGTCGCCACGTTGAGATATTTTAAAATAAATACAACTCCTGCTTCGAAAACTAACTTTTTAAAGTAGCATTGCATTGAAAACCTGATTAAATCGGTTATGTAAAAAAAAAGTTACTAAGAACTTGATAGCTATAGAGACAGAGATCTGAATTTATTGCCTGGAGTTAGTGACTCATCCTTTTCAACCACTGCAGTCCTTGTACTGATAATACTCACAATGGTGCTAGCTAGGGAATTGCAGGATTTTGACTCAGCAACAATGAACAAATGGTTATACATATCCAAGATTCACATTTGCCTAAATGGAACAGGAATGTATTCTTAGTCAAGTTTGATAGCAATTATGCCGAAGTGATCCACAGCATGGGATGGATTTAGGATTCTGACAGCAGCTCTTGAAATTAAAGTTTTGAAAAGCTGCAGTGCCTCATTGGTAATTTAGCAAATATACCTATAGAAAACTGCCTATTGATTAGGGTAGGCCTTTCAGCAGGAATTCTTCTGCAGTCATTCATCTTCACTTTTATTTGTAAAGTCTGTAAAATAGATAAATGAAAGAGAAAAGCACAAAACACTTGCTCATAGCACCTTTAAATAAACCAATTTACTACAGATGTATCGCTCCCAGATCTACCTGCTCTCCCACGTGATGGCAGTCGAACATCTAAGATGTCAGTGTTACATTTATTTATGGCCTCAATCTCTCAATAGTGAAGGTTACTATAGAAAAAGCCCCATCTGCAATTTGTACCACTTCATATTGTATGAATGTTGTTTTTTCTGCACAAGTATTACACAAATATAAAACAACTTTCTGTAACATGAACGGACAGAGAAAGAAAGTTCAAAGAGGAGAGCAGGTAGATCTCAGAATAATGGGCCGCCCATTTAAAACTGAGATGAGGAGGAATTTCTTCTCTCAGGAGGGTTGTGGAATTCTCTGCCCCAGAGAGCTGTGGAGGCAGGGTCATTGAATATATTTAAGGCGCAGAAAGACAGATTTTTGAGCGATAAGGGAGTAAAGGGTTATGGGGAGCAGGGAGGGAAGTGGAGCTGAGTCCATGATCAGATCAACCATGATCTCATTGAAGCGCAGGCTTGAGGGGCCAAATGGCCTACTCCTATTTCTTATGTTATGTTCTTATGTACTGTATTCACAAAGACAAATGGTCAATTCATCGGTACATCTCCATAAGATAAAATGAACAAAGCAACACAGTGAGGAAGAATTTCAATCTGCATTTCACACTGTACTGAAGGATGCACATCACAGCTTTATATTCATCGGCCCACGTTTTTAGTCAGTTCCTCAGAAAAAGGAAAAACACCCCTCAAAATCCAACATCTACCCAAATCTTAGACTCATCATCATCATAAGCAGTCCCTCGAAATCGAGGAAGACTTGCTTCCATTCTAAAAGTGAGTTCTCAGGTGACTGAATAGTCCAATATGAGAATTACAGTCTCTGTCACAGGGGGGCAGACAATCGTTGGAGGACAGGGTGGGTGGCGAGTCTGGTTTGCCGTACACTCCTTCTGCTGCCTGCACTTGCTTTCTGTATGCGCTCGGCTACGAGACTTGAGGTGCTCAGCGCCCTCCCAGATACTCTTCCTCCACTTAGGGCGGTCTTTGGTCAGGGACTCCCAGGTGTCAGTGGAGATGTTGCACTTTATCAAGGAGGCTTTGAGGGTGTCCTTGAAACACTTCCTCTGCCCACCTGGGGCTCGCTTGCCATGTAGGAGTTCCGAGTAGAGCGCTTGCTTTGGGAGTCTTGTGTCCGGTATGTGGACAATATGGCCCGCCCAACTGAGCTGGTTGAGTGTGGTCAGTGCTTCGATGCTGGCCTGATCTAGAACAGTGATGTCAGTGCGTTGTCCTCCCAGGAGATTTGCAGGATCTTGCGGAGATATCATTGGTGGTATTTCTCCAGCGATTTGAGGTGTCTACTGTATATGGTCCATGTCTCAGCCATACAGGAGGGCGGGTATAGCCCTGTGGACCATAAGCTTGGTGCCAGATTTGAGGGCCTGATTTTCGAACAATCTCTTCCTCAGTTGGCCGAAGGCTGTGCTGGCGCACTGGAGGCAGCGTTGAACCTCGTTGCCGATGTCTGCCCTTGCTGATAATCGGCTCCCGAATTATGGAAAGTGGTCCACGTTGTCCAGGGCCACGCCGTGGATCTTGATGACTTCGGGGAGGGGGGGGTGGGGGGAGGGGGGGCAGTGCTGTGAGGCAGGGTCAGGTTGGTGGAGGATCTTTGTCTTACGGATGTTTAATGTAAGGCCCATGCTTTCGTACACCTCAGTGAAGATGTTGACTATGACTTGGAGTTCAGCCTCAATGTGCGCAGATGCAAGCGTCGTCCACGTATTGTAATTCGACGACAGAGAATGGGACGGTCTTGGATCTGACCTGCAGGCAACGAAGGTTGAACAAGTTCCCACTGGTTCTATAGTTTAGTTCCACTCCAGCGGGGAGCTTGTCGAGTGTGAGGTGGAGGCGCTAAAGTATGGCGGAGAGGCACTATTGGCACGAATGCATGACCTCATCTCACTCATCTGGAAGGAGGAAAGCATGCCGGGAGATCTCAGATGCAGTAATCGTGACCATCTTTAAAAAAGGGGATGTCCGACTGCGGCAACTACAGAGGAATCTCCCTGTTGTCAGCCACTGGGAAAGTCATCGCTAGGATCCTCCTCAACCGTCTTCTCCCTGTGGCTGAGGAGCTCCTCCCGGAGTCACAGTGCGGATTCCATCCTCCAAGGGGTAAAACGGACATGATCTTTACTGCGCGACAATTGCAAGAGAAATGCAGGGAACAGCACCAACCCTTGTACATGGCCTTCTTTGACCTTACACAGGCCTTTGACACTATTAACCGCGGGGGACTGTGGAGCATCCTCCTCCGTTTCGGCTGCCCCCAAAAGTTTGTTGCCATCCTCCGCCTGCTCCACGATGGCATGCAGGCCACGATCCTGACCAATGGATCCACCACAGACCCAATCAACATCCGAACTGGGGACAAGCAGGACTGCGTCATCGCGCCAAACCTTAGACTACACCGTCTCAGACATAGAACATCAGTGTGTCAGATTAGATAAGGGTTTGAGCTCATTATCAAAGAGGACATCCAAATTCAGTACTGAAGCAGTGCTGGACTGTCAACAGTTCTGACCCTTAGATGAAACATCAAAACAGAGTCCTATTTTCTGGGTCTAAAAGATCCATGGCACTGTTTGAGTAATGTTCCCCTGGTGTCTTGACTAAGAATTGTTTATTCAATCAATACCACCAAAAAAGCAGGCTAACCCATCGATTTATGTGGGGAATTTATGTATGTAAAATGGCTGCCATGCTCGTCAACATAAATCCCTCTTTAAAAAGTATTACTTGAAGCACTTAGATGTCTCAATCCAATAGGTAGCTATACAAAAATATTATTTCTAAAGCTATAACTGCAGCAGGTCAAGGGTAGGCAAAATATTAATCTTCAGAGCTCTGATCTGACACTAGCACAGCCACTTATATTTATAGTATTTCCGTACAATTTATAAGACAAATGGAGATCAACTCACTGTGCACAATAGAATGGCCAACAGTCTTCTATATTGACATTACAGGGCACTAGCTGCAAACTTTAAGATTGTTAAAGTTTATTTTGAAAGCACTAATTATGCAATAAGTTACAATTTTGTGCATGGTTTTAGAGTGCAGGTTAACTCCAGTTTATTTCCAGGAACAATTTTGGAAGCATCAGCTAAAACTAACTCATGATAATGCTCTCGCCCAGCATCAATTGATTTTTTGTTGTTGTTGTTGCTCTAACCACCAAACTAAAAGGGCTTCTCTCCAAATTTCTAAAGTTTTGCTTAATCTATTCGGAGCCAGAATTGCAGCAGAAGAACAAAAAAGGAGGCGGCATGCACTGAAACATGTCGGGCAGTGAGCAAACAAACGCATAGAACAGCAACATGCTGAAAAATCCCAAAATTTTCCTGACGTGCTGTAAACAGACCCATGTGGCTATAGAGGCCACATGTTACCATTTAAACCAAAGCCTGTTACAATGCTGTAAATGAATATCTAGACTTCAGTAGACAGAGCTCAAGTCTGAAAGGACAACATTGTTAAAACATGAACTTTGTATTGGGATTATGAGAATCAGCAGGTTACTAGCAGGATTACTGACATTTACAATACTTGCTGGTGTTCAACCGATTGGTATGGTGTCAAACTGTGACATTTTACATTGGTTGACTTTTAACACACAAAAAGAACTAGCAACAGCCTGAGGTTACAATGTTCAAAGTGCTTTGGTCTGGATTATCATTTATTGCACTAGCCACCGTCTACACTTCAAACTAACTCAGTTAGTTCTCCAGTGAAAAGAATTATTCTCGGCAGTGTACCCTGCAATAGCTCTTGAATCTGCTCTGTTATACAATGCTCAAAATTACAGGAACCCATATCAGGGATTTGATCCACTTTATGCAAATTAAAATAGCTGCTACCAGATGCTAGATTTTTGTTTACAGCCCTGCGATGCATTGATCGAGGGGTAAACTGCATTTTAGCTGTTCTTGTATTGGACTGTTCAGTCACCTAAGGACTCATTTTTAAAGTGGAAGCACATCTTCCTCGATTCCGAGGGACTGCCTATGATAATTTATCTCCACGATATAGCTTTCATTTCAGATTTCCAGCATTTACAATTTTACTTTTCAACACTTCATTGCATTTTTTCCATGTGCAGTGGGATAAAATTTAACATCCCCCCCCCCCCCCACCCCATTGAAATACATTATAGAATCTTACAGCACAGATGACCACCATTAGGCCCATCGTGTCTGTAATGGCTCTTTGAAAGAGTTACCCAATTAGTCCCACGCCTCTACTCTTCTCTTTACCGCGCCCCCCCCCCCTCCCGCCCCGCCCCATAGCCCTGCAAATTTCTCCACTTTAATTCCTCATGATGCATCAGTCCTCTTTAGTTTGAAATGTTGTTTACTTGTTCTACGAGTCAGGCTGCAGGCAATGTTTTACATTGGGGCTTAAGCCACTTGGAGACAGCAAGAAACACCCCAGCAATTATTTATTTCTCTTCTATTAGTAAAAAGCAGAATGATCATAAAAAATATACTTAGGCATATGCACCACAACTTTTGCAAGTCTGATCTCATTAAGTACTCAGCTAGCTGTTAACGAGTGACTGCTTTGGTTGAGATGTTAAACTGAGGCCCCGTTTGCTCTCAGATGGACGTAAAAAATCCTATATCATTATTTTAAAGAGTAGGGGAGTTATTCCCAGGTATCCTGGTCAATATTTATCCCTCAATCAACATCACACACAGATCATCGACTCAACATCACATTGTTGTTTGTGGGAGCTTGCTGTGTGCCAAATTGGCTGCCGCGTTTCCTACATTACAATAGTGACTACACTCCAAAAAGTACTGCATTGGTTGTAAAGTGCTTTGAGACATCCAGTGATCGTAAAAGATGCTACAAGAAATGCTTTCTTTCTCAGGATCATTCTGACTGGTCACTCAACTTATTTTTAATGCAGCTACTACAACAACAACTTGCATTTATATAGCACCTTTAACTTTGTGAAATGTCCCGAAGAGTGTTAAAAAAACAAGCCTGAAGGCTCCGAGTCTCAATGCGAGGAGCATTCTTAATAAGGTGGATGAATTAACTGCGCAGATAGCTGTAAATGGATTTGATGTAATTGGGATTACGGAGACATGGCTCCAGAGTGAACAAGGCTGGGAACACAACATCCAATGGTATTCAATATTCAGGAAAGATAGACAAAGGAAAAGGAGGTGGGGTAGTGTTGCTGGTTAAAGAGAAGATTAACACAATAGTAAGGAAGGACATTAGCGTGGATGAGGTGGAATCTGTATGGGTAGAGCTGTGGAACACCAAAGGGCAGAAAACGCTAGTGGGAGTTGTGTACAGACCACCAGTCATAGTGAGGTTGGGGATGGCATTAAACAGAAAATTAGGGCTGCGTGCAATAAAGGTACAGCAGTTATCATGGGTGACTTTAATCTACATATAGATTGGGGTAAACAAACTGGTAGCAATACAGTGGAGGAGGATTTCCTGGAGTGTATAAGGGATGGTTTTCTAGACCAATATGTCGAGGAACCAACTAGAGAGCTGGCCATCCTAGACTGGGTAATGAGAGGGGATTAATTAGCAATCTTGTTGTGCGAAGCCCCTTGGGAAAGATTGACCATAATATGGTAGAATTCTTCATTAAGATGGAGAGCGACACAGTTAATTCAGAGACTAGAGTCCTCAAGTTAAAGAAAGGTAACCTCGACGGTATGAAACATGAATTGGCTAGTATAGACTGGCAAATGATACTTAAAGGGTTGATGGTGGATAGGCAATGGGAGACATTTAAAGATCACATGGATGAACTTAAACAATTATACATTCCCATCTGGAGTAAAATAAAATGGGGAAAATGGCTCAACTATGGCTTACAAGAGAAATTAGGGATAGTGTTAAATCCAAGGAAGAGGCATATAAAGTGGCTTAAAAAAGCAGCAAATCTGAGGATCGGGAGAAATTTACAATTCAGCAGAGGACGACAAAGGGTTTAATTAGAATATATGAGTGTAAGCTTGCAGGGACCATAAAAACTGACTGCAAAAGCTTCTACAGATACGTGAAGAGAAAAAGATTAGTGAAGACAAATGTGGGTCTCTCCAGTCAGAATCAGACCAATTTAAAATGGGGAACAAAGAAATGGCAGACCAATTGAACAAATACTTTGATTCTGTCTTCACTAAGGAAGATACAAATTACCTTCCAGAAATACTAGGGACCCGAGATTTTAGCGAGAAGGAGGAACTAAAGGAAATCCTTATTAGTCAGGAAATTGTGTTAGGAAAATTGATGGGATTGAAGGCTGATAAATCCCCAGGGCCTGATAGTCTGCATCCCAGAGTACTTAAAGAAGTGGCCCTAGAAATAGTGGATGCATTGGTGGTCATTTTCCAACATCATATAAACTCTGGATCACTTCCTATGGACTGGAGGGTTGCTAATGTAACCCCACTTTTTAAAAAAAGGAGGGAGAGAGAAAACAGGGAAATATAGACCAGTCAGCCTGACATCAGTGGTGGGGAAAATGTTGGAATCAATTATTTGGAAAGCTATTATTAATTATTAAATGCAGCGCATTTGGAAAGCAGTGGCAGAATCCGTCTAAGACATCATGGATTTATGAAAGGGAAATCATGCTTGACAAATCTTCTAGAATTTTTTGAGGATGTAACTAGTAGAATGGACAAGGGGGAAGCCAGTGGATGTGGTGTATTTAGACTTTCAAAAGGCTTTTGACAAGGTCCCACAGAAGAGATTACTGTGCAAAATTAAAGCACATGGTATTGGGGGTAATGAACTGACATGGATAGAGAACTGGTTGGCAGACAGGAAGCAAAGAGTAGGAATAAATGGGTCCTTTTCAGAATGGCAGGCAGTGACTAGTGGGGTGCCACAAGGTTCAGTGCTGGGACCCCAGCTATTTACAATATACATTAATGATTTAGACAAAGGAATTGAGTGTAATATCTCCAAGTTTGCAGATGACATTAAGCTGGGTGGTGGTGTGAGCTGTGAGGAGGATGCTAAGAGGCTGCAGGGTGACTTGGACAGGTTAGGTGAGTGTGCAAATACATGGCAGATGTGGTATCATGTGGATAAATGTGAGGTTATCCACTTTGGTGGTAAAAACAGGAAGGCAGATTATCTGAATGTTGACAGATTAGTAAAAGGGGAGCTGCAATGAGACCTGGATGTCATGGTACATCAGTCATTGAAAGTTAGCATACAGGTACAGCAGGCAGTGAAGGTGGCAAATAGTATGTTGGCCTTCATAGCAGGAGGATATGAGTATAGGAGCAAGGAGGTCTTACTGCAGTTGTACAGGGCCTTGATGAGGCCACACCTTGAATATTATGTACAGTTTTGGTCTCCTAATCTGAGGAAGGACATTCTTGATATTGAGGGAGTGCAGCGAAGGTTCACCAGACTAATTCCCGGGATGACAGGATCGACATAAGAAAGACTGGATCGACTAGGCCTACATTCACTGGAATTTAGAAGAATGAGAGGGGATCTCACAGAAACATATAAAATTCTGACGGGATTAGATAGGTTAGATGCAGGAAGAATGTTCCCAATGTTGGGGAAGTCCAGAACCAGGGGTCACAGTCTAAGGATAAGGGGTAAGCCATTTAGTTGTGAGCATGTGGAATTCTCTACCACAGGAAGTTGTTGAGGACAGTTCGTTAGATATATTCAAAAGGGAGTTAGATGTGGCCCTTACGGCTAAAGGGATCAAGGGCTATGGAGAGAAAGCAGGAATGGGGTACTGAAGTGCATGATCAGCCATGATCATATTGAATGGTGGTGCAGGATCAAAGGGCCGAATGGCCTACTCCTGCACGTATTTTCTATGTTTCTATGGTGCTTCACATGAGCATTAGGAGATTAAAAAATTTGACACCAAGCCACACAAGTAGAAATTATCACAGGTGACCAAAAGCTTGGTCAAAGAGGTAGGTTTTAAGGAGCGTCTTGGAGGAAAGAGCGGTAGAGAGAGAGAGAGAGAGGTTTATGGAGGGAGTTCCAGAGCTTGGGGCCAAGCAACAAAAGGCACGGCCACCAATAGTTGAGCGATTATACTCAGGGATTCTCAGGAGGGCAGAATTAGAGGAGCACAGACATGTTGGGGGGTTGTGGGGCTGGAGGAGATTAAATTTAATTATACCCTGCACCTATTCTACAACTACATGCTAATTTAGAAACATAGAAATTTACAGCGCAGAAGGAGGCCATTTCCGCCCATCGTGTCCACGCCGGCAGATAAAGAGCGGCAGGCACAGACTCTCGGTCAGCAGCCCTAAAGGTTACATATAAACCTATGAACAATGACAGAAAGGTAAAGAGCACCCAGCCCAACCAGTCTACCTCACACAACTGCGAAACCCCTTATACTGAAACATTCTATACTCCACCCCAACCGGAGCCATGTGATCTCCTGGGAGAGGCAAAAACCAGATAAAAACCCAGGCCAATTTAGGGAGAACAAATCTGGGAAAATTCCTCTCCGACCCATCCAGGTGATCGAAACTAGTCCAGGAGATCACCCTGGCCATATTCTATTCCCTGCAGTACTTACCGTTATATCTGCGCCATCCAACAAAAGGTCATCCAGTCTAATCCCAATTACCAGCTCTCGGTCCGTAACCCTGCAGGTTACTGCACTTTAAGTGCCCTTCCAACCATCTCTTAAAAGTGGTGAGTGTTTCTGCATCCACTAATCTTGCAGACAGCGAGTTCCAGATCCCCACAATCCTCTGCGTAAAGAAGCCCCCCACCCGCCCTCCTCCTCAAATCCCCTCTAAACCTTCCACCAACCACCTTAAAACTATGCCCCCTTATAATAGACACCCCTCCACCAAAGGAAATAGACCCTTACTATCCAGGCCCCTCAATATTTTGTACACCTCAATGAGATCTCCTCTCAACCTCCTCTGTTCCAATGAGAACGAGCCCAGCCTATCCAATCTGTCCTCATAACTAAGATTCTCCATTCCAGGCAGCATCCTAGTAAATCTCCTCTGCACCCACTCTAGTGCATTGTCGTCCTTCCTATAATACGGCGACCAGAACTGCACTCAGTACTCCAGCTGTGGCCGAACCAAAATATTATACAATTTAAGCATAACCTCCCTGCTCTTCGATTCTATGTCTCGGCCAATAAAGGCAAGCATTCTTAACCACCTTATCCACTTGGCCTGCTACTCTCAGGGATCTGTGGACAAGCACTCCAAGGTCCCTTTGTTCATTACACTATTAAGTGGCCTACCGCTTCATGTGTATACCCTTTCCTTATTAGCCCTCCCAAAGTGCATCACCTCATACATCTCGGAATTAAATTCCATTTGCCACTGTTCTGCCCATCTGATCAATAGATTGATATCCTCCTGCAGCCCATGACTTTCCTCTTCATTACTCAACCACACAGCCAGTTTTAGTATTGCCTGCAAACTTCTTAATCATACCCCCTATATTCAAATCTAAATTTTTGATATACACCACAAAAAGCAAGGGACCCAGTACTGATCCCTGCGGAACCCCACTGGAAACATCCTTCCAGTCACAAAAACGTCCATCAATCATTACCCTTTGCTTCCTACCTCCAAGCCATTTTTGGATCCAACTTGCCACTTTGCTCTGATCCAATGGGCTTTTACCTTCATGACCAGACTACCATGTGGGACCTTATCAAAAGCTTTGCTAATGTCCATATATACTACATTGTACGCACTACCCTCATTGAATTTTTTGAGGAGGTAACCAAGAGGGTCAATCAGGTTAGTCAAACACAATCTTCCATTAACAAATCCGTGTTGACTGTCCCTAATTGATCCTTGCCTATCCAAATGCAGTTTTAGCCTGTCTTTCAGGACTTTTTCCAATAATTTTCCTACCACTGACGTTAGGCTGACAGGCCTGTAATTACTCAGCCTAACCCTTTTTCCTTCTTAAACAAGGGTACTACATTAGCAGTCCTCCAATCCTCCGGCACCATGTCCAGATCCAAAGAGGACTGGAAAATGATGGCCAAGGCCTCTGCTATTTCCTCTTACTTCGCTTAACAGCCTGGGATGCATTTCATCCGGGCTTGGGGACTTATCTACTTTCAAAGCTGCTCAACCCCTTAATACTTCCTCTCTCACTATATTTATTTCATCCAGAATATCTCACTCCTCCTCGATAGCAGTATCTGCAATACCCCTTTCCTTTGTGAAAACAGATGTAAAGTATTCGTTAAGAACCCTACCAACATCTTCCACCTCCACACAAAGATTATCCTCATGGTCTCTAATAGGTTCTACTGTTTCTTTAGTTACCCTCTTACTCTTAATATATTTATAGAACATCTTAATGTTTTCCTTTATTTTACTGGCCAAGAATTTCTTATGCTCTCGCTCAGCATTCCTAATATCCTTTTTAATTTTGCCTCTTAATTTCCTATATTCCTCTAAAGATTCTAAAGTATTTAGCCATTGGTATATGACATAAGCGTCCCTTTTTTTCTTAATCCTCCCCTTTAAGTCCCGAGACATCCAGGGGGCTCTAGAATTATTTTTCCAGCCTTTTTCTTTAAGGGCACATGTTTGGCCTGAGCCTTCCGGATCTCCTCCTTGAATGCCTTCCACTGTTCCGACATGGATTTACCCACAAGTAGCTGTTTCCAGTCCACCATGGCCAAATCACTCCTTAACTTAACAAAATTAACTCTTCCCCAATTCGGAACTTTTATTCTAGGCCTATTCTTGTCCTTATCCATAACGAACTTGAATCTGACTGAATTATGGTCACTGGCACCCAAGTGCTGTCCCACTAATACCCCTTCAACCTGCCCAGCTTCATTCCCCAAAACTAAATAAAAGACCGCTCCCTCGTGTGTTGGGCTTGATACATACTTACTAAAAAAGCTCTCGAATGTATTTCAAGAGTTCCGCACCCTCTATACCCTTCACACTAAATTTGTCCCAATCAATATTTGGATCGTTAAAATCCCGTATTATTACCCTATGGTTTTTAGACTTCACAGTAATTTGCCTACATATTTGCTCCTCTATCTCCCTCCCACTGTTTGGGGGTCTATAATATACGCTCAGCAGTGTGAGCACCCCTTTTTTATTTTTCAATTCAACCCATATGGCCTCATTTGATGATCCCTCTAACATATCATCCCTCCTCACTGCTGTAATAGTTACTTGAATCAGTACCCCAACCCCCCACGGCCCCGCCCCCCCTTTTTATCCCCCTCTCGATCTTGTCTAAAAATCCTATAGCCAGGAAAATTCTATCACCAATTTGAATAGACTGGGTTTGGTCAAGTAAATGCCCGAAGCACAAATATGTATGAATGTCCCAAAGTGACATTGGGTGTAGATTTTCCTGCAAATGGATCAGTGTGTGTAAATTCATTCAATATCTGTCTTATTGTAAAACCCAGTTCAACTAAACATCGACTTATACAGCATATATTGACCATTTTATTCTCGGCTCGACAGATGGCACACCGTTAAAAATTATGGCCTGAAGCAATTCAAACACAAAGCTTCCCCCTTTAGAATTGCAGCTTTGTTCGCACATTCATTTAGATTCCTAATTTTCATTTCCACAGCAGCTGCACGATGATTAATCGTTTCGTACATTTGAGATGTCTCGAATTTGTATGACCATTAATTGGCCAGCAGAGGCCTACTTGGGCTTGCTATAGAAAATTTCCATCCCTTCCCTATTGCACACAATCCTCTCTGTCTAAACAGAGGTGTCTCACCATGATGGAGTACTAGCAAAGAACAGCCTTGCTTTCAACGGATGCAGGTGAGCTAAAGCTTGAACTCCGATCCATTTGAAAGGCAGACATCTGTGCTTCATACCCATATGTTTTTTATTTGTTATACCAGTAAAATCCTAGTAAAATAGCTATCCTGGTTTTGGAGTTTGGTTATTAAATGCTTAACTGAATTTATTAATGTAAACTGACTGCCAAGTTCTAAAATCACAATAGGAGAGAGTGAACATATATCTGGCATCTGGAAGTTTAAAAAGGTACTTGATGCCTGGCTTAACTCCAGAGAAAAACTAAGTGAGATTTCCACCTCCAGGGAGTGAAACAATTTCACATTAATGCCACACATGTAACGCAAATTACAATGCTTGACAAACAGAAACTTCAAATTGTGATCCCACCATGAGTGGAAAAATATTTTCTACTTCATAATGTAGACCTTCAAAAATGGAAATATCTGACTTTACGAGCAATCTTAGGCACACACTGAATAGTACATAGCAGTAAAGAAGTTCACCAAGTCCTGTGCTAAACAAATGCTGGCAAACTAAAGGACATCAATGCAAGCAGCTCACAATCATGCAAATCCAGAGCTCAAAACTGTTCTGACAGTACCATTTGAACCAGCGACAGCAGCAAACCCTCAGGTAGCTTCGTCTTCTCTAAAACCAGGTTGTCGGTTGGAAGCTTTGAGTCATTGTGCCGTATGTAGTTCTCCATTTGTATCAATAAATCCTGCTTTACAGGCTCCAAAAGGGTGGATCCAAACTCAGGAGAACCAAAGCTTTATTCATTGATAAAGGAGTCATAAAACAAATTCTGGTTCTTAATGATCTTACGACAACAAATTAAGGAAAGGATTAAACTTCCCATTGCAGGAATCAATAGACCACAGAGACCCTGAAGCCTTAGCTTCTGGAACAGAATCTCAGCTTTTCAAAAGGAACAGCTGCCAACAGGAGGTCTATTTCTGGACAAGCTCCTTTCTCCAAAATGTTGTTAAGAATCAACATGTGAAAAGAGACTTCATTTGTGAGGCTTGTCTTTGTTGATGAGGGCTACTGTGGAGCTGTCTCATAAAGTACCTCTGTGGCAGATCTCCAGAGGAGGAGTCAGGGAAAGTGAGTGCAAGACCCTTCTTATTTACAAGCTCCATGACTTGGCACGTTGAAGTTACTCTGGGCATAGTTGCTAAGACTTTCTGGTTGTTTTTGAAGCCGTATACAGTGCTTTCCACTTTGTCATAGGAAAGGAAGTTCTAGTATTTAGTCTAGCAGGAACCTCAAAAATCCTCAGCCATACATTCCCAAAGAACAGAATACCTTGCTTGATACCCATAGTGGACTATTGATAGCCTAGAAATTCATCTTGGGCGGTAGTTGACACAACACGGGCAGTATCGGATCGGCTGCCCGTTATATGCAGCGCTTGATAGTCAGCTCCATTGCAGTCAATAGAGTGAAGGGGATAAAGAGAGGTCAATAGTTCCAGCTGACCCCAATTGCTCCTGCCTGGCTTGAATTATGGATAGGTCAAAAGGAGGGGGAAATGTATTTATGAGAGAGTTAACAAGTACCCAATAGTAATTGTCAACCTACACATCAAGTATTACTGAAACCCCATTTTATTCATTACCCTTGCAATGCACACTAAGGGAGCTTCATTTTCTTAACATGGAAAGTGCCTTCCCTGTGCTTCAACAACCCGCAACAAAATTATGCTACAGTGGCCTCCTCCTGAAATATGAATGGGTGCTACATGGCATTTGTCACCAGCTGCCCAGCATGGCAGCAATGAAAATAAGCACAATATAAATAATTGCCTCCTGCTTCTGCGATAGACTTGTGTCAACCTTGTTCTGCTCTATTAGTATATATGAGAAAGGGTAATGAATAGAATTAGGTTTCAATAGCACCTGCATGATTTGTAGATTGGCAATTGCTATTATCTCAACTCCATAATCAATACTTGCCCACTCTTTTGAACTGTCCAAAGTTACAACCAAGCAGATGCATACATTTAATTTTCCTCGGGCCCAGAACAAAATTCCAGCACTCGTGCAGCTGAGCTACAAATCAAAAATTGCACAGACCATCGTGTGACACTTGTGCTATTGACTCAGATTTTCCTGGGGACTTGATATGGCGCATCTGAACCGGCGAGACCCTTGAACAGTACAAAGGAAATTATGGTGTACTCCATATTTTCCTCGGTCTTTTGCATCACTCCAATTGGAAGCTAATTTTCCCTACCCCCTCATCACCACTGACAACAATGGCAATGACAATTTTGCTGAATTCTTGCCAGTTTTCACACCTCTGCCACTTAAGACTTAAAAATAAATGGAACTGGTGGCCTGGTCGTGCCGAGAGTTTTCGCTGATTACGTTGGAAAATTTGCTCATTCAATCAGTTAAATATGGGCCAGTGAACAGGCTGATCACACCCCCGAATATCTCTCTTTTTCCCCATTTGCTTTGAACACTTTCCTTTTGTGAGTTATAAAAATATTGGAGATTGCGGGAGGGGGTCAACCAGGTGGGAACAGCACTTTCGATAAATGACATACTTCAGCTTTGCAAAAGAGAGTCGGTTTTCAGACTTTACATCATCTTGTTTATATATTCAGCGAATCACTGGGGGAAAAAAGCTTACAGAAAACTCAGTTTAGAATCAGTTTTCCACTACAAACAGTAAACCTACCACTCCCATCCCATAATGACCATTAGCTACCACATTTTCTAGCTATCAAGCACATTTTAAGTGGTTCACATTCCAACTCAACAACTCAATTAGCTCAATTATTTGAGTACAACTCCCAGTCTTCATCAACCCCTGTTTATGCCAATGAGCCCATCACTAGTCCACTTTCACAGAGATATAGGGCATAATTTACAAATTAAAAAAAAACATTCTTGGTCTCTTTCAAACTCCTGTCTAATGCAACTCCCAGTTTGGCAATTGAAGAAAAGTGAATCATTACATCAATGTACATTAGGGTTGCCAACTCTGGTGGAACTTATTCCTGGAAGTTTCACCACATAATCTTGTGTCTCCATCTCCCTCTCCTCCCCCTCCGCCCCCCATCTCCAATATTTTTATAACTCACAAAAGGAAAAAGTGTTCAAAGCAAATGAACAAAAAACAATGTCTTTTATCCCTGGGGTTGCTTGCAGCAATGTCCAGGAGATTAATTTTTAATTGCTGGAGACTCCAGGACAATCCTGGAGGGTTGGCAACCCCTTCATACATATGCACAGATACACACACAATGGCAAGCTCTTCATGTGCAAATCACCATCACACAATAAAAATCATAGCTTATACATTTCAATCAAGTGGTGCAGTAATTTGCAGATACGGCAGCTTCCCTTCCCCACCCCCAACCTCTCCCGGCACCACAATTTCTACCCAAGAACTAAATTTCCAGGCAACCTTAATTCAGAGAAGACTGGATTCAGTACAATTCTTACAAGAATGAAAAGAAACTCACGTCAAACTTTGTGGTGGTTTGGGGTACTTCTCCACAAAATTGTTCTCTGAAGCAGTCCCCAAATGGAAGTAGCAAACCCATGGCCAGAATACGAGAGCAAAGCATCTCCGCTTCCTCATGTTCGCCTGCAAGCTGCACATTTTCCTGCTGCCCGAAAAGCTTTTCCAGTAAGGTTCTCCCTATAAAAAAAATTGAAGTGCATGCTCAGAGGAACATTTTTTTTTCCCAAGTCTTATGACCAGTAATGAACACTAAATTATCTGCCGAATTTTACAAGACAATTTCTTGTGCTGCAGCCTTCAGTAGATTAGTTGGTCATTCACAAGTGAACATAAACTCAGTAATGCCTCCCACCCATCAAAATATTCTGTTTACATTGATGTCTGTGCACATGAAATAGGACATTTTGCCTGGCATAATGTACAACCTGGCACATGGAAACCATTTTTTGAGATGGAAAAGGGGAAAAAAAGTTGTCTGATCTTTGGACATTAGTATACCACATATGAGAGATTATATTACTGGATCTATGTAATTCTCTAGCTTGTGTAACTGTACCATTGATACATAGAAACATAGCAACATAGAAAATAGGTGCAGGAGCAGACCATTCAGCCCTTCGAGCCTGCACCACCATTCAATAAGATCATGGCTGATCATTCACCTCAGTACCCCTTTCCTGCTTTCTCTCCATACCCCTTGATCCCTTTAGCTGTCAGGGCCATATCTAACTCCCTCTTGAATATATGATACATGCTCATTATCTTACATGTTCAATTGCATTTCAACGTTGAAGAGCCAACAGGGCAACCGGCTCACAACTAACATTAAATAGCCTGTAAATTAAGTCTTAACTTTTTCCAAAGCGGTCCATTTTAAAAACGTTTGCATTGCACTGGCTACAATTGTGAAGCTGCTGTGAAGCTGGAACTCCCTCAGAAATGGTTTTATACCACCAATCTAAATTTGATTCAGAGGACTATGCAGTTTGTATTGAGGCAAAGAAACTACAGAGTATAACTGGCCTATTAATGCCAGGACTAGATATTGAATGTAGCAAGTAGCAGAATCAGTAACAAATTTTCATTGCTGTGAATGACAAATTGAGGCAGTACATCACATGGGTTTAAACTGGGAATGGGACGATGGAGGGGGGAGGGGGGTCTAAATATCTAACCTGATTTAATGCATATTTACAGCTTTCATGACATTGTTCACAGTAAGATGGAGCCTAAACTGTTTGTGCAGGACAATCTTATACGTTTCGATAAGATCACACCTCATTCTTCTGAATTCCAATGAGTAGAGGTCCAACCTACTCAATCTTTCCTCACATCAACCCCCTCATCCCCGGGATCAACCTAGTGAACCTTCTCTGAACTGCCTCCACAGCAAGTATATCCTTTTGTAAATATGGAAACCAAAACTGCACGCAGTATTCCAGGTGTGGCCTCACCAATACCCTGTACAGCTGTAACAAGATTTCCCTGCTTTTATACTCCATCCCCTTTACAATAAAGGCCTGGATTCCATTGGCCTTCCTGATCACTTGCTGTACCTGCATACTATCCTTTTGTGTTTCATGCACAAGTACCCCCAGGTCCCACTGTACTGCGGCACTTTGCAATCTTTCTCCATTTAAATAATGACTTGCTCTGATTTTTTTCTACCAAATGCATGATCTCACACTTTCCAACATTATACTCCATCTGCCAAATTCTTGCCCACTGACTTAGCCTGTCTATGTCCTCCTCACACATTGCCCTTCCTCCCATCTTTGTATCAGCAAACTTGGCTACGTTGCACTCAGTCCCCTTGTCCAAATCGTTAATATAGATTGTAAATAGTTGGGGTCCCAGCACTGATCCCTGCGGCACCCCACTCGTTACTGATTGCCAACCAGAGAATGAACCATTTATCCCAACTCTCTGTTTTCTGTTTATCAGCTAATCTTCTATCCATGCTAATATATTATCCCCAATCCTGTGAACTTTTATCTTGTGCAGTAACCTTTTGTGGTGGTTAGAGGTCAATCATGCCAACCCCATTGCTGCAAGTGTTCCTCAGGGCAGTGTCCTTGGCCCAACCATCTCCAGTTACTTCATCAATGACCTCTGCTCCATCACAAGGTCAGAAGTGGGAATGTTCACTGATGATTGCAGAGTGTTCAGTTCCATTCGCAACTCTTCAGAAAATGAAGCAGTCAGTGTCCGCATGCAGCAAGACCTGGACAACATTCAGGCATGGGCTTATCAGTGGAAAGTAACATTTGCCAGGGAATGACCATCTCTAACAAGCGAGAATCTAACCACCTCTCCTTGATATTCAATAGTATTACCATCGCTCAATCCCCCTCCATCAACATCCGAGGGATGGCAGAAATCCTCATAGCATTTAAAAAGTACTTGGATATGCACTTGAAGTGCCGTAACCTACACACGTAACCTACAAAGCTACGGACTAAGAGCTGGAAAGTGGGATTAGGCTAGATAGCTCTGTCAGCCAGCACCGTCATGATGGGCTGAATGGCCTCCTTCTGTGCAGTCAATTTCTATGATTTTAACTGGACCAGCCACATAATTACTGTGGCAACAAGAACAGGTCAAAGTGTCTCAGCTCCTGACTCCCCAAAGCCTTTCCACCATCTACAAAGGCACGTCAGGAGTCTGATGGAATACTCTCCACTTGCCTGGATGAGTGCAGCTCCAACACCACTCAAGAAGCTCGACACCATCCAGAACAAAGCAGCCCACTTGATTGCCACCCCATCCACCACCTTAAACATTCACTCCCTCCACCACCGGCGCACCGTGGTTGTAGTGTGTGCCATCTACAAGATGCACTGCAGCAACTCACCATGACTTCTTCAGCAGCACCTCCCAAACTCCCTACCTCTACCAAGGGCAGCAGGCATATGGGAACACCATAACCTGCAAGTTTCCCTCCAAATTGCACACCATCCTGGCTTTTGGAAGTAAATCGCCGTTCCTTCATTGTCGCTGGAACTCCCTCCCTAACAGCACTGTGGGAGTACCTTCATCACACGGACTGCAGCAGTTCAAGACAGCAGCTCAAGACAGCAGCTCACCACCTTCTCAAGGGCAATGAGCGATGGGCAATAATGTGGGTCAGTGACACGCACAGCCTGGAAAGAATTTTTTTTAAATTATTAAGCAGAGAGGCAAGCCTCCTGCTAAAGGTCCATTCAGCTGTGGACCACTGGGTATAGCAGGTTTTCTTTCATAAGCAAGGGCCAGCAGTTGGTGCTGGAATCTACAACAAAAAAATTTGCCAGACATGTTACACCATCACTCGACAGTGCCAACTCGTCTAACATAGCTCTAACTAGAAGCGTTGTGGAACTTGTAATAGATTACAATGTCGAAAACATTGTATTGTAATTGGTACACCCTGGAGATGCATGTTCTAAACTGGACAACATGCAAGCACAGGAAAGCCAATATTTGCATTCAGATAAAGCTGCATTGATAAATTGGACACTGGTTCCTGCATTAAGATTTAGAAGCTGTATAAATTGAGAAGACAGAAAAAAAGGTAGAGAAGGGAAAATAAAAAGAGAATGAAGAAGAGAAACTGCCAGGATGGAAGAATTTGGAAAGAAGCTGGCGAAAGATGCATTCAGAGACAGTGAAGTGCGTTCTTTGATTCGTGCCCACTTTAGGTAGATATACAAATTTGGTCCTTCACATCCCATCATTACATGAATAAATCTACACATAGAACATAAGGGAAAGATAGAGGTAAAGGCATCATGTGTGGCTACATGTTTGAGGCAATGTTAAGGAGTACAATTGCTGATCAGATTTCCAGAGCGTGGTGGGGGGTGGGGCAGGGCGGGGGGACGGTTGAAAGAAGAAAAAAAAAGAAAGAGAGATGTGGCCTCAAATACGCAAACCTGGACCTGCGATACTGGGAGTAAAAACCAAACCAGAATGGTATTCCTGAGGATTTCAAGGAAAGTGTGTGGGGGAGTGGGAGGACTCAGTTTCTGGAACAAGGAACATGTGACTGCTTTAACACATTAATGCACAAACAACCCCTTGGAAATAGGCCTCACTTTTCTTGTCCAAAGTTGCCTCAAAAAGTTCAAGCTTCGCAATGTTTTGATTTGAACGTAATTCATATTTATTCAGGCTCTCAACAGAAACTGGTTTCCGGACCTGCAGAAAAGTCATAGCAAGACAGTGCTTTCAACAAACTAACAAAAAGGAGAGGGATCTTCTGTATAAAAGCATCTGGGACATTGCACCTATGCAACCAACTTTTTGCTTTTGGATTACACGCAGGATTCCATTATACAGGTACAACATCTGAAATCCGGAATCATCGGGACTAAGTCTGTGTCAGTTTTGGGGTTTTTCCAGATTTCATCAGAAAATCAATAGTCTGAAATCTGGAATCCTTGGGACTGAATCCGTGCCGGACTTTGGGGTTTTGCCGGATTTCGGACCTTGCCGATCCTCCACTCGCCAAAATGTCTGGTTTTCGGACAATTACAGTTTTCGGAAGGTTGCACCTCTATATATAACCAGAGATGAATTCAAAATCAATCATACCACTTTCATAATCTACCAAGCCGGTTTATTCACAAATAGAGAGAGTTATTTAGCAAAGTTAACAATAACAGAAAAAGTTCAATTCAGTCCACATAAAGCAACTTTGAACCAGATAATGAAAGGGTGAAATAGACAAACCCATGATTGGCTCTTGTTGCTGACCTTGCCTTAAAAATGGATGGACAAATGCTTCTCAGAGGGGAAATAGCTGCCAGATCCCTATTGGCAACAGTGTTCCTACCTATATCTGCCTCTGGTGCAGTTAAAACAAAACCATATCAACTAGCACTTCAAAAATGTTTGACTATTGTGTAATGACTCGAGTCTTGTTACTGTAAACTGCCTCAGGTGTAAACCTGATCCATCTTTATTCGCGCCCAAAAGAACACTCGTGACATAGTACCCGCCTTTATATAATCAGTGACCGTGCATACAGCCCAATGACCTCTGACAGTGGCGCCCTCTGGTGTCTGGTGACCCCAAGCATCAATACATAACACATTGTATCCCTAATTTTATTTGAAATACAGTCTCACCTTAGAATAGAAGTGAGTCTGCCAGACAGAAGCACTCGGGGCAGGACGCTTTATAAAGCAGACACACTTATGTTAGGAGATAGAAAGCCTGTAAAGAAATAACTTGAAACACAGCCCAAAGTTTCTCAACAAAGTGAGATTACAAGGAATTATTGCAACCCCCAGAATGCCCCTTCTCCTGCAGCTTAGTTTTCATGATTGATGCCAAGACATATCTGTAAGCACTGTCGATAATAATGGCTTCCTGGCTTTGTGGTGTCCCGACCTTTACATCACTAAACATTAACAAGACAGTGCTTACAGACACAGAAGGAGGCCATTCGGCCCATCGAAAAAGTGCTACCCAGACTAATCCCATCTTCCCGCACTAGGTCCATAGCCCTGTAGATTGTGACTCTTTAACTACACATCCAAGAACTTTTTGGTGAGGGTATCTACCTCTACCACCCTTTCAGGCAGCGAGTTCCAGACCCCCAACACGCTCTGGGTGAAAAAATGTTTTCTCACCTCTAATCCATCTACCAACTACTTGAAATCTATGCGCCCTGGTTATTGACCCCTCTTCTAAGGGAAATAAGTTATAAGAACATAAGAATTAGGAACAGGAGTAGGCCATCTAGCCACTCAAGCCTGCTCCGCCATTCAACAAGATCATGGCTGATCTGGCCGTGGACTCAGCTCCACTTACCCGCCCGCTCCCCATTACCCTTAATTCCCTTATTGGTTAAAAATCTATCCATCTGTGATTTGAATACATTCAATGAGCTAGCCTCAACTGCTTCCTTGGGCAGAGAATTCCACAGATTCACAACCCTCTGGGAGAAGAAATTCCTTCTCAACTCTGTTTTAAATTGGCCCGCCCGTATTTTGAGGCTGTGCCCCCTAGTTCTAGTCTCCCCAACCAGTGGAAACAACCTCCGTGCCTCTATCTTGTCTATCCCTTTCATTATTTTAAAATGTTTCTATAAGATCACCCCTCATCCTTCTGAACTCCAATGAGTAAAGACCCAGTCTACTCAATCTATCATCATAAGGTAACCCCCTCATCTCCGGAATCATCCTAGTGAATCGTCTCTGTACCCCCTCCAAAGCTAGTATATCCTTCCTTAAGTAAGGTGACCAAAACTGCACGCAGTACTCCAGGTGCGGCCTCACCAATACCCTGTTCAGTTGCAGCAGGACCTCCCTGCTTTTGTACTCCATCCCTCTCGCAATGAAGGCCAACATTCCATTCGGCCTTCCTGATTACCTGCTGCACCTGCAAACTAACTTTTTGGGATTCATGCACAAGGACCCCCAGGTCCCTCTACACCGCAGCATGTTGTAATTTCTCCCCATTCAAATAATATTCCCTTTTACTGTTTTTTTTTCCCCCAAGGTGGTTGACCTCACATTTTCCGACATTGTATTCCACCTGCCAAACCTTAGCCCATTCGCTTAACCTATCTAAATCTCTTTGCAGCCTGTGTCCTCGACACAACCCGCTTTCCCACTAATCTTTGTGTCATCTGCAAATTTTGTTACACTACACTCTGTCCCCTCTTCCAGGTCATCTATGTATATTGTAAACAGTTGTGGTCTCAGCACCAATCCCTGTGGCACACCACTAACCACCGATTTCCAACCCGAAAAGGACCCATTTATCCCGACTCTGCTTTCTGTTAGCCAGCCAATTCTCGATCCATGCTAATACATTTCCTCTGACTCCGCATACCGTTATCTTCTACAGTAACCTTTTGTGTGGCACCTTATCGAATGCCTTTTGGAAATCTAAATACCCCACATCCATCGGTACACCTCTATCCACCATGCTCGTTATATCCTCAAAGAATTCCAGTAAATTAGTTAAGCATGATTTCCCCTTCATGAATCCATGTTGCGTCTGCTTGATTGCACTATTCCTGTCTAGATGTCCCGCTATTTCTTCCTTAATGATAGCTTCAAGCATTTTCCCCACTACAGATGTTAAACTAACCGGCCTATAGTTACCTGCCTTTTGTCTGCCCCTTTTTTTTTTAAAAACAGAGGCATTACATTAGCTGCTTTCCAATCCGCTGGTACCTCCCCAGAGTCCAGAGAAATTTGGTAGATTATAACGAATGCATATGCTATAACTTCCGCCATCTCTCTTAATACCCTGGGATGCATTTATCAGGACCAGGGGACTTGTCTACCTTGAATTCCATTAGCCTGTCCAGCACTAGCCCCCTAGTGATAGTGATTATTTCAAGGTCCTCCCTTCCCACGTTCCCGTGACCTGCAATTTTTGGCATGGTTTTTGTCTTCCACTGTGAAGACCGAAGCAAAATAATTGTTTAAAGTCTCAGCCATTTCCACATTTCCCATTATTAAATCCCCACTCTCATCTTCTAAGGGACCAACATTTACTTTAGTCACTTTTTTCCATTTTATATATCGGTAAAAGCTTTTGCTATCTGTTTTTATGTTTTGCGCAAGTTTACTTTTGTAATCTATCTTTCCTTTCTTTATTGCTTTCTTAGTCATTCTTTGTCGTTTAAAATTTTCCCAATCGTCTAGTTTCCCACTAAACTTGGCCACCTTATTATACGCATTGTTTTTTTTAATTGATACTCTCCTTTATTTCCTTGGTTATCCACTCTATCTAGGCCCCTCATAATTTTATACACCTCAATTAAATCTCCCCTCAGCCTCCTCTGTTCCAAGGAATATAATCCCAGCCTATCCAATTTTTCCTCATAACTAGAGTTTTCCTGTCCTGGCAACATCCTCGTAAATCTCCTCTGTACTCTTTCTAGTGCAATCACATCCTTCCTGTAATGTGGTGACCAGAACTGCATGCAGTACTCCAGCTGTGGCCTAACTAGTGTTGTATACAGTTCTATCATAAACTCCCTGCTCTTGTATTCTATGCCTTGGCTAATAAAGGAAAGCATTCTGCACGCCTTTTTAACTACCTTATCGACCTGTTCTGTTACCGTTAAGGATTTGTGGACATCGGCTCAAAGATCCTTCAGTTCCTCCACACCTCGCTGTATCCTTCCATTTAATGTGAGACTTGGTGAGAGTTAGAACATGGGCAGCTGAGCTTTGGATCATCTATAGTTTACATAGGGTAGAATGTGGGAGGCCAGCCAGGAGATCAAACCAAAGTTCAGTTTGGAGTCCTTTCCTACTCTAATTACCAAAGTATCTGAAATTTCCCACTATAGAATATGTGAAAGCTACAGAAAATAATAAGCCCATCAAAAGTCCTAACTTCTGCCATTGTGCAAAACAGCCATGTCCACTTTGTTCTTACATAACATAAGAAATAGGAGTAGGAGTAGGAGTAGGCCACTTGGCCCCTCGAGCCTGCTCCGCCATTCACTAAGATCATGGCTGATCTGATCTTGGCCTAAACTCCACTTCCCTGCCCGCTCTCCATAACCCTTGACTCATCATTCAAAAATCTTTCTATCTCCACATCAATGACGCAGCCTCCACAGCTCGCTGGGGTAGACAATTCCAACGATTCAAGACCCTCAGAAGTAGTGGCAGGGACTGTGGATGCATTGGTTGTAATTTACAAAAATTCCCTGGATTCTGGGGAGGTCCGAGCAGATTGGAAAACTGCAAATGTAATGCCCCTATTTAAAAAAGGAGGCAGACAAAAGGCAGGAAACTATAGACCAGTTAGCCTAACATCTGTGGTTGGGAAAATGTTGGAGTACATTATTAAAGAAGCAGTAGCAGGACATTTGGAAAAGCAAAATTCAGAGTCAGCATGGATTTATGAAGGGGAAGTCATGTTTGACAAATTTGCTGGAGTTCTTTGAGGATGTAATGAACAGGGTGGATAAAGGGGAATCAGTGCATGTGATGTATTTGGACTTCCAGACGGCATTTTGACAAGGTGCCACATAAAAGGTTACTGCACAAGATAGAATTTCACGGGGTTGGGGGCAATATATTAGCATGGATAGAGGATTGGCTAACTAACAGAACTGAGTGTCGGGATAAATGGTTCATTCTCTGGTTGGCAACCAGTAACTAGCGGGGTGCTGCAGGGATCAGTGCTGGGACCCCAACTATTTACAATCTATATTAATGACTTGGAAGGGAGAGAGAGTAACGTAGCCAATTTTGCTAACGATACAAAGATGGAGGAAAAGCAATGTGTGAGGAGGACACAAAAAAATCTGCAAAAGGACATAGACAGGCTAAGTGAGCAGGCAAAAATTTGGCAGATGGAGTATAATGTCGGAAAGTGTGAAGTCATGCACTTTGGCAGAAAAAAAATCAGTCATTATTTAAATGGAGAAATATTGCAAAGTGCCGCAGTACAGTGGGACCTGGGGGTACTTGTGCATGAAACACAAAAGGATAGTATGCAGGTACAGCAAGTGATCAGGAAGGCCAATAGTATCTTGGCCTTTATTGCAAAGGGGATGGAGTATAAAAGCAGGGAAGTCTTGCTACAGCTATATAAAGTATTGGTGAGGCCACACCTGGAATATTGCGTGCAGTTTTGGTTTCCATATTTATGAAAGGATATACTTGCTTTGGAGGAAATTCAGAGAAGGTTCACGAGGTTGATCCCGGGGATGAGGGGGTTGACATGAGGAAAGGTTGAGTAGGTTGGGCCTCTACTCATTGGAATTCAGAAGAATGAGAGGTGATCTTATCGAAATGGGACTGAGATGAGGAAAAACTTCTTCACTCAGAGTTGTTAACCTACTGCAGAGAGTTGCTGATGCCAGTTCATTGGATATATTCAAGAGGAAGTTAGATATGGCCCTTACGGCTAAAGGGATCAAGGGGTATGGAGAGAAAGCAGGAAAGGGGTCCTGAGGGAATGATCAGCCATGATCTTATTGAATGGTGGTGCAGGCTCAAACGGCCGAATGACCTAATCCTGCACCTATTTTCTATGTTTCTATGAAACGTATAAGATGATGAGGGGGCTTGACAAAGTGGATGCAGAGAGGATGGGGAGACTAGATCTAGAGGGCATGATCTTAGAATAAGGGGCCGCCCATTGAAAACAGAGATGAGAAATTATTTCTGAGGGTTGTAAATCTGTTGAATTCACTGCCTCAGGGAGGTGTGGAAGCTGGGACATTGAATAAATTTAAGACAGAAAGACAGTTTCTTCAATGATAAGGGGATAAGGGGTTATGGGGAGCGGGTGGGGAAGTGGAGCTGAGTACATGATCAGATCAGCCATGATCTTATTGAATGGCAGAGCAGGCTCGAGGGGCCATATGGCCACCTACTGTTCCTATTTCTTATGTTTGAAGAAATTCCTCCTCAATTTCCATCTGAAAAGGGCGACCCCCAATTCTGAAACTATGCCCCCTAGTCCTAGATTCCCCGAGAAAAAACATCCTCTCTGCATCTACCCAGTCAAGCCTGCTCAGAATCTTATACATTTGAATAAGATCACCTTTCATTCTTCTAAACTCCAATGAGTTTAGGACCAACCTGCTCAACTGTTCATAAGACAATCCCTTCATCTTAGGAATCAACCTAGTGAACCTTCTCTGAACAGACTCCAATGCCAGTGTATTCCTCCTTAAATACGGAGACCAAAACTGCACGCAGTACTCCTGGTGTGGCCTCACCAATACCCTGTACAGTTGTAGCAGGACTTCCCTACTTTTATACTCCATCCCCTTTGCAATCAAGGCCAACATTCTATTTGCCTTCCTAATTAATTGTTGTACCTACATACTAACTTTGCGTTTCATGTATAAGTACCCCCAAGATCCCTCTGTACCTCAGCATTTTCTAATCTCATTTAAATACTTAAAAAAAAATTCTGAAGTGATGTGCTGAGATCTACTTGAATGAAATGACTATCCGTAATAGAAAACAAGAAATTGCATTTTATCAACAGCCTTTCACAACCTGAGGACATCCCAAAGTGCTTTCGAGACAATGAAAGACTTTTTGAAGCGTAGCTACTGTCGTAGTGCAGGAGCGTGGCAGTCAATTTATCCACAGCAAGCTGCCGCAAATTGCAATGAAGCAGTGGCTAAATAATCTGTTTAACGATTGTTGGTTGAGGAATAAATATTAAACAGGACACTGGTGAGAACTCTGCTTTTCTTCAAAATAGCGCCATGAAATCTTTTACATCCACCTCAGAGGGCAGATGGGCCTTGGTTTAACATCTCATCTGAAAGGCAGCGCCTACGACAATGCAGTGTCCCCTCAGTACTGCACCGAAGTCTCAACATGGATTTTGTCTGACTAGACTCGTTTGCAGCAAACATCCACAAAGTCTGTTAATGGGTTTGCTGGTCTAACTCCGCAAATTGTGCTGGAAATTCCCACCATTAGCAACTCTGCTCCAACAATCTTGTCAAGTGCCACTCCCATTGATTCAAGCCACACAACGCATTTTGGCACGTCATGCTGAAAATTAAACTCCGCGTTTGAAAGGAGGTTGAGAAACTGCCACCCACTCATCCGGATTAGAAATCTTACTCAAGATTCCCCCCAATCAGTGGTGACATGCAAGATCCCTTTCCCCTTCCCCCCACCCCCCATTCAGTGGTAACATGCAAGATCCCTTTCCCCTTCCCCCCACCCCCCATTCAGTGGTAACATGCAAGATTCAGAAGGTGTTTTCAGAGAGGGACACAGGACTACCCATATACAGAAACCATGGTGTCCAGCAGTAAGACTGGACAAGGAACGAGCGACTTAAGAGAACAATAAGTGAAACCTGCAAATAATGGACACCTTGGGGACTGGCATCAGCTGTCCTTTTTTCCCCCCAAAATTATAGTTTTCTGCACTGTAAACATTTGCAGTAGAATGAGTTTTTTACCCAGCATCCACAGTGGAAGAACTGCTCGGTCCCTGTCTAAAAGCCGTGCCAGCATTCAATCCCAGAGGTAGAGCAGTATCTCTGCCGCTGTGCATGCTGGGTAAAGAGCTCCCCATTCCACTAAAGCCGTTTCTTTCACACAACTTGCTGCCGATTCACGCAGTCCGGCATCCACTCACCTCACGTGAGTGGGGGAAGCAAGCTGCAAGGGAAAGCGCCAGTGATCGCAACTCAGTGAAAGTTCCACATACAACAGGCTGCGTCCTGTGTTTTGTAAAAGGGTTTGGTGCACTCAATGCTGTCCGTAGTTTTATAATTTTCAAGTTTGAGTGCATGCAGTTTATCATGCAGGTTATTGGGGTGACAATGATTGGCCATTTATACAGGTTTTACTGCACTGAAAGGAGATTTATGCAAAATGTGACACTGATCTATTTCGCCAAATTGTTGCAAAATATTTAATAGAAGGATCTTTCCTTGATGAACTTTATAAATTCTGACTTGACCATCAACAGATCTCCTGCAATGATGTAATGGTGAGTCAGAGATGGTCTTGTTGCAAGGGGGTGGGCGGGAGGAGTACACTGATGAGTATTAAAAAATTAACAAGAAATTGCTTCAAGGCAACAAAGCAAGTGTTTTTTGATTGGATTACTCACTCCTGGCTGGCCTCCAACCTTGTACCTTGTCAACTTGAGCTCATCCAAAACCCAGCTGCCAGTGTCCTAACTCGCAGCAAGTTCCGTTCTCCCATCACCCTGGTGCCCGCTGACCTACATTGGCTCCCAGTTAAGCAACACCTCGATTTTAAAATCTTCACCCTGGTTTCCAAATCTCTCCATGGCCTCATCCCTTCCTATTCTGTAATCTCCTCCAGTCCCATACCATCCACCTCGCCCACCCCCACAAGATATCTGCGCTCCTCCAATTCTGGCCGAGTATCCCCGATTTTAATGCTCCACCATTGGTGACAAGACTTTTGACAAAGTTCCACGCAAGAGATTGATGTGCAAAATTAAAGCACGTGGTATTGGGAATAATGTACTGATGTGGATAGAGAACTGGTTGGCAGACAGGAAGCAGAGAGTCGGGATAAATGGATCCTTTTCAGAATGGCAGAAAATGACTAGTGGGGTGCCAGGGCTCAATGCTGGAACCCCAGCTATTTACAATATATATTAATGATTTGGATGAAGGAATTGAGTGTAATATCTCCAAGTTTGCAAATGACACTAAACTGGGTGGCGGTGTGAGCTGTGAGGAGGACGCCACGAGGCTGCAGGGTGACTTGGACAGGTTAGGTGAGTGGGCAAATGCATGGCAGATGCAGTATAATGTGGATAAATGTGAAGTTATCCACTTTGGTGGCAAAAACACAAAGGCAGATTATCTGAATGGCGACAGATTAGGAAAAGGGGAGGTGCAACGAGACCTGGGTGTCATGGTACATCAGTCATTGAAAGTTGGCATGCAGGTACAGCAGGAAGTGAAGGCTGCAAATGGTATGTTGGCCTTCATAGCTAGGGGATTTGAGTATAGGAGCAGGGAGGTCTTACTGCAGTTGTACAGAGCCTTGGTGAGTTTTGGTCTCCTAATCTGAGGAAGGACATTCTTGCTATTGAGGAAGTGCAGCGAAGGTTCACCAGACTGATTTCCGGGATGGCTGGACTGACATATGAGGAGAGACTGGATCGACTGGGCCTTTATTAACTGGAGTTTAGAAGGATGAGAGGGATCTCAGAAACATAACATTCTGATGGGACTGGACAGGTTAAATGCAGGAAGAATGTTCCCGATGTTGGGGAAGTCCAGAACCAGGGGACACAGTCTAAGGATAAGGGGTAAGCCATTTAGAACTGAAATGAGGGGAAACTTCTTCACTCAGAGTTGTTAACCTGTGGAATTCCATACCGCAGAGAGTTGTTGATGCCAGTTCATTGTATATATACACATGAGGGTGTTAGATATGGCCCTTATGGCTAAAGGGATCAAGGGGTATGGAGAGAAAGCAGGAAAGAGGTACTGAGGTGAGTGATCAGCCATGATCTTATTAAAGGTGATGGTGCAGGCTTGAAGGACCTACACCTGCACCTATTTTTTATGTTTCTATGTGCCTTCAGCTGCCTAGGCCCCAAGCTCTGGAATTCCCTCCTTAAACCTCGCTTCTTCACTAACTCCCTTTCCTCCTTTAAAATGCTCAAAACCTACCTCTGACAAAGGTTTTGGTCATCTGCCCTAATATCTCGTTATGCAGCTCGGTATCAAATTTTGTTCAATGACTCAGTGTATGGGGGATGGTTTCTTGGAATAATATGTTGTGGAACCAACCAGGGAGTAGATTATTTTAGATCTGGTAATCTGCAACGAGTCTGGATTAAGTAATATCATAGTGAAGGATCCTCTTGGGAAGAGTGATCATAGAGTGTTCGAATTTCAAATTTAGTTTGAGGGTGAGAAATCTAGTTCTCAAACGAGTGTCCTGAACTTAAATAAAAGATAATTATAAAGTTATGAAGGCAGGGACGGTTAAAGTGGACTGGGAAAATATATTAAAAGGGCAAGACTGTAGAAAAGCAGTGGTAAACATTTAAGGAAATATTTCATAACTCTCAGCAACATATATTCCATAGAGAAAGAGAAGGATGGACCCTCCGTGGCTAACTAAGTAAAGGATGGTACCAAATTGAAAACAAAAGCATACAATGTTGTGAAGAACAGTGGAAGGCCAGAAGATTGGGAAATTTTTAGAAACCAGCAAAAGATGTCTATGATAAAGCGAGAGAAGGTAGCTTATGAGGATAAACTAACAAGAAATATAAAAACAGACAGCAAGTGCTTCTATAGATATATAAAAAGGAATAGAGTAGCTAAAGGAAACGTTGATCCCTTAGAGGATGAGACTGGGGAATTAATAATGGGAAACGGAAATGGCAGAGACTTTGAACAAATATTTTGTATCAGTCTTCACAGTAGAAGGCACAAAGCATCCCAATAATTGATAATCAAGGGGCTATGGGCCGGTGGGGGGGGAAGACACTTAAAACAATCACTGGAGGAAAAGTACTAGGAAAACTAATGAAACTAAAGATGGACATGTCCCTTGGACCTGATGGTCTGCATTCTAAGGTCTTAAAAGAAGTGGCTGCAGAGATAGCGGATTAATTGGTTGTAATCTACCAAAATTCCCTGAATGCTGGAGGCGCCCCAGTGGACTGGAAAACCGCAAATGTAACTCCCCTATTTAAGAAAAGAGGGAGACAGAAAGCAGGAAAATATAGACTAGCTTGTCTAACATCTATCATTGGGGAAAAAGCTGGAGTCCATTCTTAAGGCCGTAGTGACAGGACATTTAGAAAATCATAATGCAGTCATGCAGAGTCAGCATGGTTTTATTAAAGGTAAGTTTGACAAATTTGCTGGAGTTCTTTGAGGATGTAAGGAGCATGGTGGATCTTAGGGGGAACCAATAGATGTGTATTTGGATTTCTAGAAAGCACTCGATAAGGTGCCATGTATGCAGGTACAGCAAGTAATCAGGAAGACAAATGGAATGTTGGCCTTTATTGCAAGGGGGATGAAGTATAAAAGCAGAGAAATCCTGCTGCAACTGTACAGGGTATTGGCGAGGCCACACCTGGAGTACTGCATACAGTTTTGGTCTCTGTATTTGAGGGAGGGATATACTTGAATTGGAGGTTGTTCAGAGAAGGTTCACTAGGTTGATTCCAGAGATGAGGGAGTTGACTGGAGGATAGGTTGGGCTTATACACATTGGAGTTCAGAAGAATGTGAGGTGATCTTATCAAAACATTTAAGATAATGAGGGAGCTCGACAAGATGGATGCAGAGAGGTTATTTCCACATAGGGGAAACTAAAACGAGGGGACATAGAATAAGGGGCCGCCCATTTAAAACAGAGATGGGGAGGAATTTCTTCTCCGAAGGTTGTAAATCTATGGAATTCTTTGCCCCAGAGCGCTGTGGAGGCTGGGTCATTGAATATATTTAAGGTGGAGATACAGATTTTTGAGCAATAAGTAAGTAAAGGGTTATGGGGAGCGGGCAGGTAAGTGGAGCTGAGTCCATGATCAGATCAGCCATGATCTTATTGAATGGGGGAGCAGGCTCAAGGGGCCAAATGGCCTACTCCTGCTCTTGCTCCTATTTCTTTTGTTCTTATAAAAGGTTACTGCACAAGAGAAGAGCTCACGGGGTTGGTCTTAATATATTAGCGCGGAAAGAGGATTGGCTAACTAACAGAAAGGAGGGATAAATGGGTCATTTTCAGGTTGGCAAACTGTAACTGGTGGAGTGCCGCAAGGATCAGTGCTGGGGCCTCAACTATTTACAATTTTTATTAATGACTTAGATGAAGGGACAGAGTGTAATGTAGCCAAATTAGCTGATGATACAAAGCTAAGTGGGAAAACAAATTGTGAGGTGGATACAAAGGATCTACAAAAGGGATATAGACAGGCTAAGTGAGTGGGCAAAAATTTAATAGATGGAGTATAATTTGGGAAAATGTGAGGTTATCCACTTTGGTAGAAAAAATAAAAAATCTAATTATTATTTAAATGAGTGATTACAAAATGCAGTGGTAGAGGGATCTGAATGTACATGAAACACAAAAAGTTAGCATGCAGGTACAGCAAGTAATTTGGAAGGCAAATGGAACGTTGGCTTTTATTGCAAGGGAGATTGAGTATAAAAGTAGGGAAGTCCTGCTCCAACTGTATAGGGTATTCGTAAGACCACACCTGGAGTACTGCATACAGTTTTGGTCTCCTTATTTAAGGAAGGATATACTTGCACTGGAGGCAGTTCAGAGAAGGTTCACTAGATTGATTCCTGAGATGAAGGGGTTATCATATGAATAAAGGTTGAGCAGTTTGGGCCTTTACTCATTGGAGTTTAGAAAACTTAGAGGTGATCTTATTGAATCGTATAAGGTTCTGAAGGGTCTTGACAGGGTAGATGCAGAGAAGATGTGTCCCCTAGTGGGGGAATCTAGAACTAGGGGGCATAGTTTCATAATAAGGGGCCACCCATTTAAAACGGAAATGAGGAATGTTTGGAATTCTCTAACCGAGAGAGCTGTGAAGACTGGGTCATTGAATGTATTTAAGGTGTAAATAGAGAGATTTTTGAACGATCAGGAGTGTTATGGGGAACAGGTGGGGAAGTGGAGTTGAGGCCAGGATCAGATCAACCATGATCTTATTGAATGGTGGTGCAGGGTCGAGGGGCCAAATGGCCTACTCCTGCTCCTATTTCTTATGTTCTTATGTTCTTATGACACTCCTTGGGATGTTTTACTATGTTAAAAGACATACATTTATAAAAGCACCCATCGGATGTCTCAAAGCGCTTACAGCTAATTAAGTAATTATTGAATTAAGTACTTATTTCAGTGTAGTCACTGTTGTGATGTGGGAAACGTGACAGCCAATTTGCATGCAGCAAGCTCCTACAAAACAGCAATGCTATAATGACCAGATAGTCTGATTTTTGTTAAGTTGATTCAGGGATAAATATTGGCCAGGACACCAGGGATAACTCTCCTGCTCTACTTCGAGATAGTGCCATGGGATCTTTTACATCCACCTGAGAGAACAGACGGGTCCTTGGTTTAACATCTCATCCGAAAGACGGCAGCTCCAACAGTGCAGCACTCGTTCAGCACTGCACTGGTGTGTCAGCCTAGATTAAAGTGCTAAGTCCCTGAAGTGGGACTTGAACCCACAACCTTCTGACTAAAGGTGCTGTTGAAGTTGTTGTTGGCTCCTGGAAATAAACATAGCATTTTCCTTACCCATTGTTGGAGATAAATACATGCTCCATTCATATACTCCAATTACACACACACACGTAAATAAATCATGACATAAAAAAGGGGCGCCGGGGTGGGGGGGGGGGTGGGGGGATGTCTTCATCTTTATCATCTGTTTAGCATGTGAGTTTTTATAGTGGGGGAGAATAAATGTATATAAACAAACCACGAAACTCATTTGCAGCTGTCCTCCTTTATTAATATGTCTACAATAGTACTTTGCGCCACAAAATGGTGGTGCTTAAATAAGCTTTTTTCAGGACTTGGTGTTATAATCCTTACAGAATTTCAGCTATTTGCATTAAAATATAATTTGAAAGGCATACAAGTGGATTAACTATTTTGAATATTAGACCCTGCACTATTGTACTGTAATCTGCACTATTATTCTGTAGCTGAAGTGTAGAGCTATAACCAAGACAGACTACAGTGCAACGTTCTGCATTCTTGAATGAAGTTCTGTTTACCAAAGAATCTTTCAAAATGTAATTTATTGAGGTATTTTTCATATACTAGTTTGAGGAAATATCACCTTTCAGCTCAAAGTTAAACAAATGTTAATAGCTGGAAATCTGCCAGAAAAATTCATTCAGTAGATTAACTTCAATTTAGATGGAATAAACTCAAAAATCCTTCAGTACCATGGAGAAGGGGAGAGAAGACCACCACTCTCAGTGCAAGAAGCTGACCAACATACGATGGAAAATTCTGAACCGTTTCAGACTGTGCTATCATCTGTGCTGAGGCCTTCACAGAAAATTATTAGGAGGCTATTTAATCACACAAAATATAATTTTATAGGAACGCCTTGTATTTATATAGCGCCTTTAACATAGTAAAATGTCCCACGGCACTTCACAGGAGCGTTAACAAAATTTGACACCGAGCCACGCAAGGGCAGAGATAGGTTTTTAAGGAACACCTTAAAGGAGGAAAGAAGAGTAGAGAGGGAGAGGTTTGGGGAGGGAATTCCAGAGCTTAGAGCCTCGGCAGCTTAAAGCACAGCAGGGAGATTTTTGCCATTACATTTTGTTGATCTTGCTCCAGTTTTACTTCAAGCCCAAGTGCAACAGGGAGACAAGGAAGAGGAGATAGTCATCTGCATGTACTTTGTCATATGACCATCACAGTTGTTTGGCTCAACTGCTGCACGTCAGAACTGAAGAAGTCAGAAATGTATCAATCAGAAGTGAGGAAATGGGCTTAGCTAAGAAAAAGGATTTATGAAAACAACCGATAAAGGGAAAAAAAAAAGGCAAACCAATTAGCACTTAAAATTATTGACCATGTTCCTTCACTCTACCTGAAATTGAGAGAATCCAAAATAAGATTGATAACAAACATCAAAACATTACACTCAACTACAAATTTATCTTTTCTGTCCAAGTACCTTCATTAATTATAGTAGTCACTCTCTTTCAAAAGCCTGTGCTGGGCCAGAACTATAACTATCGGCTAAAGGCAGATTCGGCAGTCACCTCTTGATACAGAAGCAGCGTTTGTTAGTGTGTTTCTCTTCCACTTCTAACAATGTCGGCTTCGTTGCGACACATAACTAGTTGAAGCAAAGCTAGAAGATAAATTTCAAATGTTTTTAAATATAAATGACAACATTAATATTAAATGTTTTTTTAAAAACAGGTGATGAATAAGTGATCCCCATTTGATCACTGTTTACACAAGATTTGTTTGTACAGCTGCTGTGAGTGACTAAAATGCTAATTACTTGCAGTCCAGTGGAAAATACCAGAAGCTTGCAAGTTAAATTATCTGTTAACCAGTTAACAACTTAAACCAGCAAGCTACTCTCAGGTCTTTAAATCCCCAAACACATCTCTGGTAAAATAATCGCCCAAATCTTGCTGGAAAAATTAGTGAGTTCACGACACACGCTGTTATGAATGCACCAATCGACCAGCAAGTTTAGGTGAAGAGGAGAAATGCCGCGAGTTACAAATCACCATAACTTACTGGTCAATTTACGCTGCTCGCTCGTGCAAACAACAGATCGCCCCTCGACCTCCATTATTAAGAACTTGCTGGATTCATAGAAACATAGAAAATAGGTGCAGTAGGCAGCCATTCGGCCCTTAGAACCTGCACCACCATTCAATATCATGGCTGATCATGCATTTCAGTACCCCATTCCTGCTTTCTCTCCATACCCCTTGATCCCTTTAGCCGTAAGGGCCACATCTAACTCCCTTTTGAATATATCTAACGAACTGGCATCAACAACTTTCTGCGGTAGAGAATTCCACAGGTTCTCAGTGAAGACGTTTCTCCTCCTCCTCTCGGTCCTAAATAGCTTACCCCTTATCCTTAGACTGTGACCCCTGGTTCTGGACTTCCCCAACATCGGGAACATTCTCCCTGCATCTAACCTGTCCAATCCAGTCAGAAGTTTATATGTTTCTATTAAATCCCCTCTCATTCTTCTAAATTCCATTGAACATTAAACTTGAATTAAACTCACCACAGAAACTTAGAGCTTTTACTTAACAGCGAAAATACTCATTAACAATGAGATGGCTATGTTTAGTTGCCAACCTGGCTTTTGCCTTTATCTCAACCTCTTCTAATGGGCCTCTTACAACCTCCAACTCACCATGAGCAATGCCACGGGAGATCTTCTAGTCTTATGTAAAATTGAGCTCTGAGGAAGTAACACGATCAGTTCTGTAATAATTGTGAATCTCCAATAGCATTGCTGACCGGTACATAGTAAGTGTGGTACAGCACATTCATCTCCAAATTAACCATGCTATACCAGGTCACAAGATTCTATTCTCCACACAGCGAGCATTCCTTGCTGTACCCTATTGCAGAGGTTTGAAGGGAGCTCAAATATTTGTCTAGAGATGGAGGAAAGAAAAAAAAAAATCAGATGACGTCAATGTTCGCAATCTAAAATCTGCATCCCCAACTGCAGGGAAAAGAAAAAAAGGGTTTTTAAAAAGACCTTTCCACATTTCCTTGTTAATGCAAAGTTAATGAAGAAGCGTGCACAGTTTTCAGGTGTGGTTTGATGTTGCTTTTAAACCAACTGCCTATCACCACCACCTCTAAATGAACACTTGTTTTCCAATGCTGTTTGGAACAATGGCGTTAAATAGCCACAGAGGATCTCATCAGTGGGACTTTGTTACAAAACACATCCTACCATTCTTCAACCAGGGAATTCCAGCAATACTGTATCTTCTGCAATGCACCTCCGATTGCACACCATTGAGAATGTATCCAATTGGGGCCCAATTTCCCCAAGCCCATTTTTTGGCGTATTGCCAGAGTTACGCCTGTTTTTCTAGGCGAGAGTTGCGCCAAAAATATATTTGTCCAAAGATTCCCCGCTGTATTTTTCAAATTTGGCGCCGCGCAACCTGTCCAGTCGCCTCGGGGGGGGTGGAGCCTGCTGACTGCAGCGAAAAAACGATGCCGCGCCTTCAGTGTATGCGCGAGAAAAAGGACATTTTTTACATTATTCCTATGGGCGCGCATGCGCATGCACGGGCTAGCCATGCTTCGGTTCATGGGGATGTCTCGGTCAGCTATGCTGAGGTTGATGCGATGTGCTATCATTGATCGTGGTCCTTCAAATGAGCCTGCTGCCTGCGCTGTGTGAGCCTATTCATGCCACCCTGCCCCCTCCTCTGCTGCTAACCATTTGTCTGTTCTGTTATATTTTGTAGAACTTGGGGCCAACCCTGATGATGCAGAAGATTATTCAGACGAGGACGAGCCTGAAGAGAACATCTTCCAATCCCACCCTCCAGACCAAGAGCATATGGGGGGGGGGAAGAAAGGGGATGGAGATGGATGAAGCCCCCACTGTTTGACTTTGGAGAAGGTGCAGGTGCCGCTCATTGAGATTCCAGCCCCTTCAGTGACTAGTGGTTTGAGTGTTGGTGGGACATTCCATGGTTTCCTACGGTCCGAGGCTGCAGGTCCCAGTGGTGTGCTGCAGCGAGGCATACCCAGGGCCCCACCCTCCGAGGCTGCGGGTCCCAGTAGTGGGGTGTGAGCCACACCCGTGGGGAGGAGGGGAAGGAGAGCTTGAGCATGCTCTCCTGAGGTGCAGGTTCTAACAGACGTGCTTCAGATGATGGCAATGAGTGGGGAGAACATTGACCTTACACGATCACTCCTGGACACCACCAGTGGGGTGGGTGATGAGGTAGCGGAACTGTCGGGAGAAGTAACAGCAATCTCATAAGAAATGGGAATGATGTCCGGGACCATGAGTGAGGGAATATCTCACTCAGCTGAAACCATGTCAGTGACCATGAGGGAATGTCACAGGTAGCTGATGCGCTGTCAGTGAACATCAGGGAAGGAACGTCAGAGATGGTGCAAACACCATCAGTGAACATGACGGAGGGAATGTTGCAGGTCGTTGAGACACTTTTGCTCAATGAGTGAGGGAATGGTACAGGTCGTTGACACTGTCAGGGTGCATGAGGGACAGCATATTGGAGTTAGCTGCTGCAATAAGGGATCACGCCCAGACCGTGCGGCCATTGACAGAATCAACTGCCACTCCCACACCAGCCTCTGAAGAGGCCCAAATCTGGGTTCTCCACATTGTCGCCTGCCCCCCTCAACAGGTGCGCAGTACCCGAAATCTAAGAAAGAATAAGCTTGGTACCAATCCCAGAAACACTGCGTCACTGCCTGTGGGCAGGGGTGGGGGATTCACCAAGAACAAGTGCGGTGGACGGACATGGAATAAGGTGGAGGAGAGATGGGTGCAGCCTTTCTTTGCTGCTGCTGCTGCTATTATTATTGTTACTGTTCTCAAATTAAAAAATTTTTTGTAAGTTATGTAAATTCACAAGTTTAAAAGTTAGTAAGTGATCTTAAAGTTTTTAAAAGTTATTAGAGTTTCAGTAATCGTAACTGAAAACTTTAATAAAATTATTCTTGTATCAAACTTTAAAGTTAAGAACAAAGAGCTGATGTTAAACTTTGAATAAAATATATTTTACATTGAAACTGAATCATTTCCATTATTTGTTCCATTAACAGATTATGGAACAGGTCCAAACAGTAAACATGGTCCATGTGGAATAGTTGTCGCTGAGCCTTCAGGCAGCAAAGCGTTCACAGATGAGCTGCTGGTACAAAGCTCGAGCAATCGTTAAAGGGGCATGATGTCCTGCCCTCCTCTACCGTTGTGCTCTGGGTTCAGGTAGTTGCATGACTTTCTCTTCATCATCATCATCATCATCATCAGCCACTCTCACTGCAGGTGGATCTTCTCCTACCAGCTGCTGCTGCCTCATAATGGCTAAGTTATGCAGCATGCAGCACACAACAGTGAACTGACCGACAATCTCAGGGGAGTATAGCAAGTAGCCTCTGGAATGGTCCAGGCATCGGAAACGCTATTTTAAGATGCCAATTGTCCTCTCTATGATGCTGCGCGTCACAATGTGCGACATGTTGTATTCCCGGTCAGCTTCTGTCTGGGTTATGCGTAGAGGGAGTCATGAGCCAGGTGGTGAGGCTGTACCCTTTGTCTCCCCATAGCCAGCTCTACCCTTCTGGCTGCTGCTGAAACATGGCCGATATAGCGCTGTGCTCCAAGGGTATCTTGCATCAACTGACATCATGTGATGCATGTCATCACACACAATGGAGTGGAAACCTTTTCTGCTCCTGGACATCTCGGAATCTTCCAAAGTTGCTCACAAGGCGATGGGGGTACAATCAAAGCAGCCCTATACCTTTGGGAAGCTAGCAATCCTGGAGAAGCCCACAGCCCCATCACCCATTGCCTGGGTGGTCATGGGGAACTTTATGTAGTCATTCCTCCGGGCACATAGTTGCAGCTGTCACCTGCCGAATGCAGACATGTGTTGTATGTTGAAAAATGGTGCACACCCCCCCAGTTGTAGCCTGAAACAATTCGGAGGCATAGAATGAAAGTGCAGCTGTAACCTTCACTTCAACTGACAAAGCAGTCCTCCTGATGCTTCTAGGTTGCAGGTCTGCTTTCACCAACTCTCAGATCTCACTTACAACTTATTTGCAGAAACGCAGCCTTCTGACACAGTCTGCATCACTCAGATGGAGGTACGAACGCCTGTCTTGATATACCCGAGGTGGGTAAGGCTTCCTGCCCAGCACCGTATGGGTTTTGAGGTTCCTGATGCGATGACTTCAAATCAATTGTCTCCTCCATAGCACCATTAAGCAGAAGGCTCGCACAAGGTACGGCATTGTCAGTTTTTGCCACCAAAGTGGATAACCTCACATTTATCTACATTATACTGCATCTGCCATGCATTTGCCCACTCACCTAACCTGTCCAAGTCACCCTGCAGCCGCTTAGCATCCTCCTCACAGCTCACACTACCACCCAGCTTAGTGTCATCTGCAAACTTGGAGATATTACATTCAATTCCTTTGTCTAAATCATTAATGTATATTGTAAATAGCTGGGGTCCCAGCACTGAACCTTGCAGTACCCCACTAGTCACTGCCTGCCATTCTAAAAAGGACCCGTTTATTCCTACTCTTTGCTTCCTGTCTGACAACCAGTTGTCTATCCACATCAATACATTACCCCCAATACCATGTGCTTTAATTTTGCACACTAATCTCTTGTGTGGGACCTTGTCAAAAGCCTTTTGAAAGTCCAAATACACCACATCCACTGGTTCTCCCTTATCCACTCTACTAGTTACATCCTCAAAAAATTCTAGAAGTTTTGTCAAGTATGATTTCCCTTTCATAAATCCATGCTGACTTGGACCAATCCTGTCACTGCTTTCCAAATGCGCTGCTATTACATCTTTAATAATCGTGTTATATATGCAGAGTATATGTTAGATATACTCTGTGTAGTCACTGTATAGTTGCATAAGATGGAGACTTTTTTACCTGATGTAGTATCAATAAGGTTTACACTGTGTATATACACATGCTGGCACCACTAGAGGGTGCAACTGGTGGAGTCCGGGGTTTCCTGCCCTGGTGGCAGGGACTGTATAAATGGGGAGCCACCATGCGGCTGCTTCATTCGAGTTACGAGTAAAGGACCAAGGTCACTACAGTTTAAGTACAACATATTGCCTCATGGAGTTGTTCATAAGTACACTACCGACATAATAAATTGATTCTAACATTTTCCCCACTACCGATGTCAAGCTAACTGGTCTATAGTTCCCTGTTTTCTCTCTCCCTCCTTTTTTAAAAAGTGAGGTTACATTAGCTACCCTGCAATCCATAGGAACTGATCCAGAGCCAGAATGTTGGAAAATGACCACCAATGCATCCACTATTTCTAGGGTCACTTCCTTAAGTACTCTGGGATGCAGACTATCAGGCCCTGGGGATTTATCAGCCTTCAATCCCATCAATTTACCCAACACAATTTCCTGACTAATAAGGATTTCCTTCAGTTCCTCCTTCTCGCTAGACCCTTGGTCCCCTCATATTTCTGGAAGGTTATTTGTGTCTTCCTTAGTGAAGACAGAACCAAAGTATTTGTTCAATTGGTCTGCCATTTCTTTGTTCCCCATTATAAATTCACCTGATTCTGACTGCAAGGGACCTACATTTGTCTTCACTAACCTTTTTCTCTTCACATATCTATAGAAGCTTTTGCAGTCAGTTTTTATGTTCCCTGCAAGCTTACTCTCATACTTTATTTTCCCCCTCCTAATTAAACCCTTTGTCCTCCTCTGCTGAATTCTAAATTTCAGCCAGTCCTCAGGTTTGCAGCTTTTTCTGTCAATATATAGGCCTCTTCCTTGGATTTAACACTATCCCTCATTTCCCTTGTTAGCCATGGTTGAGCCACCTTCCCTGTTTTATCTTTACGCCAGACAGGGATGTGCAATTGTTGAAGTTCATCCATGTGATCTTTAAATGTCTGCCATTGCCTATCCACCGCCAACCCTTTAAGTATCACTCGCCAGTCTATCCTAGCCAATTCACATCTCATACCATCGAAGTTACCTTTCTTTAAGTTCAAGACCCTAGTCTCTGAAATCTTAAATGAAGAATTCTACCATATTCTGGTCACTCTTCCCCAAGAAGATTGCTAATTAATCCTCTCATATTACACAATGCCCAGTCTAGGATGGCCAGCTCTCTAATTGGTTCCTCGACATATTGGTCTAGAAAACCATCCCTTATTCACTCCAGGAAATCCTCCTCCACTGTATTGCTACCAGTTTCGTTAGCCCAATCTATATGTAGATTAAAGTCACCCATGATAACTGCTGTACCTTTATTGCAGGCATCCCTACTTTTCCTGTTTGATGCCATCCCCAACCTCACTAGTACTGTTTGGTGGTCTGTACACAACTCCCACTAGCGTTTTCTGCCCTTTGGGTTCCACAGCTCTACCCATACAGATTCCACATCATCCAAGCTAATGTCCTTCCTTACTATTACATTAATCTCTTCTTTAACCAGCAATGCTACCCCACCTCCTTTTCATTTCTGTCTATCCTTCCTGAATATTGAATACCCCTGGATGTCGAGTTCCCAGCCTTGGTCACCCTGGAGCCATGTCTCCGTAATCCCAATTACATCATATCCGTTAATAGCTATCTGCACAGTTAATTCATCCACGTTATTATGAATGCTCCTCGCATTGACACACAGCCTTCAGGCTTGTTTTTTTTAAAACACTCTGTCCTTTTAGAATTGTGTTGTAATGTGGTCCTTTTTGATTTTTGCCTTTGATCTCTCTGTCCTCCACTTTTCCTTATCTCCTTTCTACCTTTTGCTTCTGCCCCCATTTTGCTTCCCTCTGTTTCCCTGCATAGATTCCCATCCCCCTGCCATATTAGTTTAAACCCTCCCCAACAGCACTAGCAAACACTTCCCCTGGAACATTGGTTCCGGTCCTGTCCAGGTGCAGACTGGTCCCACCTCCCCCAGAACCGGTTCCAATGTCCCAGGAATTTGAATCCCTTCCTCTTGCACCATTCCTCAAGCCATGTATTCATCTTAACTATCCTGCTATTTCTACTCTGACTAGCACATGGCACCAGTAGCAATCCTGAGATTACTACCTTGGAGGACCTATTTTTAAAATTTAACTCCTAGCTCCCTAAATACAGCTTGTAGGACCTCATCCTGTTTTATTTTTTAAAAACCTGTATCGTACCTATATGCACCACGACAACTGGCTGTTCACCCTCCCCCTCCAGAATGCCCTGCAGCCACTTCGAGACATCCTTGACCCTTGCACCAGGGCGACAACATATCATCCTGGAGTCTCGATTGCGGCCGTAGAAATGCTTATCTATTCCCCTTAAAATAGAATCCCGTACCATTATAGCTCTCCCACTCTTTTTCCTGCCCTCCTGTGCAGCAGAGTCACCCATAGTGCCATGAACTTGGCTGCTGCTGCTTTCCCCTGGTGAGCCATCTCCCCAAACAGTGTCCAAAGCAGTATATCTGCTTTGGAGGGAGATGACCGCAGGGGACTCCTGCACCTTCCTACTCCTGCTCTGCCTGATGGTCACCCATCCCTTATCTTTGTAACCTTTACCTGCGGTGTGACCAACTCACTAAACGTGCTATTCGCGACATCCTCAGCATCCTCTATTCAGAATCAAAGTTGCATTTTCTTGTTGGTCTAAAACGCCATGTACGATTATAGTGTAAACGCTAAATAGCAATAGAATGAAACCCTTTTACATGAATGTTTCCAGCCACTAAACGACTTTACGAGGAATAGCTGTGTGATCGAGCAGAGTTAAAGAAATGACTTTTTCCCCCAACAGCAGCTATAGTCGAGGAAAGATTTTGATTTCCCGACAGTGGGAGCTGCAAATGATTTATATAGATCAGATTTTCTGTATTAAAATTACACTCCCTCAGACCTGCAGACAATTACAAATAGAAAACTATTAACTCAACAGTTGGCTATCTGGTTTCTTCAGGAGCCTTGTAAATTACAGAACAATCATTTCTGTTCAATCTGATTTTTCACATCAGATGCATTAACACAAAGTACCAAAAAAAAACCATTGACAAGAATCGATTGTAGAAGGTGGACAATAAATATACCCATGACATTACTAATGCTGTGATCAAAATGTAAGTCATAGAAAGTTAAATCAAGGTGCAGAATATTATACAGGAACATATATTAATTAAAGTGCTACCGTCAGCACACTGAAAGCCCGCTTTTTGCCCATTCCAGCCAAGGGATGGGAAGATGCTAATCTGCCTGAAAGCATCCATTAATACTCCTCCTGCTGAACTTGGAGCAATGCCAGCCCGACTCACTTTCTATTATATATATTTATAGAACATAGTTCATTCATCTCGGCTGACATCAGTATTGAACAGGAGACAAACTTACAGGACATTACTTACAAATGGTAGTAAACGGTGTTTTTGGTGTCACCCACCCATTCTCCTCTTTTCGACCCACCGCCCGAAACCGCGTTCTTGCTTTTTTTAAAAACACTCGCTTTGCAGATATGAAACCACTGGCCTTTTGACAGCTCAGTCCCACCCAATATACATTGCAGAGAGTTAGACACTGGGGCATAAATTCCGGCCATCCCCGGGTCCATCGGGTCCATACGGAGTGTATATGGACCCGGGAAGGCATCGCAAAAGCCGGTTTTCGGCACGCAATACACATGCGCCGAAAACAGGCTTTTCTGATCTGCCAGGACATTCGCATGGGCAAGATTGCGGTATTTACCCACCTCTTGCCCAGCGAATGTCTTGAAAACTCTTGTACCTAGTGAAAGCAGGTGTATAGCCTACTTTTACCAGTGTAAGAGTTTTAAAACATACAAAAATAGAGTAAAATAAAATTTTAAAAACACATTTTAATGTTAAAAACCCTGCCCACTAAGGTAAGTTTATTTTTAATAAAAAACTTAAAACAAAAATTTAAATCGGCAAAATGTTTTTTTTTTCCGACAACATTTATTAAGTTTAATTTAAATTAATCTTAAATATGTGATGTATTTTCTCTATTTTTTTTCATTTGTGTTTCGATTTTTGGGGAGGGGGGGGCTGTGGGGGTTATCAATCATAATGAACTCCTACTTACGGAGTTCCCATTATGATGAATGAGAAAATGCTGTACCTGGATTGGCTGCCCAGTGCCACATGACTCCAGCTCCAGGGAGGAGGCCGCCTCAGGACCAGGAGCGCTGGTGGGCGCAGCAGGAAAAGGTAGGTGCGCATCTTTACCATTTTCTGTCGAGCGCCCGCAGGAAGCAGAGGACTGGGATTTCAGGGCCATTGAAGTGGAATTTGAAGTTAGAAACTATTGTGTGTATAATAAGCAACAACCTCAGCAATGCAGAGTTCAGAAAAGTAATAACCATTACAAAGGGCAGTCATCCAAGTCTTTGCCATTGAAATTTGTGAAGAGCAGTGACAGGTTTTGGGATGGGGAGCAAGAAGTAGTACCCGAGGACAGTCGTTGACCCATCAGAACCAGTCATGGTTTCCAGTTTTTGGTTGATACTGGCTTTAAAAAATAAAAGCACAAAGATCTAATGCTCAGAAATTACTTATAAAAACAAAAAGCTAAATACTGCAGAAATATAAAACCCTTTTAGGGCTCAATTTTGCCCAAGCCTGTTTTCTGGAGTACTGCCAGAGTTATGCCAGGTTTTTAGGGCCAGAAATGAGTCACAAATATTTGTCCAAACTTTCCCCGATCTGTAAATGGAATTCGGAGCTGCGCAGTGTGTCCAGTCGCCTCGGGGGTGGAGCCTGCTGTTTGCGCCGAAAAACGAAACTGGGCCTTCTGCGCATGTGCGGGGAAAAAACAACTTACGTTTTTTTAACGTCACTCCAATGGACGCCTATGCTCAGTACAGCTTGGATTTGGCAAGGTCGGTAGGGCGGAGGTAAGGGTGTGAGCCGAGCTTGTTGTGCGGTGGTCAGAGATTTTATTGTGAAGGTATGAAGATGGTGCTGTGCAGGGGTGGCCAGGGAGGGGCGATTTGTGGTGGTATATTAAGTCTGCCAATGGGGTTGCTGGGTAGGAGGGTGTGTTTTTGGTGCTATTTTTAAACCCAAGGCAATAGGTCTGAGGGAAGGGTGTGAATTGAGGTTGCTGCACCGGGGTGGGGGGCGGGGCTCAGGGGTTTCTTTCGTGGTGGCATCAAGACGGCGCAGTGCAAGGACGTCCAGGGGTGGGGGAGGTGGTGATTTTGTCGTGGTGAGGGATGGATTGCACCAGGCCAAAGGGCTGGCCGATCCGCTCCCCCACCCGACCCTGGCCTCGAGTGCCCTCCCAGTCTGCTCCCCGCCCCTAAGCCAGGCTGAATGGCCTCCTCCCATTTCCTTATCTGCGCCGATTTCTTTAACTCTCCGCAAGGTTTTTCTGAAGGCCACATACGCTGGCCTAAGCAGAACTGGAGTAACTTTCAGCTGGCCAAAGTTCCCTAAATGATCAGAATTGGCGTAGGTGGCTGGTTACGCCGCGGCCCCCCCCCCCCGCCTTTGGTTGAAAAAAAACTTACCTAAAAAAATCGTAACTAACTGAGTTACGCTGGTGCAAATTGATTAGGGAAACTATGGATTTTTTAAACTTAGGCCAAAAAAAGCAGCCTGCTCCAAAAAAAGTGCAAATCACTGGGGAAAATTGAGTCCATAAAAACCAAGTGAGAAAATAGACCTGAAATCAAAGGTAATCCCCACCAGTAACAGAACTATTTGAAGGATCCATAAAGACATTGAAGGGGCACTGTTTAAATTATGAAAAATGGTTACTAATGGTTTTTGGGGACATTTTTATTATAACATTACTTTAAATACAATGCCTTGTTCAGAAGGCAAACAATTACATTCTAAAAGGAAAAACATTGCCAAGCTGGAAGAATAAAAGTGTATATTAATGATAACATTGATTCTGTGTATGTATAAATGTTATAAGTGTAGATTATACGGAAAGGCTGCAGTGTTAAAAGCAAAATGGAAGCTCACAGGCTTCCAGCATGGCCTGTTTGTGTATTGTGTTAATTGGAAAGCAATTAACCTAATCAAGAGATGGCTGGGACAGTCCAGACAGACACATTGGTGAGGAGAGCCAATAAGGAACTTGCCTGGGACCAAGATCGAATCCTGAGGCTTTCTGAGGAACAATGGCTTTCAGAGGTATAAGAACTAATTCAAGCCACAGTTTGCTCTCGTTTTCTCTCTCCTGGACACACAGCAAGACCTCCTGCTCAAAGACCAGCCAAAACAGCAGGCCGTGTGCTCCCTCTGGCTGGCTGGATTAAGTAAAGTATATCACTTTTTATTATAACCTCATTGTAACGAAGGTAGATCCGTAGGATAATTGACGACTGCTGTTAGATGTGCGTGTTTTTAATAAACTGTTCCGAATTGTTTTAAAAGAATCACCTCACTGTCAATTTAATGCCAGAGATTTAGAAATCTTACAAAGCATCATTGAGGACTGTGTCCTTTATATCTACTTTTGTTTTTTGTTTAATACAAGTTTATACTCTCCAGAATAACCAAGAAAATATCAACTACCATCACAGTTTAGTGCTCCAGTGGCTTCATGCACATCAAAATGGTGTAACACGTCCTAACTTTGCATCTTCAGAGACTCAATTGAAATTTTTACTTTCCTCCTTGAAAAGAACACTTTCATTAACAGCATCAAACCAATTGTTTCAATCAATTTGTGAATGATATTCCTCCAACTCCAAACATTCAGCATGTTATAAGCCCAGCAATAAAATTAATACCAGTTCAATGTTCCATACATATCTCAGTTCAATAATCTTAACAGGATTTACTTTAAAAAAATGATCCTGACAAAGGTCACATCATGTGGTATTATCAAACAAGGTGGTTATTCTCATCATTCACATCTTCAAGCAGAGACTAGTCAGCAAGTTGAATCATCTAATTTCTGCATTTTTTGGAGTATGTTGATCCAAATGGAAGATAAACCCTGGTCAGAAAGTCACCTTTTATGGGAGAGGGTGGTATGGATGCTCTAAGGGAGAAAAAAATGTTTCCTCACAAGAGGAAAGTCAGACCAAAGAAAGTTGGTTTAATGCAAGAGGAACATGGCCAGAGGTTAATGTCTCTCTATACTCCAAGGAGAATGGAAATTACATTTTAAAAAAAAGTTAATTTACAGAGCGAGAAATTCCATAGGAGGTAGTGTTATTCTAACCTTAGACATCGAATCTCAGTTTTCTTGTGCATGATTTGATACTTTAAGAAATTATTTGAACTTCTCTCATCTTTTTCCCATCTATTGGACATCTGGGAAATTTGGATATAATAAACAACACTTACATGCCATTTGAAAAAAAAGGAGATTCTACATCACCAAAAACAAAACTTAGTGATATGATAGTCAGAATAAATAATCCTTCAGGAAATCCTCTTAATAACCATATGTAAAAAAACTCAACCATGTCTGTTGTTGGCCAATACACTACAAATAGGTAACATGAATGCATTAACTTTCTTCTTATAAACTCGATAGTTTGTTTTTTCCGATTTAAGCTTGCATTGACTTTGTATGGATGAGCTACTAGATGAGCTCAACGCGGTGAACTTTAAAGTAATCAAATCTATTTGTACAGTTTTAAAATTTAATTTAATTTATTTATTGCACAGTTCTCCCAATACGACTACTGATGTGCATTGCACATAATTAGAGAGTCACCCACACTAGATTAACTTCCAGTTCACTCACAGATAAAGTAACTGTGTATGTTGTCTGAGCTTTCAACTTCAGCAGGAGTGTAAAATGGGAGATATCAGATCGGCTGCCGATTACCTACCCCACCCATTACACACCTTGCCAGATTTTCTTTTCCACTGCAAATCAGGTGATGTACACAACAGGGAGCCAATCCAACATTCCCTGTTTTACACCCCCAAAGTTCTGCCCCATATTTTTGTTGGAAACTGGAGAGAGAAAGACCTGACCAAAGTGCTGAATCATGATCATTGGTATCATTTTATTTACATGTATGTGACATAGTAACAGGTTCAGGAATATGATCATCTGACCCTCTAGTCCACTTATCCACAGTATTCAGTCAGTACATTTCTGATAACCCTGTATCCTAATTGTTGACAAGAGGTTGTCTAGCTCCTTCTTGAAACCTATAAAGATTTCTTGTTCTACCACCCAAAGTGCTAACCTGCACCAAATACGTACCATCCTTTAAGTTAAAAAAACATTCTTTCTGCATTTCCTATTTTCTTTTGATGCCCTTAATCAGAAAATACTTAAATTCTGTGCACAGCAGAAAAGCTTACTTGGATCCACTTTGTCCAAACTTTTAATAATGTGAAACACTTCTATAATATCCTTGCTCAGCCTTCTCTTTTCGAGAGAGAAAAGACCCAGGGTAGTCAATCTTTTCTCATACGTCATTCCCTTAAGTTCTGGGATCAACCCTATAGCCCCGCCAATAATTGAATTTCCTTTTTAAAATAGACACACCAAAACTGCAAGCAGTCCTCCAGGTGTGGTCTCACCAAGTCCAAATACAGTTTTAAAATGGCCTCTCCTAGATTTGTGTTGTACTCCTTGCTATGCATCCCAACATTCTGATTGCTCTTTTAACAATCAGGTACAAGTTAAAAACTGATAGCAAGTGGGGATGGAAAAAGAGATTTTTTTTTTTTATTAAGTAGTGCATCAATATATTTCCTCAAATCTCTCAATGCACATCTTAATATTAAAGTAAATAATTAAGTGAAGATAATTGTAATTTTACTCGGAATATCATGGATTAGAGTCTAGTTCTGTATATTCAAGCCTCAGAGATAACACTGACCTATTTTATCAAGATCAACAAAATGTGCTGCACACTAGACTACTACACAATAAGCCCCTCCCGTCTCTCAATCTGCTTCTTCCTTCAAGATCCTCATTAAAACCCACCTCTTCAAGCAAACATTTAATCACCCTTCCAAATATCTTTCTCTTTGGCTCAATGTATGCTTTTCCCTCAAGATATTTTTACGAAGTAAAGAAGCTATATAAATGCAGGGTGGTTGATTGCTGCTGTAATGGTCTTATCTGTCCCCTGCAAGCAACATGTAGATGCTAAGAATGGAAGTCACAGGCCCAAGGAAGGACAGATGTCAATGGCTTGATTTAGCTTCACCGTCTCCTTACAGCATGCATAGAGCAGAATACATGCAGCAATGGGCAAAGTAGATCACCGACAAGGTACCACATCCAAGATTACAAGAGGAGATAAAGGGGTACGGATTTATGAGGATAGAAACCTGGATTAAAAATTGGTTAGAAAGGAAAAAACAGACTAAGAGTTAAGGGCAGCTTTTCCAGGATGGACGTGGATAGTGGAGCCACATCTGTTGACTGTGTCGGTCAGTGATTTGGATTAGAGGCCGAGAATGAGTGCTGCCAAAATTTACAGATAATACCAAAATCTTAAGACCAAAGAAAGTTGCACATGCGAGGTTAATACATTGAGGGTATGGGTTAGAACGTGACAGATGGAATTCAATGTTAGTAAGTGTGGTTTTGGTAAAACATCTGAATGGAAGACATTTTTTTTTTTTTAAAACAGGAGAAACTAGTTCAGAGAACTAAAAATGGCCCCATTCCTCCATTTCATCTTTCGGAACTTAACCACAATATAGCGTGACCAATAGTAATACAGTAGAAAATCCAGATCATCTCATCCTTTTGATTAGAGGATGCCTTGTGGCAACCAGCTTGAACACCAAAGCTATCATGTTCAAATCATGGCAAGCTGAAGATGATTGGATTTATATGGCATTTTTAGTTTTGCAATCATGAAATAATCCAGAACCATGCAATTAGATCATAATCACAAGCTGAAATCAAAAGTTTCTACCAATCAATTTGTCAAGTCCTGATTCAAGTGCTTACACTAGGCACACCATGAAATAAATGCTAATTACCATTGACAGGAAAAGTATCTACAGCGTAGTGACTTTTCTAACACTGCAAGCAAGTAAAGTTCCTTACAAATGCACCTGCATGATTATCAGCTGTAAACTCAGTTTATATTGGATCAAACAAACCACAGTGTAATACTGACTTCCTTCCACGTTGCCATTTAAACAGAAGCAAAAGTGTTTTTCTTTTAAGGTGATAAAATTCCCTATTGCTGAAATGAGTTGCCTTCCTCCAAGATCTTTTACAAGATTGAATCAAGCTGCTGTCCTCTTTACAATGCAGCACTTATTTACATTTTGGAAGCTCTTTGATAATCACGGGATTCCACGTCCACTAATTTAGTTGTGCACAATTATAGGCTCACAACCCATTCGGCAAACTATTACTCAATCCATAAGCTTGTCGAAAAGCCAAAAGTCTTTAGCCATTCTTTTCTTTCACAGACAGCTGCTTGCTGCTGAGCAACAATGAACATCTGGAATACAGACGGGTGCACAGTCAGCCAAATAGGTGCAGCTGGGCTAGATAGTTGTCGTCTCACACACTCTCATTTATAAATGAATGAAGTGTCAAAATTTGGATCAACTAGCACCTCTTATAATAAAGCAAAGGCCCATCACTCTCTGGCTGTCATGACTGTCATTTACAACATTTCAAAGCAAGTAGGCTTACTGTAATGACAATGCATTCCAAATAGATCTGCAGGTTCTACATTGGTGAATGATTCTGCTGTTGAGACCCAACCAGACTAAAAAATATACAACCATATTTCACAACTTTGAAGTTATTTGCTTCAGGAAAGTTATTACTTTCATCCAGCAACCAAGGGCATCGTTTTCAACTTCCCCGCCTGGGGAGTAACCTGATAGAACAGATCTCTCACCCCTTGTTGAACTCGTGTGATTTTTGATCCATCGAAACAATGGAACTGAATTTGGGCGGGTCTGGCAATGGGTGGCTGGAACTGCTCTGCCATGTTAACATTCAGATCACTAAGGAGATGGTACTCAGTAAGATAATGGAACTAAAGGCAGATAAATCCCCTGGACCTGATGACTTGCATCCTAGGGTCTTAAGAGAAGTAGCAGCAGGGATTGTGGATGCATTGGTTATAATCTACCAAAATTCCCTGGATTCTGTGGAGGTCCCAGCAGATTGGAAAACTGCAAATATAATGCCCCTATTTAAAAAATGAGGCAGACAAAAAGCAGGAAACTATAGACCAGTTAGTCTAACATCTGTGGTTGGGAAAATGTTGGAGTCCATTATTAAAGAAGCAGTCGCAGGACATTTGGAAAAGCAAAATTCGGTCAGGCAGAGTCAGCATGGATTTATGAAAGGGAAGTCATGTTTGACAAATTTGCTGGAATTCTTTGAGGATGTAACAAACAGGGTGGATCAAGGGGAACCAGTGGATGTGGTGTATTTGGACTTCCAGAAGGCATTTGACAAGATGCCACATAAAATGTTATTGCACAAGATAAAAGTTCACGGGGTTGGGGTAAATTATTAGCATGGCGAGAGGATTGGCTAACTAACAGAAAACAGAGTGTCCAGATAAATGGTTCATTCTCTGGTTGGCAATCAGTAACGAGTAAGGTGCCACAGGGATCAGTGCTGGGACCCCAACTATTTACAATCTATATTAATGACTTGGAAGAAGGGACTGAGTGTAATGTAGCCAAGTTTACTGATGATACAAAGATGGGAGGAAAAGCAGTGTGTGAGGAGGATACAAAAAATCTGCACAAGGACATAGACAGGCTAAGTGAGTGGGCAAAAATTTGGCAGATGGAATATAATGTTGCAAAGTGTGAAGTCATGCACTTTGGCAAGAAAAAAAATGAAAGAGCAAGTTATTAGTTAAATGGAGAAAGATTGCAAAGTGCCGCAGTACAGCGGGATCTGGGGGTACTTGTGCATGAAACACAAAAGGATAGTATGCAGGTACAGCAAATGATCAGGAAGGCGAATGGAATCTTGGCCTTTATTGCAAAGGGGATTGAGTATAAAAGCAGGGAAGTCTTGCTACAGCTATACAAGGTTTTGGTGAGGCTACACCTGGAATACTGTGTGCAGGTTTGGTTTCCATATTTACAAAAGGATATACTTGCTTTGGAGGCAGTTCAGAGAAGGTTCACTAGGTTGATTCCAGGGATGAGGGGGTTGACTTATGATGAAAGGTTGAATAGGTTGGGCCTCTACTCATTGGAATTAAGAATGAGAGGTGATCTTATCGAAATGTATAAGATTATGGGGGGGGGGCTTGACAAGTTGGATGCAGAGAGGATGTTTCCACTAATGGGGGAGATTAGAACTAGGGGGCATAATCTTAGAATAAGGGGCCGCCCATTTAAAATAGAGATGAGGAGAAATTTCTTCTCAGAGGGTTGTAAATCTGTGGAATTCACTGCCTCAGAGAGCTGTGGAAGCTGGGACATTGAATAAATTTAAGACAGAAATAGATAGTTTCTTTAACGATAAAGGGGATAAGGGATTATGGGGAGCGGGCAGGGAAGTGGAGCTGAGTCCATGATCAGGTCAGCCATGATCTTATTAAATGGCAGAGCAGGCTCGAGGGGCCGTATGGCCTCCTCGTGCTCCTATTTTTATGTTCTTATGGTGACGTTGAAAATTCCCCATCCCCACAGGTCTGCTATGTATACTGGGAAATGTAGAGTAATTATAGACTGCAGCTCAAAACATATCCATCAGTACCTCAGAACAGAGGACGGCCCATTTAATGGAATACTAACAAGAAACTCAATCATTTATAGTCTTAGGGTAGGCTATTAGTACAATGTATGGGGCTTTGTGATCCATTAAAATTACTCATATGTATTAGAGTCCGCAACGTTTGAGGAATTTCACTAATATAAAACATTAGTTCACCCCTAGCTAGAATATTGGGGGAATTTTTCCAGGGCTCAGCAGGCGCTTTTGGTGGTGATTTGGGTTGGGAGAGGAAAAAAATAATTTGAGACAGGTCAGGAACCCACTGTTAAGACGCTGCCATGCTACTTTACCCGATGTTGGGTCTGTCAGGGTTGAACGACACGCAGCGGCAGAGAAGGCAATTCAGGTCATGACGACCTTGTTCACAGCCATTTAAACAGTATTTTGAGCTCATCTGTACATTTTACTAGGTTGTTCATAGGGTCTGTGCTGCTCGGGGATCACATCAGTTAAGGATGTCGGGAGTTGTGCGATCATGAATTCATTTCTATACGTGACAGCTGCAAATGTGCTATAAAAGCTCCCATCTCATCTCAAAAGGTGCTTCTGACTGCATTTAGAAGGCACACTGAGCTTTATGCAGATTACAAATGTTTAGAGTAAACTCTCTATCCAGTGTCACCTCATTGGAACAACTTCTCTATTGACAGATCGCTTCTGTCATCTCAAATTCAGCTGCCATCCATTACGTTAGCATCGGTGCCTTTGAAACTCTCACCTTGGTCCTCAGAATCCTACCACAATTAGCCCAACACCAGCAGCAGCAACACCAGCCTTCTCCGCAATCACCTGGCATCAGCACCTGACTACATTACTGCCCAGGATGGCCTCACTATGGCCAGATTGACTTCATTTGACACTCTACACCCAGAGAGAGAGAGAGAGAGAGAGAGGGAGAGGGCAAGTTGGTGTGACTATGGATGTGCAGGAATAGGGTAGGGAAGACAGAGTGATGGGGACGTAATGAGTGGCATAGCAGGACAAGGTTGATAATCCACTGAGATAAGCATATAGAGGGAGTCATGGGAGAGCCTGGGTGCAGCTGTGCAATGTTTGTCAGTGTTTGCAGCACCTCAATGTTGGAGAACACCAACAGCACAACTGTCAAAATAAATTTGCATACGGTCCCTTTAAGGAAACTGGCTGGTGACGCATCATCAAATTACATCATGAAACCCGCTTTGTTCAAGTGGCCAGGAAATGCATGGTGGGCTTAACAAGCCCAATCAGGGGAAAGTCATTTCAGAGCGGGCTAGAGCTAGCAGCGAGGTCAGATCCACCACCGACGCCAACAGACCTACCAAGGTAGGAGAAATCGCAGCCAATGTGTCCAATTCTGGGCTCCACACTTTATGAAGGATATGAATGCTTTGGAGAGGGTACAGAAGATATTTACTTGAATGGTTCCAGGAATGAGGGATTACAGTTACGTGGATAGACTGGAGAAGCTGGGGTTATTCTCCTTAGAGCAGAGAAAGCGAAGAGGAGATTTGATAGAAGTGTTCAAAATCATGAAGTGTTTAGATAGAGTAAAGAAAGAAACTGTTTCCAATGGCTGTTTGGCAAATGAATCAGAGGTAACATGAGGAAAACTTTTGTCACACGAATGGTTAGGATTTGGAATGCAGTGCCTGATAGAGTGGTAGATACAGATTCAATAGTAGCCTTCAAAATATTCGGAGAAAACAACTGCAGGGCTATGGGGAAAGGACAGGCGAGTGGGACCAACTGGATTGCTCTTCGAAAAAGCCAGTGCAGACGAATGGGCCAACTGGCCTCCTTCTGTACTATTCTATGATTAAAAAGGTAAGCCATCTTTATAAGAATTGCACCTTTTCAAATTCATTGCACACTTTGGGTTAACTTTTCCAAGGGCTGTGCAATACAATGGGCCTGACTTTAACGTGATGGGTGGTCAGTAGGTGGAGTAGGCTGGTAGGTGGCGCTCACATACCACCGGCGTGAGGCCAGAGTCAATTTGGTGCCCAGGGCTCATTTATATGCAGCCGGCAACTTGCAGCACCAAATTGGCGCTAGTTGGGGAGGGTGGGATCTCAGGTTGGTTGTTGCATTTAGCCAGCTGACCGTTGGAGCGATGGGGTAGGCTAGCAATTCCGGGAGGATGCGAGGCTTGCAATAGCCTGCAGTAAGCTCCTTCTGGCCTCACAAAGAAGAAAAAGTTAATAAACTTTGGCTGTTTTCTGAGCTGCTACCAGCTGTCCCTTTAAGGGCCACTGCTTAGGCGACATAACTCTTTGTACCTCACAACTGCACATCATAAAACCCTGATTTTCACGTTACAATTGGCCTCTCACCTGAAACAGGCAGGTGCACTGGTCCTCTCTCAGAACCCTATGTAAACAGGGAGGTAATTCACCGGAGGGCATTTTCACTCCATCAATCCCCCTTGTTTTAGCCAGGAGGGGGCCCACTAAAATTTGCCCCAACAAGTGCACACAATTGAAACCGCATCGTGTTCAACAGACCTTTAGCTATTTATATAAAGAAGTGTAAGTGTAAGTGCTGGGAATCGAACAAAAAGTGAATGCTGGAAATAAACAGAAGGCATGTCAACATTTAAAAAAAAAGAGAGAAAAGGTTTTAGGTGTAACCCTTCATCAGAATTGAAAAGATACTTAAACCTTTTAGTAGGATTGAAGAAAGAAAAAGGGAGCGATGGAAAGAGGAATTAATAGACAATGTTGTAACAGAGAGAAGTTGATGGCTAGAATGACTTGAATGGATGAAAAAAAAAAGCCTGTTTTGATGTTTTTAAATTCAGATTTCAAATACCCAGTCTGCATGAATTGGCTTCCTGTATTTATGCTGTTAGTTTTCCGTAACCCACTGACTGACTCATACACCTTCTGCTGTGCTATGGAAACCAATTTTACAATACAGAAAATACCCCAGAATCCAGCTCACTGACACTGGGTTTGAAATCCAAATTTAGGAAAAAAAAGCAGCTTTGCATTTAGAGAGAAAGATGACCTGGAAGTGATACGATGCAATTTAATTAAAAACTCTTTAACCTGCATACAAACCTAAAAGAGTCGTATTGCTTTTTTGAAAAATGAAAGTCAGTCCCCTTGAGTGCTGTACAACAATTTTGGTTAGGCTGTTGGGAGAGCTGCATAGAGAGAGGTACAGGATAACAACAGTTTATACTAAGGAAAGCATTGTTCAGCCCGCGGGAGATACAATTTACATATGACACTTCTCTCCTCACAATGATACAACAGGCAGCACTGAACATGGAAATTTTAAAGCTGCACCCCTTTCACCAGCATTTTACATAACAGATGGTCACCTAGCAACCAGGCAGCCAACAGGAAATCTAAAGTAATCAATTAAGATAGTCCCCGCCGTCAAAAACACAGAGAGAAAACATTTCCCCCCCCCCCCCGCCTCTCCTCCTTTGCTGCTTTCAAGACGTCACATCTTAAAATGATGCCAACATGTGCAACATCACCGTCACAAATCACAAGCCTTTCTTTACTGACCTATTCCAAACTCAAAATGTTGCACTGGGTTTATACTCCAGTATGAACAATCTGTGCTGTATGTTAATCTCCAAAGGAGTACAATATTTTTGGCATTTCAATGTTTTTTAATACTTTAGAATTCCACAGTCCCTGTCGCAAAATGTTGCTTTTCATGTGTCCTACTCATGTAATTTATAGAAAATCTATGGAATGGAAAATTGAGACCCTATTAACCTAGTGACCTGTAATAACATGGATGGTTTCTAACTAACATTCATTTGCGATTCATCATTGAGCTGCCTCCAAGCCGGGTAATTTGTCCCCAAAAAGAATAAAAGCAGATTGCTCCCTCGTATACAAATCGTCGGTTTGTGTTTTGGCCAGACAGCTTCCAAAGCTTTAACCAATCACAATGCAATTAAAAAGTGAGGAACAATTCAGCAATTTCAGGTCACAAGGTTAATAGCAGCTCAATTTAAAATAAAGTCTCAATTTTCCATTTCATACATTTTCAGTAAGTTACAAGAACATGACAGTACGATTCATAGAATTTCTTGCAAAGGCTCAGTTTTTTTTTTTGAACATTAAAGGTTAAATGCCAAAACAAAAAAATTGTACACTCCGATTTAAATACCATGCAGATTATACTCAAATGTGGTTGACATAGATGATAGATTATTCATTTAGGCTAGATTTAACTTATGCCCGTGTCTCAGTGCAATTAACTCTACCCTTTTGTTTCTTCAGTTAAAAAATTAGGGATCTTCACAATCAGAACTTGACATACAAGTTGGTCCATCCACTGTCAACCCCTTAAGTATCATTCGCCAATCTATCCTAGCCAATTCATGCCTCATACCTTCAAAGTTACCCATCTTTAAGTTCTGGACCATGGTCTCCGAATTAACGGTTTCATTCTCCATCCTAATGTAGAATTCCACCATATTATGGTCACTCTTCCCCAAGGGGCCTCGCACAATGAGATTGCTAATTAATCCTCTCTCATTACACAACACCCAGTCGAAGATGGCTTCCCCCAGAGTTGGTTCCTCGACATATTGGTCTAGAAAACCATCCCTTATGCACTCCAGGAAATCCTTCTCCACCGTAATGGTTAGCCCAATCTATATGCATATTAAAGTCACCCATGATAACTGCTGCACCTTGATTGCATGCACCCCTAATTTCCTGTTTAATGCCCTCCCCAACATCACTACTACTGTTTGGAGGCCTGTACACAACTCCCACTAGCGTTTTCTGCCCCTTGGTATTCCGCAGCTCCACCCATACCGATTCTACATCATCCAAGCTAATGTCTTTCCTTACAATTGCATTAATTTCCTCTTTAACCAGCAACGCCACACCCCATTTCCTTTTCCTTTCTGTCTATCCTTCCTAAATGTTGAATACCCTTGGATGTTGAGTTGCCAGCCTTGGTCACCCTGGAGCCATGTCTCCGTGATGCCAACCACATCGTATCCGTTAACTGCTATCTGCACAGTTAATTCGTCCACCTTATTCTGAAGGCAGACCAATTGAACAAATACTTCGGTTCTGTATTCACCAAGGAGGACACAAACAACCTTCCGGATATAAAAAGGGGTCAGAGGGTCTAGCAAGGAGGAGGAACTGAGGGAAATCCTTATTATTAGGGAAATTGTGTTGGGGAAATTGATGGGATTGAAGGCCGATAAATCCCCAGGGCCTGATGGACTGCATCCCAGATTACTTAAGGAGGTGGCCTTGGAAATAGCAGATGCATTGACAGTCATTTTCCAACATTCCATAGACTCTGGATCAGTTCCTATGGCGTGGAGGGTAGCCAATGTAACCCCACTTTTTAAAAAAAGGAGAGAGAGAAAACAGGGAATTATAGACCAGTCAGCCTGACATCAGTAGTGGGTAAAATGATGGAATCAACTATTAAGGATGTCATAGCAGCGCATTTGGAAAGAGGTGACATGATAGGTCCAAGTCAGCATGGATTTGTGAAAGGGAAATCATGCTTGACAAATCTTCTGGAATTTTTTGAGGATGTTTCCAGTAGAGTGGACAAGGGGGAACCAGTTGATGTGGTGTATTTGGACTTTCAGAAGGCTATCGACAAGGTCCCACACAAGAGATTAATGTGCAAAGTTAAAGCACATGGGATTGGGGGTAGTGTGCTGACGTGGATTGAGAACTGGTTGTCAGACAGGAAGCAAAGAGTAGGAGTAAATGGGTACTTTTCAGAATGGCAGGCAGTGACTAGTGGGGCATCGCAAGGTTCTGTGCTGGGGCCCCAGCTGTTTACATTGTACATTAATGATTTAGACGAGGGGATTAAATGTAGTATCTCCAAATTTGCGGATGACACTAAGTTGGGTGGCAGTGTGAGCTGCGAGGAGGATGCTATGAGGCTGCAGAGCGACTTGGATATGTTAGGTGAGTGGGCAAATGCATGGCAGATGAAGTATAATGTGGATAAATGTGAGGTTATCCACTTTGGTGGTAAAAACAGAGACACAGACTATTATCTGAATAGTGACAGATTAGGAAAAGGGGAGGTGCAACGAGACCTGGGTGTCATGGTACATCAGTCATTGAAGGTTGGCATGCAGGTACAGCAGGCAGCTAAGAAAGCAAATGGCATGTTGGCCTTCATAGCGAGGGGATTTGAGTACAGAGGCAGGGAGGTGCTACTACAGTTGTACAGGGCCTTGTTGAGGCCATACCTGGAATATTGTGTACAGTTTTGGTCTCCTAGCTTGAGGAAGGACATTCTTGCTATTGAGGGAGTGCAGTGAAGGTTCACCAGACTGATTCCAGAGATGGCGGGACTGACATATCAAGAAAGACTGGATCAACTGGGCTTGTATTCACTGGAGTTCAGAAGAATGAGAGGGGATCTCATAGAAACGTTTAAAATTCTGACGGGTTTAGACAGGTTAGATGCAGGAAGAATGTTCCCAATGTTGGGGAAGTCCAGAACCAGGGGTCACAGTCTAAGGATAAGGGGTAAGCCATTTAGGACTGAGATGGAGAAATTTCTTCACCCAGAGAGTGGTGAAGCAGTGGAATTCTCTACCACAGAAAGTTGTTGAGGCCAATTCACTAAATATATTCAAAAAGGAGTTAGATGTAGTCCTTACTACTAGGGGGATTCAAGGGGTATGGTGAGAAAGCAGGAATGGGGTACTGAAGTTGCATGTTCAGCCATGAACTCATTGAATGGCAGTGCAGGCTCGAATGGCCTACTCCTGCAACTATTTTCTGTGTTTCTTTGTTTCTATACAAGGATCTCATATCAAAAGTCATTCTTCAAATGTAGCTGTGCGGGATATAATTCTACTCTTTTGAATGCCCCCGAGGAGTTCTCAGTTTTTAACCCCCATTTTTAACATTGATTATTGTAAGTTCTTATATTTCAGGTAACTTTCTGTCGAGTGCCACAGTCCCAAATGTTATCTTGCTTAAGGGCAGAATGATGGGACATAGTCTGCTATGTTTGGCTGCAAACCTACCTACCTCAAAATGTATCATCCTGGACCATTGCTGCGTGGAGGTCAGTCATTCGCTTAGGAAGTAAACCCTTTACCCACCCCCACTCACCAGAAAAGTACAACTGACATTTCTAATAAAATGGTAGCTCCCTTCATTATCATACAAATTATCATGTATCCTACATGCCTACTGTTTGTACTATTACAAGGTGTGCCACCAGAGGGCACAGCAGTGGGAGACTTGTAGGTTACCTGTACAGGTATGCGTGGCCTAGTATAAAAGGCAGGTCACCAGGTGTGATCCTCACTCTGGAGTTATCAATAAAGGACGAAGGTCACTACAGTTCAAGTACAAAACATTGCCTCGTGGAGTCATCAGAACATCCAAGGACCTAACAATTGGCAACAAGATTACGGACTTTCACGCGGAAATAATTACCCTTGGTACGTTGCAGCAGTTTGCCAATGGTGACGATTGGGACGTCTTTGTGGAGAGGCTCGACCATTTCTTCACAGCAAACGACCTGGCAGGAGACAACCCAGCCACACTGGCTGGCAAGCGCAGAGCTATCCTGCTAACCAATTGTGGGCCCACCGTCTATGGCCTCGTCAGGGACTTGCTGGCACTAACGAAGACAACGACCTAGACGTATGACAAGCTTGTAACACTGATCCATGAGCAACTCAAGCCGAAGGAGAGCATCCTCACAGCCAAACACCGGTTCTACACCCATCGACAGCCCAAAGGCCAGGAAATCGCGAAATACACTGCAGACCTCAGGAGACTGGCGGCACCGTGTGATTTCAGCGATCACCTCACCGAAACGCTGCGGGACATTGTCATTGGAATCGGCCATGAGGGCGGGCCTTCTTCAAAAGCTGTCGGCAGATACCACAGTCACACTACAGAAGGCCATCTCTGTGAGCCAGGCATTCATGACCTCGACCTGCGGCTCTAGGCAGATGACTCATCCTCAGGACTCAAACCTGGCAAGTACTGTGCACACAGTGGCGCCTTTTAGGGGCTGGACTGTAGAACGTGAACCTTCTCAGGGAAGAGAGAAGAGGCCCCCTAAGTCCCTTAACTCAGAGTCCGCCGAGGGGGGCTAACTGAGTAGCACCATGCTGGTGTTATGGAGAGAATCACAGGGCTCACCAGTGCTGTTTTAAAGACTATGCATGCAAAGGCTACAGCACAAAGGGCCACCTCCAGGGAATGTGTAAGAGAAATATGACTCACTGTGTCGATGAAGAGTCTGCTGATGGCCATGAATCCAGCGCGGATTATGAGACGATAGGCAGAGAGGCAGCTCAGCCCCACGATAAGGTATATGGCATGTTTACCTGCACCACTGAGTGTGCCCCGTTGAGGATGGAAGTCGACATAGATGGCGTTCCAGTCTTCATGGAAGTGGACACGGGGGCGAGCCAGTCAGTAATGAATCAAGAAGCCTTTGCGAAGCTATGGGACAATCAAGCTGAACGACCCAAGTTGGTCCCGGTTCAGACAAAGCTGCGAACCTACACCGATAAACTTATCCTAGTCGTTGGTAGTGCAGATGTAAAGGTACTCCATGATGGCGCAGTGCACAAGTTACCTCCCTGGGTTGTTGCAGGTGATGGACCGATGCTACTCGGAAGGTGGTGGATGGAGAAGATCCATTGGAAGTGGGAAGATTTCACCCCTCCAGCGATCGATGCCCTTTGCACTCAAAGGCAAAGCAAGCCCTCACCTGAGATTGGATCCGGCACCAGAGAGCAGACCAGCACAGCACCCGAGACATAGACCGCCCAGCACGACTGCGTGGAGATGATCCAGCTGGGATGACCCGAACGCACCTTCCAGGCTCCAGTGACAGGACTCCGGAGGAAGAAAATCGGATCCAAAGGCGATTTCCCCAGCTTCCGTGGCAGAACCCGGGGAGAAAAGGATCACAGCAGTCAACATTGTGGATGGAGGAAAGATGGCGCCTGAACCATGAGGTGATGCATTGAAGAAAAAGATGGCGGCGGCCAGACCACGAGATGCAGCACTGATGGAGCAACACGTGGCACCAAACGGAGAAGAGGACTGGGATAAACAAAGCAAGGCTCTCTTTAAGGAGGCCTGCAACCCACCACACTTAAACAGGACAATTCCACACACTCAAGCAATATAATAACTACTGTGAGTTAGAGGTTAAATGTGTTACTGATGATCAGAGTTGCATACATGCAATAAGCAAGGAAAAGTCACGCGATTGCGATCATGTAAAATGTGTAATTGACGATCAGAGTTCTGTACTTGCAACAAGCAAGGAAAAGTCACGCGATCGGAGTTACAGGGTATTCACAATAAGTAATGAAACATTGTGCGATGCAGGTTTTCAACTGCACACTGCCAATGCAGCGGGCAAACACCCATCGGGAGCACGCAGGTCCAGCGAGCTACTCAATGCTGTAGCCTGCATCCCTGGGACCAGAATTATGCACCATGGAGTGTGGCCACAAGCAGCCAATACACACAAGCTGCAGAGCAAGCGATGTTAGGAGGGCAACGGCACCAATATCGATACCTTGCCCCTGATCGGCTCCACCTCTCAGGCACCCGATGGCACCAACCACCACGAGCCTGAAAGAGCAAACTGTGCTAAGGCGCAGCCCCCAGACACCATCTCCACAAAGGCCAGACCCGGGAACGAAGTGTCACCCGCAATAGTTTTTCAAAAGGGACCAGCCAGGATCCCAAACCAAACAACACCCAGGCAAGTGAGTCAGCAGTTCCCTGTGCACTGCTAGACGACAGCTCCTCAGGGAGCAGCAGCGACCCAGGGCGCAAAGGACAGGGAGGTCACAGGCATCTGTGAATCTGCCGGATGCCAGGAGCAACGGCAACAACCCTGAGAGCAGGCAAGTTGAGCCAACCAGGTTCCCACTGCCAGCACTGGGCACCGCGCCACCACCAGACAGCCTGGACACCATTCAGTAGTTCTGGCACTAGCTTGTCCTTACGCACCAGTTACCGATCCCCAGTACGTATCGATAATGTATCTCACCAGTCTAATGTACTTGTCTCACAACTGAACCACAAATGTAATGCAAACTTGTTTTTCTGGTCTTGAATGTACATGAATGAAATGAGTCCCTGGCATAATCTATATGGAGGTGGGGGTGGGGGAGGAAAAGAGAAAGAGAATGGAGTGGTCTGGGACACACAAACAGCAACCACCAGCACTCTACTGCCAATGAAACACCAACCACTCACCCAAGATTGAAACGACCCGCCAAGGGTCAACCAGATAGAGCTAAGCCCAGAGCATCGTCAATGCAGAGGCGATTTGCACTAAAAGCTTGGGGGAGTGTGATGTCATGTATCCTACATGTCTACCGTTTGTGCTATCACAATGTGTGCCACCAGAGGGCACAGCAGTGGGAGACTTGTAGGTTACCTGTACAGGTGTGCCTGGCCGAGTATAAAAGGCAGGGCACCATGTGTGATCCCCACTCTGGAGTTATCAATAAAGGACTAAAGTCACTACAGTTCAAGTAAAACACATTGCTCTGGTCATGACTCCACGAGGCATCTAAGGACACAACACAAATCTTTCAGACAGCAGCACAGCATAGCAGTGCTCTCCAACAGCATTCCATGTTTTGTCTTGCTGTACAGCAAGACAAGGAATGGCTATAGCGCTGAATCCCAACTGTAGTGATATCCCACAGCCAATAGAAACATAGAAACATAGAAAATAGGTGCAGGAGTAGGCCATTCGGCCCTTCTAGCCTGCACCGCCATTCAATGAGTTCATGGCTGAACATTTAACTTCAGTACTCCATTCCTGCTTTCTCACCATACCCCTTGATCCCCCTAGTAGTAAGGACCTACAAGGGAGCAAGCTATCTTAGATCTGGTCCTGTGTAATGAGGCAGGAATAATAAATGATCTCCTAGTAAAAGATCCTCTCGGAATGAGTGATCACAGTATGGTTGAATTTGTAATACAGATTGAGGGTGAGGAAGTAGTGTCTCAAACGAGCGTACTATGCTAAAACAAAGGGGACTACAGTGGGATGAGGGCAGAGTTGGCTAAAGTAGACTGGAAACACAGACTAAACGGTGGCACAATTGAGGAACAGTGGAGGACTTTTAAGGAGCTCTTTCATAGTGCTCAACAGAAACATATTCAAGTGAAAAAGGGCGGTAAGAGAAGAGATAACCAGCCGTGGATAACCAAGGAAATAAAGGAGTATCAAATTAAAAACCAATGCGTATAAGGTGGCTAAGGTTAGTGGGAAATTAGAAGATTGGGAAAATTTTAAATGACAGCAAAGAATTACAAAGAAAGCAATAAAGAAAGGAAAGATAGATTACGAAAGTAAACTTGCGCAAAACATAAAACAGATAGTAAAAGCTTTTACCGATATATAAAACGGAAAAAAGTGACTAAAGTAAATGTTGGTCCCTTAGAAGATGAGAAGGGGGATTTAATAATGGGAAATGTGGAAATGGCTGAGACCTTAAACAATTATTTTGCTTCGGTCTTCACAGTGGAAGACACAAAAACCATGCCAAAAATTGCTGGTCACAGGTATGTGGGAAGGGAGGACCTTGAGATAATCACTATCACTCGGGGGGTAGTGCTGGACAGGCTAATGGAATTCAAGGTAGACAAGTCCCCTGGTCCTGATGAAATGCATCCCAGGGTATGGAGAGAGATCGCAGAAGTTATAGCAGATGCATTCGTTATAATCTACCAAAATTCTCTGGATTCTGGGGAGGTACCAGCGGATTGGAAAGCAGCTAATGTAACGCCTCTGTTTAAAAAAGGGGGCAGACAAAAGGCAGGTAACTATAGGCCGGTTAGTTTAACATCTGTAGTGGGGAAAATACTTGAAGCTATCATTAAGTAAGAAATAGTGGGACATCTAGACAGGAATAGTGCAATCAAGCAGACGCAACATGGATTCATGAAGGGGAAATCATGTTTAACTAATTTACTGGAATTCTTTGAGGATATAACAAGCATGGTGGATAGAGGTGTACCGATGGATGTGGTGTATTTAGAATTCCAAAAGGCATTTGATAAGGTGCCACACAAAAGGTTACTGCAGAAGATAGAGGTACGCAGAGTCAGAGGAAATGTATTAGCATGGATAGAGAATTGGCTGGCTAACAGAAAGCAGAGAGTCGGGATAAATGGGTCCTTTTCGGGTTGGAAATCGGTGGTTAGTGGTGTGCCACAGGGATCGGTGCTGGGACCACAACTGTTTACAATATACATAGATGACCTGGAACAGGGGGCAGAGTGTAGTGTAACAAAATTTGCAGATGACACAAAGATTAGTGGGAAATCGGGTTGTGTAGAGGACACAGAGGCTGCAAAGAGATTTAGATAGGTTAAGCGAATGGGCTAAGGTTTGGCAGATGGAATACAATGTCGGAAAGTGTGAGGTCATCCACCTTGGGGGAAAAAAAAAAACAAACCAGTAAAAGGGAATATTGTTTGAATGGGGAGAAATTACAACATGCTGCGGTGCAGAGGGACCTGGGGGTCCTTGTGCATGAAAATCAAAAAGTTAATTTGCAGGTGCAGCAGTTAATCAGGAAGGCGAATGGAATGTTGGCCTTCATTGCGAGGGGGATGGAGTACAAAAAGCAGGGAGGTCCTGCTGCAACTGTATAGGGTATTGGTGAGGCCACACCTGGAGTACTGTGTGCAGTTTTGGTCACCTTACTGAAGGAAGGATATACTAGCTTTGGAGGGGGTACAGAGACAATTCACTAGGCTGATTCCGGAGATGAGGGGGTTACCTTATAATGATCGATTGAGTAGACTGGGTCTTTACTCGTTGGAGTTCAGAAGGATGAGGGGTGATCTTATAGAAACATTTAAAATCATGAAAGGGATAGACAAGATAGAGGCAGAGAGGTTGTTTACACTGGTCGGGGAGACTAGAACTAGGGGGCACAGCCTCAGAATACGGGGGAGCCAATTTAAAACCGAGTTGAGAAGGAATTTCTTCTCCCAGAGGGTTGTGAATCTGTGGAATTCTCTGCCCAGGGAAGCAGTTGAGGCTAGCTCATTGAATGTATTCAAATCACAGATAGATAAATTTTTAACCAATAAGGGAATTAAGGGTTATGGGGAGCGGGCGGGTAAGTGGAGCTGAGTCCACAGCCAGATCAGTCATGATCTTTTTGAATGGCAGAGCAGGTTCGAGGGGCTAGATGGCCGACTCTTGTTCCTAATTCTTATGTAATAGGCCATGAGTGAAGGCAGAGCTGTTACTGCATGCATATCTGAATGAGAGACATGCACAAAAACAGAGGGTAGCTACAAATAGCCCTCAGACAGTATTGGCATCACTACCATTTTTGATGACTGTTTTCCTCATTTTGACTAGATAAAGTTAGAAAGAAAGCTCAGGATTCTTGAAAGCCCTCCCCAAACCCCTCAAAAGTACTCAAAATATATCAGTACTGAGGCAATATGCCTACATTTCACAATATGATAAAGAACATTTTATGACTGATAGGGTCCCAAAGTTCCTGCAGAGGCCTTTTTTATGGCAGGTAGAGATAAATGGATCTTCTACCTGCTACTGATGTTTGCCCCCTAATCTGAAATCCAACATAACCTGTTCACCCACCACCCCTGTGCTCGCTGACCTACATTGGCTCGACTTTAACATTTTCATCCTTGTTTTCAAATCACTGCTTGCCTCACCCCTCCATAAATCGCTGTAATCGCCACCAGCTGCACAATCCTCCAAAATATCTGCACTCTTCTAATTCTGATCTCTTGCACATCCCCCTGATTTCAATCGGTCCACCATTAGTCCCTGTGCCTTCAGCCGCCAAGGCCCTAAGCTCCGGAATTCCCTCCCTAACCTCTCTTTCCTCATTTAAGATGCTCCTTAAAACCTACCTCTTTGACCACATGCGCTAAAATCTCATGTGGCTTGGTGTCAAATTGTGTTTTATAACACTCCCGGAGATGTTTTACTACGTTAAAGGCGCTATATAAAAGTAGTTGTTGTTGTTGCTCAAAACTGTTTATAGTGCAAGTCCTGAGTTTGGGCAGGGGGTAGAGGGAGAAAAACAGGAATTAACTTGGGTACTTTGCCACAGGGGTCTTCAAGATCTGGTAATGCCTCCAAAAAACTGGAGATTGCCCACTTTGTTTCTTCGTTTCCCAGTGAATACCCCATTGCTCCCCAACCCCAAAGCCTCAAAACTGCTGGAGTTCAGAGATTCTTCACTGTGCCTGGCATCTAGTATAGCTAAAAGCATAACTGAAGGAAATGTGTCATGCAGTACATTTCCCTCCCATCTAAAATGACCACCCACAAATGGTCGGGCATTATTACGACCCTACCCAATTTCTGATGGAGACAAAAAAGATGCAGAACCATGCCAGTAGTTCTGCCCCTCCCACTTCCTCCTGTCTTTCCCCGCCCCCCCCCCACCCCCACCGCAGATGTGCTCTCCCCAGCTGCAGGAATTTTGGGAATCAGGTCACTTGCGGATATTCTCACTAGGTTGATCATAGACACAGATGCATTTTAAAAATAGACACTCCTTTCTTCACACGCCAACTAAATTACTGAAGTCAGTTAGTATACCAAAAAATGAACATACCATAAGTCTGAGAAACCACCCCACTCCCACAGCAATCTGGAATGCATCAAGAAGCACACAATATAAATTTTGAAAAGAAACGACATTGATGGAGTCGATGTATTGTTACTTGGCATGAAGTTTGCAGTTATGAACCAAATCCATGCAGCATCTGCACCAGCTTAGAGATCAAATATACATGCACATAAACATTTCAGAAATTTAGGTAAAATGTGCAGCAATATGTATCCACGTTTTAGCTGTAGGTATCCACACAGAGGGGAGCGAGAGAGTGAGGAATGATAAACTACAGCAGTGCTTCCTCCTACACCTGGAAACATGTGTTTGTTGAAACTCAAAAAAAAGACAATTTTGGGATGCGATTGTTTCCAAGTCCATGTTTACTGATTCATTCCTTCTTGCTGAATTTGTTCCATGATGCCCATTGCAGTTTCCATTTGTCTATTCACTCCATAGCCGTATTTTCACGACATTATCAATCTTGCCATGATAACCTTGCATCAACCTCCATCTTTATTACCAAAATCAAGATATTTTTGGTAAAATCAAATACATGCAAGCAACTTGGAGCAGTGCCATAATTATAGGGCGTTTTCTGGTAATGCAACAGCACTTTTACAGTATTAGTATAAACAGCTAGTCATTCAGCAAACCAATACGCATAATAACTAGCATGCATGCAGCCTTTTACATTTTCTGTTCTCGAAAATATGAAAACATATTCCAACACAAGTCTTCATGTTCAAGAGCAGACTTCAAAAACTGCCTAATTTCTTTAAGTATTACTTTATTCAGGGCTTCTTTCCCTTCACCAGCTAAACATATATCCCCTCTACCTTGCAATTTAAACAAGGTGTACTGCAATATTATAGAACCAACAAGTACTGAGTTAATTCACCGCCAGAACTCCAGCTCCTGATCATAACTCACCGAGGCTTCTTTGGCAGCACCTCCCAAACCTACGACCTCAACCATAGCACCATAAGCAGCCCCTCGAAATCAAGGAGGACTTGCTTCCAGAGAAATATAGAAAATAGGTGCAGGAGTAGGCCATTCAGCCCTTCGAGCATGCACCACCTTTCAATAAGGTCATGGCTGATCATTCCCTCAGTACCCCTTGATCCCTTTAGCTGTAAGGGCCATATCTAATTCCTCTTGAATATATCCAATGAACTGGCATCAACAACTCTCTGGGGTAGGGAATTCCACAGGTTAACAACTCTGAGTGAAGAAGTTTATAAGAACATAAGAATTAGGAACAGGAGTAGGCCATCTAGCCCCTCGAGCCTGCTCCGTCATTCAACAAGATCATGGCTGGTCTGGCCGTGGACTCAGCTCCACTTACCCACCCGTTCCCCGTAACCCTTAATTCCCTTATTGGTTAAAAATCTATCTGTGACTTGAATACATTCAATGAGCTAGCCTCAACTGCTTCCTTGGGCAGAGAATTCCATAGATTCACAACCCTCTGGGAGAAGAAATTCCTTCTCAACTCGGTTTTAAATTGGCTCCCCCGTATTTTGAGGCTGTGCCCCCTAGTTCTAGTCTCCCCGACCAGTGGAAACAACCTCTCCGCCTCTACCTTGTCTATCCCTTTCATTATTTAAAATGTTTCTATAAGATCACCCCTCATCCTTCTGAACTCCAATGAGTAAAGACCCAGTCTACTCAATCTATCATAAGGTAACCCCCCTCATCTCTGGAATCAGCCTAGTGAATCGTCTCTGTACCCCCTCCAAAGCCAATATATCCTTTCTTAAGGTGACCAAAACTGCACGCAGTATTCCAGGTTCAGCCTTTCCAATACCCTATACAGTTGCAGCAGGACCTCCCTGCTTTTGTACTCCATCCCTCTCACAATGAAGGCCAACATTCCATTTGCCTTCCTGATTACCTGCTGCACCTGCAAACTAACTTTTTGGGATTCATGCACAAGGACCCCCAAGGTCCCTCTGCACCTCAGCATGTTGTAATTTCTCCCCATTCAAATAATATTCCCTTTTACTGTTTCCCCCCCCCCCCCCCCCCCCAAGGTGGATGACCTCACACTTTCCGACATTGGGCTAAGGTTTGGCAGATGGAATACATTCGCTTAACCTATCCAAATCTCTTTGCACCCTCTGTGTCCTCTACACAAACCGCTTTCCCACTAATCTTTGTGTCATCTGCAAATTTTGTTTAATCAACACTCTGTCCCCTCTTCCAGGTCATCTATGTATATTGTAAACAGAATATACATCTCAGTCCTAAATGGCCGATCCCTTATCCTAAGACTGTATCCCCTGGTTCTGGACTTCCCCATCATCGGGAATATTCTTCCTGCATCTAACCTGTCCACTCCCGTCAGAATTTTAAATGTTTCTATGAGATCCCCTCTCATCCATCTAAACTCCAATTAATACAGGCCCAGTCGATCCAGTCTCTCCTCATGTGTCAGTCCTCCCATCCCGGAAATCAGTCTGGTGAACCTTCGCTGCACTCCCTCAATAGCAAGAATGTCCTTCCTCAGGTTAGACGACCAAAACTGAACACAATACTCCAGGTGAGGCCTCACTAAGGCCCTGTACAACTGCAGTAAGACCTCCCTTCTCCTATACTCAAAACCCCTAGCTATGAAAGCCAACATACTCTTTGCCTTCTTCACTGCCTGCTGAACCTGCATGCCAACTTTCAATGACTGATGAACCATGACACCCAGGTCTCGCTGCATCTCCCCTTTGCCTAATCTGCCGCCATTCAGAAAATATTCTGCCTTTGTGTTTTTGCCACCAAAGTGGATAACCTCACATTTATCCACATTATACTGCATCGGCCACGCATTTCCCCACTCACCTAATCTGTCCAAGTCACCCTGCAGCCTTTTAGCATCCTCCTCACAGCTCACACCACCACCCAGCTTAGTATCATCTGCAAACTTGAAGATATTACACTCAATTCCCTCATCCAAATCATTAATGTATATTGTAAATAGCTGGGGTCCCAGCACTGAACCCTGCGGCACCCCACTGGTCACTGCCTGCCATTCTGAAAAGGACCCGTTTATCCCGACTCTCTGCTTCCTGACTGCCAACTAGTTCTCTATCCACGTCAGTACATTACCCTCAATACCATGTACTTTAATTTTGCACGCCAATCTCTTGTGTGGGACCTTGTCAAAAGCCTTTTGAAAGTCCAAATACACCACATCCACTGGTTCTCCCTTGTCCACTCTACCAGTTACGTCCTCAAAAAATTCTAGAAGATTTGTCAAGCAGGATTTCCCTTTCATAAATCCATGCTGACTTGGACCGATCCTGTCACTGCTTTCCAAATGTGCTGCTATTTCATCTTTAATAATTGATTCCAACATTTTCCCCACTACTGATGTCAGGCTAACCAGTCTATAATTACCCATTTTCTCTCTCCCTCCTTTCTTAAAAAGTGGTGTTACATTAGCTACCCTCCAGTCCATCGGAACCGATCCAGAGTCGATAGACTGTTGGAAAACGATCACCAATGCATCCACTATTTCTAGGGCTACTTCCTTAAGTACTCTGGAATGCAGACTATCAGGCCCCGGGGATTTATCGGCCTTCAATCCCATCAATTTCCCTAACACTAAGTTGGGTGATAGTGTGAGCTGCGAGGAGGATGCTATGAGGCTGCAGAGTGACTTGGATAGGTTAGGTGAGTGGGCAAATGCATGGCAGATGAAGTATAATGTGGATAAATGTGAGGTTATCCACTTTGGTGGTAAAAACAGAGAGACAGACTATTATCTGAATGGTGACAGATTAGGAAAAGGGGAGGTGCAAAGAGACCTGGGTGTCATGGTACATCAGTCATTGAAGGTTGGCATGCAGGTACAGCAGGCAGCTAAGAAAGCAAATGGCATGTTGGCCTTCATAGCGAGGGGATTTGAGTACAGAGGCAGGGAGGTGCTACTACAGTTGTACAGGGCCTTGTTGAGGCCATACCTGGAGTATTGTGTACAGTTTTTGTCTCCTAGCTTGAGGAAGGACATTCTTGCTATTGAGGGAGTGCAGTGAAGGTTCACCAGACTGATTCCCAGGATGGCGGGACTGACATATCAAGAAAGACTGGACCAACTGGGCTTGTATTCACTGGAGTTCAGAAGAATGAGAAGGGATCTCATAGAAACATTTAAAATTCTGATGGGTTTAGACAGGTTAGATGCAGGAAGAATGTTCCCAATGTTGGGGAAGTCCAGAACCAGGGGTCACAGACTAAGGATAAAGGGTAAGCCATTTAGGACCGAGATGGAGAAACTTCTTCACCCAGAGAGTGGTGAACCTGTGGAATTCTCTACCACAGAAAGTTGTTGAGGCCAATTCACTAAATATATTCAAAAGGGAGTTAGATGAAGTCCTTACTACTAGGGGGATCAAGGGGTATGGCGAGAAAGCAGGAATGGGGTACTGAAATTGCATGTTCAGCCATGAACTCATTGAATGGCGGTGCAGGCTCGAAGGGCTGAATGGCCTAATCCTGCACCTATTTTCTTTGTTTCTATGTTTCTACGTAACACAATTTTCCACCGAATAAGGATTTCCTTCAGTTCCTCCTTCTCACTAGACACTCGGTCCCCTAGTATTTCCGGAAGTTTATTTGTGCCTTTCTTCGTGAAGGCAGAACCAAAGTATTTGTTTAACTGGTCCGCCATTTCTTTGTTCCCCATTATAAATTCACATGAATCTGACCGCAAGGGGTCTATGTTTGTCTTCACTAATCTTTTTCTCTTCACATATCTATGGAAGCTTTTGCAGTCAGTTTTTATGTTCCCAGCAAACTTCCTCTCATACTCTATTTTCCCCCTCCCAATTAAACCATTTGTCCTCCTCTGCTGTATTACAAAATTCTCAGTCCTCAGGTTTGCTGCTTTTTCTGGCCAATTTATATGCCTCTTCCTTGGATTTAACACTATCCTTAATTTCCCTCGTTGGCCATGGTTGAGCCACCTTCCTCGTTTTATTTTTAGAAACATAGAAAACATAGAAAATAGGTGCAGGAGTAGGCCATTCGGCCCTTCTAGCCTGCACCGCCATTCAATGAGTTCATGGCTGAACATTCAACTTCAGTACCCCATTCCTGCTTTCTCGCCATACCCCTTGATCCCCCTAGCAGTAAGGACCTCATCTAACTCCTTTTTGAATATATTTAGTGAATTGGCCTCAACAACTTTCTGTGGTAGAGAATTCCACAGGTTCACCACTCTCTGGGTGAAGAAGTTCCTCCGCATCTCGGTCCTAAATGGCTTACCCCTTATCCTTAGACTGTGACCCCTGGTTCTGGACTTCCCCAACATTGGGAACATTCTTCCTGCATCTAACCTGTCTAACCCCGTCAGAATTTTATATGTTTCTATGAGGTCCCCTCTCATTCTTCTGAACTCCAGTGAATACAAGCCCAGTTGATCCAGTCTTTCTTGATAGGTCAGTCCCGCCATCCCGGGAATCAGTCTGGTGAACCTTCGCTGCACTCCCTCAATAGCAAGAATGTCCTTCCTCAGGTTAGGAGACCAAAACTGTACACAATACTCCAGGTGTGGCCTCACCAATGCCCTGTACAACTGTAGCAACACCTCCCTGCCCCTGTACTCAAATCCCCTTGCTATGAAGGCCAACATGCCATTTGCTTTCTTAACCGCCTGCTGCACCTGCATGCCAACCTTCAATGACTGATGTACCATGACACCCAGGTCTCTTTGCACCTCCCCTTTTCCTAATCTGTCACCATTCAGATAATAGTCTGTCTCTCTGTTTTTACCACCAAAGTGGATAACCTCACATTTATCCACATTATACTTCATCTGCCATGCATTTGCCCACTCACCTAACCTATCCAAGTCGCTCTGCAGCCTCACAGCATCCTCCTCGCAGCTCACACTGCCACCCAACTTAGTGTCATCCGCAAATTTGGAGATACTACATTTAATCCCCTCATCTAAATCATTAATGTACAGTGTAAACAGCTGGGGCCCCAGCACAGAACCTTGCGGTACCCCACTAGTCACTGCCTGCCATTCTGAAAAGTACCCATTTACTCCTACTCTTTGCTTCCTGTCTGACAACCAGTTCTCAATCCATGTCAGTACACTACCCCCAATCCCATGTGCTCTAACTTTGCACATCAATCTCTTGTGTGGGACCTTGTCGAACGCCTTCTGAAAGTCCAAATATACCACATCAACTGGTTCTCCCTTATCCACTCTACTGGAAACATCCTCAAAAAATTCCAGAAGATTTGTCAAGCATGATTTCCCTTTCACAAATCCATGCTGACTTGGACCTATCATGTCACCTCTTTCCAAATGCACTGCTATGACATCCTTAATAATTGATTCCATCATTTTACCCACTACCGATGTCAGGCTGACCGGTCTATAATTCCCTGTTTTCTCTCTCCCTCCTTTTTTAAAAAGTGGGGTTACATTGGCTACCCTCCACTCCATAGGAACTGATCCAGAGTCAATGGAATGTTGGAAAATGACTGTCAACGCATCCACTATTCCCAAGGCCACCTCCTTAAGTACTCTGGGATGCAGTCCATCAGGCCCTGGGGATTTATCGGCCTTCAATCCCATCAATTTCCCCAACACAATTTTACTCCAGACAGGGATGTACAATTGTTGAAGTTCATCCATGTGATTTTTAAATGTTTGCCTTTGCCTATCCACCGTCAACCCTTTAAGTATCACTCGCCAGTCTATTCTAGCCAATTCACGTCTCATACCATCGAAGTTACCTTTCCTTAAGTTCAGCACCCTAGTCTCAAAATGCGTTCAGGTGGATGTACAGTCCAATACGGGAATTACAGTCTGTCACAGGTGGGGCAGACAGTGGTTGAAGGAAAGGGTGGGTGAGGAGTCTGGTTTGCCGCACGCTCCTTCCACTGTCTGCACGCTCCTTCCACTTTCTGCATGCTCTTGGCGATGAGACTCGAGGTGCTCAGCGCCCTCCCAGATGCTCTTCCTCCACTTCATGCCAGGGATTCCCAGGTGCTGGTGGGCATGTTGCACTTTATCAAGGAGGCTTTGAGGGTGTCCTTGAAACAATTCTTCTGCCCACCTGGGGCTTGCTTGCCATGTAAGAGTTCCGAGTAGAACGCTTGATTTGGGAATCTCGTGTCGGGCATGCGGACAATGTGGCCCGCCCAACAGAAATGTTCAAGTATGATCAGTGCTTCGATGCTGGGGATTTTGGCCTGAGCGGGAACACGGATGTTTGTGCATCTATCCTCCCAGTGGATTTGCAGGGTCTTGTGGAGACAGCGTTGGTGGTACTTCTCCAGCGCTTTGAGATGTCTGCTGTATATGGTCTGCATCTCAGCCATTTAGGAGGGCGGGTATCACTACTACCCTGTAGACCAGTAGCTTGGTGCCAGATTTGAGGTCCTGGTCTTCAAACACTCTTCCCTCAGGTGACCAAAGGCTGCACTGGCACACTGGAGGCCGACATCAGGTGAACCACCTCGAAGGACCAGGTCAGCAGGTGCATGGGATCACCACTAATTCCAAGTTCCCCTCCAAATCACACACCATCCTTCATCGTCGCTGGGTCAAAATCCTGGAACTCTCTCCCAACAGCACTATGAGTGTACTTTTACCACAGGGACTGCAGCGGTTCAAGGCAGCTCACCATCACCTTTCAAGGGCAATTAGGGATGGCAATAAATACAGGCCTTGCCAGCAACACCCACATCCCGTGAATGACTAAAAAAATATATATAATGACCTTCGCTTGAAGACATAAATCTGTGGATGTCAGTGAATGCCTTTGATTAACATTCACTGTTGTCACTTCTACTCAATAAAACGTTGATTGAGGGACCAGAGGTTGCTCACACTCCTGTAACAGTCCGTTAGCATGATCCTTCACTAAACAAAGGGAATGAAAAACTATGACATGATCCTTCAGTGTTTGAGTAAAAGAATATTGTAAGCTTTTGAACAGGTCAGTCTTTTTTGAAATTTCTTTTTTGAAATTTTTTTCTTGCTTGCTGGAGATGTGTTCCATGGACATTGCCTAGCCTCCAGTAACTCATCCAAGTGTCCATCATTTATGTTGTAGTCTTGGATGTTGAATGTTGCCAGATTTCAAGTCAAATAGGGCATCACAACCAAGCATGATCGCACCAGAGGTCCTTGCATTTGCACTTCCAGCAAAGATAACTTAAGGAAAGGTGAACTTTAGCAATTAAATTGTTTTTTTGTAATAAATTCATTCACGGGATGTGGGCATCGCTGGCAAGAGCAACATTTATTGCCCATCCCTAATTGCCCTGGAGAAGGTGGAGGTGAGCCGCTGCCTTGAACCACTGCAGTAGCGGTTTGGTACAACTGAGGGCTTGCTCGGCCATTTCAGAGGGCAGTTAAGAATGAACCACATTGCTGTGGGTCTGGAGTCACATATAGGCCAGGCTGGGTAAGCACAGCAGATTTCCTTCCCTGAAGGACATTCGTGAGCCAGATGTAGTTTCTTTTGCCTTCATTTTTGCCAGTTTTCTCACCATTACTGACACTAGCTTTTTATTCCAGATTTATTCAATTAACTGCCATGGTGGGATATGTACTCATGTCTCTGGATCATCAGTCCAGGCCACTGGATTACTAGTGCAGTAACATAAACACTATGCTACCATACCCAGTGTTTTTTTAAACCATCATTCACCTCATAGTACTGTGGCCAACTGTCAATACCCCAACCATTGCCCCAGCTGAAATCAACTAGCTCAGTGGAGATTGGGGATTAAACCTTACCTGGTCTTACAGCGACTCACCAAGCTAATAGGGCACGTCAATCATTTGTTTTGTTAAAAAGGTAGCCAACATAAGAAAGGTCTCCCCTCATGTTGCAGGGGAGGATCACAGGAATATATTTGTGTTTCTTTCACACTCACACACAACCCTCGATAACTTACTACAAAATGTTGTTGTGGATTGGAATATCATGTTAATTTCAGATTTGAACCAACATAAATGGTTTCAAAATGAAGTCAGTTCTGTTCTGGTATACGTGCCTTCCTGAACACCTTGGGAAAAAAAAATTGTTATCCCCTTACTTTGGAGAACAAAAAACACACAGCTTTATGATTTAATAACTCAAGACAACAATGGCAATAAAGGTTTAGATCAGCAAAATCATGTGATACTCATGACAAGGACTGTCAAACCTCATTAATTTGAATGAGACTTCATTCTGATTTAAAAATGTGGCTTAAAACCTGAAAAAAAGTGACCTATTTTTGGTGCATCACTCACCCCCTCCCACCATTACCTTTTGTCAGACAATATTCTCCCTCCTGAGGGTTGTACCTACTTGCTGGTTCCCATGCTACCAGTCACCCAAGTAACCATTATGCACTTGCAAGCCTGGACAATGAATGTTGGCAGGCTACTTGTTTGCAGTGGGCAAGCCAAGTCAAGTCAAGCTCAATTTAGACCACATGTATGCACTTCCCCACAGGGACCATAGCAAACTTTCCTCCCTCTAACTCAGAAGCAGTGTGATTATTGTAGTGCTCCTGTGAATGTTTAAAAATGTATAGAGACATTGAAGTTGAGTACGTGGGAATTGTATAGGGACAGTATAAGCTAACAAACAATTCATGGAGGAATAGCCATGACATCTCAGACTCGAGACTGCGAAATGTTACAACACTAATACATATTGAAACAAAACCCACAGCTTGCAGAAAAACCTCAAGGTCTTATTAAATCATGTTATTAACCTGAAACATTGACAGAAGGTCTTTGTTTAAAATCGGACCATGCTTGGGTCGGCTTATGAGTGGACAAAGGGAAGGAGGGATCAAAAGAGATGGGCTGAGCTGGGATGTCACTCTAGCCCTATCTTGTTATCTTTTGCCGAAAATGTATAACCATCGTGCCTTGACAATGTAACGTCACTTATCCGTAGGGAGTGTGTACGCTCTATCGAGAGAGTATATCTTCTGTCTGATAAGTCTTGCCGGCCGGTTAAAATAAAGACTGCTTTGTTTAAAGCACAATAGGTATTCGACTCAGTAATTTTACTGAACCAGATTGAGGAAAAGAATCTACATTTACATTTGGTGTCAGAAGTGGGATCTCAACGGACGACTGCCGAAAACTTGCGAATTAAGAGCCAGACTAGCCTTGGACGAGACGAGGGGAAAGTGGCCACTGGAGTGAGTATGATTTCAATACTGCTCCAGTTTCCCCCGGTTTCAAAAGTCTGAGGAAAGTTTAGCCACTCGCTGGTTCTCAGGTAGTGTCTGAACGAGATCCAGGACAATCTGGTGAATACCTTTCAAACTTAGAATAGGGATAGAGATAGGGACATTGCGCGATGACGCAAACCAAGCGGCGACTTGGAAAGATAGGTTATAGTTAGAGCTAGATAGGGATAGATGATCAATCATGGATCCAAAAATTAATAAGAAAAGAAAAGAGACTCTTGTGAACGTCTGTTTAAATGAGAAATGCTTCTGTGATTTTTACTGTAAAAAAAAAAGCCAGGGAGTTGTGGTTTGTTTTAGCTCCACCTACTTTTTCCCAAACAGAATGAAAGTTTTGTTAACCCTTCGTAGTGTTGTCCTGTATGTGGGAAGTTTAAGAGTGTGAACCTTATTGAATTACATATATTCGGATGATAAGTTACGGAGCCAGGAAATGCACAAAGGATAGGTTTGTTAAGTAAAAAAAAAAAGAAAAAATTACATGGTCCCGGTGGTTAAAAAAAAAAGGATTTAACATGCTCACTTACTTGTCAAAAGAAAACATTCAGAGAAGGCACAGCAAAACAACTGAGATGGATTCAAAAGGATTAAAAAAAAAATTATATTAAATAACACGACCTTGAGGCTGGAACAATTGAGATAACGAAAAGCAGTCCACAGCCTACGTGCCAGACTTCTCTCTAGTTATGGAAAAGGAAAAAAAAAAGTAACGTACTAAATAGGTGCTAAAAAAATTTTTTCTGAGATTTTAAATTATGAGAAAAATTCCACTGCAGTCTAAAAGAAAAAAAATCACTCCTGTCCAGTTGGCAGAAAAACTCCATTAAATTAGGGCTTTCATTGACTAATTGGATTTAAACTGCGCAGTGACGCGAAAGGATAGGGAAATTTGGAGACTAAAAGAAATTAAATTTAGAAAATTAGGCTCACAGGGAATTAAATAAGGCTTATGGGGAATTAAATAGAGGATAGGTGTTCAAGTCAGGTGTGATGTCGACCTCGTATATCACTTGGCCCGTCTAGGCACTGATTGAATATAAATCACGCAGCAACTTGAAAGGTAGGGTGAGAGAAGCGCGCGGCGGCGCGAACTCGCAGCGATGGGAGATGTGCGGCGGCGCGAGCGTGCGGCCAAGTGAAGGAGGGCTGACGCAGATGCACAGCAGCGTGAACGCGTAGTGACGTGGGACGTGCGGCTGCGCGAGCGCGTGGCCGAGTGAACGTGGGCCGACGCGAACCGCGAAGTAATATCAAAGTCAGTGCTGATTTTAGTAAGTCTGTTTATTGTATGTCTGTTGGTTTCAAGTATTTCGAATCGCGCAGCGACGTGGCTTTGTGTTAGTTTAGTAAAGTCCGTTTATTTCAAGTATTTCAAATCGCGCGGCGACGTGGAAATCAGTGTTAGATTTAATAAGGTCTTGGTTTATTTTAAGTGTTTCAAATCGCGGGGCGACGCGGAAATCAGTGTTAGATTTAGTAAGGTCTTTTTTTATTTTAAGTGTTTTAAATCGCGCAGCGACATGAACTGCGGGGTGACGTGGAAGTCAGTGTTGGCTTTAGTAAAGTTTGTTTATTTTGAGTTTGTTCAGTCAGTGTTAGTTTCAGTAAAGTCTGTGTTTATTTTAAGTTTGTTCAAATCGCACGACGACGCGAACGCGTAACGACACGGTAATACGAGGGGCAGCGTGAAAATGGGTAATCAGTTGGATAAAACAACGGATGCGGATAGTCCGCTACAAAAGCTATGAGGAATTCCCTGAAAGAGCTGAAGAAACTTTAGAAAATTATCAGGAGCCCTGAACAAATTATTAGGAGATGACCAGTGGCCTCTAGGTGGCACTAGAAGCATAGAGGTAGCAAAAAAAAAAAAGCACAGGGATTGTCAAAAATTAAAAGATGCATCACTTCTGTCAAGTTGGCAAATAAATGCTATTAAATTGGGACTCTCATTGAAAGAGGGAACACCTGTTAAAACTGTAGACGTCTTAAAAAAAGAATGTGCGCACGAGAAACTTACTAAGAGATCCTCTGGGACCTCTGAGAAAGGTATTGACCGACTTCGTAGTCAAATGGCTGGCTTTGTGTTAACCAAGGCTGATGATGAAATTGATGAGTGGTCACTGACTCAGCGCCCAACGGCGCCTCCCGCACCCCCTGGCCCCTTGCTCCAGTCCTCTTCCCAACACCCTCCACCTTACACTCCGGCGAGAGGAGTTAAAAATAACCCCATACCACCAAAGCAACAAACCCAAACTGACTCCTCATCCTCTGATAGCGATTCGGATCCCCAGTTCACAAGCAATATAGCCGAAAGGACCAGATCTCACACTCAAAAGGGCAGAACTATATCTCGATATCACAGACAGTCCCGTAAATCTTCTAGTCAATCTACCAGTCCAAGTTGTGAAAGACATACCAAACACCCCCGCCGATCGAGACGCAGAACTGTCAAGCAGTCAGACAACTCCGAAACATCCTCCGACCTAGGAATGATTTCCAAGATCCCAAAATCCTGACACCAATTCCCTGTCAGACCAATGCCAAACCCTGATGCACAACAAGCTGCAGACCACCCCACTATAGATGTCTATGTGATCTTCGAATAACTATTTGATTGCTCACACTATCCAGACAAATGGAAAGGACAGTTAGATATTATTGGCAGGAAAAGAAAGGGGAGGGGGGAGGTGCACCCCCAACCCAGGTCAAGACTGAATACGTGACTAGAAAGGAAGAGCCATCTCGGGAGGAAGGATCAATAAAACCGCAGTGTTGCATACAGGATTGGATGGATAAGCAAGGATACGGTTATACTAAACAACCAAATGGCCCGAGCCCTGCTAATAAACCTCCCTATTGTCCCCGGCATGGTATGGGAAAAGACCGGGACTGGGTAAGAGGAATTGACTGTTTTAATTGTGGGCAGGAAGGACATTGGAATAAAAATTGCCCCTACCGTCAGCATGGAAAAGGAAGAGGAGGAAGAGGAGGGGGGCAAGGGGGGGAAGAGGAGGATCTTACACTAACTTCTCCCAGAACAACCCCTTTGGTCAATTGTCCCCCGATTGACTACGCAGCTTGATTGTGCAGGGATCCTCCCCGGACGACGAACCCATTCTGAATGAGTGGCAACCCTTTTTGATAGATACGGGAGCCTTCATGTCTTCTGTACAATCAAAGCTTAAACTCCCTGCCTCTACTGAAACACAGGAACTTTCAGGATTCCTGGGACAAATCTCGACATTCCCAGTGTCAGAACCGGTTAAAATGGGTTACCAGGAAGAATCGGTGGAACATCGAGTTGTTATCACAACCAATCTGGACTGTAACTTGATGGCTAGAGACCTCCTCTGCAAATTCCAGTTGCATTTGGAGTGTGGAGATGATGGGATTATTGTAAAACAGGAAACCCTTAAGCGGCAGTATTATACCACTAGAACCCCTCAGTGGTGGTCTCTGGACCTGCCGCAGGCACCCTATCACGTGATCCTAGCATACGATCCCAGTGGAAAGAATCAGGACCTGCAGAACTTTTATCAGGATCACGAAGGGGAAGTGAAGGAAATTCTATTAAGGGCTAGAGTGACTGGACCGGAAGGGAAGGCAGATTTTGTGGAAATGGACAGCCCCCAACGGTGGCACCACATATTACTCGTGAAGTATTACCTCCCCACCACGCTAAAGATTTGGGAGTTATGGTGCGCCAGGCTATAGACGAGGCTGACCCTACCAGCCGGGATGTGCAAATTCCACGGGGACCCCGAGAAGGTCTTAACGACTCTGCAGCATCATACTGGCTCTGACATACCTGACTATGTGGATCCTCATGTGTGGGCAGAGGACCCCTTCCAAGTGGGTTATCACAGGCAATACCGAGTATCCACCGAGCTTTGGAGGCTAGCCGAGTCGAACCAATTTGCCAGTTTCCAGTCCCTAGCACGGCTAAACAAATGCGACAGTGTTTGGGGATGATCAATTACTGCAGATCCTGGATCCCTAATGTTGCCCTGATGACTAAGCACCTCACCCCGTATACAAATAAGTAAGGAAGCTACAATTCTGAAAGACTGCTACCGTTGTCTTAACACATCTCACTCTGTAGCTGCCCTCCTGGGCCAACTGCAGACTCAACACCTTACCATGGCCAGGCAAAGCAGATATGAGATCTACTTACTAAACAATCCTAAGCTGACCTTTCGGCACTGTACTGCAATTAATCCGGCCTGTTTTCTTACTGAGCCACCCCAAGATGAGGAAGAACCCAGTCATGATTGTTTATCCTTAATTTAAGAGGCCAGATCAGTCAGGGAAGATTTTGTTGATGTACCAATTGAAGATCCAGACTGTATTATGTATGTTGACGGAATTAATCCAAAAGGTACACGAATCTCAGGATACGCCATAGTAAACCAGGAGAATCAGGTCTTGGAATCTGCCGCTTTTGAAACCGCCTATTCTGCCCAACAAGCTGAACTATTCGCCCTCACCCGAGCCTGTATCTTGGCCAAAGATCTCAAAGTCAATATCTATACCGACTCTAGGTATGCCTTTGGGGTGGCCCATGATTTCGGACAATTATGGAAAAATAGGGGATTCCTAACCTCACAGGGGAATGAGATATCTCAAACAGCTAGTGTCTGATTCGTTGCAAGCCCTCATGTTCCCCAAACGCATTGCCATTGTCAAATGTACTGCCCACACTACCGGAAATTCTCTGGTTGATATAGGGAATCGTTGTGCTGACCACGAGGCCAAACAGGCCTCTTGTGACCAACAGATGGTAGTGCCCAAAATTATGAGTCAGACTAAAAATCCTGCGAAGGATAAGTTAGCCTCGGAAAAACCAATGCCAACCATCCAAGATGTTATAAAAGCACAGGAGGACGCTCCTGAAAAAGATAAACTGTTGTGGAAATATTATGCATGTACTTATGACAATGTTTCTAAACTCTGGACCACTCCCGCGGAACAGACTTGCATGTCTGACAAGTTGGCTCTATGGGTTATTGAATGTATGCATTTTGCTACTCATTGCGGAGCAAGGACCACGAGTGACACACTTTTGGCTACTTGGTGGCACCCTGGACTCCAAGCGCTCACCCAGAACATCAGTAGTCGTTGCCTGGTTTGCCAGCAACATAATCCAGGGAAGGGAGTCCCCTGTGATTGGGGTAAAACGCCCCTACCCGAAGTCCCTTTGAGACATTTGAGTTGGACTACATTGAGTTGCAAAAAGTTCAGTGTTACAAATATGTGTTAGTAATAGTAGATGTGTTTAGCAGATGGATTGAAGCCTACCCTACCCTGGACAATAAGGCTCAAGCTGTTGTTAAGGTGTTAATGAGGGAAATTGTTCCTAGATATGGTATCTCAGCTCGACTGATGACCACCTATGTTCTTTCTCTGACTCAGGCTCTGCGACTAGTTCACAACCAGGTTCAAGATGCTCACCTCGACCTCCCAGTTTTACCCGAATTGTCCCTCGTGGCACCAGGGAAGTATGGATTCGGAAGGGATTAGAGCCACAATGGGAGGGGCCTTTTCAGGTGTTACTCACTACCCCCACTGCAGCCAAGGTTGAGGGGAAAAGTGCCTGGGTGCACCTGCACCACTGCAAGCTCACCATCCCCTAACGAACCTATTTTGCTGGTTATTCTAATTCCTGTTTCTGTTCCAGACTTCCTCTTCTCCATAGCTGAACAAGGCCGTTGACATCCTAATTGGAATGTGGACCAATTTGAACTTTTACCCGTAGTGATAGACAGCCAGCTACACCGATGGTGACCTGAGAAGAGAGACGGGAAAACACAACTCTTTTAATTAGCAAAATAATTGGACTATTTATCTGAATTCTGAGCCATAAGATGAAACTGTCTGTATAATAGTGTTGATATATGACAGTTTCGGCGCATGGGAGGGGAGACAGAGACGAGAGCTACATGTCTTTTGTTTATGCGCAAAATGGGAACTTTTCTGGATGTTGGGTGTGTTCACATTCCCTATACATTTTACTCCTAGAATGATCCTAAGTGTTATCATGGAATGATAAAAGGGGGGAATGTGAATGTTTAAAAATGTATAGAGACATTGAAGTTGAGAACGTGAGAATTGTATAGGGACAGTATAAGCTAACAAACAATTCATGGAGGAATAGCCATGACATCTCAGACTCGAGACTGCGAAATGTTACAACACTAACACATATTGAAACAAAACCCACAGCTTGCAGAAAAACCTCAAGGTCTTATTAAATCATGTTATTAACCTGAAACATTGACAGAAGGTCTTTGTTTAAAATCGGACCATGCTTGGGTCGGCTTATGAGTGGACAAAGGGAAGGAGGGATCAAAAGAGATGGGCTGAGCTGGGATGTCACTCTAGCCCTATCTTGTTATCTTTTGCCGAAAATGTATAACCATCGTGCCTTGACAATGTAACGTCACTTATCCGTAGGGAGTGTGTACGCTCTATCGAGAGAGTATATCTTCTGTCTGATAAGTCTTGCCGGCCGATAAAATAAAGACTGCTTTGTTTAAAGCACAATAGGTATTCGACTCAGTAATTTTACTGAACCAGATTGAGGAAAAGAATCTACATTTACACTCCGACTGTCATCCTAGTCGAGGGTCGCTAATTCAGTCTAGACCAGGGATCGAGTCTGGAAACTTTCCTCATCCACATTACCCAGATAGTCACTGGCTACATTTAGCCTTCAGGGAAGCCCCAACATTCTCCTCCCCAATTTGCCATTCTTACAGAATATAGTTTTATGTATTTCAATGTTTTTGTGAACTTATCTTAGATTATTGAAATTTCACTTTTAATTCCTTCAATGTTGATGCTTAACAGTGAAGGATAGTGACATTCACGTCATTTAAATGACAGCATCACATACACAGTTTTAATGCCATTTTACACTTTACATTCGTACCTCGAATGGCATTTTAAAAATATTCACTCAAGCACTAAAGTCGTCATAAAGATTTACTTGGCAACTGCCAGAATTCTAAAGAAAGAGACCAGATTTCTAATTCACAAAAGGTAAAGACACCAAAGTCTAAGCAACACACAGTCCCCATATTAACCTTGAGCTGTGAAAAAATACTGCCAAAAATCTGGCTTCCAGGCTGGATTCAGAAATCAACCCCGATTAAGCCAGATGACTGTGTTTGTGGTAGATTACCACATCAGCACAAACACACCCACACTAATGCTATAACTGAACACAGCGTTTCAGTAAATGGCCTTTTTGGGTAGACAATCAGATACTAATAGAAGCTGTATTTTAACCTCAACAAGCACATACCCAGTTCTTTGTTCAGTGAGATGGCCATATCTTTGTTCAGTGAGATGGCAAAAGATATTCCTATGATGAGTACAGCTACCCAAACTAAGGGGCAAAACAGCTACATTGGGCGGAAGACCAGGAACAGGTGATGGTGGCCTGAAATGAGACTTTCCTTTCAAAACCTCTAGCTGGGAATGGAGCCAAGAACTGACTAACCAAACCCAATGCACAAAATTCTCCCATCAGACCTCCAGAGAAGATCACAGCCTGGAATCAGCCAATACCATTAAAGACCCCAATAACCTGGGAGGGACACATTACAATTTGGATCCAAAATTGGCTCATTGGCAGGAAGCAAAGGATTATGGTAAAAGTAAAGATAAAGTACTTGAGGTCCCTTGCCTTTTGTGGTATACATCAATGATTTAGACTTCATGTAACGGGCAGGATTTAATACATTTGCAGATGATACAAAAATTGGCTGGCTGTGTGGTTGATAATGAAGAAAGCTGTAGGCTGCAGGAAGATATCAATGAACTGGTCACGTAGGCAGAACAGTGGCAAATGGAATTAAATCCAGAGAAGTGTAAGGTAATGCATTTGGGGAGGGCTAACAAGGCAAGAGAATACACATTAAATTTGTAGGATACTGAGAAGTGCAGAGAAACAGAGGGACCTTGGAGTGCATGTCCACAGATCCCTGAAGATAGGACAGGTAGATAAGATGGTTCAGAAGGCATACAGGATACTTTCCTTCATTGGTCGAGGCATAAAATATAAGAGCAGGGGGGTTATGCTTGAACTGTATAAAACACTAGTTAGGCCACAGCTAGAATACTGTGTGCAGTTCTGGTCACCGCATTACAGGAAAGATGCAATTGCACTAGAGGATAGAGAGGAGATTTACGAGGATGTTGGTTGGACTGGAGAATTTTAGCTATGAGGAAAGGTTGGATAGGCTGGGATTGTTTTTCCACAGAGGAGGCTGATGGAAGACTTAATTGAGGGGTGTAAAATTATGAGGGGCGTAGATAGAGGGAATAGAAAGGACATCTCTTCCTTTGCAGAGAGGTCAATAAACAAGGGGCATAGATTTAAAGTAAGGATAGAAGGATTACAGGGGATTAGAGAACTTATTTCTCCCATTGTTATGTATGTAAACATTACCAATGTGTAAGACTTGCCACCAGGGGGCGCATCTGGGGGGGACCCAAGGGTCACCTGCACACCCTGGGTAAGCAGGTATAAAAGGCAGTCTACCATGCTGTTTCCACACTCGAGTCACAATAAAGAGTTCAAGGTCACAACAGTTTGAGCTTAAGATATACAGTCTTGTGGAGTTATTCTGAACGGAACAAATTCACTGCCTGAAACGACCTCAAGTCGCTGGAGAAATACCACGAACGATGTCTCCGCAAGATCCTGCAAATCTCCTGGGAGGATAGATGCACCAACATCAGCGTGCTTGATCAGGCCAACATCCCCAGCATTGAAGCACTGACCACACTCGATCAGCTCCGCTGGGCAGGCCACATTGTCCGCATGCCTGACATGAGACTCCCAAAGCAAGCGCTCTACTCAGAACTCCTTCACGGCAAACCAGCCCAAAGGTGGGCAGAGGAAACGTTTCAAGGACACCCTCAAAGCCTCCTTGATAAAATGCAACATCCCCACCGACACTTGGGAGTCCCTGGCCAAAGACCGCCCCAAGTGGAGGAAGTGCATCCGGGAGAGCGCTGAGCACTGCGAGTCTCATCGCCGAGAACGTGCAGAAATCAAGCACAGGCAGCGGAAAGAGTGCGCGGCAAACCAGTCACACCCACCCTTTCCCTCAACCACTATCTGTCCCACCTATGATAGGGACTGTGGTTCTCGTATTGGACAGTTCAATCACCTAAGAACTCATTTTTAGAGTGAAAGCAAGTCTTCCTCAATTCCGAGGGACTGCCTATGATGGTGATGAGAGGCAGAAACCCTCAATACATTTAAAAAGTACTTGGATATGCACTTTAAGTGCTGTAACCTTCAAGGCCACGGACCTAGAGCTGGAAAGTGGGATTAGACTGGATAGCTTTGCCGGCACAGCCAAGATGGGTCGAACGGCCTCCTCTGTGCTGCAAATTTCTATGATTAGAGAGAGGACAGGTTAGTCCAATGACACACCTCAGAGCTTCAGGAGTTGGTACGAGATGAGCAGCATCAGAATTGCCAAGCTGCTCGACAGGGACCAAGTTGTGCCCTTTCAGCAGCTGACAAGTTCTACATTTCCCTGGAGGATTTATTTTGCGACATCCAGATCCAACAGGGCCTATGGAATTCAGCAGCACAACTTTAAACCCAGTGCAAACAAGTCTTACTAGAACTGGGCAAAATGAAGATTCCTTGCCATCTCTTCACTGTAACCTGCCCCTCCCCAATCAAAATCCTATGGCTTATTTCATATGCCTAGATGCAAAATCATCCTCCAGGTCAGCGGATGACACTGAAATCAGAGGATTTGGATCCCGCGCTCCCAAGGCAAGGATGCAGAGAGGCCGATTCACGTGACCAACAGCAGCAGGGGCAGGGTGACCAATTCACAATATTCCATTGCCCACACTGATGGTGCAAACTCAATTCCACCAATCCCCAAACGGGAGCTGATAAAACGGTGGCCATAGAATCACGCTCCAGCGCACACTATGACCAGACACCTGCTTCTAGGTCCTGCAAGCCACCAAAACTATGACTAGTCTCCTACCTTTATACCCACCACGTGTCACCACTTGGTAGTATCCTCATGTCTAATTCAGAAGGCTGTGGTCCAAGCCCCACAGAACCTCAGCTGACACTTCAGTGCAATGCAGCGAATGTGCTGCATTGGCAGAGGTGCAGCCATTGGATGAGATGTTGAAGGAAGGCCCTGCCTCCCTACTCTGGTGAATATTGCACTGCCATGGAATCTTTTTTCATGAGAAGCAGGGAGCTGTCTTTATTTGGGCCCAACATTTCTCCCTCAACTGTCACCATCGAAAACAAATAGGTTAATCTCATTTCTGTTCGTGGGACCTTTCTGTGCGTAAAATAGTTGCTGTATTTACCCACATAACCTCATTTCAAAGCCAATTCATTGTATGTGAAATACTTTGGAAAGTTTCGGAGCCATTTGTTCCTTTACTGTCAGCGTGGTATGGCACCCCCTCCACTCGCAGTCTCATCCAGATTTTGTTCCAAACAGCGAGTGTGTCCCACAACCTTTTGTCACAACTCCGTATTGGTCACAACAAACCTGGTCAATCCATCAGTGGGACTTCTGCCAAGCAGAGCAAGCAGCCCTCAGGTCTAGTCTGTGCGCTAAGAACACACCAGGAGTTATACACCTCCTTTCTGCAGGCCCCCTCGCCCTAAGCCCCAGGCCCAAAAGGATCCCCAAGCTAACCTATGATCAGATCCCTGCCACCACACAACTCCTGCCCTCCCACAGATACCAGAAGCCTCCTCCACCCAGCACCAGAGATTGTCCCTCCCGCATGTGACCCAAGGTTCCCGACAAGGAAAGACTCCAACGTTGCTGACCCGTGAGCAAATGAGAAAACCTGTATAAGTTGGTTTGAGCCCTCGATGCATGTGTCAATACACAGTGAAAGCTAGCAAACAGCATGCACTGTTATTCTGGGTGCTAGACCGACTCAATAAAAAGGGTGAAAATTCTCCTACAACTTAATGTAGATCATGTTATGATTCTTTCGAAAAATCTAGTGCCAACTTTCAGCTTTTAATCACAACACTTCTTTTTCCAAACCCAATTCCATTTTAAAACCCCATGAAAAGGGTGATGGGTTTATCATGATTAGAATTTAACTTATTCACTGTTTTGTTGCATGATATTCTGGATTTTTTAAAAAAAAACAGATGTTTTGGGAACCACATTCTATAATTCTGCAGAAACTGCAGATCAGTAGCCTTACCGATTACATTCATTACAATCCAACATGTCAAGGCATCTTTAGTGGATTTCAAACAGCCTTCAACAGTCAATACTTCATTGGCTGAACAAACTTAATTTACAAATGGATCAGATATCGCTCGTACGAGCTATTGTAGCAACAAAACACTCCATTTTAATTTTTGTTTATATTATATTAACAGATCCAAAACTCCATTTTGTTGAGTGAGCATCCCGGCTTCCAAGTCAAATGGTTACAAAATTGGTGCAAGCTCAACCCCACTTAAAATGTAGATCCCATCCCCAAGTCTACTTGGGAATCAAATTCTGAAGTTAAGCAATGACTCGCAGTTTTTGAATTTGGGAGCAAAAACTTCATCCATAAACCAGGCTGCATTTTTAATCCTGACTTGTTGGATTTGATGTTTTAGGAATGCAAAGCTAGTCACCAAATGGTCATCCCTAAAATTATTGCTATAATATTTCAGATTCAAGTTTAAAGTTAAGCAGCCAAAAGTCAGATTTGAATACTTGATGTCACCCTTCCCCGTTTGGTAGTAGTGCTCTTGTCCAGTTACAAATCAATATTGCTGGTGAAGGAGAGAGTTCAGAGCTGAATTGCAATTTAAATAATGTTGACCACCATAGTGGATTCAAAATGTCAGCTGTGGCTCAGTTGGTAGAACTCTCGTCTTGGAGTCAGAAGGTTGTGGGTTCAAGTCCCACTCCAGAGACTTGAGCACAACAATTTAGGCTGACACTCCAGTGCAGTACTGAAGGAGTGCTGCACTGTCAGAGGTGCCATCTTTCGAATGAGACATTAAACCAAGCCCTCAACTGCTCTCTCAGATGGACGTAAAAGACCCCAAGATACTATTTTGAAGAAGATCAGGGGAGTTATCCCTAGTGTCCTATCCAATATTTATCCCTCAATCAACATCTACAAACAGATTATCTGGCCATTATCTCCTTGCTGTATGTGGGAGCTGGCTGTGCGCAAATTGGCTGCCGCGTTTCCTACATTACAACAGTGACCACACTGCAAAAAGTACTTCATTGGCTGTAAAGTGCTTTGTGATATCCAGTGGTCATGAATGGTGGTATATAAATACAAGTCTTTCTTTTTAAAATGGTGCAGCCTGATCTAAGCCACAGAGCTGTTTTAACTGAACCAGCCATACAACTGAACATAATGTGGGGTTAGTCCTTCTCTTGCCCAGTCAAATAGCTAATATTCCAACTTTCCATCTCTATGACCACTGCCTGCATGTCAATCATTTTCAATGCATGGCTGGTGGATTTTTTCAGCCCAATTTGGTTCAGAGACAGACTTCAAACTAAGAGGACAACTGAAGGGACAGTGTAACCTCTGCAATAGTTAAAACTCAACTAAGACCACACTCACCCGTGAAGATCTCCGGGTAGCTGCCATCAGATAACGAAGCTCTTTTTGGGGGTCCCAGAAGTAAAATTTCTGGAGATCCCGAATGTTGCAAATTATCCACAGACGCCGCCTTCTTTATACTGCCTCCCTTTGGCCGTTTTAACTCCTCTGTCCAGTCAGCTGATCGACTGAGCGCACATTTCTCACTGGAGAATCTCTGTTGTCTGGTTTGATCTTTGCCCCATTTTTGGTCAGCTGTACGTCGCCTCCTCTGGAACAGAGGGCTCTGCGATGGTGAAACGGACGGGGAGTTACTCGGAGAGCTCAGCTGTCTGGTCGTGGTCCTAACAAAGATGGCGTTAACTGGAGGATATGGCTTGACCACCGTTGATGCGGCAACAGGGAAAGGCCGGTACGATCGGAGCGTGCTCGCAGAGGATTCCGGCTTCCGTGCATTACCACGGTGGGCACTATTTTTAATGGCAGAGCCAGTGGCATCAAAAAACACATCCGACTCATTGTCGGTGTGGCTACACGACAACACATTTTCAGCACTGTAGTCACCGTCCTTCTCTCCAAGGCAGCTTTGATCAGCATCATTGCCAGATAAATCAGCTTGGTCACAAAGGCAGACCTTTTCAGGAGTTGGACAGACATTTGAAGAAAAGTCAAACCCATTTTGTGCAAATGCCACAACGCTCACAGGACCATTGCCCACCTTTGGGCCGTGTCCGGCAGCCGTTTCTATGGAAACCTGCCTTGCGTTTACTGCAGCCTCCAGATGCGCTGCACTTTCACTAAATCCATTATATTTAGCTGAAGTGCTGTAAGATTCCTCGGTTTCAGTCTCCGTCTCATCCTGCTCGTGAAGGCTGGAGAGAGAGGCAAGACTTCCTACCTTGCCGGCCTTTGAGGAGACTTGTCCCGCATCAGTGACGTTTTCTTTGTTATCAGTGCCTGCCCGGATTGCAAATTGCTCAGTTTGCAGGAGGCTACTTTCAGTTTCTTTCTCCCATGTTTGCCGTTTCTCAGCAGTTGTGCTGATTGACCCCTGCTGCAGCTTAATGGCATGCTGAATATCAGAGAGCAAATCCTCATGTTCGGCGGCTGAATGAAAGCTGTAAATATCTGTATCCGAGCCAGAGCTAACCCTTTGTCCGTCCTGGAGCTCCGAAGCAGCTGGGAGGCTGTCGTTAGTGAGGTCTAAATGCTCGGCTTCAGTGTCTGACAGGCCTCCTTCATCAGCAGAAATGCTTATATCTGGAGTCTTTGTAATCGAATGGGTACTGTCTAGTTCTTCGGTGTGCAGGGTCGGATTTTCCAACACATCATCCTTCGATCCGGCAGTGCCGGTTTTACCCCGTGACAGCGCTTTTCTCTTCCTAATGGAGAAGACCGACCGAGAAGACTCGGACTTTTTCCGCTTGCTGCCGTCACTGCCCTTGCCGTGTTTTGCGTGTGTTTTCTTGCCTCCCGACCCTTTCTTTGTGCCATCAGCATCCTTGGGCCTAGCATCCTCCACGCAATCCTGCCCGTCTCCTGCAGCCTTTTTCAGTTTCCCGTCCTGGTTGCCCATGTTACCGAACGGCCAAAAGCACCTCCCCCTCAAGCCATGCTCAGCCTCCCGGGTCCCGTCCGCCGCTGTCCAGCCGTTCACCGAGCCAGCTGGAGGAGTGGCACCTCCCGGAGAGGCAGGGAAAACAACCGCTCGCTCGGTGCCGGAGATTCTCCCATCTGCTGTTGCAGTCTTTTTGCATAATGTGGTCCCCTCCTCTGGGACATGCTCAGTGCAGTCCGTGCCTCGGCACGAGCTGTGAACAAGCAGCCGGGCAGCCTTCTCCACACAAGTGCAGAAGCACTTCTCGGTGATGTTGTCGGTCAGTCTTTCAACTGTGTGAATGGCTTTCATAGTGGAGTCGGCATTTCTTTTAAAGAGGAGAAAATCCATCGGGTGAGGTCAGAGGCACAGGTCTACCGGCTGAAGCTTTGAAACGCTGCAATTGTGCTCCTGGAAGAAAGAAAAGGGGGAGAAAAAAAAAAAGGATTAATTACACACTGCAGAATTAGTTTAAAAATAGAAAAGATAAAAATGTAATGCATCTGTAGCTTCAGTCCCCATAGAAACAAATTACAGCCTACAAGGATACAGGGTCCCCAGGGAGATCAAAACAGGCTGCTGAGACGCCCCTCCACACACAAAAAACAATCAATGGATTAGAAGCATCCTTGTCTGACTTGTTGAAAGACCGATTGGTGCTTATCTATTCGCTTGCATCGGATGACACTGAAAGCTAGCATTAAGCAAATGTTTTAGCTTCGCTGAGGCTGTACATTTCCAACTGGTGTTTGACAGCACAAAGACGTTCCAGTAGATATTAGCTGCAAATAACAAAACCACTTGATTTTAAGTACAGGATTACTCCTGCAAGAGAAAGCAGGCCCTCACATTTAAAAGTGGATATTACATTTCTAAATGCATGCTTTATATTGTAGGAAGGAAGTCAGAACCTCAAGCTTTCAGTTCAAGATCCATTACGGAGACAGGGTGGATTGCTTGGCTAGAGTATCTACAGTAGCTACAAATACAGACCTCTTGCGTACAAGATAAGCAATGACATGCAGGTGTGTGTGTGTGTGTGTGTGTGTGTACACATACACACACCGCACACACACACACACACACACACACACACACGTGTGAGTATAACACTAGTCATTGAAAAAGCTGAGGGGGGGGGGGGGAGAAAGAGAAAGAAAAGGGAACAGCAAATGAGTCAACAATGGATCTTGTAAATACTGCTTCAGGCTCCTCTTCTGACTGACTGAATCAGAAGCAGATAATTGTAGAACAATTGTAGAAGGATGATAATGGTGATAAAGTAATCATTACAAATTAACAATTGGTCTCAAAATAACCAGTGTCCTATAGTTTAATACAGGATCAAACTCAACCTTCTGTAAACATTACCAAAAACATACAATTGATCAATTCGCAATATGTAAATGCTGTGTTGAGAGAGACTGGGTGTTGCAGGTTATAAACACTTTGTGCTACAGAAATTGGGAGCTGGAAAGAAGTGGAAACAGCAAAGTGCCTCATCCCACAACAGGTTACTTCATTTGAAAAACCAAGCAGTTTATCTTATGTTCTGATACTAAATAGCCCGACACGTAAGATATAAAATTCACGTCAGAAACTTGGGGTGGGAGTCTGAAGATCAAGGTTAAAGAATAGAATCTACACAAATAGACAATGAATATTGACATTGTTGGTGAATTTTGGAGACGAGATCTATTCATAGGGATGAATTTTCCAAATATTCCAAGCACATAGAAACATAGAAAATAGATGCAGGAGTAGGCCATTCGGCCTTTTGAGCCTGCACCACCATTCAAATATGATCATGGCTGATCATGCAACTTCAGTACCTTGTCTGTTTTCTCTCCAAAACACTTAATCCCTTTAGCTATAAGGGCCATATTTAACTCCCTCTTGAATATATCTAACGAACTGGACTCAACATCTTTCTGCGGCAGAGAATTCCACAGGTTAACAACTCTCTGAGTGAAGAAGTTTCTCCTCATTTCAGTCCTAAATGGCTTACCCCTTATCTTTAGACTATGACCCTGGTTCTGGACTTCCCCAGTATCGGAAGCATTCTTCCTGCCTCTAACCTGTCCAATCCCGTCAGAATTTGATATGTTTCTATGAGATTCCCTCTCATTCTTCTAAACTCCAGTGAATACAGGTTCAGTCGATCTAGTCTCCCCTCATGTGTCAGTCCTGCCATCCCGGAAATCAGTCTGGTGAACCTTCGCTGCACTCCCTCAATAGCACGAACGTCCTTCCTCAGATTAGGAGACCAAAACTGAACACAATATTCCAGGTGAGGCCTCACCAAGGCCCTATACAACTGCAGTAAGACCTCCCTGCTTCTATACTCAAATCCCCTAGCTATGAAGGCCAACATGCCATTTGCCTTCCTCACCGCCTGCTGTACCTGCATGCCAACTTTCATTGACTGATGTACCATGACACCCAGGTCGCGTTGCACCTCCCCTTTTCCGAATCTGTCTCCATTCAGATAATATTCTACCTTCCTGTTTTTGCCACCAAAGTGGATAACCTCACATTTATCCACATTATACTGCATCCGCCATGCAATTGCCCACTCACCTAACCTGTCCATGTCACCCTACAGCCTCTTCGCATCCTCCTCACAGCTCACACCATCACCCAGCTTAGTGTCATCTGCAAACTTGGAGATATTATACTCAATTCCTTCATCTAAATCATTGATGTATATTGTAAATAGCTGGGGTCCCAGCATTGAATCCTGCCGTACCCCACTAGTCACTGCCTGCCATTCTGAAAAGGACCCGTTTATCCCTACTCTCTGCTTCCTGTCTGCCAACCAGTTCTCTATCCATGTCAATACATTACCCCCAATACCATGTGCTTTAATTTTGCACACCAATCTCTTGTGTGGGACCTTGTCAAAAGCCTTTTGAAAGTACAAATACACCACATCCACTGGTTCTCCCTTGTCCACTCTACTAGTTACATCCTCAAAAAATTCTAGAAGATTTGTCAAGCATGATTTCCCTTTCATAAATGTATGTTGACTTGGACCGATCCTGTCACTGCTTTCCAAATGTGCTGCTATTTCATCTTTAATAATTGATTTCAACATTTTCCCCACTACTGATGTCAGGCTAACTGGTCTATAATTCCCCGTTTTCTCTCTCCTTTTTTTACAAAGTGGTTTTTACACGTATGCATGCCCTAGATTTTCTTTCCCATTCAATTTAATAGACAGGAAAGTAGGAGGCTTGTGAACAGAGGTGAAGTATCCTCACTATTGACTGGAGCAAAGATTTTCAGCTTAATGTCTCTTTTGGTTCAGCTATAAAATGTTCCACCACGCTTGCCACAAAGGCATAGAGAGTGGGAAGGTCTGCGATTCTGTCACAGATCAAGTCCTCTCCTCAATTAGCCTCAGTACTCCCAAAATAGTGGCGGAGGGAGAAATTATAAAGGACCAGGCTGGACTACGATGCCCAAATGGTTGAATAGCCTACAAGCTAGTCTCACATGAAGGATGGCCATTTAGGCAAAGTATCAGAAGGCAGCTACCCTTCATAGGACCAAGATACAGCATCGGACAGTAATCATAGGGGACTTTAATCTACATATAGAGTGGGCAAACCAAATTTGCAGCAATAGTGTGGAGGACGAATTCATGGAATGTATACAAGATGGTTTTCTAGGTCAGTATCTTGAGGAACCAACTGGGAAACACGCTATTTTAGACCTAGCATTGTGCAATGAGAAAGGGTTAATTAATTGCCTTGTAGTAAAGGGGCCTTTAGGGAAGAGTGACCATAATATGATATAAAATTCTAGCAAGTTTGAAAGTGATTTATTTAAATCTGAAACAAAGGTCTTAAATCTAAACAAAGCAAACTATGAGGGGAGAGTTGGCCAAGATACATTGGGAAACTACATTAAAAGGTCTGATGATTGACAAGCAATGGTTAGCATTTAAAGAATTAATACATAATTTACAACAAACATTCCTTTAAGATACAAAAACCCCACAGGAAAAGTTATCCAACCGTGGCTAACGAGAAGTTAAAGATAGTACATGATCAAAGGAAGAGGCTTATAATGTTGCCAAAAAGAGCAGTAAGCCGGAGGGTTGGGAGGATTTTAGAATTCAGCAAAGGAGGACCAAGAAATTGATAAAGAAAGGAAAAATAAAATGAGAGAGTAAGCTAACGAGAGACATAAAAACAGATGGTGAAAGCTTCCATCAGTATGTAAAAAGAAAAAGATTAGCGAAAGCAAATGTGGGTCCCTTACAGGCCAAGGCAGGAGAAATTATAATGGGGAATAAGGAAATGGCAGAGAAATTAAACAAATACTGTGTGTCTGTCAAAAAAGCTTCCAGAAATAGTGGAGAACCAAGGGTCTAGCGAGAATGAGGAACTGAAAGAAATTATTAGTTTAAAAAAAATAGTACTGGCAAAATTAATGGAACTGAAAGCAGATAAATCCCCTGGACCTGATGGCCTACATCCTAGGGTTTTGAAAGAGGTAGCTATAGAGATAGAGGATGCATTGATTGTAGTCTTCCAAAATTCCATAGATTCTGTAATGGTTCCCGCAGATTGGAAGGTAGCTAATGTAACCCTGTGTTCAAGGTGGGGGAAGAGAAAATTGGCAAACTGGTCCGCAGTTCCCTGACATCAGGAGGATGGAAATAGCTAGAATCTATTATTAAGGACGTGGTAACAAGGCACTTAGAAAATAATAGGATTGGGCAGAGTCAATACGAATTTATGAAAGGGAAATCACGTTTGACAAATCTGTTAGAATTTTTTTGAGGTTGTAACTAATAGAATAGATAAGTGGGGGGGGGCAGTGGATGTGGTGTAATTTGTAATTGGATTTTCAGAATGCATTCCAGAAGGTGCCACACAAAATGTTATTAAAACAGGATTAGGGCTCTGTAGAGTTTCAAAATTTGTGGGACCCTGCCCCCCACCCGCCGTGTTTGGACTCATTGGAAAGGAAATTTAATTTGGAACTATCAGCCAGAAAGTTCGAGATTCTAAAGTGCACATGGAAGAAACTATGAGTTTATCGAATTTGGGATTTTACAAGGCAGATTGGGTCCATGTGGGAAAGGCTAAGAACTAAAGGAGAACTATCCTTCAAAAGAAACCAGTTTTGAGTATTGAAACTGTCTGGGTATTGAAGCGAAAACAAATTGTCTAGGGAATTGTGTAAACTCAAAAACCCTTCTCCCCAGGAGACATCATCATCGCAACAATCAACCCAGAGATAGCCAGCCATCACCGTGAGCAAGAAACCAATCCAACATATACATAATGACGCGTCCTACCATATCAGCGGACACCACCCAACTGAAGACTACGCAGTAAGAAGTCCTCTATGATGTTCGGGGTACGGCATGTAGAACCTACAGAGTCCAGTGAACCCCGAAATCGTGAACCACTGCCAACTGACAAGAAAGGATTGGTGAGCATAGTCCCTGTTTGTCCTGGAGTTTAACTTAGTCAGAGTTAGGCATTGGGAGGAGGGAGGTGTATTATTTCAGTAGCCCCTTTGAATGTGTGATAGTGTTTTTTATTTGAATGATTACAAATTTGACATTGTATTTTCTTGTTCTTAATAAAATGAAAGTTCTTTGCACCAAACCAGTTGTCTCTTGCACTTTGTCACATCCCCCAAATAAATCCAAAGTCTGGAACCCAGGAAGTGGGAGCGATTCGAACCGCTCATGTGGTGAGAGGTGAACCTGGCCTCACACACCACCCCACTACAGCTCATGGGATTGGAGGTAATATAATAGCATAGATTGAGGATTGATTAATGGATAGAAAACAGAGTGTAGGAATAAACTGGTCATTCAACTGCTCGAGCTCCATGTTTCGGAGCTGGAGCAGTGGGTGGAGTCAATAAGGTGCATCCGCGAGGCTGAGAGCTACGTGAAGAGCACGTTTCAGGAGATGGTTACCCCGCAGCTTAAAGGCGTGCAGGTGGAGGGGAAGTGGGTGACCACCAGTGTGCTAGGCAGGTAGCGCAGGAGTCCCCCCCATGAGTCCATCTCGCTTTCAAACCAATATTCAATTCTGAGTATTGGTAAGTATGATGGTGCCTCTGCGGAGTGCAGCAGAGCCAATTCCAAGACACCATGGGTGACTCAGCTGCACAGGGGAGAGGGACGAAGAACAAAACATCCCGTGTGATAGGGGATTCTATAGTAAGGGGAACAGACAGGCGTTTCTGTGACCGTAGAAGTGACTCCCGAATGGTTTGTGCCTCCCTGGTTTCAGGGTCAAGGATGTCACAGAGCAGACGCAAGGCATCCTTGGGGGGGGGGGGGGAAAAGAGAGAAAAGAAGGGAGGGAGGGTAAACAGCTAGAGGTCGTGGTCCATATTGGGACCAATAACATAGGTAAAATGAGGGATGAGGTCCTACAGGGAGCTAGGAAAAAATTAAAGGGTCGGACCTCAAAAGGTAGTAAACTCCAGGTTAATAGCGGTGCCATATGCTAATGAGTACAAGAATAGAAGGAGAGAGAGGGTGAACACGTGGTTGGAAAATTGGTGTAGGAGGGAGGGCTTTAAATTCTTGAGGCATTGGGACCGCTTCTGGGGGAGATGGAACCTGTACAAACCAGACGGGTTGAACCTCAACAGCGCCGGGACGAATATCCTCGCAGGGAGTTTTGCTAGTGCTATTGGGGAGAGTTTAAACTAGCTTGGCAGGGGAATGGGAACCTGAGAACGAATTCAAAAGGGAAGGAAGTGAAGCAGAAGTTGGATAGCAAAAATGTAGAAAGCGAATCTGATAAAGGAAACAGGGCTTAGCACGTAGTAAGCAAGGAGGTCTTCCTGTGCTGAATGGTATATACTTTAATGCAAGGAGTATAGCGAATAAGGCAGATGAGCTAACAGCACAGATAGACAATTGGGAGTATGACTTTATAGCTATTACAGAAACATGGCTGAAAGAGGGGCAGGTTTGGCAGATTAATATCCCTGGCTACAGGATTTTTAGACAAGATAGAGAGGGGGGTAAAAAGGGGGTGGGGGGGGGGGAGGATGCGGTACTGATTAAAGAAATTATTACAGTGGTGAGGAGGGATGATATGTTAGAGGGATTAACTGAGGCCATATGGGTCGAATTGAAAAATAAAAAAAAGGGTGATCACACTACTGAGAGTGTATTATAGACCCCCAAACAGTGGAAGGGAGAAAGAGGAACAAATATGTAGGCAAATTTCTGTAAAGTCTAAAAACCATAGGGTAGTAATAGTAAGGGATGTTATCTATTGATTGGGACAAATTTAGCGTGAAGGGTATAGAGGGTGCGGAATTCTTGAAATGCATTCAAGAGAACTTTTTTTTGTCAGTATGTAGCAAACCCAACAACGAGAGGGGGCAGTCTTGGATTTAGTTTTGGGGAATAAAGCTGGACAAGTTGAAGGGGTATTAGTGGGGAAGCATTTGGGTGCTAGTGACCATAATTCAGTCAGATTCAAGTTGGTTATGGATAAGGACAAGAATAGGTCTGGAATAAAAGTTCCGAATTGGGGAAAAGCTAATTTTGCTAAGTTGAGTGATTTGGCTAGAGTGGACTAGAAACAGCTACTTGTGGGTAAATCACTGTCGGAACAGTGGGAGGCAAACAAGGCGGAGATCCGAAAGTTTCAGGCCAAACTAGTGTCCTTAAAGAAAAAGCTTGGAAAAATAATTCTAGAGCCCCCTGGATGTCTAGGGACTTACAGGGGAGGATTAAGAAAAAAAAGGGGGCACTTATGTCACGTATCAATGGCTAAATACTTTAGAATCTTGAGGAATATAGAAAGATAAGAGGTAAAATTAAAAAGGATATTAGGAATGCTAAGAGAGAGAGCATGAGAAATTCTTAGGGTTTTTCTTAATTTTACTGGCTAAGATGTTCTATAAATATATTAAGAGTAAGAGGGTAACTAAGGAAAGGGTAGGGCCTATTAGAGACCATGAGGGTAATCTTTGTGAGGAGGTGAAAGATGTAGGTAGGGTTCCTAACGAATACTTTGCATCTGTTTTCACAAAGGAAAGAGATAATGCAAATATTGCTATAGAGGAGAAGTGTGATATTCTGGATGAAATAAATAGAGAGGGAGGAAGTATTAAGGGGTTTAGCAGCTTTGAAAGTAGATAAGTCCCCAGGCCCGGATGAAATGCATCCCAGGTTGTTGAGCGCAGTAAAAGAGGAAATAGCAGAGGCCTTGACCATCATTGTCCAGTCCTCTTTGGATATGTGCATTGTTGTATCATGAATAAAGAATCTGACCCGATACTGTGAGCTCAAAGTAAGGTGTGACCATAGTCCTTTATTACAGGTCTCCAGAGTGTCTCCACAGCCTGTGAGGACTCCTTCTGTACAGGTGCTCCCAAGGGATTGTAGGATCCCTTGGGACTCCAGGGAATGAGCCCTCTGGTGGTTAAACAAGGTATTTACAGGTTTACATATATAACAGTCATCGTACCGGAGGATTGGAGGACTGCTAATGTAGTACCCTTGTTTAAGAAGGGAAAAGGGATAGGCCGAGTAATTACAAGCCTGTCAGTCCAACGTCAGTGGTGGGAAAATTATTGGAAAAAATCCTGAAAGACAGGATAAATCTGCATTTGGATAGGCAAGGAGTAATTAGGGACAGTCAGCACGGATTTGTTAAGGGAACATTGTGTTTGACTAACCTGATTGAATTTTTTGAGGAGGTAACCAAGAGGGTCGATGAGGGTAGTGCGTACGATGTAGTATATATGAACCTTAGCAAGGCTTTTGATAAGGTCCCGCATGGTAGACTGTTCATGAAAGTTAAAGCCCATGGGATACAGGGCAAAGTGGCAAGTTGGATCCAAAAATGGCTTGGAGGTAGGAAGCAAAGGGTAATGATTGATGGATGTTTTTGTGACTGGAAGGATGTTTCCAGTGGGGTTCCGCAGGGATCAGTACTGGGTCCCTTGCTTTTTGTGGTATATCTCAACGATTTAGATTTGAATATAGAAAGTATGATTAAGAAGTTTGCAGACAACACTAAAATTGGCTGTGTGGTTGATAATGAAGAGGAAAGTCATGGACTTCAGGAGGATATCAATCTACTGGTCAGGTGGGCAGAGCAGTGGCAAATGGAATTTAATTCCGAGAAGTGTGAGGTGATGCACTTTGGGAGGGCTAATAAGGAAAGGGTATGCACATGAAGCAGTAGGCCACAATAGTGTAGATGAACAAAGTGGAGTGCTTGTCCACAGATCCCTGAAAGTTGCAGGCCAGCTGGATAAGGTGGTTAAGGCGGCATACGGAATGCTTGCTTTTATTGGTCAAAGCATAGAATATAAGAGCAGGGAGGATATGCTTAAATTGTATAATACTTTTGGTTAGACCACAGCTGGAATATTGCGTGTAGTTCTGGTCGCCGTATTGTAGGAAGGGCATGATTGCACTAGAGAGGGTGCAGAGGAGATTTACTAGGATGCTGCCTGGAATGGAGAATCTTAGTTATGAGGACAGATTGGATAGGCTGGGCTCGTTCTCATTGGAACAGAGGAGGTTGAGAGGAGACCTCATTGAGGTGTACAAAATATTGAGGGGCCTGGACAAAGTGGACAGTAAGGGTCTATTTACATTAGTGGGGGGGGCGCGCTATTACGAGGGGACATAGTTTTAAGCTGGTTGGTCAAAGGTTTAGAGGGTAATTGAGAGGGGGCTTCTTTACGCAGAGGATTGTGGGGATCTGGAACTTGCTGCCTGGAAGAGTGGTGGATGCAGAAACCCTCACCACTTTTGAGAGATGGTTGGATGGGCACTTTGAGTGCCGTAACCTGCAGGGTTACGGACCTAGAGCTGGTAATTGGGATTAGACTAGATGATCTTTTGTTGGTCGGCGCAGATATAATGGTAAGTACTGCAGGGAATAGAATATGGCCAGGGTGATCTCCTGGACGGGTTGGAGAGGAATTTTCCCAGAATTTTTCTCCTTAAACTGGCCTGGGTTTTTATCTGGTTTTTGCCTCTCCCAGGAGATCACATGGCTCTAGTTGGGGTGGAGTGTCAATGTTTTTAGTATAAGGGCTGTTGCAGTGTGGGGCGGACTGGTTGGGCTGGGCGCTCTTTGCCCTTCCGTCATTCTTCATGGGTTTGTATGTAACCTTTAGGGCTGCTGACGAAGGGCCGTGCGGCTCTTTGTCGGCCGATGCGGACATGGTGGGCTGAAATGGCCTCCTTCTGTTCTGTAAATTTCTATGCTTCTATTTTAGGGTTGGTAGGTTGTAACTAGTGGGGCACCACATGGTTTTGTGCTTGGGCCCCAGCTTTTCACAATCTGTGTCAATGATTTGGATGAGAGGGCCAAATGTAATATATCCAAGTTTGCTGATGATACAATGCTAGGGAGGAATGTAAGTTGTGAGGAGGATGCAAAGAGGCTTCAAGGGGATATAGACAGGCTAAATCAATGGGCAAGAGCATGGCAAATAGAATATAATGTGGAGAAATGTGAAGTTATTCACTTTGGTAGGAAAAATAGAAAAGCAGAGTATTTTTTTTAAATGGAAAGTGATTGGGAAATATTGGTTTTCAGAGGGACTTGGGTGTCCTTGTACATGAATCACAGAGTTAACATGTGGGTACAACAAGCAATTAAGAAAGTGAATGGTATGTTGGCCTTTACTCTTATACTCAAATCCTCTTGTAATAAAGACATCTTAATGCAATTATATAGGGCTCTGGTGAGACGGCACCTGGAGTATTGTGTACAATTTTGGTTTCCTTACCCAAGGAAGAATATATTTGCCAGAGAGGGAGTGCAACAAAGGTTCACCAGACTGATTTCTGGGATGTGGGTGGGGATTGTCCTATGAGGAGAGATTGAGTAGACTAGGCCTATATTCTCTGCAGTTTAGATGAATGAGAGGTGATCTCATTGAAACATACAAAATTGTTACAGGGCAGGTGCAGGGAGGATGTTTCTCCTGTCTGGGGAGTCTAGAACCTGAGTTCACAGTCTAAGGAGGAGTCGGCCATTTAGGCCTGAGACGAGGAGAAACTTCTTCACTTAGAGGGTGGCGAATCTTTCGAATTCTCTACCCCAGAGGGCTGTGGAGGCTCAGTCTTTACAGAGATTGCTAGATTTTTGGATATTATGGGGATAGTGCAGAAAAGTGCAGTTGAGGTCAATGAGCCATGATCTTATTGAATGGTGGAGCAGGTGTGAGGGGCCGAAACAGTTTCTATGTATTTACCAGACGTTCGCTGCTATCTTAAACAGTCAGCTAGGAGATGTGTGACAGTGACAAAGAGTGACTTGCCTACCAGCTTTCCTCTCCCTCTACAGAAGGACCAAACATCTGCAGGAAGAATGTTCCCAATGTTGGGGAAGTCCAGAACCAGGGGTCACAGTCTAAGGATAAGGGGTAAGCCATTTAGGACCGAGATGAGGAGAAACTTCTTCACCCAGAGAGTGGTGAACCTGTGGAATTCTCTACCACAGAAAGTAGTTGAGGCCAATTCACTAAATATATTCAAAAGGGAGTTAGATGAAGTCCTTACTACTCGGGGGATCAAGGGGTATGCCGAGAAAGCAGGAAGGGGGTACTGAAGTTTCATGTTCAGCCATGAACTCATTGAATGGCGGTGCAGGCTAGAAGGGCTGAATGGCCTGCTCCTGCACCTATTTTCTATGTTTCTATCTCGACAACAAGAGCAGGAGATCAGTTCCATTATGCAGGATCATAGACTAAACCTGAAACTTGCTGTACTGAAGAACAGTTATGCAGTAATGCCAGTGCACCAAGAATACGATTACCCGCAGGAATAAGCATACGTTTACAATGCTACCAATACTGAGTGTTGGGTTGCAGTCTCAGCTCACTTTTAGCGCGCTTGCCTTTACTCAGAAGTTTGTGGGCTCAAATGCCACGCCAGAGAACTGAGAATATAATCTAGGCTGACACACTCGTGCAGTACTGCAGGATTGCGGCATTTTGGAGGTACTGTCGCTTCTCGGCCTTTTGGCTAAGATCATGCGTAACTGACCTGACCAGCCACCATGACCTCCGGGTGGTTTCTCCCTGGTCAGGAAGGTATATGCTTGCTTTTTTGGAAACAGGAGGTGGGTGGGGTGGCTTGACCCATCCACCTCCACGGAGGTGTGTGGGGTGGCTTGACCCATCCACCTCCATGGCACGAACCTGGTATTGCAGTACTTCCAGGAATGGTGCAGTGGCTCTAGGCCTTTTGGCTAAGAGCATTGGCGCAGAGTGATCCTTGGCATGTGCAAGGTGACCTCTGGCGTTTGTGATTTGACAAAGAATTGGAACGATTGGCTACGAATTTCAAAAAAAAAAAAAAAAAATTTGGAGGTACTGTCTTTAGGACGAGACGGAGGACCCCATCCACCTTTTCAGGTGGACGTAAACATTCCCATTCTACTTTTCAAAAAGAGGAGCAGGGGAGTTCTCCCTGGTGCCCTGAACGATACTTATCCCTCAGCCGACATCACAAGCAGATTATCTGGTCATTGTTGTTTGTGGGACCTGACTGTGTGCAATTTGGTTGCCATGTTTCCTACATTACAAAAGTGACCACATTTCAAAAGTACTTAATTGGCTGCAAAGTGCTTTGGGACAACCTAAGGTTTTGACAGAAAGACTTGCATTTATATAGCGCCTTTAAAATTACACCAAATTAAAAAAGGGCCCTCTTGTTGGGAGAAACTTTTCACACTGATTTGTTTCATGCAACTAGTTTGGCTGCAGTTCATGATGTTAGTCTCTATACCATGTTTGACCTGCAGTTTTAACTGTTTCAGTTATTTAAATTAAGATAAAATGAATGTTAGTTCTCCTCCTCCTCCTCACTTGGAAAGAGAAAGGTCAAGCCGTCAGTTTTCACAACTATGACTGCTCAACTACAGAGCTCCATAAAGTTTACAAATGTTTCCATTTAGGAATATTGATGCAGGAACAGAAAGCTCATTTAGCAGAAAAGACCATTTGTAAATTGATCTTTACATCCAATTTACAAATGGCCCAGAAATTCCAGCCTCCTGGGTCAGTACGGAGTGTGCATGGACCCGGAAAGGCATCACAAAAGCTGGTTTTCGGCGCGTGACATGCCTGCGCTGAAAACCAGCTTTTCCGATCCGTTTAGTTTCTGGTTTGACAGATCCTCCACATCTCGGGAGTGAGGACATTTGCAAGGGCATGATTCCAGTATTTACCCTCATCTTGTCCAGCAAATGGCCTCAAAACTCTTGCGCCTGATAAAAGCAGGCACATAGCCATAATAAAATAACATTTAAAAAACACACTATTGTTAAAAACCCTCCTCACTACGGTAAGTTTATTTTAAATCATAATTTAAAAAACGTTTTAAAAATCGGATATGTATTTTTTTTTAATAAGACATAAGTAGCTAATTTAAAATTAAAGTTAAATATGTGGTGTATTTTTTCTATTTTCTGTTAGTGTTTTGGGTGGGGTTTCTCAATCATAATAATGGGAACTCCAACTTACGGAGTTACCATTATGATGAATGAGAACATATTGTACCTGGATTGGCTGCCCAGCACCATGTGACTCCAGCTCCAGCCCTGCACATGTCCAGACATGCACGCACTCCGATGTGCAGTGAGTGGAGGCCTCAGGACCTGGATCGCTCGTGGGCGCAGCAGGTTCTGGTAAGTGCGCATCTTTTTTTCCCTTTTTTAGCCGATCGCCTGCGGGAAGCAGCCGACCGGGATTTCTAGGCCAATATGTTTCTCCCCACCCCCTCAAAATCTGAAGTGTCATCGAAAATAGTCACTAGATGCCAACAACCGGTTTTCTTTCTAATTTGCTGAGCATGCAATTAGTCTCCAATAATTAGCCGAAAACGAGAATCCTGAAGGGCGTGTTGCCTACCCAGTGCCAGGGTAAGGGATTTCTCATGGCAGCTGGCGAGGAACTTGGAACGGGAGGGGGTAAATCCAGTTGTCATGGTCCATGCTGGAACAATCTACATAGGTAGGAACAGGGAGGAGGTCCTGCTGAAACAGTATCAGGAGTTAGGCTCTAAATTCTTTACCCAAAGAGTGGTGAGAATGTGGAACTCGCTAACACAAGGAGTGGTTGAAGCGAAAAGTATAGATGCATTTAAGGGGAGGCTAGGCAAGTATATGAGGGAGACGGGAATCGAGGTTCATGCCGATAGATTTAAATGAGGAAAGATGAGAGGAGGCTGGAGTGGAGCATTAAAACCGGCAGAGACTGGTTGGGCTGAATGGCCTGTTTCTGTGCAGTATATCCTATGGAATCCTACGTAAAATGTCACATTTGGTGAAATCATGGTTTGATGTGGTACTGAGCCACGTGCAACAGGTAGATTTCAGGTTAAGTTCCTGTACTGTTAATTAATTTCAATAGTGGTACCAAACTACAGTTGACCGGAGATGTTTCCCAGTTTGGGGGGTGGGGGGGCAGAAAGAGGAGGAAGCAAAAGCGTTTGTTCGTTTACACACGAGAGAGAGAGAGAGATGTTTAAGATGCTTAATGATATCAAAATGTGGAACTATGAGAAATGAACAGCCATGAGGGAGAGAGGAATGGAACTCGAGAGAGGGAAAGGTAAAAGTGTCTGAAGGTAAAAGTGTCTGAAGGTCAGATTTAACCATTTCACAGAGGGTGGTGAACATTTAGCATGGCCTGCCCAGGGAAGCGATGTAGGCTGATAACATGAATAACTTTGAGAGGCAGTTGGTCAGACATTTGCCGAGAAAAATCAATTGAAAGATTAATTGACTTAGAAACATAGAAACATAGAAAATAGGTGCAGGAGCAGGCCATTCGGCCCTTCTAGCCTGCACCGCCATTCAATGAGTTCATGGCTGAACATGCAACTTCAGTACCCCATTCCTGCTTTCTCACCATACCCCTTGATTCCCCTAGTAGTAAGGACTTCATCTAACTCCTTTTTGAATATATTTAGTGAATTGGCCTCAACAACTTTCTGTGGTAGAGAATTCCACAGGTTCACCACTCTCTGGGTGAAGAAATTCCTCCTCATCTCGGTCCTAAATGGCTTCCCCCTTATCCTTAGACTGTGTTCCCTGGTTCTGGACTTCCCCAACATTGGGAACATTCTTCCTGCATCTAACCTGTCTAACCCAGTCAGAATTTTAAACGTTTCTATGAGGTCCCCTCTCATTCTTCTGAACTCCAGTGAATACAAGCCCAGTTGATCCAGTCTTTCTTGATAGGGGCAGTCCCGCCATCCCGGGAATCAGTCTGGTGAACCTTCGCTGCACTCCCTCAATAGCAAGAATGTCCTTCCTCAGGTTAGGAGACCAAAACTGTACACAATACTCCAGGTGTGGCCTCACCAAGGCCCTGTACAATTGTAGCAACACCTCCCTGCCCCTGTACTCCAATCCCCTCGCTATGAAGGCCAACATGCCATTTGCTTTCTTAACCGCCTGCTGTACCTGCATGCCAATCTTCAATGACTGATGTACCATGACACCCAGGTCTCTTTGCACCTCCCCTTTTCCTAATCTGTCACCATTCAGATAATAGTCTGTCTCTCTGTTTTTACCACCAAAGTGGATAACCTCACATTTATCCACATTATACTTCATCTGCCATGCATTTGCCCACTCACCTAACCTATCCAAGTCGCTCTGCAGCCTCATAGCATCCTCCTCGCAGCTCACACTGCCACCCAACTTAGTGTCATCTGCAAATTTGGAGATACTACATTTAATCCCCTCGTCTAAATCATTAATGTACAGTGTAAACAGCTGGGGCCCCAGCACAGAACCTTGCGGTACCCCACTAGTCACTGCCTGCCATTCTGAAAAGTCCCCATTTACTCCTACTCTTTGCTTCCTGTCTGACAACCAGTTCTCAATCCATGTCAGCACACTACCCCCAATCCCATGTGCTTTAACTTTGCACATTAATCTCTTGTGTGGGACCTTGTCGAAAGCCTTCTGAAAGTCCAAATATACCACATCAACTGGTTCTCCCTTGTCCACTCTACTGGAAACATCCTCAAAAAATTCCAGAAGATTTGTCAAGCATGATTTCCCTTTCACAAATCCATGCTGACTTGGACCTATCATATTACCTCTTGCCAAATGCACTGTTATGACATCCTTAATAATTGATTCCATCATTTTACCCACTACCGATGTCAGGCTGACCAGTCTATAATTCCCTGTTTTCTCTCCCTCCTTTTTTAAAAAGTGGGGTTACATTGGCTACCCTCCACTCCATAGGAACTGATCCAGAGTCAATGGAATGTTGGAAAATGACTGTCAATGCATCCACTATTTCCAAGGCCACCTCCTTAAGTACTCTGGGATGCAGTCCATCAGGCCCTGGGGATTTATCGGCCTTCAATCCCATCAATTTCCCCAACACAATTTCCCGACTAATAAGGATTTCCCTCAGTTCCTCCTCCTTACTAGACCCTCCAACCCCTTTTATATCCGGAAGGTTGTTTGTGTCCTCCTCAGTGAATACCGAACCAAAGTACTTGTTCAATTGGTCCGCCATTTCTTTGTTCCCCGTTATGACTTCCCCTGATTCTGACTGCAGGGGACCTACGTTTGTCTTTACTAACCTTTTTCTCTTTACATATCTATAGAAACTTTTGCAATCCGTCTTAATGTTCCCTGCAAGCTTCTTCTCGTACTCCATTTTCCCTGCCCTAATCAAACCCTTTGCCCTCCTCTGCTGAGTTCTAAATTTCTCCCAGTCCCCGGGTTCGCTGCTATTTCTGGCCAATTTGTATGCCACTTCCTTGGTTTTAATGCTATCCCCGATTTCCCTTGATAGCCACCTTCCCTTTTTTATTTTTACGCCAGACAGGAATGTACAATTGTTGTAGTTCATCCATGCGGTCACTAAATGTCTGCCATTGCCCATCCACAGTCAACCCCTTCAGTATCATTCGCCAATCTATCCTAGCCAATTCATGCCTCATACCTTCAAAGTTACCCTTCTTTAAGTTCTGGACCATGGTCTCTGAATTAACTGTTTCATTCTCCATCCTAATGCAGAATTCCACCATATTATGGTCACTCTTCCCCAAGGGGCCTCGCACAACGAGATTGCTAATTAATCCCCTCTCATTACACAACACCCAGTCTAAGATGGCCTCCACCCTAGTTGGTTCCAATCCCAGGGCAGCTTGCAAATGGCTTACGCCCCCGAGATACGTGGGCTTCTACTCAGGCCTATACGTAGAGGACCAGCACTGCAAGTCACCGAACCTCCCAGACCAGCAGGCAAGTTCATAGATTTTTTGCACGTCAGAGGCATCTGCCGGCGGGAAGCCTCCAACCACATAATGCGGGCCATTGTGAAACCACTCCATATACAGCCACTAAATGGAGTCAACTTTATTGTTGAAAACCTTCATATATAGGATATGTGACGGCCTATGGAAATACGTCACTTGAATGTAAAATTCTGAAGACTTACTATCTCCTCAGGTTATGCATTTCCAGCATCCAACCTGCTCTTTCAATGTTGCTCTCAAATAGCCACTAGAAAGTGTGCAGAATAAGGGAGAATCCCTCTTTTGTCTTCCTCTTTACCCCCACCAGGGTGGAGGGAGAAGATTGAGGAAAGTGGAAAGGAGAAGAAACAAAAGAAAAAAGGGAAAGAAAGAGAAAGAAGCACCTGGTCATTATCCTGACTTTAGGAGCTCATTGGCTGAAGACATTGAAACCTATGTCTGTCTTTACTGACACTATGATGCTTTATATATCTAAAGTTTTCACTATTAATACAGGTTGAACCTCCCTTATCCAGAACGCCTTTATCCAGAACCACCCCTCGTCTGGAACCATTCCCAGCCATCGGGTGGCGCATGTGCAAAACTCCGAGATGGAAAAATTGAAGTCCTTGCTGCTGACTCCCGCAATCACTGGCCTGACCCTGCGATCCACCCCCCAGACCATGATCTCTCTGCCACACTCCCAGCCCCAGGCCAGCCAGTCAGTCTTGATATCCCCTTGCTCAGTACCTGTACCATCCAATTTAACGTGACCACTCCTTGTCCAGAAAAATCCCTTATCCAAACAGGCCAGGTCCCAAGGGTTCCAGATAACGGAGCTTCAACCTATACTGCACTTCAAACAGACCTTATAATGAATTAAAAATGAAACAATTCCACAAGCAATCCCTAGATTTGGTTCATCAATACATTGATAACTCACAAAAGGAAGTGTTACATTTCATGATGTAATATTAGCTGGCAGACTGGTCACAAAAGCAAAAGCCCACAGAATCCAGTCCAGCACACTCGGGACCTGACCAGTGCCGGAATTTCCTCGGGAGGTCTCGCTTATCGGTACCGGTGGACAGTGCCCAAGCTTGTGCGTCTGTGAGTGCGTGCTGGCAGGGACTCAACCGACTGCCATTCCAAGCCGATCGCCACACACACTGATGGCAGCCATTGCAGCCGATGAAAAATGAAAAAATAAATCCGCCATTCCCTCAGGCCCAACTAATGCCGAACCACGGATGTTTCCGGATGAGAGAGTCCCAGACTGGAGGGGTACAACCTGTAGTGGGAAAGGTACAGAGGTTGCAGAATTCCTAAAATGCATTCGGGAGAACTTTTCTAGCCAATACAGAGCAGCGGGTGGAGTCAATAAGGTGCATCCGCGAGGCTGAGAATTACATGGATAACACGTTTCAGGAGGCAGTTACCCCACAGCTTAAAGGCGTACATGTGGAGGGGAAGTGGGTGACCACCAGACGTAGTAAGTGTGCTAGGCAGGTAGTGCAGGGGTTCCTCTGTGAGTCCATCTCACTTTCAAACCAATATTCAGTTCTGAGTATCGGTGAGGACGATGGTGCCGCTATGGAGTGCAGCCAGAGCCAATTCCAAGGCACCACGGGTGGCTCAGCTGCACAGGGGGGAGGGACAAAGAGGAGAGCCCTAGTGATGAGGGATTCTATAGTTAGGGGAACAGACAGGCGTTTCTGCAGCCATATACATGACTCCTGAATGGATTTGTCTCTCCCTGGTGCTAGGGTAAAGAGCAGATGCAGAGCATCCTGGGGGGAGAAAAGGGAGGGTAAACAGCTAGAGGTTGTGGTCCATATCAGGACCAATGAAATAGGTAAAATGAGGGATGACGTCCTACAGGAAGAATTTAGAGAGCTAAGAAGAAAATTAAAGGGTAGGACATCAAAGGTAGTAATCTCTGGGTTACTACCGGTGCCACATGCTAATGATAAGAATAGAAGGATAGAGAGGATGAACACGTGGCTGAAAAATTGGTGCAGGAGGGAGGGCTTTAAATTCTTGAAGCATTGGGACCGCCCTGGGGGAGATGGGACCTGTACAAATCAGATGGGTTGTACCTCAACAGCACCGGGACCAATAACCTCACGGGGCGTTTTGCTAGTGCTGTTGGGGAGAGTTTAAATGAGCTTAGCAGGGGAAAGGGAACCTGAGAACGAATTCAAAAAGGAAGTAAAGCAGAAGTTGGATAGCAAGAATCTAGAAAGCAAATCTGTAAGACAGCTCAAACAGGGCTTAGTATATAGTAAGCAAGGAGGTCTTCCTGTGCTGAATGGTATATACTTTAATGCAAGGAGTATAGTGAATAAAGCAGATGAGCTAAGAGCACAAGTAGACAATTGGGAGTATGACATTACAGCCATTGCAGAAACATGGCTGAAAGAGGGGCAGGTTTGGCAGATTAATATTCCAGGCTACAGAATTTTGAGACAAGATGGGGGGGGGGTTGCGGTACTAATTAAAGAAACTATTACAGCGGTGAGGAGGGATGATATGTTAGAGGGATCATTAACTGAGGCCATATGGAATATGGATCGAATTGAAAAATAAAAAAGGGGCGATCACACTGCTGGGAGTGTATTATAGACCTCCAAAAATAGTGGGAAGGAGATAGAGGAGCAATATGTAGGCAAATTGCTGTGAAGTCTAAAAACCATAGGGTAGTAATAGTAGGGGATTTTAACTATCCAAATATTGATTGGGACAAATTTAGTGTGAAGGGTATAGAGGATGCGGAATTCTTGAAATACATTCAAAAGCACTTTTTGAGTCAGTATGTAGCAAACCCAACACCAGAGGGGGCGGTCTTGGATTTAGTTTTGGGGAATGAAGCTGGGCAGGTTGCAGGGGTATTAGTGGGGGAGCATTTGGGTGCCAATGACCATAATTCAGTCAGATTCAAATTGATTATGGATAAGGACAAGAATAGGCTTGGAATAAAAGTTCCAAATTGGGGAAGAGTTAATTTTGCTAAGTTAGAGTGTGATTTGGCCATAGTGGACTGGAAACAGCTACTTGTAGATAAATCGGTGTCAGAACAGTTGGAGGTATTCAAGGAGGAGATCCGAAAGATTCAGGTCAAACATGTGCCCTTAAAGAAAAAAGCTGTGAAAAATAATTCTAGAGCCCTCTGGATGTCTAGGGACATACAGGGGAGGATTAAGAAAAAAAAAGGGACATATCATATCAACGGCTGAATACTTCAGAATCTTGAGGAATATAGAAAGATGAGATAAAATTAAAAAGGATATTAGAAATGCTAAGAGGGAGCACGAGAAATTCTTGGCCAGTAAAATTAAGGAAAGCCCCAAGATGTTCTATAAATATATTAAGAGTAAGAGGGTAACTAAGGAAAGGGTAGGACCTATTAGAGACCATGAGGGTGATCATTGTGAGGAGGTAGATGATGTTGGTCGGGTTCTTAACGAATACTTTGCATTTGTTTTCACAAAGAAAAGAGGTAATGCAGATACTGCGATAGGAGGAGTGTGATATTCTGGATGAAATAAATAGTGAGAGATGAAGTATTAAGGGGTTTAGCAGCTTTGAAAGTAGATAAGTCCCCAGGCCCGAATGAAATGCATCCCAGGTTGTTGAGCGAAGTAAAAGAGGAAATAGCAGAGGCCTCGACCATCATTTTCCAGTCCTCTTTGGATATGGGCATGGTGCTGGAGGATTGGAGGACTGCTAATGTAGTACCCTTGTTTAAGAAGGGAAAAAGAGATAGGCTGAATAATTACAGGCCTGTCAGCCTAACCTCAGTGGTGGGAAAATTATTGGAAAAAATCCTGAAAGACAGGATAAATCTGGATTTGGATAGGCAAGGATTAATTAGGGACAGTCAGAACGGATTTGTTAAGGAAAGATCGTGTTTGACTCACCTGATTTTAATTTTTTGAGGAGGTAACCAAGTGGGTCGATGAAGGTAGTGTACACAACGTAGTATATATGGACTTTAAGCAAGGCTTTTGATGAGGTCCCACATAGTAGACTGGTCATGAAGGTTAAAACCCATGGGATCCAGTGCAAAGTGGCAAGTTGGATCCAAAAGTGGCTTGGAGGTAGGAAGCAAAGGGTAATGATTGATGGATGTTTTTGTGACTGGAAGGATGTTTCCAGTGGGGTTCCGCAGGGCTCAGTACTGGGTCCCTTGCTTTTAGATTTAAATATAGGGAGTATGATTAAGAAATTTGCAGACGACACTAAAATTGGCTGTGTAGTTGATAATGAAGAGGGAAAGTCATGGGCTGCAGGAGGATATCAATCCACTGGACAAGTGAGCAGAGCAGTGGCAAATGGAATTTAATTCAAAGAAATGTGAGGTGATGCACTTTGGGAGAACTAATAAGGAAAGGGGATACACATTAAGCAGTAGGCCACTTAATAGTGTAGATGAACAAAGGGACCTTGGAGTGCTTGTCCACAGATCCCTGAAAGTAGCAGGCCAGGTGGATAAGGTATACGGAATGCTTGCCTTTATTGGCCAAGGCATAGAATCTAAGAGCAGGGAGGTTATGTTTAAATTGTATAATACTTTGGTTAGGCCACAGCTGGAGTACTGCATGCAGTTCTGGTCGCCATATTCTAGGAAGGACATGATTGCACTAGAAAGGATGCAGAGGGGATTTATTAGGATGCTGCCTGGAATGGAGAATCTTAGTTATGAGGACAGATTGGATAGGCTGGGCTTGTTCTCATTGGAACAGAGGAGGTTGAGAGGAGATCTCATCGAGGTGTACAAAATATTGAGGGGCCTGGACAGAGTGGATAGTAAGGGTCTATTTCCATTGGTGGAGGGGGCTATTATGAGGGGGCATAGTTGTAAGGTGGTTGGTGGAAGGTTTAGAGGGGATTTGAAGGGAGGCTTCTTTACGCAGAGGGTTGTGGGGATCTGGAACTTGCTGCCTGGAAGAGTGGTGGATGCGGAAACCCTCATCACTTTTAAGAGATGGTTGGATGGGCACTTGAAGTGCAGTAACCTGCAGGGTTCCGGACCTCGAGCTGGTAATTGGGATTAGACTGGATGACCTTTTGTTGGTCGGCGCAGATATAATGGTAAGTACTGCAGGGAATAGAATACGGCCTGGGCGATCGCCTGGACTAGTTTCAATCGCCTGGATGGGTCGAAGAGGAATTTTCCCAGATTTTTTCTCCCTAAATTGGCCTGGGTTTTTATTTGGTTTTTGCCTCTCCCAAGAGATCACATGGCTCCTGTTGGGGTGGAGTGTAGATATTTTTAGTAAAAGGGGTGTTGCAGTGGTGTGGGGTGGACTGGTTGGGTTGGGTGCTCTTTGCCTTTCCGTCATTGTTCATGGGTTTGTATGTAACCTTTAGGGCTGCTGACCAAGGGCCGTGTGGCTCTTTGTCGGCCGGCGCAGACACAATGGGCCGAAATGGTCTCTTTCGGTGCTGTAAATTTCTATGTTTCTAAGCCCAACAAGGGAGGTGGTGGTTCTGGACTTTGTTCTGGGGAATGAAGCCGGGCAGGTGGAAGGGGTATCAGTGGGAGAGCATTTTTGGTGCTAGTGATCATAATGCAGTTAGATTTAGGTTAGTTATGGAAAAGGACAAAGATAGACCAGGAATAAAAATTCTCAGTTGAGGGAAAGATAACTTTACTAAGCAGAGAGGTGTATTAGCCAAGGTGGACTGGAAACAGCAACTTGAAGATAAATCGGTGACAGAGCAGTGGGATGCATTCAAGGAGGAGATCTGGAGGGTTCAGAGCAAGTATGTTCCCTTAAGGAAAAAAGGGTGGGACTAACAAATCTAGAAACCCCTGGATGTCAAGGGTCATACAGGGTAGGATAAAGAAAGAAAGGGAGGCTTATGACAGATATTGAGGGCTCAATATGGCAGAACCCCTAGAGGAGTACAGAAAGTGCAGGGGAGAAATTAAAAAGAAAATTAGGAAAGCAAAGAGTGTGAGAAAACATTTTGGCAAGTAAAATCAAGGAAAACCCAAAGATATTTTATAAATACATTAGGAGCAAGAAGTTAACTAAAGAAAGAATAGGACCTATTAGAGATTATAAAGATAGTGTATGTGTGGAGGCAGAAGTGGGTATGGTTCTTAATGAATACTTTGTGTCTGTTTTCATAAAAGGAGAGGGGCAATGCAGACATTGCAAGCAGGGAGGAGGTGCGTGAAATACTAGATGAAATAAACAGCGAGAGGGGAAGTATTAAAAACTTTAGCAACTTTGAAAGTGGATAAAATGTATCCATGCTGTCAAGAGAAACGAGAGAAAATAGCAGAGGTTCTGCTCTGACCATCATTTTCCAATCCTCTCTGGCTACAGGTGTGATGCCGGAGGACTGGTAATGTTGTACCTTTGTTTAAAAAGGGAGAACGTGATAGGCTCATAAAAGGCTCAGCAGCGGAGGAGCGGGGAATCGAGGAGGAGCGGGAGTCCAGGGGAGGCCCATAAAAGGCACAGCAGTGTCAGAGGAGCGGTGGGTCAAGGAGGAGTCAGCTGGTGCAGCTGTAGCAGGGCGAGAAGGCAAAAAAGTAAAAAGAAATCGAAGCGTGACATCACAGTCAAGGGGGTAAGTGATTGGTGAGTAGTTTTTCTTCTTTTTCTTTTCCTTCTTCAGTAAGAAACCTTTGGCATTACTGCCAAATTAAATTAATTTAAGGGTTAAGTCATGACAGGAGAGCCCAGACCCGTGTCATGCTTCTCCTGTGTTATGTGGGAAGTCAGGGACGCTCCCAGTTTCCCTGACAACTACATGTGCAAGAAGTGTATCCAGCTGCAGCTCCTGACAGACCGCATTGCAGCACTGGAGCTGTGCATGGATTCACTGTGGAGCATCCGCAATGCTGAGGATGGTGTGAGTTGGTCACACCGCAGGTAAAGGTTACTCAGGGCAGATAGGGAATGGGTGACCATCAGGCAGAGCAGTGGAAGGAAGGTAGTGCAGGGGTCCCCTGCGGCCATCCACCTCCAAAACAGATACACCGCCTTAGGTGCTGTTAGGGGGTTCGGGTGGGGGGGGGGGGGGGGTGAATGACTCATCAGGAGAAGGCAGCAGCAGCCAAGTTCACGGCACCATGGGTGGCGCCGCTGCATAGGAGGGCAGGAAAAAAGAGTGGGAGAGCTATAGTGGTAGGAGATTTTATTGTAAGGGGAATAGGTAGACATTTCTACGGCTGCAATTGAGACTCCAGGATGGTATATTACCTCCCTGGTGCAAGGGTCAAGGATGTCTCGGTGCGGCTGGAGGACATTTTGGAGGGGGAAGGGTGAACAGCCAGTTGTCGTGGTGCATATAGGTACCAACGATATAGGTAAAAAAAACGGGTTGAGGTCCTACAAGCTGAATTTAGGGAGCTAGGAGTTAAATTAAAAAGCAGGACCTCAAAAGGTAGTAATCTCAGGAGTTTTACCAGTGCCATGTGCTAGTCAGAGTAGAAATAGCAGGATAGCTAAGATGAACACGTGGCTTGAAGAGTGGTGCAGAAGGGAGGGATTCAAATTCCTGGGACATTGGAACCGGTTCTGGGGGGAGGTGGGACTAGTACAAACCAGACGGTCTGCACCTGGGCAGGACCGGAACCAATGTCCTGGGGGGGGGGGGGGTATTTGCTAGTGCTGTTGAGGAGGGGTTAAACTAATATGGCAGGGGGATTGGAACCTATGCAGGGAGACACAGGGAAGTAAAATGGGAATAGTAAAAGTGGAGGGCAGAGGATCCAGAAGCAGAAATCAAAATGGGCCACATTACAGCAAAATTCTAAAAAGGGACAAAGTGTGTTAAAAACACAAGCCTGAAGGCTCTGTGCCTCAATGTGAGCAGTAATTGTAATAAGGTGGACAAATTAACTGCGCAGGCAGCTATTAACGAATATGATAATTGGGATTACAGAGGCGTGGTTCCAGGGTGACCAAGGCTGGGAACTCAACATCCAGGGGTATTCAATATTCAGGAAGGACAGACAGAAAGGAAAGGGAGGTGTGGTAGCGTTGCTGGTTAAAGAGGAAATTAACAATAGTAAGGAAGGACATTAGCTTGGATGATGTGGAATCTGTATGGGTAGAGCTGCGGAATACCAAAGGGCAGAAAACGCTGGTGGGAGTTGTGTATAGACCACCAAACAGTAGTAGTGAGGTTGGGGACAGCATCAAACAAGAAATTAGGGATGCGTGCAATAAAGGTACAGCAGTTATCATGGGCGACTTTAATCTACATACAGATTGGGCTACCAAAATGGTAGCAATGTGGTAGAAGAGGATTTCCTGGAGTGTATTAGGGATGGTTTTCTCGACCAATATGTCGAGGAACCAACTAGAGGGCTGGCCATCCGAGACTGGGTGATGTGTAATGAGAAAGGACTAATTAGCAATCTTGTTGTGCGAGACCCCTTGGGGAAGAGTGACCATAATATGGTAGAATTATTCATTATGAGTGTGACACAGTTAATTCAGAGACTAGGGTCCTGAAATTAAGGAAAGTTAAATTCGATGGTATGAGACGTGAATTGGCTAGAATAGACTGGCGAATGATACTTAAAGGGTTGACGGTGGATAGGCAATGGCAGACTTTAAAGATCACATGGATGAACTACAATAATTGTACATCCTTGTCAGGATAAAATGGGGAAGGTGGCTCAACTGTGGCTAGCAAGGGAAATTAAGGAAAGTGTTAAATCCAAGGAAGAGGCATATAAATTGTCCAGAAAAAGCAGCAAACCTGAGTACTGGGGGAAATTTAGAATTCAGCAGAGGAGGACAAAGAGTTTAATTAGGAGGGGGAAAATAGAGTATGAGAGGAAGCTTGCTGGGAACATAAAAACTGACTGCAAAAGCTTCGATAGATAAGTGAAGAGAAAAAGATTAGCGAAGACAAACATAGGTCCCTTGCAGTCAGAATCAGTTGAATTTATAATGGGGAACTGAGAAATGGCAGACCAATTGAACAAATACTTTGGTTTTGTCTTCATGAAGGAAGACACAAATAACCTTCTGGAAATACTAGGGGACCAAGGGTTTAGCGAGAAGGAGGAACTGAAGGAAATCCTCGTCAGTCAGGAACTTGTGTTCGGGAAATTGATGGGATTTAAGGCCAATAAATCCCCAGGGCCTGATAGTCTGCATTCCAGAGTATTTAAGGAAGTGGCCCTAGAAATAGTGGATGCATTGATGATCATTTTCCAACAGTCTATCGACTCTGGATCAGTTCCTATGGACTGGAGGGTAACTAATCTACCACCACTTTTTACAAAAGGAGGGAGAGAGAAAGCGGGTAATTATAGACAGGTTAGCCAGACATCAGTAATGCAGAAAATGTTGGAATCAATTATTAAAGATGAAATAGCAGCGCATTTGGAAAGCAGTGACAGGATCAGTCCAAGTCAGCATGGATTTATAAAAAGAGAAATCGTGCTTGACAAATCTACTAGAATTTTTTGAGGATGTAACTAATAGAGTGGACAAGGGAGAACCAGTGGATGTGGTGAATTCAGACTTTCAAAAGGTTTTTGACAAAGTCCCACACAAGAGATTGTTGTGCAAAATTAAAGCAGATGGTATTGGGGTTAATGTATTGACGTGGATAGAGAACTGGTTGGCAGACAGGAAGCAGAGAGTTGGGATAAACAGGTCCTTTTCAAAATGGCAGGCAGTGACTAGTGGGGTTCCCACAGGGCTCAGTGCTGGGACCCCAGCTATTTACAATATACATTAATGATTTGGATAAAGGAATTGAGTGTAATATCTCCAGGTTTGCAGATGACACTAAGCTGGGTGGCAGTGTGAGCTGTGAGGAGGATGCTAAGAGGCTGCAGGGTGACTTGGATAGGTGATTGGGCAAATCCATGGCAGATGTAGTATAATGTGGATAAATGTAAGGTTATCTACTTTGGTGGCAAAAACATGAAGGCAGATTACTATCTGAATGGCGGCAGACTAGGAAAAGGGGAGATGCAGCGAGACCTGGGTGTCATGGTGCATCAGTCATTGAAAGTTGGCATGCAGGTACAGCAGACAGTGAAGGCAGCAAATGGCATGTTGGTCTTCATAGCTAGGGGATTTGAGCTCTTACTGCAGTTGTACAGGGTCTTGGTGAGGCCTCACCTGGAATAGTGTGTTCAGTTTTGGCCTCCTAATCTGGATTTTTGCAAGGCTTTTGATAAGGTCCCACATGGCAGACTGGTCACAAAAGTAAAAGCCCATGGGATCCAAGGCAAAGTGGCAAGTTGAATTCAAAATTGGCTTTGGAGGTAGGAAGCGAAGGGTAATGGCTAATGGGTGTTTTTGTGACTGGAAGGCTGTTTCCAGTGAGGTTCCGCGGGGCTCAGTACTAGGCCCCTTGCTTTTTGTGGTATGCATCAATGATTTAGTCTTGAATGTAGGGGATATTACTACAAAGTTTGCAGATGATACAAAAATTGGCTGTGTGGTTGATAATGAAGAAGAAAGCTGTGGACTGCAGAAAGATATCAATCAACTGGTCAGGTAGGCAGAATAGTGGCAAATGGATTAAAGTGTGAGGTAATGCATTTGGGGAAGGCGAACAAGGCAATGGAATAAACATTAAATGATAGGACACTGAAAAGTGTAGAGGAACAAAGGGACATTGGAGTGCTTGTGCACAGATCCCTGAAGGTAGCAGGCCAGGTAGATAAGGTGGTTAAGAAGGCATATAGAATACTTGCCTTCATTAGCCGAGGCATAGAATACAAGGAAGGAGGTTATGCTCTTCGAATCTCAACGGCGAGAGCATGAAGAGGTCAAGTGCAGGCAGCGGAAGTAGCGTGTGACAAACCAGTCCCACCCACTCCTTCCCTCAATGAATGACTGTCCCACCTGTGACAGGGTCTGTGGCTCTCATATTGGACTGTTCAGCCACCAAAGAACTTACTTCAGGAATGGAAGCAAGTCTTCCTCGATTCCAAGGGACTGCCGATGATGATATGCTTGAACCATACAAAACACTAGTTAGGCCAGTGAGAATACTGCGTGCAGTTCTGGTCACCACATTACAGGAAAGATGTGATTGCACGAGAGAGGGTACAGAGGAGGTTTACGAGGATGTTGCCTGGACAGGAGAATTTTACTATGAGGAAAGATTGGATAGGCTGTGTTATGTTCTGAATAACTCCACAAGACTGTATTGTAAGCTCAAACTGTTGTGACCTTGGTCTCTTTAATGTGACTCGAGTGAGGAAGCAGCATGGTAGATTACCTTTCATACCTGCTTGCACCGGTGACCCTTAGGTCTCCCACAGGTGTGCCCCCTGGTGGCAAGTCTTAAATATTGGTGAGGTTTTCATACATACATATCACTTTCCCCCCGACCCCCACAAAGTCTTATGTACAAGTTATTTGCAAGTTGAGGCGATCTGGCGCCCTGTGTTCCTGGGTCAATTGCCCGAGTTGAAATCCTGGCATGGGTGAGTTGGTCAGATCATTGCTGCATGGCCACGTAGCTGGTCTGATCAGATTGACTGGCATGATGGGTTCATCCTCGTGGTTGACAGCGAGGTCGATTGTGTTAGTGGGTCGCTGGGGGCCAGGTCCTTTGTGGTTCCTGGTTATCTGTAGTTTGCAGTTTGGTGTGGTCCAAATGCTTTCTGCATTTGCCCATTACATGGTTTCACAACAAACACTCCATTCCCCTCTTTGGCTAATAGTGGTAGCAGCCCATCTGGGGCCATGAACATGGTCTACATCATTTATTCTGATGTCGCATGGAGGAGCCGTGTGATCATGGTACATTCTCTGCTGATAGCATACGGAAGGCTCGGTTCTGACTGATTCTGTCCAGTGACTGTGTAGCACCCAGGATAGCCGGGTTTGTGGGGAGTCTACCGTGACACGTGTGGTGCTTGGCTTTATGATTTGGGCTGCCCATTCCAGCCTATTGTTGCTGACCCCAAGGTCTGGCAAACCCAGGATGGCTGATATGACCTTGAGACTTTCAGTAGTGGCGGGAGGCCATGGTATGGAGGCCCTGGACCACCAACTGTGTGTAGCCTCACTGCCTTACTTTGCAGTGATAGGGGGCAATCTGATGGGATGAGCATTTCGTCATTGCGACGGATAAGCTCCAACCTCCTGTCTAGCGGTTCGCTGTTAGCAGGCAGTAACGTGGGATCCTGGCTTGTCCAGGTCCTAAACTGGGGAGCCGTTACGGTTGACCCCTCGCTCTCTAGCACTTCCACAACAATGAGCAGGTCTGCGGGCTGCGCCGTTTCCACCCCGGTGGCGGGCAACGGTAGCCAACTGAGGGTATCAGCGCCATTCAGTGTCTGGCCAGTGGCGGATAATGTTACAGTGCACAGTGTTAGACATATTCGAAACAAAGCATCGATAATAATGCCCCTGCTCTCCAAAAACAGAGATTGGCAGCTTGTCTGACTCGAGCAAATATTGGGACACTCTTTGGTATGTCTCTTTTGTCCTGTGAACGCAGGCTACTGCCTTGGTTAACTTATTGGATACATATACGACCGGTTGGTGTTCGCCCGCTACTTTGGCTTGTTGTAAGGTACCCCCAACCCCATATGATAATGCATCATTAGCCGCGAAAGAGCGCTCACATGGGTTACACAGTGCAAACAACTTATTGGAACGTGGTGGGTTCCTGGCCTTCTCAGCGGCCGCCCCTTTACCTTTGCCCCAAGCCCAGTCGTCTTCCTTGCTGGGCGACGCATTACTCTATTCCGTTGCGGTGACATCCCATGGTCTGGACGCACTCTCATCCCGTGGTCTAGACGCACTCTCTTCCGTGTCTGTGATGCCGACTGCCCGATCTTCCTCCCCAGGGATTTTGCCTCTAGCGTCGGGAAGACGCATTCGGATTGTTTCGGCTGGAGTCCCACTCTGCTTGGTCGACCTGGAGCCTCTTCCATCGTCGCAAAGAGGTAGTCGGTTGATCTTTACCTCCTCGTGGTCATGAGGAGCAGCCTGTGCCTCGGGGATCTGCACTTCAATGCCTGGTTCAGCTGAAGGTGGGGGCTTGCTCAGCCTTTCAGCAAGGGAGACGTTGTTTGCCGGAGAAGGTACGAAGAAGTCTTCCCAGTTCCATCGAATCTTCCCCATCCACCTTCTACCAAACAGTGTTGGCCCATCACCTGAAACAATCACCAGTGGTAAATCGTGCACCACTCCCTCATGGGATACTCTTATGTCCACACTACCAATAACTGGTATCAGTTCCTTGGTGTAGGTGCGCAGCTTTGCCTGAATCGGGATCAACTTGGGTCATTGTGCTCTGTCACCCACATAGAAAATAGGTGCAGTAGACGACCATTCGGCCCTTCGAGCCTGCACCGCCATTCAATGAGTTCATGGCTGAACATGCAATTTCAGTACCTTATTCCTGCTTTCTCGCCATACCCCTTGATCCCCCTACACACTAGTGCTGTTTCCAAAAGATCATGCGATGTTTCCATCACTTGGAACACCCACAGACTTTTCCTGCAATAAATAATCAATGTAAAGAGCAACAATATTTTGTCAATGTGCTGGGATACACAAGATCTAACTTATTGACTTATTCCATAAACAGGGGCCTACAGCAAAGTGAAGCCTGGGTGCAATACATGAGTTACCCATATTCACACTTCCTAAACTTATACTTAATTCCTTTAAAAACCTCAAATATTGCAGAACCATCTCCATTGCTATAATTTCATTTTAGTCTTTTGAACGAGTAATTATTTGCAGGACAAAAAGGAAGAGGATACATTTATACAAAAGTTATCATGGGTGACTTTAATCTACATATAGATTGGGCTAACGAAACTGGTAGCAATACGGTGGCGGAGGATTTCCTGGAGTATTTAAGGAATGGTTTTCTAGGAATATGTCGAGGAACCAACTAGAAAGCTGGCCCTCCTAGACTGGGTGTTGTGTAATGAGAGGGGATTAATTGGCAATCTTGTTATGCAAGACCCCTTGGGGAAGAGTGACCATAATATGGTAGAATTCTTCATTAAGATGGAGAGTGAGTTAATTCAGAGACTAGGGTTCTGAACTTAAGGAAATGTAACTTGGATGGTATGAAACATGAATTAGCTAGGATAGACGGGCAAATGATACTAAAAAGGGTTGACGGTGGATAGGCAATGGCAGACATTTAAAAGATCACATGGATGAACTTCAACAAATGTACATCCCTGTCTGGCGTAAAAATAAAACGGGGAAGGTGGCTCAACCGTGGCTAACAAGGGAAATTAAGGATAGTGTTAAATCCAAGGAAGAGGCATATAAATTGGCCAGAAAAAGCAGCAAACCTGAGGACTGGAAGAAATTTAGAATTCAGCAGAGGACGACAAAAGGTTTAATTAGGAGGGGGAAAAGAGAGTACAAGAGTAAGCTTGCAGAGAACATAAAAACAGACTGCAAAAGCTTCTATAGGTACGTGAAGAGAAAACGATTAGTGAAGACAAATGTAGGTCCCGTGCAGTCAGATTCAGGTGAATTTATAATGGGGAACAAAGAAATGGCAGACCAATTGAACAAATACTTTGGTTCTGCCTTCACTGAGGAAGACACAAATAACCTTCCAGAAATACGAGGGGACCGAGGGTCTAGCGAGAAGGAGGAACTGAAGGAAATCCTTATTAGTCAGGAAATTGTGTTAGAAAAATTGATGGGATTGAAGGCCGATAAATCCTCAGGGCCTGATAGTCTGCATCCCAGAGTACTTAAGGAAGTGGCCCTAGAAATAGTGGATGCATTGGTGGTCATTTTCTGACATTCTATACACTCGATCAGTTCCTATGGATTGCAGGGTAGCTAATGTAACCCCACTTTTTAAAAAGAGGGAGGAGAAAGAAAACAGGGAATTATAGACCAGTTAGCTTGACATCGGTAGTGGGAAAAATGTTGGAATCAATTACTAAAGACGTAAAAGCAGTGCGTTTGGAAAGCAGTGACAGGATCGGTCCAAGTCAGCATGAATTTATGAAATGGAGATCATGCTTGACAAATCTTTTAGAATTTTTTGAGGATGTAATGAGTAGAGTGAACAAGGTAGAACCAGTGGATGTGGTGTATTTGGACCTTCAAAAGGCTTTTGACAAGGTCCCACACAAGAGATTAGTGTGCAAAATTAAAGCACATGGTATTGGGGGTTATGTATTGACGTGGATAGAGAACTGGTTGGCAGACAGGAAGCGAAGGGTAGGAATACACGGGTCCTTTTCAGAATGGTAGGCAGTGACTAGCGGAGTACCGCAAGGTTCCGTGCTGGGACCCCAGCTATTAACAATATACATTAATGATTTGGACAAAGGAATTGAATGTAATATCTCCAAGTTTGCAGATGACACTAAGCTGGGTGGCAGTGTGAGAGGTGAGGAGGATGCTAAGAGGCTGCAGGGTGAATTGGACAGGTTAGGTGAGTGGGCAAATGCATGGCAGATGCAGTATAATGTAGATAAATGTGAGTTTATCCACTTTGGTGGCAAAAACATGAAGGTAGAATATTATTGAATGGTGATAGATTAGGAAAAGGGGAGGTGCAACGAGACCTGGGTGTCATGGTACATCAGTCATTGAAAGTTGGCATGCAGGGACAGCAGGCGGTGAAGGCAAATGGCATATTGCCTTTATAGCGAGGGGATTTGAGTATAGGAGCAGGGAGGTCTTGCTGCAGTTGTACAGAGCCTTGGTGAGGCCATGCCTTGAATATTGTGTACAGTTTTGGTCCCCTAATCTGAGGAAAGACATTCTTGCTATTGAGGGAGTGCAGCGAAGGTTCACCAGACTGATTTCTGGGATGACAGGACTGACATATGAAGACAGACTGGATCAACTAGGCTTATATTCACTGGAATTTAGAAGAATGAGAGGGGATCTCATAGAAACATAAAATTCTGACGGGACTAGATTGGTTCGATGCAAGAAGAATGTTTCCAATGTTGGGAAGTCCAGAACCAGGGGTCACAGTCTAAGGATAAGGGGTGAGCCATTTAGGACAGAGATGAGGAGAAACTTCTTCACTCAGAGAATTGTAAACCTGTGGAATTCTCTACCACAGAAAGTTGTTGAGGCCAGTCCGTTGGATATATTCAAAAGGGAGTTAGATATGGCCCTTACGGCTAAAGGGATCAAGGGGTGTGGAGAGAAAGCAGGAATGGGGTACTGAAGTTGCATGATCATATTGAATGGTGGTGCAGGTTCGAAGGGCCAAATGGCCTACTCCTGCACCTATTCTCTATGTTTCTAAAACTCTTAGTTCCTTCCCTAGTGTCTGGATGAATATGCTCCAGTGCCAAGTTCCTAATCAAAGCTGTACCGGTGCCACCAATCAGCATACCATTCCATATATCTCAAATGGTAGGGTTGCCATCTCTCCAGGATTGCCATGGAGTCTCCAGGAATTAAAGTTTAATCTCTCGGACACTGCTGAGACCAACCCAGGAGAAGAATCATTGGGGCATTCAAAAAAATGTGTTTTTCCCCTCATTTTCTGTGAACACTTTTGTTTACTAGTTATAACAACTTGTATTTATACAGCGCCTTTAACGTAGTGAAATGTTCCAAGGCGATTCACAGGAGTATTGAGAGAAAAAATTTTTACACTGAGCCACACAAGTAGAAATTAGCACAGGTGACCTGGTCAAAGAGGTATGTTGAAAGGAGCATCTTGAAGGAGGAAAGAGAGGTAGAGAGACGGAAGGGTTTAGGCAGGGAGTTCCTGTACTTGGGGTCTAGGCAATAGAAGTCACAGCCACCAATAGTTGAGTAATTATAATGCTCAAGAGGGCCGAATTTGAAGAGTGCAGACATCTCTGGGGATTGTGGGGCTGGAAGAGATTCTTCATCATCAACATAGGCAGTCCCTCCGAGTCGAGGATGACTTACAACAGCTGTTAGCTCTGGGATCGAGCATTTCCCAAGTGTTACGATCAACTCTCCACATCAGGTGTGACACAGACAGCTGCCCAGTGAAATCCAGTGAGTCCTGCTGATCTCCACAATCCAGTTCCAGATGGGCTCCCGTTGGTCTAGACTCCGCACTGGGAGCGTCCATTGGTGAGATTTACTCCGTGCAGGTCCAAACCAACCTTATTCCTGAAATAGAGAATATTCTGCAGGGAAATATGGAACTGGGTGATCATTGGTTAATTAAATGATCCTTCTCTCGGTTTTACAGAGTCTAGCGGTATTCTGATATTTTTATTCATATATTTGCGTTTAATATTTTAGATAGAGTTGTATTATAATCTGGTACTTTATGAACATGATAACAATCCACATATACAGAATGTGTGATTCCTCCACTCTCTGTGGTCAGTGACATTGTCCCTGTGTTCATGGAGATGGATCCTGGTTGATGATTCTATTTGAATATATTTATCACATCTCTCATGGTGTCAGCACCCGATTAGTGAGCATTGCCTTGTTAAACATGATATCAAGTCCACACTGCGATATGTGCACACGCTAGGTCCGTGCAGCAGAACTGCTCTCCAGTTGTCTTGGGTAATCCTTGCCACTGGAACAAGACCTAGCTCTGTCAAGCCTGTGTGGTGGCTGGTGTGCAACAGCCACCACTGGTTTAAAAAAATCCACGCACAGGCATCTTCCATCCTTCAAGCTGTAGTTCGGGATCTGGAATATTCGTTCGGGATCTGGAACATTGAAACACCTGGTGAACTCATCCCCGCTTCGAGGGACTGCATATGGTGACGATGAGGGGCAGAGATAGGGAGTTAGGCCATGGAGGGATTTGAAAACAAGGATTAGAATTTTGAAATCGAGGTGCTGCTTAACCGGAAGCGAATGTAGGTCAGTGAGTACAGGCGTGATGAGCAAGTTGGATTTGGAGAGAGAGTTAGGACATGGGAAGCTGAGTTTTGGATCACATCTAGTTTACGTAGGGTAGAATGTGGCAGGCCAGCCAGGAGTGCGTTGAAATAGTCAAGTCTAGAGGTAACAAAGGCATGAATGATGGTTTCAGCAGAAGCAAGGGCGGAGACGGGTGATGTTGTGGAGGTGGAAATAGACGGTCTTAGTTATGCTGCGGATATGTGGTCAAAAGCTCATTTCAGGGTCAAATATGACACCAAGGTTGAGAACTATCTGGTTCAGCCTTAGACAGAAGTCAGTGGCTAGGGAATGGAGTTTGTGGCAGGGACCGAAAACAATGGCTTCAGTCTTCCCAATATACAATTGGAGGACATTTCTGCTCATCCAGAACTGGATATATCAGAAAGGCAGTCTGACAATTTAGAGACCGTGAAGGGATCAAGAGAAGTGGTAGTGACGTGGAGCTGTGTGTCATCAGCGTACATGTGGAAACTGACAATGTTTTTGAATGATGTCAACAAGGGACAACACATAGCTGAGAAATAGGTGGTCGTCAAGGAGAGATCCTTGGGGGACACCAGAGGTAACGACATGGAGGTGGGCAGAGAAGCCTTTGCAGCCTCTGGGTACGATTAGATAGATAAGAATGGAACCAGGTGAGTGCAGTCCCACCCAGCTGGACAACGGTGGAGAGGCATTGGAGAAGGATAAAGTGGGTCCAACGTGTTAAAGGCTACAGACAAGTCAAGGAGGACGAGGAGGGATAGGTTGCCTTTGTCAGAGTCAGAAAGGAAATCATTTGTGACTTTGATGAGAGCCGTTTCGGTACTGTGACAGGTGCGGAAACCAGATTGGAGGGACTCAAACATAGCTTAAAAATGAGAAGGGGGGAAAAAAATGTTATTTGATCAGATGGGGCTATTGGGTGGGAAGGTCATGTGATGAAACTTCCAGGATTACGTCCGACCAGAGTTGGCGACCTTACTCCATGGACGGATCCACCACACTAGAATCTTGGGAGCAAATTGCTCAGTCTGAGCACGGTTCCTGGGTGAGAGCAAAACATGGATGGGGGAAAAAAAATAGATTGAAGGTTTTTCCTCGTAAAAAAATCAAGTATGATGCAGGAGGTGGTAAAGGGTGGGGGGCTTGAAGATGGAAATTGGTGAGGAAATACAATTAGAAAAGCAAAAGTATGTCAGTTATAACTTGTTCAAGCTTTGTCAACAATTTAGGTCATGAAAATATCAACTCTAATTACTAACTTATGTCTTCAGATGCTCTGATAATGACTCCAGGAGACCATGTGTTGTACTTGAACTGTAGTGATCTTAGTCCATTTAATGTAACTCCAGAGTGAGGATCACACATGGTGGCCTGCCTTTTATACTAGGCCTGCCACACCTGTACAGGTAATCTACAAGTCTTCCACTGCTGTGCCCTCTGGTGGCCCACCTGGTGATAGTACTAACAGTAACCATTTAGGATACAGGACATCACTCTCCTCCAAGTCCTTGGTGCAAATTGCCTTTGCATTGACTGTGCTCTGGGCTTAGCTCTATTTGGTTGAGTCTTGGAGGGTCGTTTCCATCTTGGGCGAGTAGGTGGTGTTTCGTTGGAGTAGAGGTGGTGGTGGTTTCTGTTTGTGCGTCCATGACCACTCCATTCTCTTCTTTTCCCCGCCCCCTCCGCCTTACATACTAATTGTGCCGTTGGCTCATTACATTCAAGTCCCCCCCAAAAATTTGCATTTACAATATTACATTCGTGGTACCGTGGTGATGCAAGTACATTTGAATGGCGAGGTACATACTTGGAGTCAGTGCTGGTGTCAGCACCGGTGCGTGAGGACAAACTAGTGCCAGAACCGTTGGATGATGTCCAGGTAATCTGGTGGCGGCGCGGTGCCCAGTGCTGGCAGTGGGAACCCGGTTAGTTCAAGTTGCCTGCTCTCGGGGCTTTTGCCGTTGCTCCTAACGTCGGGTAGGTTCACAGATACCTGTGACCTCCCTGTTATCTCCTTGCGCCCCGGGTCACGGCTGCTCCCTGAGGAGCAGTCGTCTGGCAATGCACAGGGAACTGCTGACTCGCTTGCCTGGACGTTATTTGGTTTGGGATCCTGGCTGGAAGAACCGTTGCGGGTGACCCTTCATTCCAGAGTGTCGCCTTGGTGGCAATAGGGTCTGGGGCTGTGCCTTAGCGCGGTTTGCTCTTTCAAGCTCGTGGCGGTTGGTGCCATCGGGTGCCCGAGAGGTGGAGCCGATCAGGGGCAGGGTATCGATACCGGTGCTGTTGCGCTCCTGAGATCGCTTGCTCTGCAGCTTGTATACATTAGCTGCTTGTGGCCACACTCAGCAGTGCATCACTCTGGTCCCAGGGACGCAGGCTACAGCATTGGATAGCTCGCTGGACCTGTGCGCTCCCAATGGGTGTTTGCCCGCTGCACTGACTGTATGCAGTTGAAATCCTACATCGCACAACGTTTCATTACTCACTGTAAATAACCTGTAGCTCCGATCACAATCGTGTGACTTTTCTTTGTTTATTGCATGTACACAACTCTGATCATCAATTACACATTTTACTCAACCGTGGCTAACAAGGGAAATTAGGGATAGTATTAAATCAAAGGAAGAGGCATATAAAGCAGCAAACCTGAGGACTGGGAGAAATTTAGAATTCAGCAGAGGAGGACAAAGGGTTTAATTAGGAGGGGGAAAATAGAGTATGAGAGGAAGCTTACTGGGAACATAAAAACTGACTTCACATATCTGTAGAAGCTTTTGCAGAGAAAAAGATTGGGAAGACAAACATAGGTCCCTTGCAGTCAAGAATCAGGTGAATTTATAATGGGGAATGAATCCCAAAAAGTTAGTTTGCAGGTGCAGCAAGTAATCAGGAAGGTGAATGGAGTGTTGGCCTTCATTGAGAGGGGGATGGAGTACAAAAGCAGGGAGATCCTGCTGCAACTGTACCATGGTATTGGTGAGGCCGCACCTGGAGTACTGCGTGCAGTTTTGGTCACTTTACCCAAGGAAGGATATACTAGCTTTGGAGGGGGTACAGAGACGATTCACTAGGCTGATTCCGGAGATGAGAGGGTTACCTTATGATGATAGATTGAGTAGACTGGGTCTTTACTCGTTGGAGTTCAGAAGGATGAGGGGTGATCTTATAGAAACATTTAAAATAATGAAAGGGATAGACAAGATAGAGGCAGAGAGGTTGTTTCCACTGATCGGGGAGGCTAGAACTAGGGGGCACAGCCTCAAAATACGGGGGAGCCAATTTAAAACCGAGTTGAGAAGGAATTTCTTCTCCCAGAGGGTTGTGAATCTGTGGAATTCTCTACCCAAGGAAGCAGCTGAGGCTAGCTCATTGAATGTATTCAAGTCACAGATAGATAGATTTTTAACCAATAAGGGAATTAAGGGTTACGGGGAACGAGCGGGTAGGTGGAGCTGAGTCCACGGCCAGATCAGCCATGATCTTGTTGAATGGCAGAGCAGGCTCGAGGGGCTAGATGGCCTACTCCTGTTCCTAATTCTTATGTTTTTATGTTCTTATGGAACAAAAATGGCAGACCAATTGAACAAATACTTTGGCTCTGTCCCTTCCGGAAATACTAGGGGACCAAGGGTCTAGCAAGGAGGAACTGAAGGAAATCCTTATTAGTCAGGAAATTGTGTTAAGGAAATTGATGGAATTGAAGGCCGATAAATCCCCAGGGCCTGATGGTCTGCATCCCAGAGTAATTAGGAAAGTGGCCCTAGAAATAGTGGATGCATTGGTGATCATTTTCCAACAGTGTATCGACTCTGGATCAGTTCCTATGGACTGGAAGGTAGCTAGGGTAACACCACTTTTTTTTTTTAAAAAAAGGGAGGGAGGGGAAAATAGGGAATTATAGACCGGTTAGCTTGACATAGTGGGGAAAATGTTGGAATCAATTATTAAAGATGAAATAGCAGCGTATTTGGAAAGCAGTGACAGGATCAGTCCAAGTCAGCATGGATTTATGAAAGGAAAATCATGCTTGACAAATCTACTAATTACATCCTCAAAAAATTGTAGAAGAGTGAACAAGGGAGAACAAGTGGATGTAGTGTATTTGAACTTTCAAAATGCTTTTGACAAGGTCCCACACAAGAGATTGTTGTGCAAAATTAAAGCACATGATAGAGGGTAATGTATTGATGTGGATAGAGAACTGGTTGGCAGACAGGAAGCAGAGAGTCGGGATAAATGGGTCCTTCTCAAAATGGCAGGCAGTATGTGTGCGGTGCCGCAGGGCCCAGTGCTGGAAATATTGTATATTTACAATATACATCAATGTTTTAGAAGAAGGAATTGAGTGTAATATCTCCAAGTTTGCAGACAACTCTAAGCTGGGTGGTGGTGTGAGCTGTGAGGAGGTTGCCAAGAGGCTGCAGGGTGACTTGGACAGGTTATACGAGTGGGCAAATGCATGGCAGATGCAATATAATGTGGATAAATGTGAGGTTATCCACTTTGGTGGCAAAAACATGAAGGCAGAATATTATCTGAATGGCAGATTAGGAAAAGGGGAGGTGCAACGAGACCTGGGTGTCATGGTACATCAGTCACTGAAGGTAGGCACACAGGTACAGCAGGCGGTGAAGGTGGCAAATGGTATGTTGGCCTTCATAGCTAGGGGATTTGAGTATAGGAGCAGGAAGGTCTTACTGCAGTTGTACAGGGCCTTAGTGAGGCCTCACCTGGAATATTGTGTTCAGTTTTGGTCTCTTAATCTGAGGAAGGACATTCTTGCTATTGAAAGAGTGCAGCAAAGGTTCACCAGACTGATTCCAGAGATGGCAGGACTGACGTATGAGGAGAGACTGGATCGACTGGGCCTGTATTCACTGGAGTTTAGATGAATGAGGGGGGATCTTATAGAAACATAAAATTCTGATGGGATTGGACAGGTTAGATGCAGGAAGAATGTTCCCGATGTTGGGGAAGTCCAGAGCCAGGGGTCACAGTCCAAGGATAAGGGGTAAGCCATTTAGGAACGAGATGAAGAGGAGAAACTTCTTCACTCAGAGAGTTGTTAACCTCTGGAATTCTCTCCCACAGAGAGTTGTTGATGCCAGTTCATTGGACATATTCAAGAGGAAGTTAGATATGGCCCTTATAGCTAAAGAGATCAAGGGGTATGGAGCGAAAGCAGGAATAGGGTACTGAAGTTGCATGATCAGCCATGATCATATTGGATGGTGGTGCAGGCTCGAAGGGCCAAATGGCCTACTCCTGCACCTATTTTCTATGTTTCTGTGTTACTACATCTAACTCACAGTTGCTATTACATTGATTGAGGGTGTGGAACTGTCCTTTTAAGTGTGGTGGGTTGCTGGCCTCCTTTACGAGAGCCTTGCTATCTTTACCCCAATCCTCTTCTTCACTTGGTGCCACCTGTTGCTCCATCAGTTCTGCACCTCGTGGTCTGGCCACCGCCATCTTTTTCCTCAGTGCCTCACCTCATGGTTTGGGTGCCATCTTTCTTCCAAACAGGTCGACTATTGTGATCTTCACCCCGGGTTCTGCCACCGAGGCTGGGAAGTCGCCTCTGGATCAGATTTCCTTCCTCCGGAGTCCTACCACTGGAGCCCGGAAGGTGTGTTTGGGTCGTCTCAGCTGGATCATCTCCACGCAGTCATGCTGAGCGGTCTATGCCTCGGGCGTTGTGCTGGTCTGCTCTCTGGTGCTGGATCCAACCTCAGGTGAGGGCTTGTTTTGCCTCTGAGCGCAGAGGATGTCGATAGCTGGAGGTATGAAATCTTCGCAGATAGTAGCTTATGAAGAAGGCCCTCATGGCCGATTCCGATGACAAAGATATCCCGCAGCGCTTCGGTGAGGTGGTCGCCAAAATCACATGGTGCCACCAGCCTCCTGAGGTCTGCAGCATATTTCGCAATTTCCTGGCCTTCGGTGTATAAAGTCGGTGTCTAGCTGGAAGGGTGCTCTCTTTGGGCTCGAGTTGTTCTGGGATCAGTGTGTTACAAGCTCCTCGTACGTCTTGGTCATTGTCTTTGCTGGAGTCAGCAAGTCCCCAACGATGCCATAGACAGTGGACCCACAACTGGTTAGCAGGATAGCTCTGTGCTTCACGGCCAGTGTGGCAGGATTGTCACCTATCAGGTCGTTTGCTATGAAGAAATAGTCGAGCCACTCCACAAAGGCGTCCCAATCATCATCGGCAAACTGCTGCAATGTACCAAAGTTAGCCATTTTGCATGAAGGTCTGTAATCCCGTCGCCAATTGTTATGTTTTCAGATGCTCTGATAATGACTCCACAAGACAATGTGTTGTACTTGAACTGTAGTGACCTTAGTCCATTTAATGTACCTCCAGAGGATCACACATGGTGGCCTGCCTTTTATACTAGGCCTGACACACCTGTACAGGTAACCTACAAGTCTCCCACCGCAGTGCCCTCTGGTGGCACGCCTTGTAATAGTACAAGCAGTAACCATGTAGGATACATGACACTAACCATTAACAGGTTCCTGTAACTACTATTTTAACATCTTGACAAAGATGAATTGCAGGATGAAGAACATGGCAGCAACAACAGCATCGATTTTTAATCAATCACATGAGCCTCCAAACAGCAAAATACAATATCAACTCTGCAGTTTTCTATATTTTAGATGAGTCACCTGGAATTGGCTGCAATATGCTCAACATCTCTGATGAGTTAGCAACAATGCTTCATCTGTGAAACAATTCATTAGTACTTGAATTGAAAAATACATTGCAATATGCTTACTATTAAAATGTGAAGTAGCCATTTTTACTAAGTAGACCAAAAGTCTCATTGCATCATAAGCTGAAAGTAATCATTTTATATTTCTACATGACGACATATTTTACCTAGTCCAGAGCAGGAGAACCAGAGGACACGGCCTGCTCTCGAAGGGGAGTAAAGTCAGAACTAATCTGCGGAAACAATATTTCAGCAAGCGAGTGGTCAATCTACAGAACAGGCTTGCCAGGGACAGTGGAAGCAGTTAATCTTGATTTGTCCAAATGCAAGTTAGATAGAATCATAGAAATTTACGGCATGGAAGGAGGCCATTTTGGCCCATCGTGTCCCTGCCGGCTGACAAGAGGCTATCCAGCTTAATCCCACTTTCCAGCTCTCAGTCCGCAACCCTGCAGGTTACGGCACTTCAGGTGCACATCCAAGTAGTTTTTAAATGTGGTGAGGGTGTCTGCCTCTACCACCCTTTCAGGCAGAGTTCCAGAACCCACAACCCTCTGCGTGAAGAAATTTGCCCTCAAATCCCCTCTAAACCTTCCACCAATTACTTTGGGCCCAAGTTTCCACATGATTTGCACCTGATTTTTAGGAGCAACTGGTGGAGAACGGACTATCTTAGAAATCACAATTCTCCACATTTTTTTTTCTGCAGTTCTAGTCAGTAAGAACAGTTTCACTTTGGAACAGAATTTTTTCTTCAAAAGGAGGCGTGTCCAGCCACTGACGCCTGATTTCAAAGTTTCCACAGTGAAAACGTACTCCAAACTAACTTAGAATGGAGCAAATGAAGATTTTTGTGGAACTGAAAAAACCTGTTCTACACATGAAAAAATCAGGCGCAGGTTACAAATTAGGCGTCCAGAACGAGGTGGGGGGAAGGGAAGTCATTAAATTTTACAATAAATCCTTATTTATACTAATACAAATATTATACAAATAAATCCAACCTGAATAAACATTTATAAGCAAAGAAAAGATTAAATAAACCATCTTCCTACCTGTGTGAAAGTGCTTCAGTCAGCTCAGCGGTGTGGCGTCGTTCCCGCGAACGGGAGGGAGGGAGGAGGCAGCCGTTCCCGACGGCGGGCGGGGAGGACGCAGTGAGAAGGCTGCAGGAAGCCTCAGAAGTTGAGCAGCCATTCCCGACGGCAGGGGGTGGGGGGGGGGGGGGAAAAGAGGCCGTCGGGAAACGGCTGCCTCAACTTCTGAGGCTTCCTGCACCCTTCTCACTGCTGCAAGAAGCCTCAGTGCTGATCATAGAAGGGCAATGTGCTTTTATTAAAACATTTTCAAAAATTAAACAGCTACAAAGAACTACAAAAATGGCCGAGTGCCAATGTTTCCTTCACAGTGCGCGTGCACGAACGCTCCAACGCGCAGCGTTGCCGGCACGATAAAAAATAATTTAAATGGTACCCGCCCCCTCCCACTTACAAAATCGGCGCGAGTGGTAGGCTCCACCCCCCTGGGCGCTGCACCAAGCAGACATGGAGCTGCAGGGCGCTCCAGAATCGCGCGTTTATTTTCAGGCGCCGTTTTTGGTGTGAAAAATGGGCGCCCAGCTCGGAGGGGTGCCCGTTTTGTAGCGTGTGGAAACTTGGGGCCCTAAAATTTATGCCCCCTGGTTGTCGACCACTCTGGTAAGGGAAATTGGCACTTTCTATCCACTATATCTAGTCCCCTCATAATTTTATACAACTCAATGAGGTCTCTCCTCAGCCTTCTCTGTTCCAAGGAAAACAAACCCAGCCTATCCAATCTGCCCTCATAGCTAAGATTCTCCACTCCCGGCAACATCCTCTTAAATCTCTTCTGTATCCTCTCCAGTGCAATCACACCCTTCCTGTAATGCGGTGACCAGAACTGCACGCAGTACTCCAACTGTATAACCAGTGTTTTATACTGTTCAAGCATAATCTCCCTGCTCTTATATTCTATGCCTCAGTCAATAAAGGCAAGTATCCCATATGCCTTCTTAACCACCTTATCTACCTGTCCTGCTACCTTCAGGGATCTGTGGACATGCACTCCAAGATCCCTTTGTTCCTCTACACTTCAGTGTCCTACCCTTTCCTGGTTAGCCCTCCCTAAATGCACCACCTCACTTCTCCGGATTAAATTCTATTTGCCACTGTTCTGCCCACGTGACCAGTTTATTGATATCTTCCTGCAGTCTACAGCTTTCTTCATTATCAACCACACAGCTGCAAGCTTCTTAATCATACTCCCTATATTCAAATCTAGATTATCGATGTATACCACAAAAAGCAAGGGACCCAGTACTGAGCCCTGCGGAACCCCACGAGAAACATCCTTCCAGTCACAAAAACATCCATCAACCATTACCCTTTGCTTCCTGCCGGAGTCAATTTTGGATCCAACTTGCCACTTTGCCCTGGATCACATGGGCTTTTACTTTCAAGATCAGTCTGCCATGTGGGACCTTATCGAAGGCTTTGCTAAAATCCATATACACTACATCATACTCACAACCCTCATCATCCCTCCTGGTAAAATTCAATCAAGTTAGTCAGACACGACCTTCCCTTAACAAATCTGTGCTGACTGTCCTTGATTAATCGGTGTCTTTCTAAGTGAAGATTTATCCTGTCCTTCAAGATTTTTTCTAATAATTTTCCCACCACTGAGGACTGTAACTACTCAGTCTATCACTTTCTCCCTTCTTAAACAAAAAGGTACCACATTAGCAGTCCTCCAGCACCTGAAGCCAGAGAGGATTGGAAAATGATGGTCAAAACCTCTGCTATTTCATCTTTTGCTTCGCTTAACAGCCCAGGATACATTTCCCTCCAGGCCTGGGGACTTAACCACTTTCAAAGCTGCTAAACCCCTTAATGCCTCCTCTCACTACGTTTATTTCATCTAATATTTCACACTCCTCCTCCTCGATAGCAGTGTCTGCATCGCCACTCTCGTGAAAACAGACGCAAAGTATTCATTAAGAACCATACCCATATCTTGCACCTCCACACATACATTACCCTCATGGTCTCTAATATTTATCCGCTTGCTCTTAATATATTTAGAAAACTTCTTTGGGTTTTCCTTAATTTTACTTGCCAAGAGTTTTTCATGCTCTCTCTCATTGCAGTATGAGTAAGTTAAGGCAGGTCATGTGGTAAGTGTAGCGATGCTTGGGAGGAAAAAGGTGATTTTGGACCTATGGTACCCAAAGCTCTCCACCACTGGGGTTTTCATAGCATCGTGTCTGGGTCTGTTGTAGGCTAATTGAGAGATTGATTGCTATGATTAGTTAACCGCTCCATTACCGTAGTATCATGTGACTACCAGGATGGCAGGTGGCGAACTAGATGGACCTTGGTCTTGCCACCCACCCCCACATTTAATAATTCATATGATTCCAAGTGTTGGAATTTCGGGTCATTTGCGCTCCAGGTTTTGACCCTCCACAGCAAAGAATGGGGCGGGGAGGATTTTTGCGTCAAGTTGTGATCCTCCGGTCGGGTTTTGCGGTGGCACTTAGAAGCACCACCGGGACGAGCTACACTAGGTGTGCAACGCCTCTCGTTGCTACACAGTCAGTAGTTTCGACTCACACCCGACCCATACGCCCTGAAATGCGCCCCACGATGACTTTCCGGTAAAATAGAGCCTACCGGTGGCGGTGAGGTAGATAAACTGCAAAAAAAGGCAAGTTAGTGTTTATTTTTTATTTGTAGCGATTTGTGTTGTGGTGGTGTGAGCAATATCTTTGGAATGAGAGATTTTTTTTGGAGCAGGGTGGAGGGGGGTTTCCCCTCCCAAGGCCTCTCAGAGCGCACCTAGCCCCGCATTTTAGTTAGCGAGGTTCCCAATTTTGCGCCGCGAAAGTCGTACAATGCCTCCCTTTGCACTGCGCCTCTGGGTCCAGATGGCAAATATTTATCCACACAGCGCAAACATTACCGTTACCCCAGCAGTAATTTTTCTGCCCCGCCTTCGCCCTGAAAACAGCAAACCCAAAAATCTCGCCCCAAGTGTTTGTTTGCAATGATGACTCTGGGACTGGATGACATTTGATAAGAATCATTCATAAACTTATCTACACATTTACACAGAAAGAGTTTCTGCAGCTGTATTACTTCAAATACAGTTTTAAATACTAAATACTATTTTAGGGAAAAATCTGCAAAAATACTGCTTCAATTTTTAAACAGTGCCTAACTAGCTAGCCCTCAATGTAAACAGCACAGCACAAGTCTGCATTTGTGGTGCTCAATTGATCAATCTGGAAGTGGCATTTACAAAGGAATGAAAATATCAGTCTGTTGCCTTTTTTAAACAGGAGGCATGTTTTAAATATCTGAATTACTGTTACAAGCATAACAAAAAAAATACACGGTCCCAAACAGAATCCAGATTTACAACACTGCATAGGCTTCCGCTCTTGAAATGAAATCCAGAGTGCAGACTCCAATAACCTAGCAACACTTGTAATCCAAGATCATGCAACAGGCATGGGCATTTGGACAATGTACCCGTGGGGCAGCTCGCCAACAGTCACCACCTTCAGAGGGCAAGGGAAGAAACTTCATTTGGGAGGAGGGCTGGGCCAGGAAGGAACAGGATTATTAAAATAAACAACCTCGCACGTTCACGCACAGAGGATGAACAGTTCATACAAAAAGTGACATTAATAACCTACATGATACTGTGATAAAGCCAATTTAATTTGATTTCACCAATGGGATCCATTAAAGTCACAATTTTGCTGATTTGAAGAGTATATGTACACTATAACTGTAGGCTTGAAGCAATGCTTCTTTGCGCCAGCGTTACAATTGGTAAGCCCAAGTCCAGCCTCAATGCAATGCCTGACCAGACACGGCACCAAAACAAAAAGGAGACTACACGGAGGAGCTGGTCCCACGCTGCTCCATTTTAAAGTCCAGTTAATTTAACCCACAAGCCAAGCAAAGCAGAAAGCTCCGCGTGCAAAATGTGTGGAGCTCCAACAGTTAATTGGCTAACACACATCATCAGAACCGGAACGGAGCCAATGCAAACCAGAAGATCAGAGGTTCAGAGCCTGAACTGTGCCAAGTTAATTAATACCAGCAAAAGCACACGGCAATCCGTCACAGTGCCCTTTGCAATCGGGCAAGGGAAGAAAATCACTACAGCCAGAAAACGGGCGCACACGGGAGACGACAGAACTGATACAGCTATGACATTGAATACGCAAGCTCCTAATCAGATTTAATTTAATCATATATAAAGTACAGGACCTCTCACCCGTCAATTGCTGACCAAACTTGGCGAGGATAAACTTGATGTGGTAGCATTAATATGGTTTGCCTATAATGTGGATGTGGCTTACCTATATCCAGAGTTTTAAAAAGCTCTCCTTGGGGCAAAGAGCCCAAATGGGAACTATATTTTCTTCTTAAAATTTAAGTAACGACGTCCCAGAAACCATGTCCGTGACATGCAGTCAAACATCACAGTTGTTCATTTGGTTTGAGAGAAAAAGTGAACAAAAAAAACAAACAGGCATTTTAGGCTCATCCGCGAACGTATATTTATTAGAAGTAAATTTAAAATGGCAAAGTGGTAGCCTTCAACCTATACAAAATCAGCTTACTCTGAAATAAGAGGAAGCCCTTTATTTGCTAATCCTGTTTTAAGATTAATAGAAAAAAAAACATTTGGCCCACACAATTGTCATGTATTCAACGGTCATTGTAACCCATGTATAAACTGACCCAAGTTGTACACCGTGAGTACATTGACCACTAGGTGGTGAACTTGTGGGAGACACTCCTAACCTGGACTTTCAGGTATAAAAGGGGAAGCTCCACCCACCGTCATCACTTCAGTGCTGGAATAAAGTTTACTGGTCACAGAGTGACGACCTCTCAAGTATGGTCCTCGTGTGCATTTGTATTGTATAGTAAGGACATATCATTGGCGATGAGAAACTGGGATTTAAACCACCCGAGCATGGCCACTAGCAGCACAGACGAGAGGTACTGTTTTGGTGATGATTGGGACGATTTTATTGAGAGACTACAGCAAAGTTTAGTTACAAAGGAATGGTTGGGACAGGATTCGACCGACAAATGCAGGGCTCATCTCCTGACGGTCTGTGGATCCTGGACGTACTCCCTGATGAAGGACCTTCTAGCTTCAGAGAAGCCGGTGGACAAAACTTTTGAAGAGCTCAGTAAGTTGATCGGGGAACACCTTAAACCGGCGAGCAGCATGCAGATGGCGAGACACCGGTTTTACACGCACTGGCGGCGAGAAGGGCAAAGCGTTCCAGACTTCGTGGCGGACCTCTGGTGACTGGCGAGTCTATGTAAGTTCCCAGATGCATGCAGAGCGGAGATGCTGCGAGACTTTTTTTTTTTGGAGTGTATCGGTCATGCTGGGGTTTTCAGGAAACTGATTGAGACCAAAGACTCGACCTTGGAAATGGCGGCTTTGATGGCCCAGACATTTCTCTCAGGGGAGGAAGAGACCAGAATGATGTTTGACAAAAATCTCGGCTTAAATGCAGCAAATGGACAGGGAGTCAAAATTGTTAACGCGGGACACAGTTCTCCAGGCAGGCAGGGGCAATCGGGCATGCCCGAGCATGTAGTCGAACCCAAAGAGGGAATTCAACAGAGACAATGGCTAGCTGAACGGCGATTCATGCCATCACAAGGGACAATGCGGCCATCAACACCGGTCAATGGTGTGCTTAAGGACAGTTACAGAGGCAGTCAGAGATGTTCGACTAGTAATGGACCTTTTATTTCCAACAACGGCTCATGTTGGAGGTGTGGAAGCAAACACCCAGCCAGAGCTTGCAGGTATCAGCAATATACCTGCAGAAACTGCAATGCCAGCGGTCACTTGGGGCGTATGTGCAGGAAGCCTGCAGCCAGGTTGATGTATGAGGAGGACGGGCCCATTGTAAGCCCTACGAGGCCAAATAAACCCTGGGGGAAAATCGCTGGAAGCTGAAGTTCAGCGAGTTCATGTGATGCACATACACAGTTCATACACCAGGACACCACCAATAATGATGAAAGTGCTCCTCAATGGCATCCCAGTATCAATGGAGCTAGACACAGGGGCCAGCCAGTCCCTGATGAGTATCATACAGTTCGAAAGGTTGTGGACGTCCAAGGCCAGGAGGCCAAAATTATTGCCGATTGACGCACAGCTACGGACATATACAAAGGAGATCATTTTGGTGCTAGGCAGCGCCATGGTAGTCGTGACCCACAAAGATTCGGAGAACAGATTGCCACTCTGGATTGTCCTGGGGACGGTCCCGCACTACTGGGGAGTAGTCGGCTTGCTGTCATGAACTGGAAATGGGGCGATGTCAATGCAATTTCCTCTGTGGAGCGAGTATCATGCTCACAGGTCCTTGACAAATTTGATTCACTATTTCAACCCAGCATTGGCACTTTCATGGGGACCAAGGTAGTGATTCACATAAACCCGGACGCCAGGCCAGTACACCACAAGGCCAGAGCGGTGCCGTACGTGATGCGGGAAAAGATAGAAGGCGAATTGGACTGCCTGCTGAGGGAAGGCATCATCTCGCCAGTCGAATTCAGTGACTGGGCGAGCCCGATCATGCCAGTGCTCAAGACAGATGGGTCGGTCAGGATATGTGGTGATTACAAGGCCACCATCAATCGGATGTCACTCCAAGACCTGTACCCGTTACCGAGAGCCGAGGACCTCTTTGCGACGCTATCCGGTGGCAAACTTTTTTCAAAATTGGACCTAACCTCAGCTTACATGACTCAGGAGCTGGCGAGTGAGTCGAAGAAGCTGACCACCATCACGACACACAAAGGGTTGTTTGATGTCCGTTCGGGATTCGCTCGGTTGCCGCAATCTTTCAACGAAATATGGAAAGCCTCCTCAAGTCGATTCCAAGGACGGTGGTTTTTCAAGACGACATCCTCATCACGGGTTGCGATACTGAAGAACATCTCCACAACCTGGAGGAGATGCTACGCCGACTGGACCAGGTAGGGCGGCAACTGAAAAAGGCGGTGTGTCTTCCTAGCTCCAGAGGTAAAATTCCTGGGGAAGAGGGAAGCAGCAGATGGGGTCAGACCTACTGCGTCCAAAACGGAAGCGATCCAGAGAGCACCTGACCTCTTAACACGACGGAGCTGCATTCGTTCCTGGGGCTCCTGAACTATTTTGGTAAAATTCTTTCCAAATTGAGCACGCTGTTAGAGCCACTACACGTGCTCCTATGCAAAGGTCGCGAATGGGTCTGAGGGGACAGCCAGGAAAAGGCTTTTGATGGAGCATAACAAATTGCGTGCTCTAACAATCTGTTAACGCTATATGACCCATGTATGAAACTTGTTTTAACGTGCGATGTGTCGTCCTATGGGGTCGGGTGTGTGTTGCAGCATGTTAATGCCAAGAGTCAGTTACAGCCGGTAGCTTATGCCTCTAAAAGTCTGTCCCAGGCAGAAAGGGGCTATGGGATGGTAGAAAAGGAAGTGCTTGCATGTGTATATATATGCAGTAAAAAAAATGCACCAGTACCTGTTTGCAGGAAATTTAAGCTGGAGACAGATCACAAACCCATAACGTCCCATTTGGCCGACAAGGCCATAAATGCAAATGCATTGGCCCACATACAGAGGTGGGCACGCATATTAGCCACCTATGGCTATGCAATTCGGCACAGACCAGGCACTGAAAACTGTGCCGATGCACTCAGCAGGCTCCCACTAGCCACCACTGAGGGGGCAACCGAGCATGCTGCTGAGATGGTCATGGCTGTTGAAGCTTTCGAAAGCGAAGGCTCACCCGTGACAGCCCGTCAGATCAAAGTCTGGACAAATAGAAACCCGCTACTTTCTATAAGTCAAGAAATGTGTCCTGAATGGGGACTGGGCAGCCACGTACGGGGCACCATTTCCCAGGCGCAAGGATGAACTCTCGATTCAGGCTGATTGCCTACTGTGGGGAAACCGAGTAGTCATGCCCCAGATGGGCAGAGAGGTGTTCATCAGACAACTCTACAATGAGCACCCGGGCATTGTCATGATGAAGGCAATTGCCAGGTCACACGTTTGGTGGCCAGGGATAGATGCAGACCTGGAACTTTGTGTTCGCAGGTGCAACACGTGTGCCCAGCTGGGCAATGCGCCCAGGGAAGCCCCCCTTAGCCCCTGGTCCTGGCCCGCCAAGCCATGGTCACGCATCCATGTGGACTACGCAGGTCCTTTCATGGGAAAAATTTTTTTGGTTGTAATAGACACCTACTCCAAATGGATCGAGTGTGACATTCTCAATTCAAGCACATCCTCTGCCACGGTAGAAAGTCTACGGGCAATGTTCGCCGCCCATGGTATACCGGACGTCTTGGTCAGCGACAATGGCCCATGCTTTACAAGCATTGAATTCCAGGACTTCATGGCAGGAAATGGTATCAACCATGTCAGAATGGCATCGTTCAAGCCAGCCTCAAACGGCCAGGCAGAACGAGCAGTGCAGATAATCAAACAGAGGATGCTCAGAATCCAAGGGGGTTCCCTACAAAGCTGCTCATCACGCCTCCTGTTGGACAATAGATCCCGACCACACTTGCTCACAGAGGTTCCACCCGCAGAGCTGCTAATGAAAAGGACACTCAAAACCAGGTTATCCCTTATACACCCCACCATGAAAGAAATTGTTGAGAGCAGGCGCCAGTCACAATGTGACTACCATGACAGGAATGAGAGGACGTGATGTATTGATGTCAATGACCCTGTCTTTGTCCTCGACTATGCTGCAGAGTCTAAATGGCTCACAGGCACTGTGATTGCCAAAGAGGGGAATAGGATTCTGGTATTTCAACTTACCAATGGACAAATCTGCCACAAACACGTGGATCAAACAAAAAGGAGGTTCAGCAACCCCATAGAAGAAGCAGAGGAAGAACACGATGTAGATTTCACTCCACCACAGGTGACCAAACACCAGAACCAAGTGGAGGAGAGCCCAGTCCGGACAGGCCTGAGGCACCGCAAACAGCAGACACTCAGGCCAGCGCCCAACAACTGGAGCCCCAACTCAGGAGCTCAACAAGGGAACGTAAACCACCAGAGACTTAACCTGTGATCCCAATAAAACTTTTTGTGGGGGGGGGGGGGGGGGGGGGAGGTGATGTCATGTATTCAACTGTCATTGTAACCCATGTATAAACTGATCTAAGTTGTACACCATGAGTACATTGACCACTAGGTGGTGAACTTGTGGGAGACACTCCTACCCTGGACTTTCAGGTATAAAAGGGGAAGCTCCACCCATCTTTATCACTTCAGTGCTGGAATAAAGGTGACTGGTCACAGAGTGACGACCTCTCAAGTATGGCCCTCGTGTGCATTTGTACTGTATAGTAAGGACATATCAACAATCACTCAAGATATTTTTTCTGCCGTTAAAAAAGGGGTTTAGGACACCCTGGATGAAAGTTTCACAACTTAGTGATTTGATGTGTGATTAACCATCCAGAAAAATGGAACCATAAATACTTTGGCCTTTAACATTTAGAAAGTCAAGCGTAGAACCTCAGTAGTTTCACTTTCCCCGACAGTTCATATTCCCCGTTCCTTCCCTCCTTAAATAGCTGAATTGCTGCAGGATTTTTCTCTGCTCGTCTCTCCTGACTCATTCTGGCCTGCACCTCACACTGCCTGAAAGGGTGGTAGAGGCAGAAACCCTCACAGCATTTAAGAAGTACTTGGATATGCACTTGAAGTGCTGTAACCTACAAGGCTAAGGACAAAGAGCTGGAAAGTGGGACTAGACTGGATAGCTTTGTGTTGGCTGGCACTGACGATGGGCCAAATGGTCTCATTCTATGCTGTAAATTTCTATGATTCTATGACAAGTGGCCACTCTGCAGGATAACCAACGGTGAGATATTTTACTATGAAGAGCATCACTGCAGAGCTTGAGCCTATCCTCCGCCGTTATCGGCATACATGCACTTTATAGCAGGTATTAGATATCAATCAAGAGAACATCGCTCAATATATTTCTTCCTGTTCTGGCTCAGGCTTACTGCTGCCATTCCAATTAAAATCAACTAAGAATTGAGGTAGTGCCCTCCTTATCTCTATAGCTCAGTATTACAACATATAGTGAATTTACATTGAGTCACTGGTCGGGGGTGGGGGTTGGGGTGTGGCGGGCGATTAATGTTCAATGTCACTTGTTGGATGTTAATCTGGCAGAGTCCATTGTAGATATTGCCCAATTTTTGTTCCATTGAAAATATTCGTTTCCTAATTGAAAAAGATAAATTGATTACTGGCTTTTCAAATGGTGGGCCTCAAACTAAAGATTATTAAGGATTATGGGCTCAAAATTGGCCCACCCTTTTTTCAGCACACTCAGAAGAGATGCGCCGACTTTGTGGGCTGAAAAGGACGGCGAAAAAATGTCTCCCAATTCTGGCTGCTGTGTTGCCTCTCCTGGGGCTTGGCGTGGTGTGGCCAGTCAATTCGGGGGCGGAGCTAGGACCCTGCACCAGAAACAGTGCTGACAGCTCTCCACATGCGCGTTGGAGTGCGCGCACATGCGCAGTAGCTCCTGTCTCAGCCTCTGTGCGCATGCTGCAGTGTGGGACCCGATGCATGCTGTCCCTATCCCAGGTCGAGTGGCCTCCTGCATAGAGGCTAGGTGGCCACAACAAACAGATTGGTGGGGGGGGGGGGGGGGGGGAAGAGTTTTGATCCCCAGGGGGCGGGAAATTCCGAACCGCAGAGTGGGTTCGATCACTGACTCCATGGGGGGTAGCGGGTTCCGATCCAGTGGGCGGTCCGATCCCCGATCTCTAGGGAAGATCTGATTCCCAGATGTGTCCGATCTCTGACCCCAGGGGGTCTGATCCCCGACCCCGGGAGGTAGGGTTGTTTGTAAGGGTCGGGCTGATGGTGGGTAACCTTAGGCGGCTGGAAGAACATAACACAAGAATTACGAGCAGGAGCTACTTCTATTTTGTATTTCGATATTTTGAAAAAATGTAAATATGTTTTGTCTCTTTACTTTTTATTTTTGTAGTTTAAGCTTCCATGAATGCTTCTGTTGTATAGTAAATTAACTTTGTGAAGTTTGTCATATGATGTCCTGTATAGCTGTTTGATCCTATTCACATTCTTTAGTCAAATCATTAAGTTCTGCTGGCCTCCGATGTACCTACCTGCGCTGATTTCTTAACTCTCCGCAAGAGTTTTCTGTGTGGCCACATACGCTGGCCTGAGTTAGTTTGGAGTAACTATTAGCTGTCCAAAATGGACAAAACAGGCATAGGTGGCTGGTAACGCCCCCTTTTTAAAAATACTAAACTAAACTAAAATAATCCTAACTAGCTCACTTACACTGGCGCAAATTGATTGTGCAAAATGGGGATTTTTAAGATACACCAGAAAAATCAAGTTGCTCCAAAAAAAAAAAAGGGAGCGACCCCTGGGCAATTTTGAGCCCATAGTCTGGGCATACAAGACAACCCAAGTGACAAAAAAAAAGTGTACAGTTTTTTTTCAGAGAACCAAAGCAACAAGTGAAATAAGTTCACATTCGAGACAACACAGGATGCAGCATGTAAAACCAGTATGGAAATGGTATCAATTGTGTTACAGCCTTCACCCCACATTGTGTTGCATTTTTATGTATTTGTATTTGAGTTGGTCTGTTTTGCAAGCTCTCACTCTGCTGTCCCTCCCCAGTTCACTTCAGGAGCTCTAGAAAAAAAAAATGATTTCAGGAGGAATGAACTAACAAAGGCCCGATTTTAACACGGGCCAGTTTTGGGTGGGTAGACGACAGTGTGTGTTAGAAACACACCTGCTGCTCCAAGACTGAGGCTCAGGGTAATTTTATTTCCCAGGCCACATTTAAATCTCGTCGGTTGACTACCCGCCCATTCCAGGTGGGAAGCGGCAGAAAAATCTCAGTCCTGGAGGCCACCCATCATCAGGTAGGAGGCGGGACCAGCTGTGACAGGAGAGGCCCAAGCTTTCCTTGGACTCAGTGGAGCACTCGTGCTCCTCCTGACCCCACAAAGTTTGAAAGGAAAACAACCTCTTTTTGTGCCTCTTCTGGCCCCAGTCCCGTCTTCATCTGGCTGGGAAAGTTACTTGTGGCCGTTAAAGTTCCAGTCAGGTTCTGACCCATCATTGGAACCGGATGTGTATCCTTAAAAAAAAAAAAGGATCACGCTGGCCATGGGTGGCTGTCCTGGTAGCTAGTTAACCAGGGCGATTCCAACTACCCACCCGCCCGGTTTCCGCAGAGTTAATTCCATCCGCCCAAAGTTTAACATTTGTAGGCAACACCACACTCAAATCACAGATCATCAAAATTAAAGCGAGATTCAACTTCCTCCCCCTCAACAGAAATGTTTTCCATTACTTCATAGCTGTAACTTCTATATATATATATATATATATATATAATGATTTACAAGACTGCTCGCCATGCCGTGCTTCATTAATTTGTGTTTTTTGTTTAAACTTCTGCGATCAAACACACTGGCAGCAATTACAAAATAGCTTGACTGCACTCTCTAATCAAAATGAGACAATGATTTATTGGACAATGGTCAACACTGCACGAAGACACAATATTGAGGCTGACGGGAAGAATGCTTAAGAAATTCTGGAAATGGATTGCCCCCAATGCAGTTTTGGGCAGGTTAGATATATATATATATATATACCACGAAACAAAGATAGATCTTATCCCAGCCAAATAATGCCTCCCTTGAAGAGCATTAGCCAGTTGTAGTAGCTAGCGGTGAAAATACAGGCGACATGAAAATAAGCATGAACAGAGACCAGAGGGTGATTAGGTTTGAGCCTCCGCCCCTCCCTCAGCTCACCTGCTGCTGAAACCCTCATCTATGCCTTGCTTACGCTCTCCTGGGTAGCCTCCCATCTTGTAAACTTGAGCTCATCCAAAACTCGGCTGCCTGTGTCCTGACTCGCACCAAGTCCTGTTCACCCATCACCCCTGTGCTCACTGACCTACATTGGCTCCCCCAATTAAGCAACGGCGCGATTTAAACATTCTCATTCTGGTTTTAAAATCCCTCCATGGACTCTATTCTCCACATCTCTAAGCTCCCCACAGCCCTACAATCCTTAGAGACCTCTGCATTCCTCCAATTCTGGCCTCTTGCGCATCACTGATTTTAATCGCGCCACCGTTGGCGGTCATGCCTTTTGCTGACAAGGCCCCAAGCTCCGGAATTTCCTCTGTAAACCCCTCTCACCACCTATAAGACGTTCCTTAAAACCTACCTCTTTGACCAAGATTTTGGTCATCTGCCTCAATATCTCCTTAATTGGCTCGGTGTCAAATTCTGTTTTATAACGCTCCTGTGAAGCGCCTCGGGATGTTTTACTACGTTAAAAGGCACTATAGAGATACAAGTTGTTGTTGAGCTGGTTAGAAAAGCTGAAAAACTAAATATTTCATAAGTGTCCAGAAGATTTGACAAACTTTCAGCATTAGGTCGGAGAACGTTTTATTCTTGGACATACAAGGGGTGATCTTAACCCGGCAGAAACTGCTTAGGCAGCCAGTTAAAATCACCGTGAAGACTTAGTCATCTATGTCCAACTGCTTTCCCACAGTCTTCCATTTAAACCTACCCTTCCGAGCAGGCATTACGGACAATACTCAGAAACCTGCAGTCATTTAAATATGCAGATTGGGTGCCGATGACATCATCAGGCCGGACTGCCATTTTTACCAGTGGCCTGCGTGGGGAAGCTGTTGTGACTTTCCTGCTAGCATAAATCAGTGGGAAGGTGGGGTGGTGTTTTTTTTCTTTCCTTGTGGGGCCGGGGTGGGAGGGGGTTGTGCAGAAATGGTCCCTTGGACCCCACAAGGAAAGTTTAGACCTCCCCTTTCCCGGGCCACTCTCATCACTCCTCTCCCCCACCTCATGACTTACACAAGTACCAGATACTGTTCCTACTGTCCTCGAAGGTGGTCTCGTGCCGCCTGAAACTTTACTTCCACCTGCTAGCTTTCTGCTGCTCCCATCCGCACCCCCCTCCCCCCACACCCCAGGTTTTGGGCAACGGGCTAGGGGGTGTGCAGATGAGACTTGTGCTGTTGTGGGCAGGATGGTTTGCTGCCCACCTGAGCCTCCACCACCCGATTTGCGCCAGAGTTAAAAGTGGGCCTGCCGTGTTGGTATCAAGCATTTCTTGTTCTGACTGAGCGAGCAAGGATCTCCCTGCTCTGCCCAATAAATGTGCCTTCAACCCAAAAACTAAGTCAGGGTACATTCCCCTATTTCAAATATCCTTAGAGTCCTCAAGAAAGATTAGCAGTTGTGGGGAAATCTGTACTGTGGAACTGCTGCAGCTAAAACCTATTGCAAATTACAACTGAGAAAAACTTCTCATTCCATGCAGGCTTGATATAAACTGGTCGACAACATGTCCGAACTTGGTTTTCTTTATTGGAAAATAATTGAAGTTTACATAAGGTGGCTGACTATCAAATGAAGAGTGAGCAGGATAGTCCATGTAGATTGTTTTAAATACATTTTATTCCAACCAAGTTGAGTACTCAACTTTAGGCAGTCTAAAATCTTCCCAAAGGGCATAGAGACATTGTTTTGCGTCAGAATCTTCATAATTCTCTACCCCAGAGGGCTGTGGGGGCTCAGTTTTTGAGTATATTCAAGACAGAGATAGATAGATTTTTTTAATATTAAGGGAATCAAGGGATATGGGGATAGGGCAGGAAAGTGGAGTTGAGTTGGAAGATCAGCCATGATCATATTGAATGGTGGAGCAGGCTCGAGGGGCCAAATGGCCTGCTCCTAGTTCTTGTTGAAGGGGAAAATTGCGGTCAGAGGCTTCCTTCGTACGAACACCGCCAACCCGGAAAGAAATCTACGAAAGTACCTGGTGGTCCTGGAGGAACATAGGAACCTGGTTGAAGGCCTAGATTCACTGCGCAGTGCATGGGAAGTTGTCTTTCAGGTACATATGTACATGCTGGAGTCACGTGGGCCTGGACCACCAATCACTATGCAGTATTCTCATTGATAAAAATGGGAGCTCCGTTAGTAATGGGAACTCGTACAATGAGGAAAACCCCCTAAAACACCGAAACACAGAATAAATAAAAACACCTTACATATTTAAAATTAATTGACATTAAATGTAATTAAACGTTTTACAAAAAAAAGTTAGAATTTTTAAAAAAAATTAGGTGTTTTAATAGTGTTAAAAATAAATTTACCTTAATGGACAGGGTTAATATAAAAATTAGTGTTTAAATTTATATTTTATATGTTTTAAAACTTTTACTCTGGTAAAAGTAAGCTATGCGTCTGTTTTTAAACCAGGCGTAAAAGTTTGAAGGACATTCGCTGGGCATGAGTTAATCTCTCCCGCATGGATGTCCTTCTCCCAGGGATGCAGAGGATCTGTACGGAGAAATCTTGACAGATCGGAAAAGCCGCTTCTCGCTGCATGTGCATCGCGCCCTGAAAACCGGCTTTTGCGAGGCCTCTACGGGTCCATGCGGACTTCATACGGACCCGGCAAGGCCGGAATTTTCGGCCCTTTGTGTTCATGGAACATGTAGGCTGATTGGACACGAGCTAAAAATGTGAAGCTTTGTTAGCTAATTGATTCTTCCCACAGTAATATCGCTGTGCTTCCTTCATATCACATCTTTTAAACTTTCAAATGGGAAGAAATTTCATAAGAACACAAGAAATAGGAGCAGGAGTAAGCCATATGGCCCCTCAAGCCTGCTCTGCCATTCAATAAGATCATGCATGGCTGATCTTCGACCTCAACTCCACTTTCCTGCCCGATCTCCATTTCCCTTGCAACATTGCAATTATCCTCAAAGTGAAAGATCTACAGTGCAGTTCATAATGATCCTAAGAGTCAAAGTGCACTTCACAAACACAAAGGCGTCCCAATATATTTGACAGCTTGGACATTAAGCAGTCGAACAAAGCATAGTTGCAGTGACATCTAGTGGCCAGCTATTTACATTACAGCCATTTTACTTTAGAATTAAAATATTCCCCAGCACTTTTGAAGCACATGAACAGGCTAATTATCCAAAAACAAATAAAGTGCTAACAGACAAAAATCAGAGATGCAGGTTACAATTCAACAAACAAGTACTTTATTCAGCTCACCTCTTCCCCATCACAGGATATACAATTTATATCAGACATTCTAACTTATTCAGAACTAAATAATTGTAGGTAAAATTGCAAGATAATGTTCTGAAATGTCTCTTGGAAGCAAAAACCTGTGAATATAACATTACAGGCTACATTATTAAATCCTAGCCATCCATAGATTCCATAAAAGACATGTGCTGCTGAGATCACGGCAATTATAAAAAAATAAAATATTGGTAATCTGCATCTACACTTTTATAATCTCCAATCCCATTCTTATTTATATAACTCATCCACGACAAGTTGAGAAACATCCATATTCACTAACAATTTGAAAGGTCTATCATTGGATCTTTCCAATAGGTTTCAAAATCCTTGGCTCATAACTTAACCTCTTGATAAATTCGAGGGCTCTAATTTTGTGTTGATTATCGCGCTTTTTACTCTGGCGAATATTTATACAGCAGCACTCGCAGCAGTTTATTCTCGGGTAAGAGCATCTCTCTCCATTAAAGGCATTTTCCGTGTCATTCTGCATTGCATTACAGATGTCAAGAAATCAGTGACACAGCAATTAGACCTATTCATAACTCAACCTCTCCCAATTTTGGGCTGCACAAAAAGTCTCTACTCTGAAACTTTGGGGCCATTCATAAATGAATACAAAAGGAAAGTTAGCAATGGTTCAGATACATATTTTTACACCTGAATTAATTAAATTTTATGATTGTGAACAAAGACAGGTTGCCATACTTTTGTGCATGAACCTTTTGATCACATGCAAATGTGAAGAGTTAAAATTAATTCTACACACTAATATACAGAAAAACGATGGCAGCATCAGACCATGCCAGCACAGCAAATTGACAAAGAATTCACTGCCCTTGAAAAACTTAAATTAGTACAGAAACCCATTGAATCTGTGAAATTATAAATCAATGGACATAACATCTGCTGGCTGCATCACTGACCTGCTTACCCACTTTACAAATTACCCCTTCACTACCGTTCAGGAGAAATCTAGAGAGCAAGGACAATCCAAGACTCCCCTTCTCAATCCTTGAATCTCCCCTCTCCACCTTCACTACTAAAGCAATGAGAAACTCATGGATTTCATCATTAGTAAAACAGAGGCTCTTTGGCTCCGCCCCTCCTTTGACCCACCCTTTGTAGGCTCTGCTGCATCACTCATCAGATGCATCTCCTGTCCTCTAAGACACACACCAATTCTTATGACCCTTTTGAACACAGCCTGACCACTCAACCCAACATAACAACATTGTAAACTGCTCCTTGTCTGCATTGTCCTTACCCCTCCCCCCCTTAAATACCTCAACCTCACCGCTTGTCCAAGATCGGGCTGTAGAGAAGCCAGAATGTTCAAGTTCATCATTGGAAAGAACAAACCCACCCTATATAGCTTGTCAGAAACTCTGCACCCATCACATTTCAAAATACTACTCAATCCACATCCTATCCATCACTGTCTATTTCCACCTCTTAGCATCAGCTACCTCTATCAATACTTTATCCCCCGCTCATCCACATTACCACCTCCAGGGTAAACCTCTCCATTGCTTACTTATGTAGATCCCAAGCTCCACTCTACATAAACTGGCATATCTAACATCTTACCACTTGTATCCTAAACTGTCTCAAGTCCTGCCTTCTATGACACACACACACAACCCCACACATCTGTAATCTCTTTCAAACCTATATCTCAGGCCACCATTCAATATTGGCCACACCATCCGTGGCAGAGCATTCAGCCAACGCACCCCTGCGCACTTAGGTTTTCTTCCTCTCTCCAAGTCTCAAAAACGTCTCTTCAACCTTGCCTTTAGTCAATATTCCCCCAACTCCCATTTCTCCTCTCCCTCATATTAAAAAAGTACTATACAAATATAAGTTGTCAGCTTAAGAAATTGCATTGTTTATATTGAACATAAAAATATATTCCTACTGGTGAATCAAATGCTCAGCATTTCTCTTCCCACCCATTTTATCCATTGCAAACAACTATATACTAGGACACTGCATTCCTTGTACAAGAAAGACACACAATACACAATCATAAACTAACTTACATACACAATGTCAACAAGCACATATGCATTCCAAAAATTGACTCATGTCATCCAGAATTTGAATAGCCATACCAGAAAGTTACTGCCCAATGCAGTGTTACCAGACGGCCAAATAGTGTTGCTGGTAATTAGAAGTTTTTATCTAAAGTTGCTGCTTTGTCCCACAGCTGCAGATAGAAGTCAACATGGGTAGAAAGAAAGACACTGCCTCAGAGAATGGTTGGTTCACATGTTGAGTCCTGGAGTTAGATTATCTCAGGCAGTCAGGAAGAAAATTCACAAGAGCTTTATCCTGCAAGTGTTGTGCTTGGTTACTCGTCTCACAAAGAAAATCCACAACTGTATAACTTGTATGTGCTGTATTGCAATGAGCAAGTTTCACAGAGCAAAATACTCGCTTTCTTTCATTCACCTTCTGCTATTATGGCTAGTAGGTTTAGAATCAGTAATCTATTGTTGGTGTTCACCACACTTGCCTTCAGGTTTAAAACATTAAGTGACACTAAACCTTTAGGCCTCATGAAATTAGGTTTGTCTTTTGGTAATGGAGTACTTCAACTAATCTCACCTGGAACCCATTTATTGGAGCACTAGTACAATTAAGGAAAAACACACATTCACACCCTGGCTAAAGACAAGTATAAAGGGAAAGGTTACATTATGATGGATAAAACCTCAATCTATAATTGTAATTTTGATAAAACACAGTCACATTTTGATTTAAAAAACAATTGTTAGCAAATTATATACTCACCTGCACATATTAATATCCACCACACATTTTGCTCAACATAAATGAACTAAAAATCCTAAACATTGAAATAATTTTTTTTTCCATTAAAAATAATGACTCTGGGATAAGATAACCTATTTGGCAATGAAGCTTTACTGGAGTGACTGAATGTTCATAATGAAAATGAGATGGTTAATGCCAGGAAACTGGAATTGGTTAAGAGGAAATAGTTTCTGTGTGGCTGTAGCAAGCTTCCTGGCATTGGCCGCTGTAATGTATTTGCTTTATGGGTTCTTTGCTTAAGAATTCATAGCAACACATTGCCATTAAGAACTAGTTGGTTTATTAGCAAAAGTTTAACAATCACATTACACATTACCAGTTCAACTATCTTAGTTGTACACTTTAAACAAATGCCCCCTGCAAGGGTGGTCACAGCTTTACTGGAGTCCACTAAAAGGAGGAACAGGTGAGGTTAGTTAAAGAAGGATTTTTAGTGGAGGTGGGACTATGTTGAGTGAGGCTATTAGGAGGAGGGGCCGTACTGGAATTAAGTGAGGCTGTTCAGAGAGTCATAGTTAAAAAAAAAGACCTGCATTTATATAGCACCCTTCATGAACACTAGATGTCTCAAAGCGCTTTACAGCCAATGAAGTACTTTGTGGAGTGTAGTCACTGTTGTAATATGGGAAACATGGCAGCCAATTTGCAAACAGCAAGCTCCCACAAACAGCAATGTGATAATGAACAGATAATCTGTTTTTGTTATGTTGATTGAGGGATAAATATTACCCAGAACACTGGGGATAACTCCCCTGCTCTTCTTCAAAATAGTGCCATGAGATCTTTTCGTCCCCCTGAGAGAGCAGACAGTGGCTCGATTTACTGTCTCATCCGAAAAACGGCGCCTCAGCACTCCTTCAGCACTACACTGGAGTGTCAGCCTAGATATATGTGCTCAAGTTCCATGGAGTGGGACTTGAATCCGTCACCTTAGAATCATAGAATCATAGAGGTTTACAGCACAGAAGGAGGCAATTTCACCCCATCGTGTCTGTGCTGGCCAACAAGAGGCTATCCAGCCTAATCCCACTTTCCAGCTCTAGGTCCATAACCCTGCAGGTTACGGTACTTCAAGTGCACATCCAAGTACTTTTTAAATGTGTTGAGGTTTCTGCCGTCAGCCTCAGAGGTGAGTGTGCAACCCACTGAGCCACAGCCGACAAGACGGTTCCACACTGGTGGAGAAAAGGTTTTGGATAGAAGGCCTTTAATAGTGATTCTGTTTGTAACATGGTGATTTAAATGAACATTTAACTATTATAAACTTAACAGATAAAATTTAATCACCAGTTCCTTATGATTCTACAGCCGCAACGTGTTTCAATTTTTAATGTAAACCTTTAAGATACATACAGCTAGAAATTCTTTTGCCCTCAAAAACGGGCGTGGGGATCGCAATGAGGGATCATTACTAGATGATACTAAAATTGGCTGTGTGGTTGATAATGAATAAGAAAGCTGTAGATTGCAGGAAGATATCAATGAACTGGTCAGGTGGACAGAACAGTGGCAAATGGAATTCAATCTAGAGAAGTATGAGGTAATGCAATTGGGGAGGTCTAACAAAGCAAGGGAATCATCATCATCATCACATTAAATGGTAGGACACTGAGAAGTGTAGAGGAACAAAGTGACCTTGGAGTGCATGTCCACAGATCCCTGAAGGTAACAGGCCAGGTAGATAAAGTGCTTAAGAAGGCATATGGAATACTTGCCCTTATTAGCCGAGGCATACAATACAAGAGCAGGGAGGTTATGCTTGAACTATATACAACTCTAATTAGGCCACAGCTGGAATACTGCATGTAGTTCTGGTCACTGCATTATTTCTTCTTCTTCTTAGGCAGTTCCTCGGAGTCAAGGATGACTTTCTTCCACACTAGCATGTGCTCTACAATGGCCGATGATTCCAATGCGTGATGTACAGACTCTGTCACAGGTGGGGCAGGTGGTGGTTGAAGGGATGGGTGGGTGGGGTGCTTGGTTTGCCGTACGCTCCTTCCGCTGTTTGTACTTGACTACTGCATGCTCCTGACGAAGAGACTCAAAGTGTTCGGTGCCTTCCTGAATGCTTCTTCTCCACTTTGAGTGGTCATGGGCAAGAGATTCTCAAGAGTTGATGGGTATGACATTTTTTCTGAGAGGCTTTGAGAGTGTCCTTGAAGTGATTTCTCTGTCCTCCTGGGGCTTGCTTGACGTGATGGAGCTTGGAGTAGAGAGCCTGTTTCGGGAGCCTTGTATCAGGCATACGGATTTTGTGGCCCACCCATCGGAGCTGACTGAGCGTGATCAATGCTGGAAATGTTGGCCTGAGAGAGAACATTGTCGTTGGTACGCCTATCCTGCCAATGGATTTGCAGAATTTTGCGGGGGCAACATTGGTGGTACTTCTCCAGTGCTTTGAAGTGCCTACTGTACATTGTCCATGTCTCTGAAGCATATATGAGGGTGGGTATCACTACTGCTCTGTAGACTATGAGCTTGGTGCGACCGAAGGCTGCACTGACACACTGAAGGCGGTGTTGGGTTTCGTCATCGCTGTATGCCCTTGCTGACAGGAAGCTCCCAAGGTATGAAAAGTAGTCCACACTGTCCAAGGTCTTGTCATAGATCTTGATGATCGGGGGGCAGTACTGTGAGGTGGGAACATGTTGGTAGAGAATCTTTGTCTTATGGATGTTTAATGTAAGGCCCAGACATTCGTAGGCTTCAGTGAAAGTGTCAACGATGGTTTGGAGGTTGGCCTTTTAGTGTGCACAAACGTAAGCATCATCTGCATACTATAATTCAATGACAGAGATTGGGATATCCTTTGTGCTCGACTGAAGGCGACAGAGGTTGAACAATTTCCCTTTCATCCTGTAGATTAGCTCAACTTCAGTGGGGAGCTTGTTGGAGGTTAGATGAAGCACTGCATCGAGAAAGATTGAGAAAAGTGTTGGTGCAATGACAAAGCCTTGCTTGTCCTTGGTCTGTGGTTGATCCGTTGCTAAGGATCACGGCTTGATGTCATCGTGAAGTAGGCAGAGGATTGCAACAAATCTTTGAAGACAACCAAATTTGAGGAGGACACTCCATAATCTCTCTTGGTTGACAGAGCCGAAGGCCTTTGTGAGGTCAAAGAAGGCCATGTACAGAAGTTCTTGCTGCTCCCTACATTTTTCTTGGATTTGCCGCGCGGTGAAAATCATGTCCGTTGTGACTCCAAGTGAACGGAATCCGTATTGTGAGGAGCTCTTCAGCCACTGGGAGGAGACGATTGAGGAGGATTCTTGCGATAATTTTCCCTGTGGCAGATAGCGGGGAGACTCCTCTGTGATCACCGCAATTAGTCTTTCCACCTTTCTTGAAAATGGTCACGATTACACCGTCTCTGAGATCCCCCAGCATGCTTTCCTTCCAGATGAGAGTGATGAGCAGGGGGATGGGAACCTGAGAACAAATTCAATAGGGAAGGAAGTAAAGCTGAAATTGGAAAGCAAGAATGTAGAAAGTGAATCTGTAAGACAGAGGAAACAAGGGTTAGTAAGTAGTAATCAAAGAGGTCTTCCTGTGCTAAATGGTGTATACTTCAATGCAAGGAGTATAGCAAATAAGGCGGATGAGCTGAGAGCACAGGTAGACACTGGGAGTATGACATTATAGCCATTACAGAGACATGGCTGAAAGAGGGGTACGTTTGGCAGCTGGTTACATGATTTTTAGACAGGACAGAGAAGTGGGTGAAAAGTGGAGAGGTGGTTGCGGTACTGATTAAAGAAACTATTACTGCGGTGAGGAGGGATGATATGTGAGAGAGATCATCAAATGAGGCCATATGGGTCAGACTGAAAAATAAAAAAGGGGCGATCACACTGATGGGCATGTATTATAGACCCCCAAACAGTGGGAGGGAGATAGAAGAGCAAATATGTCGGCAAATTTCTGTGAAGTCCAAAAACCATAGGTTATTAATAGTAGGGGATTTCGACTATCCTAATATTGATTGGGACAAATAAAGTGCAAAGGGTATAGAGGGTGCTAAATTCCTAAAATGCATTCAAGAGAACTTTTTTAGTCAGTATCCAACATGGGAGGGGCGGTTCTGGATATAGTTTTGGAGAATGAAGCTGGGCAGGTAGAAGCGGTATCAGTGGGAGAGCACTTGGGTACTAGTGACCATAATTCAGTCAGATTCAAGGTAGTTATGGATAACGACATTGATATACCAGGAATAATGGGGAAAATTGGGGAAAAGCTAACTGTGCTAAGTTGAGAAGTGATTTGGCCACAGTCAACTGGAAACAGTGGGAGGCATTCAAGGAGGAGATCCGGAGGGCTCTTAAGCATGTACCCTTAAAAGGAAAAGGGTGGTAATAACAATGCTAGAACCCACTGGATGTCTAGGGACTTACAGGGGAGGATAAAGAAAAAAAAGGAAGCTTATGTTATACACAGATGGCTAAATACTGTAGAATCTCTGGAGGAATATAGAAAGTTCAGAGGTGAAACTAAAAAGGATATTAGGAATGCTAAGAGAGAGCATGAAAAATTCTTGGCAAGTAGAATCAAGGAAAACCAAAAGATGTTCTATAAATATATTGAGCAAGAGGATAACTCTTTGGATATGGGCTTGGTGCCGAAGGACTGGAGGACGGCTAATGTAGTACCCTTGTTTAAGAAGTGAGAAAGGGATAGGCCAGACCAGTCAGCCTAACCTCAGGAAAATTATTGGAAAAAGTCCTGAAGGACAGGACAAACCTACATTTAGAAAGGCAAGGATTAATCAGGACAGTCAGCACAGATTTGTTAAGCAAAGATTATGTTTGACTAACCTGATTGAAATTTTTGAGGAGGTAACCAGGAGGGTCGATGAGGGTAGTGCGTACGATGTACTGTATATGGACTTTAGTAAAGCTTTTGATAAGGTCCCACATGGCAGACTGGTCACGAAAGTAAAAGCCCATGGGATCCAGGGCAAAGTGGCAAGTTGGATCCAAAATTGGCTTAGAGGTAGGAAGCAAAAGGTAATGCTTGATGGATGTTTTTGTGACTGTAAGGATGTTTTTAGTGGGGTTCCACAGGGCTCAGTACTGGGTCCCTTGCTTTTTGTGGTATACATCAATGATCTAGATTTGAATATAGGGGGGTATGATTAAGAAATTTGCAGATGACATGAAAATTGGCTGTGTGGTTGATAATGAAGAGGAAAGTCATGGACTGCAGGAGGATATCAATCTACTGGTCAGGGGGCAGAACAGTGGCAAATGGAATTTAATTTGGAGAAGTGTGAGGTAATGCACTTGGGGAGAGCTGATAAGGAAAGGGTATACACATTAAACGGTAGGCCACTTAGAAGTGTAGATGAACAAAGGGACCTTGGAGTGCTTGTCCACAGATCCCTGAAAGTAGCAGGCTAGGTGGGTAAGGTGGTTAGCAGGCATATGGAATGCTTGCCTTTATTGGCTGAGGCATAGAATACAAGAGCAGGGAGGTTATGCTTAAATTGCATAATACACTGGTTAGGCCACTGCTGAAATAATGCGTGCAGTTCTGGTCGCCGTATTATAGGAAGGACGTGATTGCACTAGAGAGGGTACAGAGGAGATTTACAAGGAAGCTGCCTGGAATGGAGAATCTTAGTTATGAGCACAAATTGGATAGGCTGGGTTTGGTATCCTTGGAACAGAGGAGGCTGAGGGGAGACCTCATTGAGGTGTATAAAATTTTGAGGGGCCTGGATAAAGTGGATGCAAGGGCTTATTTCCCTTGGTGGAGGGGGTCAATTATGAGGGGGCATAGGTTTAAAGTAGTTGGTGGAAGGTTTAAAGGGGATTTGAGGGGAAGCTTCTTCTTGCAGAGGGTTTGGGGGTTTGGACCTCCCTACCTGGAAAGGTGGTAGATGCAAAATCCCTCACCACATTCACTTGGTGCCGTGACCTGCAGGGTTGCGGACCTGGAGCAAGTAAGTGGGATTAGACTGGTAACCTCTTGTTGGCTGGTGGAGATATGATGCATTTGCTCAGTATCCCAGTGTCCCAGTGTGGGGCTGGCCAGGAGCTGGAGCTGTGTGCCGCTCATGCGTTCAACAACCTGCTATAGCGGCCCGAGTTTGGCCGGCGGGAGCTGGACAGTCTGTGCCAGAGGACGCGGCCCAACTTCAGCAGCTGAGCCGGAGACTGACTGTAGAGAGCAGGGGCTCCAGTCCAGCGGAGACACCGAGAGAGCAGGGGCTCCAGTCCAGAGGAGACACCGAGAGAGCAGGGGCTCCAGTCCAGCGGAGACACCAAGAGAGCAGGGGCTCCAGTCCAGTGGAGACACCGAGAGAGCAGGGGCTCCAGTCCAGCGGAGACACCGAGAGAGCAGGGGCTCCAGTCCAGCGGAGACACCAAGAGAGCAGGGGCTCCAGTCCAGTGGAGACACCGAGAGAGCAGGGGCTCCAGTCCAGCGGAGACACCAAGAGAGCAGGGGTTCCAGCCCAGAGGAGACACTGTAGAGAGCAGGGGCTCCAGCCCAGCGGAGACACCGAGAGAGCAGGGGCTCCAGTCCAGCGGAAACACCAAGATAGCAGGGGCTCCAGCCCAACGGAGCTCCAGGGACACCAGCCGCGTCCTGACCACCGACACCAGCACCTTCAAGCCGGCTCGCCTTCCACCTTCAGCGGGATATCGACCAGAGACACGGCCCAACCTCAGCAACTGAGCCGGAGACTAACTGTAACCTTCTGTCCCTGGCCGAAGGGACTCTGTACCGGCCACGTCTGTCCCCGGCCGAAGGGACTCTGCACCAGCATGGACCAAAGGAACTCTGTACCGGATTCAGAGGGTGTCTGGCCGGCCGAGGGAACTCCGGAACGACCTGCCAAAGGGACTTGAGTACTTGGGGCCAGCCAAAGGGACTCCGAGGCCGGCACTGAACCAGCTGAAGGGACCGAAGCATGGCGTCGTCTCATACTCCCAACCAACTTTTAATTAAGTTTTAAACTTTTAGCCAACTTTTAAACTTATTAAACAATTTGGGAGAACTTTTAAAACTTACATTTTAGACTCTTAACCGAAATACTTTTAAATATCTATTATTAACTTACATCTTTGACTTTTAACAACTTTTAGAAACTTTTTGCATTGGTGAAACTTTTATAATCTATTATTGATTTACATCTTAGATTTTTAACAACTCTTAGAAACTTCTTAAAACATTTTAACAACTCTTAGAAACTTTTGAAATAATTGGAAACCTTTATCAACTTTTAACTTTTAAAATAACGTCTGAAGTCACCTTCCTAATGCCTGCCCCCAACCTGGCCTCGGGCCATCTACCAACAATGGCGCTACCCACACCGAGCTTGCGGCCAACACTTCGCCGGAGGCAATTAGACTTATCGAGCTGTGCCTGGTCTCCAGTTGTCTTGGACCCCCTTGCCACTGGACCAAGACCTTGTTCAACTAAACCCGGGTGGTTGCCGGTGTGCAGCGGCCACCCCACGTTAAAAGAACTCACACACAGGCATCGTCCACTCCGACAGTATGAAGTTCGGGACCTGGAACGTCAGGACCCTCATGGACAATCCCAACAGCAACAGGCCGGAACGCCGCACCACCATAGTTGCCCGGGAACTCAGACATTTCGACATTGACATCGTCACTCTAAGCGAGACCCGGCGGGCAGGGGAAGGCCAGTTGAAGGAACATGGTGGAGGTTACACCTTCTTCTGTAAAGGGAAACCAGAGGCAGAACGCTTTGAACTGGTCGATCGCCTCAAAGACTCCCCCTGTGGGGTCAACGAGCTCCTCATGACTCTCCGTATCACCCTATCTCAGAACCAATGTGCCACAGTCATCAGTGCGTACGCCCCAACACTCAATGCAACGGATGAGGCTAAAGAGGGTTTTTATTCCAACCTCAAGACATCCTTGTTCCGTGTCCCTATGGGCGACAAATTGATCCTCCCGGGTGATTTTAATGCCAGGGTTGGCAAAGACACAGCCCTCTGGGGAGGCGTGATTGGCAGAGATGGGGTAGGGAAAGCCAATTACAGTGGTACCCTACTCATGACAAAATGTCTAGAACATGAACTCCTCATTACCAACACCCTGTTCCACCAGAGGGACAAATACAAAGCATCATGGCAACACCCTCGCTCCAAACACTGACACCTGCTTGACTATGTCATCGTCCGAGCCAGGGATCGCAAGGATATGCGCACCACCCGCATCATGACAGGAGCTGACGACTGCTGGACGGCCCACTGCCTAATCCAATTCATCATCAACATTAACATTGCCCCAAAGCAGAGGGGACAGCAGAAGCAGTTCCGCAAAAAAGTTAATGCCGGGGCACTTAGAGACCCAGCTAAGAGAGCCCTATACAGCCAGCGCCTCACAACCAATCTGGTGTGCCTTGATGACCCTGAGATGCTGAATGCCCACAGTGCTTGGTCTGCCCTCCAGGCATCTATAACCAATGCTTGTGAAGAGACACTTGGTCACTCAACCAGAAAACATCAGGACTGGTTTGATGAAAATGATCAGGAGATCGAAGAACTAATAGATCGCAAGCACAGAGCATTTCTGAGCCTCAAGACACAGCCCAACTCGGGAGCTGCAAAACAACATTACAGACGGCTCAAGGCTCAGATCCAACAAAAAACTCTAAACCTAAAGAACAGGTGGTGGATGGAGAAAGCACAGGAGATACAGCAACTGGCCGACAGCCATGATATGCAAGGATTCTTCACTGCAGTCAAGGCCACCTACGGTCCAAACTCCCAAGGCCCCACCCTACTCCTGGCCAAGAACGGGGAAACACTCGTCAAGGACACCGATGCTGTCAGGGCCCGATGGAAGGAGCATTTTGAAGATCTCCTCAATCAAGACTCTGCCTTTGACTCGAGTGTTCTCGATTCCATCCTGCAGCATGCCACCTGCCACCAACTCAGTTAAACTCCAATGTTGCACGAGGTTGGCAAAGCCATAAAACAACTTAAGAATAACAAGGCTATGGGTGCGGATGGAATCCCTGCTAAGGCGCTAAAATATGGCGGAGAGGCGCTGTTGGCGCGGATACATGACCTCATCTCTCTCATCTGGAGGGAGGAGAGCATGCCAGGAAATCTCAGATGCAGTGATTGTGACCATTTTTAAAAAGGGGGACAAGTCCGACTGCGGCAACTACAGGGGAATCTCCCTGCTTTCAGCCACTGGGAAAGTTATCACTCGAGTTCTCCTCAATCGTCTTCTCCCTCTGGCCGAGGGGCTCCTCCCGGAATCACAATGGGATTTCATCCCCTACGGGGTACAACAGACCTGATCTTTGCAGTGCGCCAGTTGCAGGAAAAATGCAGGGAGCAGCGCCAGCCCTTATACATGGCCTTTTTCGATCTTACAAAGGCCTTTGACACTGTCAACCGTGAGGGTCTATGGAGCGTCCTCCTCCGTTTTGGATGCCCCCAAAAGTTTGTCAACATCCTTCGCCTGCTTCACGATGACATGCAGGCCGTGATCCTTACCAACGGATCCATTACAGACCCAATCCACATCTGGACCGACATCAAACAGGGCTGCATTATCGCTCCAACCCTCTTCTCAATCTTCCTCGCCGCCATGCTCCACCTCACAATCAACAAGCTCCCCGCTGGAGTGGAATTAAACTACAGAACCAGTGGGAAGCTGTTTAACCTACGCCGCCTCCAGGCCAGGTCCAAGATCACCCCAACCGCTGACATTGAGCTGCAGTATGCGGATGATGTCTGCGTCTGTGCACATTCAGAGGCTGAACTCCAGGATATAGTCAATGTATTCACTGAGGCATATGAAAGCATGGGCCTTGCGCTTAACATCCGTAAGACAAAGGTCCCTCACCAGCCTGTCTTCGCCGCACAGCACTGCTCTCCAATCATCAAGATGCATGGTGCAGCCCTGGACAATGTGGACCATTTCTCATATCTCGGGAGCCTCCTATCAACAAAGGCAGACATTGATGCGGAGATTCAGCATCGCTTCCAGTGCGTCAGTGCAGCCTTCGGCCGCCTGCGGAAAAGAGTGTTTGAAGACCAGGTCCTCAAATCTGCCACCAAACTCATGGTCTACAGGGTTGTTGTATGGGTCTGAGGCATGGACGATGTACAGAAGGCAGCTAAAGTCGCCGGAGATATATCACCAACGATGTCTCCACAAGATCCTGCAAATCTCCTGGGAGGAGAGGTGCACCAACATCAGTGTCCTCGACCAGGCTAACATCCCCAGTATTGAAACACTGACCACACTCGATCAGCTTCGCTGGGCAGACCACATAGTACGTATGCCAGATACGAGACTCCCTAAGCTCCTTCATGGTAAACGAGCCAAAGGAGGACAGCGGAAACATTATAAGGACACCCTCAAAGCCTCCCTGGTAAAGTGCGACATCACCACTGACACTTGGGAGACCCTGGCCACAGACCACCCGAGGTGGAGAAAGTCCATCCGGGAGGGCGTTGAGCTCTTTGAGTCTTGACGCAAGGAGCAGGAAGAGGCCAGGCGCAGGCAGCGGAAGGAGCATGTGGCAAACCTGCCCTACCGATCCCTTCCCCCGATGAATGTCTGTTCCACCTGTAACAGGGTCCGTGGCTCTCGTATCGGACTGTTCAGCCATCAAAGAATTCACTTTGGGAGTGGAAGCAAGTCCTCCTCGATTCCAAGGGACTGCTTATGATGATGATGATGATGATAAGTACTTTAGGGAGTTGAATACAGCCAGGGTGATCTCCTGGACAAGTTTCAATCGTCTGGATGGGTCGGAGAGGAATTTTCCCAGATTTTTTTCCCCTATTGGCCTGGGTTTTTATCTGTTTTTTTGCCTCTCCCAGGAGATCACATGGCTCCAGTTGGAGTGGAGTGTAGAATGTTGCGATACATGGGGTATCGCAGTTGTGCGGGGCGGATTGGTTGGGCCGGATGCCCAATTGTCTGCTATTATTCATTGTTCATAGGTTTATATGTAACCTTTAGGGCTGCTGACCAAGGGCCGTGTGACTCTTTGTCGGCCGGTGCGGGCATGATAGGCCGAAATGGCCTTCTTCTGCACTGTAAATTGTTATGGCCCTAATATTGGTGGCCTTACCGTCCACTGCCGCCTGCTGCCGCCGGGTTTTACTGCCATTTTCCTCTCCTCGCCATTTTCCACCTGGGCTGGAGCGAGCGGGAGGGGAATACCGCTGGGAACTGCCCGCTGACGTTTTCCGGCGGCCAAGTCGCGTAAGTGGCCTCCCGCCTGCCGAGATGCCAGATTGGTGCGGGCAGGAATCGGTGGGAGTCGGTGCCAGCAGGGAAGCTGTTCTAACCCCAACGGTAGGTGAGAAGATCTGCAAGAAAAGGTTAGTGAACATCTTTAAAAAACATTTTTTACACCGACTTACCTGGATGTGTTCCCCTGAAGGTGTGCTGGTGGTTTTGTTTTGGGAGTAATGTTTTTTACTTTTCAGAGTTCCCCACTCTCTAGGCCCGACTCCATCCTCGCGGCACTTGGGCGGCAAGCTCATTTGCCACCGAGATTGAGAGCTCCTGCACACTGCTGCCTAGATTAACCTGTTGTTTGGCCGTCGGGCGGTACTGCCACCTCTTTTAGAGGAATCTTTCAGGCAAAGTACCGCCCAGTCTCTCGGCGACCATTGGCGGTCCTTTGGGCGGCAAATGGGCGGACCTTGCAGCTCATGAAAACCGAGGCCATGATTTCTATGAGGTCATGGATTCGCTCTAAGAGTATTTCTCTGCCATGCTTTAGTACTTTGGTGGGGATTCCATCTGCCCCTGAGGCCTTGTTATTTTTCAGTTGCCAGATGGCCTTTTCAACCTCATCCTGGGCTGGTGTTGTGCCGAGATGGTGGTGGGTAGCATGCTGTGGGATGGAGTTGAGGACGCTCACATTGAAGACAGAGTCTTGGTTAAGGAGCTCTTCGAATTGCTCTTTCCAGTGGGCGCTGACTGCCTCCATGTCCCTGATGAGTACCTCTCCGTTCTTGGCCCTCACTGGGGTAGGACCTTGAGTGCTTGGGCCATAGGTGGTCTTGACTGTGCTAAAAAAACTGTGCATGTCATGTTTGTTGACTAGTTGCTGGATCTCCTGCGCTCTTTTCACCCACCATCTGTTCTTTAGGTCACAAGTTTTTTGTTGGACCTCGGACTTCAGTTGCCTGTAGATCTATTTTCTTTCTCTCATGGTGTTGTTTCCAATTCAAAAATGCCTTGCATTTACGGTTTATTAACTTCTGGATCTGCTGGTCGTTCTCATCGAACCAGTCTTGATGTTTTCTGGTAGAGTGCCCAAAAGTCTCTTCACAGGTGCTGATTGTGGTGGATTTGAGGGCAGACCAGGCACAATGGACATTCTGCGGCTCCGGTTCATTGGAAGTCATCAGGTTGGCTGTGAGGCGTTGGCTGAATAGGGCTTTTTTTGCAGGGACTTTGAGTGCTTCAGCATTGATTTTTTTGCGGCAGTGTTTCTGTTGACACCAGCATTTCGAGGCTACGTTGATGGCGATAACAGAGTGGATTAGGTGATGATCAGCCCAACAGTCATCAGCTCCTGTCATGACGCGGGTGGGGCGGACGTCCTTGCGGTCCCTTGCTCGGACGATGATGTAGTCTAGCAGATGCCAGTGCCTGGAGCGAGGGTGTTGCCATGACGCCTTGTACTTGTCTCTCTAATGAAACAAAGTCTTGGTTATGACCGTGTTCTAAACATTTCGTCAGGAGGAGGGTACCATTGCAGTTCGCTTTCCCTACCCCTTCCCTGCCAATCACGCCTCTCCCTCCGGCTCGCCCTAACCCAGACCAGTACGTTACGGTCATCAGTGGGTATGCCCCAACCCTGGAAGCTACGGATGAGACCAAAGAGGAATTCTACTCCTGCCTTGAACAAACCCTGTCCCAAGTCCCAACGGGCGACAAGCCGATTCTCCATAGCAACTTTAATGCCAGAGTTGGAAAGGATACAGACCACATTACAGGAAAGATGTGATTGCACTAGAAAGGGTACAGAGCAGATTTATGAGGATGTTGCCTGGACTGGAGAATTTTAGCTATGAGGAAAGATTGGATAGGCTGTGTCATGTGTATAACCACAATGTAACACCACTGTATTACTGTATACACTCAACCTAGATGCACACCTTGACCACAAGGGGCGAACTTGTGGGAGACACTCCTTATCTGATCACACAGGTATAAAAAGGGAGGTCCCATGCAGGGTCATTGTCTTTGGAGTCCTGTGAATAAAGAATTAAGGTCACAGAGTGACCTTGTCCCCAGTTGTGCCTCGTGTGGTTTCATACTGCAGAGTAAGGACTTTACATTGGCGATGAGAAACGGAAATTCACGACCCACAAGAATGGTCACCGGTAGCACAGAGGAATGGTACTGTGTTGGGGAAGACTGGGACAACTTTGTCGAGAGGCTTCAGCAAAGCTTCATTATGAAAGAATGGCTGGGGGATGCAGCGGCCGACAAGCGAAGGGCTCATCTTTTGACCAGCTGCGGACAAAGACTTATGCGCTCATGAAGGACTTACTAGTACCCGAAAAGCCGAGGGACAAAACCTTTGAAGAACTTAGCAAATTGATCAGGGAGCACCTCAAACCGGCGAGTAGCATACATATGGCCCGACACAGATTCTACACCCACCAACGTCATGAAGGACAGAGCATACCGGACTTTGTAACGGAGCTCCGGCATTTGGCCAGCCTCTGTAAGTTCACAGACGCCAGCAGGGGGGGATGCTAAGGGACTTCTTTATCGAGGGCATTGGTCATGCGGGAATTTTCCGCAAATTAATTGAGACTGAGGATTTGACCTTGGAAGCGGCGGCGTTGATAGCTCAAACTTTCATGGCGGGGGAGGAAGAGACGAAAATAATATACGCGCGCAATTCTGCCTCTAAAGCGGCGATGGATCAGGGAATCAACATCATCAATGCGACTCAGAGCCCTGCAGGCAAGCAGGGGCAGTCCGACACTCCCCAGCAGCAATAGACCCCAGAGTAGGACTTCAACAGAGACAATGGCAGGCTGAAAGGACATTCATACCATCACAGTGGACAACGCGGCCTGCGATGGGGCCATTGACACCCACCAATACGATACTTAAGAGCAGTCAAAGGGACAGTTAGCGCGGAATGCCTGGCCATCGCCCTTTTGTCCCCAACAATGGAAACTTTAACTCATGCTGGAGGTGTGGGGGAAAACACTCAGCCAAGATCTTGCAGATTTCAACAGTTTGTCTGCAGAAACTGCAATCTCAGTGGCCACTTAGCTCGAATGTGCAGGAAGTCTGCAACCAGACTAATATATGAGGTGGATGGACCAGAAGAGGGTTCTTTGAGGCAGGATGACTTTTGGGGCAAATCGATGGACGTCGAGATTCAGCTGGTCCATGTGACGAATATTCACAGTTCATACACCAAAACGCCACCAATGATGAGGGTTTTATTAAACGGTATCCCAGTACACATTGAGCTGGACACTGGGGCCAGCCAGTCACTCATGGGCGTTCAGCAATTTGAGAAGCTATGGCCACTTAAAGCCAGTAGACCCAAATTAGCACATATTGAGACACAATTACGGACTTACACGAAAGAAATCATCCCGGTGCTAGGCAGTGCAATGTTGGCTGTCACACACAATGGGTTAGTGAATCGGCTGCCGCTCTGGATTGTCCCGGGCAATGGTCCCGCACTGTTGGGGAGGAGCTGGTTAGCCGAGATGAACTGGAAATGGGGGGATGTTCACGCAATGTCATCTGTGGAGCGAAGTTTGTGCTCACAAGTCCTACAACAATTCGATTCACTATTCCAACCTGGCGTCGGGACTTTCAAAGGCACTAAAGTAGTGATACACATCACCCCGGACGCCAGGCCAGTACACCACAAAGCCAGAGTGGTGACGTATGTGATGCGGGAAAAGATCGAGAGCGAATTGGACCGGCTGTTGAGAGAGGGCATCATCTCGCCTGTTGAATTCAGCGACTGGGCGAGCCCCATCGTTCCCGTCCTAAAAGCGGATGGCTCTGTCAGGATCTGTGGTGACTACAAGGCCACCATCAATCGGGTGTCCCTACAAGATCAATACCTGCTCCCGAGAGTGGAGGACCTCTTCGCCATGCTGGCAGGTGGCAAGCTGTACACCAAGTTGGACCTCACTTCAGCCTATATGACCCAGGAAATGGCCGACGAATCTAAACTACTGACCACCATCACCACACACAAGGGACTGTTCGTTTATAACAGGTGCCCATTTGGCATTTGATCAGCGGCCGCGATTTTTCAACAAAACATGGAAAGCCTGCTTAAATCCATTCCTGGAACGATCGTATTCCAGGACGACATCCTCATCACAGGTCGAGACACCGAGGAACACCTCCACAACCTGGAGGAGGTGCTGTGCCGACTGGACCGGGTAGGCCTGCGACTCAAGAAGTCAAAATGTGTGTTCTTAGCTCCTGAGGTTGAGTTTCTGGGCAGGAGGGTTGCTGCAGATGGGATTCGGCAAGCACCCAGGCACTGCAACACATCAGAGTTGCGTTCATTCCTGGGACTGTTGAACTATTTCTGGAACTTTCTGCCGAACTTGAGCACGTTGTTGGAGCCGCTACACGTGCTCCTGCGTAAGGGTTGCGATTGGTTTTGGGGGGACTGTCAGGAACGGGCTTTTGATCGGGCGCGAAACCTACTTTGTTCAAACAAACTGTTGACCCTGTACGACCCCTGTAAAAAATTGGTTCTGACATGTGATGCATCGTCCTATGGGGTTGGGTGCATGTTGCAACAGGGCAATGCTGAGGGTCAACTACAACCTGTGGCTTATGCCTCCAGGTCGCTCTCTCAAGCAGAACGGGGATATGGGATGGTCGAGAAGGAAGTGCTTGCATGTGTCTATGGTGTAAAAAAAATGCATCAGTATCTCTTTGGTAGGAAGTTTGAATTAGAGACGGACCATAAGCCATTAACATCCCTTTGTCAGACAGCAAGGCTATCAATGCCAACGCATCAGCTCGCATACAGCGATGGGCTCTGATGCTGGCTGCTTATGACTACTCCATCCGGCACTGAAAATTGCGCTGATGCACTCAGCATGCTTCCACTGGCCACCACTGAAGGGGCAGCGGAGCAAAGCGCCGAGATGGTCATGGCTGTCGATGCCTTTGACAGTGCAGGCTCCCCATCACAGCCCGCCAGATCAAAATCTGGACCAACAGAGATCCCCTCTTATCCCTGATTAAGAAATGTGTCCTGACTGGGGATTGGGCGCCCGCACACGGAGCATGGCCTGAGGAGGTCAGACCATTCCACAGACGGATGGATGAGCTCTCCATCCAAGCCGACTGCCTATTATGGGGCAGTCGGGTAGTTATGCCCCAGAAGGGCAGGGAGGCATTCATCAGGGAACTCCACAGCGAACACCCAGTCATTGTGCTGATGAAGGGCATTGCCTGGTCACACGTTTGGTGGCCTGGAATTGATTCAGACCTGGAATACTGTGTTCGCAGGTGCACAACGTGTGCCCAGCTGGGTAATGCCCCCAGGGAGGCCCCGCTTAGCCCGTGGCCCTGGCCCACCAGACCATGGTCACGCATTCATGTTGACTACGCGGGCCCGTTCATGGGGAAGATTGTGGTAGATGCGTTCCTTATTGTGGTAGATGCGTACTCGAAATGGATCGAGTGCATCATTCTGAATTCATGCACGTCATCCATCACCATGGAAAGCCTACGTGCGGTCTTTGCAACCCATGGCTTGCCGGACATCCTGGTTAGTGATAATGGCCCATGTTTCACAAGCTACGAATTCCGAGAGTTTATGTCGGGCAATGGCATCAACCACGTCAGGACAGCACCGTTCAAGCCAGCCTCCAATGGCCAGGCGGAACGTGCGGTCCAAATCATTAAGCAAGGTTTGCTCAGGATTCAAGGACCCTCCCTACAATGCCGCCTATCGCTTCTCCTGCTTGTCTAAAAGTCCCAACCGCACCCGCTCACAGGGGTCCCGCCCGCAGAACTACTAATGAAACGGACACTCAAAACTCGGTTGTCCCTCATTTACTCAGTCCTGACCGATATAGTTGAGGGCAAGCGCAAGTCACAAAACGAGTACCATGACCGTAATTCGAGGGGGAGATGTATAGAAATAAATGATCCTGTATTCGTCCTCAATTACGCCATAGGGCCCAAATGGCTTGAGGGCACTGTAATTGACAAAGAGGGGAATAGAATCATCGTGATAAAACTCAACAATGGTCAGATATGCCGTAAGCATCTGGACCAAGTTAAAAAAAGGTTCAGCATCGGCACGGAGGAATCTGAAGAAGACCATGAGATGGAGATCACAACACCGCCAGTGAATGAGCAACAAGAGCAATCAGAAGAATGCACAGTCCCTGCGGTCAGCCCAGACAGGCCAAAATCACCACAAGTGACAGACACTCATGTCAGTGTCCAACAACCAGAGCCCCAACTGCGGCGCTCCACGATGGAGCGTAGACCACCTGAAAAACTAAACCTATGATCCCAATAAGACTTTGGGGGGGAGGTGATGTCATGTATGTCACCACAATGTAACACCACTGTATTACTGTATACACTCAACCAAGATGCACACCTTGACCAAAAGGGGTGAACTTGTGGGAGACATTCCTTACCTGATCACACAGGTATAAAAAGGGAGGTCCCACGCAGGGTCGTCGTCTTTGGAGTCCTGTGAATAAAGAGCTAAGGTCACAGAGTGACCTTGTCCCCAGACTGTGCCTCGTGTGGTTTCATACTGTAGAGTAAGGACTTTACAGGCTGGGTTTGTTTTCTTTGGAACAGAGGAGACTGAGGGGAGAACTTATTGAGGTGTATAAAATTATGAGGGGCCGAGATAGAGTGGATAGGAAGGACCTATTTCCCTTAGCAGAGGGGTCAACAAACAGAGGCATAGATTTAAAGTAATTGTTAGGAGGTTTAGAGGGCAATTGTGGGGAAATTTCTTCACCCAGAGGGTGGTGTGGGTCTGGAACTCACTGCCTGAGAGGGTGGTAGAAGTAGAATCCCTCACCACATTTAAAAAATACTTGGATGTGCGCTTGAAGTGCCGTGACGTACGGGGCTACGGACCAAGAGCTGGAAAGTGGGATTAGGCTGGATAGCTCTTCTTTGGCCGTCCGGACACGATGGCTGGAATGGCCTCCTTCCGTGTTGTAAATTTCTATGATTCTATGATTCTATGAACCCGCGCCCATTCAAAGTAATGCAGGCAACGCGCTAACTTTGCTGTTTCTGCTCCATCTGCCTGTTATGCTGCAGGCCAAGGGGGATGGCACCTACAGCACCCATGACTAGGAGCAAGTTGTCTGACCATAGAAACATAGAAGCATGGAAAATAAGTGCAGGAGTAGGCCATTCGGCCCTTCAAGCCTGTACCACCATTCAATAAGATCATGGCTGATCATTCCCTCAGTATCCCTTTCCTGCTTTCTCTCCATACCCCTTGATCCCCTTAGCCGTAAGGGCCATATCTAACTCCCTCTTGAATATATCCAATGAGAAAAAATAACCACAAATTGTCAAAACCCGGGATTGAACCAGGGACTTTTAGATCTTCAATCTAACGCTCTCCCAACTGAGCTATTTTGGCCCGACTTCTCCACTTGCAGCACCACTCCTTTTAAACTACTTCTACCAAACAGAGCCAGTTGAAATTAATCAGCAACTAACCTGAGAGTGGTTGCTGATCCCTTCAGATATCGCTGGTGGGAATCCTTGCTGCTGCTGTGTGAGGGTCAGATAGGGCGTTAGCTCCAGCATTACAGATGAAAATGGCAGCGCTGGTGTTGTCACGATCTGCCCAATCTGCATACTTCTGGTGCACGCTCCTAATGCCCGGCCTACCGCCCTCAACAAAATAGCTTCCGGCACGGCCCGAATCAGAAGTGTGCACGCACAGCGCGGAGGCTATTTTCCATACAAGATGTCACGTGTAGAGCTAAATAATCTGCCGCTACGGAGCCAAATTTCGAGGCCCCTCGTCTTATCAGCGATTATTGTGTAGGAGATTGCAGTAATTCTATCAATAGTATTGTTTTTTCCATTATATCTACACCTTCACAATTTACTTTTAATTGACAAATCTGCCAAATTGTTTCCATTTTAGTTTGATCCAAGAAAATCTAATTTCGCCCATATTGAATCCTGGTGTGGAAGGATGACTTTCTACACCAGTCATCCTGTACCCCTTTGGAGTAAGACGACCAAGTCAGTTTTGTGCCGTGGGTCCCTGCCCTTTAGCAACTGGTTTGAAATTTCCCAGTTGCCGAGTACTATCAATCCAATTCACTGTATGCTGTAAAAGATGTTGTTTTTGGCATTAAATAAATACAAATTATATTTATTCTACTGATGTCCTTTTTGCTTCAGACTAACCTTTCTATTCTAACGTATAAGTTCATGTCCACTTCAACACTAAGAGCTCATTATAACAGCAATATTACAACTGTCAGAAAGAAAGATGATTTTCTGTCAATTTGAGTAAAAAGAACTGGTAAAACTTCCAGCAAATTTGAAACATAGACAATGGATCAAAAATTAGGACTCATTTGCTGAAGTGAGTACTCCATCTATTTTCTGTATAACCAGTGCTGGTTATAATGTAATTACAAGCTTCAGATGAAGGCCATCAACTGTAAGAGAAAAGAAAGAATAGTTTCTAAATGTCAGCTGAAATCAAAAATTAGAATCTAGCCAATGAATCACTCTTTTACAGCTGTTATTGATACAGACTTTACTTTGTCATTATAGAATTTACCATTTGAGCTGAAAAATAATGTGCAGTTGATTAAAAGTTTAATGTCGTGTTTTATGAGCGAGGCTCACACCATAAATTCGGCCTCGCCCAAACTCGGAACATGAAGTTAGGGCTGTTTGAAGGACAAGTGACATGTTTTAATGAGGCCTTCACGTGCCTGAAGCACGGGTCCCAAAACTACCCTTGTGAAATTGCCTCGGCCAGGACTTGGGTGCTCGAAGTCCTGGGCCCAATTATGCATACCTCACTATGATGTCAGCTGTGGCTCAGTTGGTAGCACCCTTGCTTCTGAGTCATAAGGTTGTAGGTTCAAGTCCCACTCCAGAGACTTGAGCACAAAAATCTAGGCTGACACTCCACTACAGTGCTGAGGGAGAGCGCTATACTGTCGAAGGCAGGATGTTATCTGAATGGCGACAGATTAGGAAAAGGGGAGGTGCAACGAAACCTGGGTGTCATGGTACATCCTTCATTGAAAGTTGGCATACAGGTACAGCAGGCGGTGAAGAAGGCAAATGGTATGTTGGCCTTCATAGCTAGGGGATTTGAATGTAGGAACAGGAAGGTCTTCCTGCAGTTGTACAGGGCCTTAGTGAGGCTTCACCTAGAATACTGTGTTCAGTTTTGGTCTCCTAATCTGAGGAAGGACATTCTTGCTATTGAGGGAGTGCAGCGAAGGTTCACCAGACTGATTCCCGAGATGGCAGGACTGACATATGAGGAGAGACTGGATCGACTGGGCCTCTATTCACTGGAGTTTAGAAGGATGAGAGGGGATCTCATAGAAACATATAAAATTCTGATGGGACTGGACAGGTTAGATGCAGGAAGAATGTTCCCGATGTTGGGGAAATCCAGAACCAGGGGACACAGTCTAAAGATAAGGGGGAAGCCATTTAGGACTGAGATGAGGAGAAACTTCTTCACTCAGAGAGTTGTTAACCTGTGGAATTCCCTACCACAGAGAGTTGTTGATGCCAGTTCATTGGATATATTCAAGAGGGAATTATATATGACCCTTACGGCTAAAGGGATCAAGGAATATGGAGAGAAAGCAGGAAAGGGGTACTGAGGTGAATGATCAGCCATGATCTTATTGAATGGTGGTGCAGGCTCGCAGGGCCGAATGGCCTACTCCTGCACCTATTTTCTATGTTTCTATGTCTTTTGGATGAGACGTTAAACTGAGGCCCCATCTGCTCTCTCAGGAGGATGTAAAAGATCCCGCTGCATTATTTTGAAGAAGAGCAGGGGAGTTATGTTGATGGGAGCTTGCTGAGCGCAAATTGGCTGCCGCATTTCCCACATTACAACAGTACTACGCTTCAAAAAGTGCTTCATTGCCAGTAATACAAGTCTTTTACCACTATGTGAGGTTCTGTCAGTAGCAAAGGCCCTTGCAAAACAAAGGCTTACATTTTAGAGTCACACACCTGTCTTCTTTGCGTAAATAAGAAGAGCACAAAGGGACTGCAGAGCTTATTGGGGTGCCATACTGTCCTTTCATCTATTGGTGCTGAGTTTCAATCCAACCCAGACTGGTGAATGAGATTAACATTTTCTCTCTCTCTCTCTCTCTCTAATTTCCAAATAAATGAGTTTGAGCAATTTCAGCACTTCCCAGTGGGTGCATGTCCAAAGCACAAAACTTTCCTTAATTAGGTACAAATTGAGACATTGCATTCATGGAATCCAGAAGAATGGATGGTATTTAAATACAAATTTCATGCTGGTGCATGAATAAGAGAGATCTTCCGAAAATAGGGTCACAGCATAATGTTATGGCAGATGAAACGTAACACTACATCTGGTCTGGAAACATTTGAGGTGATGCTGGATGTCAAAGGTGGAAAACTATTCCATCCATTCATATTGATACTGCTCAGCTTAATAAACCAAAAGCCACAAATAACAAGTTGCCATTGTTATCCATAATTACGAGTACCATGAACAACTTTGCATTGATTGCCCATGTATGTGATTATATTTGCTTATGTAGCAAGAGTCACTGCACTTCAACATTATCATGTGAAATGCTTTGAGATTTGTATTTGTGCTGGGCTACTTACTAAGAGCCTGGCAAAAAAAACAGGGGTGTTGAGTTGAATTACTTTTACTCAGCGTTATTATAAGAACAAAGGAACATAAGAAATAGGAGCAGGAGTCGGCCATTCTGCCCCTCGAGCCTGTTCCACCATTCAATGAGATCATGGCTGATCTACTATCTCAACTCCACTTTCCTGCCCTATCCACATATCCTTTAATTCCCTTAATATCCAAAAATCGGGATCTGGAATCCACTGCTCGAAAGACTGGTGGAACCAGATTCAATAGTAACTTTCAAAAGGGATTTAAAAAAAAAACGTATTAATTCGCAGGATGTGGGCATCGCTGGCAATGCCAACATTTATTTCCCATCCCCTATTCTTGAACTGATGCAATCCGTGTGGTGAAGGTACTCCCACAGTGCTGTTAGGGAGGGAGTTCCAGGATTTTGACCCAGCGACGATGAAGGAACAGCGATATATTGCCAAGTCAGGATGGTTACTGACTTGGAGGGGAACGTGGAGGTGATGGTGTTCCCATGCGCCTGCTGCCCTAGTGCTTCTAGGTGGTAGAAGTCGTGGGTTTTGGAGGTGCTGTCAAAGAAGCCTTGGCGAGTTGCTGCAGTGCGTCTTGTAGATGGTACACACTGCAGACACGTTGCGCCAGTGGTGGAGGGAGTGAATGTTTAAAGTGGTGCACAGGGTGCTGATCAAACGGGTCGCCTTGTCCGGGATGTTGTCAAGCTTCTTGAGTGTTGTTGGAGCTGCACTCATCCAGGCAAATAGAGAGTATTCCATCACACTCCTGGCTTGTGCCTTGTAGGGAATGGTAAGGCTTTGGGGAGTCAGGAGGAGCTGAGTCACTCACCACAGAATACCTGCTGTTGGTGTATTTGGTCCAGATAAATTTCTAGTCAATGGTGACCCCCAGGATATTGATGCTGGGGATTTGATGATGGTAATGCTGTTGAATGTCAAGGAGAGGTATTTAGACTCACTCTTGTTGGAGATGGCCATTGCCTGGCACTTGTGTGGCACAAATATTACTTGCCACTTATCAGCCCAAGCCTGAATGTGTCCAGGTCTTGCTGCATGCGGGCATGGACTGCTCCATTATCTGAGGAGTTGTGAATGGAATTGATTACTGTGCAATCATCAGCGAACATCCCTATTTCTGATCTAACGATGGAGGGAAGGTCACCTGCCAAGACTCAGTTTGTCTGTAAAGTGCTATCTGTTCCTTTCTGTTCCACAGTTTGAATTTAAAGACATTAAAATACTATCGAGTTGTGAGCGATCATTATGTCAGTACATTTCTGCATCAGAATTAAAAATGCATCAACATCACTCTGAGGTGCAACTTCACAGTTGCTGGCAGGCTTTGAGAACCTCACCCTAGTTGCTGTTCTTCATATGAGAACTTATACGGTGAGTATTCAACCATAGGAGATGTGATTGGACTCAGCTCGACCCTATTGCCACCCAATGTCCACAGAGGCACGTATATCAACAAAGGTCAGTAGTGGGAGCTCTGACAGAGTCTTCTCCCATTCCATTCGTCTTTCTTGATTGAGGCTGGCTACCTCAATACACACAAAAACTCCCGATCTAAATGGCTGAGTAAGGTACAAGATGATACATTTATCACTCAGCTACTGAGGGGCACCAGATTCCAAATTGGCTTTGTAAGAGTAAAATTGTATACATAATCATTTTTCTAGATAGCCAATTGACCACTATATTTATTATATATAAAAAAACGTACCACTTCTGCGAGGCTACCCATACCACCATTTTGAATAAGACTAGGCTGAGTAAATCACAGGAGAGAATTTCTGCTCACTTGCTACTTGATACCATTACTTAGGCATCAAGCAATAGAGTAATAAGTTCATCCATGCATTTGCAGCTTTAAAGGACCCAGAGATAGAGCAGAGGGAAGTGCGACCAACTGCGTTAGAGTATTAATTCTTAATTCAGAGATTTGATCTCGCAGTTCACAGCACTATTACAGCCCCACCCATTAAAAATAGTGGTAAATGGGAGTGAGCATCTGTTATAATCACTCCCAATTACCGATCTGTATTTTCTCCTCAGATGGTTTATTTGATGAGTAGCTCTCAGGAGCTCTGTCAAAGACCGTGGAATCGTCCAGATGTTAGGGCTACCTCAATCACTCAGTGCTTCCTCTTAGATATTATTTTTCTTCCCTGCCTTCCTGTGGGAAAGCATCTCTCTTCAATGGTTTGTCCAAGATGCAAAGTTCAATGTGAGAAGAATTACAGCAGTAGTCAAGATCTCACCTGCAGCATAGAACAACAGTGCACTATTTCAATGGGTGGGGGTGTAGTAGTGCTGTACTAGTTTGGAAACAGAAATGCAATTGAATCTGAGGCCACAAAATATGCGAGCATTCAGAAGACACTGTGTGCCACACTGGTTTTACTCTAGGTGGCACTGTAACATTGCTTCTGCAGGGGACTGCACTGTTACTTATGCCATCACAATTGATAACAAGTGTTTCATTTGAATTTAATTCTTCAAGACATCTGAGAGGTGCCCAAAGCAGTGGATCTAAGAGAATTTCATGGCATATTTATGTTGCCGAATCACTATGTTTCACCCTCTCTTTCTGCAGGAGAAAATGGCGCACAACGCAACATAAGACCAGAGGAGGAACACCCAGCACCATGATCCTCTCTGTGCTGGAGCAACAGGCTGTCGAGTCCCTCGAGAGCTGACCAAATTGGATATTTCGAGGAATGGGGGCTTATCTGAACAGGGTCTGTGACTATTATTTATACCCATTCATTTACCTCAGGAAAACGCATATTCAGCCACCTTGATAATACCTGTGACAGCTGTCACCTGCTAATGTCCAACCTGTTAGTCCTATGCCAACTTTAGTCCCTTTTCTTTTTCCTCTAGGTCCTTCTCAGCAGCTGGACCATGAAGAAGAAGCCTTAGAAGAGGACAGTCTTCCCTGCACCAAGCACCAGCACAGAGATTGGTACTCTGGGTGTGTTAGACAATGAGTTCCAGGGGTCTCTGCACATGGTAATGCACCCAGCAAAAGTGAGCAGAAGCAGGTAGCAGTGGCAGGGACAGACCAGGAGACAGCTTGCCAGACTCCGCTCTGCTGAGGAGGATGGTGAGGAGGACTTCAGGGGTCCAAGTTGGAAAAGAAAACTGCTTATCTCACACATCTGTTATACAACGTATTGGAAGGCCTGCTAAAGAGTCCACTTCTAACATGTATGGTGTCATTTCATAAGGCATCACTAATCTGCAGTTTACCTTGCAGCTTGTGGCCAAGGACACATTGGCCTAGCCTTTACATGAGGAGCTGATGCTACCAGCCTTAGCATGTTTGGTGGCAACTCAAATAGCTGTCATCACCTCCAGGTTCCCTCTAAGTCACACATCATCCAGGCTTTGACATATATCAATGTTCCTTCATCATCGCTGGGTGAAAATCCTCGAACCCCCTACCTAACTGCACTGTGGGGTACCTTCACCACATGGAATGCCGCGGTTCAAGAGGAAGGCCCACTGGCACCTTCTCGAGGGTAACTAGGGATGGGCAATAAATGCTGGGTTTGCCAGCGATGCCCACATCCCGAAAATGAATTGAAAAAACCTCTCAGCTCCACCTTGGAGAGATTAACTGAACCAAATAGATAGGGGCTTTCATCTTGTGCCGTTTGCTCACCTGCAGATCAGTGGGACTGTTGAGTCCCAGGGCCTCGGTTTAACCTCTCATCTGAAATATAACAGCATCCCCTCAGAACTGCACTGAAATGTGGCTCCAAAATTCAAGGCATGACTAAGGCAGAAACCCAGTAGATCTACAGACTGGGAAGCAGAAAATGGGGCGAAACCCAGCTCTGCCAAGCTTATACCCCGTTCCTTATCTCCTACCATTTTCTTTTAGGAGGGGCATGGGTAGATCTTCCATCCCATCAAAATACTCCAATAATTTTCTAAATAACCTTTAAATAATAGTGTTGGAGTGAACACAAATGGAAGCTTTGGAGTGGGGGGGAAATTATAAGTAGGTATCCCAGCACATATATCACTGCTGTTTCTAATTTACATTGGTGATTTCGATTCAGAAAATCAATGCAAGTTAGTCAAATTTTCTGTTGATGCCAAAGCAGGAGGGCAGTGGAGTTGAACGATGCAGCGCCGAAATTATAGCATGAGTTGGACAGAATATATAAATTGACAGAACAATGGTAGATGAAAATTAATGGTGACAAATGTAAATAATTGCACATTGGAAGCAACACACATACTCCAGAATGTGTTTTGAAATAGCTATTGAAGAAGTTGAAAGAGACCTTTGAGCCTTAGTAGACTCAACATAACGTGCCCTACCAATGCAGAACATCAGTGACACCAATAGAACGTTATACTGCATGGCAAAATCTGTATAAGTCAGAGGAAGTCATAATCAAAGTGTACAGTGCTTTGGTCAGACCTCGCCTTGAATACAGTGTCCAGTTCTGGTCACCAAGAAACAAAGGAGGTATCCAAGTACTGGAGACAGTGCAGAGAAGGTCCACGAGGCTGATCCATAGTGTCAAAGATCCGAGTTAAGAGGAAAGACTTGAATAAACTTAAGCTTTTCAGCCTAGAAATTTGATCTTAAAGATGTTTTACACGATTGTAAAGGAAATGGAAAAGGTAAATATGAATATATGAAAACAAAGGACAGGAAGAAAATAACTGTTGGAAGTCCATGTACATCATATCGACCGCATTGCCCCCATCAACACTCTCTGTTACCTCATCTTTTAAACAATGAAAGGATTAGATTCAGTCTCTGTGGGCAATTTGTATTAGGTAGGCTGTTCGAGACTTCTGCACATCATGACCCCCAAGTGCCCCTCTCATCCACCAGCCATGCAATCTCCTGGTAGAGGCAAAAACACCAGAGAAAAAAACCCAGAAATTCTTGTCTGAGCCCCAAAGAAAATCAACCAAGTTCCAGGAGACCATGTTGATTGGGAGGCACAAGCCCTAATACCTACGTACATTTATGTGGTTATGTTGGCCACACTCAGGAATTCATCAAGCTCTCTTTTGAATGCTAGCAGCCAATCCGCACTCACTACGCATGCCAGCATCTTGCTCCATAGGTCAATGAGTCTCTGTGCAAAGACGCACCTTCTGGTATTTAACCTTGTTCTATGGTTACATAACTTGTACTTGCATCCCCTGGTTCTCCCTAACCTATCTAATACAAATAGCCGACAGAGACTGAATCTAATCCTTTCATTGTTTTAAAGATGAGGTAACAGAGAGGGTTGATGGGGGCAATGCGGTTTATGTAGTGTTCATGGACTTCCAAAAGGCGGTTGATAAAATGCCACATAATAGGCTTGCCAGCAAAGTTGAAGCCCATGGAATAAAAGGGACAGTGGCAGCATGGATACAAAATTGGTGAAGTGACAGGAAACAGAGAGTAGTGGTGAACGGTTGTTTTTCGGACTGGAGGAAGGTATACAGTGGTGCTCCTCAGGGGTCAGTACTAGGACCACTGTTTTTCTTGATATATATATTAGTGACTTGGACTTGGATGTACAGGGCACAATTTCAAAATTTGCAGATGATGATACAAAATTTGGAAGTATAGTGAACAGTGAGGAGGATAGTGTTAGACTTCAAGAGGACATAGACAGGCTAATGAAATGGGTGGACACGTGGCAGATGAAGTTTAATGCAGAAAAGTGCGAAGTGATACATTTTGGTAGGAAGAACGAGGAGAGGCAATATAAACTAAAGTGTACAATTCTAAAGGGGCTGAATGAACAGAGAAACCTGGGGATATATCTGCACAAATTGTTGAGGGTGGCAGGGTGGGTTGGGAAAGCATTTATAAAACATACAGGATCCTGGGCTTCATAAATGGGCACAGCTATTTGCGCTAGCAAAAAGTTATGATTGTCTCTGATAGGCTTATATGATCACATGACCTAATTGCTGATTGGTCCCCTTGGAAGATAAGCCACACCCAGAAATGAGTAATTAAAACCGCCTAGCCCAAGCTCTGAGTGCCTTTGCAAAGTGTAGTTCGAACCATTCTGACTTCAGACCCCAGACAGGATAGAACTCCTCGTATGTCGCACTGCGCATGCGTGACCGAATCGAGGGCTCATGCTCCAAAAGGGGGTGGAGTCCAATGAGCGCAAATAGTCACTCTGTTCATAAATAGAGGTATAGAGTACAAAAGCAAGGAAGTTATGATGAACCTTTATAAAACATTGGTGCAAGTTCAACTGGAGTATTGTGCCCCATTCTGGGCACCGCACTTTAGGAAGGATGTGAAGGCCTTGGAGAGGGTGCAGAAAAGATTTACAAGAATAGATCCAGGGATGAGGGACTTCAGTTATGTGGATAGACTGGAGAAGCTGGGGTTGTTCTCCTTTGAGCAGAGAAGGTTGATGGGAGATTCGATAGAGGTGTTCAAAATCATGAGGGGGTTAGACAGAGTAGATAGAGAGCAACTGTTCCCATTGGTGGAAGGGTCGAGAACCAGGGGACACAGATTTAAAGTGATTGGCAAAAGAACCAAAGGCAACATGAGGAAAAATCTTTTTTATGCAGCGAGAGGTTAGGATCTGGAATGCACTGCCTGAAAGAGTGGTGGAGGCAGATTCAATCGCGGCTTTCAAAAGGAAGTTGGATAAGTACCTGAAGGAAAAAAAGTTGCAGGGCTATGGGGAAAGGTCTGGGGAGTGCTCTTCCAGAGAGCTGGCATGGACTCAGTGAATGGAATAGCCTTCTTCTATGCTGTAACCATTGTATGATTCTATGATTCTGGAGAGGGTGCAGAGAAGATTTATAGAATGATACCAGAAATGCAAGAGTATACATATCAGAAAAGGATGAACAGGCTGGGTCTCTTTTCTCTTGAAAAAAGAAGGATGAGGAGTGACCTAATAGAGGTCTTTAAAATTAAGAAAGGTTTGGATAGAGTGGATACAGAGAGAATGTTTCCACTTGTAGGGAAGAGCAAAACTAGAGGCCATCAATATAAGATAGTAACCAAGAAATCCAATAGGGAATTCAGATGAAAATTCTTTACCCAAAGTGTGGTGAGAATGTGGAACTCATTACTACATGGAGTGGTTGAAGCGAATAGTATAGATGCACTTAAGGGGAAACTAGATAAGCATATGAGGGAGAAGAGGATAGAGGGTTATGCTGATGGATTTAGATGAGGAAAGACAGGAGGAGGCTTGAGTTGAGGTAAAACGCCGGCATGGACTGGTTAGGCTGAATGGCCTGTATCTGTGCCATATATCCTATGTAATCCTACTCAAAGTCTACTGATTTCTAGAGTAGAAAGCCACAGCTCTGTATGCTTATCGTGGTAACTAAGGACCTTTGAACTAGATAAGATAGCTTTCCTCTCAAACTTACCCACCATGTGAGGGCACCAAAAGTGTGCACAGAAATCTAAATGAGACCTAACCGAGGCCTGTTACAGAGACAGTATAGTATTTCCTGTTTTGTATTTTGTAATTCTGGCAACACATCCCAGCGCTCTATTTGCTTTTGCCGCAGCCTTTTGACACAGGTTGAGGACCTTCAGAAATTCCTGTAGCCAGGTCTTTCTCGAGCTCAGCAGCCTTGAGTGTGCATCTCTGCTTCGTGTACACACTCTTTGGGATTGTCCCTACCCATGCGCATAACTGACATTTTCTATATTAATTGTTATTACGTGCTATTCAGAGTACGAATCGCAGGATAGCTCAGATGAATACGTGGCTTGAGCAGTGGTGCAGCAGGGAGGGATTCAAATTCCTGGGGCATTGGAACCGGTTCTGGGGGAGGTGGGACCAGTACAAACCGGACGGTCTGCACCTAGGCAGGACCGGAACCAATGTCCTAAGGGGAGTGTTTGCTAGTGCTGTTGGGGAGGAGTTAAACTAATATGGCAGAGGAATGGGAACCAATGCAGGGAGACAAGAGAGAAACAAAATGGAGACAGAAGCAAAAGTCAGAAAGGAGATGAGTAAAAGTGGAGAGCAGAGAAACCCAAGGCAAAAAACAGCAAAATTCTAAAGGGTCAAAGTGTATTAAAAAGGCAAGCCTGAAGACTCTGTGCCTCAATGCGAGGAGTATTCGGAATAAGGTGTACGAATTAACTGTGCAGATAGCAGTTAACGGATACGATGTGGTTGGCATCACGGAGACATGGCTCCAGGGTGACCAAGGCTGGGAACTCAACATCCAAGGGTATTCAACATTTAGCAAAGATAGACAGAAAGGAAAAGGAGGCGGGGTGGCGTTGCTGATTAAAAAGGAAATTAATGCAATTGTAAGGAAAGACATTAGCTTGGATGATGTGGAATCGGTATGGGTAGAGCTACGGAATACCAAAGGGCAGAAAACGCTAGTGGGAGTTGTGTACAGACCATCAAACAGTCATAGTGATGTTGGGGAGGGCATCAAACAGGAAATTAGGGTTGCATGCAATAAAGGTGCAGCAGTTATCATGGGTGACTTTAATATGCATATAGATTGGGCTAACCAAACTAGAAACAATACAGTGGAGGAGGATTTCCTGGAGTGCATAAGGGATGGTTTTCTAGACCAATATGTTGAGGAACCAACTAGGGGGGCAGGCTATCTTAGACTGGATGTTGTGTAATGAGAGAGGATTAATTAGCAATCTCGTTGTGCGAGGCCCCTTGGGGAAGAGTGACCATAATATGGTGGAATTCGACATTAGGATGGAGAATGAAACAGTTAATTCAGAGACCATGGTACAGAACTTAAAGAAGGGTAACTTTGAAGGTATGAAGTGTGAATTGGCTAGGATAGATTGGCGAATGATATTTAAGGGGTTGACAGTGGATGGGCAATGGCAGACATTTAGAGACCGCATGGATGAACTACAACAATTGTACATCCCTGTCTGACGTAAAAATAAAAATGACAAGGTGGCTCAACCGTGGCTATCAAGGGAAATCAGGGATAATATTAAAGCCAAGGAAATGGCATACAAATTGGCCAGAAATAGCAGCGAACCAGGGGACTGGGAGATATTTAGAACTCAGCAGAGGAGGACAAAGCATTTGATTAGGGCAGGGAAAATAGAGTTTGCAGGGAACATTAAAATGGACTGCAAAAGCTTCTATAGATATGTAAAGAGAAAAAGGTTAATAAAGACAAACGTAGGTCCCCTGCAGTCAGAATCAGGGGAAGTCATAACTGGGAAGAAAGAAATGGCAGACCAATTGAACAAATACTTTTGTTGGTATTCACTAAGGAGGACACAAACAACCTTCCGGATATAAAAGGGGTCAGAGGGTCTAGTAAGAAGGAGGAACTGAGGGAAATCCTTATTAGTCTGGAAATTGTGTTGGGGAAATTGATGGGATTGAAGGCTGATAAATCCCCAGGGCCTGATGGTCTGCATCGCAGAGTACTTAAGGAGGTGGCCTTGGAAATAGCAAATACATTGACAGTCATTTTACAACATTCCATAGACTCTGGATCATTTCCTATGGAGTGGAGGGTAGCCAATGTAACCCCACTTTTTAAAAAAGAAGGGAGAGAGTAAACAGGGAATTATAGGCCGGTCAGCCTGACATCGATAGTGGGTAAAATGATGGAATCAATTATTAAGGATGTCATAGCAGCGCATTTGGAAAGAGGTGACATGATCGGTCCAAGTCAGCATGGATTTGTGAAAGGGAAATCATGCTTGACAAATCTTCTGGAATTTTTTGAGGATGTTTTCAGCAGAATGGACAAGGGAGAACCAGTTGATGTGGTGTATTTGGACTTTCAGAAGGCTTTCGACAAGGTCCCACATAAGAGATTAATGTGCAAAGTTAAAGCACATGGGATTGGGGGTAGTGTGCTGACGTGGATTGAGAAATGGTTGGCAGACAGGAAGCAAAGAGTAGGAGTAAATGGGTACTTTTCAGAATGGCAGGCAGTGACTAATGGGGTATCGCAAGGTTCTATGCTGGGGCTCCAGCTGTTTACATTGTACATTAATGATTTAGACGAGGGGATTAAATGCAGTATCTCCAAATTTGCAGATGACACTAAGTTGGGTGGCAGTGTGAGCTGCGAGGAGGATGCTATGAGGCTGAAGAGTGACTTGGATAGGTTAGGTGAGTGGGCAAATGCATGGCAGATGAAGTATAATGTGGATAAATGTGAGGTTATCCACTTTGGTTGGAAAAACAGAGAGACAGACTATTATCTGAATGGTGACAGATTCGGAAAAGGGGAGGTGCAACGAGAACTGGGTGTCATGGTACATCAGTCAAGGCATCTTGGCCTTTATTGCAAAGGAGATGGAGTATAAAAGCAGGGAAGTCTTGCTCCAGCTATACAAGGTATTGGTAAGGCCACACCTGGAATACTGTGTGTAGTTTTGGTTTCCATATTTAAAAAAGGATACACTTGCTTTGGAGGCAGTTCAGAAAAGGTTCACGAGGTTGATTCCGGAGATGAGGGGCCTGACTTATGAGGAAAGGTTGAGTAGTTTGGGCTCTACTCATTGGAATTCAGAAGAATGAGAGGTGATCTTATCGAAACGTATAAGATTGTGAGGGGGCTTGACAAGATGGTTGCAGAGAGGATGTTTCCACTGATGGGGGAGATTAGAACTAGAGGGCACGATCTTAGAATAAGGGGCCGCCCATTTAAAACTGAGATGAGGAGAATTTTCTTCTCACAGAGGGTTGTAAATCTGTGGAATTTGCTGCCTCAGAGAGCTGTGGAAGCTGGAACATTGAATACATTTAAGACAGAGATAGACAGTTTCTTAACCGATAAGGGGATAAGGGGTTATGTGGAGTGGGCAGGGAGGTGGCGCTGAGTCCATGATCAGATCAGCCATGATCTTATTGAATGGTGGAACAGGCTTGAGGGGCCGTATGGCCTACTCCTGTTCCTATTTTTTATGTTGTTGTGTTCTTATGTTCTTATGCATTAATACGGGAGGGCAGGAATGCCTCAGCGCAAGCAGCAGGTAACGAAGTGTGCGTGTTGTACGGTGCCTGGTTGCTGAACGAGGGACGCAGCAACTTAGAGGACCTCCAGCAAGGTCGCGTCCCGTCATGGATCAGCAACCGGCACCTTGCAGCACTCAGCCCGTACAGTAATTCGATGAGCCCGTGTCAGCTCCGTCTAACCACTGAAACCTACCCAGTCCCAGTGGATTATAGTCGGTCCAACCATACAATCATGGGGATAGTGTTGCGTATGCCGGTAATGAGCGGGACATCACAACCAGCGTCGGTATACAGGGTGGAGAACATTGGGGTCATACGGGAAGAGGTGCACGTGCGGTATCATACAGTCCCACCTTTTGTTATAAAGTGGGAGCATGCCATGACCGTTACTGACCTCAAGGGGTGCCAGAACAGGGGTGCACACGTCATATTGTGCCCCCAGCATTTGAACGCGTTCGATCGGCCAGAGTGCGGGTTTGAATCCAAGAGCCGAGAGCCTATCAATTGCACCATGGAGGTGATGGCCCAGAGCCACGTTCCACCTCAGGTAGCATATGCAGGCAACGGGACATACTGCGTAACCACGAGTGTGGACCGGTATCGAGTGCACCGGGATACTTGGTGCTCGGTCGCCAACAGCACTTTCTGCTTCAAACTCCACGCCAAAGTTCAAGTGGCACAGGAACGTATTATTCCGATCCCAGAGCCATCCACGGCACAAACATTACGGTAAACGACACGATCCCGAACCTGCAACAGTACATTACCCAGTTTGGGTATCAGATTCCTTTTCTGCCGGAACACCTAACAACATTATTAAAGGCCATCGAGCTATCCCAAAAACATTATTTCACACTGGAACAGACAAACTGGGACACAGGGAAAGAATTAAAGGGATAAATTCCCTGTCCCAGACCGGTTGAAAGCAAAAACCCATCACCAGCCATTACTGGAATACACATGGGCCACTCAGACAGAAGCCTCGAAACAAGGAAAAACTTTATTTGGCCAGAAGAAGCAAACAGACTTTGGATACAAAAGGTGGCTGCATGGTCATCGCTCTCTCTCTTTTGCTCTCGCTTGCTTCACCTCTACAAGGACTGAGCACTCCGTGTGGGATGGAGAGAAGAAACCACCAACGAGTAACCAGAGCCTCGCTATTCAACTGTGAAGCTAATGTTGAGACTGGGACTTGGATACTATAGACAGTACGGAACCAGAAGCCTGGGGAGGTGGGTGTGGTGGGTGTTTGGGCATTCTTTCAATGTAATTAAAACATTTCGTTATTGTAATAAAAAAAATATTTTACTTTACAATTGTTGTGCAGTGTCATACAATGATGTAAGTTAAGTTAAAACATGAATGCAACTGTAGTAAAACAATGGCCAGGCCAGACCAGGCAAGGATGAAACGTAACTCAATGCAAACGCAACTGCTGTCTTTCAGGAACCGTAACTGTAATTGAAATTGTTACTGTCCCCAATGTAAGTTCATGCAAAGGGTTCATTTATGAGCTGCTGGTGCAACTGTTTTGCAGCCGCGTAATTCCCAGTCCTGCGGGGGCTGGGGGGGGGGGGGGGGGTGGTGTGGGCTGGTGGTGGTGGGACCATGGATACATCACCAGGCTGATTGTCCTCCCCGAGGTCCTCACCAGCCTCCTCCTCCTCCTCCTCCTCCTCGTCTGCCTCTTCCGCCTGCATTCCTTCCTGAGGTGGATGGCAGCCCCGTCTGGCAATTGTTGCCTTCGCCTTATAGCTAGGTTGTGCAACATGCAGCACACCACAATAAACTCTGCGACCTGGGTTAGGGTGGTATTGTAGACTGCCTCCAGAGTGGTCCAGGCATCTGAAGCGCTGTTTGAGCATTCCAATTGTCTTTTTGATGATATGGCTTGTAGCTATGTGGCTTTCATTGTAACGCTTCTCTGCTTCCGTCTGGGGATTACGCAGGGGGGTCATGAGCCAGCTGGCAAGGCCATATCCTTTATCCCCCAGCATCCACCGTAAACTTGTGGATGACTGTTAAACAGGTCAGAGACAGTGCTCTCATGCAGGATGTGCACATCATGGATGCTGCCTGGAAATTTAGCATTAACTGCCATGATAATTTAGTTGTGGTCGACAATGAGCTGCACATTCAAGGAGTGGAATTCCTTTTGGTTACGAAACACCTCCGTATTTTGTAAAGATGCTTTCAGGGTGATGTGCATGCAGTCTATTGCTCCCTGCACCTTGGGGAAGTTTGCTATTCTCGAAAAACCCAAAGCCCTCCTGGTCTGTGCCTCCCTGGTCATAGGGAAGCTTATAAAGTCCATCCTGCAAGCATAAAGGGCTTCAGTCACCTGTCGAATAGAGCAGTGTGTGGCATGCTGAGAGATACCACAGATGCTGCTAGCTGAAGCCTGAAAGGAGCCAGATGCGCAGAAGGATAGTGCCGCAGTAACCTTTACCTCAACGGGCAGTGCAGTCCTGATGGTGCTGGAAGGCTGCAGATCCCCCTTAATGAGCTGGCATATCTCATCGATGACCTCCTTTTGGAAGCACAGCCAAGTTGAGGTAAGATTGCTTTTCCCTGTAAGGTCGTCGACTCTACGGTCTCCTCCTCTGCCCCCACTTTAGTCTGTGAACTCTTCGATTGGCCCCTTCACTAATCCCTTCACTTAACTCAACCTCGGATGCCAACAATTGAGCATTTACATGTAATGGTAGAGAAGCTACAGGCCACATCACTACACTATTATCACTATCGTTATAAATGCCCTTTGTACTAAAATAAAAATAAATATAAATATAAGTATAAGTATAAATGTGAGTGGATCAATCAGTAAAAGACCCTTAAATAACTCACAAATTATGCCCCTTGTTTAAGCAGCCTTCTCTCTCCCTCCGACATTCAAAATGACGTCCGTAGGGCTGAGTTCTGTGAGGAAGGCCAGGGAATAGCAGCTTTTCTCCAGTGATATTCTCGGCGAGCGATCAGCCTGGTGTTGTGTGGGCGATGTGCCGAAAGTTGCTCTGGCCGATGTGTGGGTGATCATCTCAGCGATCATCTCAACAATGTGAGCCGAAAGTTGGGCCAGCAATTTTCCAACGATGTGCCGGCCCAACTTTCCACTTTTGATTCAAAATGGGCAATAGCCTGCCTTTTTGGGCAATGTATGGGCACTAACCCAGCGATGTGAAGAGGAAAGTCTAGCCCTATGGGCCCAAGTTTTGAGCCGCGCCTAGAACGGCGCATTCCCGACCTGGACACCCGTGTTTCGCGCCACAAAGTGCGCCTAAAAAAAACTTCCAGATTCTCCGGCTCCCTGCGGCTCGGCGCAGTGCAGCACGAGCTGTAGGGGGCGGAGCCAGGTCCCTGCGCTGAAAACAGTGCCGGGACCTCTGCACATGCGCGCTACAGTGGGCGCGCATGTGCAGTAGCTCCAGGCGCCCAAAACTGTGTGGGAGGGGCCCGAAGCACGCAGCCCCTAGCCCTGGCCGAATGGCCTCACTGGGGCTGCGTGAATAAGGCTCCTCCCACAGCCAGCTCCTGCTTCCTCCCGACCCGACTCGACTCCCGCTTCCTGCCCCCTGCCTCCGGACCGGACCGGACACCGACCCGACTCCCGCTTCCCTCCGCCCCTGGACCGGACCCGACCCGACCCCGACACCGACCCGACTCCCACTTCCCCCACCCCCCCGCCTCCGGACCGGACCCGACACCAACACTGACCCGACTCCCGCTTCCCCCCGCCCCCCCCCCTCCGACTGGACCCAACCTGACCTCCCACCCCCCGACCTGACCTCCCTCCCTCCCCCTGACCCAAACCGAACCGACTTCCCTCCCACTACCCCCCCAACACGACCCAACGCCACCTACCTGTAAATCTGGTGCTGGGGACGGGCCCTGCACGAAGTCTCGGACCCGGCCAGGCCCGGCCCGTTCAGCCTCCCTCCCCCATTTCCTTTCCCTGCCCCGCCATATCCTTCCCCCCCCCCATCTCCTTTCCCCCCCTCCATCTCCTTCCCCCCAATCTCCTTTCCCCCATCTCCTTTCGCCCCCTCTCCTTTCCCCTCCCCTCTCCTTTCCCCCTTCTCCTTTCCCCCCCTTTTTCTTTCCCCCCCTTTTCCTCCTCCCCTTCCCCTTCTCCTCCTCCCCTTCCCCCTTCTCCTCCTCCCCCCTTTCTCCTCCTCCCTCCCTTCCCCCTTCTCCTCCTCCCATTCCCCCTTCTCCTCCTCCCCCCCTCCCCCTTCTCCCCGATCCCTCCCCCTTCCCTCCCTCTGCTCCCCCCTCTCTCCCTCTATCCCCTCCTCACCCTCCCCTCGCTGTCAGAAACACAGACACTGACAGACAGAGAATGAGAGACACACAGGCAGACAGACAGAGAGATAGAGACACTGACAGAGACACACTGGGGGGGAGGTGGGGGCATCCCAGCATGCTGTTGGAGAGCTCCCGGTGCTGCAGTCGGTAAGTAGAAAATGTTTTATTTATTGATTTAAAAAAAAATTATTTCTTATTAATTTTTTTTGATTGATTTATTGGTTGATTTATTGATGTTTTTATCATTTATTATTGATGATGGCTCTTTATTTGTAAAACTGAAGTGTTTAATGTTTGTAAACTTCCCTTTAAAACCCACCCCCCGCCCCTCCCCCATTCCCTACGCCTGAATTGTAACCTACGCCTGATTTTCTAAATTGTAGACAAGGTTTTTTCGAGCATACAAAAATCTTCACTTACTCCATTCTAAGTTAGTTTGGAGTAAGTTTTCACTGACGAAACTTTGAAAACAGGCGTAAGTGGCCGGACACGCCCCCTTTTGAAAAAAAAATCTGTTCCAAAGTGAAACTGTTCTAACTGACGAGAACTGGAGCAAACTAAATGGCGAGAATTCCGATTTCTAAGATACTCCGTTCTACACCAGTTGCTCCTAAAAATCAGGAGCAAATCATGTGGAAACTTGGGGCCAAAGTTTCTATGTTTCCCAGTTCCCTGGTCAGGTGTCCTCTGCAGGGCTACGGTAGACTCCCAGACGAAATGCCTAAGCCTGTCCGGCAGGGAGTTCACCCACCACCGACCAAACAGGAGTCCAGAATGTTTCTCCCAGTTGGTCCCCGTGGAATACATGGCTGAGTTGTCGGTGAGAAGCAAAAGATTTGCTTGTCTGAACTTGCAGACAGGCAGCTTGCAGAATCCCATCACTGCACAGCTGTGGAAAGATTTCATTCTTAATTGCTTCAGGCAAAGTTCATGTTTCAGACAAAGTTTGTGCCATTCACCACTTCCTGTTGGACACGTCATTCAGGTAACTTACATGCTTCACTTAGGTCAGGTGGAATTCTTAGTAAATTGCAACATTTTGCGGGCAGCAGATTTTGCAGGTTTTTATCATTTGTATACAGGTACCACTGGAGGAAAGAAAACAAAGACTTGCATTTATATACTACCTTTCATGACCTCAAAAAGTTCCAAAGTGCTTTACAACCAATGGTGAAGTGTAGTCACTGCTGTAATGTAGGTATCACGGCAGCCAATCTGCACGCAGCAAGCTCCCACAAACAGCAATGTGATAATGACCCGATAATCTGTTTTACTGATGTTGATTGGGGGATAAATATTGGCCAGGACACCGTGCATAACTCTCCTGTTCTTCTTCGAAATAGTGCCATGGGATCTTTTTTATCCACCTGAGATAGCAGACGGTTTAACGTCTCATTTGAAAGATGGCACCTCTGACAGTGCAGCGCTTCCTCAGTATTGCACAGGAGTATCAGCCTAGATATTTGTGCAGAAGTTTCTAGAGTAGGACTTGAACCCACAACCTTCTGACTTACGTGGTGAGAGTGCTACCCACTGAGCGGCGGTTGAGGAGTGGCATAGTGGGGCAGGGCTATACGGACGATTCTTCTGCCAGCAGCTAATTCTACTGGAATTTAATGTGTATTTTAGAATGGGCATGTCTGACCTGCCCGAAATTTTGGCCCCCTTATTACACCAGAACTACACCAATTTTGTGTCAAAAAAAATATCAGAATTTGAGACCCACTGGCCTCGATCTTTATTCGAGACCGGGATGAGGGTGGAGGGATGGGAGGGGAGGAGGATTTTTGGATCGGAAACCTGGAACGAAGGGTTTCTTGGACGTCCTGCAGATATTAACCGCAGAACATCTTAAAAATATTTTAAACAGGTTTCCCACTGGACAACCAGCTCGCTTGACAGACAGGTCATCGCAGGGGTTGGGGGGAGTGGGTGGACATTACGGGCAGGGGTGATTGAACATTGTGCGTGTGGGAGGGGGCTGTACATTGGCCGGGGTGAATCGGGCATTGCGGGGTGGGACGGAAGGGGTTGGGAGTCAGCCGATCATGTGGGTCCGATGGTGTGCAGGTAAACCTGTTGGTCCTGGGGGAATCCTCCTGCTCCTCCTGGACCACAAGCAGTGCTCTAAAGGCACTTATCTTATGGATCCGGCTCTTCTCATCTCCTTTTACCGGTCAGAAATCCCAGCTCCCGGGAATCCCGGCCTCCATGTGTTAAAATTAGAAATCCAGTTAAACTGGAGGCACATAGCCTTCTTAAAGGATTTCAGTGACCGACCAGCCTCCTGAGAGCTGATTGGTCGCCCACCCCTGACCCGCCTCCATTAAAACCGGAAGTGGGTGGGTTGTGGTCTGTTTTGCAATTTGACTAGAGGTTTAATACATCTGCTCAAAACTGACAAACTACATAATAACCAAAGTAATATAAGGTCGCAGGTCAAGGTCATCTCTCTACCAAACTGCTCTTTTTGAAAGGTATGACTAATGTATTAATGACTTGTTTGGTACACTAGGACATGTATTGCAAGAGGGATAGAGTATTAAAGCGGAGAAGTCCTGCTCCAGCTGTACAGGGTATTGGTGAGGCCACACCTGGAGTACTGCGCACAGTTTTGGTCTCCGTATTTAAGGAAGGATATACTTGCATTGGAGGCAGTTCAGAGAAGGTTCACTAGGTTGATTCCGGAGTTGAGGGGGTTGACTTATGAGGATAGGTTGAGTAGGTTGGGTCTATACACATTGGAGTTCAGAGGAATGATAGGTGATCTTATCGAAACATATAAGGTCATGAGGGGGCTCGACAAGTTGGACGCAGGAAGGATATTTGCACTCATAGGAGAAACTAAAACTAAGGGACATAGACTTAGAATAAGGGGCCCATTTAAAACTGAGATGAAGAGAAATTTCTTCTCTCAGAGGGTTGTAAATCTATGGAATTCTCTGCCCCAGAGAGCTGTGGAGGCTGGGTCATTGAATATATTTAAGGCGTAGACAGATCTTTGAGCAATAAGGGAATAAAGGGTTATGGGGAGCGGGCAGGGAAGTGGAGCTGAGTCCATGATCAGATCAGCCGTGATCTTATTAAATGGCGGAGCAGGATTGAGGGGCCAAATGGTCTACTCCTGCTCCTATTTCTTTTGTTCTTATGTTCTTATCATGCTTTGGATTTAGGGGTCTAACTCTCTCTAGATATGATTGCTGGCTCCCCCCTTCCCCATTCTCCTCCTCCCCTTCCCCCTTCTCCTCCTCCCCTTCCCCCTTCTCCTCCTCCCTCCCTTCCCCCTTCTCCTCCTCCCCTTCCCCCTTCTCCTCCTCCCCCCTTCTCCCCATCCCTCCCCCTTCCCTCCCTCTGCTCCCCCCCCTCTCTCCCTCTACCCACTCCTCCCCCTCCCCTCGCTGTCAGAAACACAGACACTGACAGACAGAGAATGAGAGACACACACAGACAGACAGACAGAGAGATAGAGACACTGACAGAGACACACTGGGGGGGGGGGGGGCATCCCAGCACGCTGTTGGAGGGCTCCCGGTGCTGCAGTCGGTAAGTAGAAAATGTTTTATTTATTGATTTAAAAAAAAATTATTTCTTATTAATTTTTTTTGATTGATTTATTGGTTGATTTATTGATGTTTTTAATCATTTATTATTGATGATGGCTCTTTATTTGTAAAACTGAAGTGTTTAATGTTTGTAAACTTCCCTTTCAACCCCCACGCCCCCCATTCCCTATGCCTGAATTGTAACGTACGCCTGATTTTCTAAATTGTAGACAAGGTTTTTTCGAGCGTACAAAAATCTTCACTTACTCCATTCTAAGTTAGTTTGGAGTAAGTTTTCACTGACGGAACTTTGAAAACAGGCGTAAGTGGCCGGACACGCCCCCTTTTGAAAAAAATCTGTTCCAAAGTGAAACTGTTCTAACTGACGAGAACTGGAGCAAACTAAATGGCGAGAATTCCGATTTCTAAGATACTCCATTCTACACCAGTTGCTCCTAAAATTCAGGAGCAAATCATGTGGAAACTTGGGGCCAAAGTTTCTATGTTTCCCAGTTCCCTGGTCAGGTGTCCTCTGCAGGGCTACGGTAGACTCCCAGACGAAATGCCTAAGCCTGTCCGGCAGGGAGTTCACCCACCACCGACCAAACAGGAGTCCAGAATGTTTCTCCCAGTTGGTCCCCGCGGAATACATGGCTGAGTTGTCGGTGAGAAGCAAAAGATTTGCTTGTCTGAACTTGCAGACAGGCAGCTTGCAGAATCCCATCACTGCACAGCTGTGGAAAGATTTCATTCTTAATTGCTTCAGGCAAAGTTCATGTTTCAGACAAAGTTTGTGCCATTCACCACTTCCTGTTGGACACGTCATTCAGGTAACTTACATGCTTCACTTAGGTCAGGTGGAATTCTTAGTAAATTGCAACATTTTGCGGGCAGCAGATTTTGCAGGTTTTTATCATTTGTATACAGGCACCACTGGAGGAAAGAAAACAAAGACTTGCATTTATATACTACCTTTCATGACCTCAAAAAGTTCCAAAGTGCTTTACAACCAATGGTGAAGTGTAGTCACTGCTGTAATGTAGGTATCACGGCAGCCAATCTGCACGCAGCAAGCTCCCACAAACAGCAATGTGATAATGACCCGATAATCTGTTTTAGTGATGTTGATTGGGGGATAAATATTGGCCAGGATACCGTGCATAACTCTCCTGTTCTTCTTCGAAATAGTGCCATGGGATCTTTTTTATCCACCTGAGATAGCAGACGGTTTAACGTCTCATTTGAAAGATGGCACCTCTGACAGTGCAGCGCTTCCTCAGTATTGCACAGGAGTGTCAGCCTAGATATTTGTGCAGAAGTTTCTAGAGTGGGACTTGAACCCACAACCTTCTGACTTACGTGGTGAGAGTGCTACTCACTGAGCGGCGGTTGAGGAGTGGCATAGTGGGGCAGGGCTATACGGACGATTTTTCTGCCAGCAGCTAATTCTACTGGAATTTAATGTGTATTTTAGAATGGGCATGTCTGACCTGCCCTAAATTCTGGCCCCCTTATTGCACCAGAACTACACCAATTTTGTGTCAAAGAAAATATCAGAATTTGAGACCCACTGGCCTCGATCTTTATTCGAGGCCGGGATGAGGGTGGAGGGATGGGAGGGGAGGAGGATTTTTGGATCGGAAACCTGGAACGAAGGGTTTCTTGGACGTCCTGCAGATATTAACCGCAGAACATCTTAAAAATGTTTTAAACAGGTTTCCCACTGGACAACCAGCCCGCTTGACAGGCAGGTCATCGCAGGGGTTGGGGGGAGTGGGTGGACATTACGGGCAGGGGTGATTGAACATTGTGCGTGTGGGAGGGGGCTGTACATTGGCCGGGGTGAATCGGGCATTGCGGGGTGGGACGGAAGGGGTTAGGAGTCAGCCGATCATGTGGGTCCGATTGTGTGCAGGTAAACCTGTTGGTCCTGGGGGAATCCTCCTGCTCCTCCTGGACCACAAGCAGTGCTCTAAAGGCACTTATCTTATGGATCCGGCCCTTCTCATCTCCTTTTACCAGTCAGAAATCCCAGCTCCCGGGAATCCCGGCCTCCAAGTGTTAAAATTAGAAATCCAGTTAAACTGGAGGCACATAGCCTTCTTAAAGGATTTCAGTGACCGACCAGCCTCCTGAGAGCTGATTGGTCGCCCACCCCTGACCCGCCTCCATTAAAACCGGAAGTGGGTGGGTTGTGGTCTGTTTTGCAATTTGACTAGAGGTTTAATACATCTGCTCAAAACTGACAAACTACATAATAACCAAAGTAATATAAGGTCGCAGGTCAAGGTCATCTCTCTACCAAACTGCTCTTTTTGAAAGGTATGACTAATGTATTAATGACTTGTTTGGTACACTAGGACATGTATTGCAAGAGGGATAGAGTATTAAAGCGGAGAAGTCCTGCTCCAGCTGTACAGGGTATTGGTGAGGCCACACCTGGAGTACTGCGCACAGTTTTGGTCTCTGTATTTAAGGAAGGATATACTTGCATTGGAGGCAGTTCAGTGAAGGTTCACTAGGTTGATTCCGGAGTTGAGGGGGTTGACTTATGAGGATAGGTTGAGTAGGTTGGGTCTATACACATTGGAGTTCAGAGGAATGATAGGTGATCTTATCGAAACATATAAGGTCATGAGGGGGCTCGACAAGTTGGACGCAGGAAGGATATTTCCACTCATAGGAGAAACTAAAACTAAGGGACATAGACTTAGAATAAAGGGCCCATTTAAAAATGAGATGAAGAGAAATTTCTTCTCTCAGAGAGTTGTAAATCTATGGAATTCTCTGCCCCAGAGAGCTGTGGAGGCTGGGTCATTGAATATATTTAAGGCGTAGACAGATCTTTGAGCAATAAGGGAATAAAGGGTTATGGGGAGCGGGCAGGGAAGTGGAGCTGAGTCCATGATCAGATCAGCCGTGATCTTATTAAATGGCGGAGCAGGATTGAGGGGCCAAATGGTCTACTCCTGCTCCTATTTCTTTTGTTCTTATGTTCTTATCATGCTTTGGATTTAGGGGTCTAACTCTCTCTAGATATGATTGCTGGCTCCCCCCTTCCCCATTCTCCTCCTCCCCTTCCCCCTTCTCCTCCTCCCCTTCCCCCTTCTCCTCCTCCCTCCCTTCCCCCTTCTCCTCCTCCCCTTCCCCGTTCTCCTCCTCCCCCCTTCTCCCCATCCCTCCCCCTTCCCTCCCTCTGCTCCCCCCCCTCTCTCCCTCTACCCACTCCTCCCCCTCCCCTCGCTGTCAGAAACACGGACACTGACAGACAGAGAATGAGAGACACACACTGACAGACAGAGAGATAGAGACACTGACAGAGACACACTGGGGGGCGGGGGGAGGGGGCATCCCAGCACGCTGTTGGAGGGCTCCCGGTGCTGCAGTCGGTAAGTAGAAAATGTTTTATTTATTGATTTAAAAAAAAATTATTTCTTATTAATTTTTTTTGATTGATTTATTGGTTGATTTATTGATGTTTTTAATCATTTATTATTGATGATGGCTCTTTATTTGTAAAACTGAAGTGTTTAATGTTTGTAAACTTCCCTTTCAACCCCCACGCCCCCCATTCCCTACACCTGAGTTGTAACCTACGCCTGATTTTCTAAATTGTAGACAAGGTTTTTTCGAGCGTACAAAAATCTTCACTTACTCCATTCTAAGTTAGTTTGGAGTAAGTTTTCACTGACGAAACTTTGAAAACAGGCGTAAGTGGCCGGACACGCCCCCTTTTGAAAAAAATCTGTTCCAAAGTGAAACTGTTCTTACTGACGAGAACTGGAGCAAACTAAATGGCGAGAATTCCGATTTCTAAGATACTCCATTCTACACCAGTTGCTCCTAAAAATCAGGAGCAAATCATGTGGAAACTTGGGGCCAAAGTTTCTATGTTTCCCAGTTCCCTGGTCAGATGTCCTCTGCAGGGCTACGGTAGACTCCCAGACGAAATGCCTAAGCCTGTCCGGCAGGGAGTTCACCCACCACCGACCAAACAGGAGTCCAGAATGTTTCTCCCAGTTGGTCCCCGCGGAATACATGGCTGAGTTGTCGGTGAGAAGCAAAAGATTTGCTTGTCTGAACTTGCAGACAGGCAGCTTGCAGAATCCCATCACTGCACAGCTGTGGAAAGATTTCATTCTTAATTGCTTCAGGCAAAGTTCATGTTTCAGACAAAGTTTGTGCCATTCACCACTTCCTGTTGGACACGTCATTCAGGTAACTTACATGCTTCACTTAGGTCAGGTGGAATTCTTAGTAAATTGCAACATTTTGCGGGCAGCAGATTTTGCAGGTTTTTATCATTTGTATACAGGCACCACTGGAGGAAAGAAAACAAAGACTTGCATTTATATACTACCTTTCATGACCTCAAAAAGTTCCAAAGTGCTTTACAACCAATGGTGAAGTGTAGTCACTGCTTTAATGTAGGTATCACGGCAGCCAATCTGCACGCAGCAAGCTCCCACAAACAGCAATGTGATAATGACCCGATAATCTGTTTTAGTGATGTTGATTGGGGGATAAATATTGGCCAGGACACCGTGCATAACTCTCCTGTTCTTCTTCGAAATAGTGCCATGGGATCTTTTTTATCCACCTGAGATAGCAGACGGTTTAACGTCTCATTTGAAAGATGGCACCTCTGACAGTGCAGCGCTTCCTCAGTATTGCACAGGAGTGTCAGCCTAGATATTTGTGCAGAAGTTTCTAGAGTGGGACTTGAACCCACAACCTTCTGACTTACGTGGTGAGAGTGCTACCCACTGAGCGGCGGTTGAGGAGTGGCATAGTGGGGCAGGGCTAGACGGATGATTCTTCTGCCAGCAGCTACTTCTACTGGAATTTAATGTGTATTTTAGAATGGGCATGTCTGACCTGCCCTAAATTCTGGCCCCCTTATTGCACCAGAACTACACCAATTTTGTGTCAAAAAAAATATCAGAATTTGAGACCCACTGGCCTCGTTATTTATTCGAGGCCGGGATGAGGGTGGAGGGATGGGAGGGGAGGAGGATTTTTGGATCGGAAACCTGGAACAAAGGGCTTCTTGGACGTCCTGCAGATATTAACCGCAGAACATCTTAAAAATGTTTTAAACAGGTTTCCCACTGGACAACCAGCCCGCTTGACAGGCAGGTCATCGCAGGGGTTGGGGGGAGTGGGTGGACATTACGGGCAGGGGTGATTGAACATCGTGCGTGTGGGAGGGGGCTGTACATTGGCCGGGGTGAATCGGGCATTGCGGGGTGGGACGGAAGGGGTTAGGAGTCAGCCGATCACGTGGGTCCGATGGTGTGCAGGTAAACCTGTTGGTCCTGGGGGAATCCTCCTGCTCCTCCTGGACCACAAGCAGTGCTCTATAGGCACTTATCTTATGGATCCGGCCCTTCTCATCTCCTTTTACCGGTCAGAAATCCCAGCTCCCGGGAATCCCGGCCTCCAAGTGTTAAAATTAGAAATCCAGTTAAACTGGAGGCACATAGCCTTCTTAAAGGATTTCAGTGACCGACCAGCCTCCTGAGAGCTGATTGGTCGCCCACCCCTGACCCGCCTCCATTAAAACCGGAAGTGGGTGGGTTGTGGTCTGTTTTGCAATTTGACTAGAGGTTTAATACATCTGCTCAAAACTGACAAACTACATAATAACCAAAGTAATATAAGGTCGCAGGTCAAGGTCATCTCTCTACCAAACTGCTCTTTTTGAAAGGTATGACTAATGTATTAATGACTTGTTTGGTACACTAGGACATGTATTGCAAGAGGGATAGAGTATTAAAGCGGAGAAGTCCTGCTCCAGCTGTACAGGGTATTGGTGAGGCCACACCTGGAGTACTGCGCACAGTTTTGGTCTCCGTATTTAAGGAAGGATATACTTGCATTGGAGGCAGTTCAGAGAAGGTTCACTAGGTTGATTCCGGAGTTGAGGGGGTTGACTTATGAGGATAGGTTGAGTAGGTTGGGTCTATACACAATAGAGTTCAGAGGAATGATAGGTGATCTTATCGAAACATAAAAGGTCATGAGGGGGCTCGACAAGTTGGACGCAAGAAGGATATTTGCACTCATAGGAGAAACTAAAACTAAGGGACATAGACTTAGAATAAGGGGCCCATTTAAAACTGAGATGAAGAGAAATTTCTTCTCTCAGAGGGTTGTAAATCTATGGAATTCTCTGCCCCAGAGAGCTGTGGAGGCTGGGTCATTGAATATATTTAAGGCGTAGACAGATCTTTGAGCAATAAGGGAATAAAGGGTTATGGGGAGCGGGCAGGGAAGTGGAGCTGAGTCCATGATCAGATCAGCCATGATCTTACTAAATGGCGGAGCAGGGTTGAGGGGCCAAATGGTCTACTCCTGCTCCTATTTCTTATGTTCTTATGTTCTTATCATGCTTTGGATTTAGGGGTCTAACTCTCTCTAGATATGATTGCCGACGTCCACTGAGGCTATTTATTATCCTAGATTAGTGGTGGAGAACATTAATGTTCCTTCAATGCATGTCTTTGACCTTTGGGCAGGGTGCCATTAAGTGAAGTTCTTTGATTCGCTGGCCACAGTTACTTGTGCTGCCCTCATGCACACTGCTGGTTTAGGAGTGTGAAGCATCGCTTTAGATGAGTGGATGCAGAAATCGAATTACCACCTGGTTCAGGAGCAGATCGTAGACTGGAGCAGGGCCTCAAGCTGGAACAAGGGTAATTCGACCTCAAGCAGAGTGGCACCTTGACCTCAATAGAGAAACTATTGAATCAGATCCTGCACATAGCCTTATGGGCTTAAAATGGGCGTAACAATCATCAGGGAGCATAAAAACTGACTGTAAAAGCTTCTATAGATATGTGAAGAGAAAAAGATTAGTGAAGACAAACATAGGTCCCTTGCAATCAGATTCAGGTGAATTTATAATGGGGAACAAAGAAATGGCAGACCAGTTGAATAAATACTTTGGTTCTGTCTTCACGAAGGAAGACACAAATAATCTTCCAGAAGTACTAGGGGACCGAGGGTCTAGTGAGAAGGAGGAACTGAAGGATATCCTTGTTAAGCGGGAAATTGTGTTAGGGAAATTGATGGGATTGAAGGCCCATAAATCCCCAGGGCCTGATAGTCTGCATCCCAGAGTACTTAAGGAAGTGACAATCGAAATAGTGGATGCATTAGTGATCATTTGCAAACAGTCTATCGACTCTGGATCAGTTCCTATGGACTGGAGGGTAGCTAATGTAACACCATTTTTTTTAAAAAGGAGGGAGAGAGAAAACGAGTAATTATAGACCAGTTAGCCTGACATCAGTAGTGGGGAAAATGTTGGAATCAATTATTAAAGATGAAATAACAGCCCATTTGGAAAGCAGTGATAGGATCGGTCCAAGTCAACATGGATTTATGAAAGTGAAATCATGCTTGACAAATTTTCTGGAATTTTTTGAGCATGTAACTAGTAGAGTGGACAAGGGAGAACCAGTGGATGTGGTGTATTTGGACTTTCAAAAGGCTTTTGACAATGTCCCACACAAGAGATTGGTGTGCAAAATTAAAGCACATGGTATTGGGGGTAATGTACTGACGTGGATAGAGAACTGGTTGGCAGACAGGAAGCAGAGAATCGGGATAAACGGGTCCTTTTCAGAATGGCAGGCAGTGACTAGTGGGGTGCTGCAGGGCTCAGTGCTGGGACCTCAGCTATTTACAATATACATTAATGATTTAGATGAAAGAATTGAGTGTAATATCTCCAAGTTTGCAGATGACACTAAACTGGGTGGTGGTGTGAGCTGTGAGGAGGACGCTAAGAGGCTGCAGGGTGACTTGGAGTGGGCAAATGCATGGCAGATGCAGTATAATGTGGATAAATGTGAGGTTATCCACTTTGGTGGCAAAAACACGAGGGCAGAATATTATCTGAATGGCGGCAGATTAGGAAAAGGGGAGGCGCAACGAGACCTGGGTGTCATGGTACATCATTCATTGAAAGTTGGCATGTAGGTACAGCAGGCGGTGAAGAAGGCAAATGGCATGTTGGTCTTGATAGCTAGGGGATTTGAGTATAGGAGCAGGGCGGTCTTACTACAGTTGTACAGGGCCTTGGTGAGGCCTCAGCTGGAATATTGTGTTCCGTTTTGGTCTCCTAATCTGAGGAAGGACGTTCTTGCTATTGAGGGATTGCAGCGAAGGTTCACCAGACTGATTCCCGGGATGGCTGGACTGACATATGAGGAGAGACTGGATCGACTGGGCTTATTCATTGGAGTTGAGAAGGATGAGAGGGGATCTCATAGAAACATATAAAATTCTGACGGGACTGGACAGGTTAGATACAGGAAGAATGTTCCCGATGTTGGGGAAGTCCAGAACCAGGGGGGACAGTCTAAGGATAAGGGGTAAGCCATTTAGGACTGAGATGAGGAGAAACTTCTTCACTCAGAGAGTTGTTAACCTGTGGAATTCCCTACCGCAGAGAGTTCCTGGTGCCAGTTCGTTGAATATATTCAAGAGGGAGTTAGATGTGGCCCTTACGGCTAAAGTGATCAAGGGGTATGGAGAGAAAGCAGGAAAGGGGTACTGAGGTGAATGATCAGCCATGATCATATTGAATGGTGGTGCAAGCTCGAAGGGCCGAATGGCCTACTCCTGCACCTATTTTCTATGTTTCTTTGTTTCCATGTTTCAATTTCGCTGGACAAAGGCATGTGCTCGATCTGCATGGGTGTTCAAACCACTGCTCAATTGGTTGGGGCTTTTTTATGGTTGGCCCTGGTGGTTGCCTGAAATGACGCTCCTGCACTCATTTCTGACAATTATTGGTACATTTGTTTCTGCTCGTTGAAGTTCTACTAGGAGAAGCCAGCAGCTATTTTCAGGTTTAGGGTAGCCTAACCAACAGTCCCTAAAGGGGCCCCTGGAGGCTGCACAAAAAAAAGGTCAAAAACGTTGAAAATGTTTGTACTTTGCTGAGTTGAAAGGATCTTCCTGGTTTCAGTAAAGAACTGCGGCCCGCTGTAAGCCCACCCTGCCTCGCCCCCTCTCAATCATCTCCCCCCATCTCCAGCCCCCTCCAGACCTACTTGTGGGCCTCAGCATAGTCTGGAGTTGGCCCGACAGGCAAGCTGAGTCGGGGTGCCTGATTGGCGCTCACCTGATTTAATCCGACGAGGGACGAGAACAAATTTAGTTCGGATCTTGGGCCTCTCTGTTCCAGCACCCAGTCGCTAGGAACTTATCCTTTTTTGCCTCTGTTACCCTAGCCAGAAGACCATTCCCGATATGAAGTACTCTTTGTATGAAGACCTGCTTCTTGACATCAGTTCTAATCTTGCCTTTTGCCAGATTTCACCGATGACCCTTTGCTCTGCAGTTATGATTTAACTTCAAGTCAGTCCTTCTCCAGATCAGTTCAAGGATGTTGGTGTTTCCCTTGCACTTCAATGACCCAAGTAAAGCCAATCCTCTCTCCCTCTCCCCCACCTAATCCCCATCCCCTGCTGATCCTCTTCCCCCCCTCCCCCACCCCAATCTCCGACTCCTGCTGATCCTTCCCCCCACCCAATTCCCATCCCCGGCTGATCCTCTCCCCCACCCCCCACTCCCGATCCCCAACCCTTGCTGATCCTCTCCACCCCAATCCCCAACTTTTGCCGATCCCCTCCCCCTCCTGATCCCCAACCTTTGCCGATCCCCTCCCCCTCCCGATCCCCAACCTTTGCCGATCCTCTCCCCCTCCCAATCCTCAACCTTTGCCGATCCCCTGCCCCTCCCGAACCCCAACCTTTGCCGATTCTCTCCCCCTCCCGATCCCCAACCCCTGCCGATCCTCTCCCTAGCCCCGATCCTTGACGATCCACTCCCCACTCTATCCCCAGCCCCTGCTGATCGTCTTCTCCCCAATCTTCAACCCCTGCTGATCCTCGCCCCCCCCCCCCAACCAATCTCCGACTGATCCTCTCCTCACCCCCGATGATCCTCTCCCCGCTCTATCCCCGACCCCTGCTTATCCTCTTCCCCCCCCCTGATCTCCGACCCTTACCGATCCTCGCCCCACCTCCCCGATCTCCGACCGATCCTCTCTTACCCCTTGCCCCGATCCCCGACCCCTGCTTATCCTCTCCCACTCGCCCGATTCCCGACCGATTGCCGACTCCCCTCGCACAATCCCTTCCCTGAGAGGCCACTCGCCTCTGAGGCCTACCCGCCTGCAGCCATCCAGTCTCTCAAACTGGCTGGCTGCGGGCGAGAATCTGAGGCATCGCATTCAAATCAGGCCCTGCCATTAAAGTCGGCAGTGTCTGTGGGGAACACGGCCTCCCAGGTTTCCCGCCTGCCTCAGAGGCCCCCCGCCCCCAACCCACCTCCCTTTGGAAAATTCTGGCCGTGGTATTTCACGTTAAACTGACTTATTTGATTTTACTTTTTAACATTCTTCTGGAAAAGTGGACATTTTTCCTATAATGTTGCCTGTACCACTGACTCATTCAGGGAAATTCCTACCCTATCATCACTAATATACAGTAATGGTGCAAAGAGTTTTATAAAATTTTGCATGATTTTAATTGCTACTATAAAACCAATTGATGGAACATTACATTCAATATGTAAATGAACACGTCAAGTTATGGAACCAAATTAAACTACAAGTTTCATTTACTATATTTTACAACGTCATACAAAAAAGGTTAAATTACAGGGGAGTTTTTTTTTAATCCTATTGACATTGAATTGTGTTGTATGTCAACATTTTTACAATACTATCCATTGGGTCTGGCACTAAGTATGAACATTAAAAAGTTTATTCTGTGTTTTTCTAAAATTTTCTTAAATTTGTTGGAGCTATTATAATGGATCCAAAATTAAATCCCGGACCATATAACAATAATGGCTGTTAGTTAAAAACAGACTGAAACATATACAGCATATTTAAGAGTACATGGTCATTTTTTTTTGCAGTGACAATAATTTAGACCCAGAATATTTTCTTTTGGTTGAATATATAAAGTAAATGTAAAACAAAATTGATATACATCCTATAAAATCGCCTTTCATAATTCTTGGTCTCTGATTGTCCTTTTTTAAAAAATTATGCTGAAGAATACGGATACTGCATAAAGTTCAAGATGTTTGATATCAAATTTTTCCTCCGTAAGATTTAAAACTTAGCTTTGTTACACCGAAGGTAAATTACAAATAATTAGTAGTCTAGCAGTTGATGAAACAGAGTAGGGGACCTCCCAACCAAGAGAATTCAAAATCCAAATGCCAACTCCAATTGATATTGGGTTCATTTTCCTCTTGTGTTCGGCTTTCTATGTAGAGCACAGTTTGGCAGTGGAGAATATCATTTTTGTAGGAGTTAGGGCGCAGAGGAAGCTTTTTGTTTAGCAGAACCCGTTGAGTCCCATTGAACTACATCAATTTGGAGCTGATCACAAAACCCAAATACACAGCCCAACCCGAACGGTTTTATTTTCTTAACTGAAGGAGGATGTGTGGTTGTAAGGGGCCTGTAAGAAGAGTGAGAGGCTAATTTGGTGGGAGCTGAAACTGTTAGCGAAAATTGAGGTATGGCAATACTCTCGAGGTTTGAGATGCAAAATCCAGTATCTGTACTTGCTGTAATGAGATAATAGCATTAAGGACTTAAGTGTTATATTCATGTCAAATAAATATTAAGCAAAAGCATACATGAATTTTATAAGACCAGAAAGACAAATTATACAATTTAAATACACCAACACTAGTTTAAATACTTGTACTGCTGTCTACATCATGTAAACACCATCCGACACACAAAAGCAGCGTATACTTCAGCCGTGTGCTCACAACACTGATAGCCTGTATGTTCTTGACCAAAGCAGTTAATTGGTACCAAACAGAAACAATCACAATCTGATAAATATAGCTTCAGGAAGCCTCACATGGAATCCTTTTATGGAAAACAACAGCTTGTCTCGATTGATACTGTTGTCTGCGCCTTTTTCTCTTTTCCCATTGACAAAGCAGTAACATTTTGAAAGTGTTTCTGAAGGTTTTGTTGCACAGTGCGTAGCACATGGGATTCACAGTGCTGTTGACATAGCACAGCCAATAGCCTAGGCGCCATAGTGCATCACGAATGCATTTGTCACAGAATGTGTTTACCAGTACCATTATGTTATAAGGTGTCCACGTGATAATAAAGGCAAGTAAAATTGCACTGAGTGTCTGTGCAGCCTTTTTTTCTTTTATAAGTGATATTCTTTTACGCTTTGTAAGCTGAGTTCGTGTTTTCGAGGCAAATGATTTAGCAACTGTGGCTTCTCTGAAAGACAAAGGCATAGATGTGGATGACTTTGCTAAAGATGCAATTCCTCCAGAAGACTTTGAACGATGGATTGATGTCATTGACTGAACAGGAAGCTTGCCAAAATGTTGGTGGAAGCTATTGCCTTGCTCATCTGAGTCTTTGAACTGTTGCGATCTGAATTTTCTTTCCTTTGCATTAGCATCCGCTTTGGCAAGTTCACCACTGCAAAGATCCATGTTATCTTCATTTGTGGATTTAGATAGGCTGGCAGCTGTCTTAAGCCCAGATAGGTTTAACACAATGGAGTAAATTGCTCTTGTTTCTGATACTACTTCATCCTCGTCAGATGAAGCTGAATGGTCCAAAGAGCCACCACCGTCATTGTTGTTCCAACTATCACTGCTGCTTGCCTCTTGTTCACCCTCAGTGTTGGCCTTCCAAGTTTTTGAGGTTGACCAAAAGTGGCACCTTCCATGCCGTCTTCTATCTTTCGTTCCTGCCCGCTGCAGTTCATTGCTGCTGCAACTCCTGGAGCTGCTTGTTTGAGGAACAAAGTGTGTGGTTTCCATGTCTCTGGTAGAGGCCTGGAGAACTGCCAATTCTTTGGTGCGTTTCTCAGTTTCCTTGTAGATTCTCCAGTATAGGATTGTCATGATGGTGACAGGCAAGTAAAATGCAGCAATGGCAGTACCAAAAGTAATTATTGGTTCAGATAAAAACTGTATGAAACATTCATTGGGTGGCACAGTTCTTTCACCAACAAAATATTGCCAGAACAAAATGGCAGGGGCCCACAGTATAAATGAGACTATCCAAGCCAGGCCAATCATTATTCCAGCTCTTTTGGGAGTTCGTTTAGCTCTGTAGGTGAGTGGTCTTGTAATTGATAAATATCTGTCAAAACTTATAACTAGAAGATTCATGACAGAGGCATTGCTGGCAACATAGTCAATAGCAAGCCAAAGGTCACAAGCTACGTTACCTAAAGCCCATCTGTCCATTATGATGTATGTCGTGTACAGGTTCATTGAGATCACTCCAATTATCACATCTGCAAAGGCGAGACTTAGAAGAAAGTAATTGTTCACTGTTTTTAATTGTTTGTTCACCTTAAATGCAACCATAACAAGAATGTTTCCTATGATCGTCACCAAGGAGAGTATTCCTGTGAAGAAGGCAATCAAAACCACTTGCCAAACGGTGTGACCTCCAAGAGGATCAACTGTACTATTATTTATACCTGACGCATTCGATTCCAGGGAGGTTGCGGGAGAATGTGCGGTTGAGCTGAACAGGCCATTGGCACTTCCATCCATTGGCCTGCCACCAAGAAACACTTTTTCTTGAGAGTCATTGTTCCAGGAGAGGCTGGAATTGAAAAACAAGGGGAAAACTGTGCTGTTGTAGTCTGGGATCATTGTGGCTTTGTGGCATATTCTGCAAAAGAAAAGAAAGCAAAATAAAGATTGGATCTATGCAAAGAATAAATAGGATTAGTCAAAGAGGAACAATAATGCCTTATCCTCGAGTATTTGTGCCAAACTATTCCCCCCCGCACTGCTGTACACACATTTTTTGTTTGTTATAACTCTCTGTCACACATTCACATTTCCGAGTTGCACGTCAAAAACTAAGTCTAAAGAGACATATGGAGCTGGAAATTCGGTGTCCCGGGCGGAGCGGTAAATTTTGCGCCGGCAAATGGTTTGTGTCTGCTGCCGCAAAATTCATCAGCTGGGCCTGGAGTTTGGAGCCGGTCGCTAAGGGAGGTGTCTTTTAGGGTGCTCGGCCGGCTGAGCAAGGGAATATCCTGAGCTGAAGAGCTGGCCTCGGAGCGCCATAAAAGAGGCCATGGGGAGGGGGGGGGGCGAAAAAAACCCTGAAAAAAACCACAAACAACATTCCCAATACCTAGCTCATGCCACCACAGCATAAATCGCAAATAAAAAATGTAAAAAAAAAAACAATCACACTTACCTCAGGTCGGCATTACTTACCTGACTGTGGCCGCTACAGCTCGGAGCGCCTGCTTTCACAGGTGTTCCCACCAGGGTCCGCTACGGGGTGCTACGGGTCGGTTGGCAAACAAAAATCGAGTTGGTGTCGCAACCGGGGGCATTGCACTCCGGCTCGCCTCTCCTGGGCGGTAATACTCCGCCTCCTGTCGACACCGGCACCAGATGTCCCGATGGGGCGCGAGAAGCTGGCTGCCCAGGCACACCTGCATTCCACCATCATTGCCACCCCGCTGGCAGAAGACTGCATTTCCACCGCGTGAACTCCCCAAGAACATAAAATAACAGAGCAAGGATGCTGGCATTCTCTTAATTGACCTTTGAATGAACCCATCGTTTGTATAGTAGCAAATAGACTTACGAGACGTACACCTATGCTTTAACAGAAGGGCAAAGGAATTTCCTCAGGTCTGCTCCAGCTCAGCCACTGTAACCTTGCTGCAAGTGAATTCACCATATTTTAGCGATGTTAGGGCAGCAAAGAAGGAGCAGCTCGCAGGAAATCCCCGTCAATTGTGTTTTATATAATACATTGTTGCTGGTATTGTAAAAAGCATTCTCTGACATCCATTGAGTCGTACCGTAGGTGAATAGCTAGTTCCCCCCCGGTGTCCTGGGCAATATTTAACTCTCAATGCAGATAACAAAAACAGATTGTCCGGTCATTATCACATTGCTGTTTGTGGGATCTTGCTGTGCACAAATTGCTGGCACGTTTCTCACATTACAACATTGAATACACTTCAAAAAGTACTTCGTTGGCTGTAAAGCGCTTTGGGATGTCCGGTGGTCGTGAAAGGCGCTATATAAATGCAAGTCTTTCGTTCTTTCCATATATTAAAATTTTCCATGGCGTTCTCTTGATTTCTTGTCATAACTTTGGTAGGAGATCAGAAGAACTACCAGAGAAACGGCATGAACAGCATTTATGCCCTTTCCTCAGGCATTCCACTATTCCCCCGCCATAATTACAGCAGGAGACTGAGAAAACCTCTGGAAATTCAGGGCTGGAATGCCTTGCATGCGTTTTGTTCATCATGTCACACTTCTGGTGTCACTTTAACATCAGACTTTAAAGTATGCAAATTTCATCGACTTAATTTGTTCAAATTTTGTATTCGTAAAACAGCAGCAAGTCACAAGTGCACAGGTGGATTATGCTCTAATCAACACACAGCAAGCTGGCATGAAAATTACCCAATTCGAAAAATTCCACTCGAAAATAAACGAAAGGAGTGACTGAACTAATTAAATTCAGCAAGAATTTATAAAGTTGGTTTGAGTCTTGAATTTTTCATCAGCTGAAAATTTAAAGGATAATCAAAGATTTACAGCATAAGAAACCCATAAACACAACACATTCTACATAAAATGTTATTCATATAATTATCTGCACCATGTTGTAAATCCAGGAAAAAGCCCTGCTCCTTGTCACGTGGCTCAATTTGGAGCACTTGGCTGGAGTTTGCATTGTTGAGTGGCGTTTGCTAATGGTTTATCTGCGAACGTCCTCCTAATTGGCTGCTGTCCATGCTAATCATGACATGGCCAATTCCCTCTTCATTTAGGTTCCAGAAGAGAGTTGTACTGAGACTTACTGTTTGTAAGCCCTAGCACACTGCAATTAAGCTAAAAAGAACCTGACTAAAGGTCATCACCTTGAAACATTAACTCTATTTCTCTCTCACAGATGCTGCCTGACCTGCTGAGTATTTCCAGCATTTTCTGTTTTTATTTCAGATTTCCAGCATCTGAAGTATTTTGCTTTTGTATACTTTTCAAAATGAAATAAATAACTATCCAACTTTTTCTGAGTGAATATTGCTGAAAAATCAGTTTGGGTTGCATAGAATTACATGGAATGTGCAGCACAGAAACAGGCTATTCTGGCCAACTAGTCTATGCTGGTGTTCATGCTCAACTCGAGCCTCCTCTCACCCCTCTTCATCTAACCCTATCATAAGAACAGAAGAAAAAGCAGCAGCAGTAGGCCATACATCCCTTGAGCCTGCTCCACCATTCAATAAGATCATGGCTGATCATCGACCTCAACTCCACTTTTCTGCCCGATCTCCATATCCCTTGATTCCCCTAGACTCCAAAAATCTATCTATCTCAACCTTGAATATACTCAGAGACTCAGCATCCACAGCCCTCTGGGGCAGAGAATTCCAAAGATTCACAACCCTCTGATTGAAGAAAGGCAGTAAGGAGAGAGAGAGAGAGAGAACCTGGGGGGAGAGAGAGCTTGGGGGGAGAGAGAGAGAGAGCCTGGGGGGAGAGAGAGCTTGGTGGGAGAGAGAGGGCTTGGCGGTAGAGAGAGAGAGAGAGAGCTTGGGGGCAGGGCTGGAGGTGGGGGGAGAGAGAGCTTGGGGGCAGGGCTGGAGATGGGGGGAGAGAGAGAGCTTGGGGGGAGAGAGAAAGCCTGGGGGGAGAGAGAGAGAGAGAGCTTGGGGGCAGGGGTGGGGGGGGGGGGAGAGAGAGAGAGAACCTGGGGGCAGGGGTGGGTTGGGGGGGGGGAGAGAGAGAGAGAACCTGGGGGGAGAAAGAGCTTGGGGGAGAGAGAAAGAGAGAGAGAGCTTGGGGGGAGAGAGAAAGTCTGGGGGGGGAGAGAGAGAGAGCTTGGGGGAGAGAGAGAGCTTCGGGGGAGAGAGAGAGAGAGAGAGAGAGAGCTTGGGGGAGAGAGAGAGCTTCGGGGGAGAGAGAGAGAGAGAGAGAGAGAGAGAGTGCTTGGGGGGAGAGAGAGAGCTTGGGGGGGAGAGAGAAAGAGAGAGAGAGCTTGGGGGGAAAGAGAGAGAGCTTGGGGGGAGAGAGATTGAGAGAGAGCTTGCGGGGAGAGAGAGAGCTTGGGGGGAGAGAGAGAGAGCTTGAGGGGAGAGAGATTGAGAGAGAGCTTGCGGGGAAAGAGAGAGCTTGGGGGGAGAGAGATAGAGCTTGAGGGGAGAGAGATTGAGAGAGAGCTTGCGGGGAGAGAGAGAGCTTGGGGGAGAGAGAGAGCTTGGGGGAGAGACAGAGAGCTTGGGGGGAGAGAGAAAGAGAAAGAGAGCTTGGGGGAGAGAGAGAGCTTGTGGGGAGAGAGAGAAAGCTTGGGGGGAGAGAGAAAGAGAGAGAGAGCTTGGGGGGAAGAGAGAGAGCTTGCGGCTGCGGGGGTGGAGGGGGTGAAAGAGAGAGCTTGGGGATGGGGGTGAGAGAGAGCCTGCGGGGAGAGAGCTTCAGGGGAGAGAGAGAGTCTGGGGGGAGCGGGGAGGAGGGTGGGAGGAGAGAGACACAGGTGGGAGGGGGTGGGATCAGAGGGGAGAGAGGGAACTCAGAGAAGACAGATCACGTTCTTCCTACCCCGTGGTGTGTGCAAGTTCGGTGCGTGTGCTACAAGGGACATCGTTGGGGTGGATGAAATCCAGAAGTCACGACACTGTCACTATTCACTTCATATCCAATAAACCTGTTAACAATCCGCACACAATGCCCCATCTATGGGGGGGAGGGGGGCGGGGGTAAGGTCTTGCGCTGGGGTAAGGGACTTCGGCTGTGGGAGGCAGCACATGTGCAGGGGTAAGGGACTTTAGCTGGCCAAAGGATGCACTTGCGCTGGTGTAATGGACTTCGGCTGGAACTTAGTGGCTTTGGGGAGATCTAATCTCTGTGGCTTCTGAAGTCAAAATGGATCGAATAACAAATTGGAAATTCACTCAGAATTTGGGCTGGGCCATTCCAGTTACACATTCCAGAGGAACTTCAGGGTGTGGCTTATCCTCCAAGGGGACCAATCAGCAATAGGTCTGGAGAGAAACGGCTGCATTTCAGCTAGTACAAATAGACACATCCTTGAAGAAATTCCTCCTCATCGCTGTCTTAAATGGCCTACCCCTTATCCTGAGACTGTGCCCACTCATTCTAGACACTCCAGCCAGAGGAAACAACCTCTCAGCATCTACCCTGTCAATCCCCTTCAGAATCTTGTATGTTTCAATGAGATTACCTCTCATTCTTCTAAACTCCAGAGTATAGACCCATTCTACATAATTTCTCCTCCTCAAACAGCCCTCTTATCCCAGGAATCAATCTAGTGAACCTTTGTTGCAAAAACTGTGCACAGTACTCCAGGTGTGGTCTCACCAACGCCCTGTGCAATTGTGGCAAGACTTCCTTACTCTTATACTCCAACCCCCTTGCAATAAAGGACAACATGCCATTTACCTTCCTTATTGCTTGCTGTATCTGCATGCTAGCTTTCAGCGATTCTTATGTAGAAACATAGAAAATAGGTGCAGGAGTAGGCCATTTGGCCCTTCGAGCCTGCACCACCATTCAATATGATCATGGCTGATCATGCAACCACATCTCTCAGCATAAACTTCTACATAAAAGTTGCTTACAACATGCTAAGTGTTTGACGAATTTGGAAGCTCTATATCGTATAATGAATTCTAAATAGTTACAGAATCGGACTTAATGGGGAGGAATTTGCGGTCGGAGGCTTCCTTTGCACGAACGCCTTCAAGCCAAAAGAAATCTACGAAAGTACCGGGTGGACCCAGAGGAATGTAGGATTCCGGTCGGAGGCCTAGATTCACTGTGCAGTGCATGGGGAGATGTCTTTCAGGTACATACGTACATGCTGGAGTCACATGGGCCTGGACCACCAATCACTATGCGGTATTCTCATTGATAAAAGTGGGAACTCCATTTGTATAAGAATAACCCCCTAAAACACTGAAACACAGCATAATAAATAAATAGAACACCACACATATTAAAAATTAATTGAAATTAAATGTAATTAAATCTTTTAGAAAAAAACAAATATGTTTTGGAATTTTTTGTAATGTGTTTTAATAGGGTTAAAAATAAACTTACCTTAATGGACAGGGTTTTTAATATAAAAATGAGTGTTTAAATTTAATTTTCTAATGTTTTAAAAGTGTTACGCTGGTAAAAGTAAGCTATGCGCCTGCATTTACCAGGCGTAAAAGTTTGAAGGACATTCGCTGGGCATGAGTTGGGCAAATAGCCCAATCTCTCCCGCGCAGATATCCTTCTCCTGGGGATACGGAGGATCTGTCAGAAATCTTGACAGATCGGAAAAGTCTGTTTTTGCCACATGCACATCACACCCCGAAAACCGGCTTTTGCGAGGCCTCACCGGATCTGTGCGCACATCGTATGCACCCGGCGAGGCCGGAATTTTAGGCCCAATATTGGGTGCTTCCAGCGTGGAGGTTGAAAATTACAAGCAGTTTGCAATCTGCACGGTTCCCTTATCAAACAACAAATTCTAATTATCTGGTGGGCCAATTTACTTTGTAATTGGACATTGTGGTCTTAAAGGTCCATAGCTAATATTTAGCAGGATAATATGTTGTGCATTGTGTGGCACAGTACTCTTGCCATCTGTAAGCAGCAACACAAAAGATATGCTGATAAATATACAAAACTTCTCACGAAAATAAAGATGGGAAGAAATGCAGTATGTAATGCTATGTTTCCAACTGGAGCCAGCACTTGCATAATGGCCCAGATTTTGCGGTGGTAATAACGTTGCTACAACTGTACAGGGTATTGGTGAGGCCACACCTGGAGTACTGCATACAGTTTTGGTCTCTGTATTTAAGGAGGGATATACTTGCATTGGAGGCAGTTCAGAGAAGGTTCACTAGGTTCACTAGGAGATGAGGGGGTTGACTTATGAAGATAGGTTGAGTCGGTTGAGCCTATACTCATTGGTGATCTTATCGAAACATATAAGATAATGAGGGGGCTCAACAAGGTGGATGCAGAGAGGATATTTCCACTCATAGGGAAACTAAAACTAGGGGACTAGGGGCTCAATTTTCCCCAGTGATTTGCTCTGTTTTTTTGAGCAGGCTGCTCTTTTTGGCCCAAGTTGAAAAACCAGTTTCCCCAATCAATTTGCACCAGTGCAACTCAGTTAATTACGATTTTTTTTAGGTCAGTTTTTTTTTCAGCCAACGGGGGCGTAACCAGCCACCCACGCCAATTCTGGTCATTTATGGAAGTTTGGCCAGCTGAGAGTTACTCCAGTTCTGCTAAGGCCAGCCAGCGTATGTGGCCTCTCCAGAAAACCCTTGTGGAGAGTTAAATAAATCGACGCAAGTAAGGAAATCGGCGCAGCAGGTGCTGGGTCACATACTAAAAGAATTGAAAAACACATAGCAGCAACTTACCTCCAACCCCGCCCGAACGCTGTCCAGTCTCATTCTAGGTCCCCATTCTCCCGGTCCGGTCCCATTCTTGGTTTACACGAGAGAGAGAGAGAGAGAGAGACCTGCATGCTTCACTTTGCAGCCTCAGCTCGCATTGTGAGAATGTGACCGGACTGGTAAGCCCTTTGGGCAGGGTTGGAGATAAGCTGCTGCAATATATTTTTCAATTCTTTTAATGTGTTGGGAGCTGGATGTATGCTTCACTTTGCAGCCTCAGCTCGCATTGTGCCCCTGGTTACCATGGCAATCTTTTTGGCGCAGATCAAGGCTCCACTCCCAAAACTAAAGGTCGGGTTATGCCACGTCAAAATGAAGAAATTCAACGGGGAAACTTAGAACATTTTTTTTTGGCGTACTCGGGCCCCAAAAAATTGGGCGCAACTCTTTAAGTACACCAAAAAAAAGCTTTGGGGTAAATTGAGCCCATAGTCTCAGAATAAGGGGCCGTCTATTTAAAACTGAGATGAGGAGGAATTTCTTCTCTCAGAGGGTTGTAAATCTGTGGAATTCTCTGCCCCGGAGAGCTGTGGAGGCTGGGTCATTGAATATATTTAAGGCGGAGATAGACAGACTTTTGAGCGATAAGGGAATAAAGGGTTATGGGGAGTGGGCAGGGGAAGTGGAGTTGAGGCCAGGATCAGATCAGCCATGATCATTAAATGGCGGAGCAGGCTCGAGGGGCCAAATGGCCTACTGAAGAGATTGCAAAGTCTCTGTTTAAAGAATGGACTCAGTCGAGAATATTTTGTGGACTTTATGGGGTTTTCTGAGGATATTTTCCCTGTGATGGGGTCACCCTGCGCAGATAAATGAAAAAGCTGTTTTTTGTTAAAACTCCAGGGACCGCATGGCAGTTAGCTGTGACAAAAGAACTGTCAGTCATCCATTGACAAAAGAGCTGTCGGCCAGGAAGGGGGGGCCATTGACAAAGCCACTCTAATATGCAAAAGCACCTCTCACCTCCACCTCAGAAGAAGAGCAGAACAATGAGCCCACTAGCCTGGCCAGCCAAAGAGGAGCTGGAGTTTTCCCAACACAAAGACTCAGAGAGATGCCCAGATTAAGGGCAATCAGCCCAATCCGAATGGGTTGGATGGCCCATCACTGACTAAGTACCCATGCTTAGAAACAAAGGGATTTTAAAGATTGGCGGGAAAGATAGGGTGTAACAAGACTCCCATCAGGACAGGCTCTTTCCACTTTATTTTTAGCTTGTAGTGAAGCTTGTAGCTGGCAGCTTGTATCTAGAGAGAGCTCTCTCTCCCTCTCGCTCCACCAAGATCGATGTACGAGAAGAAAGTAAGAAAGGAGGGAAGAGAGAGAGAGCTTCTTCTTCTCCCTCTCGCTCTTGCGCCACCGAGGAGGAAGCCGCAGTTCCGCAGGAGAAGAGCGATCGAGACCGGCTGCGTGTGGGGGGTGAGCATGGTCGCGAGTGCCCCAAGCCAGTAACTAGATATCCCAAGCGAGCTAGGTGAGGTGTAAGGGCTCAGGGTTTTCTCAGAAGTGAAGCTTTTCAGGGCTAGGGTAATTCTGGGGAGGGTAATTTGTTGGTAGGGGTAGAGTTAGAATCCACCAGGGAATTACTGCATGTTACTAGATCTCATTTCTGCACTGTATGTATGTTATTTGTAACCTGGATTTTATTCTCCACAGAGACAGTGATTTCGTTTAGCAGTGCATGTTTTAGCCAGTGTATGTTCGACCAAATAAATATAAGTAAGATTTTTCACTGAAGCGCTCCTGTCCGTGACTCATTTCATTTACACTCTGAATAATAATTCCCAGGTCTAGAACTTTCATAAGGCGGGGGCAATTCGAACCGTCTGTCTAGCAATTAGGCTAGGATCAAAACCGCTGACACTACTCCTGCTCCTATTTCATATGTTTCGTATGAAACTGTCAGCGTTTGCTGTCATTACCCCTCTTAATCTGACCATAACTTCAGGACTTAGAGCATGCACAGATAATCATAGATAACCAGGAGTTGCGGTCAGTCATTCCCGCCTCTGTCACAGGTTGCACTGGAACTCTCCAGAGCCAGCAATCAATTCAAATCACTTGAACTGACGAAAACTTTCCTTTTATGATGGAATATTGCTGTTAAAAAAATCCCTAAACTTTAAGCCTTGTTGAAAGAGCTGTAACTGCGTTTGTAACGGCGCACTGACTGCTGAACAACCGTTCTGGCCCTGGAAAACGAATCTTATATTTGTAGAATGTCAAATTTTTCCATTAACATGATTTAGATTCACAAGCTACACTGTTGGATGAGACATTAAACCGAGGTCCCATCTAGCCTCTCAGTTGGATGTTAAAGATCCCATGGTACTATTTTGAAGAAGAGCAGGGGAGTTATCCCCGGTGTCCTGGCCAATATTTATCCCTCAATCAGCATAACAAAAAATGTTTATCTGGTCATTATCACATTGCTGTTTGTGGGGGCTGGTTTGTGCACAGATTAGCTGACCCATTTCCTACATTACAACAGTGACTACACTTGATATAAAATATTTATTGGCTGTAAAGCGCTTTGGGACATCCAGTGATCGTGAAAGGCAATGTAAATGTAAATGCAAGTCTTCCTTTCTTTCTCTACCCGACACAGACACGATGGGCCGATTGGCCTCTTCCTGTGCTCTATGATTCTATTCTATGAAAAGAAAACAGCTGTCAAGTGAAGGATAATTAATTGTTTTGTTTATAAGCTATTCGATTTTCCCGCATTTCACTGCTCACAGTTGCATCCATGCTTTGCATCCCACTCTAGTTCAGAGGCTGCAGAGACAACCCGTTTCCAGGCTGCTATCTGTAGTGCTTTTTCAATGAAAACTAGGTATCCTTTCCAGGGCAGTGTGAAGGAACAATGGGCTGAAGCTCCAATGGTGTGCCTGAAATTTGGAGCTCTCTCTCTCTTCTGTGTCCGCCCCAGGAAAAAACTCTCCCCTGACTCCCTTACGACTGCAGTTATGAACTCCCAACTCTCCAGCCTTTGGCCCTTCTTTCACCATAACATTTCCACAGCTACCGATCTGCTCAATCGCACCCTCATCACCACCTTTGATGCGCTAATCCCTGTTAAAACGATTACTCTCTCTTACCCTGGCCGTTCTCCCTGGTACAGCCCTAATCTTTGCTCCATTAAGTGCAACAGATGCAGACTTGAACGGATATGGTGGACAACTGGTTTAGCCATACCGCCAGATCGGGCTGGAAACATAAAGCACTATCGAGTCTTGCTTTAGTCTACCAAAATCGTTCGCTATTCCAGAATCATTCTGGAATGTAAAGATAAACCCCGGCTTCTATTCTCCACTGCAAACCGCCTTTTTAAACCCTTCTCCCAGTCTCCGCCCTTACCTCTGATAATAAGTGTGAGGAGCTCATGGACTTCTTTGACTGTAAGATTGAGACCATCCATTCAGCCGCCTCTGCCTCTTCCCTTCCTTCCCCTAGCCTAACAGGCCAAACTTCCTCTAAGGATCCCCACTGCCCTAGCCCTGATCTCACATTTTTCTCTAGTTTCTCTCCAATCTCCCCTCACTACCTTTCCGAGCTCATCCTGTCCATGAGATCCACTTCCTGCTCCCTTGACCTTATTCCCACCAAACTCCTAACCACCCAACTTCCTTTTCTGGCTCCCATGTTAGCTGACATTGTTAACGGTTCTCCTCAGGTACTGTCCCCCTCTCCCTTAAATCTGCCGTTATCATCCCTCTCTTCAAAAAATCAACCCACGACTCCTCCATCCTTGCAAACTACCCCCGCATCTCCAACCTCCTTTTCCTCTCCAAAGTCTTGAACGTGTTGTCGTCTCCCAAATCCGTGCCCATCTTTTCCGCAATTCCATGTTTGAATCCCTCCAATCCGAGTTCCCCGTCTGACACAGTACCGAAATGGCTCTCATCAAAGTCACAAATGACTCAAATGACATCCTTTGTGACTGTAACAAAGACAAACTATCCCTCCTCATCCTTCTTGAATTGTCTGTAGCCTTTGACATGGTTAACCACTCTATCCCTCTCCAACGCTTCTCCACCATCATCCAGCTGGGTGGGACTGCACTCGCCTGGTTCCATTCTTACCTATCTAATCGTAGCTGGAGAATCACCTGCAATGGCATCTCTTCCCACCCCCACATCGTTACCTCTGGTGTCCCCCAGGGATCTATCCTTGGCCCCCTCCTATTTCTCATCAACATGTTGCCCCTTGGCAACATCATCCGGAAACACAGCGTCAGTTTCCACACTTCCACATGTACGCTAATGAAACATAGCTCTACCTCAATACCACTTCTCTCGACCCCTCCACGGCCTCTAAATTGTTTGACTGTTTGTCTGACATCCCGTGCTGGATGAGCAGGTATTTTCTCCAATTGAATATTGGGAAGACTGAAGCCATTGTTTTCGGTCCCTGCTACAAACTCAGTTCCCTAGCCACTGACTCCATCCCTCTCCTCAACTTCTGTCTGAGGCTGAACCAGACTGTTCGCAACCTTGGTGTCATATTTGACCCTGAAATGAGCTTTTGACCACATATCCACAGCATAACTAAGAGCGCCTATTTCCACCTCTGTAACATCGCCCATCTCCACCCTTGCCTCAGCTCATCTGTTGCTGAAGCCCTCATCCACGCCTTTGTTATCTCTAGATTTGACTATTCCAATGCACTCCTGGTTGGCCTCCCACATTCTACCCGAAGTAAACTAGAAGTGATTCAAAACTCGGCTGCCCGTGTCCTAACTCGAACCAAGTCCCGATCACCCATTGCCCCTGTGCTCGCTGACCTACAGTGGCTTCCGGTTAAGCAACGCCTCGATTTCAAAATTCTCATCCTTATTTTCAAATCCATGATCTCGCCCCTCCCTATCTCTGTAATCTCCTCCAGCCCCACAACCCCCCTAAGGTGTCTGCGCTCCTCTAGTTCTGCCCTCTTGAGCATCCCTGATTATAATCGCTCAACTATTGGTGGCCGTGCCTTTTGTTGCCTGGGCCCCAAGCTCTGAAACTCCCTGCCTAAACCACTCCGCCTCTCTTTCCTCCTTCAAGTCACTCCTTAAAACCTACCTCTTTGACCAAGCTTTTGGTCACTTGCGCTAATTTCTACTTATGTGGCTCGGTGTCAAATTTTTTTAAATCCCACAATACTCCTGTGAAGCGGCTTGGGACGTTTCACTACATTAAAGTCGCTATATAAATACAAGTTGTTGTTTTTGTCTTTGCCCTACTACCCTGTGGCACAGCAGGTTGGAGCTCTAGCTTACTGCAGCACTACACTACTCCAAGAAGATTACATAATTACCTTAACACCCACTGAGGATCCTGTATGAATTGTGTGAGCATAGAGAGAGCACTGGGGAAACTTGATTTAACAAGTATCATGTAGCAGTACCTGAACAGAATGAATACATTTATAGCATATACTTGTAAACTAAATTGGGCTCTTACCAGCACAAGACACACTGGATTTCTTTTCACAGCACACACATTCCCAATGGTGGCAGCCTTTTATACTGTCCTGCGGGCAGCCTGCCAACTAATGCTTGAAGTCGTGCTTGAAGTCTGTATCATGGAACGTGCAACTATCTCCTATTATGGTAGCCCCCCACAGAATATAGCGATCACGTTGATTTAGTCTTGAAGAAAACTCTTAAATATGTTGTTGACAAGATACACAATGGGGTTTATTTAATCTTAAATTACCGTTTCTCATTGTCTGACATTTGTGTTTGCATCCTCCAAATAGATTTCAATATACAGTGTAAGTTTAGTGTAAGGTTGGACAGAGAATGACTGACGAGAATGGATTTTGGAACGTTGATGTGGTGCTAGTATGGGAATGCTATGGAATTCCAGTTATTGAACAATTTATCATCAAAAAAGGGAAATGGAGAGACTTCAGCTATCTGGTGGAATCCAAGTGCAAGAAATAGACTCGAACTTAGATATGGGTTTGTGTATGTCAGGATTGTAATTCTGTGGAATAGGTTGTACAACTGTGTAGTGATTTATTAAATCATAAACCTTTCACCTGAGTAATACGACTGCTTTCTTTGTAGAACTCCACTCTGAACAAATGCACTTGTTTGAAAAGTGTTTTTTGTTCTCTCACAAAGTCGACCGGGGCTAAAATTTCCAAGCCACAGGTTCCAAATAGGGCATCAAATTGGATGAAGTGCATGTAACACTAACCACATCACTACAACAATAACTCGCATTTATATAACACCTTTAACGTAGTAAAATGTCCCAAGGTGCTTCACAGGAGTAATTATCCCCCAAAAATTGACACTGAGCCACAGATGGGGATATTAGGACAGATAAAAGAGGTAGGTTTTAAGGAGCTTCTTAAAGGAGGAGAGAGAGGTAGAGAGACAAAGAAACATAGAATCATAGAAAATAGGTGCAGGAGTAGGCTATTTGGCCCTTCGAGCCTGCATCACCATTCAATAAGATCATGGCTGATCATTCACCTCACTACCTCTTTCCTGTTTTCTCTCCATACCCCTTGATCCCTTTAGCCATAAGGGCCATATCTAACTCCCTCTTGAATATATCCAATGAACTGGCATTAACAACTCTCTGTGGTAGGGAATTCCACAGGTTAATTACTCTCTGAGTGAAGAAGTTTCTCCTCATCTCAGTCCTAAATGGCTTACCCTTTATCCTTAGACTATGTCCCCTGGTTCTGGACTTTCCCAACATCGGGAACATTCTTCCTGCATCTAACCTGTCCAGTCCCATCAGAATTTTATATGTTTCTATGAGATCCCCTCTCATCCTTCTAAACTCCAGTGAATACAGGCCCAGTCGATCCAGTCTCTCCTCATATGTCAGTCCTACCATCCCAGGAATCAGTCTGGTGAACCTTTGCTGCACTCCTTCAATAGCAAGAACGTCATTCTTCAGATTAGGAGACCAAAACTGAACACAATATTCCAGGTGAGGCCTCACTAAGGCCCTGTACAATAGCAGTAAGACCTCCCTGCTCCTATACTCAAATCCTCTAGCTATGAAGGCCAACATACCATTTGCCTTCTTCACCGCCTGCTGTACCTGCATGCCAACTTTCAATGACTGATGTACCATAACACCCAGGTCTCATTGCACCTTCCCTTTTCCTAATCTGCCGCCATTCAGATAATATTCTGCCTTCGTATTTTTGTCACCAAAGTGGATAACCTCACATTTATCCACATTATACTGCATCTGCCATGCATTTGCCCACTCACCTAACCCCGTCCTCCTTACAGCTCATATCGCCACCCAGCTTAGTGTCATCTGCAAAGTTGGAGATATTACACTCAATTTCTTCATCTAAATCATTAATGTGTTTTGTAAATAGCTGGGGTCCCAGCACTGAGCACTGTGGGACCCCACTAGTCACTGCCTGCCAATCTGAAAAGGACCCGTTTATCCCGACTCTCTGCTTCCTGTCTGCCAACTAGTTCTCTATCCACATCAGTACATTACCCCCAATACCATGTGCTTTAATTTTGCACACCAATCTCTTGTGTGGGACCTTGTCAAAAGCCTTTGGAAAGTTCAAATACACCACATACACTAGTTCTCCCTTGTCCACTCTGCTAGTTATATCCTCAAAAAATTCTAGTAGATTTGTCAAGCATGATTTCCCTTTCATAACTCCATGCTAAATTGGACCGATCCTGTCACTGCTTTCCAAATGCACTGCTATTTCATCTTTAATAATTGATTCCAACATTTTCCCCACTACTGATGTCAGGCTAACCGGTCTATAATTGCCCATTTTCTTTCTCCCTCCTTTCTTAAAAAGTGGTGTTACATTAGCTACCCTCCAGTCCATAGCAACTGATCCAGAGTCGACAGACTGTTTGAAAATGATCACCAATGCATCCACTATTTCTAGGGCCACTTCCTTAAGTACTCTGTGATGCAGACTATCAGGCCCCGGAGATTTATTGGTCTTCAATCCCATCAATTTCCCTAACACAATTTCCTGCCCTATAAAGATTTCCTTCAATTCCTCCTTCTCAATAGACCCTCGATCCCTTAGTATTTCTGCAAGGTTATTTGTTTCTTCCTTCATGAAAACAGAACCAAAGTATTTGTTGAACTGGTCCGCCATTTCTTTTTTCCCCATTATAAATTCACCTGAATCTGACTGCAAGGGGCCTATGTTTGACTTCACTAATCTTTTTCTCTTCACATATCGATAGAAGCTTTTGCAGTCAGTTTTTATATTCCCAGCAAGCTTCCTCTGATACTCTATTTTCCCCATCCTAATTAAACCCTTTGTCCTCCTCTGCTGAAGTATAAAATTCTCCCAGTCCTCAGGTTTGCTGCTTTTTCTGGCCAACTTATATGTCTCTTCGTTGGATTTAATACTAGCCTTAATTTCCCTTGTTAGCCACGGTTGAGCCACCTTCCCCGTTTTATTTTTACTCCAGACAGGGATGTACTATTGTTGATGTTCATCCATGTGATCTTTAAATGTTTGCAATTGCCTATCCACCATCAACCCTTTAAGTATCATTTGCCAGTCTATTCTAGCCAATTCACGTCTCATATTTCCTCAAGTTCAGGACCCTAGTCTCTGAATTAACTGTGTCACTCTCCATCTTAATAAATAATTCTACCATATTATGGTCACTCTTCCCCAAGGGGCCTCACACAACAAGATTGCTAATTAGTTCTTTCTCATTACACATCACCCAGTCTAGGATGGCCAGCCCTCTAGTTGGTTCCTCGACCTATTGGTCGAGAAAACCATCCCTAATACACTCCAGGAAATCCTCCTCCACCACATTGCTACCAGTTTGGTTAGCCCAATCAATATGTAGATTAAAGTCACCCATGATAACTGCTGTACCTTTATTGCATGCATCCCTAATTTCTTGTTTGATGCTGTCCCCGACCTCACTACTACTGTTTGATGGTCTGCACACAACTCCCACTAGCGTTTTCTGCCCTTTGGTATTCCGTAGCTCCACCTATACTGATTCCACATCTTCCAAGCTAATGTCCTTCCTTGCTATTGCGTTAATTTCCTCTTGAACCTGCGACGCCACCCCACCTCCTTTTCCTTTCTGTCTATCCTTCCTGAATATTGAATACCCCTGGATGTTGAGTTCCCAGCCTTGGTCACCCTCCAGCCATGTCTCCGTGATGCCAATTACATCACATCTGTTAACAGCTATCTGCGCAGTTAATTCGTCCACCTAATTGCGAGTACTCCTCGCATTGAGGCACAGAGCCTTCAGGCTTGTCTTTTTAACACACTTTGCCCCTTTAGAATTTTGCTGTAATGTGGCCCTTTTTGTTTTTTGCCTTAGGTTTCTCTGCACTCCACTTTTATTTTTCTTCTTTCTATCTTTTGCTTCTGCCCTCCTTCTACTTCCCTCTGTCTCCCTGCATAGGTTCCCATCCCCCCACCATATTTAACCCCTCCCCAACAGCACTAGCAAACACTTCCCCTGGGACATTGGTTCCAGTCCTGCCCAGGTGCAGCCCGTCCAGTTTGTACTGGTCCCACCTCTCCCAGAACCGGTTCCAATGTCCCAGGAATTTGAATCCCTCCCTTCTGCACTACTCATCAAGCCACGTATTCATCTGAGCTATCCTGCGATTCCTACTCTGACTAGCACGTGGCACTGGTAGCAATCCTGAGATTACTACTTTTGAGGTCCTACTTTTTAATTTAGCTCCTAGCTCCCTAAATTCGTCTTGTAGGACCTCATCCCATTTTTACCTATATCATTGCTACCTATAAGCACCATGACAACTGGCTGTTCTCGCTCCCTCTTCAAAATATCCCGCACCCGTTCCGAGACATCCTTGACCCTTGCACCAGGGAGGCAACATACCATCGTGGAGTCTTGATTGCGGCCTGCAGAAACGCCTATTTATTCCCCTTACAATTGAATCCCCTATCACTATAGCTCTCCCACTCTTTTTCCTGCCCTCCTGCGCAGCAGAGCCACCCACGGTGCCATGAACTTGGCTGCTGCTGCTCTGCCCTGATGAGTATTCCCCCTCAACAGTACCCAAAGCGGTGTATCTGTTTTGCAGGGGTTGACCGCAGGGGACCCCTGCACTACCTTCCTTCCACTGCTCTTTCTGTTGGTCACCTGTGTACCCTTTACTTGCAGTGTGGCCAACTCACTAAATGTGCTATTCACGACATCCTCAGCATCGCGGATGCTCCAGAGTAAATCGACCTGCAGCTCCACTGCTGCAATGCGGCCTCTCAGGTGCTGCAGCAGGATATACTTCCGGCACAGCTCCTGAGATGGAGCGGTTTCGGGAGGGAATTCCCGAGCTTCGGGCCGAGGCAGTGGTGGAGCGAAGTAAACCGATGCTGCACAAGAGGGCAGTATTAGAGGAGCGCAGATATCTTGGAGGGGTTGTGGGGCTGGAGGAGATTACAGTGATCGGGAGGGGTGAAGCCATGGTGGGATTTGTAAACAAGAATGAGAATTTTAAAATCAAAGACCGAGAGCCAATGTAGGTCAGTGAGCACAGGGGTGATTCCATTGCACTGCCTGTACAGTTCGCACTCATGCCTAATAGCAGAACTGTCATTTTGCAAAACAAATATTGGACCTGAATTTGCGGTCGGAGTCTTCCCGCGTGGAAATGCCTCCAATCTGCAAATAAAATGCCCACGTACCTGTTGGTCTGGGAGGTACGGTGATTCGTGGTCCTGGACCTCTCCGGGTACATGCGGATCGAGGCTCACGACTGTCTGCAAGCACCCCGACGATCATGTGGGCTGGCCCAACGCATGACATGAAAGGAATCCCCATTCATGCTGATAGGGATTTCGTATATATGGAATCTCCATAAGCATGAATGGGAATACCCCAATAAATACATCTACACTGCAAATAAATTAAAGAAAACATGACATAAAATTAATTAGAATGGCATTTAATAAAAAATTTTTTTTTAATTAATTAAAAAAATGTACGTGTTTTAACAGGGCTAAAAATAAACTTACCTTATTGTACAAGGTTTTTAAACGTATAAATGATTGATAACATTTTATTTTTATGTTTTTTTAAACTCTTACACTGGTAAAAGCAGTGCTGGATGAGTTCAGAGGTCTGGACTAATAATCTGGAGACGTGAGTTCAAATCCCACCATGGCAGCTGGGGAATTTAAAATTCAGTTAATTAAATAAATCTGGAATGAAAAGTTAGGGTCAGTAATGGTGACCATGAAACTTCCGGATTGTCATATAACCCAGCTGGTTCACTAATGTCCATTAGGGAAGGAACCTGCCGTCATTACCTGGTCTGGCCTATATGTGACTCCAGACCCACAGCAAAGTAGTGGACTTTTAACTGTCCTTTGAAATGGCCTAGCAAGCCACATTTGCTTTTACCTTCTCAAGGGCAGTTAGGAATGGGCAATAAATGCCGCAGAAATTTCTTGACAGATCGCAAGTCCTGGGTTTTTGCGCATGTGCTTCGCGGGCGAAAACCCGGAACTTGCGCATCTCCTACGGGCGAGTACGCACCTCGTACGCACGTCGTACACACGCGTAGGGAGCCACGCCTTATGGCCCAATGTTTATTTCTGGTTTATGAGTCACATTCTTTAAAAAAAGGTGGCAGTATTGAAATCCAATTACATTGAACATTTACTTTTAAATACAGTCTTTTGTCAAACTGATCAAAAAATAAATCATCCCATGTCATCTTTCTCCAACCATCATAAGAACATAAGAAATTGGATCAGGAGTACATCATATGACCCATTAAGCCTATTCCACCTTTCAATACGATCATGGCTGAACTTCGATATCAACTCCACTTTCCTGCCCTATACACTGATTCCCTTAATGCCCAAAAATCTATTGACCTCAGTCTTGTTAAAATGCAATACAAAATGCAATGCAAAATATATAAGGCATTGGTGAGGCCACACCTGGAATACTGCGTGCAGTTTTGGTTTCCATATTTACGAAAGGATATGCTTGCTTTGGAGGCAGTTCAGAAAAGGTTCACTAGGTTGATTCTGGGGATGAGGGGGTTGACTTATGAGGAAAGGTTGAGTAGGTTGGGCCTCTACTCATTGGAATTCAGAAGAATGAGAGGTGATCTTATCGAAATGTATAAGATTATGAGGGGGCTTGACAAGGTGGATGCAGAGAGGATGTTCCCACTGATGCGGGAGACTAGAACTAGAGGGCATGATCATAGAATAAGGGGGCACCCATTTAAAACTGAGATGAGGAGAAATTTCTTCTCTCAGAGGGTTGTAATTCTGTGCCTCAGAGAGCTGTGGAAGCTGGGACATTGAATAAATTTAAGATAGAAATAGACAGTTTCTTAAACGATAAGTGGATAAGGGGTTATGGGGAGTGGGCGGGGTAGTGGAGCTGAGTCCATGATCAGATCAGCCATGATCTTATTGAATGGCGGAGCAGGCTCGAGGGGCCGTATGGCCTACTCCTGTTCCTATTTCTTATGTTCTTATGTAATGTAAGGTTTAGGTTTTTTTTTTGTGAATTGCAGCACATTCCACTGAGGAATCGATGGCAGATTACATGTCACTGCTGACCTGATCTTCTGTCCAGATGTCAGGAACGATAAATGTGCGTTTTAATGATCTTGCGAGATGAATCTGCATCCAAAGTTTATAATGCTGCTGCAGTGGGGCAGCCAACCACTCAAGTGCAGTAAAATACTTCTGTAGGAAGCTGTTTGAATCTTGTTCCAGAGTATTAGAAATTCAGCATTGACAACTGCAAGTGTGCTTGCATATTCCCACCAAAGTTTCAGCGATATATCATGAGCCCAACATTAAACAAGGTGCCCTTGTAAAGTCCGCAGTTGACATTGAGTGGAATTGCCACTACAGCTAGTCTTCAGTCCACTGACACGGATAACAGCTAGACTTGAGCACACTTGCTGCAAGCTGTGATGCCGTGCCCCATGGTGCTCTGTCATTACTTGCACTGAGACTTGGTTGGATCCCATCTGTTCAGAGATACAGGTAATTAAAATACTGATTGCCTTTTAAATGTGGCCTTTTATCCTGATGTGTTAGTGCCACAAAAATATTTATTACAGTAGCTGATACCTTGTGGCATTTCATGCGAGTCCAATCAATGTTGTAAAGGATTATAATATGCAAGTGATGGAACATATGAAAGACGTAATTGTTATCTAAATAAATCCATAAGGAACACAGTGAACTAATGAACAAATATTTGCAAAATGATTCGGTTACACCTATCACTTTAAGAGAGCTGAAAAGGAAAAAAGAAACTGCAAAAAGCTGGAAATTGAAAATAAAAACATGGAAATACTGAGCGAACAGTGAAGAATTAGGCCCAAAGGCAAATGGGGCTAGATGTTCGAAATACACAGCAGGTTTATTCATTGCCAAAGGACAGCGTGATGTTTCACTGGTAGAGCTGGTGTCAATACTCACAATTCTCACAACCAGTTTACACCACAGTATGAAAGCTGTCCTTTCTCTTTACTGATGTTGACAGATTTTTAAAGAACAGAAGTTGTTGTTGAAAAATCTTGTAAAAAATTCTATTCATTACAGTAGAGGCTGACATCCTTTTCTGTGTAATGTTAGCGCAATAGGCTATCAGGGAATTTTAATCTGTAGATACCTTTGGTAAACAGAGCAAGTTTTTTGATTAATTTGTTTTAAGGTAGTCCACTGTCAAATATCTAGTCCCACTTGCCCTATGGGTCCAATTCTTCACTATTAGTACAATGTTTTCATTTGCGAATGTTTTGTGATGATTAGGCAAGACACCCGGCAAATAGAATGTCTTTGCTATTTAGGCAGCCAATTAATATTTTTAAGGGAGAAATTCGCATTGTTTGTGTCTCCCTTTAAGGCTCCCGGAATGCAAATGATTTCTTGCCCGGGGAGCGGGGCCACTAGAGCCTCCGACGAAATTCTGTGGGAGTTAACGGACTGGTAGTGCCCCGCTCCCGCTGGTAGGGCCCCGGGCCACTTCGCCAGAGATGACGTCGTCACCGACGTGCACAGCGATCCGTTTTTGCGCCGGAAAGAAACTTTGGTGGTGCCCTGAGCGGGCACCGTGGGCAATGCCTGCACCAGCCTCGCGGATCACGAATCGGGCCGCACTCCGCTTGCGGGCGATAACGAAAGCGGAGGTGCGGAGCGCAATTTTTATTCAATGGCGAGTTACCAGTCATGGCCTTGCCTTGACGAATTTACGTGCCACGATGTTGCAGCCCGGCACTCTGACACTACACGGCACTGCACGTAGCGCTGGTAAATTCCTGCAGTTAGCACCCCAGTCCTGCCCCTGAGAGGAAGTGGAGCCATCGACATTGCACTCCACTTCCTCTCGGGGGCGATAACCCCAATTTCACTGCCGGGGTGGGCGTTCCGTGCGTGGCACAGGAAATCCCGCCTCGCCTCGGTTACCGCCCCCAAACGGGGTGCTACCGAATTTCGGCCCCTTTACCTTTTACCTCAGAAGAAAGCCCCCTCTTATACCTGTTACGCTCATAATAAGTGATAACAACTGAGTACTGTATGCAATGAGTAAGTGTGACCTTAGCTCCTTTAATTAAACTCCAGAGTGTTGGTACAGCATGGGAGGCCTGCTTATATACAGTGCTCCCAAGGGATGCTGGGATCCTTGTAATTCCAACAGGTAGGCCCTCTGGTATGATATAGGTTGTCAAGGGTTACATACATACATCACTCCCTCCCAAAGTCAATGGTACACTTATTTACAGGGTGAGACAATCTGGGGCTTTTTGCTCCCTTTTCGATCGTCTCGATACAAATGCAGGTGTGGGTGAGTTGGTTGGTCCTTTGCTGGGCTGCTGGGCAGCCGGTCTTGCCGGGCTGCTGGGGATGGTGAGTTTAGCTTTGTGGTCAACCATGATGTCGGTTGCCACTTGTGTGTGTGTTGGAGGGTCGAAGTTGGTGGTGTCCTCTTCGGGTTGCTCGTGGCTGTTTGTGAATCGCAATTTGGTTTGGTCCAAATGCTTTCTGCACGTTAGTCCATTGGCCAGTTTGACCTGAAACACCCTACTCCCTTCTTTAGCTATGAGAGTGCCAGCAAGCCATTTGGGACCATGTCCATAGTTGAATACAAATACAGGGTCATTGACTTCAATATCGCGTGACAAGTTTGCGTGATCATGGTACATGCTTTGTTGATGACGCCTGCCCTCGACGTGATCATGGAGATCAGGATGGATGAGAGAGAGCCTTGTTTTGAGTGCCCTTTTCATGAGCAGCTCAGCTGGGGGAACCCCAGTGAGCGAGTGGAGTCTGGTGCGGTAGCTGAGCAGGACTCGGGTCAGGCGGGTCTGCAGGGAGCCTTTCGACACACGTTTCAAGCTTTGCTTGATGGTTTGGACTGCCCATTCTGCCTGTCCGTTGGATGCGGGCTTGAACGGGGCAACTGTGATGTGCTTGATCCCATTGCGGGTCATGAATTCAGCACTGGTGAAACACGGCCCATTGTTGCTGACAAGGACATCAGGCAGGCCGTGTGTGGCAAACATGGCTCGTAGGCTTTCGATGGTGGCAGTGGACGTGCTTACAGACATTATTACACATTCAATCCATTTTGAATAAGCATCCACAACAACCAAAAACATTTTTCCTAGGAATGGGCCCGCAAAGTCAACGTGGATCCTAGACCACGGTTTGGAGGGCCATGACCACAAACTTAGCGATGCCTCTCTGGATGCATTGCTCAGTTGCTCTAAGTCTGAGTCAATGCCGAGCCACTACACATGGGATCTGGCTATAGCTTTCATCATTACTATGCCTGGGTGGGTACTATGTAGGTCGCGTATGAACGTTTCCCTGCCTTTCTTAGGTAAAACCATGCAATTACCCCGCAAAAGATAGTCCGCCTGTGTGGACATTTCGTCTTTGCGCCACTGGAACGGCTTGATCTCTTTATGCATCTCCGTTGGGATGCTGGACCAGCTCCCATGGAGGACACCGTTTTTTACCTGGGACGGGCCGTAATGGGTGACTTTTCATTTTCGAATGCATCCGTTACCAAAAACAAGTCTGCAGGCTGTGCCATTTCCACCCCTGCTTATATACAGTGCTCCCAAGGGATGCTGGGATCCCTTGGGACTCCAACAGGTAGGCCCTCTGGTGGTGGTTTGATATAGGTTGCCAAAGGTTACATACATAACAATACCAGTGTGAAATTTCTACTTCCCACACCAATGATTTTGTGGCCTCTTTGAATGAAATGAGAAGATGCCAGTAAGATTTCACTCAGAGCGCAGAACACCTGACAATAGGTCCCACGAATTCAGCGGTGGGTGCTATGCCTGCACAGATTGCGCAACTACCCGCAATGGTTTACATAGAAACATAGAAAATAGGTGCAGGAGTAGGCCATTCAGCCCTTCGAGCCTGCACCGCCATTCAATGAGTTCATGGCTGAACATGCAACTTCAGTACCCCATTCCTGCTTTCTCGCCATACCCCTTGATCCCCCTAGTAGTAAGGACAACATCTAACTCCTTCTTGAATATATTTAGTGAATTGGCCTCAACAACTTTCTGTGGTAGAGAATTCCACAGGTTCACCACTCTCTGGGTGAAGAAGTTTCTCCTCCCAGTGAATACAAGCCCAGTTTCCCTAAGTCGGAGTTCCTGTGACACGGGGCAGACAGGTACCGGAAAGGCATGCACAATGATGCTCGCGCTCCCCTGTCCTATAAAAATGTCCTATATGAACACCGCAAACTCCAGTGGGGTCACTGCTGGAAGGCAAGGCTGGGTATGATCTCAGTATAACTACCGGGATTGCAGCCAAAGCATTTTGAGTCCATTGACTAAATGTATTCAATGCAAATCGGCGTAAATCTGAACGGAGCGCACTGCAGATTGCAACTGGATCTGCAGCAGTCCCATTTTTGTAATAGCCGTAAAATAAATGAAAAAAACACTTTACAATCCAATTTGCCTATGCTTTATTAAATAATAAATTACACGTTATACAAACAAGATAAATGATAGAATGTGCTTGGCGGACAAATATCTGTGGGGGTTTCCCCCACTCATCCTCTGTAACATAGGCAGAAGAGCCTTAGAAATGCTGGAAAACATAATTTTCCTGGGGTTTGCAGCAAGGCTCTTTCACCGAAGCCCCTTCAGAGGAGCGGGTGAATCAATGCCAGAAATTCGACCCCCGCACCATTCCATCTTACTCCATACCAGTAAGTAGGTTATTCTCATTTGTAGCATATTATTTCCCATGCTGCGTCCTCTAGTTTCCCACAAAATAAGTGAAACTTTGAAGATACGATCGAGATGATCAAATTTTCATTCTTGGTCAGACTTTGCTGTATATCCTTAACTTGTTTCACACACAAAAAATAGATCTTGACAATCCCATATTTCCTGAGGCATAGCATCAGAAAGGTAATTTACTGGCTGGCAGTCTACTTTAGAAATGGTTTAAGTCTCTATCTCTTTTTTATCCCCGAACCGATGCTGACATCCGCTAATCTAATTTATACCTCGCAAAATCCTGCTGCTTTAACCTTGAGCACTGCAATCGCATTTCTGCATCACGCTCGAAAATATAACAAAGTTTATAATTTCACCCTTGACTGCTCTCACAGCCCCTGGGCACAGACCTTACACTTGCATTCGTTCCTTTTTTGTAAAAATAAATCTTGAAGCGACAGTGTAAATTTACTTAGAAATTGCAGTACAGAGCTCTGCTCTAGCTTTACTCAACTTCCAGAATTGATCCTGGCCATTATCCCTCAACCAACATAATTATCTGATCATTATCACATTGCTGTTTGAGGGAGCGTGCTGTAGTAATTTGGCGGCTGCGTTTCCTACATTACTACAGTGACTACACTTCAAAAGTGGTTTGGGACGTCCTGAGGTCATGAAAGGCGCTATATAAATGCAAGTCTTTCTTTTTTTCTGTCCGGATGAGACATTAAACCGAGGCCCCGTCTGCCCTCTCAGGTGGATGTAAATGATCCAAGGCACTATTTTGAAGATGAGCAGGGGAGTTATATCCCCGGTGTCCTGGCCAATATTTATCCCTCAAGCAACATCACTGAAACTGATTATCTGGTCATTATCACATTGCTGTTTGTGGGAGCTTGCTGTGTGCAAATTGGTTGCCGCGTTTCCTACATTACAACTATGACTACACTTCAAAAAGTACTTCATTGGCTGTAAAATGATTTGGGATATCTGGTGGTCGTGAAAGGTGCAATTAAATGCAAGTCTTTCTTTCTTCTGTAAATCAGCGTGGGTCGGGACCCTCGGTTTGGTGAAGAGCATGCTGGGTGGTATGCATAATGTATGCACGTCGGGTTATAGTTGGAACTTTTGTTTTCTCCAGAACTCAGAGAGCCACTAAATAAACTCAGGTACAAGGGACACGATGCAGGGTGCAAATGGATGTACATGCAGAATGCTACTCTGAGTTTCTGGGGAAGCCAAGGCATTGAAAGTATGCAGCAAGTTTAACCTGGCTGCCAAGACTGAGGCAAAGCCAATTAATATGCCTCACTTGTACCAGCCAAATTAGTATAACTCGGACATTAAAGCTACCATTGTTATCAGCATAGCTTGAGTCAACAGCGTACAAATGGAATACTGCACACAATGCTGCTAGAAAATTAGCTGCATTTCTATACAGCTTGACAATTATCAGTTCGAACTTTTCACATGCTCTTTACTTCTCTTAAAATAAGAAATTGTAGAATTTTCCAGCTGTTCTCAACTTCAAGTGTTAAAAAAGAATTAGGTTGCCAGCTTTTCCATGGTAGAAATCAGCAGCAGTAATTTTAACGGTTTAAATTTGGTCACAAAGTCTTTATAACAAGAGCCATGTGTCAGCCTTGTCTCAGTGGTAGCACTCCTAACCCTGAGGCAGAAAGTCATGGGTTCAAGTCCCATTCCAGAGACTTGAGCACATAATGTAGGCCGACAAGTCAGTGCGGTACTGAGGGTGTGCTGCACTGTTGGAGGTGTCATTGCAATAGAACGTTAAACCTGTCCTCTCAGGTGGATGTAAAAGATACCATGGCACTGAAGAAGAGCAGTGGAGTTCTCCCTAGTGTCCTGGTCAATAATTATTCCCTCAAGCAACAGCACCAAAACTGATTATCTGATCATTTATTACAACATTCATTACAACAGGGATTAAAGTACTTCATTGGCTGTAAAACGTTTTGATGACTTCAATAGCGAGTAACATCAGGTGGGATGTAACACAAGCAGCTGATCTGATCCTATCAGTTTTCCATTGGATGGGTAAGGCTACAATTGATTCCTCAGTCTTCAGTGTCCGTTTGGTTCAGTTGGTATAATTTTTTTCCTCTGACTCAGAAAGTTGTGGGCTCGAGCCCTTCCCTTAGAACATAATCTCGACTGACACTTCAATACAGTACTGAGGGAGTGCTGCATTGCCAGAAGTGCTAACATTTTGGATAAGATTAAACCAAGGATTTCTTGGGGCCTAAACTTGGGCCTGCCAGAAAACTGGTGCACCTACCTTCTTTTTGATGCCTTTACCGTCCTCTTTTTCCTTTTTTTCGGATCGGACTGGAAGCCAGTCATAATGGGAGTGGAAGTGCAGCAGTAAGTGCTGGTGAGGGACAGAAGTGGGGGCGGGACCGAATCTCCGCTGCTGTCACTCAGCGGTGGAGCGGTGATGACGTCAATGTGCGTGTGCGTCACCTCGTCTCTCCCCTCATTTAAAGGGGAGAGAAGCAGCGTTTCTTTAGGTTTGGCCACTGGACTACCAGGGAGGGTTTCGACCGGGACAGCGGCCTGACACCCAAGAGAGGTGCTCGGTTGCTTGTTGGCGGCCCGGTCGAACCCGGGTCATAATTGTTCGGCCGATCGGGAAGTCGGCCGGCAAAAAAAACATGGCAGCCGTGGGAGTGCGCCCTCCCCTGGAAGGGCCGCTGTGCTGCTGTGGCTCACACACAGAAAACAGGATGCACCGACAGAAAAAGCTGTCGGGGGCACCGCACGGCGGATCGTGGATTTTTTCAGGTAAATTTTGCGTGAAGTGGGATAAAGGTGTGGGAGAGCGGCGGTGCACGCTTTGATGACGCACTTGGGGTGGTCGGCGGCAGCGGGGCTTAAGTGGGGACCGCCCGAAAAATCCCCAAGGTGAATTTGGATCGTGGCGGCCAATGGACTGCAATGCGGCGGCCACTCGATTTCGCCACGTGGCCGCCGCAAAATAGCGGTAACGGACCTTATCCGGACCCTGAATTTTGGTCCCCTTATCTTTACAATCGTGCGTTATGGTCATTGTAATATTTAGTTTGTCATGTAATAAAGCTGTTCAGAAAACAGCTTTGGCTTAATGTTACCTCGGACTTTCTCAGAAAATTAAAATGAAGGGTTAAACACATTAGGTGTTTAGATGCGGAGAATTTTCTGAAAAGTAGCTCTTACATTTGTTTTGCTTTCAGTATTCCTGTCCCGAAATTGATTGATGTTTGGAGAGAGTCAATGTTTGATCTCCGCAAAATGGTGGTCATATTTATAATCACAATCAATGATGTATCAAATAGTATCACCAGGGATTGTACCTTTGCTTATTTACTGTCCACAAAGCCAGTTTAACATTTTTAACATAGCAGGCCAGAGATGCATCAATTACTAGGCTATCTAGCTAGTGCGTGGATGAAAGATGTGGTACGTTCACTGCATAAAGTCAAGATTTATAGTCATTTTGTTTGTGATGTATGGAGTCTGGCATTTTTCCCTACAGTTCACACAAACAGCTATGCACACCTATCAGCTTAATAAATAAGTATTTTGTCCACATAGGCTCTCAGGGTTGGACCGACTGCTATCAGCTCGCAGCACATGTGTGAGATATCAGAACTGTTTCTCTGTGGTGATAAATAACCACAACTAAATGAGCAGGGAGACGAGATGAATGGGCAGTGATAATACTGCAAGTTTCAAAAAGTAGTCTTTGGCCTCATCATAATGCAGATTTTGATAATGAGGTTTGAAATGACTTAGCCCTGTCCATCTGTGCATGTGTTTGGTGTACACTTGTAACCGAGATTGATAATAGCTGGATTGTACAAGTATCATGTGAATGAGGTGAAATACAGCCCTATACTCCCATTTGAATTCATCCATATAAAAATTGAAAAATTATATAAAATTACTTAGAATTTGGAGCACAAGCAGGCCATCTGGCCCCACTAGTCTGTGCCAGTTTATATGCACCACCCCTCTTCATCCAACCCTATCAGCATTACCAATGAGTTAAGATGAGTCATTTATAGCCAGTCCTCCTTTCTCCTCTTCCTTCGAACTGAATTAACAAAAAAAAATAATTATCTCAGTCACTGTTGTAGGAGATAGGCACCTTTAGAATATACCAGAATACTAGGCATTAGGCACCTGCTAGATATATCTAAACGCATATAAGTTTAAAGTGGCCACACATAAAATGGCTGCCCAGGCATGATGGGAAATCAGGTAGTCAAGCTGTGAACTGTTGAATGTTCAATGACCGAGCAATAACCCTGTGAGGCCCACTATAGGAATGCCTTGGATGCAGGATAAGAATAATGAGGAGAGAACCCATCTCCCGTATTCAAGGCCATAAACCAATTAATTCCCCAGGAAGAAAGAGATAAGAGAACCCATCTCCTGTAAACAAGGTTAGAAACCAATTATTTCTCCAAGAAGAAAGAACTAGTGAGAGAACCTATATCAATCAGCCCAAGCTGACAAAAGACGAACACATGGTTCCTGAGACATAAGGGGAATTCTATTGGGTTAAAAGAACCTATATGTAATCTATAATCGTTGTGATTGGCTTGTGTCCAGCCGTGATGGACTGTGTAACTGCAGTAAACTGTTTGTAACTGTTGTGAAACATATAAAAGTGAATGTAACCCTTTGTTCTGTGGAGAGAAACCTGGATACGGTCCTGAGATTTTCCTCCCCGCTGAGCGTTATAAAAGCTGCATCAGCATTGGAACCGACTCTGAGTGTTGAGTGATTCTTCTAAGAAAACACTAACGCTAACAATGGCGTAGTCGGCAGGATTTCCCGGAGTCGCTGGACGCCCTTGGAAAAAACCCGGGTGAGTATAAAAAACAATTTTTAAGTATAAAGGGTGCGGAAGGTGGAAGCTGGTTGATCGACATGAGGAGACGGTCTAATATCTCAAACGCCTAGCCTGAGCCTGAATTAAGAGGACTTTTGTCCCACGTGACGGCCAGGAACCAAGTAGGCGTAGGGAACACACTTAGACCGTGGGATCGTGATACCGAGAGACATCTTCCGGACCCAGTAGTGTAATTTGAAATACCCTGGGGTAGAACCAAGCGGTGTACAGCGGCTAATGGAATCCAAACCTGTGAACAGGGTCGGACCAACGGGCTGAGCGGTGGTAGGTAGTCGTTAAGGATACGAAGAGCACTGCAGGAATTGCTTAAACGCGTTTTTAAGAATTGTATAAGTTTGTGTAACAGCAGAACTTGTGACCTGACAGTAGCCAAGAGACAGTTTACTACAAGTCGCGCTAGAAAGAAAGCGGACCTCTGAGAGTAGATTCCTAACGGTACTAGTCCTACCCAGGAATGGCCATGAAAACAAGTAAACTCGAGTGGGGACCAGAAGGGTCGCTTACCCGCCACCTGGCGGAAAAACAAAAGAAGCTAATTGAAAAAATGATTAAAGCAGGGTGGAATCCTCAGGAATTAGTTATGTGAGGAATTATTTAGATAAAACTATGAATTCCCTGAAAGGTCATGGATCCAAAAATAGAGCCGGCCAAAACAAGAAGAGAGACTGTTGTAAATGTCTGATCGTTGAGTGAGAAGTGTCTGTGTGATTTTTGACTGCAGAATGAATGTTCCGAAAGCCTGGTTGGAAGAGGAATGCAAGTGTCTGTTTATTTTAGAAACAGAGTGAAAGTCTTTTTTTAACCCTTTGTAATGTTGTCCTGTATGTGGGAAGTTTTAAGACATTTAAGTTAGAAACGCAGGTGTGGATTTATTCGGATGATAAGTTACGGAGCTAGGAAAATAAACAAATAAAGAATAGGTTTGTTAAGCAAAATATTTATTTGACATGCTCACTTACTTGCCGAAAGAAAACATGCAATGATTGATTGGGTTGAAAGACATAAATTTGGTCTCGGAATGAGATAAAGAATGCTTTAAAAAAAAAAGAGCTTCTAAAAAAAAAGTTTTAAATAAAGATTGAAATTACAAAGTTTGAATTGGGATTTTGAGATATTCAGAGAAGGCACAGGAAATACTGAGGTGGATTTAAAAAAAAAAGAAAAAGATTAAATTAAATCTGATCAGGTCAAACTCCTGGGCAAGTGGCGAGCTATCTGCGAAGGTGTAAAAGGAACTTTTGGAAAATGTTAAAAAACAGCAAGCTTTAGTAACGACTTTGAAACTGGAGCATTTTGAGATAACGAAAGGCAGCACTCAAACTCTCAAAGCTGGACTCCATTCCAGTTATGGAGAAAAAGAAAAAGATAAAGACGCCACTTTGAAAGTAAACAAATGATTTTAAATTAACAACTTTATGGAGTTACGAACCCTCCGTGTAAAATACAAAACCTAATTTGAAGAAAGGAAAAAATGATGTAACGGACTAAATGGAAAAAGACATAACTTACTAAATACTAGTTGATGTTTGCTGTGAAAAAGATATTGGTTTAATTAGAAGAGAAAAAAAAAATTGGAATAAGTAAAAAACACTCTACATGGATTCGAATTTTCAATTATGAAAAAGTTTCAATGCAGTTTGAAAAGATTTCCAAAATGGACAGTGTTTATCAAAAATGTCCCGAACAGTCTAAACAAGCAGGAGGGTTTTGAAGATAACGAGGAGAAAGAGAGAAATAATAAAAAAACAGAATTGAATTTCAGTAAACAAAATTGCTATTGTATGTGTGGTCTTGTTTTAAAACAATTAAAAAAAAAAAATTCTTTGGCAAGTACTTGAATTAGAAGTTAAGAAAACATTGGAGTTTACTCTAATGATTTATGCTGTTTTTAACGGATTCCTAATTTCGAAGCCAGTTTTGAAGGCACAAAGACTTTTTTTTTCAGATGATTACGTGAAGTCACGTAATGACATCAGGTCTTCTTACAAACCTGGAAAGGAGTTAACCCTTTCCATTGACAGCCGTTTTATACTGAACATTATTAATTTGGATTTCTTAATAAAAAAAAGACTCACCTAACAGAGAAACAAAAATAAAAACAGAACTAGCTTATGTAATAATACTTGCCTGATACAATAAAGAAATAGATACTCAATAAAACAAATTGAGGAGTTAAAAGCTAAGATAAACAGGCTGGAAGAGATAACTGGACCAGACGGATAGTGCAGTGCGCAGCCATAGCACCATCACCTCTGGCAATAGAGCCAATGTACCCCACGGTGGGTAGGTGTAGTCCACAAACCCAACCTAACGGTAAAGCAGACAGCGATGTTTGGAGGAATAGCTTTGGCCTTGGTCATAGGAGTTTGGGTAATATTTAAGTGAGTAAAGACACGGGCGCACGCCTTACAGATTCAGCTCGAAATGGTTCGATTATAACCTTGTGCTTCTGATTTTGCAGGGTGACAGGGACACTCGTAGAGCAAAAAACTTAACCCCTTGTGACGACCAGGACGTCTGTTTAAAATTACAGATAATACTTACCGGAATGGGAATACGAAAGGCGCTACTCGTAATATGGATAGCCCTGCAACATGCACGTACCCTGGGCAACACCGACGGACAGCAGAGCATGCTGGAAATAAACAACTACATGAACTATGGAATCTTGTTTAATTTAACGGACGGAATGTGCATCCCAGCAGCCAAGGACTGGAGCAAGGACAGGACTTATTTTAATGCATGGTTACAAGTGAATCCTAATAAGAATCCTAATAAGAATAAGAGTATGTGTACAGTGCTCCACGGGTATAAGGAGCAGATGCATTAAACGGAGGGATGTCAAAGGGCCTGATGAATGTACTTTCGGCATAATTTGCGCGCCTCCGGGACAATCCCAGCAATCAGTCATCCGCAAGAAGGGAATGGGGCTGTGTGGGTATTACGAGGAGGCGGGGGCGGCTGCAATATCATTGTATATATGTTTCTCACCCCCTCCGACACCGCGCCCCATAAGAATCACTACATTGCCCGAGGAACTGCCTTGCCCCATAACTACGAAGGGACCAGAGAATGGGATTGTAATGTACAACGAGGGGGAACTGTTGTATGATAATGTTAAACATGAAATTGTGCCTGTTCTGATCAATATTTCAGGCATCCAGATGCCGGAATACTGTACAGAACAGTCAAGGAAGATGTACAATGTATTAAGTAAAGTTGTAATGCAGCAGGCTGCCGATGCAATGGGTGCCAGTAGGTTCCGGGGACAGGGGTTAGCCCCCAGGATGAAGAGGGAAATACAAGGATTAAATGAGAGGGTGGAACAGCTTAGAGGGGTGATGAAGGGGTTATTGGAGAGGGTGGAGCAAAACCAGGAAGACCAAGCCAACCTAGGAAAGGAGGGTGCCAAAATCCAGCTAGATGGCATCTCAGTCCTGGAAGCTCACGCCAGAACCATCAATCACCTCATTGATAGAGAACAGGAAGATACAGGGAAAGCAAAGACAGGGGCAACTCTGTCACGCTTATGGTCTGTGGATGGTGGGACAGATCCGCCACAATCCGCCAGATCCAACGCGGGGAAGTACCCGATTGGATAGACAGTTCACATTTAGCTCAGTTGGCTAACCAAAGGGGGACACTGGATAATTGTACTCTGAAGGGACTGACCAGAGTATACCCAGCAATTCCAGATTGCCAGATGGGTAGGACTATCGGGATAGGGATAGTCCTGATGATCCCTATAGCCACGCCGGACTCAGGGCCGTTCCCCCTATACCAACGAGAGAATATCGGAATAATACGGGAAAATGTCTCCATACCACCACCTCTGCCGTTCGTCGAAACAACATACTTACCGGGATTTCCCTAGCAGATTGCAAGCAAAAGGGGGAAATCACAGTATGCCCTCACCCAGTGGGCAGAGGGGAGCGAGACGAGTGCGGGTTTAACCGAACCGACGGGTGTGTACTAGAAATAGTGCCCGCACACATGCACTTCGCGAGGGCAGGCTACGGAGGGAAGGGAAGATACTGCGTCTCTACTACTGAGCGTTCATTCCAGTATAATGACCTGCAGTGCCCTATATCACAGCCAAACTTTTGCTTTACATCACTACGACCTGTCGCGATCGGGCAAGCGCATATCACCCAGGTTAGGCGCAGGAAGTCCGAAGTTATTGAGGTAACCGATCAGCTCCATGATCATTTACAGGCTTATGATGAACCAGATCAGGTCCTTATCCCACATTTAACCGAAGTATTACGAGAGTTGAGGCTCAGAGTGGGTCAATCCGTAAAGCCATACCACCAACTACAAACTAAAATCAAAGTACTGGAAGAGGATACCGAGGTAGACTTACAAAGTCAGAGTTGGTGGAGAAAGGTCTGGGACTGGGGAATAAATGTGAACATCCACCCATGGATTCGAATAATTTCACATATACTGGTCGGGATACAATTGATCTTAGCAATAACATGGGGCATGCAGACACCACGCACAACGAAGACGGACAAATCACCGTTCCCCGGATACTAAACAAGCCTGTTTTATAAGGGGGCAGGAGGATTTGGCCTTTGTCAATTCGATTTAAGCAACCGGGACTCCTGAAACCACGTGACTGGCCAGCACGTTGAGGCAGGGAGTACCGGGCTGTGCACAAAATCTAATAAAGGTCGAATGGTCGGTTAAAAGGGGACTAGGACTAGTCCCTTTACCGAAAGGGGGAGTTGTTGTAGGAGGTAGGCACCTTTAGAATATACCAGAATACTAGGCATTAGGCACCTGCTAGATATATCTAAACGCATATAAGTTTAAAGTGGCCACACATAAAATGGCTGCCCAGGCATGATGGGAAATCAGGTAGTCAAGCTGTGAACTGTTGAATGTTCAATGACCGAGCAATAACCCTGTGAGGCCCACTATAGGAATGCCTTGGATGCAGGATAAGAATAATGAGGAGAGAACCCATCTCCCGTATTCAAGGCCATAAACCAATTAATTCCCCAGGAAGAAAGAGATAAGAGAACCCATCTCCTGTAAACAAGGTTAGAAACCAATTATTTCTCCAAGAAGAAAGAACTAGTGAGAGAACCTATATCAATCAGCCCAAGCTGACAAAAGACGAACACATGGTTCCTGAGACATAAGGGGAATTCTATTGGGTTAAAAGAACCTATATGTAATCTATAATCGTTGTGATTGGCTTGTGTCCAGCCGTGATGGGCTGTGTAACTGCAGTAAACTGTTTGTAACTGTTGTGAAACATATAAAAGTGAATGTAACCCTTTGTTCTGTGGAGAGAAACCTGGATACGGTCCTGAGTTTTTCCTCCCCGCTGAGCATTATAAAAGCTGCATCAGCATTACCGACTCTGAGTGTTGAGTGATTCTTCTAAGAAAACACTAACGCTAACAGTCACTGTAATTCAAAATGAACAACAAATTGCATTTGACAAGTGTCCTTGACACCCAAGTTGTTTCACAGAGGGGAAAAAATAGACGCTGAACCAAAGAAGGAGAGATTGGATGGATAACCAAAGACTTGGAAAGGGAGGTGGGACTTTAAGAAGGATCTTAAAGGAGGAGAGGAAGGCGGAGGGATCTCGGGAGAGAATTCAAGAGAGTGGGACCCAGGCAGCTGAAAGTATGGATATCAGTAATAGGGCAAAAGGAGGGACGATGTACAACAGGCCAGAGTCAGAGGAAAGGAAAGCTCGGGGAAGGGGTTTGTCGGGCTGGAGGAAGTTGGAAAAATAGGGAGGGGTGACACTATGGAGGGATTTAAGCATAAGGATGAGAATTTTAAAATTGATCTATTGGATCTGAGAGCCAGTATTAGCCAGTGAGAGCATGTGTGATGTGTGAGTGGGATTCGGTGCAGGATATAGAAGGTTGAAGTGCATAGAAGGTGGAGGATGGATGGACGGTCAGCTCGGAGTACATTTGATTCATTAGGAGGTAATTTAGACTAGAGTGGAAAGTAATATCAGGTGGTGCCGACAGCACATAAGCAGTGGAGGGGTTGAACGAGTGTCTAAAGAAGTAGAACTGGCATGGATTGGAAGCTGTTCTCGTGTCTGCAGATGATGTCATCAGGGGGCAGCATGTAGAGGAGTGAAAAAAAAAGAGGCCAGTATTGATCTCTGTGGGAATGCAGAAGTTATAAAGATGGGGGGGGTGCAGACATTACTAGGAATGCTCCGGCTCTGATCGAACAGTTAAGGGTGGAACCAAGCAAAGACAGTCCGCCAAGCTGGACACCATCAGAAGAAAATTGTTGAAGTCTGCAATAAAGTCAAGGAAGATGAGGAGGGAAAATGCACCAAAGTCACATGTTAGCTGGTAATTATTCCACCATTCACACCCTATTTAGACTCATCTTTTGTTTCCTAACTTGTGCCATTACCATTTCAATTTGGACCATCATCCCTTTTGTCTCTCAAATCTCTCCTGCCTTCCACCCTATCACAGACCTTCCCCTTTTTGTTCTTTCCTCCCCTCCCCCTTTCAGTGTCCCTGCACTTCCTTAAGAATCTGTTACATTTCGAACTTTTGCCAGTTCTGACGAAGGGCCATTGACCAGAAACGTTAACTCTGTTTCTCTCCACAGATGCTGCCTGACCCGCTGAGATTTCCAGCATTTTATGTTTTTATTGCACCAAAGTCACATTTGTGATCTGAGCAGCTAAGTAACCTGTTAGTTTTTGCCTGTCCAGTTTCTGCCATGTGAGTCGGTTTAAAATCGACCAGAGCAGAATTTCAGTGTATCAAAAGACAGGACGAAGACTCAATGGAACTGATTCTCACTGTGATTTTCCCCCCTGCACATCTCCTTTTCATGGCTGGTGTGCACCTTCAGACCCAGGCATTTTGGGCCCAAGCTTATTTAACGTAAGGAAAGTGCAAAGAAAATAAGATTTCACAATGTTATCAGTAAGCCTACACAGTTGAGTTCTGTGCGTTTGAATGTCTTCGAGAACATTTTTATTTGGAGGCCTTTTATTCTATTTGAAGCCTGGGAAGTTAGTTTTGCTGATCCCTCAGCAACTCGAGTGCAGAGGATCAAGCCAAATAGCACGTTTGCCTTGCTGTCAATCATATAAATACCTCTGCTGCTTTGAAGAGATTTTCTTATTTTCTGATTGGACAGGTCCTTTTATATACTCGTAGACATAGCTCCCTGATTGGAAATCGGATCCAGAGAAAAAGAAAATTCTCACAACACCTGCCATCTTTGTTCATTGCGTTCATAGTCCTATTAAACAAACTGGTAAGACCCTAGTTCTGCTGAGCTGACGTGGTTGAATTTTTTTTTTTTTTGGTGTGCCTTACTGCCTTCTCCCTTTTGTGTTGTGTTCTATCCCCACCACACACTGTGCTGTGATAGTTCTGCTCCCCACCTACTCTCGTGTGCTTCATTCCCCTGGTCCTCTTCCAGCCCTCTCTTCCCCCAGTGTCATCTGCTCTATGGCCCCTCCTCCGCAGCTTTCCTCTATTCCCAATATCCACCTGGATCAGAATAAGATTATGCTAAAATTCACAATTTCCCTCCATACTCTGACTACCTATGAACAATGCCACAGAGGATCAGCTAATATTATATACAAGACACATTTTATTTGTTGCTGCAGCCTTTCATGAAAAATTCCCTGAAAAATGTTGATAATTGCTAATGGTTCTGAAATATTCATTGTTTCTTTTTATGTAACTGGTTCAATCTAATTTTTAAATGTTGATGGGATTACCTCCCATTGAATTGAAATTGTCCAGGCTTGTGATCAACAATACTCAGCTTGAAATCAATTAGCTGCCGTTCCTGGGAATATTGATGAAATTCATTTTGAATAGAGTTCACCATTTTATTTTTGGTCTATACCCGGCAACTTTGAAAGGTTACTCTAATAAATATTGATGCCGTCTTACTGTGATTATACATTTACCAGGATCATTTGTATGACCCTGCCATATGATCAACATGATCAACTGCTTTTAACGCTCCTATGGGTCTGATTAACACCTCTCAGATTATAATTTAGGCATACAAATTAACTTCACAAATCACAGTGCATATCTTTGCATTCTAAAATGATTTGTTCCTTTGTGTTTTTGTTTACCTTATTGCTCCTGTAGGCCTCCTGCCTGCAGTGTCATTCATTCGCATTCTCCTCCAGTCAGGAGGGCAGAATGGCTTGGGGCAGCACCCTTCTCTACAATTGTTAGCAGAGCTGCCTAGTGAACAAATGAATTTCTTATTTATGGAACAAAAGCAAAATACTGAGGCTGTTGGAAAGCTTGAAAGATAAGAACATAAGAACATAAGAAATAGGAGCAGAGGTAGCCATTCGGCCCCTCGAGCCTGCTCCGCCATTCAATAAAACCATGGCTGATCTGATCATGGACTCAGCTCCACTTCCCTGCCTGCTCCCCAGAACCTTTTACGCCCTTATCGCTCAAAAATCTGTCTATCTCCACCTTATATATATTCAATGACCTAGCTCTCGGGGCAGAGAATTCTATAGATCTACAACCCTCAGAGAGAAGAAATATCTCCTCATCTCAGTTTTAAATGAACGGCCCCTTATTCTAAGACTTTGGGCTAGAATCTCCACTTTTATGCTTACCGCCCAAAATTGGGCGTTATTTCTGTTGTGGGCGTTAAAAAAAGGGTTTTCAGATCGCCGGCTTCTCGCCCATTCTCAAAACACCTAGTTTCCATTTTTGAAAATGGACGTTACCAGGAGCGATAGCAAATGGGCGTTAGTGTTACATTTTTTTGACCTTCTGCCGTAAAGTGTGGCCGGCCTTCGCAACGGCATGGCAACGCTCGATTCCTGTCATTCAGGAGGTCAAGGGTCATCATGACATGCGCAGAAGAGGAGACAGAGAGAGCGGGAGCTCAGAGGCACTAAAAGCGTGTGCGGGTGTGGTGTGTGCTTGTTTGGCTGTTGGGGAGGAACGACGGAGATTCACCAGCAGCAAAAAGCCTACTAAGCACCAAAAACATAGTTGGCACCGAGTTTTTGTCCAACAAATAAGATATAACATGGAAGGGATGGAGGAGGCCCTGGAGCTGGTAGCCAGGAACACTGGTGGCAGAGGGCTCCCAGTGGTCCTGGAGCACCGCACTGCACCCCTGCACCCCAAGGTGCTGCACCCCCATTGCCAACCACATGAGAGCCAGCAGCAACATCTTGCTTATGGCTCGGAGCACGTTCCCACCTCGGGACCGTCCTCTCCCGTATCCATCCAAGCAGCGTTTCGGCCGTCACCCTGCTCTAACCGCCCCCCCCCCCACCCGCCCCCCATGAAGCATCGCCTGAGGACCTCGTCGGTCAGGTGGCTTGGAGTGAGAAGGGGAAGGGGAAGGTGTAGAGGTAGGGAGGAGAAGCGGGAGGGGGGGGGGGGGGAGGTGGGGTGAGGGGGGGAAGAGTTGGTTTGCACAGAAATACTGATGATTTCAGACTAATGTTCAGTTTAAATGTTTTTTATTTAACAAAACCTTGTAGCACATTGGCTCAGATAGCTGCCACATTACACGATGGTGATTCCTTAACATCAAAGGGTTTAATTACACTTAACTTCAATCAACTTAAACTTTAACTGTCACCAAGGTGATGCCTACCATTGATGTATGACCAGCAGTGTGTCAGTCTTGTAAATAACACCAACGTTCTCTCAGGCAAAGCGATCATTGATGAGCTCCTGACGTAAGGCTCTTGCAGCTATCATGCCACCATGGGCCCTTTCATGCGGTCTATAGGGGTGCGGGGACATGGCGTCAGCGTCAGCCTGATTGTCTGGGCCGATGTCAGCATCCGCCTCCTCATCCTCCTCTTCCTCTCTCTGGTGAGGTGGACTGTCAGACTCATCAGGCAATTCTTGTCCCCTCCTGATAGCCAAGTTGCGTAGCATGGAGCACACCACCACAAATTGAGCTACCTGCTCAAGGTGGTATTGGAGCTCGCCTCCTGAGTGGTCCAGGCATCTAAAGCACTGCTTCAGCACTCCAGTGGTTTTCTCCACGATATTGCGAGTTGCTCTGTGGCTCTCCTTGTATTGCCTCTTGGCTTCGGTGTGGGTGTTACACAGGGGAGTCATCAGCCAGATGGCAAGCCTATATCCTTTGTCCCTAAGCATCCAGCATTGATCTTGTGGCTGATTGTTAAACAAGTCAGATACAGTGCTCTCACGCAAGATCTGAGCATCATAGATGCTGCCTGGAAATTGAGCATTCAGTGCTAGTATATTTTATTGGTGGTCGACAACTAGTTGGACATTCAGGGAGTGGAATCCCTTGCGGTTCCTGAAAATCTCAGCATCCTGAAAAGGTGTCCGCATCGCGATATGTGTACATTCTATTGCTCCCTGTACCTTGGCGTAGTTTGCAATTTTGGAGAATCCTAGAGCCCTCTCATTCTGTGCTTCCCTGATCATAGGAAAGCTGATCAAGTCCCTCCTGCGTGCGTACAGGGCTTCAGTGACCTGTCTAATGCAGCAATGTGTGGCATGCTGAGAAAGTCTGCAAATGTCACCAGCTGTGGCCTGAAAAGAACCCGAGGCATAGAATGACAGTGCTGTGGTGACTTCGACCTCGACGGACAGTGCAGTACTGAGGGTGCTGGAAGGCTGCAGATGTGCCCTTATCAGCTGCCATACCTCAGTGATAACCTCTTTGTGGAAGCGCAGTCTCCGAAGGCAGGTCGTGTCGGGCAAGTCGAGGTAAGAATGCTTCTCCTTGTACTTGCGGGGAGTGTAACGTCTGGTCCTCCTCATCTGTCTGTTACTTCATACATTGGACACATAATGCAGTGGAGCGTTCCTTCGACGATGTCGAGTCTGCTGCATGTAGTTGGTTACCAATAGTGGGTGAGAAAGGACAGGCCCCATTGCAGTAGCTCTCCGTTTTCCACCGATTGCTCATAAGCAAGGAATGTCCCGACGAACACACCTCTTCAATTCCAATCGGTCACAGTATGGTCAAGATGTTTTTAGAGATGTTCACATCAACTCCAATGACCTGCAGAGTACATCTGAACTCCACCGAGATTGAAGCACAGTAGCCTTTAAAAAGATGCGACATATGATCTAGAACATGGCGTCCATAACGCTGTGTTTCGTTCCGGTTAGTTCCACTTTTATTGGGCGGTTTTTTGGGCGAGCGATATTGTGGCCGATATGTGTGCGAGGTGGTGAAATTGACGATGGCCGATCTCCATGGCCGCTAGTTCGGGTAAATATGCTCTTTACGACAAAAAGCAGTTGAATCTCGACATTAATTGCGAAAGTAACACTGAGTGATATTATGGGCGTTAAAATCGCCCATTCTGCTGATCCCGCCCCAAAAAGTAGGCGGGTGGTAATATTTATTCTCGCGTTAAGCACATGGGGAAAGTAATGCTCGTGATAAGTTTCTGAAAAATACCCGCCAGTTCCATTTTGTGCCAAAATGGGCGATATCTGGGCGTTATACGTCATTTCAGCGGTAAAATGGGCATTAAGTGGGCGTTAAGCATGCAAAAAAAGTGGCTGTTCTAGCCCTATGTCCTCTAGTTTTAGTTTCCCCTATAAGTGGAAATATCCTCTCTGCCTCCACCTTGTTGAGCCCCTTCATTATCTTATATTTCAATAAGATCGCCTCTCATTATTCTGAACTCCAATGTGTATAGGCACAACCTACTCAAGCTATCCTCATAAGTCAATCCCCTCATCTCCAGAATCAACCTAGTGAACCTTCTCTGAACAGCTTCCAATGTAAGTATATCCTGCCTTAAATACGGAGACCAAAACTGTATGCAGTACTCCAGGTGTGGCCTCACCAATGCCCTGTACAGTTGTAGCAGGACTTCTCTGCTTTTATACTCTATCCCCCTTGCAATAAAGGCCAACATTCCATTTGCCTTCCTGATTACTTGCTGTACCTGCATACTAACTTTGTGCGTTTCATGCACAAGGACCCCCAGGTCTCTCTGTCCTGCAGCACTTTGCAATTTTTCTTCTTTTAAATTATAATTTGCTTTTTTATTATTTTTGCCAAAGTGCATAACCTCACATTTTCCCACATTATACTCCATCTGCCAAATTTTTGCCCACTCACTTAGCCTGTCTATATTCCTTTGCATATTTTTTGTGTCCTCTCACAATTTGCTTTCCCACCCATCTTTGTATCATCAGCAAACTTGGCTACATTACACTCGGTCTCTTCATCCAAGTCAGTAATATAGACTGTAAATAGTTGAGGACCCAGCACCGATCCCTGTGGCATCCCACCACTGTTTGCCAATCGGAAAATGACCCATTTATCCCGACTCTCTGTTTTCTGTTAGTTCGCCAATCCTCTATCTATGTTAATATATTACCCTCAACCCCGTGAACTTCTATCTTGTGCAGTAACCTCTTCTGTGGCACCTTATCGAATGCCTTCTGGAAATCCAAATACACCACATCCACTGATTCCCCCTTATCCACCCTGCTCATTACATCCTCAAAGAACTCCAGCATAAATGGGAAGAAGCAACAACAACGACAACAACTTGTATTTATATAGCACCTTTAATATAATAAAACATCCCAAGTTGCCTCACAGGAGCATTATGAAACAAAATTTGACACCGAGCCACATAAGGAGATATTAGGGTAGAGCTTGATCAAGGGGTAGGTTGTAAGGAGCGTCTTAAAGAAGGAAAGAGAATTGGTGGAGCGCAGACATCTCGGAGGGATGTAGAACTGGAGGAGGTTACCGGGATAGAGAGTGGCGAGAGCATGAAGGGATTTGAAGACAAGAATGAGAACTTTAAAATCGAGGCATTGCTCAACCAGGAGCCAATGTCGGTCAAGTGAGCACAGGGGTTATGGGTGAACGGGACTTGGTGCGAGTTAGGATACGGACAACAGAGTTTTGGATTACATCTATCTTAGGGAGGGTAGAAAATGGGAGGCCAGCAAGAAGTGTGTTGGAATAGTCAAGTCTAGAGGTATAACAAGGGCATGGATGAGGGTTTCCGCTGCAGATGAGCTGAGGCAGGGCGGAGTTGGGCGATGTTACGGGGGTGAAAGTAGGCAGGCTTAGTTATGCTGCGGATATGTGGTGAGAAGCTCATCGCGGGGTCAAATACAACAACAAGATTGTGAACAGTCTGTTTAAGCCTCAAACAGCTGCCAGGGAGAGGAATGGAGTCAATGGCTAGGGAACGGAGTTTGTGACGGGAACCAAAGACAATGGCTTCAGTCTTCCTAATAATTAGATGGAGGAAATTTCTGCTTATCCAGAACTGAATGTCAGACAAGCAATTTGACAATTTAGAGATAGTGAAGGGGTAGAGAGAAGTGGTGGTGAGGTAGAGCTGGGTATCGTTGTGTACATGTGGAAATTGAAGCAGTGTTTTTGGATGGTGTCGCCGAGGGGCAGCATGTAGATGAGAAGTAGGAGGGGGTCAAGGATAGGTCCTTGCGGGACACCAGAGGTAACGATGCGGGAGCGGGAAGAGAAGCCATTGCTGGTGATTCTCTGGCTACGACTAGATAAGAATGGATTCAGGTCTACCCAACTGGACGGTTGTGGAGAGGTATTGAGGAGAATGGAATGGTCAACCATGTCAAAGGCTGCAGACAGATCGGGAAGGACAAGGAGGGATAGTTTGCCACTGTCAGAAGCAGAAGAGAAGTTATTTCGATAAAGCTATTGTGTTCATTGAAAAATCAGAAAATGAAACTCAGGATAACTGTTTTCATTCTCTGAAATCTTTGACAAACGTCTTTGTTACATTCCAGATTCTGGCTAAATTGTCATAGCAAAATGAAGTATTTGTCTGGTTCCAATTCAGAACGTGTTTGATTCCTGTTGCATACTCGCAACATTGAATGAGCTAACAAGCATCTTGCTGTTTTGTGGATAAGCAATTAGGCTTAGATTGTTTCTGGCTGTGACGAGTTGTGCCATTTCCATTGTGGTTAGCGCCCCCCAAACCTCCCCCCCCCCCCCTCTCCCCACTGCCCCCCGCAACGCGGACTTGCATTTTAGAAGTATTTTTTGCTATCTTTCTTTATATAAATATTGAATCCATCTTATTTTTAGCACACGGTTTCTGGTCAGAAAACAAATGATTCTTTTTATGTTCATGCGATACATTAGAGACATGGTACGCCTGTCAATAAGATGCTTAACTGTGCAAACATTAGTACAAAGTGTTTGCTGTGTGTTTGCAGCAAGCTGACACATGTACTTAACGGCCCACAAAAAATTCTTATCTGTACAACCTGTCTGAATGTTGAACCAATTCGGAAATCATCATATCAACAGTGAAATACTAACTCCTGGCAACACAACTGACAGAGCTGTCCCATGAGAAATGAACAGGCCAGTTAGTTCACAGTTTGCATCAATATGCAATGGCCTGAGCTTCTTCCCACTGCTGCAAGTAATTGGAGTAAAGTGTAATTCAGGAGTAAAGTGCAAGCACTGGGGGTCTACCTCCAGGAGCTTTCACTTTTGGCCAGCTGTAGTAAAGCTAACACTGGTGCAAAGCAAAGTTGAAAAAAAAAGTTGGTAGCTGGTTCATTGTTCATCTGTAACCTGGGCAGATAGCAACGAGGAGCCAGCACACTGACTGGGCTCTGAAAACGACAGAGACTGAGGCTGCGATTTCACTAACTGTGGCGAGTCCGGAGCGGCTGGGGTAGGTGGCGCGTTACGACCTGATTCCCTCCTCCAACCCGCTCTGTGTAAAGAATTCTCTGTTGATGGGGCTTGTTGAGCCTGAACTGCGAGATTCCCGGCCAATTAAAAGGAAGCTGTTCATCAGCCAGTTTACTTAAAGGGACCATGTCCACATTGACTTTGACAGTTGTGCTGTCAGTGTTCTATAGCATTGAGGTGCTGCAAACTCTGACCAGCATTGCACAGAGGTGCACGGCTGCACCCAGGCTCTCCCGTGACTCCCTCCATATGCTTATGTAGGAGTCACAGCACACAGGGAGGTTCTCTTCCCTTCCAATGGGCAGAAGAGACCTTCCTAGGATACCAACACAGCCCACTTGCACATTGCACAGGAGGGCACTGCCATGTATGAATGCTTGGGTTTACTAGCCACCAGGTGGCACCACTGTCGGAGGTCATTGTGCTGTACACTCGTGTGTGCGGCCCAGGTATAAAAGACCAGCCATCTTGTAATGTAATCACTTTTGGCCCGAATGAGGTAGAGTCAGGTTTGTACCTGTTCGGAGTTTACAGTATTCAGTCTATTGAGTTATTGCATGCACAACAGGCACAAGCAGGGATGTCGTCAAGAGGACCTGGCTGCAGTGCGCAAACCTTTCAATGATCTCAGTAGGTCACAAAACGTTACTGCAAAGCCACACTCAACCTCATCCTGCTGTGCCACTCATCACATCCCATCACTCTGTCTTCCCTACCCTATTCCTGCACTTCCTTACTCACACCAACTTACTTTGCACCTCCACCCATCCCTCTCTCTCTATCTACATGATCACATCCCCATCTCACTAGCCACTCCTCACACATACCCTCATCCTTGTCCAATTATACCAACTAACAACATACAAGGGTAGGCAACTGAGTCTTTTAACCAATGTTAACGTAAAGTTTCTGTTAATATATTGTCAAACATTGAAAGCTTTGGTGCCGAAATTTAGTCCCGCTGGAAAGCTGGCGCTCCTACCATTTTTGAAGAGTTTTTACCGCCGTTTTGGAAGAGGTTCGCTCTTTCGCGAAATTGGCCTTTGTCTTTTTTTTAATCGGCCACGAAGTCAGTCATAAAGGGGGTGGAGTGCGGCGGTAAGTGGTGGTGAGCGGCGGCAGTGAGGCGGGACGGATTTTCCGCCGCTGTCACTCAACAGTGGAGCGGTGGTGATGTCATTGCACGCCTGCGTCACCACGCATCTCGTCTCCGTTAAAGGAGAGAGAATCGACCATCAGTCGCGATCGGACACTGGACCACCAGGGAGTGTTTCGGCTGGGCCAGCAGCCTGGCACTCAAGAGGGGGTGCTAGGCTGCCTCTTGGCGGCCTGGCCAAACTCGGGGGCACAATAGTCTGGCTGACACAGAAGCCGGCCGGCAAAAAAAATAAAATTTCGGCCGGGGCATTGGGCCCTTGACTTTAATGGTCAGCGCACAGCCAGGGCAGAGAGAAAGCATACAAGGTGCACCGAAAGAAAAAGATGTCGGGGGCACCGCTCAGTGGCAATAAGATATTGCTCGCTAAATTTCACGGCAGGTGGGGGGTCCCGGCGGTGCGTGCACTGGTGATGCATGCAAGGCAGGCCAGCAGTGGCAGGGCAGAGGTGGGGACCACTAGAAAACCCTCCGAGCTGAATTTAGATTGTGGCGGCCATCGGACCAGAAATCGGCGGCCGCTCGAATCCACCGCATGGCTGTCGCAAACGGGCGGTAATTGGGGAGCTGAATTTCATAAGAACATAAAAAATAGGAGCAGAAGTAGGCCATTTGGCCCCTCGAGTCTGCTCCATCATTTAATAAGATCATGGCTGGTCTGATCATGGACTCAGCTCCAATTCCCTGCCCGCTCCCCATAACCCTTTACTCTCTTATCGCTCAAAAAACTATCTCCGCCTTAAATATATTCAATGACCCAGCCTCCACAGCTCTCTGGGGCAGAGAATTCCGTAGGTGAGGAGAAACTCCCCCTCATCTCAGTTCTAAATGGGCGGTCCTTTATTCTGAAACTATGCCCCCTAGTTCTAGATTCCCCCATGAGTGGAAACATCCTCTCTGCATCTACCTTGTCGAGTACCCTCATTATCTTATATGTCTCAATAAGATCACCTCTCATTCTTCTAAACTCCAATGAGTACAGTCCCAACCTGCTCAACCTATCTTCATAAATCAACCCCTACATCTCAGGAATCAACCGAGTGAACCTTCCCTGAACAGCCTCCAATGCAAGTATATCCCTCCTTAAATAAGAAGACCAAAACTGCATGCAATACTCTAACTGTGGCCTCACCAATACCCTGTACAGTTGTAGCAGGACTTCACTGCTTTTATACTCCATCTCCCTTGCAATAAAGACCAATATTCCATTTGCCTTCCTGATTACTTGCTGTACCTGCACACTAACTTTTTATGCTTCATGCACAAGGACCCCCAGGTCTCTCTGTACTGCAGCACTTTGTAATTTTCTCCATTTAAATAATAATTTGCTTTTTAATTTTTTTCTGCCAAAGTGGATAAATCATACTTTCCCACATTATACTCCATCTACCAAATTTTTGTCCACTCACTTAGCCTGTCTATATCCCTTTGCAGATGTTTTGTGTCCTCCTCACAACTTGCTTTCCCACCCATCTTTGTATCATCAGCAAATTTGGCGACATTACATTCAGTCCCTTCATCAAAATCATTAACATAGATTGTAAATAGTTGAGGCCCCAGCATTGATCCTGTGGCACCCCACTAGTTACTGTTTGCCAACCAGAAAATGACCCATTTATCCCGACTCTCTGTTTTTTGTTAGATAGTCAATCCTCTATCTATGCTAATATATTATCCCCAACCCCATGAATTTTTATCTTGTGCACCAACCTCTTATGTGGCACCTTATCGAATGCCTTCTGGAAATCCAAATACACAACATCCACTGGTTCCCCTTTATCCACCCTGTCCGTTACATCCTTAAAGAACGCCAGCAAATTTGTCAAATATGATTTCCCTTTCAGCCCCTTTATTTTCAACTCTTTGGGGGTGAAATTCGGTCACACCTCATTTGGGGCGGTAACCCAGGCAGAGCGGTAATTTTAGCACCTTGAAAAAGTTTGCGCCCTGTGCCCAGAAATTCGTCAGAATTGGGTGAGGAACTGACAGGGGTGCTAAATCAGCCTTTGCACACCAGAGCTGGGGGGGGACAATAACAAAAGTTTGGCTGGTAAATTTGGCGGACCCATTGTGCATGCACGGAACTCCGAGTCTTAAAGGCACGGCAACCCAAGTTCATGCATGCACAGTTCCATCTCCACCGGGTCTTTAGAGCGTGAAAATGGAGGAGCAAGGAGGACGGCACCTTCCTACCTGCTTCTTACTCAACACCCCTAATGCCTTGCTGGAGGCAGTGGAGAGTCACTGGAGTGCCCTCCAGTCTGTAGGGGGATGAATGCCAGCGCCTCGCGATTGTAGAAGGCTCTGGTGCCCACAACAGCGACCTAATATCGCAATGCATTCAACGGCCTTACTACAGTCATCAGGGTGAGTATCCTTTCCATTCACCTTCCAATGCTTTCATGTGAACCTTACTGTCTCACACAATGTAAAGACTTTGCACTGCCTACCCCTTCTCTGTGTGTACCAGGCCATGCTCCTCATTGCTGAAGCCAGCCTGAGACTGCTCCATCGCCTCACCAGATATGCCTTGCTGATCCAAGGGTCTCTCACCTTCTAGCTCCTTACTCTGCCTGAGTCCACCTACCAGCACCTTTCAACTCTTCATACGCAGTCCCAGTCCTGAGATTAATATGTACTGGTACTTGCTTGTGTCCCAGACTCACCATTCACACATGCACTGTGCGATGCCACGCAGGATGAAATGCCGATATGCGCATTTCCCCATATTATTCGCAAGTACCCACTGCAGACACATGTGGCACACCAGCACCTACACAGCCACTAACAACTTTTTGCTTTTGACATTGCAGGTCAAACTCGCGCACAATATTCGCAAGTTGGATCATCGGGGGGAGGGCCAGCCCTACCGCCAAGACCTGACCGATGTGGAGGAGCGAGTGGTCGCCCTCATGGGATCTGCAGTCATGGTGGTGGAGGGCAGGGAGGCAGAGCCCCCGCTCGACAGTGATGGTATGTGAATGAGATGGCCGCTTTGTGTGAGACTCCTTAGCCTTGAGGCCACATGCCTTGCAAAATATTGCAAACAAAATAACGATGCCCCCCCCCCTCCTTATATAGAAACAGAAAATGCTGGAAATCTCAGCGGGTCAGGCAGCATCTGTGGAGAGAAAAACAGAGTTAACGTTTCAGGCCGATGGTCCTTCATCAGAACTGATGAATGTTCAAAAAGAACAGATTCTTAAGGAGCACTGAGAGGGAAGAAAAAACAAAAGGCAAGGGCCTTCCTGGCCACTCCCCAGCTGATAACAGCACTTCTGTTGCTTTGTGCTTACAGATGATGAGCCAGAAGAGCGCCAGCCTTCTTGTCAGCCTACATCTTCAGACGCCGGAGAAGATGAGGATGAGGAGGTGGAGATCAGTGGGCCGGGACAGGGCGAGACGTCCACATTTGGATAGAGTGGGGAGAGCACCACGGTCAAAGAGACCGTCTTCCTGGGGTTGGCTGAACCCGAGGCTCCTGGGCCCAGTGGCCTGCAGCAACGCCGGGTGTGAGGGAAAGCTCAGGGGCCGGCTCTCCCGAGGGTATGTCGGCCCATGTGTCCTGCTCACAGACAAGACAGATGAGCACCTGGACTTGGAGGCTATGTCCAGGGAGTCAATGCAGATGCACCGTGAGCTCATTGGTGAGGATCCCACTGAGCGTGGCTGCACTTGCGTTGAATGTGGTGCAGCTGCCTCAACCTTGGTATTTGCGGGTCGGGGGCCCAGCGAGCCCATCCTTGGTCGATTGCAACGGATGCTCGATGCCACAATGACCATGGGATCCAAGACATGATGGCACGGGCCACAGCTGACGTGGCAGTAGCCATTGAGCGGCAGCCCGAGACCACACAACACCTGCATTCTGCCATGTCGTCAGTGAGTGCAGGCATCAATGCACTGTCTGCTCTGATGCAGGGTCAAAATCATGTTACGCAAGCACTGACTGCTGCTATCATGTCTGGGGCCCCATCAGTCCAACGGGAAGGTAACAGTGCCGAAGTAGGCCAGCAACCTGCGCTCTATCAGATTACTCCGGATGCTGAGGCTCTGCCCCGAGGGAGTGGCAGGACATCAGTTGAGATGGAATGTGATGTCCTCTCTCAGGAGGACATCATTCGGTCTCCCAACACTGCCATTTTACCTCTGCACCTGCCGCGGATTGCACCCCAGCCATCCCACACTACTAGCGCCCATTCTCAGCAGGGGCTGTCAGCAGCCGGGCCTTCCAGGCCCAGAACTGGTCCAGGGCGTTGTGCTCGGCCAACTGTCCTGTCTCCCTTACACACACACAGCAGGCCTCAAGCAACCTTGCTGCAGGCACTGAGGACCCATTGAGGACGAGCAGTAAGTGAGGGAGGGGGATGAGGTAGAGGGGTGGAAAATGTCTTCGCAAAACCCAATGTGATCATGGGCCCTATGTTGAAAAGGTCTAAATGTTATTCTTTTGTTGTATTATTTGAAGGGGCAGGTGCCCCATTTTGTTTTCTGTGAGATGGTGGGGGGGGGGGGGGGCGTTGGGGGGAGTGGGGGCAGATTTGGGATTGTTTGAGGGATGTGTTTGCAATAACGTTGAACGTTTGCTTCAGCCTCTGGTGTATGTTGGTTTGTAACGGAGAGCTGGCATTATCGTGCCGCAATACGCACTCATTATCAGCTGCATAAGAACATAAGAAATAGGAACAGGCAATACGGCCCCTCGAGCCTGCTCCGCCATTCAATAAGATCATGGCTGATCTGATCATGGACTCAACTCCACTTCGTCCGCTCCCCATAACCCCTTATTCCTTTATCGTTTAAGAAACTGTCTATTTCTGTCAAATTTATTCAATGTCCCAGCTTCCACAGCTCTCTGAGGCAGTGAATTCCACAGATTTACAACCCTTTGAGAGAAGAAATTTCTCCTCATCTCAGTTTTAAATGGCCCTCCCCCCCTACGATCATGCCCTCTAGTTCTAGTCTCCCCCATCAGTGGAAACATCCTCTCTGCATCCACCCCGTCAAGCCCCCTCATAATCTTATACGTTTCGATAAGATCACCTCTCATTCTTCTGAATACCAATGAGTAGAGGATCAACCTACTCAACCTTTACTCATAAGTCAACCCCCTCATCCCTGGAATCAACCCAGTGAACCTTCTCTGAACTGCCTCCAAAGCAAGTATATACTTTTGTAAATATGGAAACCAAAACTGCATGCAGTATTCCAGGTGTGGCCTCACCAATACCCTGTACAGCTATAGCAAGACGTCCCTGCTTTTATACTCCATTCCCGATCACTTGCTGTACCTGCATACTAACCTTTTGTGTTTCATGCACAAGTACCCCCGAGTCCCTCTGTACTGCAGCACCTTTCAAATAATAACTTTCTCTTTGATTTGTTTTCTGTCAAAGTGCATCCCTCAGCACACTCCATTTAAGCGAAGCATTCCCTTATGAACCGCCGCCGAATAGCCCTACTGCCACCAACATTGGCACGCTGCCTTCTCCGTGGATGCTGCCGGTCCTCAACATGTCGGTGTTCATTCGGGATGCTCCTGTTCCTCGTCCTCCCCCTCCCCTTGAGGTGGGCCTGCAATCCCCACTGGCACGGCCTGGGCCCTCATGATGGCCAAGTTGTGCAGCGTGCAGCACACCACAATGAAGAGTGAGACCTGTTGAGGGGAGCATTGAAGGCCGCCTCCAGAGCGGTCCAGGAATTGGAATCGCTGCTTCAGCAACCCTATAGTCTGCTCTATGATGCTATGGGTGGTGCCATGGCTCTCATTGTAGTGTTCCTCTGGCTCTGTGGTGGTGTTGCTGAGGAGGGTCATTAATCAGGTGACCAGGCCATATCCCTTGTCCCCGAGCAGCCAGCCTCGGCCTTGCCATGGTGGCTGAGACAGTTGAGGCACAGTGCTCTCCCGCAGGACAAAGGCATCATGTGCACTTCGAGGATAACGAGCATTGACTGCGAGGATGCGCTGCGTGTGGTCGCACACCAGTCGCACATTTAGGGAGTGGTATCCCTTTCTGTTTCTGAAGACCTCTGCATTCTGGAATGGTGTTCGCAAGATCACATGCATGCAGTCAATTGCACCCTCGGAAACCAGCTATCCTGGCAAATTCACATGTGTACACATCCTGTTTTTCCCTGCTCATCGGGAAGGTAATGAAGTCCATTCTGCGTGTATAGAGAGCCTGTGTGATGTCGCGGATGCAGCGATGTGCTGCGAATTGTGAGACGCTGCATATGTCCCCTGATGAGCCTGGAAGGAGTCTGAGGCCTAGAAGGTGAGTGCCACCGTGACCTTCACTGCAATGGGCGGAGTCCTGGTGCCAATGTGAGGCTGAAGGTCTTCCTGCAGGAGATGGCATATCTCTAACGACCTCTTTTCGGAAGCGCAGCCTTCTGACACACTCCTCCTTGGACAGGTCCAGGTATGAGCCTTGCTGCTGGTAAAGCCGTGGGGGGGCGGGTAAGGCCTCCTGCCCCGATGGCTAGGGAATCTCCTCCTTCGGCCGCCGACATGGCCAACAGCCCTTTGTTCTTCACGCTGCCTTGCTAGAGCATGTAGAATATGATGCTGGCGAAAAAGTAATGCAAGTAATGCCCCCATTAAAGTTTTAGAAATAAGTTTCACTCAAGCTGAACTGGTATGTCAGTCTGTTGCTGCAAACTCGGATGCTCACCACCGTGCTGTGTGTAAACGTTGCACTGACTGTGACCTCCGAGGGAAGCACTTCCCCTTTAAGTAACCACCAGTTAACGACTCTACAAGCCTGTACCGATTGATTTACCAGACATTGTCCTTGGTGGTCGTTAAATGAGGCGGCCGCACCTAATTATCCGACCAGGAATACGTCATGATCGGAGTGATTGTCAGCAGCCAGGCACTACGAGTTTGCGTCCCCGATGAACTTTTGATTAATTTTAGGTCGAGGCACTAAATGCTGTGCTCCCGGTCAGTGGCCTCTTTGACTCCCATTAACGCCCCCTCTGGCCACTAACAGAAGCATTAGACAACCAAAAATTCAGCCCTTGATGTTCTTGTACAGGTTTGTATGTACCTTTGAAAGTGGCTTAAGGAGTTGTAGTGACTGGTGAGACATAAAGGTACCCTCCGCAATGGTAATGAATGTGAAAGGAATGGCTTGGACGTTGTAGGGATGCTGTATGATGCTGGTGTGGGGTGGTGCCAACCTGGCACACCATGTGGCAGTCAGGGTGTACAAGTGAAATAAATGTGGCCATGGTGAGGTCATCCCTGGCCTCCCGGGCAGCAATGTGATCAGGTGTCCTGTGCAGCATCAGGTGATTGTGGAGAATGTTGGTGTTGTTGGTGCTGCTGGTACTGTTGATGATGCTGGTGTGCCTGGTGATGTTCATGTTGGGGCTGATCATGGTGGGATTTGAGGACCAAGGTGAGATTTTTTCAAGGGCATTGATGCTGATGGAATAGATGGCAGCTGAAGTTGAGATGACGGAAGCGATCTGTCAATGGTGAGAGAGGTTGTTCCAAATGGTCTCGAGAGGGTGACAAAACCAAGGTGGGCGATAAAGTTAGGCGTCATCAGAATGCAGGTAGATTATTGGTGGCATCTCTTGAAGCGTGGTGGAGCCTAGTGGACGGGTCGGGTCCCAGGAGCAGAAGCGGGAGAAGCAGAGGTCGGAAGTGGCATGAAGTGGAGGTCGGAATCTGCATGAAGTGGAGATCGGAAGCTGTGAGGAGTGGAGGTCAGAAGCGGTGAGGAGTGGAGGTCGGAATCTGCATGCAGTGGAGGTCGGAAGCGGTGAGGAGCGGAGGTCGGAAGCGGTGAGGAGTGGAGGTCGGAAGCGGTGAGGAGCGGAGGTCGGAATCTGCATGGAGTGGAGGTCGGAATCGGCGAGGAGCGGAGGTCGGAATCAGCGAGGAGTGGAGGTCGGAAGTGGCGAGGAGTGGAGGTCGGAATCGGCGAGGAGTGGAGGTCGGAAGTGGCGAGGAGTGGAGGTCGGAAGTGGCGAGGAGTGGAGGTCGGAAGTGGCGAGGAGTGGAGGTCGGAAGCGGCGAGGAGCGGAGGTCGGAAGCGGTGAGGAGCGGAGGTCGGAAGCGGCGAGGAGCGGAGGTCGGAATCTGCATGGAGTGGAGGTCGGAAGCGGCGAGGAGTGGAGGTCGGAAGCGGCGAGGAGCAGAGGTCGGAAGCGGCGAGGAGTGGAGGTCGGAAGTGGCGAGGAGCAGAGGTCGGAAGCGGTGAGGGGCGGAGGTCGGAAGTGGCGAGGAGTGGAGGTCGGAAGCGGCGAGGAGCGGAGGTCGGAAGTGGCGAGGAGCGGAGGTCGGAAGTGGCGAGGAGCGGAGGTCGGAATCTGCATGGAGTGGAGGTCGGAAGCGGCGAGGAGTGGAGGTCGGAAGTGGCGAGGAGCAGAGGTCGGAAGCGGCGAGGAGCGGAGGTCGGAAGTGGCGAGGAGCGGAGGTCGGAAGTGGCGAGGAGCAGAGGTCGGAAGTGGCGAGGAGCGGAGTCGGAAGCAGCGAGGAGCGGAGGTCGGAAGTGGCGAGGAGCGGAGGTCGGAAGTGGCGAGGAGCGGAGGTCGGAAGTGGCGAGGAGTGGAGGTCGGAATCTGCGAGGAGCGGAGGTCGGAAGTGGCGAGGAGCAGAGGTCGGAAGTGGCGAGGAGCGGAGGTCGGAAGTGGCGAGGAGCGGAGGTCGGAAGCAGCGAGGAGCGGAGGTCGGAATCTGCGAGGAGCGGAGGTCGGAAGCAGCGAGGAGCGGAGGTCAGAAGTGGCGAGGAGCGGAGGTCGGAATCTGCGAGGAGCGGAGGTCGGAATCTGCGAGGAGCGGAGGTCGGAAGTGGCGAGGAGCGGAGGTCGGAAGTGGCGAGGAGCAGAGGTCGGAAGTGGCGAGGAGCGGAGTCGGAAGCAGCGAGGAGTGGAGGTCGGAATCTGCGAGGAGCGGAGGTCGGAAGTGGCGAGGAGCAGAGGTCGGAAGTGGCGAGGAGCGGAGGTCGGAAGTGGCGAGGAGCGGAGGTCGGAATCTGCGAGGAGCGGAGGTCGGAAGCAGCGAGGAGCGGAGGTCAGAAGTGGCGAGGAGCGGAGGTCGGAATCTGCGAGGAGCGGAGGTCGGAATCTGCGAGGAGCGGAGGTCGGAAGCGGCGAGGAGCGGAGGTCAGAAGTGGCGAGGAGCGGAGGTCGGAATCTGCGAGGAGCGGAGGTCGGAAGCAGCGAGGAGCGGAGGTCAGAAGTGGCGAGGAGCGGAGGTCGGAATCTGCGAGGAGCGGAGGTCGGAATCGGTGAGGAGTGGAGGTCGGAATCGGCGAGGAGCGGAGGTCGGAAGCGGTGAGGAGCGGAGGTCAGAAGTGGCGAGGAGCGGAGGTCGGAATCTGCGAGGAGCGGAGGTCAGAAGCAGCGAGGAGCGGAGGTCGGAAGCGGTGAGGAGCGGAGATCGGAAGCGGTGAGGAGCGGAGGTCGGAAGCGGTGAGGAGCGGAGGTCGGAAGCAGCGAGGAGCGGAGGTCGGAAGCGGTGAGGAGCGGAGATCGGAATCGGCGAGGAGTGGAGGTCGGAATCTGCATGGAGTGGAGGTCGGAATCGGCGAGGAGTGGAGGTCGGAATCTGCATGGAGTGGAGGTCGGAATCTGCATGGAGTGGAGGTCGGAATCGGTGAGGAGTGGAGGTCGGAATCGGTGAGGAGTGGAGGTCGGAATCTGCATGGAGCGGAGGTCGGAATCGGTGAGGAGTGGAGGTCGGAATCGGTGAGGAGTGGAGGTCGGAAGCAGTGAGGAGTGGAGGTCGGAAGCGGTGAGGAGTGGAGGTCGGAATCTGCATGGAGTGGAGGTCGGAATCGGTGAGGAGTGGAGGTCGGAATCGGTGAGGAGTGGAGGTCGGAAGCGGTGAGGAGTGGAGGTCGGAAGCGGTGAGGAGCGGAGGTCGGAATCTGCATGGAGTGGAGGTCGGAATCGGTGAGGAGTGGAGGTCGGAATCGGCGAGGAGCGGAGGTCGGAAGCGGTGAGGAGCGGAGGTCGGAATCGGCATGGAGTGGAGGTCGGAAGCAGTGAGGAGCGGAGGTCGGAATCTGCGAGGAGCGGAGGTCGGAAGCGGTGAGGAGCGGAGGTCGGAATCTGCATGGAGCGGAGGTCGGAATCGGTGAGGAGTGGAGGTCGGAATCGGCATGGAGTGGAGGTCGGAAGCAGTGAGGAGCGGAGGTCGGAATCTGCGAGGAGCGGAGGTCGGAAGCGGTGAGGAGCGGAGGTCGGAATCTGCATGGAGCGGAGGTCGGAAGCGGTGAGGAGCGGAGGTCGGAATCTGCATGGAGCGGAGGTCGGAAGCGGTGAGGAGCGGAGGTCGGAAGCGGTGAGGAGCGGAGGTCGGAAGCGGTGAGGAGCGGAGGTCGGAATCGGTGAGGAGCGGAGGTCGGAAGCGGTGAGGAGCGGAGGTCGGAATCGGCATGGAGCGGAGGTCGGAAGCAGTGAGGAGCGGAGGTCGGAATCTGCATGGAGTGGAGGTCGGAATCGGTGAGGAGTGGAGGTCGGAATCTGCATGGAGCGGAGGTCGGAAGCAGTGAGGAGCGGAGGTCGGAAGCGGTGAGGAGTGGAGGTCGGAATCGGTGAGGAGTGGAGGTCGGAATCTGCATGGAGTGGAGGTCGGAAGCAGTGAGGAGCGGAGGTCGGAATCTGCATGGAGCGGAGGTCGGAATCGGTGAGGAGTGGAGGTCGGAAGCAGTGAGGAGCGGAGGTCGGAATCTGCATGGAGCGGAGGTCGGAATCGGTGAGGAGTGGAGGTCGGAAGCAGTGAGGAGCGGAGGTCGGAATCTGCATGGAGCGGAGGTCGGAATCGGTGAGGAGTGGAGGTCGGAAGCAGTGAGGAGCGGAGGTCGGAATCTGCATGGAGCGGAGGTCGGAATCGGTGAGGAGTGGAGGTCGGAAGCGGTGAGGAGCGGAGGTCGGAAGCAGTGAGGAGCGGAGGTCGGAATCTGCATGGAGTGGAGGTCGGAATCTGCATGGAGCGGAGGTCGGAAGCGGTGAGGAGCGGAGGTCGGAAGCGGTGAGGAGCGGAGGTCAGAATCGGCGAGGAGTGGAGGTCGGAAGCAGTGAGGAGCGGAGGTCGGAAGCGGTGAGGAGCGGAGGTCGGAATCTGCATGGAGCGGAGGTCGGAATCTGCATGGAGTGGAGGTCGGAATCGGCGAGGAGTGGAGGTCGGAAGCGGCGAGGAGCGGAGGTCGGAAGCGGCGAGGTCCGGAGGTCAGGACAGGTGAGGTCTGGAGATCGGAAGCAGAGAGGAGAGGATGGATGAGACACAGAGGAGCGGAGAGGGCGGAGCCCAGAGGTGGAGCAGTATGGACAAGACCAAAGGAAGGTACAGCATGGGTCAATAGCGAGGCTGTGAGGTCGTGAGGCTCACATTGCATACTATGAATTTCATATGAGAGGTGTCCTGCGGAAAGGAGGAAGGAAGGAGGACAGTAGGAGTATGTTGAGTTTGTGTGTATGTATTGGCACATGCGGTGGAGCCTGGTCTCCAGTCGCCTGGGATCCCCTTGACAATGGACCAAGACTTTGTTCTGTCAAGCTCGTCTGCTGGCTGGTGTGCAATGGCCACCCCACGTGAAAAGAATTCACGCACAAGTATCTTCCACCATTTAAAATGAGTTCATCAGTCACCTGAGTACTTATTTTTATTGTGAAGCAAGTCATCCTCGACCCCGAGGGACTACCTTGGATGATGATGAGGTTGTTCCAAGGAGCTGACACTGGATATAGAGTTTACTCCAAAGATTTCCAACCTGCATAAAGCTCAAAAGTGTCTTCCAAATCCTGAAGGCTCCAGCTTCTAAGAGTTGAAAGTGAACAGCTGTGAAATGGTAGCTTTTATACCACTTTTGCAGCTGTTACTTATTCAGAAGAATGGAGAGTAATTGAAAATCTGACCTACTTACCTGACATGATCCCTGAGCATCGTGAACCGCATGAAAAAGCTTGAAAAATGCTAAGTACATACAGGATAGCTCAGATGAATACGTGGCTTGAGGAGTGGTGCAGAAGTGAGGGATTCAAATTCCTGGGACATTGGAACCAGCTCTGGGGGAGGTGGGACCAGTACAAACCGGACGGTCTGCACCTGGGCAGGATCGGAACCAATGTCCTAGAGGGAGTATTTGCTAGTGCTGTTGGGGAGGAGTTAAACTAATATGACAGGGGGATGGGAACCTATGCAGGGAGACAGAGGGAAATAGAAGGGGGGCAGAAGCAAAAGATAGAAAGGAGAATAGTAAAAGTGGAGGGCAGAGAGCAAAAAGCAAAAAGCAAAAAGGGCCACAATACAGCAAGATTCAAAAGGGACAAAGTGTGTTAAAAAGACAAGCCTGAAGGCTCTGTGCCTCAATGCGAGGAGTATTCGGAATAAGGTGGATGAATTAACTGCGCAGATAGCAGTTAACGGATACGATGTGATTGGCATCACGGAGACATGACAACAGGGTGACCAAGGCTGGGAACTCAACATCCAAGGGTATTCAGCATTTAGGAAGGATAGACAGACAGAAATGAGGCGGGGTGGTGTTGCTGGTTAAAGAGGAAATCAATGCAATTGTAAGGAAGGACATTAGCCTGGATGATGTGGAATCGGTATGGGTGGAGCTGCGGAATTCCAAAGGGCAGAAAACGCGAGTGGGAGTTGTGTATAGACCAGCAAATAGTAGTAGTGAGGTTGGGGACAGCATCAAATAAGAAATAAGGGATGTGTGCAATAAAGGTACAGCAGTAATCATGGGCGACTTTAATCTACATATTGATTGGGCTAACCTAACTGGTAGTATTGCAGTGGAGGAGGATTTCCTGGAGTGTATTAAGGATGGTTTTCCAGACCACTATGTCGAGGAACCAACCAGGGAGCTGGCCATCTTAGACTGGGTGATGTATAATGAGAAGGGACTAATTAGCAATCTTGATGTGCGAGGCCACTTGGGGAAAAGTGACCATAATATGGTAGAATTCCTTATTAAGATGGAGAGTGACAAAGTTAATTCGGAAACTAGGGTCCTGAACTTAAGGAAAGGTAACTTCGACGGTATGAGGTGCGAATTAGCTAGAATAGACTGTCAAAGGATACTCAAAGGGTTGACGGTGGATAAGCAATGGCAAATATTTAAAAATCACATGGATGAACTTCAGCAATTGTACATCCCTGTCTGGAGTAAAAATAAAACTGGGAAGGTGGTTCAACGATGGCTAACAAGGGAAATTAAGGATAGTGTTAAAACCAAGGAAGAGGCATATAAATTGGCTAGAAAAAGCAACAAACCTGAGGACTGGGAGAAACTTAGAATTCAACAGAGGAGGGCTAAGGGTTTAATTAAGAGGGGGAAATAGAGTACGAGAGGAAGCTTGCAGGGAACATAAAAACTGACTGCAAAAGCTTCTGTAAATATGTGAAGAGAAAAAGATTAGTAAAGACAAACATAGGTCCCTTGCAGTCAGATTCAGGTGAATTTATAATGGGGAACAAAGAAATAGCAGACCAATTGAACCAATATTTCGGTTCTGTCTTCACAAAGGAAGATACAAATAATCTTCCGATTGTTCTAGGGGACAGTGGGTCTAGTGAGAATGAGGAACTGAAAGATATCCTTATTAGGCAGGAAATTGTGTTAGGGAAATTGATGGGATTAAAGGCCGATAAATCCCCGGGGCCTGATAGTCTGCACCCCAGAGTACTTAAGGAAGTGGCCCTAGAAATAGTGGATATATTGATGATCATTTTCCAACAGTCTATCGACTCTGGATCAGTTCCTATGGACTGGAGGGTAGCTAATATACCACCACTTTTTAAAAAAGGTGGGAGAGAGAAAACAGGTAACTATAGACCGGTTAGCCTGACATCAGTAGTGGGGAAAATGTTGGAATCAATCATTAAGGATGAAATAGCAGTGCATTTGGAAAGCAGTGATAGGATCGGACCAAGTCAGCATGGATTTATGAAAGGGAAATCATGCTTGACGAATCTTCTGGAATTTTTTGAGGATGTAACTAGCAGAGTGGACAAGGGAGACCCAGTGGATGTGGTGTATTTGGACTTTCGAAAGGCCTTTGACAAGGTCCTGCACAAGAGATTGGTGTGCAAAATCAAAGCGCATGGTATTGGGGGTAATGTACTGACATGGATAGAGAACTGGTTGGCAGACAGGAAGCAGAGAGTCGGGATAAACGGGTCCTTTTCAGGATGGCAGGCAGTGACTAGTGGGGTGCCGCAGGGCTCAGTGCTGGGACCCCAGCTCTTTACCTTATACATTAACGATTTGGATGAAGGAATAGAGTGTAATATCTCCAAGTTTGCGGATGACACTAAACTGGGTGGCAGTGTGAGCTGTGAGGAGGATGCTAAGAGGCTGCAGGGTGACTTGGACAGGTTAGGTGAGTGGGCAAATGCATGGCAGATGTAGTATAATGTGGATAAATGTGAGGTGATCCATTTTGGGGGCAAAAACACGAAGGCAGAATATTATGTGAATGGCGGCAGATTAGGAAAAGGGGAGGTGCAACGAGACCTGGGTGTCATGGTACATCAGTCACTGAAAGTGGGCACGCAGGTACAGCAGGCGGTAAAGAAGGCAAATGATATGTTGGCCTTCATAGCTAGGGGATTTGAATATAGGAGCAGGGCGGTCTTAATGCAGTTGTACAGGGTCTTAGTGAGGCCTCACCTGGAATATTGTGTTCAGTTTTGGTCTCCTGGTCTGAGGAAGGACATTCTTGCTATTGAGGGAGTGCAGTAAAGGTTCACCAGACTGATTCCAGGGATGGCTGCGCTGTCAGATGAGGAGAGACTGGATCAACTGGGCCTTTATTCACTGAAGTTTAGAAGGATGAGAGGGGATCTCATAGAAACATATAAGATTCTGACGGGACTGGACAGGTTAGATGCGGGAAGAATGTTCCCGATGTTGGGGAAGTCCAGAACCAGGGGACATAGTCTTAGGATAAGGGGTAGGCCATTTAGGACTGAGATGATGAGAAACTTCTTCACTCAGAGAGTTGTTAACCTGTGGAATTCCCTGCCGCAGAGAGTTGTTGATGGCAGTGCATTGGATATATTCAAGAGGGAGTTAGATATGGCCCTTACGGTTAAGGGGATCAAGGGGTATGGAGAGAAAGTAGGAAAGAGGTACTGAAGGAATGATCAGCCATGATCTTATTGAATGGCAGTGCAGGCTCGAAGGGCCGAATGACCTACTCATGTACCTATTTTCTATGTTTCTATGTTTCTATGTAAAATGCTGATTAAGTACCTTTTAACAAGCTCTTAACAATGTTAATAGCCTTCCCTGCCACTTGGTATCGGGTCTGTAAAGCGCTGACAGACTCGACACTTGGGAAACTGACGAGGAGGTGGGTTGACAGTGGACTGCGATCCACTGTCAATCTTTTCTATTTTAACAGCAGACTCGCCTCCAAACCCTCCCTCTAACGCCGGCAAAATCCCAGCCCATGTGTGCCGATTCCAGCCCAATTATTTCTTCACAACACCATGGAAAGATTTAAGCAGGTACTGGTCTCTCATACTAAGCCTGAATTACGTACTTCTGACATAAAACATTCATCAGCTTGATTATCGGCAGTAAATGTAACTTTTTCTTTCCCACTTTCAAAACTCCTATTTATAATTTAATAGAAACACTCATTCTTGCAGAATGAAAGCATTGTCAGGTGATGTAGTATCTTCAAATTTGCGGATGACACTAAGTTGGGTGGCAGTGTGAGCTGCGAGGAGGATGCTATGAGGCTGCAGAGTGACTTGGACAGGTTAGGTGAGTGGGCAAATGCATGGCAGATGAAGTATAATGTGGATAAATGTGAGGTTATCCACTTTGGTGGTAAAAACAGAGAGACAGACTATTATCTGAATGGTGACAGATTAGAAAAAGGGGAGATGCAACGAGACCTGGTTGTCATGGTACATCAGTCATTGAAGGTTGGCATGCAGGTACAGCAGGCGGTTAAGAAAGCAAATGGCATGTTGGCCTTCATAGCGAGGGAATTTGAGTACAGGGGCAGGGAGGTGTTACTACAGTTGTACAGGGCCTTGGTGTGGCCACACCTGGAGTATTGTGTACAGTTTTGGTCTCCTAACTTGAGGAAGGACATTCTTGCTATTGAGGGAGTGCAGCGAAGGTTCACCAGAATGATTCCTGGGATGGCGGGACTAACATATGAAGAAAGACTGGATCAACTGGGCTTGTATTCAGTGGAGTTCAGAAGAATGAGAGGGGATCTCATTGAAACGTTTAAAATTCTGACGGGTTTAGACAGGTTAGATGCAGGAAAAGTGTTCCCAAAGTTGGGGAAGTCCAGAACCAGGGGTAACAGTCTAAGGATAAGGGGTAAGCCATTTAGGACCGAGATGAGGAGAAACTTCTTCACCCAGAGAGTGGTGAACCTGTGGAATTCTCTACCACAGGAAGTTGTTGAGGCCAATTCACTAAATATATTCAAACAGGAGTTAGATATAGTCCTTACTACTAGGGGGATCAAGGGGTATGGCGCGAAAGCAGGAATGGGGTACTGAAGTTGCATGTTCAGCCATGAACTCATTGAATGACGGTGCAGGCTCGAAGGTCCGAATGGCCTACTCCTGCACTTATTTTCTATGTTTCTATGTTTCTAAAACAAAACTTAATGTGCAAGTATTTAAAAATTAATAGCCTCAAGTTCAAAATGAACAACAAATCAATATTTAATATACTGTTCGGGGCAAGCATCATGTTTACTTAGTTTAATGACTGTGCACTACATCAAAAGAGTAAGGCTCCCAACGAAGCAAGTATCTACAGTTTAAATGAGTATAATCAGGTGATCAGTACAAGATTACATTTTTATTTGTTCACTATTGCACAGTTTCCTCAAACAGAGATTAATGAATTACAGGGTGAGCCATTTCATGTGCACTAGCAGACAATGCAACAGCATTTCATGAAGTCTAGGAATAGGCTTGCCTGGTCATCTTGTCAATCAGGAAATGGAGTATTGCTCAAAGTTTAGGTCTCTAAGTGGCAGGATTCTTGCCTCTGAGTCAGAAGTTCAAGCCCCACTCCAGAGCCCTGAGCACAAAGTCTAGGCTGACACTCCAGTGCAGTACTGCTACACTATCAGAGGTGCCGTCTTTCAGGTGAGGCATTAAACTTAGGCCCCATCTGCCCTTTCAGGCATAAAAGATCCAGTGGCAGTACAGTAAGAAGAGATAGGAAGTTCTCCCCAGTGTCTTGGCCGATATTTATCCCTCAACTAACACCATTTAAAATCACATTGCTGTTTTGTGAACTACATTATTCCTGTATATATTTTATTTTCAAATTTTAATGAAGAGGTTCTCTGTGGCGCTGAACAATTTTATTATTTCTTAGTATAGATTTGAATATAGTTGGCTAATCAAGAATCCAATTTTTAATGTTAATTTGGCTTCTGACATATACACAAGAATTTATCAGGAGGCAAGTATGAAATAATGCTCAACTTCTATCAATCTGGTAACAAATCAATGTGAGGTGGCAGAGATGCCCCACAGTAACCCTCCCTGGCAGCCGTCATCTACTGATTAATAAAGCAGAACATAAAACAACAAGGTCGTAGCATTCAAAGTTCTTCATACCCCAATTATCATTTCCTTGAATGAAGGAACTCCAATCATGCAGGTCAAGGCAGTGTTTGGAATCTTACTGATATTATTTAAGACACCAGCGCAGAAACTGACATCAATAGTTTGACCTTTTGCAGAAAGGGTCAGCCTTTATACTGCTATGTAAGATTAAAACAATTGATCTCATTTTAGATATTAATAAATTGTATAATTTAGCCAGCAAAACATCAAGTTGACTAACCTTTTATGCTAATCGCTTTTTTAAAGTCAATTTAAAATCAATGGTATCTTTATTCTTTTATCATATTCTGACAATATGAGATACACATTGACAACATGGGGAAATGTTGGTTTGATTTACACGTTCTTCAAACGCTCTCAATTGTTTGCTATTTTAGACTCATAAATATCAGCATCAAATTCTTCTACACATGTTGCCAACAAAGGACCATTCATTCGATGTTTGTGGTGGAGGAGCGACGAGAGATCGTGGCGGATGTGCGGCAAATGAGTGTACGAGTCCTAGAAGAGCTGAGCTGCGATACGCAGTCTTGATCCTTGATTTTTTGACCATTCATTTTAATGGTTGGAAAATCACAGCCTCCACCTGGAGCACCTGAGTGGAAAATCTCAGCCAAAAACACTGCAAATCCAGAGAAGGAAATCCAGTGAGGATGCCAGAAATAAGGAGGTAGGTTTCCCACCAGCTCAGGGTCTGTTGACAACTTCTGCTGTCCTTCTGCCTCATCCTATTCTCTGATTCACTAACTGCCAGCAAAGTATATTGTTAAGCCCTTCAACATGTTACTCGTTCTACTGAAAGCTGTATGCGAAGACTGCTCATCAGGACACCCTTGTTGTCTATGCTCCGCTTCTCTTCCTTCAGGAAGTTAACCTCCATTACATCTGGTCACACCAACATATCATTGCATTAACTCTCTCTCTTCCAAGCACCAGCTCAGATTTATCCATCCCAGAGGATTTAGAATATGAGCTGAAGTGAGTGCACTGGGTGAGACGTACAGCACGAATAATCAGGGGCAGATGGTAGTGGCAGAGGAGGAGGAGGAACCTGTGGCCCAGAAGGACAGCTATTATTCCACCATGGCTGTTGATCCTGGGGTTCTGTACCCTACATGACCTACTTTTAAAAGAAGGATGCTTTCTGTGCATCAAATGTTAGTTCAGGCATTGAGGACTATGCCAAGCAGTCTGCTGCAGATGGTGGCTAGGGTGGGGGAATCCATCAGCTGCATATGCTCAGCTTTGCATGGCCATTACTCAACACAGTAGTCTGCTAGGGAACATCTGGCAACACCAGGCACATCTGTAGTGGAGCACCCCCAACTTCAACTGGTCACTTGGTTTACAGATCTATGGAGACCCCCATCCCATAGATACTTGGATGTGCTGGGAATTTAATTTGCGATATACATTGGAAAATACTTCATCTGATCTAAAGGAGTTCAAAAAAATGATGCTTTAAACAGAAGTCAATTCTCTAACTGTGCAAACAGGTATTATGACCAGAACAATTGATCAACCCTTTGTGTTGCCTTTAGCTCTCATGGTATTAGCTTCAAAAGACGTCCCTCCCCTGTTTACATCTCCCAGCTTTAGTACGTATACATCTGTTTGTATTCTCTCCAGCTTCTTGAGGTCAGCTAATGTAACACCACTTTTTTAAAAAGGAGGGAGAGAGAAAACGGGTAATTATAGACCGGTGAGCTTGACATCAGTAGTGGGGAAAATGTTGGAATCGATCATGAAGGATGAAATAGCAGTGCATTTGGAAAACAGTGACAGGATCAGACCAGGTAGCATGGATTTATGAAAGGGAAATCATGCTTGATGAATCTTCTGGAATTTTTTGAGGATGTAACGAGCAGAGTGGGCAAGGGAGAACCAGTGGATGTGGTTGGTATATTTGGCCCTTCAGAAGGCTTTTGACAAGGCCCCGCACAAGAGATTGTTGTGCAAAATCAAAGCACATGGTATTGGGGGTAATATACTGACATGGATAGGGAACTGGTTGGCAGACAGGAAGCAGAGAGTCGGGATAAACGGGTCTTTTCAGAATGGCAGGCAGTGACTAGTGGAGTGCCGCAGGGCTCAGTGCTGGGACCCCAGCTCTTTACAATATACATTAACGATTTGGATGAAGGAATTGAGTGTAATATCTCCAAATTTGCAGATGACACTAAACTGGGTGGCGGTGTGAGCTGTGAGAAGGATGTTAAGAGGCTGCAGGGTGACTTGGACAGGTTAGGTGAGTGGGCAAATGCATGGCAGATGCAGTATAATGTGGATAAATGTGAGGTTATCCATTTTGGGGGCTAAAAAATGAAGGCAGAATATTATCTGAATGGCGGCAGACTAGGAAAAGGGGAGGTGCAACGAGACCTGGGTGTCATGGTTCATCAGTCACTGAAAGTGGGCACGCAGGTACAGCAGACGGTAAAGAAGACAAACGGTATGTTGGCCTTCATAGCTAGGGGATTTGAATATAGAAGCAGGGAGGTCTTACTGCAGTTGTACAGGACCTTAGTGAGGCCTCACCTGGAATATTGTGTTCAGTTTTAGTCTCCTAGTCTGAGGAAAGATGTTCTTGCTATTGAGGGAGTACAGCGAAGGTTACCAGACTGATTCCAGGAATGGCTGGGCTGTCATATGAGGAGAGACTGGATCAACTGGGCCTTTATTCACTGGAGTTTAGAAGAATGAGAGGGGATCTCATAGAAACATATAAGATTCTGACGGGACTGGACAGGTTAGATGCGGGAAGAATGTTCCCGATGTTGGGGAAGTCCAGAATCAGGAGATATAGTCTTAGGATAAGGGGTAGGCCATTTAGGACTGAGATGAGGAGAAATTTCATCACCCAGAGAGTTGTTAACCTGTGGAATTCCCTGCTGCAGAGAGTTGTTGATGCCAGTTCACTGGATATATTCAAGAGGGAGTGAGATATGACTCTTACGGTTTAGGGGATCAAGGGTTATGGAGAGAAAGCAGGAAAGGGGTACTGAAGAAATGATCAGCCATGATCTTATTGAATGGTGGTGCAGGCTCGAAGGACTGAATAGCCTACTTCTGCACCTATTTTCTATGTTTCTATGTTTCAAGCGCTGGTCAATAGAGCGAAGAATTTGCAAAGATATCGAGCTGTGTACTTCACCTTGTTACATAATTTTTCAAACACTGTTTGTTGGATCTCCAAATCTCATTACACCTGGAACGTGTACTGTCAGTTTGCAATAGTTACTAAAACAGGTTTTTTGACACTAATGGGTTAGGAGTACCAGATTTTCTAGTCAAATTAAATCACTGCTCATATATTCAATGCTTTTTCACTGAATAGCCCAACTCCCACTGTAAAGAATACCTTCAGAAAGTTTTTTGTGTGTTATATTGTATTCCTTGAGAACTATTCTGGAGAACTACTGGAATCCAAAGATTTTTTTTTTCAAATGTAAAGCTATTTGGACCTGGTACTTTTGGCTGTTTTCTCTCCCATCACCCCTACAGTGTGCAACATTCTACAGCACACATTACATAACAACATAAGAAATAGGAGCGGGAGTAGGCCATTTGGCCCCTCGAGCCTGCCCTGCCATTCAATAAGATCATGGCTGATCTGATCATGGACTCAGCTCCACTTCCCCGCCCGCTCCCCATGACCCTTTACTCCCTTATCGCTCAAAAATCTGTCTATCTCAACCTTAAATATATTCAATGACCCTGCCTCCACAGCTCTCTGGGGCAGAGAATTCCACAGATTTACAACTCTCTGAGAGAAGAAATTCCTCCTCATCTCAGTTTTAAATGGGTGACCCCTTATTATGGAACTATGCCCCCAGTTCTAGATTCCTCCACAAGTAGAAACATCCTCTCTGCATCCACCTTGTCAAGCCCCCTCATTAGCTTATGTTTCAATAAGATCATCTCTCATTCTTCTGAATTCCAATGAGTACAGGCCCAACTTGCTCAATCTTTCTTCTAAATCAACCCCTTCATCTCAGGAATCAACATAGTGAACCTTCTCTGAACTGACTCCAATGCAAGTTTATCCTTCCTTAAATAAGGAGACCAAAACTGTACGCAGTACTCTAGGTGTGACCTCATTTTGTACAGATGTAGCAGGACTTCTCTGCTTTTATACTCCATCCGCCTTGCAATTAGATGCAGGCAGCCTGTTCCCAAGATGCTCCAGCAGGATGGAGTGATGACTCACCTACTAATTCACTTCCTCTTTCTACTGCTCAAAGGATAGTTTACGGGCATAGACCTACGTCTATCCATCCAAAAAAAGCCATTCTTAGCGACTTTCCTTTCCTGAGCTCACCAGTCCACTACTTTCCACCCAATAAAACAATTAGGTGACAAACAGCAGGCTGGGGAGCACAGAAGTGGAAAATCCATTTACAGTCTTTTTTAAGTAAAAATTTAAAACGGTAATTGAATTTTACTTACAGATCACTGAACAGGATATGAGGTTTAATAGAAATATTGAACTCAAAGACATGCCTGCGATCAGGTTTTACCACAACAGTCTTTCTTTTACTCCCCATTTTCAATCATACTAAAACAATCATCAGTATGGCCAAAAATCCATGTCACATAGGGCATTTTTATTTATTATTACTGACATAATTTTCTGCCCAAAAAACCTTCATTCTACTCGAACAAGGTAATATTATCAGAGTGTGCAGTGCGAAGGGTTATCTATCGCAGCAAAATATGCCAATGGGTGGCCAAGACTTGAAAATATCACAAAGCAAGCTTACTGCAGTATTGAGGGCTCCTGCTACTACACAGAGTTGAGATGTTGTCAGCTGAAATTGAATGTTCCATACACCTCACCCATAATAATTCTGATTTCATTCTCCAATGATTAACACTAGCACGCAACATCATGGTCAAAGAGTAGGCTTTTCAGCCTGCACTTCAAAGAATGGTGGGTGAAGTGCTTTGATATGCTTCAACATGATAAGGCGCTATAGAAATGCATATATTATTACTTACTAGCAGAGACCGACAAAAAATTTGCGGTCAAATTATTATCTTTATTGCAACAGTACTTGTTTAGACTGGTATCATCTTGTTCGTCTATAGAATCAATGCTGATGTCCTCCTTCCTTCTCTCCCTCACTTCCCCCCGCCCCCCACCCCTCTCCCTCCCTTCTCTCTCGCTCCCTCTCTCACTCTCTCTCACTCGCTCCCGCTCCCTTCCCCCCCTCTCGCTCTCTCTCACTCCTCCCTCTCTCACTTCCACTCCTACTCCCTCCCCCCTCACTCTTCTTCCAACCCCTCTCACGTTCCCTCCCTCCCCACCTCTCACTCTCCCTCCCTCACCCACTCCACCCCCTCTCTCCAGCCCACTCTCTCCCTCCATCTCTCTCTCACTCCCCTTCCCTCCCCCCTCTCTCAGTCTTCCTCCCCCTATCTTTCTCCCCATCTCCCCTCTCTCACTCTCCCTCCCGCCCACTCTCTCCATCCCTCCTCCCTCCCTCTCCCTCTCTCTTTCTCGCTCTCTCTCCCTCTCACATAAGAACATAGAACATAGAAACAGGAGTAGGCCATACGACCCCTCAAGCCTGCTCCGCCATTCAATAAGATCATGGACTCAGCTCCACTTCCCCACCCGCTCCCCATAGCCCCTTATCCCCTTATCCCTTTATCTGTCTATTTCTGTCTTAAATTTATTCACTGTCCCAGCTTCCACAGCTTTCTGAGGCATCGAATTCCACAGATTTACAACCCTCTGAGAAAATAAATTTCTCCTCATCTCAGTTTTAAATGGGTGGCCCCTTATTCTAAGATCATGCCCTCTAGTTCTAATCTCCCCCATCAGTGGAAACATCCTCTCTGCATCCACCTTGTCAAACCCCCTCATAATCTTATACGTTTCGATAAGATCACCTCTCATTCTTCTGAATTCCAATGAGTAGAGGCCCAATCTACTCAACCTTTCATTATAAGTCAAACCCCTCATCTCCGGAATCAACCCAGTGAACTTTCTCTGAACTGCCTCCAAAGCAAGTATATCCTTTAGTAAATATGGAAACCAAAACTGCACGCAGTATTCTAGGTGTGGCCTCACCAAAATCCTGGATAGCTGTAGCAAGACTTCCCTGCTTTTATACTTCATTCCCTTTACAATAAAGACCAAGATTCCATTGGCCTTCCTGATCATTTGCTGTACCTGCATACTATCCTTTTGTGTTTCATGCACAAGTACCCCCAGGTCCTGCTGTACTGCAGCACTTTGCAATCTTTCTCCATTTAAATAATAACTTGCTCCTAGATTTTTTCTGCCAAAGTTTATGAACTCGCACTTTCCAACATTATACTCCATCTGCCAAATTTTTGCCCATTCACTTAGCCTGTCTATGTCCTTTTGCAGATTTTTTGTGTCCTCCTCACACATTGCTTTTCCTCCCATCTTTGTATCATCAGCAAACTTGGCTACGTTACACTCAGTCCCTTCTTCCAAGTCGTTAATATAGATTGTAAATAGTTGGGATCCCAGCACTGATCCCTGCGGTACCCCACTAGTTACGAGTTGCCAACCAGAGAATGAACCATTTATCCAGACTCTCTGTTCTCTGTTAGTTAGCCAATCCTCTATCCACCTGCCGCTCCCACCACGTGCTCCTCTCAGCTCCGCAGCGATGCCCGGGGAGGGCCCGCCCCCATGCCCACGCCATTGGCCCCGCCACATCCACTGCCACCTCCTCATTGGAGCAGACCCTGCGTCGCACCATCGCTCCCCGACCTGATAGGTTGCGAGACATGCCCTGATTGCCCATTGGTCGGTTCAACTGTCACTCAGTCTGGATCATGTGCTCCCAGCCCCCGGCCCCGCCCCAGGACAGACAAAAGCTGACTATTATTATTAGAGATTAATATTAATCTTGGGAAAGATCCAGGAATATAGTTCTTTATATTGGGAAACTTAGGAATTTGAGAGATGTGTAACATAACATGTGGCCTGACCTGCAATGAGTGATATATCTCCTTTTCTTATTTGCACCCAACCGCATCTGTCACGCCAGTTACAATGGGTAAGAAAAGGGCATCATGATCTGCATTAGGCTGAGATTCAGTATTTCCAATATCACTAAAGCCAGGCACTCTTCCAACTGGTTAGAAAGAACTTGCACTTTTATAATGCCTTTCGTGTCCTCAGAACATTCTAAAGTGTTTCACGACCACCAATAGGCAGACCGACATCCCCTCTTGGCCCTCTCAGGCCGCTGGCCCGGCCAACACTCTCCCTGGTGGCCCAGTGGGCGGTACTGAAAGTGCTGCTCAGATCGCAGCGGCCCTTCCCTTTAAGAGAAGGGGAGGGACGTTGCAACGCCATTGGACGGCGCTGATGTGCTGAGCGGCGCTGAGCGTGTGCCCTGCAGGCACTGCGCGAATGCTTGGGGAACGCTGGGAAATGCTCCGTTGCAGCAGGCGAACATTTCATTTCATCAAAGAGCCCAAATTCGCAGCGGAGCCGGCATTTTCAGCGCAGGCACAAAAAATAATCAATTTTAGCGAAATGATCACCTCAAACCCAAGGCGGGGCAATTTCGGCCTCTAAAGATGTAATGGGAATGGTACATAAATTCTAGTAAACAATTTACTGCAGTTATAGTTAACTGTTAGACTTGGCCCTTGTTAGCAAATAAAAGGTAGACTTCAAGTTCACGAGGGGAAGGTCCAGTCAGCAAAGCGGAATATCTGTGCCATGAGAAAATAGTCCTTTATTTATTTTTGGGATGTGGGTAACAGTAGCATTGTAGTGTTTATTGCCCTTCCCTAGTTGCACTGATGGATTTAAAAGTCAACCACATAGTGTGGGATTGAAGCCACGTGTAGGCCAGATCAGGTAGGCATGGCAGCCTTACTTGAAGGATATTAGTGAACCAGTGGGTTTTTACAACAATCCAGCTAGCCCACACGTTAAAAGATTTATTTGATTCATTTTCACAACATGCCATGCTAGGATTCAAACTCCAAGGGGTAGAAATTCATCTCGGGCCGTGGTGTTTAATGGGCGGTATCGGATTGGCCTGATATTCAGTTATATTGATTGCAATGGAGCTGAATATCAGGCGTTGCATATAACGCACCACCGATACCATATCACCCAATTTATGTCACCGCCCAAGACGAGTCTCTGCCACTCAACCTCTGGCTTGCTAGTCCAATGTTAGGCCTCCATACCCATTTCAAACTGTAACTCCACACAAAATAATTACTCAATGGCTCCGAAACAGAGTATCAGATTAATACTTTGTTCTGAATATTTTAATGAAGGAACTCATTTTACAAAGAACCAGTAACATAACAAAACTAAAATAGGGGTTCGGGTGATGTGTTTGGTTAATACATAGGGGCCAAAATTGCCCCTTTTTTTAAGGCCCGTTAATGGGGCAGGAAGGCCTTTCCGACTGAGACCCATCCGAAATTGCCCCCGGGCCGGCAGCGGCAGAAGCAGGTTTCCGCCACACCCCATGTTTCTGCCCTACCCAGTGCTCCGACCCATTGTCGGCCGCGCACTGACCCTTTACTGACCAGCGGCGACCCCATTTCCGCCCCGCGAGGGAAATTGCCCCGCGGGAGCACCGCCACCACTCGGTGCCCCCGACAGCTTCGCACAGCGGCGCGTTCACCTTTAAAGGGGAGGGAGTACTGTCGCGGACGCCATTTTGTTTTATTTGTTGGCCGATTCTGCAGTCGGCCCGGCAATGGCGGCCGCTGGTTCGGCTGGGCCACCAACAGGCAGCCCGACACCCCCTCTTGCGTGCCGGGCTGCTGGCCTGGCCGCGAAGCCCTCCCTGGTGGCCCAATGGGTACCAAGGCGACCTCGCAGCATCCCTCCCCTTTAAGTGGAGGGGAGGGATGTTGCTACGTGCCAGCGCGATGCGGCACGTCCGTGCCATGCTGACACCATCAGCGTCGCACTGACGTGCTCAACGCGGCACTGATGACACCACCCGCCTTCTGCCCTGCTCCCAATTCTCTTCCACCCTTCTGCTGCTCCCAATACCACCCCGTTCATTTTTGCAGTGAAAAATGCCCAATTTCCCTCTATTCCCTGCCCCATCTGTACAGGCGGTAATTCGCCATTTAATTCAAATTATCCGCCTCAAACGGGGTGGAGGGCAATTTCGGCCTCTGTGCTTCCAGTTCTTGGCTATGGATTGAAAGCTAGCCCAGAATGATTAAAGCACCTTTCTCTGTTAGGGTTGTAAATGAAATGTGTTTGACCAGTTTCAACTCAGCTCCCAGTGGACACTGGCTCACACCACAGAAACATCGATCATTTGACAAAAATTGGCAATCTCAGAAAGACCATGAAGACGTGAATGCTTTCGTGAGTATTTTACTGATATGGGGATTAAGATGTATTTGTCTGAAATCTAGAGCTGGCTGTGGCCCGAGAGTGATCAATGGTGACACTATAATAGAAAAATATTTTATTTTTCACACAAATATTTGCCAGGAAATATTTCAAAATAATAATTTGCTCATATCAATGTCTATATATAATTCATGTGCCTGGAAGATGTTAAATTAACAATGTACATAATGACCTCTTATAGTATTTTTAGCCACTGACACTTTCACTCTGACAGATGATATAAAAGGTAAAACAGTTATTTTTATGCAAGCCCAAACAAATGCTTGAAAACAGTAAAGGTGAGAGAAGATTTAATGCATGTGATAAATGGCTCCAAATTTATGAACAAATGATGGTGACTTTTCTGCTTTCTGGCTTGCCACCACTGCAAATAAACTGCAGTCACAAATCTGCGAGTGGCACTCGTGGGAGAGTAAGAAACCAGAGCTGCTTTTGTTGACTCAGCTTTATTTGGCAGTCAACCTCATTATTTTCGAGGTCATTGTGTTTGATGGGAGTTGGGATGCTTTAAGGTGGAACGTTGACGACTTGACTCATTTCCCACAGGATTACTAGAAACAGCGCTGAGGAAAACAGTTGCGTCACAATCTGCAACAGATATAAAAATGTCTTCAATGCATTTCCTACTGTTGCTGAAAATAAGTACTGAATTTTGGAGTTGCAATGCCATTGTATCGACCACTTATTTAAATAGTATCATCAAGAACAACAACCTGTAGTTATATAGCACCTTTAACGTAGTGTAACGTCCCTAAGTGCTTCACAGGAATATTATAAGGCAAAGAATTTGACACCGAGCCATATAAGGAGAAATTAGCTCGGTGACCACAAGCTTGATCAAAGAGGTAGGTTTTAATGAATGGCTTAAAGGAGGAAAGAGAGGCGGTGAGGATTGGGCAGGTATTTTCTGAACTTAGGGTCCAGGCAAAAGTTGGCACGGCCACCATTGCTTGACCGATTATAATCAGGAATACTCAAGAGGGCAGAATTAGAGGAGTGCAGATATCTCGGAGCATTGTGGGGCTGGAGGAGATTACAGAGATGGGGGGGTGGGGGGGGGGGGGTGAGGCCGGGGAGGGATTTGAAAACAAGGATGAGAATTTTGAAATCGAGGCATTGCTTAAATGGGAGCCAATGTAGGTCAGCGAGCACAGGGGTGATGGGTGAACGGGACTTGATGCGAGTTAGGACATGGGCGGCCGAGTTTTGGATTACCTCAAGTGTACATAGTCCTACCATATACCATGTTTTTTTTTAAAGAAAGAAAGAATTGCATTTATATAGTGCCTTGCATGATCACAGACATCTCAAAGTGCTTTACAGCCAATGAATTACTTTTGGAGTGTTGTCACTGCTGTAATATGGGAAATACAGCAGCCATCTTGCACACAGCAAACTCCCACACACAGCAAAGTGATAATGACCAGATAATCTGTTTTTATATATGTTGATTGAGGGATAAATATTGTCCAGGACACCAGGAATAATTCCCCTGCTCGCCTTCGAAATAGTGCCATAGGATCTTTTACATCCACTTCAGAGGCCAAATGGGGCCTCGGTTTAATGTCACATGTGAAAGACGGCACCTCCAATCAGTGCAGTGCTGAGGGATTTATGCGGTCTAATTCCTGGAGTGGGACTTGAACACACAGCCTTCTGACTCAAAGGCAAGTGTGTTACCAACTGAGCCACAGCTGACAGCATAGATGTATTAATCTATATGAGAAAGGTATGAGGGCAGAATTGACTAAAGTCGACTGGGAAAATAGATCAAAGTGTAGGACGGTTGATGAACAGTGGCGTACATTTAAGGAGATATTTCACAACTCTCAAGAAAAATATATTCCAGTGAGGAGGAAAGGGTGTAAAAGAAAAGATAGCCATCCGTGGCTCACTAAAGAAATAAAGGACGGTATCCAATTAAAAACAAAGGCAGACAAAGTGGCCAAAACTAGTGGGAGGACAGAAGATTGGGAAGCTTTTAAAAGCCAGCAAAAAATGACTAAAAAAATGATTAAGAAAGGGAAGATAGACTATGAAAGTAAACTAGCACGAAATATAAAAACAGATAGCAAGAGTTTCTATAGGTATATAAAAAGGAAAAGAGTGGCTAAAGTAAATGTTGGTCCCTTAGAGGACAAGACCGGGGAATTAGTAATGGGGAACATTGAGATGGCAGGAACTCTGAATAAATATTTTGTATCAGTCTTTAAGGTAGCAGACAATAACAATATCCCAATAGTGGATAGTCAAGGGGCTATAGGGGGGGAGGAACTTAACACAATCACAATCACGAAGGAGGTGGTATTTATTGTGTTCCTAACACAAATGAGACTGCACTCAGGGAGATTAAAGTAACAGTGACCTCAGTCTTTATTAAGACACTCCAGAGTGAGGAACAGGCCTTAGGGGCCGGCTTATATACAGTGCTCCCAAGGGATGCTGGGATCCCTTCAGGGGATGTACTCCCTGGTGGCGGAACATGGGAGTGCATGCTTTACAGATACACAACATCACTTCCCCCCAAATCAAAGTGAAAACTATTTACAAGGTGAGGCGGTCAGGAGTCGTTCTTTCCCTGCTGGATCGCTTTGGTACAAGTGTCTGTTCTGGTGTGTTGGCTGTGCCCTCGCTGGGCTGGCGTGTTCTTGGCCCTGCAGGGCTGCTGGGTGAGCCTGGCCTTGCTGGGCTGTTGGGCGTGATGGGTTCGATTTCCTGGTTCGGGGTGGTGTCGTTGATCCTTTGGGTGTGTGCTGTGGGATCGAAAAAGGTGGTGTCTGCTGTGGGTTGTTCAGGGCAGTCTGTGAACCTCAGCCTCGTTTGGTCCAGGTGCTTTCTGCAAATTTTCCATTGTCTAGTTTGACTACAAACACCCTACTCCCTCCTTTGGCTATCACCATGCCCGCGATCCACTTGGGACCATGTCCATAGTTTAGCACATACATAGGGTCATTCAGATCAATTTCCCGTGACACAGTGGCGCGACCATCGTTTACACTTTGTTGCTGCCGCCTGCTCTCTACCTGATCATGCAGGTTGGGGTGAACCAGTGAGAGTCTGGTTTTAAGTGTCCTTTTCATGTGTAGCTCAGCCGGGGGTACCCCTGTGAGTGAATGAGGTCTCGTGCGGTTGTTGAGCAGTATTCGGGACAGGCGGGTTTGGAATGAACCTTCTGTGACTTGTTTAAGGCTCTGTTTAATTGTTTGTACTGCCCGCTCTGCCTGCCCATTGGAGGCTGGTTTAAACGGGGCCGAGGTGACATGTTTGATCCCATTGCGGGTCATGAATTCTTTAAATTCGGCACTGGTGAAACATGGCCCGTTGTCACTGACCAGTATGTCAGGCAGGCTATGGGTGGCAAAGACGGCCCTCAGGCTTTCAATGGTGGCAGTGGCGGTGCTTCCTGACTTTATTTCACATTCAATCCATTTTGAAAAAGCATCCACCACCACCAGGAACATTTTACCGAGAAACGGGCCCGCACAGTCGACATGGATCCTTGACCATGGTCTGGAGGGCCAGGACCACTAACTTAGTGATGCCTCTCTGGGCGCGTTGCTCAACTGAGCACACATGCTGCATTGCCGTACACAGGACTCTTAGTCAGAGTCGATACCGGGCCACCACACGTGGGATCTGGCTATCGCTTTCATCATTATTATACCTGGGTGTGTGCTGTGGAGATCCGAGATGAACGTCTCCCTGCCCTTTTTGGGTAGCACTCCGTGGTTACCCCACAACAGGCAGTCTGCCTGAATGGACAGCTCGTCCTTTCGCCGCTGGAACGGCTTGATTAGTTCTTGCATTTCAACGGGGATGCTGGCCCAGCTCCCATGCAGTACACAGTTTTTTACTAGGGACAGCAGAGGATCTTGGCTGGTCCAAGTCCTAATCTGACGGGCCGTGACAGGTGATTTATCATTTTCAAACACTTCCATGACCATCAACAAGTCTGTGGGCTGCGCCACCATCAACTAGTTTGCAGGCTGCGCCATTCCCACCCCCGTGGTGGGCAATGGTAGCCGACTGAGAGCATCCGCACAGTTCTCGGTGCCTGGCCTGTGGCGGATGGTATAGTTATACGCTGATAGCGCGAGTGCCCACCTTTGTATGCGGGCTGAGGCATTAGTATTTATCCCCTTGTTTTCAGCGAACAGGGATATTAGGGGCTTGTGATCGGTTTCCAGCTCAAATTTGAGGCCAAACAGGTACTGATGCATTTTCTTTACCCCAAACACACACGCTAATGCCTCTTTCTCAATCATGCTGTCGGCCTTCTCGGCCTTAGACAACCTCCTGGAGGCATAGGCGACAGGTTGCAGCTTCCCCACAACATTAGCTTGTTGTAATACACACCCGACTCCGTACAACGATGCATTACATGCTAGCACAAGTCTTTTACGCAGGTTATACAATACAAGCAGCTTCTTGGAGCATAAAATGTTTCTGGCTTTCTCAAAAGCAATTACTTGGTTTTTTCCCTATACCCAGTTCTCACCTTTACTCAATAACACATGTAGAGGCTCTAAGAGGGTGCTTAACCCCGGTAGGAAGTTACCAAAATAGTGAGGAGTCCCAGGAACGACCGCAGCTCCATGATGTTCTGTGGCCTGGGCGCGTTCCTGATAGCCTCTGTCTTGGCGTCTGTGGGCCGAATGCTGTCCGCCGCGATCTCTCGCCCCAAAAACTCAATTTCTGTTGCCATGAAGGCGCATTTCGACCTCTTCAGCCGCAGCCCTACGCGATCCAGGTTTTGTAGGTGCTCGACGGTGTCCCGAAAAACACCGTGCATGGTACCGACTTGAGTAGGCTCTCCATGTTTCTCTGGAAGATCGCTGCAGCCGACCGAATTCAAAACGGGCATCCGTTGTAGATGAACAGTCACTTGTGCGTGTTGATGCAGGTGAGGCCCTTCGAAGACTTCTCCAGCTCCTGCGTCTTGTAGGCCGAAGTCAGGTTGAGCTTGGTGAACGTCTTGCCTCCTGATAGTGTTGCAAATAGGTCGTCTGCCTTAGGTAGCGAGTATTGGTCCTGTAGCGAGAAACGATTAATAGTTACTTTATAATCGCCGCAAATCCTGACCGTGCCATCACTTTTGAGTACTGGAACAATCGGGCTGGCCCACTCACTGAATTCCACAGGGGAGATGTTGCCTTCGCATTGCAGCCTGTCCAGCTCGATTTCTGCTCTCTCCCTCATCACGTGAGGTACCGCTCGCACCTTGTGGTGAATGGGTCGTGCCTCTGGGACCAAGTGGATCCGCAGCTTCGCCCCGGAAAAGTTTCCAATACCTGGCTCAAAAAGGGAAGGAAATTTGTTAAGAACCTGGGTACATGAGGCCTCATCGACATGTGATAGCGCTCGGATGTCATCCCAGTTCCAGCGGATTTTGCCCAGCCAGCTCCTTCCAAGCAGTGTGGGGCCATCGCCCAGGAGAATCCAAAGTGGAAGTTCGTGCACCGTGCCCTCGTAGGTGACCTTGACCATGGCGTTGTCCAGAACAGTGATAAGCTCTTTGGTGTACGTTCTCAGTTTCGTGTGGATGAGGCTCAGGGCTGGTCTGAGTGCCTTGTTGCACCACAGTCTCTCAAACATCTTTTTACTCATGATGGATTGGCTAGCACCAGTTTCCAGTTCCATGGCTATGGGTAAGCCATTCAATTTTACATTTAACATTATAGGTGGACATTTCGTCGAAAATGTGTGCACCCCATGTACTTCAGCATCTGCCTCCTCTCTCTGAGGTTCGAAATTGCTTTGATCCACCATGGACTGATTTTCCTCTGCAACGTGGTGGTTAGCAGGTTTTGCAGAGCTTGCATCTCATCTGCAAGCTTGTTGGAGGTGTCCCATTGTTCCACAGCTCTTGCAAACATACCCTTTAAAGCTGCATGAATAGGCTGAATGGAAGCCTCCACAATGCCAACAAGGTGTGAATTGCCTTGCATTTACCCTTTGTTGCAGACTCTGAGTCATCTGGGTCACCTGAGGCCTGCTGGCAGTTGCAGACTCGTGGTTTCTGCCCTGTACATTTCTGCTCACAAACACAGTTCCAGTTAATTTATAAACATTGCTAGCACTTGTGTGCTGAGAGATTTGATTGGTGTTTTCACTGGTGGACATAAATGCCTGTGCTATCGCAATGGCCTTACTGAGGGTTGGTGTCTCTACAGTGAAAAGTTTACATAGGATGGTCTTGTGGACATTGCCCAGTACAAAAAAGTCTCTGCGCATTTGCTCCAGGTAGCCATCAAACTCACATTGTCCTGCAAGTCACCTGAGCTCCGCGACGTAGCTCGCCATTTCCTGACCTTCAGATCACTGGCACGTATAGAACCGATACCTCGCCATCAGCACGCTCTCCCTCGGGTTAAGATGCTCCTGAACCAGTGTGCACAGCTCCTCATATGACTTATCTGTGGGTTTCACTGAGCTAGAAGATTCTTCATGAGGCTGTCGGTCGGTGCCCCGCAGACCGTGAGGAGGACCGCTCTCCTTTTTGCAGCGCTTCCTTCTCCGTCCAGCTCGTTAGCTACAAAGTACTGGTCTAGCTGTTTGACATAGGCTTCCCAGTCCTCACCCTCCGAAAACTTCTCCAGGGTGCCCACAGTTTGCTGCATCTTTGCGTTGGATTCGTATACTCGTTGCCAGTTATTGTGTTCCTAACACAGATGAGACTGCACACAGGGAGGTTAAAGTAACAGTGACCTCAGTCTTTATTAAGACACATCAGAGTGAGCAACAGGCCTTAGGTGCCGGCTTATATACAATGCTCCCAAGTGATGCTGGGATCCCTTGGGACTTTAGGGGATGCACTCCCTGGTGGCGGAACATGGGAGTGCATGCTTTACAGTTACACAACATCATTCAGTAAGATAATGAAACTAAAGGTGGATAAATCCCCTGGACCTGATGGTTTGCATCTTAGGGTCTTAAGAGAAGTAGCGGCAGGATAGTGGATGCATTGGTTGTATTTTACCAACATTCCCTGGATTCTGGGAAAATGTTGGTAAAATACAACCAGCAGATTGGAAAACTGCAAATGTAACACCCCTATTTAAAAAAGGAGGCAGACAAAAAGCAGGAAACTATAGACTAGTTAGCCTAACATTTGTGGTTGGGAAAATGTTGGAGTCCATTATTAAGAAGCAGTAGCAGGACATTTGGAAAAACATAATTCAGTCAGGCAGAAGCAATATGGATTTATGATAGGGAAGTCATGTTTGACAAATTTGCTGGAATTCTTTGAGGATGTAACAAACAGTGTGGATAAAGGGGAACCAGTGGACATGGTGTATTTGGACTTCCAAAAGACATTTGACAAGGTGCCACATAAAAGGTTACTGCACACGATAAACGTTCATGGGGTTGGGGGTAGAGGATTGGCTAACTAACAGAAAATAGTCGGGATAAATGGTTCATTCAGGGGTTGGCAATCAGTAACTAGTGGGGTGCCTCAGGCATCAGTGCTAGGACCCCAACTATTCACAATCTATATTAATGATTTGGAAGAAGGGACAGAGTGTAACATAGCCAAGTTTGCTGATGATACAAAGAAGAGAGGAAATGCAATGTGTGAGGAGTTCAGAAAAAAATCTGCAAAAGGACATAGACAGGCTAAGTGAGTGGACAAAAATTTGGCAGATGGAGTATAATGTTGGAAAGTGTGAGGTTACGCACTTTAGCAGAAAAAAATCAAGGAGCAAGTTATTATTTAAATGGAGAAAAATTGCAAAGTGCTGCAATTCAGCGGGAACTGGGGGTACTTGTGCATGAAACACAAAAGGTTGGTATGCAGGTACAGCAAATGATCAGGAAGGCCAATGGAATCTTGGCCTTTATTGCAAAGGGGATGGAGTCTCAAAGCAGGGAAGTCTTGCGACAGTTATACAGGGTATTGGTTAGGCCACACATGGAATAATGTGTGCAGTGTTGGTTTCCATATTTAAGAAAGGATATATTTGCTTTGGAAGCAGTTCAGAGAAGGTTCACCAGGTTGATTCTAGAGATGAGGGGATTGACTTATGAGGAAAGGTTGAGTAGGTTGGGCCTCTACTCATTGGAATTCAGAAGAATGAGGTGATCCTATCGAAACGTATAAGATTATGAAGTGGCTTGACAAGGTGGATGCAGAGAGGATGTTTCCACTCATAGCAGAGACAAGAACTAGGGGTCATGATCTTAGAATAAGAGGCCGCCCATTTAAAACTGAGATGAGGAGGAATTTCTTCTCTCAGAGGGTGGAATTCGCTGCCTCAGACTGCTGTGGAAGCTGGGGCATTGAATGCATTTAAGTCAGAGATAGACAGTTTCTTAACTGATTCGGGAATAAGGGGTTATGGGGAGCGGGCAGGGAAGTGGACCTGATTCCATGATTGGATCAGCCACGATTGTATTAACATAGAAACATAGAAAATAAGTGCAGGAGTAGGCTATTCGGCCCTTCGAGCCTGCACCACCATTCAATATGATCATGGCTGATCATGCAACTTCAGTACCCCATTCCTGCTTTCTCTCCATACCCCTTGATCCCTTTAGCCGTAAGAGCCACATCTAATTCCCTTTTGAATATATCTAACGAACTGGAATCAACAACTTTCTGTGGTAGAGAATTCCACAGGTTCACAATTCTCTGAGTGAAGAAGTTACTCCTCACCTCGGTCCTAAATGGCTTACCCCTTATCCTTAGACTGTGACCCCTGGTTCTGGACTTCCCCAATATTGGGAACATTCTTCCTGTATCTAACCAGTCCAATCCCGTCAGAATTTTATATGTTTCTATGAGATCCTCTCTCATTCTGCTAAATTCCAGTGAATGTAAGCCGAATCGATCCAGTCTTTCTTTATATGTCATTCCTGCCATCCCGGAAATCAGTCTGGTGAACCTTCGCTGCACCCCCTCAATAGCAAGAATGTCCTTCCTCAGATTAGAAGACCAAAACTCTGCACAATATTCATGGTGTGACTTCACCAAGGCCCTGTACAACTGCAGTAAGACCTCCCTGCTCCTATACTCAAATCCTCTCTCTATGAAGGCCAACATGCCATTTGCCTTCTTCACCGCCTGCTGTACCTGCATGCCAACTTTCAATGACTGATGTACCAGGACACCCAGGTCTCGTTGTGCCTCCCCTTTTCCCAATCTGTCACCATTCAGATAGTATTCTGCCTACCTGTTTTTGTCATCAAAGTGGATAACCTCACATTTATCTACATTATACTGTATCTGCCATGCATTTGCCCATTCACCTAACCTGTCCAAGTCACCCTGCAACCTCTTAATTAGCAGCGCAGGCTTGGGAGGCCGTATGGCCTTCTCCTGCTCCTATTTCTTATGTTCTTATGTTCTTATGTGCAATATATATCATTTAAAATGCACTGTCCTTTACTGAGATTGTATTATATTCTGTATATATATATCATTAATTTTTTTTTTACTTATAAATTACCTGATTTTCTTTTCAGGTGCTGGACAATGTTTCCTCTAAAATGTTGTTGTTGTGCACAGCCACTTTTTTCAATGCGGATACATTTCAATTTTTTGGGCATCCTGTGAGCTGCCTACGTGGTACCTTCAACATTGCTGGAAGCACACGCCCGCACACACGCGCAGCTTAGAGGGAAAATTGGTGATGGTTCGGTTTTTAAAATTCCCACCACATTTAAGGAAAAAAAAAAAAATGATCCATTTTGTTCTTACCAAAAATTGGGTTCAGTGATACATGCGGATTGCATCCATGATGTCACACACGGGATGGTCGTGTATCTCTGGACTTGAATTATCGGCGGGTATTTTTTGAGCTTTCGTTATACAGCAGCACTATTCCTGGAGCACGAACATGAAGTGACAAACATCAGTCGCCTCTTTTTTATTTGGGTGAAATATAATATTCATTTCAAAGCAAAAGTGGAACTTTTCATATGGGTCATTAAAATGGTGCATCCTTAGGAATTAATACATAGCAATACTTCTGCATCGCAGTAGAACTCAATTTGGCACCCGGCGCACTTTCGGAAGAGGTTAGGCATGAGTGAACACAGCTGAAAATTAGTCCCCCTCCCAACTCTTAATTTTCACCAAAAAAAGGATGCAACCGGGACCATTTTTTGCCCCATTGGGAAAAATGGAGGTAGATGAATGTATGGATTGGAATGACAAGGGAGAAAGTGAAGATTGATTTTATCAGCAAATTCAAGGGGGTGATGGATAAGTACCTAGTGAAAATCTTGACAGAGCGTTCAGTCAGGTATCATGGAATACAATATTTCCTAGACATTCCATCTGGGCAGGTGGCCATTCGAATCAGACTCAACTGCAAAACAGCCCGCTGACATTCACTGTGAAGCTCAATCATGGAGAATAAAAAGCTGCGTGACCTACTGAAGGCTTGCATGTACCTAGGTATCTATTACATCCAAGCATCATTCACCACTTTAAGGAGGATACTTGGAGGGCAGGGGAAGAGAAAAATACAAAGAATAAAACCTGATGTGTGCCATCAATAGACATATTCGTAAACCTACTTAAGTCAAATGCAATTTTGTAAGATACGGGAACTCATTCTTTACGTTCTGGAACATCGAATGTTGCAATGAACCTTGGCATGCTTCCAAGTTCTTGAACAATCTGACAGTATTTCTGTCAACATTGCACAGTTGTGTAAAGAAGGTTTTTGTATTTAGTGTTGTAACAGGTGCACACTCCCAGGAGAGGTAAAGAATCTGTCACAAGTAAGGAAATGAAGGACATTTACCTGCAGCTGCGACCAACAGAGTCAATAAGCGAATGTGATGCGAAGCAAGAGTAACGAAAACTGTAATGCCGGCCTTTAGAATTGACTCGCACTGTCCTTTATAGCGATCTCACGGTGACATAATCAGGGTTAAAAAATTCCACTTGCCAACTATCCCAGTGGGGGTTACTTTATAGCTTCAGTGAAACATAAAGCACTCCCCAGTTTTTAATTACATCCCTGCAGCTGTAAGGGTCGAAACTCCAGTGCCCCTGGTAACAAGGAAACAGAGCATGGGACCATTCCATACACCCTTTTAATCAAACTTTGGCCAAGGCAAGCCGCAGGAAGAAAGGCAGGCTGGGAAATATGTCTGTGGCCAGACACTATGTGAATTCGGGTGCCACAGGCAGGCTGAGAAGCCAGCCAATCCCGGGAAAGTGCATCCTGGGCCGGCCAATCAGTGAATCGAGCCAGGCCAGAAGCAGGGAAATCGTCGACCAATGGGGAATACCCGGCCCATTTTGTAAAGAACAGCTTACCTGGATCTAATCAAGGAGACAGGCCTATTACCAGCCCATTACCCATGTAAATAAAGACAATGGGAAAGCCTCACACCTCAGTACATCCCGACCCCGACACAATAGCCAGCCAGACGATTAGGCACTGAGATGCACAAGAAACAATGCTTTGCATTTAACACCTCATCCCCACCTCGACTCAAACAATGAGACATTGATTCAGTTTGGGCGCAAAAGGGGCCAGATATAAAGTCAAGAGCAAGAAGGACACACAGGCGGAGAAGGAGACGCCCACAAGAAGGACACACATTTGGAAGGAGACACACTCAGCCAGAGACAGAGACCTGACGACACCTCGAAGGAAGAGAGAGGGACTCAGCCTCGCAGCAGATAAAACCTCCGAGGATGACTGGAGCGGCAGTTCGAGCAGCGCGAGTCCGGGGTGTGTGGGGAGGCCTATAAAGGCCCAACGTCGGAGGAGGAGCGGCAGTTCGAGCAGCGCGAGTCCGGGGTGCGTGTTGAGGCCTATAAAGGCCCAACGTCGGAGGAGGAGCGGAAGTTCGAGCAGCGCGAGTCCGGGGTGCGTGGTGAGGCCTACATAAGGCCCAACGTCGGAGGAGGAGCGGCAGTTCGAGCAGCGCCAGTCCGGGGTGCGTGGTGAGGCCTACAAAAGGCCCAACTTGTGCAGCTCCAGCTGGGAAAAAAAGCAAAAAAGAAGTAGAAAGAAATCAAAAGGTGACATCACAGCCAAAGGGGTAAGTGATTGGCTGGTGATTGGTGAGTAGCTTTTCTTTTTCTTTTTTATATCAGTAAGTAAGCCGTTAACATTGTTGTCTTTTTCTTTTTTATATCAGTAAGTAACCTGTTAACATTGTTGTCGCCAAATTAAGTGTATCTAAGGGTTAAGTTATGGCAGGAGAGCTCGATCACGTGATATGCTCCTCCTGTACCATGTGGGAACTCAGGGACACTTCCGGTGTCCCTGACAACTACGTGTGCGGGAAGTGCATACGCCTCCAGCTCCTGACGGACCGCGTTGTGGATTTGGATCTGAGGGTGGATTCACTCTGGAGCATCCACGATGCTGAGAATGACGTGAGTAGCACATGTAGCGAGTTGATCTTACCGCAGGTGAAGGGTCCACAGCCAGCTAGGGAATGGAAGACCAGCAGGAAGAGCAGTGCAAGGAAGGTAGTGCAGGGGTCCCCTCCGATCATCCCCCTACAAAACAGATACACCGCTTTGAGTGCTGTTGAGGGGGATGACTCATCAGGGGAGGGCAGCAGCAGCCAAGTTCATGGCACGGTGGCTGGCTCTGTTGCACAGGAGGGCAGGAAAAAGAGAGGGAGAGCGATAGTGATAGGGGATTTAATTGTAAGAGGAATAGATATGCATTTCTGCGGCCGCAATCGAGACTCCAGGATGGTATGTTGCCTCCCTGGTTCAAGGGTCAAGGATGTCTCGGAGCGGGTGCAGGACATTCTGAAAAAGAAGCGAGAACAGTCATGGTGCACATTGGTACCAACGACATAGGTAAAAGAAAGGATGAGGTCCTACGAAGATGAATTTAAAGAGCTAGGAGCTAAATTAAAAAGTAGGACCTCAAAAGTAGTAATCACGGGATTGCTACCAGTGCCACGTGCTAGCCAGAGTAGGAATTGCAGGATAGCGCAGATGAATACGTGGCTTGAGCAGTGGTGCAGCAGGGAGGGATTCAAATTCCTGGGGCATTGGAACCGGTTCTGGGGGAGGTGGGACCAGTACAAACCGGACGATCTGCACCTGGGCAGGACCGGAACCAATGTCCTAGGGGGAGTGTTTGCTAGTGCTGTTGGGGAGGAGTTAAACTAATATGGCAGGGGGATGGGAACCAATGCAGGGAGACAGAGGGAAACAAAAAGGAGGCAAAAGCAAAATACAGAAAGGAGATGAGGAAAAGTGGAGGGCAGAGAAACCCAAGGCAAAAAACAAAAAGGGCCAATGTACAGCAAAATTCTAAAGGGTCAAAGTGTAATAAAAAGTCAAGCCTGAAAGCTTCAGTGCCTCAATGCGAGGAGTATTCGGAACCCAGGAGAGGGCTCTGAGCTAGTTAAAGTGGGTGAGAGCGCAGATGAACAGGACCCCAAGAAAGAATGCAAAAGGCAGGAGGCAACAGAGCAGAGTAGCACTGGGGTAAGTGTAAACCACAAGGTGATAGGAAGGGACAATATGTATGAATATAAAGGAGCTGCAGGAGGGGTCAAAACTAAAAATCATGGTTTAAAAACTAGTATTAAAACACTACCTAAACGCACGCAGCATTCGAAATAAAGTAAATGAGTTGACGGCACAAATCATTACAAATGGGTATGATTTGGTGGGCATTACAGAAACGTGGTTGCAGGGTGGCCAAGACTGGGAATTAAACATACAGGGGTATCTGACAATTCGGAAGGATAGAGAAGAAGGGAAAGGAGGTAGGGTAGCTCTGTTAATAAAGGATGATATCAGGGCAGTTGTGAGAGATGAACAAAATGAACAAAATGTTGAATCATTGTGGGTGGAGATTAGAGATAGTAAGGGGAAAAAGTCACTGGTGGGCGTAGTTTATAGGCCCCCAAATAATAACTTCACGGTGGGGCGGACAATAATCAAGGGAATAATAGAGGCATGTGAAAAAGGAACGCCAGTAATCATGGGGAATTTAATCTACATATCGATTGGTCAAATCAAATTGCACGAAGTAGTCTGGAGGAGGAATTCATAGAATGCATACGGGATTGTTTCTTAGAACAGTATGTTACAGAACCTACAAGGGAGCAAGCTATCTTAGATCTGGTCCTGTGTAATGAGACAGGAATAATAAACGATCACCCAGTAAAAGATCCTCTCGGAATGAGTGATCACAGTATGGTTGAATTTGTAATACAGATTGAGGGTGAGGAAGTAGTGTCTCAAACGAGCGTACTATGTTTAAACAAAGGGGACTACAGTGGGATGAGGGCAGAGTTGGCTAAAGTAGACTGGAAACACAGACTAAACGGTGGCACAATTGAGGAACAGTGGAGGACTTTTAAGGAGCTCTTTCATAGTGCTCAACAAAAATATATTCCAGTGAAAAAGAAGGGCAGTAAGAGAAGGGATAACCAGCCGTGGATAACCAAGGAAATAAAGGAGAGTATCAAATTAAAAACCAATGCGTATAAGGTGGCCAAGGTTAGTGGGAAACTAGAAGATTGGGAAAATTTTAAACGACAGCAAAGAATGACTAAGAAAGCAATAAAGAAAGGAAAGATAGATTACGAAAGTAAACTTGCGCAAAACATAAAAACAAATAGTAAAAGCTTTTACAGATATATAAAACGGAAGGGAGTGACTAAAGTAAATGTTGGTCCCTTAGAAGATGAAAAGGGGGATTTAATAATGGGAAATGTGGAAATGGCTGAGACCTTAAACAATTATTTTGCTTCGGTCTTCACAGTGGAAGACACAAAAACCATGCCACAAATTGCTGGTCACGGGAATGTGACCTTGAGACTATCACTATCACTGGGGAGGTAGTGCTGGACAGGCTAATGGTACTCAAGGTAGACAAGTCCCCTGGTCCTGATGAAATGTATCCCAGGGTATTAAAAGAGATGGCGGAAGTTATAGCAGATGCATTCGTTATAATCTACCAAAATTCTCTGGATTCTGGGAAGGTCCCAGCGGATTGGAAAGCAGCTAGTGTAACGCCTCTGTTTAAAAAATGGGGCAGACAAAAGGCAGGTAACTATAGGCTGGTTAGTTTAACATCTGTAGTGGGGAAAATGCTTGAAGCTATCATTAAGGAAGAAATAGCGGGACATCTAGATAGGAATAGTGCAATCAAGCAGACGCAACATGGATTCATGAAGGGGAAATCATGTTTAACTAATTTACTGGAATTCTTTGAGGATATAACGAGCATGGTGGATAAAGGTGTACCGATGGATGTGGTGTATTTAGATTTCCAAAAGGCATTCGATAAGGTGCCACACAAAAGGTTACTGCAGAAGATAAAGGTACGCGGAATCAGAGGAAATGTATTAGCATGGATCGAGAATTGGCTGGCTAACAGAAAGCAGAGAGTTGGGATAAATGGGTCCTTTTCGGGTTGGAAATCGGTGGTTAGTGCTGTGCCACAGGGATCCACTGGGACCACAACTGTTTACAATATACATAGATGACCAGGAAGAGGGGACAGAGTGTAGTGTAACAAAATTTGCAGATGACACAAAGATTAGTGGGAAAGCAGGTTGTGTAGAGGACACAGAGATTTAGAAAGGTTAAGCGAATGGGCTAAGGTTTGGCAGATGGAATACAATGTCGGAAAATGTGAGGTCATCCACCTTGGAAAAAAAACAGTAAAAGGGAATCTTATTTGAATGGGGAGAAATTACAACATGCTGCAGTGCAGAGGGACCTGGGGGTCCTGTGCATGAATCCCAAAAGGTTAGTTTGCAGGTGCAGCAGGTAATCAGGAAGGCCGAATGGAATGTTGGCCTTCATTGCGAGAGGGATGGAGTACAAAAGCAGGGAGGTCCTGCTGCAACTGTACAGGGTATTGGTGAGGCCGCACCTGGAGTACTGCGTGCCGTTTTGGTCACCTTACCTAAGAAAGGATATACTAGCTTTGGAGGGGGTACAGAGACGATTCACTAGGCTGATTCCGGAGATGAGGGGGTTACCTTATGATGATAGATTGAGTAGACTGGGTCTTTACTCGTTGGAGTTCAGAAGGATGAAGGGTGATCTTATAGAAACATTTAAAATCATGAAAGGGATAGACAAGATAGAGGCAGAGATGTTGTTTCCACTGGTCGGGAAGACTAGAACTAGGGGGCACAGCCTCAAAATACGGGGGAAGCCAATTTAAAACCGAGTTGAGAAGGAATTTCTTCTCCCAGAGTGTTGTGAATCTGTGGAATTCTCTGCCCAAGGAACCAGTTGAGGCTAGCTCATTGAATGTATTCAAATCACAGATAGATAGATTTTTAACCAATAAGGGAATTAAGGGTTATGGGGAGCGGGCGGGTAAGTGGAGCTGAGTCTACGGCCAGATCATCCATGATCTTTTTGAATGGCGGAGCAGGCTCGAGGGGCTAGATGGCCTACTCCTGTTCATAATTCTTATGTTCTTATGTAAGGTGGGACCCACTATACCTGTCAAAAGGGAATCTGTGAGTATCACCCTGGAGTCTTTTCCCAACTGTCAGCTTAGGCTAGTTAGGTGTAAAGGAGGGGGTGGGTGATAGAGTGGGTGTAAGGATTTTAAACTTGTGTAAAACTTTCGATGTGTCCGTTCCTCCCATAGACCTTTTCTTAGTTCAAGGTGGTTCAACAAGCCAGTGCGTCGACCTTGTATTTCAGTTGGTCCACACTTTGCGGGCTCGTACCAAATATACATGTGTGTGTTAGCCTTTGTGTTGTTTTAGCAATGTAACCTTGTTTAAACGCTCACCTGGGTTTTAATAAAGTAGGACTTATCTGAATTTTCCAGGAACATTTCTTGTCTTTTGCATCTCTGAGTGTTTTATTGTGGGAAGCTCACTATCCACCTAAATTCTGAGGTCAGAACCAGATAGGGGTACAGGACGCCTCAAAAACGTTAAGGTTGCGATTGGATATAAGCGGCCGCAGACATATTGGTGGTCTCAAACATATCACTAAGCTGTAATTGGATATAAGCGGCTGCAGACATATTGGTGGTATCAAACATATCACTAAGCTGTAATTGGATATAAGCGGCCGCAGACATATTGGTGGTATCAAACATATCACTAAGCTGTAATTGGATATAAGCGGCCGCAGACGTATTGGTGGTATCAAACATATCACTAAGCTGTAATTGGATATAAGCGGCCGCAGACATATTGGTGGTCTCAAACATATCACTAAGCTGTAATTGGATATAAGCAGGAAAAGGAAAAGATCCACTGGTGATAGCAACTCAAATCACCATAGTCTGAAAGTTGCGCCCGGTCACCAGCAACCGTAGAAGGAAAAACCCCTACACAGCTCAAAACTGCTTATTCTCTGCTAACATAGGAACATAATAACATAAGAAATAGGAGCAGGAGCAGGCCATATGGCCCCTTGAGCCTGCTCCGCCATTTAATACGATCATGGCTGATCCGATCATGTACTCAGGTCCACTTCCCTGCCCACTCTCCATAACCCTTTATTCCATTATCGGTTAAGAAACTATCTCTGTCTTAAATTTATTCAATGTCCCAGCTTCCACAACTCTCTGAGACAGTGAATTCCACAGATTCACAACCCTCTGAGAGAAGAAATTCGTCCTCAGCTCAATTTTAAATGGGCGGTCCCTTATTCTAAGATTATGCCCCCTAGTTCTAGTTTCCCCTATCAGTGGAAACATTCTCTCTGCGTCCACCTTGTCAAGCCCCCTCATAATCTTATACGTTTCGATAAGATCACCCCTCATTCTTCTGAATTCCAATGAGTAGAGGCTCAACCTACTCAACTTTTCCTCATAAGTCAACCCCCTCATCTCCGGAATCAACCTAGTGAACCTTTTCTGAACTGGCTCCAAAGCAAGTATATCTTTTCATAAATATGGAAACCAAAACTGTACGCAGTATTCCAGGTGTGGCCTCACCAATACCCTGTACAACTGTCGAAAGACTTCCCAGCTTTTATATTCCATCTCCTTTGCAATAAATGTCAAGATTCCATTGGCCTTCCTGATCACTTGCTGTACCTGTATACTAACCTTTTGTGTTTCATGCACAAGTACCCCCCAGGTCCCGCTGTACTACAGCACTTTGCAATTTTTCTCCATTTAAATAATAATTTGCTCTTTGATTTTTTTCTGCCAAAGTGCATGACCTCATACTTTCCAACATTATACTCCATCTGCCAAATTTTTGCCCACTCACTTAGCCTGTCTATGTCCTTTTGCAGATTTTTTTCTGTCCTCCTCACACATTGCTTTTCCTCCCATCTTTATATCATCAGCAAACTTGACTATGTTACACTCGGTCCCTTCTTCCAAGTCCTGAATATAGATTGTAGATAGTTGGGGCCCCAGCATTGATCCCTGCAGCACCCCACTAGTTACTGATTGCCAACCTGAGAATGAACAATTTATCCCGACTCTCTGTTCTCTGTTAGTTAGCCAATCATCTATCCATGCGAATATATTACCCCCAACCCTGTGAACTTTTATCTTGTCCAGTAACCTTTAATGTAGCACGTTGTCAAATGCCTTCTGGAAGTCCAAATACACCACATCCACTGGACCGGCAAGCCCTTCAGGCAGGGTTGGAGGTAAGTTGCTGCTGTGTGTTTTTCAATTCTTTTCGTGTGTCCGGGCATTTGTTGCGGCAATTTCGGTACCTGCGTGATTTTCTTAACTCTCCAGCAGAACTGGAGTAACTCTCAGCTGGCCAAACTGACGTAGGTGGCTGGTTACGCTCCCTTTGGCTGAAAAAAAAACTCACCTAAAAAAATCATAACTAACTGAGTTACACTGGTGCAAATTGATTGGGGAAACTGTGGTCTTTCAACTTAGGCCAGAAAGAGCAGGCTGCTCAAAACAAAACGGTGCAAATCACTGGGGAAAATTGAGCCCATAGTCTATCTTCCCTTTCTTAATCAATTTTTTAGTCATTCTTTACTGGCTTTTAAAAGCTTCCCAATCTTCTGTCCTCCCACTAGTTTTGGCCACTTCGGGTGCCCTTATTTTTAATTGTCCTTTATTTCTTTAGTTAGCCACGGATGGCTATCTTTTCTTTTATTCCCTTTCCTCCTCATATTTTTCTTGAGAGTTGTGAAATATCTCCTTAAATGTACACCACTGGTCATCAACCGTCATACACTTTAATCTCTTTTTCCAGTCCACTTGAGCCAACTCTGCCCTCATACCTTTGTAGTTTCCTTTATTTAAGCTTAGTTCGTTGGTTTGATATCCAACTTTCTCACCCTAACCCTTTCTATCTTGTTGCAGCTCATCCATATTCCATTGGGGTCTTATATACTTCATTGGAGCTAATAAGGTGCCCATTTTTGGCAGGTGCCTGGGCCACCCATATGAAAGACCCCACCAAAATGGCAATGGACTGGACATTAGCAGAAAAGGATGGTAAGTGCTGCACCATAACTTTCAGCACCCCATGCCCAATTCCCGCCCAGCATGGGTTATGAAAATCGTCCCCCACAAATAGCAAATGTATTTCTTCTCCAAATTTTCTCCCCACTCATCCTTACACCTGCTGGAGTAGAGGGCCATAAGTGTTGGTGTCAATTTTTTGTCTTATAACACTCCTGTGAAGCGCCTTGGGATGTTTTACTACCTGAAAGGCACTATATAAATACAAGTTGTTGTTGGTTGCATTCTAGAATCTCGTTCAATTGGCTGTTCTACATGTCTGGACCTAAGAGGTGAGCATCACTAGGCTATTTTACCATGGGCTGTTCCTTCGACACACTCAGTGCTGCCCTGACCCTCAAATTTACCATTCACAATATTAACATACAAACATTTAAGACATTTGTCTGACATTTCTCTATCAACTATTTCAATGCAGGCGTTAAGTTATTTATTTAACTGGGCTAATGCCTCCACTAAAATAGCAAACAGAGGGATGTCACCCAAATTTGTTAACAGTTCATCTGTTGGTATCACAAATGGAAACCTCTAGCACTGATGTCCAGACACCTATAAGATACTTATGGATGAAGGCGGCCATTTGGCCCACCTTCATTCATCCACCCAGAACAAGCCTGCATTCCCCCCACTGCAGTATCTGATTATTTCTTAAGTGCTCCAGAGTTTTCACTTCTACCATTTTGCCCAGATGTCCATTCCAAGCCTTGATCACTCTCTGTGAGATACTAGTCCTAAAATTACCTTTCACAGTTTGAACCTTTGTCCCCTTGTCCTACTCCCTACAGTTTAATTTAAAGCAGTATTAACCTTTTCTATACCATTCACTATCTTATACACTTCTATTAGATCCCCTCTCAGATGCATCTTTTCCAGGTTGAAAAGCCCAAATAGCTCCAATCTTTCCTCATTACACCCCTGGCACTAGGGGGATCAGCTCTGCACTGCTTCAGTGCTTGAATGACTAATTTGCTTCTTGGTGACTATAACTGGACGCAGTACTCAAGATGCGGTCTGACCAAAGCCCTGTATAGTTTGATTACAAACCTTTATAGTTTTGGTGACATCGTTCAACATTCAATTGGTTTAATTGATCACCACTCTGCACTGATTGGCATGTTGAGCACTGAGTGTATTAAGATTCTTCAGTCTCTTTCGACTTTATCCTTACCGATTCGAAAACCTTATGTTCATTCCTGATAACTGATTCCATTATTTTGCATGGAATTGAAGTAAGACTAACAGGTTTGTAGTTGCTTGTGTTAGTTTTATCCCCCTGTTTGAATATAGACCTTCTCATTGTCCAGTGATTCTCTCATAATCGTTAGTGCCTCACAAATCTCCACCCAAGTCCCTCTTAGCCCTGGGGATTTATTTCTTTTAAACCTGTTCAGTTTGTCCAGGACTTCTATTAATATTGATGTCATGAATCTTGCTTTGCTACTCTGTTTTCTGGGGAGGTTATGCTTTTCAGCTGCTCCTAATAAAGATTCAGTGGAGATTTATCAGATTATGTCCTCAATACACAGATTTCACAATGTAATATACACAGTAGAGTCTACCTCTATGTGTGCTCTAGGAACAAACTATTTTGTTTCTGTAAGGATCACAGTGAGGAAATATGGCATGGAAAAAGCATTTAGCCCATTGAGCTTCTTGAACCAAAGATGAAATACAACTTGTACTATTATGTTCACTTTCCAATCCACTCAATCTCACTACTTTGATGATGTGTATACAGTGCTTAACAAGAATTCTTCATGATGTTAAAGTTTTTAGGGCTGATATCCCAGGACCCACCCCCTGCTCTGGCTATAATTGGACTTTAGGATCAAAGAGGAGAAGAGGTGAGGACAGACATTTTCAAGGGTAGTCTACCTTTCAACCTTCTGCCTGCCCTCCGATCGGTGGGGATCCGGGGGAAAGCCACAGTGCTATTTTCTTTGGAAAACCCCTACCCTGGGGTACACAACAAGCTGTAGACTAGGGAAATGAGGCAGGAAGCCAGGAATGTATCCTTCCACCTCGTTAGAATCGCTATGTTAGGCCGGTGCTTGTATAAGTACAGGCCAGCCTAAGCAACCGACACCACCCACCACTCCCCTCTCCCCAATCCCAGCCCTGAAGTCCCTAACCAGCTTTAAAACAATGGAGATACAACAATTTGTGTCTCAGTCCCTTTTCCCTGACCTTTATCCCCAGAGAACTGAGCGTTCCATTAGGGGCAAAGGTCAAGAAAGTCAGTAATTTTGAGTCTTCGGTATATTATTCTAAATAATAACATCCTCCCCATTCTCCAGCCAATTTTCTCCTGCCTGCCATTCTCTTTCGAAGGAGTTGATGTCATGTTGGGGTACACTTCTATGAAAGCTGTTTGCATCCTGGTACATTGCCCCCAAGTGGCTAATCTTCTTGTGTAAACCACGACAATACGTTTCAGTACTTTATTCAACCCTGGGAAAAGCATTAGATCTGAGCCCAATCCTGTCCCCACCCGACATCCACACCATTGTAGTCCTACCATACTCTCTGAATAATGATACAAATATTATTAATGCGCTCATTTAACAGACAAGACAGAATTGATCTTGTGCACGTGATATCATAGAAGAAGGTCTTTTGACCCATCGTGTCTGTGTCGGACGAAAAAGAGTCATCCAGCCTAATCTGACTTTCCAGCTCTCGGTCCGTAGCCTTGTAGGTTACGGCACTTCAAGTGCATATCCAAGTATTTCTTAAATGCAATGAAGGTTTCTGCCTCTACTACCCTTTCGGGCAGTGAGTTTCAGATCCCCAATACCATCTCGGTCAAAGAAGTTCTCCCTAACTCCCCTCTAATCCTTCTACCAACGACTTTAAATCTATGCTCCCTGTTTATTGTCCCCTCTGCTAAGGGAAATATGTTCTTCCTATCTACTCTATCTAGGCCCTTCAATTAAATCTCCCCTCCGCCTCCCCTCCTCTATTCCAAATAAAACAGCCCCAGCCTATCCAATCTTTCCTCAGAGCTAAAATTCTCCAATCCTGGCAACATCCTTGTAAATCTCCTCTGTACCCTCTCCAGTGCAATCACGTCGTTCCTGTAATGTGGTGACTAGAGTGTGCAGTACTCTAGCTGTGGCCTAACTAGAGTTTTATAAAGTTCCAGCATAACTACCCTGCTCTTATATTCAATGCCTCGGCTAATAAAGGAAGGTATCCTGTATATCTTCTTAACCACTTTATCTACCTATCCTGCTACTTTCAGGGATCTGTGGACATGCACTGCAAGGTCCCTCTCTTCCTTTACACTTCTCAGTTTGCTACCATTTATTGTGTATTCCCTTGCCTTGTTAGCCCTTCCAAAAATGCATTACTTCACACTTCTCCGGGTTGAATTCCATTTGCCACTTTTCTGCCCACCTGACCAGTCCATTGACATCTTCCTTCAATCTACAGCTTTCTTCCTCGCTATCAACCACACGGCTAATTTTAGTATCATCTGCAAACTTATTAATGATGCCCTCTGCATTGGAATAGAATCATTGATATATACCAAAAAAAGCAAGGGACCGAATACGGAGCCCTGCAGAACCCCACTGCCTTCCAGTCACAAAAACACTCGTCCACCATCACCTTTTGCTTCCTGCCACTGAGACAATTTTGAATCCAATGGCCTCGTTCCTTTGGGTCCCATGGGTGTTTACTTTTCTAATCAGTCTGCTACGTGGGATCTTGATAAAAGCCCTGATAAAACCTATACCTTAAATGGAAAGCTGTACAACAAATGACAGAAAATCAGTTTTGCACTTTATGTTTCGATCGCACTGCTAATCATATTTGGAAGTGGTGTCACCGATGTGGTATTTATAGGGCCCGAAATTGATGAACTCACCGCCCAGTGCTGCCGACATTCCTCTGGAAGATCCGCCCAGTGCCACTTTCGACGTGAGCTGGTGCGGGCGGGAGGGGAGAACCACCGGGAACCGCCTGCTGATGTCAGCGGGCGGCCAAGTGGCGCAACTGACCTCCTGAACGCCGAGCTCCCATATTGATGCGGGCGGGAGTCGGCACCAGATCAGGGGTGGACTGCTGGCTGGGGGCTGGTCTGTCCCCGATGGTAAGTATGAAGATCCTGTAAAAAAGGTTAGTAAACATTTTTTTTCCCACAGCCACTTACCTCAATAGGGTCCCCCGAAAGTCTTCTGATGGGTTTTTTTCCCTGATGATTTTTCTTTGCAGGTCTTCGACCCTTCGTGGGCCCCTCTCCATCCTCGGCATCACTTGGGCGGCAAGCGCCGTTGCGGTCGAGAATGAGAGCTCCCGCTGGCTGCCGCCCAGATTGGCGGTATAAGCACCTCATTTGCTGGCCGCCACTCTTTAAAGGACCTTCACGACGAATATCCCGCCCAAAGTATCGTCAGGTACCTCGACGGCCATTGGCGGTCCTTTGAGTGGCACTTGGGCGGGCAGGGTCCTTCACCAATTTTGGGCCCTATATATCATTTTACCACCTGGTAGCTTAAAATACTTATTTACTGATTCACAGAAATGTTGCTTTCGGAAATTTGGCGTAACTTTGTAATTTCTGACGATTATATAGTTTCTGGCAAGCTGGAACCTAAAATAAAATGTGTTCACTCGCTGTATTTGTGGAAATTGCAGGAGATATCCAACCGAGGATTCAAATGAATAGTCGTACTTTAAAATAACTGTATCTGAAGAATTGCTCATGTAATAGGCTGTCCATTTCTGGAACTGAAGACTATATTGAGCACTCAGTTCTCTTTAGTTGCTACACACTGCCGAATTGCAACTTAGAGAATAAGTGGGATCATTTTAACACATTTTTGAATCAGGGCTGTAATTCTCCCATCTGAAGCAGTAAGTTCTGGTAAATTTACAAAGAAATAAGTGCTAATGTATGAAATGTTTTATTTTTTGTTGCCTGTGGAAAGATTTGCAATGACATCGATGCTTTCAGTTGTTTGGAAAGTGCATTAAACTAAATAATGTCGATATGTAAACCGAACTCCGAGACACAGCTTCATGTCAGCAAGTAGATTGAAACAGATGATTTTCAGCAACAGAAGTAAGGGCCTGGCTAGATTTTAATTTGTTCACTCCCCAGATGTATAATAAAAAAAAGGCGACTATTATTTTGAATGGTCACTGCTTCAGATTATGATTTTATGCTGTCTGAGAATGAGAGATTGTGTAGAATGGGCCTATATTCTCTGGAGTTTAGAAGAATGAGAGGTGATCTCATTGAAACATACAAGATTCTGAAAGTGATTGAGAGAGTAGATGCTGAGAGGTTGTTTTCCCTGGCTGGAGTGTCTAGAACTAGGGGGCATAGTCTCAGGACAAGGGGTAGGCCATTTAAGACAGAGATGAGGAGGAATTTCTTCACTCAGAGGGTTGTGAATCTTTGGAATTCTCTCCCCCAGAGGGCTGTGGATGCTGAGTCTCTGAATATATTCAAGGCTGAGATAGATAGATTTTTGGAGTCTAGGGGAATCCAGGGGTATAGAGATCAGACGGGAAAGTGGAGTTGAGGTCGACGATCAGCCATGATCTTATTGAATGGCGGAGCAGGCTCAATGGGCCATAGGGCCTAGTCCTGCTCCTATTTCTAATGTTCTTATGTGAAAAGAGGATTGGTACATTGCAGAGTGTCTTGCAAGAAATGTTACCAGTTTGATGTGTAGGGGTTAGTACAGTGCTGTGGTTAGGACATCATTGCTTTGCCAATCCAGTCTTGTATGTTAGTCGTTACAAAGAGGAGAAATTGAAAATTTAAAATCACATTGCAAAGATTACAGCATCTGCTGCAGCACAAGCTTATCAAGTAACTGATATGAGGGAGGGGGTGGGGAATCACATCGGCTTGCTCTGTGTTTGTGACAGTGGAGATGTAGCGGGAGGAATTCATGGCTAGGGATATTGAGCTATGGAAGAATCAGTCATGCCTTCAATGGGGTGGGAGTTCTGTCAGCCAAAAGGATGTATCTCTGGCCCTGACCAATTTTTGGGGGTCAGTCTATTGCAGAATCGAGTTGGGATTCCCGGCCTCGACAGTGGAGTGAATCGGGTAGAGAAGGGTGGGGAGTGGCTGTGACAGGCCTCTGAGACATGCTGTTGCACCACATGGTCAGTGGCCTCTCGGGCAGTCGAAGTGGGGGGAAGAATCTTTTATTTTTAAAAGAGATATTTGGTGTTGTAGAACTCGGAATGAATGGATTACCCAATTTGCATGCAATTCGACTGTGTCTCCCCATATTTGGGCAGAAATATCAGGGGGGAATTTAACCTAAAAAAACTGGTGGGTTGGAGCCATTGGGGTAGTTAAATTGTCAATAATCGGAAATCTGATCTGGACCCGCCTTCAACCTGCCCACTTGCGATTTTAACGGAGGCGGGACCGGGACGGGCAGCCAACCCACTGCCAGGAGGCGGGATGTCAATTTAAATATTATAATGAGGTTGGAAGCCTCCACTTTAACCACCATTACGTGTTAACTATAGCTGATCGGGTTTTACACACCTTGTATATTATACCTTGACATCCTGCCTCCTGACAGTGGGTTGGCTGCCCACCCCCGTTCCACCTCCATTAAAATTGAGAGTGGGCGGGTTGGCGGGTTCAGGTCAGGTTTCTGATTTTTACTAATTTAACAAACCCAACGCCCCCAACTCACCCATTTTACAGCAAGGCCGGGACTGCTGCATCCAGGAGGTAAATGCCTTTACACTTAACTCCTGCATCCAAGGTTCTTGCCTAGCTGACCCCCTGTGATTGGAAACCTCCACACAAGGCCTCAGATCCCCTTTTTGGACCAAAGTCCCCCACTGATGGTCCTGAGGCTGGTCCCAATCTTCTCTCCCACCCCCCGTCCCGGACTGATCCTCCTGTGGCTGGCAACGATCATCCCCTCACCACCCCCACCCCCCAAACCCCCACCCAATCCTCCGGTGGCTGGCCATGATCTTCCCTCCCCCTTGCCCCCGATCCTCCGGCCCTGATCCTCTCCCCCCTTCCCCCCCCCCACCCAGCAATCCTGTGGAGCCCCCCACCCGATCCTTCACTCCCTCCTCTGTGTGGCCTGGTGCCGCAGGCCTACTCGCCCGGTGCCGGCCAGCCTCTCCCCCTGGCTGGTTGCAGGTGGGATCCAGAGGCCTCGCAAGCAAATGAGGCCCTGCCGTTAAAGTCGGCAGGGCTTGCGGGAAATCTGTTGTCCCAGGTTTCCGGACTGCCTCGCAGCTCCCCCGCCCCCAAAGCACCTTTCTCATTAAGACCCAGTCCATTAGATGGCCAATGTCATTAATGGTGGGAATTGTCGGAAGTAGAAAGGTGACTCGGGAGGAGGTGGAGCAGATCCCAAAAGGCTTCTTCGATCAAATTCCATCCAGTTTTCTCTTATTCACAGTTTAGTAACCTTAACAAACTTTCATATCCATCCCTTTATTGATAATCCACTGCTGGTCAGTTCAAGAAACGTAGGCCCCAAGTTTCCACATGATTTGCTCCTGATTTTTAGGAGCAACTGGTGTAGAACGGAGTATCTTAGAAATCAAAATTCTCGTCATTTAGTTTGCTCCAGTTCTAGTCAGTTAGAACAGTTTCACTTTGGAACAGAATTTTCTTTTCAAAAGGGGGCGTGTCCGGCCACTTACGCCTGTTTTCAAAGTTTCGTCAGTGAAAACTTACCCCAAACTAACTTAGAATGGAGTAAGTGAAGATTTTTGTACGCTCGAAAAAACCTTGTCTACACTTTAGAAAATCAGGCGTAGGTTACAAATTAGGCATAGGGAACGAGGTGGGGGGGGGAGGGGGGGAAGGGAAGTCATTAAATTCTACAATCAATCCTTAGTTATACTTATACAAATATTATACAAACAAATCCAACCTGAATAAAAATTTATAAGCAAAGAAAAGATTAAATAAACCATGTTCCTACCTGTGTGAAAGTGCTTCAGGCAGGCCTTTCATGTTGGAGACAGGCAGCGGTGTGGCGTCAGTGTCTCGACGGCAGCGGCAGCAAGCTTCGAGCTGAGCTGTGGTGTTTGAGGCAGGCCTTCATTCTCTTCGTGGCTGGCCGCGAAGAAGCAGCACCGGACGGACCCGAGGCCATTCGGCCATGAGATATCAGATGCGTCAGTGGCTGGCCGGCAGCCGAAGAATCAGCAGCGGACGGACGTGAGGCCATTCGGCCATAGGATATCAGCGGCGTCAATGGCTGGCCGGCAGCCGAAGAATCAACACCTGACACACGCAGCTCTTTATGGTGCTTGAGGCCATTCGGCCACGCTTTAGGGGCGGCGTCAGTGGCTCGACGGCAGCCGAAGATACAGCAGCAGCCTTCGAGCTGTGAGGGGGACTGAGGCCATTTGGACAGGGAGAGGCAGCCACATCGACAGTTTTATATTTAAATTTGCAGAATGGGTGCTGCATTGTCAACACCACGTATTATGCAATGGTTTGCCATCTTTGTTCTTGGTGGACGTTGATCCATTGCAAAGTTGAATTGGCACTCTTATTTCTCCAAACACACAGTCCTTATTTTGCATGCACCAATGCAGCACCGGTTCTGCAAGTTTAGCAGTGAAAAGCTGAACTCACTGATTTCAGCAGGTGATTTATTCAGCAGTGCTGCTAAAAGCACTCCCTCACACACAGAAATATCAAAAAAAATTAAATTACAAGCCTTTGCAGGGGTCCAAGAAACAAATCTTCACTTTTTCTGCAGTATTTTAAAAAATGGCCGAGTGCCAATGTTTGTGTGAGACTGCGCATGCGCGCACGCTCCAACGCGCACGCGCAGGGTTGCCGGCACCACGAAGGCTAATTTAAATTGTACCCGCCCCCTGCTACTTAGAAAATCGGCGCGAGTGTTAGGCTCCGCCCCCTGCTGCGAAGAGTGCGCCGCGCCAAGCAGACATCGAGCTCCAAGGAACTCGAGAATATCGGACTTTTTTTTAGGCGCAGTTTTCGGCGCGAAAAACAGGCGCCCAGCTCGGAGGTGCGCCGTTTTCGCCGCGGGACGAAACTTGGGGCCATTAAGTTACCACAACCCTTTGCTGTCTATCTTTTAATCATCTCTCTACTCATTCCACTACTTTCCTTTTTATGCAACGTGCCTAATTTTCTCAGTGGCACTTTATCCTTCTGGAGGTCCATATATACTTTCTCAATCTATACTTTCCATTATTCTCTCAAATAATTTACCTGTTTAGTCAAACATGATCTGCTCTTGATTATTTCTGATCAGACAATTTCCTTCTAATTATTCATATAATTTAATCTCAAATTATGGTTGTTAGTAATTCTCCGACTACTGAGGAAATGGAGTTGGAGAGATGGAGGTGTTTAGGGAGTGCATGTTTGCACTGACTACACTTTAAAAATAATTTGTTGGCTGTGAAGCACTTTAAGGACTGCAAAAAGTCCTTTATAAATGTAAATTCTTTCTTTGTTTACTTCCTTCATCCACAAGGGTTTGCAAGCTTCCTTCATTCTTTTCTATAAACACTGCCGCAAAGTATTCGCTAAGAAACTTTGCCATTTCCTTTTCGATTATAACATGGCCATGCATTTCTCTAAGTGGCCCTACCCACTTCTTAATGATTCTCTCTGTCCGAACTTCCTTATTAAACTCTGTGATCTGACATTGGTTTCAAGTGCTTTTCATATTTCGTCTTAGCTCTCTTTACCTCTCTTTTTTGTTACTCATTGTACCGTTGTATTAAGCTTCATTTTTTGCTGATATTTGCAGCCTAATAAATGCTCATCTGTGGAACTATGACGTTAGAGGAAGACCATCTTTATCCTCACTGGAATGTTCCTAGACACCACACTAGAGAGAGTAAAGAGGAGATTTACGAGGTTGTCGCCAGGACTGGAGAATTTTAGCTATGAGGAAAGATTGGATAGGCTGGGGTTGTTTTCTTTGGAACAGAGAAGGCTGAGGGGAGATTTAATTGAGGTGTATAAAATTATGAGGGGAGGATAAAGTGGATAGGAAGGTCCTATTTCCCTTAGCAGAGCAGTCAACAGCCAGGGGGCATAGATTTAAAGTAATTGGTAGAAGGTTTAGAAGGGATTTGAGGAGAAGTTTCACGCAGAGGGTGGTGGGGGTCACTGCTTGAAAGGGTGGTTGAGGCAGAAATCCTCACTACATTTAAAAAGTACTTGGATGTGCACTTGAAGTGCCGTAACCTACATCATCATCATAGGCTGTCCCTCGAAACGAGGATGATTTGCTTCCACGGATGAGTTCACAGGTGTTTCAATGAAGGACCCGAACTACATCCTCAAGGATGGAAGATGCCTGCGCGTGGATTTTCTTAACGTGTGGTGCCCGTTGCACACCAGCCACCACACGGGTTTGACAGAACTAGGTCTTGGTCCAGTAGCAAGGATTACCCAAGATGACTGGAGACCTGCTCTGCTGCATGGACCTAGTGCACACACATATCGCAGTGCGGGCTGGTCCGTGCTGCCCCTGGGCCCCTGGCCCTGAACTCACGCCTCCCCTGGGCCCCGATCACAGCCCTCCACAACAGCAGGATACTTAGCATGCCCCGACCTGCGTGAGAACACCAGCGGCAGGTCGGGGCCATAAAAGGAGTGGAGGTGCGGCGGCCTCGGGAGCAGCGTGGAGGCATATTACTCCAGGGGGCAGGAGGGCGACGGCAGTGAAGAGTGATGTCATCAAGGTCCAGGTCGGTGACTAGAGCATGGGCAGATACAGCAGGAGCGACCTACAGGGCTACGGACCGAGAGCTGGAAGTGGGATTAGGCTGGATAGCTCTTTGTCAGCTGGCACAAACACAATGGGCAGAATGGCCTCTTTCTGTGCTGTAAATTTCTATGATTCTATGAGTGTTTGATCAATCTCACACTTCAATATTTCCCACTATTTCTGTTGTTTTTAACTAGTTGCCAGTTTCCCCTCCAATTCAATCATTCCTTTTTCATAAGAACATAAGAACATAAGAATTAGGAACAGGAGTAGGCCATCTAGCCCCTCGAGCCTGCTCCGCCATTCAATAAGATCATGGCTGATCTGGTCATGGACTCAGCTCCACTTACCCGCCCTCTCCCCGTAACCCTTAATTCCCTTATTGGTTAAAAATCTATCTATCTTTGACTTGAAAACATTCAATGAGCTAGCCTCAACTGCTTCCTTGGGCAGAGAATTCCACAGATTCACAACCCTCTGGGAGAAGAAATTCTTTCTCAACTCGGTTTTAAATTGGCTCCTCCGTATTTTGAGGCTGTGCCCCCTAGTTCTAGACTCCCCTATCAGTGGAAACAACCTCTCTGCCTCTATCTTGTCTATCCCTTTCATGATTTTAAATGTTTCTATAAGATCACCCCTCATCCTTCTGAACTCCAACGAGTAAAGACCCAGTCTACTCAATCTATCATCATAAGGTAACCCCCTCATTTCTGGAATCAGCCTAGTGAATCGTCTCTGTACCCCCTCCAAAGCTAGTATATCCTTCCTTAAGTAAGGTGACCAAAACTGCACGCAGTACTCCAGGTGCGGCCTTACCAATACCTTATACAGTTGCAGCAAGACCTCCCTGCTTTTGTACACCATCCCTCTCGCAATGAAGGCCAACATTCCATTCGCCTTCCTGATTACCTGCTGCACCTGCAAACTAACCTTTTGGGATTCATGCACAAGGACCCCAGGTCCCTCTGCACCACAGCATGTTGTAATTTCTCCCCATTCAAATAATATTCCCTTTTACTGTTTTTTTCCCAAGGTGGATGACCTCACACTTTCCGACATTGTATTCCATCTGCCAAACCTTAGCCCATTTGCTTAACCTATCCAAATCTCCTTGCAGCCTCTCTGAGTCCTCTACACAACCCGCTTTCCCACTAATCTTAGTGTCATCTGCAAATTTTGTTGCACTACACTCTGTCCCCTCTTCTAGGTCATCTATGTATATTGTAAACAGTTGTGGTCCCAGCACTGATCCCTGTGGCACACCACTAACCACTGATTTCCAACCGGAAAAGGACCCATTTATCCCGACTCTCTGCTTTCTGTTCGCCAGCCAATTCTCTATCCATGCTAATACATTTCCACTGACTCCGCGTACCTTTATCTTCTGCAGTAACCTTTTGTGTGGCACCTTATCGAATGCCTTTTGGAAATCTAAATACACCACATCCATCGGTACACCTCTATCCACCATGCTCGTTATATCCTCAAAGAATTCCAGTAAGTTAGTTAAACATGATTTCCCTTTCATGAATCCATGCTGCGTCTGCTTGATTGCACTATTCCTATCTAGATGTCCTGCTATTTCTTCCTTAATGATAGTTTCAAGCATTTTCCCCACTACAGATGTTAAACTAACCGGCCTATAGTTACCTGCCTTTTGCCTGCCCCCCTTTTTAAACAGAGGCGTTACATTAGCTGCTTTCCAATCCGCTGGTACCTCCCCAGAGTCCAGAGAATTTTGGTAGTTTATAACGAATGCATCTGCTATAACTTCTGCCATCTCTTTTAATACCCTGGAATGCATTTTATCAGGAATGGAGACTTGTCTACCTTGAGTCCCATTAGCCTGTCCAGCACTACCCCCCTAGTGATAGTGATTGTCTCAAGGTCCTCCCTTCCCACATTCCTGTGGCCTGCAAATTTTGGCATTGTTTTTGTGTCTTCCACTGTGAAGACGGAAGCAAAATAATTGTTTAAGGTCTCAGCCATTTCCATATTTCCCATTATTAAATCCCCCTTCTCATCTTCTAAGGGACCAACATTTACTTTAGTCACTCTTTTCCGTTTTATATATCTGTAAAAGCTTTTACTATCTGTTTTTATGTTTTGCGCAAGTTTACCTTTGTAATCTATCTTCCCTTTCTTTATTGCTTTTTTAGTCATTCTTTGCTGTTGCTTAAAATTTTCCCAATCCTCTAGTTTCCCACTAACCTTGGCCACCTTATACGCATTGGTCTTTGATTTGATACTTTCCTTTATTTCCTTGGTTATCCACGGCTGGTTATCTCTTCTCTTGCCGCCCTTCTTTTTCACTGGAATATATTTTTGTTGCGCACTATGAAAGAGCTCCTTAAAAGTCCTCCACTGTTCCATTTCATTTCATTGCACTTCCCCAATCAATCAACATTCCCTCGACTTTATTTATTCCTTTTCTGCTTTATTACTAAAGCAGACTATGTTTCAATCATTCATCACTAATATTTCTCCTACCTTCACATTGCTGACCTGACCTGGTCCATTAATCAGAATAAACTCCAGCCGTGAATCTTTCCTTCTTGGGTTTAGTTGTATAATGACTCAGCAAACACTCTGGGTTCCTCCAAGAAAGAAGACCCTTCCTGTGCTTTAGGACACTTTCCTCACAATTAAAATGGAAAATTTAAATCACTGCCATGGGAATAGTTAATGATGAACGCAAAGTTCCTGCAGTGATCCCCACTCCTTCACTTAATGCTATTCATTGGATTCAATATTCTCACTAAACACAGCATTTGTATTTTTAGTCCGATAACCTTTCCCATCAATTACTCCCATCGCCAGTATCAATAGCACTTTGAAAGAATCCTATTGCATATTAATATCTGAGTAAAGAATAATAGATTGCCTACCTTTCAACTGCCTTCCACATACAAGCTCCCAGACACTGCCTTGTATAAATGAGCGCTTGTTTTTACATTAATTGTCGCCCCGCCTCTTTCTAGAGGAAAAGAACTGACATGTAATTCAAGGAATGAGGAAAGATGCAACAAGTCAGGCAACTGATCTTTGCTGATATAAAATCTTCGACTAAAAATTCAGTACTATCCTGTTTGGGGGCAGTAACAGCTGTGGGACGCGAGTTTCTGCGCCAGGCCCAGAACACTCGCCCCGCGAGCTATATTTGGCTTATCACCCCCTTGCCAGTGATGCCCACATCCCAAAATGAATTGAAAAAAATATAACTACATTATGAAGGAGTTCATAAATTTTCACTGACATTTCATTTTTTTGTGGAACTAATCAGCAAATTAAACTCTCCACTCATGTTACAGGGCTTGCAACATGAGTAACTATGTTGTGTTTAATCATGGAGAGCAGTATAGATTACACACCCAATATACCTCGATCCTTAGAAACATGAAACATTCCCTTCCTTTGGGATGACTCCCGTTGGGTCCGAATAGAAATAAAGCTGGGGCTTTCCGCCTTCTGCGACCATGATTTCCCACCAATTAGAGTCAGTGGGCAGAAAACGCTGCCGGCAAGCACGGAAGCAAAACTTCGGCCAATGAGTTTGTCTAGTTCTCTCAGTATGCAAATTCTCATCCATTAACTTCACACAAAGGACTGAATTCGACTTGAAGTAATCTTCTGACACACCCTGGCCTCGAAATTTGTCTCGGGCAGTGGCACAAAAAGGGCGCTATCAGATCAGCCGCCCGTTATACACAGCGCCTGATATTCAGTTGCACTGACTGCAATGGAGCTGAATAACAGGCGCTGCATTTAACGGGCGGCCAAACTGATGCAGCCTGTTTTGTGTCACCGCCTGTAACGAATTTCTAGGCCCTAGTCTCTAAATAAAGTCAACATCATCAAGAAGCAAAACCAATCCTTTGGCTGGATTTTCAGGTGCTTTGCGACCGGGTTTTCGGCGTGTTTTGACCCTTCGTGGCGAAAACCCGGTTGCAAAGCCCAGTCACGATCCTCGGTTCCTTGTTTGCGGCGGCACTTGGAAGCACCGCTGGGTAGAGCTGCGGCGGATGTGTAACGACGCGGATTGCATTACCGACCGAGTTTGGGCTCTATCCCGACTCGTACGCCGCGCCCCGAACACCGACAGGTAAAACCTAGCGGTGCAGCCCTGCCAGCAGCGCTAAGTTAGAAAACCTGAAGAAAAAGTAAGTTAAAGTTTTTATTTCTTTCTTTTTTTGCAACGATTTATTAGGTAAGGGTCTTGGTGATGTTTTTTGAATGTTTTTTTTATTTCCCCCTCCCTCCCCCCTCCCAAGGCCTCTCTCGCAGCGCTCCCAGCCCCGCACTAAAGTTAGCGAGGATCGCGTTTTGCAGCGTGAATAATTGTGCAATGCCTCCCTTTGTGATGACCCCAAAGGCCGATAGTTGGGCCTAAAATCGGTAATGCAGCGAAAACGGTAATTTTTATGTATTGCTTATGTTTTCGCCCTAAAACCCCAAAATCCAGCCCTTTAAGTCACACTACCGGGCCTGTCTCAAATCACATGAGAAGTTTTCACACATAAATTTTCCTTATCTGAACTATGGAATGCAGCAGGCATAGAATGGCTACCACCATTGTTTTGAGAATGTTTGTCATGAAAGATTCTAAATAAATGCAAATATTATTTTATGTTTGAAAATTCAGGCTTGACTGGATTTACTGCAACTGACTGAAATTCCTGCTAACCTCTTGCCAACACACGCAACAGGCTGTTATAAAATGGCATCCATCGCACAAACATCATCAAAAGAAAAATTAACTTTGCAACCTAAATCTGTTCGGGGCTGCAGTAACCTTTGCCGTAACAGACAGTGTTCAGTCTTGCACTGTTCCCGCAGGTTCACCTTGCAGTCTATGAAATTTCTTGTCCCAGAGACGGGTGAGAATGAGGAACTCGCTAACACGTGGAGTAGTTGAGGCGAATGGCATGGCTGCTTTTAAAGGGAAGCTAGATAAACACATGAGGGAGAAAGGCATAGAAGGTTATGCTGATAGGGCGAGCTGAAGTAGGGTGGGAGGAGGCTCGTGTGGAGCACAAACACCTCATGGACCAGTTGGGCTGAACGGCCTGTATCTGTGCTGTAAATTCTATGTAATTCTATGTAAGACTGCTCTGTTACTGCCAAATGGGTGCATTGCAGTCCCTGTATATGTTGCCACTGTGATAAGTGAAGACAGGCGCATATCTCCTAAATTGGACTGCAGCTTGCCTTACATCCCTGTCCCCTTCTTTATTTAAACAAGATAAATAATGAGGGATTCTCATAGGGGCACCCTATGCCGATTACACAGGCAAAAATGGATGTACCTTGACTTATCAGAGAGGCAAAGCATCATCACCTTAGGCAGTCCCTCAGAATCGAGGAAGATTTGCTTCCACTCTAAAAATGAGTCCTTAGGTGGCTGAACAGTCCAATACTAGAACCACAGTCCCTGTCATGCCTATGCTACACCAGAGTGGCTGTGATACAATTGCATCACGTACTGCAAGATGATTCTTACTCCTTTAGAAGAGATCTACTTTTGGTGTAAAGGCTGTAAAATGGTATGGATATTTAAATCATATCACAAATCACTTCCAGCATTCGTGTTGTTATTTTGGAGTCTTTCCTGCACTCACTCGGTATCTATTACATTGTCAGAATAGTGCCAGCCAGTGACTCAGTGGGTAGCACCCTTGCCTCTGTGTCGGATGGGTGTGGGCTCAAGTCCCACTCCAGGGGGCTGCTTTTCAGCACCTCACCGCCCGCTGCCGCCGACTGCCGCTGACATTCCTCCTGAAGATCCGCCCAGTGCCACTTTCGGGGTGGCCTGGAGCGGGCGGGAGGAGAGAGCCACTGGGAAGCGCCCGCTGACGTTAAGCGGACGGCCGAGTGGCGCAACTGAGCTCCCGCCTGCCGAGCTCCCAGATTCCTGCGGGCGGAACTCGGCAGTAGAACGGGGGTGGACCGCTAGCTGCAGGCTGGTCTGTCCCCGACGGTGAGTATGAAGCACCTGAAATAAAGGTAAGTGAACATTTTAATACTATTTTCAACAGTGACTTACCTGTATGGGGTCCCCTGAAGGTCTACGGATACTTAAAAAATTTTTTGCTGCTGTTTTCTTTTTAGGCCTTTGACCCTCCGTGGGCCCGACTCCATCCTCGGTGGCAATCTGCCGCCACCAAAGGTACCTCCCGCCCACTGCCGCCCAGATTGGCAGTGTATGTCTTCCAGGCCTTGCTGAAAATCGGCCCCCAGAGACTTGAGCACAAAAATCTAGGCTGACACTCTAGTGCAGTGCTAAGGGAGTGCTGCACAGTCGGAGGCACTGTCTTTCAGGGGAGATAATACATCAAGGCCCTGTCTGTTATCTCAGGTGGATGTAAAAGATCCCATGGCATTATTTCGAAGACAAGGAGGGGAGTTATCCCTGGTGTCCTGACCATTATTTAGCCCTCAATCAACATCACAAAAAAATAGATTAGCTGGTTGTTATCACATTGCTGTTTGTGGGAGCTTGCTGAGTGCTGTGTTTCCGACATTACAACAGTACTTCATTGGGCTGTAAAGTACTTTGGGATGCTTCATGGTTGTGAAAGGTTCTATATAAATCCACGTCTTTCTTTTTCTTGTTACACGCTATATAGCTCAGTTGTTGCTGTTGAAGCTTATTATTATTTCTGATTTTACTGTAACATTGAAGCTGGTAATTATGCCATGCGATACTGTCCAAACAATTAAATCTGAAATTGCTTCCTCTGCTATTTTAGCAGAAGTGTTAATCCATTTACTTTATTAGTAGAGAGAGGAATTTGAGATAAATGCACTATGCATTAGTACGTTAATATTCCAGAATGTAATTTCAGGACCTGAGTGGCTAAGATCAGGAGTACTGATGCAAAGACAAGGGTTAGAAATTCCCTTGGTTCTGATTCCACTCTGCTATTGTAACGTTACTGGAAATGGAGTGAAAAACCTGTTTACTCGTGGACATCTGTGCCGGGATTTTGACGCTGCTCAGGGGGCAGGATCGGAGGTGGGTCCGCTGTCAAAATCTAAAAGAGTGAGAGCGGGTCGGTATCCCGCTCTGAACCCGCCTCCGTGTAAGTTTCCCAAGTGCCGGCTCCGCCAATACTTTGCAGACCCGGCACTAAGCGGTGGGTCAGGCAATTGAAATACTTAAGAAGATGCTTAAAGATATTTCAGCAGCACGTTACCAGCTACAAACCATTTTCCAACTTTTTCAGGAGGTTCCCATCACTTGGGAATCACGTCAGGTAAGTAATTCGGGTTTTCAGTGACTCTCCATTGCTTTGAACATAAGAATATAAGAAATAAGAGCTGGAGTAGGCCATTTGGCCCCACCGACCCTGCTCCGCCATTTAATACGATCATGGCTGATCTGATCATGGACTCGGCTCCACTTCCCTGCCCGCTCCCCATAACCCTTTACTTCCTTATCGCTCAAAAATCTGTCTATCTCCGCCTTAAATATATTCAATGACCCAGCCTCCACAGCTCTCTGGGGCAGAGAATTCCACAGATTTACAACCCTCTGAGAGAAGAAATTCCTCCTCATCTCAGTTTTAAATGGGCAGCCCCTTATTCTAAGACTATGTCCCTTAGTTTTAGTTTCCCCTATGAGTGGAAATATCCTCTCTGCAACCACCTTGTCGAGTGCCCTCATTATCTTATAAGTTTCAATAAGATCACTTTTTATTTTTCTAGGTTTGGCTGACTGCATTGTCTTGAATAGGTGACAGCTGCAAAAATAGTATAAAAGCTACCATTTCACAGCTGTTCACTTTCCAATGATTTGGAACATGCTTTTCAACTTTAGGAAGATTGGAAGTGTTTGGAGTAGGCGCTCTATCCAGTGTCACCTCCTTGGAACAACCCATCTAATCATTGACAGATTGCTTCTGTCATCTCGACTTCAGCTGCCATCTATTCCATCAGCATCGATGCCCTTGAAAAAATCTCACCTTGGTCCTCAGAATCCTACCACATCAGCCCCAACACCAACATCAACAGGCACACCAGCATCACCAACAACATCAACCTTCTCCATAATCAACCTGATGCTGCACAGGACACAGGGCATGAGCACATGACCATATTGCTGCCTGGGAGGCCAGGGATGGCCTCACCCTGGCCAGATTTACTTCACTTGATGCTGTATACCCTGGCTGCCACATGATGTGCCAGGTTGGCACCACCCCACACCAACACCATAAAGCATCCCTGCAATGCCCAAGCCATTCCTTTCACACTCATCACCATTGCGGCCACCGTTATGTTTCCCGATTCACTAAAACTCACTAAGCTACACTCAAAGGAGAACAGAAATGTGTCCAAGAAGACAAATGGGTGAAAATAAAGATCTCAATGTTTGACAACACTTTAACAGAAACTTTACATGCACATTGGCTAAAAGACCCAGGTGCCTACCCTTGTGCATTGTTGTGACAAGGATGAGGATGAGTATGAGGGGTGGCTAGTGAGATGGGGAGTGATAATACAGATAGAGAGAGAGGGATGGGTGGAGGTGCAAGGTAAGTTGGTGTGAGTAAGGATGTGCAGAAATAGGGTAGGGAAGGCAGAGTGATGGGGATGTGCAGAGTGGCAGAGCATGATGAGGTTGAGTGCGGCTTTTCAGTAACTGTTATGCATGTAAACTTGTATATACCTTGTACACCCACAATCCCTTGGGAGCACAGGTACTTAAGGAGGCCTCACAGGCTGGAGAGGCATTTTGGAGACCTGCAATAAAAGACTAAGGTCACACTTTACTTTGAGCTCACAGTATCCAGTCAGACTCTTTATTCATATATAACAACTGGTGATGAGATACAGATGACAAACCCAAAGATGCAGAGAACAGTGGGCATCCCAGAGAAATTTTCAGAGGGAGATGATTGGGAAACCTTCGTGGAGCGACTCGACCAATACTTCGTGGCCAACGAGCTGGAAGGAGAAGCGAACGCTGCCAAACAAAGGGCGATTCTCCTCACCGTCTGCGGGGCACCAACATATGGTGTCATGAAAAATCTGCTTGCTCCAGCGAAACCCACAGAGAAATCGTATGGTGATTTGTGCACACTGGTCCAGGAGCATCTGAACCCGAAGGAAAGCGTTCTGATGGCAAGGTACCGGTTCCACACCTACAAAAGGTCTGAAGGCCAGGAAGTGGCGAGTTATGTCGCCGAGCTAAGACGCCTTGCAGGACATTGCGAATTTGAAGGACATTTGGAGCACATGCTCAGAGACTTTTTCGTACTTGGCATTGGCCATGAAGTGATACTTCTCAAACTTTTGACTGTAGAGACCCCAACCTTGAGTAAGGCCACAGTGATATCCCAGGCGTTCATTGCCATCAGTGACAATATTAAGCAAATCTCTCAGCACACGAGTGCTGCTACAAGTACTGTGAACAAAGTGATGTTTTTTTCAAATCGCAACGTACAGGGCAGGTCACACATGCCTGCAGCTGCACGTCTGCAGATGTCTCAGAGTCAACGATCAAGGGGGATGAATGCAAGGTCATTAACACCTTGTTGGCGCTGCGGGGGTGATCATCGTTTCCATTCATGCCGATTCAAAGGGTACGTTTGCAAGGGCTGTGGAACAATGGGACACCTCCAACGTATGTGCAGGCAAGCTGCAAACCCTGTTAATCCTGCAAACCACCATGTTGCAGAGGAGGACAGATCTACGGCGGATCACGACGAGCCTCAGACCAAGGAGACAGAGGTATATGGGGTGCACACATTTATCACAAATTGTCCCGCAATAATGCTGAAGGTTGAATTAAATGGACTCCCGGTGTCAATGGAGCTGGACATGGGCACGAGCCAGTCTATTATGAGCAAAAGGACTTTCGAAAAATTGTGGTGCAGCAAGGCCTCAAGGCCAGTTTTGACTCCCATTCACACAAAACTGAGAATTTACAAAAGGAATTGATTCCCTTAATCGTCAGAGCTACTGTAAAGGTCTCCTACAATGGAGCGGTGCACAAGCTACCACTCTGGGTGGTACCAGGCGATGGTCCCACGCTGCTCGGCAGGAGCTGGCTGGGAAAGATACGCTGGAATTGGGACGACGTCCGAGCACTCTCGTCCACTGATGACACTTCGTGTGCCCACGTCTTAAACAAGTTCCCTTCGCTGTTCGAACCAGACATCGGGAAGTTCCAAGGAGCAAAAGTGAAGATCCACCTGATTCTGGGAGCGCGACCCATCCATCATAAGGTAAGAGCAGTACCGTACCTGCTGAGAGAAAGGATGGAGATTAAGCTGGACAGGCTGCAACAAGAGGGCATCATTTCACCGATCGAATTCAACGAATGGGCCAGTCCGATTGTCCCAGTTCTCAAGGGAGACGGCACTGTCAGAATCTGTGGTGATTACAAAGTAACTATCAATCGTTTCTCCCTGCAGGATCAATACCCACTACCAAAGGCTGACAACCTTTTTGCTACGCTGGCAGGAGGAAAGATGTTCACGAAGCTGGACTTGACCTTGGCCTACATGACGCAGGAGCTGGAAGAATCATCGAAGGGCCTCACCTGCATCAACATGCACAAAGGTTTCTTCATTTATAATAGATGCCTGTTTGGAATTCGATCAGTCGCGGCGATATTCCAGAGAAACATGGAAAGCTTACTGAAGTCGGTCCCGCGCACGGTTGTCTTCAAGGACGACATCTTGGTTACAGGTCGGGACACAGTCGAGCATCTGCAGAACCTGGAGGAGGTTCTTAGTTGACTCAACTGCGTGGGGCTCAGGTTGAAATGCTCAAAGTGCCTTTTCCTGGTGCCTGAAGTGGAGTTCCTGGGGAGAAAAATCAGGCCCACCGATTCGAAGATGGAGGTACCAAGGCCACAGAATGTGACGGAGCTGCGGTCGTTTCTAGGACTCCTGAACTACTTTGGTAACTTCTTACCGGGTCTCAGCACACTGTTAGAACCACTGCATGTCTTACTGCGTAAAGGGTACGGATGGATATGGGGTAAAAGCCAAGAAAATGCCTTTGTAAAAGCTAGAAAATTGTTATGCTCAAACAAATTGCTTGTGTTGTATGATCCATGTAAGCGTTTGGTACTAGCATGTGATGCGTCGTCGTATGCTGTCAGGTATGTATTGCAATAAGCTAATGAATCTGGGAAATTGCAGCTGGTTGCTTATCCATCCAGAAGTTTGTCTAATGCTGAGAGAGCCTACACATGATTGAAAAATAAGCATTAGCATGTGTCTATGGGGTAAAGAAAATGCATCAATATCTGTTTGGGCTAAAATTTGAATTGAAAACTGATCATAAGCCACTGATATCCCTGTTTTCCGAGAGTAAGGGAATAAATACGAATGCATCGGTCCGCATCCAGAGATGGGCACTCACATTGTCTGAATACAACTACGCCATCTGCCATAGCCCAGGCACAGAAAACTGTGCCGATACTCTCAGTAGGCTACCATTGCCCACCACGATGGTGGAAATGGCGCTGCCCGCAGATTTAATTATGGCTATGGAAGCATTTGAGAGTGAGCAATCACTTGTTACAGCCCGACAGATTAGAATCTGGATGAGCCAGGGCCCCTTAATGTCCCTAGTAAAAAATTGTGTGCTTCACGGGAGCTGGTCCAGTGTCCCAGTGGAAATGCAGGAAGAGATAAAGCCGTACCAGCGGCGCAAAGCTGAAATGTCTATACAGGCAGACCGCCTTCTGTGGGGCAATCGGGTAGTGGTCGCCAAGAATGACCTCCACAGTACCCACCCAGGCATCGTAATGATGAAAGCGATAGCCAGATCCCACGTGTGCTGGCCCGGTATTGATGCGGACTTAAAGTCCTGCATGCACAGATGTAACACATGCTCGCAGTTAAGCAATGCACCCAGGGAGGCGCCACTAAGTTTATGGTCTTGGCTCCAAACTGTGGTCTAGGGTCCATGTCGACTATGCAGGCCCGTTTTTGGGTAAAATGTTCCTTGTGGTTGTAGATGCGTACTCCAAATGGATTGAATGTGAGATAATGTCGTCAAGCACGTCCGCTGCCAGCACTGAAAGACTGCGGGCCATGTTTGCCACGCACGAACTACTTGATGTCCTCATGAGCAACAACGGGCCATGTTTTACCAGTGCCAAGTTCAAAGAGTTCATGACCCGTAACGGGATCAAACATGTTCCATCTGTCCCATTCAAACCATCATCCAATGGACAGGTAGAGAGAGCGGTGCAAACTATCAAGCAGGGCTTGAAGAGGGTAACTGAAGGCTCACTGCAGACTCGCTTATCCCGAGTTCTGCTTAGCTACCACGCAAGACCCCACTCGCTCACTGGGATTCCACCTGCTGAACTACTCATGAAAAGGGCACTTAAAACAAGGCTCTCGTTAGTTCACCCTGATCTACATGAACAGGTAGAGAGCAGGCGGCTTCAACAAAGTACATATCATGGTAGCGCAAATGTGTCATGCGAAATTGAAATCAATGATCCTGAGTTATGGACAAGGTCCCAAGTGGCTTCCCGGCACTATTGTGGCTAAAGAGGGGAGCAGGGTATTTCGGGTCAAACTTTCAAATGGACTCATTCACCGGAAACACTTGGAACAAATCAAACTCAGATTCATGGACTATCCTGAGCTACTCACTTTGGACTCTACCTTCTTTGACCCACCCCAACATTCACACCAGTGGCAACCGACACCGCGGTTGGCCACGAAGCAGAACCCATCACCCGCAGCAGCCCAGCAGGACTCACCACACCAGGCAGCCCAGCAAGGCCAGCTGCACAGCAGCCCAGCGAGGGCCCAACAAACAATTCACCAGAACCAGCATTTGCACCGAGATGATCAACCAGGGAAAAAAAGGCTCCAGATCGACTCACCTTGTAAATAGTTACACTGTTGACTTTGGGGGGGGGAGTGTTGTTATGTATGTAAACTTGTATATACCTTGTACAGCCACCAGAGGCCTCATCCCCTGGAGTCCCAAGGGATCCCACAATCCCTTGGGAGCACAGGTACTTAAAGAGGCCTCACAGGCTGGAGAGGCACTCTGGAAACCTGCAATAAAAGACTACGGTCACACTTTACTTTGAGTTCACTGTATCCAGTCAGACTCTTTATTCATATATAACAGTAATGTTTCGTAACCTACTGAGATCATTGAAAGGTTTGTGCCACTGCAGCCAGCTCGTCCTGACGACATCCCTGCTTGTACCCTTCTGTACAATGTGCAACCAGGTTACGTTGGTCTCCTTGGGTGGTCTCTTCCACCCTTTGGAAAGGAAGAGAACCTCCCTGCATGCTGTGACTTACTCCATAAGCATATGGAGGAAGTCATGGGAGAGCCTGGATGCAGCTGTGCACCTTTGTGCAGTGCGGGCGTGGTCCCTTTAAGGAAACCGCTGATGACGCATCAGCAAATGATGCCATCAGACCCGCTTCCTTTTAATTGGCTGGGAACCTCACAGGACAAGCTTAACAAGCCCCATGAGGGGAAAGTTTTTTCAACAATGCGGGCTGGAGCCGGGAGCGGGGAACCAATGCGTACCCGAAGTCGCCCGCCTCTCTCCCGACCCAGCAGAAAAAATCACCGCCTTGGTTTCTGCCCCACTACTGCTGAAGTTCGAGCAATGGAACAGGAGCAGCTCTGAGGAAATTCCTGGCCGTGGAACCATATCCAGGTGGTCCAATCTAAATATCTTTAAAAAGAGAGTGAACACTGCTGTCTGTAATAGCAGCAACAAAACTGTTGGAGGACTGTTATTGAAAATGTATTGAAGGGAGGAAAGGGGTAGGTTTGGAAGAAGAAGGGAAGAGAGGCTGTCAGCCCATTGCACTGAGACTGGGAGAGTAGATCTTTAATCAGTCACTTTCAAAGGTTGATGTTTATGGAAATATTAAGGGTAGATGTTACGTGATGACAAGCATTAGCATTGATCACATTGCATAGTTAGTTCCCCTGATGGTTATTCAGCCTTGCAGGACCTGAAAGCCCAGGTTCAATCCTCAATCTGTGCTATCAGCCATGGTAAAACAAGTGTTACAATCATTGGGTAAGTCTCTCTGAATTAGGGAGGGGAGCATTGCCCAGGGTTTCCATTCCTGGTATCAATTCAGGGCCCCCTGCTGTAAGTGGGCACGTGAGGATGTCCCAAATAGAATCATAGAATTGTACAGCATAGGAGGAAGCCATTTGACCCATTGTGCCCGTCCCAGCTCTTTGAAAGTGCAGCCCAATGAATCCCACTCCCCTGCTCGTTCGCCATAGCCCTGCAAACTTCTTCCCCTTCAAATATTTATCCAATTCCCTTTTGTAAGTTTCTATTGAATCTGCTCCCACCACCCTTTCAGGCAGTGCGTTCCAGATCATAATAACTCACTGCGTAAAATAAGTTTTCCTCATCTCACCGCTGACTCCTTTGGCAAGTACTGTAAGTCTTTGTCCTCTGGTTACACAGAATCAGCTGTGATGCTTCCAGTCAAATAGCTTGTAAACACTCCCGGCTAGATTCACACATTACGAATCACCACTTGAATAGTTACTGGAGGGGAATCCAATATTCCAGCAAGAGTTATCAGTTTTGAGGGGAAAAGGAAGTGGACTGGAAAAATAATTGGAGGAAAGGGTGGAACATAACATCATTAAATAAATTCTATGTAGTCAGCCAAACCCAGATTGTTTACTGGTTGCGTTTTCTTTACATAAATTAAGAGATATCAACTGTCAGGCAGAACTTGTCTTTATTTTGTTTCTTCAAATGAATCTTTCATAATACATGCAAGATGGTGAGTTGTAATGTTATTCAACTTGGGAAAAGAGAAGAGTAATTGTTGTACTAAAGGTCCTATTCCAAAGTATAACACAATCTCCTAGTCCTGTAGCTTTTATGAATTTAATTTTAATTTTATTTAAAACATTTTGATGAGTTTCTGTGCTAATCAAGGTGATCTATATCAGTGCTAGGGAATGGAATAAAAACAGAAAATGCTCGAGACACTCAGCAGGTCAGGCAGCATCTGTGGAGAGAGAAACAGAGTTAACGTTTCAGATCGAAGACCTTTCAGGGAATGGAAGACTGTTTTGCCGATATAGAGTAAAGCTCTTTGCAAACCCAATTCCACACATGAACTATTCCTACATCACAGAGTCAATCACACCTTTTGTCCCACATCATGACTCAATATTTTTCTTTTTCCAAAGGCAACAGAAGTTTGGCACCACAATGGTTAAATAATGCTTTCATTTTAAAAGCACTGACACCAGTCCAAAACTGCATAAGAAATTTACTAACAGGCTTTTGTATATCACTCCACAGATGAACTACTTTAAACATGGCAATTTTACTTTCCATGTTTACTTTAAAGTAGGGTTTACTTTAAAGTGATGAAGAGTCCCAACCTGAAACATCTTTTTCTCTTTTCAAGAGCAATACGGGTACAGTAGCATATTGTTATGTTACTGGACTAGTAATCCTAGATGCCTGGAATAATAATCCAGAGATGTGAGTTCAAATCCCACCACTGGCAGCTGGGGGAATTTAAATTCAGTGAATTAAATAAATCTGGAATTTAAAAGCTAGTAAAATCAGTAATAGTGACCATGGGGCTGACTTTGGTGACTGCCCATTTCTCGGTGTCCATTTATGGCGCTGGGAGCCGATTTTGTCGCCATTGTGTTGGCGGCAGCGGGACCGACAGTCGGCGGCGGGAGCAGGCGGGAGCGGGACCGACAGTCGGCGGCGGGAGCAGGCGGGAGCGGGACTCGGCGGCAAACATCATTAGACTGCGTCAGGTGGAGGCCTCTCCACTCGGGTATTTTTGGAGGGCCTCCACTGCGCATGCGCGGGATCTCAGTGGGGGTTTTTTTTGGTAATTTTTTTGATGGGATCTGTAGTCCTTTTGTGGCCCTTGCAGGCTAATTGAGGAAGTGCTCATGGCCATAAAAGGAGAGCAATTAATTGCACCTGTGAGGGGAGAGGAGAGAGGAGAGAGAGGGGAGAGAGAAAAGAGAGAGGAGAGAGAGAGAGGAGAGAGGAGAGAGAGAAGAGAGGAGAGAGAGAGAGAGAGAGGAGATGGAGGAGATAGAGGGGAGAGGAGAGAGTGGAGAGAGAGGAGCGAGAGAGAGAGGAGAGAGAGAGAAAGGAGAGAGGGGAGAGAGAAAGGAGAGAAAGAAGAGAGGAGAGAGAGAGAGAGGGGAGAGAGGAGAGAGAGGAGAGAGGAGAGAAAGAGAGAGGAGAGAGAGAGAGAGGAGAGGAGAGGAGAGAGAGAGAGGAGAGAGGAGACAGAGGAGAGAGGAGACAGAGAGGAGAGAGAAAAGAGAGAGAGAGGAGAGAGAGGAGAGAGGAGAGAGAGGAGAGAGAAGAGAGAGAGGAGAGAGAGGAGAGAGAGGAGAGAGAGAGGAGAGAGGAGAGAGAGGAGAGAGAAAAGAGAGAGAGCGGAGAGAGGAGAGAGAGGAGAGAGAGAGAAGAGAGAGGAGAGAGGAGAGAGGAGAAAGGAGAGAGAGAGAGGAGAGAGAGGAGAGAGGAGAGAGAGAGAAAGAAGAGATAGAGGAGAGAGGAGAGAGTGGAGAGAGAGAGAGGAGAGAGAGGAGAGAGAGAGAGAGAGGAGAGAGAGGAGAGAGGAGAGGGAGGAGAGAGTTGGGGGTGAGAGAGCATTGGAGAAGGGGCAGTCTGAGTTGCAGAGGGGGCAGTGTGACAAATTTATACCCAGATTCTTGAGCAGCCATTCCTCTCATCATTGAGGATGAGTGGACAGAAGTCGTCAATGAAGACTGGCAAAACCAGGCCCAGAGATACATGGTTCAATGAACAGGAGTTGGAGGAGCTAGTGACAGAGGTGGAGCGCAGGTACAGCAAACTCACGCAGGATGGGCGTGGCAAGCCTCCACCAGCCTAATACCACCTTTGCATGGACATAGGTCAGATAATCAGTGCATTGGGCAACATGGAGCAATGCCGCAAACGGTGGAATGATTTGTGGCGGCAGCTAAAGTTAGTACAAATTTATTTGCCCTCTCCTGTCCAAGGCCAAAAAGGTTGTGTGTGCGATGTGTGTGTGTGTGTGGGAGTGAGTGTGGGGTGGGGGCAAGAGCACAGGGGGTAAAGGCTGCAACATTTCTTTGTGCAGAGAAAACAAGCAGCCAAACAGGAAAGCCTGAGTGCGACCGGAACGGGCCCACAAGATGTGGTGGAATTGACCAGGCTGGAGGACCGTGTGTTGCCATTGGTGGGTCATAGCCACATTCCAGCCACAAACGCATATGCAGATCCGATGCTACTGCAGGGTAAGGCTACACTCATCTCTGGTGTCAGTGATGCTCACGGCATGAAAGTACTTGCAATGTTAAGGCACTCGCAGTTGAACGCATGCTTTGTCACTCATTATTGGTGTGGATATGTAGGGATGGAACTCCTTGCTGGCATAATGTGAGATGGAACGGCTCACATCTCACTTTCATAATCCCAGCCCCCCACCCATCGAATGAAACTTTGTCCTCTACTTGCCGATGCTGAGTCGGACACCACAGATCTGGAAAGACCATCGACCTCTGTCCTTCACAGAAGCCATCATATCCTGGCATCTCCCACCCCGACGTTCTCCAACCCGAGGACACCAGATCCTTCCTGCACTACCAGCCCACATCACCCATACAAACATAGAAACATAGAAACATAGAAAATAGGTGCAGGAGTAGGCCATTCTGCACTTCGAGCCTGCATCACCATTCAATAAGATCATGACTGATCATTCCCTCAGTACCCCTTCCCTGCTTTCTCTCCATACCCCTTGATCCCTTTAGCCGGAAGGGCCATATTTAACTCCCTCTTGAATATATCCAATGAACTGGCATCAACAACTCTCTGCGGTAGGGAATTCCACAGGTTAACAACTCTGTGAGTGAAGAAGTTTCTCCTCATCTCAGTCCTAAATGGCTTACCCCTTATCCTTGGACTATGTCCCCTGGTTCTGGACTTCCCCAACATCGGGAACATTCTTCCTGCATCTAACCTGTCCAGTCCCATTTCTATCAGATCCCCTCTCATCCTTCTAAACACCAGTGAATACAGGCCCAGTCGATCCAGTCTCTCCTCATATGTCAGTCCTGCCATCCTGGGAATCAGTCTGGTGAACCTTCGCTACACTCCCTCAATAGCAAGAACGTCCTTCCTCAGATTAGGAGAACAAAACTGAACACAATATTCCAGGTGAGGCCTCACTAAGGGAGTAAGACCTTCCTGCTCCTATACTCAAATCCCCTAACTATGAAGGCCAACATAAAATTTGCCTTCTTCACCGCCTGCTGTACCTGCATGCCAACTTTCAATGACTGATGAACCATGACACCCAGGTCTCGTTGCACCCCCCTTTTTCCTAATCTGCCGCCATTCAGATAATATTCTGCCTTCATGTTTTTGCCACCAAAGTGGATAACCTCACATTTATCCACATTATACTGCATCTGCCACACGTTTGCCCACTCACCTAACCTGTCCAAGTCACCCTGCAGCCTTTTAGTGTCCTCCTCACAGCTCACACCACCACCCAGTTTAGTGTCATCTGCAAACTTGAAGACATTACACTCAATTCCCTCATCCAAATCATTAATGTATATTGTAAATAGCTGGGGTCCCAGCACTGAGCTCTGCAGCACCCACTAGTCACTGCCTGCCATTCTGAAAAGGACCCGTTTATCCCGACTCTCTGCTTCCTGTCTGCCAACCAGTTCTCTATCCATGTCAGTACATGTAATGTCCTTACACACTACTGTAAATTCACATGAGGCACATTCTGCAGACAAGGTCACTCTATGACCTGAACCTTTATTCACAGGACCAAGAAGTGATGACCCTGTGTGGGACCTCCCTTTATATACCTGGATGACCAGGTGAGGAGTGTCTCCCACAAGTTCACCCCCTGTGGTCAAGGTGTGCATTTCTTAGGTGTATACATTATGCAGTGTTGTTACATGAAGGTTACAGTTACATGAAGGTTACATACTTGACATCACCACCCCCAACCAACATCTTATGGGATCAAAGATTAAATCTTTCAGGCGGTCGACGGTCTCTCGTGGAACGCCGAAGTTGGGGCTCTGGTTGTTGAGCCTTGGCATGTGTCTCTGTCCCCTGTGGTGGTTCCGGCTCGTCCGGGCTGGCCGCAGGGACTCTGCATGCTGCTGAATGTTCTTGTTGCTCGTTCACTGGCAGTGGTGTGGGTGACATCTCATGATCTTCCTCAGGTTCCTCAGTGTCCATGCTGAACCTTTTTTTTACTTGGTCCAGATGCTTGCGGCATATCTGTCCATTATTAAGTCTGACCGCTGTGACCCTATTCCCCTCTTTACCAATTACAATACCCTCAAGCCACTTGGGCCCCAAAGTGTGATTAAGAACAAATACAGGGTCATCGATTTCTATACATCTCCCCTTTGAGTTACGGTCATGGCACTCATTCTGGGACTGGCGCTTGCCCTCAACAATGTCTGACAGGACTGGATGAATGAGGGACAGCTGAGTTTTAAGTGTACGTTTCATGAGTAGTTCCGCGGGCGGGACTCCCGTGAGCGAATGCGGTCGGGATCTATAGGCCAGCAGGAGGCACGATAGACGGCATTGAAGGGAGGGTCCTTGAATTCGGAGCATGTCCTGTTTTATGATTTGGACCGCACGTTCCACTTGGCCATTGGAAGCCGGCTTGAATGGTGCCGTCCTGACATGTTTGATGCCATTACCCGACATGAACTCCCAAAATTCATAGCTAGTGAAACACGGGCCGTTGTCGCTAACCAGGATGTCCGGCAAGCCGTGGGTTGCAAAGACCGCACGCTGACTCTCCACAGTGGTGGATGTCGTGCACGAATTCAATATGATGCACTCGATCCATTTCGAATACGCATCAACAACAATGAGGAACATTTTTCCCATGAACGGGCCCGCGTAGTCTACGTGAATATGTGACCACGGCCTGGTGGGCCAGGGCCACGGGCTGAGTGGGGCCTCCCTGGGGGCATTGCCCAGCTGGGCACATGTCGTGCACCTACGAACACAGTGTTCCAGGTCTGAGTCAATTCCCGGCCACCATACATGTGACTGGGCAATGGCCTTTATTAGCACGATGCCTGGGTGCTCGCTGTGGAGTTCTCTAATGAATGCTTCCCTTCCCTCCTGGGGCATTGACTACCCGGCTGCCCCATAGTAGGCAGTCGGCTTGGATGGAGAGCTCATCCATCCGTCTGTGAAACGGTCTGACCTCCTCGGGGCATGCTCCATATGCGGGCGCCCAATCCCCAGTCAGGACACAATTCTTAACCAAGGAAAGGAGGGGATCTCTGTTGGTCCAGATTTTGATCTGGCGGGCTGTGATGGGGGAGCCTGCACTGTCAAAGGCTTCAATGGCCATGACCATCTCAGTACTTTGCTCCGCTGCCCCCTCAGTGGTGGCCAGTGGAAGCCTGTTGAGCGCGTCAGCGCAATTTTCGGTGCCTGGTCGGTGCCGTATGGTGTAGTCATACGCAGCCAGCGTGAGAGTCCATCGCTGTATGCGAGCTGACACATTGGCATTGACAGCTTTGCTGTTTGACAACAGGGAGGTTAACGGCTTGTGGTCTGTTTCTAACTCGAACCTTCTGCCAAAAAGGTGTCGGTGCATCTTTTTCACCCCGGAGACACATGCGAGTGCTTCCTTTTCAACCATCCCATATCCCCGTTCTGCTTGGGAGAGCGACCTGGAGGCATAAGCCACAGATTGGAGTTGGCCCTCATCATTACTCTGCTGCAACATGCACCCAGCCCCATAGGATGATGCATCACATGTCAAAACCAATTTCTTACAGGGGTTGTACAGAGTCAACAGCTTATTAGAACAAAGCAGGTTCTGCGCCCAATTGAAAGCCCGTTCCTGACAGTCCCCATAAAACCAATCGCAACCCTTACACAGGAGCACGTGTAGCGGCTCCAACAATGTGCTTAAGTTCGGCAGAAAGTTCCCGAAATAGTTCAAGATTCCCAGAAATGAACGCAACTCCGATGTGTTGCCGGGCCTGGGCGCACGACGAATCGCCTCCATTTTGGATTCGGTAGGCCGGATCCCATCTGCGGCAACCTTCCTGCCCAAAAACTCGACCTCTGGGGTCAAAAACACACACTTGGACTTCTTTAGTCGCAGGCCTACCCGGTCCAGTCGGCGTAGCACCTCCTCCAGGTTGTGGAGGTGTTCCTCGTGTCTCGACCTGTGATAAGGATGTCGTCCTGAAATATGATTGTTCCAGGGATGGATTTGAGCAGGCTTTCCATGTTCCTTTGAAAGATAGCAGCCGCCGATCGAATGCCAAACGGACACCTGTTGTCGACAAACAGCCCCTTGTGCGTGGTGATGGTGGTCAGTAGCTTGGATTCTTCGGCCAGTTCCTGGGTCATGTAGGCTGAAGTGAGGTCCAACTTGGTGAACAGCTTGCCGCCTGCCAGCGTGGCAAAAAGATCCTCCGCTCTCGGAATGGGTATTGGTCTTTTAGTGACACTCGGTTGATAGAGGCCTTGTAGTCGTCACAGATCCTGACCGAGCCATCCGTTTTTAGGACAGGGACGATGGGGCTTGCCCAGTCGCTGAATTCAACGGGCGAAATTATGCCCTCTCTTAGCAACCTGTCCAACTCAGTCTCAATTTTCTCCCGCATCACATACGGCACAGCTCTGGCTTTGTGGTGCACTGGTCTGGCGTCCGGGGTGATGCGTAACACTACTTTGGTACCTTTGAAAGTCCCGACACCAGGTTGAAATAGTGACTCAAATTTCTGTAGGACCTGTGAGCATGAACTTCGCTCCACAGATGAAATGGCGTGTACATCCCCCCATTTCCAGTTCATCTCGGCTAGCCAGCTCCTCCCCAAAAGCGCGGGACCATTTCCCGGGACAATCCAGAGTGGCAGCCAGTTCTCTGATCCATTATGTGTGACTGCCAAGCACTGGGATGATCTCTTTGGTGTATGTCCGTAATTGCGTGTCAATGCGTTCTAGTTTGGGTCTGCTAGCTCTGAGTGGCCATAGTTTCTCGAATTGTTGGACACTCATAAGTGACTGGCTGGCCCCTGTGTCCAGCTCCATGCGTACCGGGATGCCGTTTAATAGGACTTTCATCATCATAGGTGGTGTTTTGGTATATGAGCTGTGGATGTTTGCCACATGAACCCGCTGAACTTCAGTGTCCATTGCTTTATCACAAGCATCAACCTGCCTTGCAGACCCCTCTTCTGGTTCATCTGCCTCATAAATTAGCCTTGCTGCGGGCTTCCTGCACATTCTGGCTAAATGTCCACTGAAGTTACAATTTCTACAGATAAATTGTTGAAACCCACAGGTTTTTGCAGCATGTCTGCCTCCGCACCTCCAGCATGAGCTGAGATCATTGTGAACAAAAGGGCTGTTACCAGGCATTCCTCTCTGATTGTCTCTTTGATTACTCTTGAGCACTCTGTTAATGGGTGTCAGTGGTCCCATCCCAGGATGCATTGTCCGCCGTGATGGCGTAAATGTTCGTTCAACCTGCCATTGTCTCTGTTGAGGACCAACTCTAGAGTCTGTTGCTGCTTGGGTGGTGTTGAATTGCCCTTGCCTGCCTGCGGGGTTCTGAGTCGCGTTTACAATGTTAACTCCCTGATCCATTGCCACGTTGGAAGCAGAGTTGCGTGCGTATATTTTCTTGGTTTCCTCCTCCCCCGCCATGAAGGTCTGAGCCATCAACGCCGCCGCTTCCAAGGTCAAGTCCTTGGTCTCAATTAGCTTTCTGAAAATCCCGGCATGACGAATGCCCTCAATAAAGAAATCCCTTAACATCTCCCCACTGCAGGCGCCTGTGAACTTACAGAGGCTGGCCAAGCGGCGAAGGTCCGCAACGAAGTTCGGTATGCTCTGTCCTTTCCGACGTCGGTGTGTATAGAATCGGTGCCGGGCCATGTGTGTACTGCTCCCCCGTTTGAGATGCTCACCAATCAGTTTGCTGAGCTCTTCAAAGGTTTTGTCTGCCGGCTTCTCGGGTGTGAGCAGGTCTTTCATCAGCGCGTACGTCTTAGGTCCACAGCTGGTCAGTAGATGCGCCCTTCGCTTGTAAGCCGCTGCATCTCCCAGCCAGTCCTTCATGACAAAACTCTGCTGGAGCCTCTCAATGAAATCATCCCAGTCCTCACCAACACAGTACCGTTCCTCTGTGCTAACGGTGGTCATTCTCGTGAGTCGTTGATTCCCGTTTCTCGTCGCCAAATGTAATGTCCTTACACACTGCTATAAATTCACATAAGGCACATTCTGCAGACAAGGTCACTCTGTGACCTGCACCTTTATTCACAGGACCAAGAAGTGATGACCCTGTGTGGGACCTCCCTTTATATACCTGGATGACCAGGTGAGGAGTGTCTCCCACAAGTTCACCCCCTGTGGTCAAGGTGTGCATTTCTTAGGTGTATACAGTATGCAGTGTTATTATGAAGGTTACAGTTACATGAAGGTTACATACATGACAGTACACTACCCCCAGTACCATGTGCTTTAATTTTGCTCACCAATCTCTTGTGCGGACCTTGTCAATAGCCTTTTGAAAGTCCAAATACACCACATCTACTGGTTCTCCCTTGTCCACTCTGCCAGTTACATCCTCAAAAAATTCTAGAAGTTTTGTCAAGCAGGATTTCCCTTTCATAAATCCATGTTGACTTGGACCGATCCTGTCACTGCTTTCCAAATGCGCTGCTATTTCATCTTTGTCTTTGTCCACCACCTCTGTCACCCAGGGCCAGGAAGAGCAGGAGAGAGAGGAGGGAGAAGGGTGCATATTTGTGCCCTTCACCTGGAGGAGCCGCAAGCGGCTGACATCAGCCTCCCGCTATGTCAGCCAAGTGTCCGCAGAACCTCGGCGTCAGGCTCAGATTTCCTGGGTTTCCAACAGACTCGACTGAAGCAAGCTCAAGCTCAAGCAAGCGCAGAGGCCGTGGCTCAAAGGGAAGCAATGCGCCCCCAGCAAGCAGCAGATGCAGCACGGCTTGTTCTAATGAACCAGATGGTGCAGCTATCAACCACCGGCGTGAAAGTGGGTCGCGAGAAGCAGCAGACCACGGCTGGGATAGCTGGCAGCATCGCCATATTCATCCAGCAGCACGATCAAATGATGGAGCGCCTCCTCACAGTGTTGGAGCGCACAACAGAAAGCGTTGAGGCCATGAGGCAGGAGATGGCTTCTGCACACCCTCAAGGCAGACAGATGCGGAGGAGCAGGAAATCCCGGCGCCTTCAGTCTCGCGCCTTATGTTCTCATTGATGCGCGTATTTCTGCACACATCCCCCTGCCCAAAGGCAGTGAGGAGCAGGGGAGGGCCACTCTGTCGTGTAGGCGTGGGGAGGAAGAGGAAATCGGGCATAGCTGCGGGGGGGCGGGGGGGGGGGCGGCGGGGTGGGGAAGAGAGGTAGTAGTGCTGGGTAGAGGAGTAATGTAAATTTATGTATAAGCCATATTGTTATGTAACGTTTGTCATTGTGCACTTGTAAATATACTCACATTGTTGACACTCTGTTTGTGCGTGTGTCATTTTAATGTCAGGTGTAGTGCGTTGCGCGAAACACATATCTGTCCCTCAGGTCATCTGTTTCATCAGGAATATCTTCCCATCCACATCTGACTGCAGTGTATAATGGGTCCTGTCATCAGGCCATCGCAAGACGACAATGAGGGGTGAGCAATGCAGAAAGGCTGCCATTCAATTACTCTAGTTTACCAAGTTGCAGGGCAGACCTTACGGCTTGCACTTCAACCCACTTTTTTCGAGGCCAAACATGGAGGAGTGCCATCCCTGAGATGACATGGTCATCGATTACATTGCAGTACATTGTGCGAGACAATTAATGGTTGTACAAAATGTGAGATGCTGAACACTTTTCTGTCACTCAATAATTTTCCCTTCGTCATTGGCCTTCTCAATGAAGGACTTTTAGCAAGGTGCAATAAAAAACCCTCCATTAGCTTGGACACATTTCAGTCAGCTTTATGACATCCAATTTAAACATCACCATCAACAATAAAGTAATGCAACATTGACCTAACTTCTTTCCAGCAGCCCCACTGATCTGGTGCAGAATCCGACTGGCTGCCGTGATGTGATGGTCACCAGCACTTCCTCCCAGCCGATATGCCAGAGCTGCCCCATTCCACTCCACCTTTGTCTCCCTCCCTCCTGTCCGATCTGCGATTGCTGGCTGACTGCCACCCAGCTCAGACCTGCTTTTCCAGAGTGGTCCTGTTGGCGGGCGGCAGGTCGACGGGAGGCCAGGAAAAAGCATCAAAATGGGCGTTTACCGACATCCGGCATGGGCGGGCAGGATGATGTGACGTGGGCGGAGCGCGTCCACACCAGGTTTCCGCCGGGCGGAACCTCGACGGCAGGTGGGCGGTTACGGAGGAATCGGCCAGAAAACGACCATTGCCGGCGGGACCTCGGCGGCTGCAGGAGGGACAGGGATGAAATTCGGCCCCATGCCAGATTGTGGTGAAAACCCAACTGGTTCACTAATGTTCTTCAGGGAAAGAAAGCTGCCGTCCTTACCCGGTCTGGCCTATATGTGACTACAGACCCACAGCAATATGGTTGACTCTTAACTGCCCTCTGAAATAGCCTAGCAAGCCACTCAGTTGTAACAAACAGCTACAGCAAAGTCAGCACCCTGGGAGTACCTTCACCACACGGACTGCAGCGGTTCAGGAAGGTGGCTCACCACCATCTTCTCAAGGGCAATTAGGGATGGGCAATAAATGCCGGCCTTACCAGTGACACCCACATCCTGTGAACAAATTTTTTAAATTAAAGTATTATTCCAAAATTATCTGTTTTTATGTCAGAGCTTTCATAATTTTTGTTTTTAATCTCTGAAAAATGTGTTTTGCTAAGTTCTTATTCTAACTGTAGTCATTTAATATTTCATCAGCAGATTCAGTATTAACCTGAGAATAAGCCATTTGGCCCACTGAAGCTCATGGTTGGTAGCACTTCAATTCATCCGGCCTAACATCCAACTGCATTTGGAAAGTCTCTAATGCCATTGACTCCACTACTTTGCCCAGTAGATTATCCCAAATGTTTTTCAACCTTTGAGTAAACAATTTTTTCCTTCAATAATGTGTTTATTGAGTTTAACAATTGTTGTGCATTCTGTTATAGTTACATTAAGCATAAAATTTTTACAGTTGTTCTGCATTAGTTCATTCTTTTTTTATAACATCAGTTTACTTAAGCTAAAGCATTAATGCAAATGCCAGGCCAGTGCAGGCAAGGCAAAAACATAACTCAATGCAAATGCAACTTTTGCTTAACCGTACCAGTAAATTGTAAATGTGACCATCCACAATGTAAGTTCATGCAAAGCATTCATAAATGAGCTGTTGACGCAACAGCTTAGCATCAGCGTAACTGCCATTGGGTACTGGTCTTCCGGGGGGGGGGCGCCGGTGGTATGGTGATGGGAACATGGCTACATCACAAGGCTGATTGACCTCCCCGAGGTCCTCACCAGCCTCCTCTTCTGCCTCTCCCTCCTCTTGCTCCTCGCCGGCTGGTTCTTCCGTCGCCCCTCCTTCTGGAGGTGGACCTGCAGCCCCATCTGGCATTAGTTGCCCTCTCCTTATAGCTAGGTTATGCAGCATGCAACACACCACAATAAACTCAGCAACCTGGTCAGGGTGGTACTGTAGGCTGCCACCAGAATGGTCCAGGCATCTGAAGCGCTGCTTTAAGACTCCAATTATCTTTTTGACGATGTTGCGTGTTGCTATGTGGCTTTCATTGTAACGTTTCTCTGCTTCAGTGACGGGATTACACAGTGGAGTCATCAGCCAACTGGCAAGGCCATATCCCTTATCTCCCAGCATTCAACCATGACCTTCTGGCTGATTGACAAACAGGTCAGGGATAGCACTCTCACATAGGATGTGCACATCATGGATGCTGCCAGGAAATGTAGCGTAAACTGTCATGATTTTTTATTTGTGGTCGACAACAAGCTGCACATTCAGGGAGTGGAATCCCTTTTACGAAACACCTCCGTGTTCTTTAAAGGGGCTTTAAAGGCAATGTGCATGTAGTCTATTGCTCCGTGCACCTTGGGGAAGTTTGCTATTCTGGAGAAACCCAAAGCCCTCCCAGTCTGTGCCTCCCTGGTCATAGGGAAGCTTATAAAGTCCATCCTGCGAGTGTAAAGGGCTTCAGTCACCTGCCGAATGCAGCAGTGTGTGGCGTGCTGAGAGATACGACGGATGTCGCCAGCTGAAGCCTGAAAAGATCCTGATGCATAGAAGGCTAGGGCTGCATAAACCTTCACCGCAACGGACAGTGCGGTTCTGATGGTGTTGGAAAGCTACAGATCACCCTTGATGAGCTGGCAAATCTTATCGATTACCTCCTTCCCGAAGCGCAGCCTCCTAAGACATGCGTTTTCAACAAGTTGAGGTAAGATTGCGTTTCTCTGTACCTTCGTTGGCTGTCCACTCGCCTCCTCTGTCTCCTCTGTCTCTGTCTATGCCTTACTCTGCCACCTCTTCGATTGATCTTTTCAGAAACCAGCTTATGAGCAGTTACTAGTAATGGCACAGAAAGCATACGTCCCATCACTATCAATAATTACTTTCACTTTATTAAACTACTCTCTCTACACCGACCCCAGTCTAACACTGTATACCAGTCAGTGTAATAGATCCCAACTATATCAATAATTGTTTTCACTTACTATAAATGCACTTTTCATAAAAAAATACCTAATCTACGAAGCTACTATCAGTAAAATTAAATAAAATTAATATTCTGAGTTGATCTATCTATAAAGGACCCTTAAATAATTCACAATTATCTAAGCACAATTTTTTAGCTGCCTCCACCCTTCAAAATGGCTTCCGTAATACCCATTTCCTTCAGTAAAGCCCGGGAAAAGCAACAATTACCGAGCCTTGTTCTTGGCGAGCGATCAGCCCGGCAAAGTGCCGGCGATGTGCCAAAAGTTGGGATGGGCGATGTATGGGCGATCAGTTCGGCGATCAGGTCGGTGAAGTGAGCCGAAACTTGGGGGCTTATTTTTCCACCGATCTTTCTGGCCTAGTTTCCACTTTTTGCTCAAAATGGGCGACAGAGGTCCATTTTGGGCGATATATGGGCCTTATATGGGCGATGTGAAGTGGAAAGTCTAGCCCGAGCCTTTGGTCCTATTTGCCTGACTTACCTTGAAGTAGTATTATGGGTTTTGCCTTATCTACATGAGTGTTTAAATGGCCCAGGCCTCACGTTGGTTGGCTAGGGCCGGACTGATGCTCGGCCTACCGGATCAACGCTCACCACTCGGCCAGAGTTAAAATCGGGGCTGACCTTGGTTTCTTCTCACCATGGCAACCTTGCATATATCATTTCACAAGTTCGAGGTAGTTGCCAAACAATCTTGACGTGATAAGGTAGTGACAAAAGCTGGGCAGGCCACTGTCTGCTGAACTTTGTACTTAACTGCAGACAGCACGGTAAGATTTTTCCCAGCCCTGCGAGTAAGGGTTTAGAGGCGGTCCCACTGTCAAAATGGCTCTGATTGACAGCTGGACGGAAGTCTGCTCTGAACCTGCTTCCGTGTCAGTTTCTCAACTGTCAGATCTGCCTGTGGACCGCAGACCTTGCCACCAAGCCGCGGGGGAGTCAATTAAGATGCTTAAGAGGTAATGTAAAGGTATTTAAAAGGATTTTACTCAGGCACTTATCATTTTACCAAGTTCTCAACGAGTTTGCTGTCCCTTGAGTTTCAGGGCAGGTAAGTGTGTTGGGGCCTCAGTGACTCTCCATTGCCGTGGCTAGTTGACAGCTGCAGAAGTGGTATAAAAGCTCCCAGTTCACAGCTGTTCACTTTCTAATGTCAGAAGCTGAAGCCTTCAGGATTTGGAAGAAACTTTTGAGCTGTATGCAGTTTTGGAAGTGTTTGCAGTTAACTCTCCATTCACTGTCGCCTCCTTGGAGCAACCTCTCTCACCATTGACAGATCGCTTCTGTCATCTCCATCTCATCTGCCACCTATTTCAGCTGCATCGGTGCACTTGACAAAATCTCACCTTGGTCCTCAGAATCCCATCATGATCAGCCCCAACACTAACGAAACACACCAGCATCATCAACAACACCAACTTTCTCCGCAATCACCTGAGGCTGCACGAGACACGGGGCATCAGCACCTGACCAAATTGCTGCCCGGGAGGCCAGGGATGGCGTCACCATGGCCACATTTACTTCACTTGACACTGTACACCCTGGCTGCCACATGATGTGCCAGGTTGGCCAGCACCATAAAGCATCCCTGCAATGCCCAAGCCATTCCTTCCACACTCATCACCATTGTGGGGGGTACCCTTATGTCTGAACATACACTAAAACTCACTAAGCCATTTCCAAAGGTGCACACAAATCTGTCCAAGAACACCAGGGGGCCAAAATTGCCCCTCTCCTTAAGGCCTGTTACCACCAAAAGGTTTGTGTCACTGCAGTTAGGTATTCTTGACAACAGCCCTGTGCAACCAGGCTGCGTTGGTGTCCTGTAGAGGTCTCTTACCGCCCATTGGAAGGGAAGAAAACCTCTCTGTGTGCTGTAACTACCTCCATAAGCATCTGGAGGGAGTTATGGGAGAACCTGGGTGCAGCCATACACCTTTTTGCTTGTCAGTGTTTGCAGCACCTCAATTCTATAGAACACTGACAGAATAACTGTCAAAAAAATGTTGGCCATGGTCCCATTAAGGACACGTCATCAGATGTCATAAGAACATAAGAACATAAGAAATAGGAGCAGAAGTAGGCTATACGGCCCCTCGAGCCTGCGCCGCCATTCAATAAGATCATGGCTGATCCGATCATGGACTCAGCTCCAATTCCCTGCCCACTCCCCATAACCCCTTATCCCCTTATCTATTTCCATCTTAAATATATTCAATGACCCAACTTCCACAGCTCTCTGGGGCAGCATGTCAAGCGTGGGAAACATGTCAAGTGTTCACGTGTAATTTCCAAGCTTATATCCCTTATTTGTAACGTTAAGAGATTCCCAAGAGGATTAAATGACTATGACTTATGAGAGCTGCGCGTTATCAGCAAAAATATGAGCCAAGTGGTGAATCTATGTAGCAATAAGCAAAAGAATTGTTGGTAAATGAAGCTGGGTCCACCGTCAGCTGTCCCTCATGTTGTACTGGTACAATGAGACTATTATCACACAGACAAATTTGTGCCATAAGGTGCTGTTCTATTCTGAAATAACATACATTTGAAACCAATACAGGAAAAAGTGATGTTACAATTCCTACAGCCAAGCAGTGAAAATGAATTATGTTAGCAAATGTTACAGGTGTTATAAATGATCGCTGCCCACAACAAATTCATCTAAGTGAGTGGCAGATGTAATATTATTCGTGTGAGGTGTTTGGCAAAAAGACATTTGACTGTGGTAGGCTCCTATTTACATTAGCCACCGCTGGGAGCCTCCAGTCTATTAACATCACTTTGCCAACAGCTGTGGCTGTCACTGTCCTCAGCGCTTGCATTAATTACTTGGAACGCTCAACAGTCAATGTTGAGCCGAGTTTTAAGTCCCTGAATCTCTCCTTCCCACCCATCCCACACAAACAACAGAGTCTGAGATTGCTCAGTAATGGTGAGACAGGGTTACAGTTAGAGAAATATTAAGTCTTACTCACCATTCACACCTAATCAGGGTACCGAACTGCCAGACGAAAATCGTAAGAAAGAACGAACTTGCAATTATATAGCGTCTTTCATGACCTCCGGATGTCCCAGAGCACTTTATAGCCAATTAAGTACTTTTGAAGGGTAGTCACTGTTGTAATATAGGAAAATTCATGAACTGATGAACGTTAAGAATGTAAATATAGTTCTTTTTTACTAGCAATTTTATGTTTATGTTGCCACCAGGAACATCTCCCATGTGCTGGAATTACTTCCTCTCCCTTACTTTTATATGAAGCTTTGCTGCCTTCAACAATAAAAAGAGAAAGATTTGCATTTATATAGTACTTTTCATGACCTCAGAATTTCCCAAATTGATTTACAGCCAATGAAGTAACTTGAAACATAGTCACTGTTGTAATGTCGGAAACGTGGCAGCCACTTTGTCCACAGCAAGGTCCCAGAAATAGCAATGAGATCATGACCAGATAATCTGTTTTAGTGATGTTGGTTGAGGGATAAAAATTGACCAGGACACCGGGAAAACTTCCCTGCTCTTCTTCAAGTAGTGCATTGGGATCTGTTGCGTCCACCTGAGAGGGCAGACAGGGCCTCCCACAGTGCAGCACTCCCTTAGTATGTCATTGGAGTGGCAACCCTGATTTTGTCTTCAAGTAAGACTTGAACCCACAACATTCTGACTCAGAGGCGAGAGTGCTATCACTGAGCCTGGACTGGCAAAACATCATGGGTGAAAATTCAAACTTTGGTGGGGGTGCAGAATGGGTAGTAGCGGATTGGTGGAAAGGAAAATCTGATTGAGTGTGTACTGGGCGGCCCAGTTTTGCCTCTCACTGAAGTTGAAAGTTCCTCCCCATGGTGCAAACAAGGTTACAGAACTCAATAGGTGAAATTTCCTAACTTTAGGCTGCCAATGGGAATCTCGCCTGCAGACAGCACATGTCGGTCAGACAATCATGTGCCATGCATGCCCAGATTTATGATTAGAAAAATGACTTCTAATTTATCAAGAACCAGACTTCTGTTTGGTTGAATCTGTTCTACTTGCAATTTCCACTGAAGACAATTCAAGCTGGTTTAGGCTACCCTTGTGAGATGCACTAACATGAGATTGGCTTCAGGCAACAACCTGCTTCCTCTGCGAGTGGCAAAGAAGAGCACCTTGCAAGTCTTACTTCCTTGATCGAAAATAAGTGCTAAATGGACAGCACTTTTTTTTTTAATGGGATATAGGTTTCCTATGGACTCTGTTTGGGAGAGGCAGTATAATATGGATAAATGTGAGGTTATCCATTTTGGGGGCAAAAACATGAAGGCAGAATATTATCTGAATTGCGGCAGATTAGGAAAAGGGGAGGTGCAATGAGACCTGGGTGTCATGGTTCATCAATCATTGAAAGTTGGCATGCAGGTACAGCAGGCGATGAAGAAGGCAAATGGTATGTTGGCCTTCATAGCGAGGGGATTTGAGTATAGGAGCAGGGAGGTCTTACTGCAGTTGTTCAGGGCCTTAGTGAGGCCTCACCTGGAATATTGTGTACAGTTTTGTTCTCCTAATCTGTGGAAGGACACTCTTGCTATTGAGAGAGTGCAGCGAAGGTTCACCAGACTGATTCCAGGGATAGCTGGACCTGTCATATGAGGAGAGACTGGATCAACTGGGCCTTTATTCACGAGAGTTTAGAAAGTAGTGACAGGATCGGTCCAAGTCAGCATGGATTTATGAAAGGGAAATCATGCTTGACGAATCTTCTGGAATTTTTTGAGGATGTAACTAGCAAAGTGGACAAGGGAGAACCAGTGGATGTGGTGTATTTGGACTTTCAAAAGGCTTTTGACAAGGTCCCGCACAAGAGATTGTTGTGCAAAATCAAAGCACATGGTATTGGGGGTAATATACTGACGTGGATAGGGAACTGGTTGGCAGATAGGAAGCAGAGAGTCGGGATAAACGGGTCTTTTCAGAATGACAGGCAGTGACTAGTGGAGTGCCACAGGGCTGAGTGCTGGGACCCCAGCTCTTTACAATATACATCAATGATTTGGATGAAGGAATTGAGTGTAATATCTTCAAGTTTGCAGATGACACTAAACTGTGTTGCGGTGTGAGCTGTGAGGAGGATGCTAAGAGGCTGCAGGGTGACTTGGACAGGTTAAGGGAGTGGGCAAATGCATGGCAGATGCAGTATAATGTGGATAAATGTGAGGTTATCCATTTTGGGGGCAAAAACACAAAGGCAGAATATTATCTGAATGGCGGCAGATTAGGAAAAGGGGAGGCGCAACGAGACCTGGGTGGCATGGTTCATCAGTCATTGAAAGTTGGCATGCAGGTACAGCAGGTGGTGAAGAAGGCAAATGGTATGTTGGCCTTCATAGCTAGGCGATTTGAGTATAGGAGCAGGGAGGTCTTACTGCAGTTGTACATGGCCTTAGTGAGGCCTCACCTGGAATATTGTGTACAGTTTTAGTCTCCTAATCTGAGGAAGGACGTTCTTGCTATTGAGGGAGTGCAGCGAAGGTTCACCAGACTGATTTCAGGGATGGTAGGACTGACATATGAGGAGAGACTGGATCAACTGGGCCTTAATTCACTGGCATTTAGAAGGATGAGAAGGGATCTCATAGAAACGTATAAGATTCTGACGGCACTGGACAGGTTAGATGCGGGAAGAATGTTCCCGATGTTGGGGAAGTCCAGAACTAGGGGACATAGTCTTAGGATAAGAGGTAGGCCGTTTAGGACCGAGATGAGGAGAAACTTCTTCAGTCAGAGAGTTGTTAACCTGTGAAATTCCCTGCCGCAGAGTGTTGTTGATGCCAGTTCATTGGATATATTCAATAGGGAGTTAGATATGGCCCTTACGGCTAAGGGAATCAAGGAGTATGGAGAGACAGCAGGAAAGGGGTACTGAGAGAATGATCAGCCATGATCTTATTGAATGGCGGTGCAGGCTCGAAGGGCCGAATGGCCTACTCCTGTACCTATTTTCTATGTTTCTATGTTTCTATGTAGTATACTAATTTATCATCAGTGTTAACTCTCTTACTTATCTGACTACTGTAGTATATTCATTTACTCAATTGAAAATAGATGTCACAGGGTGGTAACATAATCCTTGAGCAGATATCTAACAAGAGACGCAGGATTATAAATATTCTGCTGGGTGATTGTCCATATAACACATGGAGCACACAAACACAAAGAATGTTTTTCATTTACTTTTTTCCCCCATCAATTTTTTCCCCTCATTTCCTGAACCTATTTTGCTGAGATACAACTTCTGAGCTCCATTATTACTTAACACTCATTTCCAGCAGGGTCACTGGACAGCGATCATGACCATGAAGCCTGCCCAATTTTTCACTTGTTAACCCAGAAGTCCAGAGAACAATTGTAGCCATCATTGGCCTGGCTGATGAAGATCTTTTCAACACAGACCGGAGATCAAACCTGGGACCGATTTAGTTTGAGTGGCTCACTCTGTAATCCTGCTGAGCCATTAGGGGGGGCTTTAAATGCGTTTTTTTGGCATTACTGATGGTCTTTCTACAGGAAGCATCACAACATGCTCTCAAGCAAATAATCTCACAGGAGAACGTTATGCTCGCATCAATATTATTGTTGCCTTTTTGTTGCAAGTTTAATATTTTAGTGCATGTTTCCTTTCACACAGGGCTCCTATAAAATATTAAAAAGGCTCTCACATGCACACATATGCCAATAGATACTACTTAATCGAGACCATTTAATTTAAAATAGTTCATCGTTAAGAATTAAATCAAGCACCACCCATAGACTAATGAATAACACAGTGAAAATCTCCAGTTACAATGATCTTTTGATTTTATGGATGGCCCACGTATGCAGCTCCTCCTAGCTGAATAAATCAGATCCCTTTGCCTCAAGGCTGCAGGACTGTGGTCTGTTTGGAACACTCGATGACAACCCGCGCTGTTGCTCCTTTGAGCGAAAATTGATTCTTGAAAACTGACCTACAAACATTGCAATTCCATGTTTTGATGGCTCTTTTTACACAGGTTTGAACCTGGGGTGGACTTTATGCCGGAGCGACGTGAACTTGGTAAGGACTGCATAAGTCATCAGTTTCAGACACGCTCCACGTTCAGAAGAACATTAAACGTGCTACATAAATACAATCTGAGTTTGTTCACACCTAAAAGAATCATTCCACAGTCAAAACAGAACTCTTTAGACATGATGTGAAATTAAGGGACTCTATTTCAAAGAAAGTACTTGCATTTTTAAACAAGCTGATAAAGTCCTCAGGTCGATCCAAAGCTTATTCACGACAATGAATTACTTTTGAAGTGCAGCCACTGTAGTAGGGCATTGGTTTAAATTAAGAGCCATGATTACAGATTAAAAACTAAACATAGATAATGAAATTTCAAAACTTGAAAACGTAATTAGTTAAATAAAATACAATAGAGATGGCATGGCGGGCAATGTGTTGCAGCTGCAGCATGTGAGAGCTGGTGTGTCCACGGCAACCACATCTGCAGTAAATGTTGGCTGCTTGAGGAACTTTGGCTCAGAGTTGATGAGCTGGAGTACGAGCTTCAGACACTGATACATCAGGGAGGGGGAGAGTTACCTGGACGCTGTGTTCCATGAGGTAGTCACTTAGATTCAATAATTCAAATTTGGTTCGTGGTCAGGGACAGGAGGGTGTGACTACGACTGAGGCAGGTATGGGGATCCAGAAGGTAGCACTGGAGGAGCCTCAGCACCTGATGCTCCTCCAATAATCAAGGGGCTATAGGGAGAGAGGAACTTAATACACTATCACTAAAAAAGTAGTACTCGGTAAAATAATGGGACTAAAGGTGGACAAGTCCCCTGGACCTGATGGCTTACATTGTAAGGTCTTAAAAGAAGTGGCTGCAGAGATAGTGGATGCATTGGTTGTAATCTACCAAAATTCCCTGGATTCTGGGGAGGTCCCAGCGGATTGGAAAACCGCAAATGTAATGTCCCTATTTAAAAAAGGAGGCAGACAGAAAGCAGGAAACTATAGACCAGTTAGCCTAATATCTGTAGTTGGGAAAATGCTGGAGTCCATTATTAAGAAAGCAGTTGCAGGACATTTGGAAAAGCATAATTCAATCAAGCAGAGTCAGCATAGTTTTATGAAAGTAAAATCATAATTTGTTAAATTTGCTGGAGTTCTTTGAGATGTAACGAGCAGGGTGGTTAAGGAGGAATCAGTGGATGTGGTGTATTTGGATTTCCAAAAGGCATAAAAACATAAGAACATAAGAACTAGGAGCAGGAGTAGACCATTTGGCCCCTCGAGCCTGCTCTGCCATTTAATAAGATCATGGCTGATCTGATCATGGACTCAGCTCTACTTCCTTGCCCATGCCCCATAGCCCTTTATTCCCTTATCGCTCAAAAATCTGTCGATCTCCACCCTTAAATATATTCAATGATCATTCGATAAGGTGTAAAATAAAAGGTTACTGCACAAGATAAATGTTCACGGGGTTGGGGGTAATATATTAGCATGGATAGAGGATTGTCTAACTAACAGAAAACAGAGAGTCATGATATGTTGGCAAACAGTAACTCGTGGGGTGCTGCAGGGATTGGTACTGGGGCCTCAACTATTTACAATCTATATTAATGACTTGGATGAAGGGACTGAGTGTAATGTAGCAAAGTTTGCTGATGATACAAAGATAGGTGGGAAAGCAAATTGTGAGGAGAACACAAAAAATCTGCAGAGATATAGACAGGCCATGTGAGTGGGCAAAAATTTGGCAGATGGAATATAATGTGGAAAAATGTGAGGTTATCCACGTTGGCAGAAAAATAGAAAAGCAAATTTTAATCTAAATGGAGAAAAATTGCAAAGTGCTGCAGTACAGAGATACCTGGGGGTCCTTGTAACTAACTTAAACAAAGAAAATTAGTATGCAGGTATTGCAAGTAATCAGGAAGGCAAATGGAATGTTGGCCTTTATTGTAAGGGGTATAGAGTATAAAAGCAGAGAAGGCCTGCTACAACTGTACAGGGTATTGGTGAGGCCACACCTTGAGTACTATGAACAGTTTTGGTCTCTGTCTTTAAAGAAAGATATACTTGCATTGGAGGCTGTTCAGAGAAGGTTCACTAGGTTGATTCCGGAGATGAGGGGGTTGACTTATGAAGATAGGTTGAGTAGGTTGGGCCTGTACTCATTGGAGTTCAGAAGACTGTGAGGTGATCTTATCGAAACATATAAGATAATGAGGGGGCTCGGCAAGGTGGATGCAGAGAGGATATTTCCACTCATAGGGGAAACTAAAACTAGGAGGCATAGTCTTAGAATAAGGGGCCGCCCATTTAAAACTGAGATGAGGAGGAATTCCTTCTCTCAGAGGGCTATAAATCTGTGAAATTCTCTGCCCCAAAGAGCTGTGGAGGCTGGGTCATGGAATATATTTAAGGCGGATATAGACAGATCTTTGAGCGATAAAGGATTAAAGGGTTATGGGGAGCAGACAGGGAAGTGGAGCTGAATCCATGATCAGATCAGCCATGATATTAAATGGCGGAGTAGGCTCGATGGGCCAAATTGCCTACTCCTGCTCCTATTTCTTATGTTCTTATGTTTGCCAACAGGTATGAGGTTCTTGCAGTCTGTGTGGACGAGGGCAGGGACTGCAGGGAGGATGAGCAAACTGACCACAGCACCGTGGTACAGGGGGCCATTCAAGTTAGGGGAGTAAAAATAAATATCGTAGTGGTAGGGGACAGTATAGTTAGAGGGATAAATACTGTTCTCTGCAGCCGAGAGCTAGAGTCCTGAAGGATGTGTTGCCATCTCCTCTGTGCTGGAGAGGAACTTGGATGGGAGGGGAAAGATCCAGTTGTCGTGGTCCATGTAGGTACCAATGACATAGGTAGAACAAAGAGGTTCTGCTGAGGGAGTATGAGCAGCTAGGGGCTAAATTAAAAAGCAGAGCCACAAAGGTAATAATCTCTGGATTACTACCTGAGCCACGAGCAAATTTGCATAGGGTAAATAAAATCAGAGGGATAAACACGTGGCTCAAAGACTGGTGTGGGAGAAATGCATTTCAGTTCATGGGGCACTGGCACCAGTCATCATCAAAGGCAGTCCCTCGGAATCGAAGAAGACTTGCTTCTACTCTTAGAATGAGTCCTTAGGTGGCTGAACAGTCCAATATGAGAGCCACAGTCTTTGCCACAAGTGGGACAGACAGTCATTGAGGGTAAGGGAGGGTGGGACAAGTTTGACTCGTGCTCTTTCTGCTGCCTGCGCTTGTTTTCTGCATGTACTCGGTGATGAGACTCGAGGTGCTCAGCCCCTTCCCAGATGCACTTCCTCCACTCAGGGCAGTCTTTGGCCAAGGACTCCCAGGTGTTGGTGGGGATGCCGCACTTTATCAGGGAGGCTTTGAGGGTGTCCTTGTAACGTTTCCTCTGTCCACCCTTGGCTCGTTTACCATGAAGGAGTTCCGAGTAGAGCGCTTGCTTTGGGAGTTTTGTGTCTGGCATGCGGACAATATGGCCTGCCCAGCGGAGCTGATCAAGTGTGGTCAGTGCTTCAATACTGGGGATGTTGGCCTGGTCGAGGACACTAATGTTGGCGCATCTGTACACGCTAATGTTGGTGCGTCTGTACACCAATGCACCAGTACTGGGGTAAGAGGGAGCTGTTCCGTTGGGATGGGCTTCACTTGAAACATACTAGGTCAAGTGTCCTGGCGAATCGAATAACTAAGGCTGCAGATAGGGATTTAAACTAAATAGTGGGGGGTTAGAGGGTTCAGGTGAGCAGAAATTTAAAAAGTCAAAGGGAAAGGAGAAGGCAATAGTGAAGGGTAACGATAGGGGTAATGATAACCAGAGTGTGACAGGAAGGGACAGAGCGTATAAACATAATAATGGATCAGAAAGTGGGGTCAGAATAGGGAAAAATGGTAAAAAGACAAAATTAAAAGCTCTTTATCTGAATGCACGCAGCATTCGTAACAAGACAGATGAGTTGACGGCACAAATACAAATGAATGGGTATGATTTGATAGCCATTACAGAGACATGGTTGCAGGGTGACCAAGGCTGGGAACTGAATTTTCAGGGGTATTTGACATTTTGGAAGGGTAGCCAGAAAGGAAAAGGAGGTGGGGTAGCTCTGTTAATAAAGGATGTGATCAGTGTATTAGTGAGAAATGATCATGGCTTGGAAGATCAAGATGTAAAATCAGTTTAGATGGAGATATAAAAGAATAAGGAAAATAAGTCACTGGTGAGCGTAGTCTATAGGCCCCCTATCAGTCGCTACACTGTAGGACAGAGTATAAATCAAGAAATAATGGAGGCTTGTAAGAAATGTATGGCAATAATCATGGGCGATTATAATCTTCATATTGATTGGACAAATCAAATTGGCAAAGGTAGCCTTGAGGAAGAGTTCATAGAGTGTATTCGGGCTGGTTTCTTTGAACAATATGTTGTGGAACCAACCAGAGAGAAGATTATTTTAGATCTGGTACTGTGTAATAAGACTGGATTAATTAATGATCTCATAGTAAAAGATCCTCTTGGGAAGAGTGATCATAGCATGGTAGAATTTCAAATTCAGTTTGAGGGTGGGAAAGCTAGGTCTCAAACTTGTGTTCTGAACTTAAATAATAGCAATTACAAAAGTATGAAGGCAGAGCTGGCTAAAGTGGACTGGGAAAATAGATTAAAGTGTATGGCAGTTGATAAGCTGTGGCAGACATTTAAGGAGATATTTCATAACTCTCAGCAAAGATATATTCCAGTGAGAAAGAAAGACGCTAAGAAAAGGATGAACCATCCATGGCTAACTAAGGAAGTAAAGGATGGTACCAAATTGAAAACAAAGGCATACAATGTTGTGAAGATTAGTGGTAGGCCGGATGATTAGGACATTTTTAGAAACCAGAAAAGGATGACTAAAAAAATAATAAAGAGAGGGAAGATAGTTTATGAGAGTAAACTAGCAAAAAATATAAAAAGACAATAAGAGCTTCTACAGGTATATAAAAAGGAAGAGCATAGCTAAAGTAAACATTGGTCCCTTAGAGAATGAGACTGGGGAACTAATAATGGGAAAAGCAAAATGGCAGAGACTGTGAACAAATATTTAATGTCAGTCTTCATGGAGAAGACACTAAAAGCACCCCAATAATAGATAATCAATGGGCTATAGAAAAGGGGGAACTTAAAACAATCACTATCACTTGAGAAAAAGTATCAGGCAAAATAATGGGACTAAAAGTGGACAAGTCCCCTGGATCTGATGGCCTGCATCCTAGGGTCTTAACAAAAGTGGCTACAGAGATAATGAATGCATTGGTTGTAATCTACCAAAATTCCCTGGAATCTGGAGAGGTCCCAGCAGACTGGAAAACTGCAAATGTAACACCCCTACTTAAGAAAGGAGGCAGACAGAAAGCAGGAAACTATAGACCAGTTACCCGAACATTTGTTATTGGAAAAATGCTGGAGTGCATTATTAAGGAAGTAATAGCAGGACATTAAGAAAATCATATTACAGTCAAGCAGTCAGCATGGTTTTATGAAAGTGAAATCATGTTTAACAAATTTGCTTGAATTCTTTAAGGATGTAATGAGCAAGGTGGATAAAGGGGAACCAGTAGATGTAATTTATTTGGATTTCCAGAAGGCATTCGATAAGTTGCCACATAAAAGATTACTAGACAAGATAAGATCTCACGGAGTAGGGGGTAATTTATTAGCATGGATAGAGGATTGGCTAACTAACAGAAAACAGAGAGTCAGTGCTGGAGCCTCAACTATTTACAATTTATATTAATGACTTGAATGAAGGGACCGAGTGTAATGTAACCAAATTTGTCGATGATACAAAGATAGGTGGGAAAGCAAGTTGTGAGGAGGTCACAAAGAATATGCAAAGGGATATAGATAGGCTAAGTGAGTGGTAAAAATTTGGCAGATGGAGTATAATGCGGGAAAATGTGAGGTTATCTACTATGGTAGGAAACATAAAGCAAATTATTATTTAAATGGAGAGAGATTACAAAATGCTGCAGTACAGAGGGATCTGGGGTTCCTTGTACATGAAACACAAAAAGTTAGCATGCAGGTACTGCAAGTAACTAGAAAGGCAAATGGAATGTTGGCCTTTAACGCAAGGGGTTTGGTGTTTAAAAGTAGGGAAGTCCTGCTACAACTGTTGGTGAGACCACACCTGGAGTACTGCATACAGTTTTGGTCTCCTTATTTAAGGAGGTATATAGTTGCTTTGGAGATAGTTCAGAAAAGGTTCACTTAGTTGATTCCTGAGATGAAGAGGTTGGCTTATGAAGAAAGCTTGAGCAGGTTGGGCCTGTACTCATTGGAGTTTAGAGGAATGAGAGGTGATATTGGAATGTATCAGATTATGAGGGGGCTTGACTTGGTAGATGCAGAGAAGATATTTCCCCTCATGGGGGAATCTAGAACTAGGAGGCATAGTTTCACAATAAGGGGTCGCCCATTCAAAACGGGGATGACAAAGAATTTCTTCTCTCAGATGGTCGTGAATCTGTGGAATTCTCTACCCCAGAGGGTCATTGAATATATTTAAGGTGGAGATAGACAGATTTTTGAAAGATAAGGGAGTCAAGGGTTATGGGAATCGCGCATGAAGTGGAGTTGTGACCATGATCAGAACAACCATGATCTTCTTGAATGGTGGAGCAGGCTCGAGGGGCCAAATGGCGTACTCCTGCTCCTATTTCTTATGTTCTTATCTTATGTCCTTGAAAGGCAGTGTTGATACCAAGATGCAAATGTAGAACAGTAGACAGTGGAACAAGTGCTATATTCATCCTGTTGCCGACCTGGGAATGATGGGAGTTGCCATGCACTGCAATCTTATTCATAGCCCCAAGAAATATATGGAAAAATTGCATTGAAAATTGTAAGATTTATTATAGTAGGTTTAATCTTCCTAATTTCAATGTGACATCCTTAAAAAAGCACGTTTTTTAAAATTTTAATGTAATAAAAATAGTTAAGTTACATTGCACTTGCAATTGTGGTCATCTGAACATAATCAGAGGCTATTTGAGATCAGAAACATTGTCAGATGCAATGGGGAACTATTGTATTTAATAGTGACTACCTATCATTGGGTAAATAATGTCAAGCTGTGGCCATGGGGTTGGAAAGGGGATTGAGGGGAAGCGAGTAGAAATATCCAGCAGCATCTTCCCTGAAGGTGAATAAAGATCTCTCTTTTTATTCCCATGCTGTGAAATGCAAATGCATTTTACAGTAGTCTGTGTTTGCTCTTAATGGTTTTCCCACATCGAGTTGAAACAATTCTGAATCAGTCTCCTGTGGGCAATCCAGATTACCATACATGCCTCACACTGATGTATAGACCTTTGTTCTTCTTTTCGCTAAATGATCAATGCATTATTTGCTAAATCTGATGAAAGACCATCGCTCAGTCACTTGCCACAGATTATCCTGCACGAAGATGCATCAGTGGGAAGCTGTTTAACCCACGCCACCTCCAGGCCAGATCCAAGATCACCCCAACCTCTGTCGTTGAGCTGCAATATGCGGACGACGCCTGCGTCTGTGCACATTCAGAGGCTGAACTCCAGTCAATGTATTCACTGAGGCACATGAAAGCATGGGCCTTATGCTTAACATCCGTAAGACAAAGGTCCTCCACCAGCCTATCACCGCCGCACAGCACTGCCCTCCAATCATCAAGATCCACGGTGCGGCCCTAGACAACGTAGACCATTTCCCATATCTCGGGAGCCTCTCATCAACAAAGGCAGACATTGATGCGGAGATTCAGCGCAGCCTTCGGTCGACTGAGGAAAAGAGTGTTTGAAGACCAGGCCCTCAAATCTACCACCAAACTCATGGTCTACAGGGCTGTAGTAATACCCGCCCTCCTGTATGGATCTGAGGCATGGACGATGTATAGAAGGCACCTCAAGTCGCTGGAGATATATCACCAACGATGTCTCCGCTAGATCCTGCAAATCCCCTGGGAGGACAGGCGCACCAACATCAATGTCCTCGACCAGGCCAGGCGCAGGCAGCGGAAGAAGAGCGCGACAGACTAGCCCCACCAACTCCTTCCCTCGACGAATGTCTGTCCCACCTGTAACAGGGTCTGTGGCTCTCGTATCGGACTGTTCAGCCCTCAAAGAACTCACTTTGGGAGTGGAAGCAAGTCCTCCTCGATTCCGAGGGACTGCCTATGATGATGGTATGATGCTTTTAACAATCTATCTGTTGCAGAATATGACTGGAATGGGCTATGTTTCAGGCTGTAAGAATTTTATACCTGCAACAAGGAATTTCCAAAGAATGTGCTTAATTTATTAACCTGCTGAGTTGAACCATTTTGTGTTAAAAGGATGAGTAGCCACAGCATTGACAAAGGGAGCACAACATCATAATGTTCAGAACACTGAAGCTTAAATATTACTCAAGAACCCTTCAGACATATGCTGCTGTGAACTTTGCAAACATTTGGCACAATTATGCTTATTTTTGTCTTTTACTTCATTAAACTTCAAAAAGATGGCCTCCCGTGCCGCAGCAAGAAAACCAACCCACGTTTATACAATGCCTTTAGAATGTAGAAAAGTGTCCCAAGCATAATCAGACAACAATGGATATCAAGCCAAAGAAGGAGATATTAGATGGGGTGATAAAAAGCTTGGTTACAGAGCTGGTCTTTAGGAGAGAAGGGAGGTGGATAGGCAGAGAGGTTTTCGTGGGCCTATACGTGCAGCGGAGCAGGTCTCCAGTCGTCTTGGTTAATCCTTGCTACTGGACCAAGACCTAGCTCTGCCAAGCCCGTGTGGTGGCTGGTGTGCAACGGTCACCACACGTTAAAAAAAAATCCAAGCACAGGTATCTTCCACCTTCAAGATTTAGTCTGGGCCTGGAATTTTAGGTCCATCATTGAAACACCTGTGAACTTTTTGACGTGGAAGCAAGGCATCCTCGGTTCGAGGGACTGCCTATGATGATGATGATGATGATGACTCATTGGAGTTTAGAAGGATGAGAGGTGATCTTATTGAAATGTATAAGATTATGAGGGGACTTCACAGGGTAGATGCAGAGAGGATGTTTCCCCTCATGGGGGAATCTAGAACTAGGAGGCATAGTTTCAGAATAAGGGGTCGTCCATTTAAAATGGAGATGAGGAAGAATTTCTTCTCTCAGAGGATCGCGAATGTTTGGAATTCTCTACCCCAGAGAGCTGTGGAGGCTGGGTCATTGAATGTATTTAAGGCTGAAATAGACAGATTTTTGAGCGATAAGGGAGTCAAGGGTTATGGGGAGCGGGCGGGGAAGTGGAATTGAGGCCACGATCAGACCAGCCATGATCTTATTGAATGGTGGAGCAGGCTCGAGGGGCCAAATGGCCTACTCCTGCTCCTATTTCTTATGCTTAGGGAGGGAATGCCAGAGCATAGGCCTAAACAAATGAGGGCATGGCTGCTAATGGTGCGGCGAAAGGAGGCGGGGGTTTGGGGGGGTGTACGAGACACCGGAGTCAGAGGAAGACGGGAGGGGGAGCGGGTTAATAAACCAGGAGGAGGTTACAGAGATAGGTAGGGGAAGCCATGAAAGGATATAAACGTGAGGATGTGAATTTTAAATTGGAAGCATTGGTGGACTGGGAGCCAATGAAGGTCAGGGTGATGGGTGAGTGGGACTTGTTGCAGGATAGGATAGATGCAGTAGTGCTTTGGATGAGCTGAAGTTTATGGAGGGAACAGGATGGGAGGCCGGCCAGGGGAGCATTGGGATAGTCGAGTCTGGAGGTCATGGTATGGAATTTTAAATTCCGCAAATGCCAAGATCACACACTATGCCTTTAAGCAAACTACAGTCATCCACAAAGCATAAATTTGTTTCTTTGTAGATCTTTATGTAAATCGGTGAGTAATACCTGGAAGTGAAACTGTCATTCTTTATGGCGAAATTTAATGCAAATGCCTTTGAGTATAGGACAGGCTGAAATATGGAAAACTGACTTTTGGGTTGGGTTAATATATATGTTGCTGAACTCTGTCCCATGCATTTGATTAAAATATTCTTCATATTTTGTTTGAAAGTACAGTTAAAAGGTCACTGAGAGTCATTGGTAAAGTTTCTTCATTGCTTTGTAAACATTTGGCACAATTATGTAATTTCCATTAGAAAGTCATTTGCATGCATGCTCCTTAAACTTTAGTTATTTAGACGCTCTGTGCAAAACAGTAATGATTTTCTCTTTCAGTCTATTTTCTAATGCTCAGCAAGGTGAGGGACAGTAGTCCTGAGGAATGGACCACTTCCAATTCAGGTATTGTGTGTCAGCATTGTGCACACCTAGGTTAGGTGCAGTACTGTCAGATGCAAAGTAAAGTTGTCTTCTATCTGCCCCTACTGTAGCAGGATGCATTTTTTCCCCTCACAGCAATCATCTTTAGGCTAATTAATGCCAGTTTTATGCTCACAATGAATGGGGTTGAAACAGCCCAATCTTATTACACATGGGGCCCTAAAGTCAGCAAACAAAGACTTTCATCCCAGGTCCCCGAGGTGAAGCACCAGTATTTAGTTCGCTGTGCCACCCAGTACCTTATAGCAGTTTATAATGCAACAATATTCACAGCTGGCAAGTGTGTTGGAGTGCTTTATTGGGCACTTATCTCAATGGTGTGATCACTATGCCTTTATATTTGGAATGATAAATCAATTTAATAATTGTTGTACTGAACTGATTAGAATTGGAATTTGGAACAGCCCAATGCCGGGCTGATTCTCCAACTGTTCATGAAATCGTTATGGTTATAAAAATGGAAAATGCAGGGCAGGCAGCATCTGTGGAAGAAGAAATGAAAGTTTTTGGGCTGGATTTTACTGTAGTAATAAGGGTGAGGGTAACAGCGCTCACCGCTATTAAACTGTAAATCGGGCAACAATTTCCAGCAACTGCACACGCGCAGCTAAACACAGAAATCAAGAAGTTGCTGTCCGAGTTGCCCTGCTCCAATAGAACCTGCGCTATACCGGTGTTACGCCGAGAGACTCAGCGTTGAAATACATGAAACGGCGTGAAGTTACTGTCATCATCATCATAGGCAGTCCCTCGAAATCAAGAAGAATTGCTTCCACTTTAAAAGTGAGTTCTCAGGTGGCTGTACAATCCAATACAGGAATTACAGTCTCTGTCACAGGTGGGACAGACAGTCGTTGAAGGAAAGGGTGGGTGGGGCTGGTTTGCCGCACGATCCTTCCACTGTCTGCGCTTGGTTTCTGCATGCTCTCGGCGACGAGACTCGAGTTGCTCAGCGCCCTCCCGGATGCTCTTCCTCCACTTTGGGCAGTCTTGGGCCAGGGATTCCCAGGTGCCGGTGGGGATGTTGCACTTTATCAAGGAGGCTTTGAGGATCCTTGAAACATTTCCTCTGCCCACCTGGGGCTCACTTGCCATGTAGGAGTTCCGAGTAGAGCGCTTGCTTTGATTGTCTTGTGTCGGGCATGCGGATGATGTGGCCCACCCAACAGAGCTGGTTGAGTGTGGTCAGTGCTTCGATCCTGGGTATGTTGGCCTGAGTGAGAACAATGACGTTGGTGCATCTATCCTCCCAGGAGATTTGCAGGATCTTGCGAAGGCAGTGCTGGTGGTACTTCTCCAGCACTTTGAGGTGTCTACTATATGTGGTCCACGTCTCTGAGCCATATAGGAGGATGGGTATCACCACTGCCCTATAGACCATAAGCTTGGTCACAGATTTGAGGTCCTGGTCTTCAAACACTCTCTTCCTCAGGCGATCAAAGGCTGAGCTGGCACACTGGAGGCGGTGTTGGACCTCATCATCGATGTCTGCCCTTGCTGATAGTAGGCTCCCGAGGTATGGAAAATGGTCCACGTCCAAGGCTGCGCCTTGGATTTTGATGACCGGTGGGGGGGGGGGTGGCAGTGCTGTGTGGTGGGGTCAAGTTGGTGGAGGACCTTTGTCTTACGGATGTTTAGTGTAAGGCCTATGCTTTCTTACACCTCGCTGTTGACGATGGCTTGGAGTTCAGCCTCTGAATGCACACAGATGCAAGCGATGTCCGCGTACTATAGTTCGATGACAAAGAATAGATAACAGAGTACTTAAGTGATATACACCCACTAAACTTAACAGAAGTTAGGGCCTGTCCATTCTAGTTTTAACATTGTGATAAGTCTTAATTACTGCCAAACAACCTCCCTGGCATTGAAAATTAACTTTTGCAAGTGTGGAGTCTCATTCCTTCAGCTTTTAATTATTGTTGAAGATTTTTTTTAAATTAAATAATTTCTGTCTCTTTTATTTATTTCTATTAATCGCATCTTTCTTTCCTCTCTTTATTACACTTTCTGTACCTGGTTTGGCATTGAATTAAACATTCTAACTGACACTTCCTAACTCAGACTGTGCACGCCTCATTAACGATTCTTCTATCTGATTGGTTAAAGAGATACACAGTTGCTTGACCTGTTCACTAAGGTCCCAGATCCCCTGTAGCGGGCGCTGTACCGAAATGGATCTCGAATCACCGCAAGTTCCTGTGCAAAAACACATAGGAAGTCTGTGGGAAAATGTAAGTGTAATGAATGGCTGGTGCTGTTCATTCAATGCTGGGAGTAAAATCTAGGCCAATGATTCAAGTCTTAGGACCCTTTGTATTTGTGCCTTCTTCACCCAATGCTGCCTGACCTGCTGAGTGCTCCCAGCATTTTCCGTTTTTCTTTCAGATTCACAGCATCCGCAGTATTTTGCTTTTTGTCTTTATAATTACAGTTTTTATTAAACCCAGATACCTACATAAAAGTTCTACACATATAGTACAAGTCACCACCAAGGTCATAAAGAAGATGAGGTAAGTCCAGTAATGAAGCAGCCCACACCAGTCTGCAAGACCTGCATAGCATACAGACTTGGGCTGAAAAGTGGCAGTTAACATTCGTGCCACATAAGTGCCAGGTAAATGACCACCTCAAACCAAAGAAAGCCCAGTCATCTTCTCCTGACCTGCAACGGTACCAGAATCGCCGAATCCCCCAACGTCAACAATTTGGGGGGGGTTCACCAATGACCAGAAGCTTAACTGGACCAGCCATGGCCTCAAGGCAGTGGTATGATAGTGTTGTAGTTATGTTACTGGACTAGTAATCCAGCAGGCCTGGACTAACAATCCAGAAAAAACGTGAGTTCAAATCTCACCATCGAAGTTTGAGAATTTGAATTTAGTTTAAAAACAAAATCTGGAAAAGAGCTGATCAGCCTTCATGGTATTGGACTCAACATCCACCCAGTCCACCACCGATGCAGAGTCAATGGAAACAAAAATCAGGAGAGATGTAAAACGGACTTGCAATTTGCTATCAATTTTGCACCATCACCTAAAGTCAAAGGGGGCGAAATTGCCCTCCGCTCCGATAAATCGAATTAAATGATGATTCTCTGCCCAAATCCTTGGGGTGGAGAATAGAGGGATTTTGGCCTCTTAAACGTCTTTAAATTGTTGGGGTGGTGTTTTGGGCGGCTGCGGGGTAGAAGTGTGTTAGGGGCTGGGTGGAAGGCAAGCGGTGTCATCAGCACTGTGCTGAGCACGCCAGCGCGACAAGGATGTACCGTGTCACGCTGACGCGTAGTGACGTTCCTCCCTATCAGTTAAAGGGGAGGGCCGCTGCGAGCGCTGCAGCCACTTTAGTGGCACCCACTGGGCCTCCAGGTAGGGTTTTGGCCGGTCCAGCTGTCTGGCACCCAAGAGGGGGTGCCGGGCTACCTGTTGGTGGCCCGGCTGAACCCGTGGCCACCATTGTCAGGCCGACTTCAGAGTCGGCCGACAATTAAAATAAAATAGCAGATAAGGAGGTACGCCCTCCCCTTTAAGGGCAGATGCGCCGCCCAGCCACTTTCAGCTTCCCGCCGGAAAAAGCTGTCGGGGCATTGACCGGCCGCCGCTCCATTCCCACGGGGCAATTTTGGATGGGCCGCTCGGCCCATCCGCCTGCCCCTGGTCGGAAAGGCCTCTTTGAGGCGGTAATGGACCTTAAAGAGGGGAAAATTTCTGCCCCAAAATGTCCCCCCTTGAGTATAGCAGTACATATTCACACTGTAAATTGAACACTCACCCTCCTGTAACTATTCTAGCTAAGTAGAGCAGCAGCGAGCATGACGATTGAACTCAATGTACAGGCAGCAAATCGGACAGATCTTCTGCATGTCAGATGTAGAGCACAGAGTATGAGGAATTCAGACCTTGCCCCCACTAGGCACCAAGAATTGGATTCCTCCCACATTCCAGGTGTATGAAAAAGACTCTTTTCATTGAATTTACAAAATGAAAGTCGAATTAATGGTAGCTCAAACCAAAAGACAGGAGCTGTACATTCACTATTGGAATGACTGTGGGACTCAAATATACAGAACTTGAAAAATGGCTTTACACGTTGTCCATGCATGCACAAATGTCATAAATCATTTTTAAACATGCAAGCCAAACAAAACGCAAATGGTCTGAATTGTACTTAATGAAGGATTTGTGAACAATGACCCTGCTTCTCTTACTGTATCTTTATATTTTTGCTTTTGTGTAGATGAAAAATTATTTTTGGCAAATGTAACTCCTGGGCTTGTTTACACCATCTCAAATCGATTCCAGTGTCCATGTTATCAAAAATATCCAATTTAGCACTGTCTCTTAGTAACACATACCTTCATTATTAAGAGTAGGATTATCTTGATGGTCTGTCTGTCTAGGATGCTTTTGCTTCAACTCATGTTTATTGTTTTCCAGCCTGCCTTAAACCAAGACACTTCCATATTATGGAGATCATAACAAGACCAGCATTTTTATTTGTATGTCAGCCATGACTCGGTGGGTAGCAACCTCGCTTCTGAGTCAGAAGGTTGTGGGTTGAAGTCCGACTCCAGAGACTTGAGCACATAAATCTAGGCTGTCACTTCAGTGCAGTGCTGAGGGAATGCTGCACTGTCGGAGGTGCCGTCTTTCAGACGAGATGTTAAACAGAGGCCCCGTCTACTCACTCAAGTGGATGTAAAAGATCCCATGGCACAATTTTGAACAAGAGCAAGAAAGTTATCCCCTGATGTTCTGGCCAGTATTTATCCCTCAATGAACATCACAAAAACAGATTATCTGGTCATTAACACAGTGCTGCTTGTGGGAGTTTGCTGTGCGCAAATTTACTGGCTCGTTTCCTACATTACAACTTCAAAAAAGTATTTCATTGTCTGTAAAGCACTTTGGGATGTATGGTGGTCGAGAAAGGCACAATGTAAATGCAAGTCTTTTTTCTTTTCAAAAGTATTTATTTATACTCTTTCACCAAACACATTGAGGCCAATAATACAATGGCAGGCTTCCCACTCCTATGTTATTGGATGTGGAGGCCTGAGGTCTGAATTGCATCCAAGGTGCCCAGTGCTCCTCAATGCAGCCAGCATTGCTCCTCAATGAAGGGCCACTGAGAGAATGTGCACAAACTGTGCCGAGGGTTCATTAATACCCCCCAAAATAATTAAATTAGAGGAACAAGTGCTGAAGAGGAATTTAAAAAAATATATAAAATCAAGGGGGTAAGTGATTGCTGGTGATTGGTGAGTAGTTTTTCTTTTTTCTCTTCTATAACAGTGAGTAAACTTTAGCATTGTTGTTGCCAATTTAAGTGTATCCAAGGGTTAAGTCATGACAGGAGACTCAAGTACGTGATATGCTCCTCCTGTACCATGCGGTAACTCAGGGACACTTCCGGTGTCCCTGACGACTACGTGTGCAGGAAGTGTATCCGCCTCCAGCTTCTGACGGTCCGCGTTGCGGAATTGGAGTTGAGGGTGGATTCACTCTGGAGCATCCACGATGCTGAGAATGACATGAGTAGCAGGTGTAGCGAGTTGGTCTAACCGCAGGTGAAGGGTCCACAGCCAGCTAGGGAATGGAAGACCAGCAGGAAGAGCAGTGCAAGGAAGGTAGTGCGGGGTCCCCTGCGGTCATCCCCCTGCAAAACAGATACACCGTTTTGAGTACTGTTGAGGGGGATGACTCATCAGGGGAGGGCAGCAGCAGCCAAGTTCACCGTGGCTGGCTCTGCTGCACAGGAGGGCAGGAAAAAGAGTGGGAGAGCGATAGTGATAGGGGATTCGATTGTAAGGGGAATAGATAGGCGTTTCTGCGGCCGCAACCGAGACTCCAGGATGGTATGTTGCCTCCCTGGTGCAAGGGTTGAGGATATCTCAGAGTGGGTGCAGGACATTCTGAAAAGGGAGGGTGAACAGCCAGTTGTCGTGGTGCACATTGGTACCAACGATATAGGTAAAAAAAGGGATGAGGTCCTACAAGACGAATTTAAGGAGCTAGGAGCTAAATTAAAATGTAGGACCTCAAAAGTAGTAATCTCAGGATTGTTACCAGTGCCATGTGCTAGTCAGAGTAGGAATCGCAGGATAGCTAAGATGAATACGTGGCTTGAGCAGTGGTGCAGCAGGGAGGGATTCAAATTCCTGGGGCATTGGAACTGGTTCTGGGGGAGGTGGGACCAGTACAAACTGGACGGTCTGCACCTGGGCAGGACCAGAACCAATGTTCTAGGGGGAGTGTTTGCTAGTGCTGTTGGGGAGGAGTTAAACTAATATGGCAGGGGGACAGAGGGAAACAAAAAGGAGACAAAAGCAAAAGACAGAAAGGAGATGAGTAAAAGTGGAGGGCAGAGAAACCCAAGACAAAAAACAAAAAGGGCCACTGAATATAAAGGGGCTGCAGGAGGGGTCAAAACTAAAAATCAAGGTTTAAAAACTAGGATTAAAACACTCTACCTAAACGCACGCAGCATTCGAAATAAAGTAAATGAGTTGACGGCACAAATCATTACAAATGGGTATGATTTGGTGGCCATTACAGAAACGTGGTTGCAGGGTGGCCAAGACTGGGAATTAAACATACAGGGGTATCTGACGATTCGGAAAGATAGACAAGAAGGGAAAGGAGGTGGGGTAGCTCTGTTAATAAAGGATGATATCAGGGCAGTTGTGAGAGACGATATTGGCTCTAATGAACAGAATGTTGAATCATTGTGGGTGGAGATTAGAGATAGTAAGGGGAAAAAGTCACTGGTGGGTGTAGTTTATAGGACCCCAAATAATAACTTCACGGTGGGGCGGGCAATAATCAAGGGAATAATGGAGGCATGTGAAAAAGGAACGGCAGTAATCATGGGGGATTTTAACCTACATATCGATTGGTCAAATCAAATCGCACAGGGTAGCCTGGAGGAGGAATTCATAGAATGAATACGGGATTGTTTCTAAGAACAGTATGTTACAGAACCTACATGGGAGCAAGCTATCTTTGATCTGGTCCTGTGTAATGAGACAGGAATAATAAACGATCTCCCAGTAAAAGATCCTCTCGGAATGAGTGATCACAGTATGGTTGAATTTGTAATACAGGTTGAGGGTGAGGATGTAGTGTCTCAAATGAGCGTACTATGCTTAAACAAAGGGGACTACAGTGGGATGAGGGCAGAGTTGGCTAAAGTAGACTGGAAACACAGACTAAACGGTGGCACAATTGAGGAACAGTGGAGGACTTTTAAGGAGCTCTTTCATAGTGCTCAACAAAAATATATTCCAGTGTAAAAGAAGGGCGGTAAGAGAAGGGATAACCAGCCGTGGATAACCAAGGAAATAAAGGAGAGTATCAAATTAAAAACCAATGCGTATAAGGTGGCCAAGGTTAGTGGGAAAATAGAAGATTGGTAAAATTTTAAACGACAGCAAAGAATGACTAAGAAAGCAATAAAGAAAGGAAAGTTAGATTACGAAGGTAAACTTGCGCAAAACATAAAAACGGATAGTAAAAGCTTTTACAGATATATAAAACAGAAAAGAGTGACTAAAGTAAATGTTGGTCCCTTAGAAGATGAGAAGAGGGATTTAATAATGGGAAATGTGGAAATGGCTGAGACCTTAAACAATTATTTTGCTTCAGTCTTCATAGTGGAAGACACAAAAACCATGCCAAAAATTGCTGGTCACAGGAATGTGGGAAGCGAGGACCTTGAGACAATCACTATCACTAGGGGGGTAGTGCTGGACAGGCTAATGGGACTCAAGGTAGACAAGTCCCCTGGTCCTGATGAAATGTATCCCAGGGTATTAAAAGAGATGGCGGAAGTTATAGCAGATGCATTCGTTATAATCTACCAAAATTCTCTGGACTCTGGGGAGGTACCAGCGGATTGGAAATCAGCTAATGTAACGCCTCTGTTTAAAAAAGGGGGCAGACAAAAAGCAGGTAACTATAGGCCGGTTAGTTTAACATCTGTAGTGGGGAAAATGCTTGAAATTATCATTAAGGAAGAAATAGCGGGACATCTAGATAGGAATAGTGCAATCAAACAGACGCAGCATGGATTCATGAAGGGGAAATCATGTTTAACTAATTTACTGGAATTCTTTGAGGATATAACGGGCATGGTGGATAGAGGTGTACCGATGGATGTGGTGTATTTAGATTTTCAAAAGGCATTCGATAAGGTGCCACACGAAAGATTACTGCAGAAGATAAAGGTACGCGGAGTCAGAGGAAATGTATTAGCATGGATAGAGAATTGGCTGGCGAACAGAAAGCAGAGAGTCGGAATAAATGGGTCCTTTTCGGGTTGGAAATCTATGGTTAGTGGTGTGCCACAGGGATCGGTGCTGGGACCACAACTGTTTACAATATACATAGATGACCTGGAAGAGGGGACAGAGTGTAGTGTAACTAAAATTTGCAGATGACACAAAGATTAGTGGGAAAGCGGGTTGTGTAGAGGACACAGAGAGGCTGCAAAGAGATTTAGATAGGTTAAGCGAATGGGCTAAGGTTTGGCAGATGGAATACAATGTCGGAAAGTGTGAGGTCATCCACCTTGGGAAAAAAAACAGTAAAAGGGAATATTATTTGAATGGGGAGAAATTGCAACATGCTGCGGTGCAGAGGGACCTGGGGGTCCTTGTGCATGAATCCCAAAAAGTTAGTTTGCAGATGCAGCAGGTAATCAGAAAGGCGAATGGAATGTTGGCCTTCATTGCGAGAGGGATGGAGTACAAAAGCAGGGAGGTCCTTCTGCAACTGAATAGGGTATTGGTGAGGTCGCACCTGGAGTACTGCGTGCAGTTTTGGTCACCTTACTTAAGGAAGGATATACTGGCTTTGGAGGGGGTACAGAGATGATTCACTAGGATACCGGAGATGAGGGGTTTACCTTATGATGATAGATTGAGTAGACTGGGTCTTTACTCGTTGGAGTTCAGAAGGATGAGGGGTGATCTTATAGAAACATTTAAAATAACGAAAGAGATAGACAAGATAGAGGCAGAGAGGTTGTTTCCACTAGTCAGGGAGACTAGAACTTGGGGACACAGCCTCAAAATACAGGGGAGCCAATTTAAAACCGAATTGAGAAGGAATTTCTTCTCCCAGAGGGTTGTGAATCTGTGGAATTCTTTGCCCAAGGAAGCAGTTGAGGCTAGCTCATTGAATGTATTCAAGTCACAGATAGATAGATGTTTAACCAATAAGGGAATTAAGGGTTACGGGGAGCGGGCGGGTAAGTGGAGCTGAGTCCACGGCCAAATCAGCCATGATCTTGTTGAATTGCGGAGCAGGCTCGAGGGGCTAGATGGCCTACTCCTGTTCCTAATTCTTATGTTCTTATGTTCTCCTGGCTGGTGACCTTTGCTGCGACTGTGCTTAGCTCCTTCCGCTAGAATGAAAAATGCTGACTGGATTCTATGATGGCTGACAGCAATCCTGGGCTCCCAAAGTTCTGAGCTCCTTTACCCCAGCACTCCCGCCATCACAAGTGACATGCCCGGGGCAGTAATAGCACAGCTGCATTATCAACACCATCATGTAGCAAATTAAGTCTTGCTGAAATACATTGATGTGTAACAAACAGCCATCGCTGCTGTAATAATGTGTGTCTAATGTGGCTGACCTCCCTCCGATTGATGAAAAAGTAAAGGCATGCAGCTTCAGGAGTCAGGGGAAGGAACTAGGTTAACATTTGTCACTCAGTAACCTTGCTGATCCTCCTCTGTATTTCTACATGCAATGTGGAGTCTGGATTATAAATCACAACTTGTCTATAAATCATTGAAACATTTGCACCCTCATATAAGCGAACTAAATATGCGACTTGCACCTTAAAATCTGGAGATATCTGAAAGTGCAGCACATAATTAATTTACTTTTGAAATTGAGTGACTGTTATTGAGTCGGCAAATTTACCAGCCACAGTGTGTCAACAATGTCACACACATGCCAAGGAGATGAATAATCAGTTGATCTGTTTTTGGTGGCTTTGATTAAGGGAATAATATTGGCTGGGATACTGGGAACACTCACTCCTCTTCTGCGAACTGTGCCATGGGATATTGAATATCCAGCTGAATCACCATAACAATGGTCTGTCTAACGCCTAACCTCACAAGAACAGGGTATCACATGTATTGGACCTATACGTCGGTCTTTATGGTCCATTTTTTTGAGATAAGGTGGGTAAGTATTTCTACATGCACCGTAGAGTCTGGGTTATAAACCACAACAATTAAAATAATATTGGATATTAATGGTGATTTTTGTTCCACTGGTACATGTTCAGAATAAGCATATAGTTGCGTGCCAGATAGTAAAATGCTGGGCTCTGTATCAATTGAAGAGTTAAAAACCACAGGCAAATAATTCAAAGTGTCATCCATGTTATGCAGCAAATCTGACAGATTGATATAATTATAAAGGATTTTTTTTGTTGCAGTGTGTTATGAAGATTAAAATTATACAGTTGCCTAAGGGATTCTCAGTTCAGATGAATGATAGAACAATACAATTTTGTTATTATTAATAGAAAGGCTTGCTTTCCTAAGCTACCACAACACTATTTGCAAACCCAGTACTGTGTCTAGTTTTGTTTTACCTGAGTACTGATGATTTCTACTTGCCTGAAGCCTGTGTGCCAATTTGAATCACTAATGATGGTGCATATGGAAACGCCCATAGTATAGAATGTTCCACCTTCCCAGCTAATGGAGGGGTCCGACAAATTTAAATACTCAAATGATATAACATGTCAAACCCAGCCCAGAGTGTAAGTCTGCTCACCCTGCTGGTGAATCTGAGTGAAATGGATTCAGACATTTTCAGCCTTGCTCTTACTGCACATAAACCAACAACACAAAGCTTCCAGTAACTGGTGATTTCACTCAAGAGGGACTCCGAGGATGGTTGCTGATGGACGCAGCACACCAGTGTAATATATGTGCTTTGACTCTTGGATTGAGGTAAATTGTTGGGATGGTGTACGAAAAACCCCACTCAATTGGTGGCACTTTCACTTCTGAGTCAGGAGGTTGTGGGTTCAAGCCCCACTCCAGACCACAATCCACACGAGTGCTAGGGGACCTAGGGTTGAGTCTCCAGGAATGAAAGATTGATCTCCTGGAAATTGCTGTGAGCAAACCCGAGAGAAAAGTACATCGGGGCATTAAAAAAATTGAGATTCCTTTTCATTTTCCATGAACGCTTGTATTGATTGGTTATATAAAGATTGAAGATGACAGAAAAGGTTGTTTTACTGGGCGGTGCAGGCTGGAAGAGGGATGTCATGTGATGCAACCTCCAGGAATATGTCCAACCAGAGTTGGCAACCCTATCAGGGGCCCTTTACTTCGTGTCCAGACTGGAACCTCCTGCCGCCAGACATTCCACTCCTGCCTGTTGGCCATGTTATTTTATCAGTAAATTTACAAACTTTGCCGATTATATTTAACTTAGAATCACAGAATAATATGGCACAAAAGGAGGCCATTCACCCTATCGTGCTTGTGCTGGCTCTTTTGATAGAGCGAACCAATTAGTCTATGGTCTATCCCCGTAGCCCTGCAAATCTTTCCCCTTCAAATACTGAATTTTGAAAGTTACTGTTAAATCTACTTCCATTATCCTTTCAGGTAGTGCATTCCAGATCGCAACAACTTGACATCATTAACTTATCAATTTTAACCTAAAGGTCAGGCGGGATACGGGCGGGGGCGGGTCAGAAGCTCATTTTAACACCCCCGCTCGATTTTTACTCTCCACTGACTTCAATTCCCCCCAATGCCCATCTGGTTAGGCTGAATTCAACTCTAAAGTCCCACTATAATCAAATTGATGAGGAAAAAAACTGTGGGCACATTATAGTATCTCCAGAACAGCAACATTCCTCTCCGTCGACTAGAACTAGACTGGCTCATCAAATGTGGAGAGCAACACTGAGAAAAATGACAGGAAACTTACCAATAATTTGATTGACAAGTCTTGCTACATTAAGCTGTAGCAACATAACCTGGTCCTGGAACATTTATTATATATCGAGCTGCCTGACGTGATATGTCTTATAAAAGCTGAAAAATAACAAGAAAATACATCATTTGATTTAGCTTGTCATTAGAACCAAAATAACAACTTTGAAGATACTATTTGAATACAGGTTGAACCTCCCTTATCCAGAACTCCCTTATCCGGAACCATCCCTCATCCAGAACCATTCCCGGCCATCGGGTGGCGCATGAGCAGAACTCCGACATGAACAAATTGAAGTCCTTCCTCGCTGCCGACTCCCGCAATCGCTGGCCTGACCCTGCGATCCACCGCACCCCCATGATCTCTCTGCCGCACTCCCAGCCCCAAGCCAGCCAGCCCCGATATTCCCTTGCTCAGTACCTGTACCATCCAATTCAACGTGACCACTCCTTGTCCAGAAAAATCCCTTATCCAGAACAGGCCAGATCCCGAGGGTTCCGGACAAGGGAGGTTCGACCTGTACTAGCATATACACACAATACTTTTACATCATATTCCCCTGAGCACTATTTTATCACCTTCATTAAAATAGCAGACACAGAAATATTATTTGAACCTATTAAGTAATTGCATTATCATATCAGCAACATTGATTTTTGGTTAAAATGATTTAAAATAATTTATGTTTTCCATATACTGGATAGCATGGGTTTTGAATTGCCACAAATCCATTAGAAAAGCAGTTAATGCGAGATGTGAGGGAAATTGACTGCTAAATGTCCTTTAACAAAAAAAACATTATTTTTTTCACTTCAGAACTAGTTTTGGGTTTACAAGCATGTTACTATTTTCTATTTGATTGAAGAAAAAAACTAGAGAAACATTTACTGAAAGCAATGAGCAATGTTTGGCTTTAAATCGGCAAACTCCTTTCGCAGCAAACGTAAGTCGTCTAAGGGTACTTTGAAACAATAAAGTAATTTTAATGAACTGTGTTGAACTAGAGCCCAAATCCAAAATTGGGAAAAGGGCCCCCCACGATTTTCAGACCATTAACTTGAAAATTTAGAAAGTCTTGGGAAATGCAAAGCCCAATTCTTGGCATGCACTCCTGGTAGACTGGGCCCCAGACCAGGAGCAAGGATTTATAAAATTACCCCTTACAAGTTTTGGATTGGTGTAAAGCATTTTCGTTTTCACATCGCTTAACAAGGCCTGACCTGCGTCTAGAGCCCCCTCCACTCGCGTGTCAGCTGGGGCCCTGACTCCAGGCCCTGGCTGCATTGACGTTCTGACTGCAGTGTTGATGTGAAGCAAAACCACTGCACACCAATGCTACAGTTTTGTAGGGTAAATACATCCTAATCTACACACAATGGGGCAGATTTTCATCTGATTCTGTTCATTAAATGTGTCTACACCATAGAATCGTAGAATGGTTACAGCACAGAAGGAGGCCATTCAGCCCGTCGAGCCTGCACCAGCTCTCTGCAGGAGCATTTCAGATAGTTCGACTCCCCCGCCCTTTCCCCGTAGCCCTAAACTATTCCAGCATCATTAATGTGTGCTGGATAGGCAAATGAGAAAAGATTTTGATATCAGGTCCATAAGTATGCCACGGTTTGGATACAGGGATTGGACTACAAATTCTCCCAAGAAATTGACACCGTTCTTTCCCCATTTGGAGATAACATTTTTGTTGGCACCAAAATTAATGGTACAGTTCACCCAAAGGAATCTTTTAGAGGAATAGATAAAATTCTCTTTGGTAAGGTTGAAGATTGCCCACTCTGCTGATACCCGGCTTTCTGTGGTCAGGTCCAGTAGAAGGGTAGGGCAGTGTTACAAGTTTAGAGTCTTGACTTAGATGTACTCTCAGTACAGCCGTGCTAGTTACTCCTGTAAGCGATCTGAGCATCTTATGTTTGTGGGTGTCCCCAGTCTTAATTGCTACAACTCATGAGAAGACTTCAGCAGCTACTTGGTCTAGTTACTAAGTTTTTGATGCTCCACAGGCCTCTGATCTCAGTGCCCTATAACCCAGGGGACTGGCACTAAATGGCCATCAGCACCATTGGTGCCAAAATCCCATTGTCCACCTCTGTCACTATTTGCAATCCCAGTCTTCCCCTCAGTCTATAATTTACAGCCTTTTGGTTTTATAATTTGCAATTCAGGCCTAAGGACAAAGGAGCAAAACCTCATCCAGGATTGCAAGTTAAAAAAATAAGCTTTAAATCTTTCAGCCTACAGGATTGTTGTCTCAAACTTCAGGGATAAGTTAGTAATTGTTCCCACAGGGCCCATAAGGAAAGGAGTTTATGAAGAATATTTGCTGAATAACTGCTAATGAAAATATAAAATGTCTTCCTGGACCTGTACACAATTTCCCCAAAAAATAGTCCAAGAACATTGACAACCTGGGCCATTTATATTCCCACAAGCATTTGTCTCTTGTAGCTTCACATTGACCGAATGCCCCAGGGCGGTTTTCAATCTTAAGTGCATCTTGCAAATAATGCTGATGGGATTCCCATGGGATTTATTGTGAGAATTCCAACAACAAGGTTCCTTTTTGTCATGGTTCAAAAATCATTTCCATTCAGCAACCACTCTCGCTTAGAAGAGCACAGAACATTAACTCCTGGCGGGAAGCTGGTGGGAGTGGACAGGAAACCCAATGGGAGCCGGAGGCATGATGGAATTTAACTGCGATTAGGCAGTGGAGGAAAGGATGTTCCAAACGTGGCCCTCATCCTGATGGCCACCTTTGTGTGCGGCTGCATCACGCTGTGCACCGACTCCCGGTACGCAAACACCAAGTGTCACTACGTGCTGAGGTTCTACCTGTCCCCGGTGTTGCGAAGGATGGGTCTGGCCACACTGCCGCGAAACGCCCCCACCAGTTGCATCATGCCTGAACACCTGTCCTTCGTGGAAAAGTTTTTCAGAAAAAACCCCTTTGACCACAAGGCAATAGAGCAGTGGTCGGCACGCAAGGTCCTGGACGCCCTACGAAAGAAGGAGAGGGTGGACCCTGTCGGGTGGTTCCCCGAGCAAACTGTCAAATTCGTCTGGCAGAACGTCTCATCACCAGAGCTTTCACACAAGCACCAAGACGTAGCTTGGTTGGCGGTGAGGAGGGCCCTACCCGTCAGATCCTTCGTGCACAGCTGGGGTTTCAGAGACACGGCACTCTGCCCCCGAGTTGGCTGTAGTGCGGATGAGACAGTCATCCATCTCCTTTGGGATTGCCCTTTGCAAGGCAGGTCTGGAAGGTGATGCAGTGGTTGCTGTCGAGGTTCATCCCAAGCAGCTCCGTAACACAGGACTCTGTGCTCTACGGGCTGTTCCCAGGAACGCACACCGAGACAGACATCATCTGCTGCTGGAGGGTCATCAACTTGGTGAAAGACGCACTTTGGTCTTGCCGAAACTTGCTGGTCTTCCAGAGCAAGGAGAAGTCCACGTCTGCGTGTTGCAGACTGGCGCAATCCAAGATCCAGGAGTACGGGCTGAGGGACGCACTAAAAATTGGTGCAGTCGCATCAAAGGCACGGTGGGGAGGAGCCACAGTTTAAAGCCCTTCCGCCACGGTAAACCCAGGGGCTGGAATCAGTATAAAACTCCCCCCGGGCTGTACTTGTAAACTTTTTGTATACATAGAGCACCATGATCTGAAAAAACCTACGTAGTGCCATGTATAATGCAAGTTCTGTTTAGTAATGTATGTTGAAAAGAAATGTAACTGTACCCTCATCCATTCCATGTACCGTATAGTGCCACTAGTAAATTAGTTTGATGACTGTATTACAGTGTATCCTGGATTGTACTGAAATGTACCTTGAAATGTAAAGCAAGCAAATGAATTGAACGGAACTGCCGTCAGCATCCAAACGTATTGCAAGGAATTGCTGACCACATCCAAATGTACTGAACTGTCTACCAATGTATTGTGCAAATTTTTTATATATGAATAAAGTATATTTTGAAATTTTAAAAAAAAACTGCGATTAGACACTTTACAACCTTCTGGACTCAAGATTGAGTTTAACAATTTCGGATTAGAACCACGGCTTCCATATTTTTGGACAGTGGGTGCTGGTAATGGTCCTGCTGTTCATTTAATCGCTCCTGTCTTCCACTCCATCACAGATCTTTCTTTTTGTATTTGCCTCCATTCCCCCCACCACCCCCTCCCCACTGCCCTTTTACCTGCCTCTGCACTCCCTTAAAGCCTGTTACATCTGGAGCATTTTCCAATTCTGCCGAAAGGTCACGGGTCCGAAACGTTAACTCTGTTTCTCTCTCCACACATGCTGCCTGACCTGTACACCGTTTCCAGCATTTTCTGCTTATATCGCAGATTTTAACTGTCTGGTGTGAATCTCGCCGTGGTCAGCTGCTCGCAGGTTCCCAGCGGAAAGCGCCAGCTGCGCGAAAATCGGGCGGCCTGGAGCTCGCCTGCCGACAGCGGAACAAGGCCGCCAGCAGAAAGGTCGGTTCAGGACAAGGAGGTGTTTGCAGGATCTTGCGGCTGGGCAAGGAGGAGCCTGCCTGGGCCAGCAGAGGTCCCTGACTTTCCTTGTGGGGCCCGGAGGGGGCCATCTCGAGGCCTAATCGCAGTTAAATTCCAACATACCTCCGGCTCCCACTGGGTTTCCTGTCCACTCCCACCAGCTTCCCGCCAGGAGTTAATGTTCTGTGTTCTTCTAAGCGGGAGTGGTTGCCGAATGGAAACGATTTTTGAACCATGACAAAAAGGAACCTTGTTGTTGGAACTTACCAATGGAGGCCTCATTGGCTTCCCAACAGGTTCATTTAGTGGGCTGGCCATGGCAGCATCCCACTCCGAAGTCAGTTAAAATTCCCTCGGGGCCCTTATAGCTCATGGGATCCTGACTTGCATTTATGAATGAAATTTCCGTTGGCCCCATTGCACATTAAAGCACAAAGTGTTCATACAGATACAATTTGCCAAGCTCTCTTGCCCTCTCTAATTCTTGCTTGTTGACAAGCTGAAAGATAATATTAGAGCTGATAACAGACAAGGATGCCAAAGATATTCCTTCAAGTGAGAGCTGGATCTGTTTCTGGCTGGGGTGGAGATCATCTTGTTCAAAAGGTCGGTACTGCATAGAATTATCAGGACCAGAGTGATCGCCTGGACTAGTTTCAATCGCTAAGGGGCATCAGAGAGGAATTTCCCAGAATGTTTTTCCCAAATTGGCCTAGGCTATTTGTTTTTTTCCTGTCTTTCTCAGGAGGTCACATGGCCTTTGGGTGGGGTAGGCAGTGTACATATTGTGATACACAGGGTATCACAATTGTGTGGGTCATCCTGGATGGATCAGGGAGAGGGAGTCTTTTCCTGTCCGTCATTGTTCGTCTGATATACGTACATGTTAAAACCAGTGGAGCATGTTGACCCTATAGAAACATAGAAACATAGAAAATAGGAGCAGTAGTAGGCCATTCGGCCCTTCGAGCCTGCACCGCCATTCAATATGATCAAGGCTGATCCTCTATCTCAACACCATATTCCCGCTTTCTCCCCATACCCCTTGATGCCTTTTGTGTCTAGAAATCTATCTATCTCCTATGGAGTGGAGGGTAGCCAATGTAACCCCACTTTTTAAAAAAGGAGGGAGAGAGAAAACAGGGAATTATAGACCGGTCAGCCTGACATCGGTAGTGGGTAAAATGATGGAATCAATTATTAAGGATGTCATAGCAGTGCATTTGGAAAGAGGTAATATGATAGGTCCAAGTCAGCATGGATTTGTGAAAGGGAAATCATGCTTGACAAATCTTCTGGAATTTTTTGAGGATGTTTCCAGTAGAGTGGACAAGGGAGAACCAGTTGATGTGGTATATTTGGACTTTCAGAAGGCTTTCGACAAGATCCCACACAAGAGATTAATGTGCAAAGTTAAAGCACATGGGATTGGGGGTAGTGTGCTGACATGGATTGAGAACTGGTTGTCAGACAGGAAGCAAAGAGTAGGAGTAAATGGGGACTTTTCAGAATAGCAGGCAGTGACTAGTGGGGTACCGCAAGGTTCTGTGCTGGGGCCCCAGCTGTTTACACTGTACATTAATGATTTAGACGAGGGGATTAAATGTAGTATCTCCAAATTTGCGGATGACACTAAGTTGGGTGGCAGTGTGAGCTGCGAGGAGGATGTTATGAGGCTGCAGAGCGACTTGGATAGGTTAGGTGAGTGGGCAAATGCATGGCAGATGAAGTATAATGTGGATAAATATGAGGTTATCCACTTTGGTGGTAAAAACAGAGAGACAGACTATTATCTGAATGGTGACAGATTAGGGAAAGGGGAGGTGCAGCGAGACCTGGGTGTCATGGTACATCAGTCATTGAAGGTTGGCATGCAGGTACAGCAGGTGGTTAAGAAAGCAAATGGCATGTTGGCCTTCATAGCGAGGGGATTTGAGTACAGGGGCAGGGAGGTGTTGCTACAATTGTACAGGGCCGTGGTGAGGCCACACCTGGAGTATTGTGTACAGTTTTGGTCTCCTAACCTGAGGAAGGACATTCTTGCTATTGAGGGAGTGCAGCGAAGGTTCACCAGACTGATTCCCGGGATGGCGGGACTGACCTATCAAGAAAGACTGGATCAACTGGGCTTGTATTCACTGGAGTTCAGAAGAATGAGAGGGGACTTCATAGAAACGTTTAAAATTCTGACGTGGTTAGACAGGTTAGATGCAGGAAGAATGTTCCCAATGTTGGGGAAGTCCAGAACCAGGGGACACAGTCTAAGGATAAGGGGTAAGCCATTTAGGACCGAGATGAGGAGAAACTTCTTCACCCAGAGAGTGGTGAACCTGTGGAATTCTCTACCACAGAAAGTTGTTGAGGCCAATTCACTAAATATATTCAAAAAGGAGTTAGATGAAGTCCTTACTACTAGGGGGATCAAGGGGTATGGCGAGAAAGCAGGAATGGGGTACTGAAGTTGCATGTTCAGCCATGAACTCATTGAATGGCGGTGCAGGCTAGAAGGGCCGAATGGCCTACTCCTGCACCTATTTTCTATGTTTCTATGTTTCTATGTTAAATATATGTAGTGACTTGGCCTTCACAGCCTTCTGATGTAGAGAATTCCACAGGTTCACCACCCTCTGAGTGAAGACATTAGTCCTCATCTCCGTCCTAAATTTCCTACCCCGTATCCTGAGATTGTGACCTCTTGTTCTAGACTTTCCAGTCAGGGGAAACATCCTCCCTGCATCCAGTCTGTCCAACCCAGCCAGAATTTTATACGTTTCAATGAGATCCCCTCTCATTCTTCTAAACTCGAGTTAATACAAGCCAAGTCGACCCAATCTCTCCTCATACTATATAATACTATAATCAATAATAGTCATTGCGGCTGTTTTCCAGTGGAAAAACTCTACTTAAGGGTTGCTGGCGATGTTCCTTATAAAGTGGGTGGACGCGCAGCTCTCTGCCGGTCCCGTACATCCCAGGACCGGCTTTGACAATGTAAAGTTTGCGGATCGCGAAAATGTGAATGGGCCGTGCAGCCCCTTAAAGCACACCCCCCAAAAAAAGTCAGAGGTGTAATATATTTATGCTTGGGGTCACCAGACAGCAGAGGGCGTCACTTTCGGATGTCATGCAGGCAATACAGCAAGTCGGATCTTGTACTTATCCGAGGCGGAATAAAAGAGATCTGGTACACACCTGAGGCAGTTGATAATAACAGGACTCTTGTGTTACTACAAGAGGGAATATTCGTGTGGAATCCTCATCCAGCGATGTGGCTGTGTGAAATCTGAGGCTTGCTCCAATATGAATTTTCGAAGTTTTTCTATGACAGAATCATCTTCAAGAGACATCTGTCACCACCCATTATAAGATAGCTGGTTACTGAATCTAACGTGCTGACCACACAACCGAGATGAGGAAATAAAACAGAAAACTCTGCCCTCTGGTCAGCTAAGTAAGCACACTTTATATGTGTGTGGCTAACGATTGGCGCCGGGCTATTTGACCATGGAGTGCAGTGCGGTAGAGGTGGAAGTTCAACTCACTGAAACAGTTATTCTGGACGTTGCACCGAATGCTTTATTGCACGTCATGATAACTGTCATGTATGTAACCACAATGTAACACCACTGTATTACTGTATACACTCAACCTAGATGCACACCTTGACCACAAGGGGCGAACTTGTGGGAGACACTCCTTACCTGATCACACAGATATAAAAAGGGAGGTCCCATGCAGGGTCATCGTCTTTGGAGTCCTGTGAATAAAGAGTTAAGGTCACAGAGTGACCTTGTCCCCAGAATGTGCCTCGTGTGGTTTCATGCTGTAGAGTAAGAGCTTTACATTGGCGACGAGAAACGGGTGCTGTGTTGGGAAAGACAGGGCCGATTTTGTCGAGAGGCTTCAGCAAAGCTTCGTTACGACAAGCGAAGGGCTCATCTTTTGACCAGCTGCGGACCAAAGACTTACGCGCTCATGAAGGACTTACTAACACCCAAAACGCCGGCGGACAAAACCTTTGAAGAACTTAGCAAATTGATCAGGGAGCACCTCAAACCGACGAGTAGCATACATATGGCCTGACACAGATTCTACATCCACCGACGTTGTGAAGGACAGAGCATACCGGACTTCGTAGCGGACCTCCGGCGTTTGGCCAGCCTCTGTAAGTTCACAGACGCCTGCAGGGGGGAGATGCTAAGGGACTTCTTTATCGAGGGCATCGGTCATGTGGGAATTTTCCGCAAATTAATTGAGACCAAGGATTTGACCTTGGAAGCGGCGGCGTTGATAGCTTAAACTTTCATGGTGGGGGAGGAAGAGACAAAAATAATATACGCACGCAATTCTGCCTCTAACACGCCGATGGATCAGGGAGTCAACATCATCAATGCGACTCAGAGCCCCGCAGGCAGGCAGGGACAGTCCGACACTCCCAAGGCAGCAATAGACTCCAGAGTAGGACTTCAACAGAGACAATGGCCGGCTGAACGGACATTCACTCCATCACAGTGGACAATGCGGCCCGGGATGGGGCCATTGACACCCACTAATAGGGTACTTAAGAGCAGTCAAAGGGACAGTCAGCGCGGAATGCCCGGTCATAGTCCCTTTGTTCCCAACAATGGAAACTTTAACGCATGCTGGAGGTGTGGGGGAATACACCCAGCTAGATCTTGCAGATTTCAACAGTTTGTCTGCAGGACCTGCAATCTCAGTGGCCACTTAGCTCGAATGTGCAGGAAGTCTGCAACCAGACTATTATATGAGGCGGATGGATCAGAAGAGGGTTCTTTGAGGCAGGATGACTTTTGGGGCAAATTGATGGATGCCGAGGTTCAGTGGTTCCATGTGGCGAATATACACAGTTCATACACCAAAACGCCACCAATGATGATGAGGGTTTTATTAAATGGTATCCCAGTATGCATGGAGCTGGACACTGGGGTCAGCCAGTCACTCATGGGAGTTCAGCAATTTGAGAAGCTATGGCCACTTAAACCCAGTAGACCCAAATTAGCACGTGTTGAGACACAATTACGGACTTACACTCAAGAAATCATTCCGGTGCTAGGCAGTGCAATGTTGGCTGTCACACACAATGGGTTAGTGAATCGGCTGCCGCTCTGGATTGTCCCGGGCAATGGTCCTGCACTGTTGGGGAGGAGCTGGTTCGCCGAGATGAACTGGAAATGGAGAGATGTTCACGCAATGTCATCTGTGGAGCGAAGTTCGTCCTACAACAATTCGATTCACTATTCCAACCTGGCGTCGGGACTTTCAAAGGCACTAAAGTAGTGATACACATCACCTCAGATGCCAGGCCAGTGCACCACAAAGCCAGAGCGGTGCCATATGTGATGCGGGAAAAGATCAAGAGCAAATTGGACTGGCTGTTGAGAGAGGGCATCATCTCGTCTATTGAATTCAGCGACTGGGCAAGCCCCATTATTCCCGTCCTAAAAGCGGATGGTTCTGTCAGGATCTGTGGCGACTACAAGGTCACCATCAATCGGGTGTCCTTACAAGATCAATACCTGCTCCCGAGAGCGGAGGACCTCTTCGCCACGCTGGCAGGCGGCAAGCTGTTCACCAAGTTGGACCTCACTTCAGCCTATATGACCCAGGAACTGGCTGACAAATCTAACCTACTGACCACCATCACCACGCACAAGGGACTGTTCGTTTATAACAGGTGCCCGTTTGGCATTCGATCAGCGGCTGCGATTTTTCAACGAAACATGGAAAGCCTGCTTAAATCCATTCCTGGAACGATCGTATTCCAGGACGACATTCTCATCACGGGTCAAAACACTGAGGAACACCTCCACAACCTGGAGGAGGTGCTACGCCGACTGGACCGGGTAGGCCTGCGACTCAAGAAGTCTAAATGTGTGTTCTTAGCTCCTGAGGTTGAGTTTCTGGGCAGGAGGGTTGCTGCAGATGGGATTTGGCCCACCGAATCCAAAACAGAGGCGATTTGCCGAGCACCCAGACCCTGCAACACGGCGGAGTTGCATTCATTCCTGGGACTGTTGAACTATTTCGTGAAACTTTCTGCCGAACTTGAGCACGTTGTTGGAGCCACTACATGTTGTCCTGTGTAAGGGTTGCGATTGGTCTTGGGGGGACTGTCAGGAACGGGCTTTTGATCAGGCGCGAAATCTACTTTGTTCAAACAAGTTGTTGACCCTGTACGCCCCCTGTAAAAAACTGGTTCTGACATGTGATGCATCGTCCTATGGGGTTGGGTGCATGTTGCAACAGGGCAATGCTGAGGGTCAACTACAACCTATGGCTTATGCCTCCAGGTCGCTCTCTCAAGCAGAACGGGGATATGGGATGGTCGAGAAGGAAGTGCTTGCATGTGTCTATGGTGTAAAAAAAATGCACCAGTACCTCTTTGGTATGAAGTTTGAATTAGAGACGGACCACAAGCCATTAACATCCCTGTTGTCAGACAGCAAGGCTGTCAATGCCAACGCAACAGCTCGCATACAGCGACGGGTTCTCATGTTGGCTGTTTATGACTACTCCATCCGGCACCAGCCCGGCACTGAAAATTGCACCGACGTGCTCAGCAGGCTTCCACTGGCCACCACTGAGGGGGCAGCGGAGCAAAGCGCTGAGATGGTCATGGCTGTCGATGCCTTTGACAGCGCAGGCTCCCCCATCACAGCCCGCAAGATCAAAATCTGGACAAACAGAGATCCCCTCCTAGCCCTGATTAAGAAATGTGTCCTGATTGGGGATTGGGCGCCCGCACACGGAGCATGCCCTGAGGAGGTCAGACCGTTCCACAGACGGATGGATGAGCTCTCCATCCAAGCCGACTGCCTACTATCGGGTAGCAAGGTAGTTATGCCCCAGAAGGGCAGGGAGACATTCATCAGGGAACTCCACAGCGAGCACCCAGGCATTGTGCTGATGAAGGCCATTGCCCGGCCACACGTTTGGTGGCCTGGAATTGATTCAGACCTGGAACACTGTGTTCGCAGGTGCACGATGTGTGCCCAGCTGGGTAATGCCCCCAGGGAGGCTCCGCTCAGCCCGTGGCCCTGGCCCACCAGGCCATGGTCACACATTCATGTTGACTACGTGGGCCCGTTCATGGGAAAGATATTCCTTATTGTGGTAGATACGTATTTGAAATGGATCGAGTGCATCATTCTGAATTCATGCACGTCATCCACCACCGTGGAAAGTCTACGTGCAATCTTTGCAACCCATGGCTTGCTGACATCCTGGTTAGTGATAATGGTCCATGTTTCAGAAGCTACGAATTCCGAGAGTTTATGTCGGGCAATGGCATCAACCACGTCAGGACTGCACCGTTCAAGCCGGCCTCCAATGGCCAGGTGGAACGTGCGGTCCAAATCATTAAGCAAGGTATGCTCAGGATTCAAGGACCCTCGTGTCTCCTGCTGGCCTATAGATCCCGCCCGCAGAGCTACGAATGAAACGGACACTCAAAACTCAGTTGTCCCTCATTCACCCAGTCCTGACCGACATAGTTGAGAGCAAGCGCAAGTCACAAAACGAGTACCATGACCGTAATTCGAGGGGGAGATGTATAGAAATAAATGATCCTATATTTGTCCTCAATCACGCCATGGAGCCCAAATGGCTTGAGGGCACTGTAATTGACAAAGAGGGGAATAGGATCATCGTGGTAAAACTCAACAATGGTCAGAAATGCCGTAAACATCTGGACCAAGTAAAATAAAGGTTCATCATCGACACGGAGGAACCTGAAGATGGAGATCACAACACCGCCAGTGAACGAGCAACAAGAGCAATCAGAAGAATGCACAGTCCCTGCGGTCAGTCCGGACAGGCCGGAATCAGCACAAGTGACAGACACTCACGTCAGCGTCCAACAACCAGAACCCCAACTCGGTGCTCCACGAGGGAGCGTAGACCACCTGAAAGACTAAACCTATGATCCCAATAAGACTCTGGGGGGGATGTGATGTCATGTATGTAGCCACAATGTAACACCACTATATTACTGTATACACTCAACCTAGATGCACACCTTGACCACAAGGGGCAAACTTGTGGGAGACACTCCTTACCTGATCACACAGATATAAAAAGAGAGGTCCCACGCAGGGTCATCGTCTTTGGAGTCCTGTGAATAAAGAGTTAAGGTCACAGAGTGACCTTGTCCCCAGAATGTGGTTTCATACTGTAGAGTAAGGACTTTACAATAACCATGACAAACTCATCATCTTTTATCTCATCTCCACCCAACAATGACGTGTGTGTGTGTGAAACTAATGCAATGGCATATTAGTCAACCCTGTCCTCGAATGTTTATACACTTCGGATAGATGTTGCTAATACTGTGATATATATTTCTGCACAGAAACCAGGCACTTCCGATAATATCTAATTAACTGCATCATTGCACGGGATAGCATCCATTGATTTTGAATGCCCTATAAAGAATGTTTCTGGTACAGATAACGTAGAGTTTGAGGGCTTTTTAAATTTCTCTCACCAGTTTTCTCTCCTGCGCCTCTCCTGAAGGCACTATGGGGGCAAAATTGCACCGTGCCCCTGATTGGCTAGTTCAGGGCTGGTTCTTTCTCCGCCGAGCGCAGAAGTCCCGCTCTGGCCGTTGAATTTGGCATACCGCCCCTCAAAGGAAACGGAGCGCAATTTTGGGCACTCCACTTTCTTTGGGGGAGGTTACTGGGCACTATTGGGCCACTGAGGGAAGCTTCAACGCCCCTTCTCTTCGCTTAAATGGGTGGGCCATTTCACACTCTGCAAGGCTTCTGATGGCCTCCACTACGTCTTCTATGAGGCTGGGACCACCTTCATGAGTCATCTGTCGTGACCCATAAAAGATAGCCGGTTACCAAACCCACTTGCTGTGCACCAGTGGCCACCTACGTTCATCTGCATGCACTGTCAGTGAGTCTCTGAAGTCTATTCAACTGAGGCAGCAACACTGCTGAGCTTACCTAACATCCACGCTACACTCGCAGACAGGTCGTCATCACAAGTGACAATCTGTCTGATTTTCCTTCACCTAACCCAAGGGCGCTGCGACTAATTGGAATGTTGATTCCACTTTAGCTGAATTCAGCCAACCTGGCAGTGCCAGGGTATACACCGGGGTCTTCCTGGTCTCTATGGTCTCAGACAAACTGTATACTCTAGTTGCGCCTTTTACGGTGGTGTGATTTGAGTATTACCAGTTGTGAATTGGCTTGTATTGTGAGCAATTGAGGATATGGTTTCTATTACCTTTTCACCAGTGTATGCTCTTTATTTACTAAGAGGTAGATAGGTGTGTGTGTGTGTCTGTGTGTGTGTCTGTGTGTGCGTGCGTGTATTGAGCGGGGAGAGAAGGTGCAGGGCTGGAATGGTTTCTCCTAAAGTTTTCCAATGAATTTTTAAAGCCTGCTAAATGAGGGAATAGCATTTATTTTCAAAATAGCTCCAAAAGAGTTATCCTTCTGGAGATTGTGTGAGAAAAGAAGAAGCTGGTGTGATTTCCCTAAGTCTATCACTGTGGGTGCAGGGACTCTCAAACTACGTGGATTCAAAGAGCTTGTACAGTGACCACCTGGGTATGCAATCAACAGCTAATGTCCCACAGCTTCAACACAGGCAGCCATAACATGCTATAAAATGAAAAAAAAAAGAAAAACTTGCATTTATATAGTGTCCTTCATGACCACCGGATATCCCAAAGCGTTTAGGTGAGTGGGCAAATGCATGGCAGATGAAGTATAATGTGAGGTTATCCACTTTGGTGGTAAAAACAGAGAGACAGACTATTATCTGAATGGTGACAGATTAGGAAAAGGGAAGGTGCAACGAGACCTGGGTGTCATGGTACATCAGTCATTGAAGGTTGGCATGCAGGTACAGCAGGCGGTTAAGAAAGCAAATGGCATGTTGGCCTTCATAGCGAGGGGATTTGAGTACAGGGGCAGGGAGGTGTTACTACAGTTGTACAGGGCCTTGGTGAGGCCTCACCTGGAGTATTGTGTACAGTTTTGGTCTCCTAACTTGAGAAAGGACATTCTTGCTATTGAGGGAGTGCAGCGAAGGTTCACCACACTGATTCCCAGGATGGTGGGACTGACCTATCAAGAAAGACTGGATCAACTGGGCTTGTATTCACTAGAGTTCAGAAGAATGAGAGGGGATCTCATAGAAACGTTTACAATTCTGACGGGTTTGGACAGGTTAGATGTAGGAAGAATGTTCCCAATGTTGGGGAAGTCCAGAACCAGGGGTCACAGTCTGAGGATAAGGGGTAAGCCATTTAGGACCGAGATGAGGAGAAACTTCTTCACCCGGAGAGTGGTGAACCTGTGGAATCCTCTACCACAGAAAGTTGTTGAGGCCAGTTCACTAAATATATTCAAAAAGGAGTTAGATGTAGTCCTCAATAGTAGGGGGATCAAGGGGTATGGCGAGAAAGCAGGAATGGGGTACTGAAGTTGCATGTTCAGCCATGAACTCATTGAATGGTGGTGCAGGCTCGAAGGGCCGAATGGCCTACTCCTGCACCTATTTTCTATGTTTCTATGTTTCTTACAGCCAATGAAGTACTCTTTGTAGTGTAGTCACTGTTGTAATGCAGGAAACGTGGCAGCTGATTTGCGCACAAGCAAGCTGCCACAAACAGCAATGTGATAATGACTCGATAATGTGTTTTTGTGATGTTGATTGAAGGATAAATATTGTCCAGGTCACCAGGGATAACTCTGCTACTCTTCTTCAAAATCATGCCATGGGATCTTTTATGTCCATCTGAGAGAGCAGACAGGGCCTCGGTTTAACGTTTCATTCAAAAGATGGCATCTCTGACAGTGCAGCACTCCCTCAGTACTGCTGTGGAGTGGGGCATGAACCCACAACCTTCTGATTCAGAGGCAAGCGTGCTACCAACTGAGCCACAGATGAGTTGTATAGTCACACAATACATTTATGTACTATTCCATTTTATACAACGTTAAATTTAAAACAAAAATACAATCACAATTAATTTTTACACCTAGTGTCAGTGTCAAACATCTTGGGTACAAATGTGCTTGAAGCTCACTATACCCCGTCCAACTCACAGTCATTCATCTCAACCTGTTCTATGTTTTTATACTTATGTTCTATGTTCTTATAATACGGGGAGCCAATTTAAAACCGAGTTGAGAAGGAATTTCTTCTCCCAGAGGGTTGTGAATCTGTGGAATTCTCTGCCCAAGGAAGCAGTTGAGGCTAGCTCATTGAATGTATTCAAATCACATATAGATAGATTTTTAACCAATAAGGGAATTAAGGGTTATGGGGAGCGGGCGGGTAAGTGGAGCTGAGTCCACGGCCAGATCAGCCATGATCTTGTTGAATGGCGGAGCAGGCTCGAGGGGCTAGATGGCCTACTCCTGTTCCTAATTCTTATGTTATGTTTTTATGTTCTTATGTTCTTATAACCTCAGAAGAGCACCCCATTGTGGCAGTGGTATGGATTTTTCATTGCATTTCTTGTTAGTTCAATTTTCAATCCATCAGTCTTGGCTGGATTTTAATCCAGGTCTCAGAAGTGAAAGAACAGTGTGCACTTTACAACCTAGTTGTCCTCCTTGCTCCTTTTACTTTATTGTCTAGTGAAATGGTCCTTTCTGTTCTCAGTCCAATTCCTAATAGGAGCCGTGACTGGAACAGATCATAGTTTACAATAATGATACTTTTTATACAGAGGAAATGTCTCAGATTCTCAAACTGCCAAACAAGAAAGGAATATAATCTTTTGTTTTATTTATTATGTTTCTATTAAGTAGACAGCTGACTCATTCAAGTCTTTGAGCATTGACTCTATTTGCTCTCTCCAAATAAATAGCGTTGAAGGTTTTAACTTTCATGACACTGCTTGGCACATGGACAATGCCTGAGTGCCAAATAACTCACTCCAGATTGTTCAGTTCTGCACTAAGATAAAATGAAAAGCTACCAAGATTACAAATCCTATCTTTCTTTCGTAACCTTCCTCTCTTTATCCTCTTAGGTAATTCTGTGCCACACTCCATTTTCTGCCCAAGAGGACACGCAGGAGACCTGTTTCCAGAACTCTGCCAAGCCACTTATGTAAGCAGGACACTTGGGTGTGTAAGCATGGCATGGATTGAATCATTATCTGCTTTTCCTTGTGTGGGAAGCACATTTCCTATACAGATAGCCCTAAAATCCAGATATCACTATGTGTGGATCACTGGATGCACACTTGAGGTTCATCATTTTGCATCACAGCACGTTGGTACACAAGCACACAGTACAACCAGACAGCCCTAAGATTAATGTCTTTGTTAAAAATTATAAACATGTTCCAAGGCTCCATACAATAATTATTTCAAAAACTGGCACTAAAAATGTATAAAAAATATTAATTTCTGCATTTGTTATAGGGCGGGTTTGAAAGCTAGGATGCTCAGTGCTTGAAATTTATGCTTCATTTATGGAGGCATGTCTTCCAGCGCTTGTGACACCAAGTGGTGTTTGCAGAGGCCTGACACCATTCAACTCTCAGTGGTTAGTTGGCAGATTGAAACCAAGTCAAGATGGAGAAACTTAGGGCTGCTGAACGAGGCAGTCAGCTCTCAGAGGTGTGAACTTTTTAAGATCAGTTTTTTAAGACTGGAATAAACCTGTGCGATGTGGGAATTGCTGTGCTCCAGATCAACTGCTGTGCTGTGGTTACCGTTAAGGGGCCGTTTATGGGCAGCAACACGTGAAGGCATGAGACTTTGTGGCAGGAGCAGAAGTCTCGCCTCTCACGAGAAATTGGGGTTACCGCCCCTGAAAGGAAGTGAAGTGCAAAATAACGTGCTCCATTTCCTTTCTAGGGCACTAGCGGAGCGGACGGGTCGGGAGCGGGGCACAGCGCTGTGCATTGGGCCATGTAGCACTGCCGCGTAGGAGGGGCCCTTGCCTGAATTAAAGGGAAGGACCCAAGCTGCAAACTCCGCATTTTAAAACTGGGCCTACTTGGAGCACCGGGGAGCGAGGTTGCCGTGCCAACAGGCCGGCACTAAAGCAGAGTGCCGGGCTGACCAATCGCAGAATGGACCCTGCATTCAAAGTGTCCACGGGGCGCACCAAAACATTGGCAAAATTATTTTTTTTAAACCAATGCACCTCCCCTTTAACTTTCGCCCCTTGAGTGGCCGGCTGCCCGGTTCACGTCCCCTGAAGCTATCGCTGGCATCACCCAGTTTAGAGTCCGGGGCGCTGCGCACAGTGATGATGTCGTCATCGACAGCTTGGAGGAGTGGGGCGCTACAGGTTGCCACCGTCGCTAAACTCCAACAGAATTTAGTGGGAGTTTTTAGCATCGCCGCACCTGGGCAAAAAGTCATCTGCGACCTGTTAGTGCCCCCGGGGGCACGAACGAGAGGCACAAATGACCCGAATTTCTAGGGCTTACTGTTTATCTTTTGGGTAAGAACATGTTGATTTGTTTTAGCTTAGCATTTGTCTGAAGGGCATCATAGACTTATAAAACATCTGTACAGCTGTGCTATACTGACTAGATTTACGTCTTTTGAGCTATGAGCCTGAAACCATGAATCTGTTGAGGTGTTGCGAGATATCAAAGCTTTCGGTCGCCTGAGGAGGAGAGTGTTCGAGGATCAGGCTCTCAAATCTGGCACCAAGCTTATTGCCTACAGGGCTGTAGTGATACCTGCCCTCCTGTATGGCTCAGAGACATGGACCATGTACAGCAAACACCTCAAGTTGTTGAAGAAATACCACCAACGATGTCTCCTCAAGATCCTGCAAATCCCCTGGGAGGACAGGCACACCAACATCAGTGGCCTCATCCAGGCTAACATCCCCAGCATCGAAGCACTGACCACACTCGACCAGCTCTGTTGGGTGGGCCACATTGTCCGCATGCCTGACACAAGATTCCCAAAGCAAGCGTTCTACTCGGAACTCCTACAAGGCAAGTGAGCCCCAGGTGGGCAAAGAAACATAGAAACATAGAAAATAGGTGCAGGAGCAGGCCATTCAGCCCTTCTAGCCTGCACCGCCATTCAATGAGTTCATGGCTGAACATGAAACTTCAGTACCCCCTTCCTGCTTTCTCGCCATAACCCTTGATCCCCCGAGTAGTAAGGACTTCATCTAACTCCCTTTTGAATATATTTAGTGAATTGGCCTCAACTACTTTCTGTGGCAGAGAATTCCACAGGTTCACCACTCTCTGGGTGAAGAAGTTTCTCCTCATCTCGGTCCTAAATGGCTTACCCCTTATCCTCAGACTGTGACCCCTGGTTCTGGACTTCCCCAACATTGGGAACATTCTTTCTGTATCTAACCTGTCTAAACCCGTCAGAATTTTAAACGTTTCTATGAGGTCCCCTCTCATTCTTCTGAACTCCAGTGAATACAAGCCCAGTTAATCCAATCTTTCTTGATAGGTCAGTCCCGCCATCCCGGGAATCAGTCTGGTGAACCTTCGCTGCACTCCCTCAATAGCAAGAATGTCCTTCCTCAAGTTAGGAGACCAAAACTGTACACAATACTCCAGGTGTGGCCTCACCAAGGCCCTGTACAACTGTAGCAACACCTCCCTGCCCCTGTACTCAAATCCCCTCGCTATGAAGGCCAACATGCCATTTGCTTTCTTAACCGCCTGCTGTACCTGCATGCCAACCTTCAATGACTGATGTACCATGACACCCAGGTCTCGTTGCACCTTCCCTTTTCCTAATCTGTCACCATTCAGATAATAGTCTGTCTCTCTGTTTTTACCACCAAAGTGGATAACCTCACATTTATCCACATTATACTTCATCTGCCATGCATTTGCCCACTCACCTAACCTATCCAAGTCACTCTGCAGCCTAATAGCATCCTCCTCGCAGCTCACACTGCCACCCAACTTAGTATCATCCGCAAATTTGGAGATACTGCATTTAATCCCCTCGTCTAAATCATTAATGTACAATGTAAACAGCTGGGGCCCCAGCACAGAACCTTGCGGTACCCCACTAGTCACTGCCTGCCATTCTGAAAAGTACCCATTTACTCCTACTCTTTGCTTCCTGTCTGACAACCAGTTCTCAATCCACGTCAGCACACTACCCCCAATCCCATGTGCTTTAACGGAAACGTTTCAAGGGCACCCTTAAAGCCTCCTTGATAAAGTGCTGCCAAACAATAATTTTATAAACCAGACGTATGATGATTCTTAGTGGAGTTAACTGATCCTGTCGTTGGACCTCCACAGCACTGCTTGGCCTTGGATGTTGTTTTGGAATTGTGAAGCATTAAAGCCATTTGAAAAGTTTCTGTGAGAAAACTGGCCTTTGCGACGCAATTTGCTTGAAGGAAGGTCATCATCTGCCCGGGAACATTGGCAAACAGTGCGCCTTCCAGCATAATCGCAAGCACAAGGCGCGTTCTTGAATGGAGCCTTCTAACAGAATTACCAATTCACATTCTGCGCAAGCAGCGTCTTATTTATTATGGTGGGACGAAGATCAAGACTGGAGCTGAACTGGCACAGAAGTGGATTTCAGAGAGTGCTGCATTCATCAGCTACACAGGCCTTTAATGGATCTCGGTGTCAAACAGCAAATCCGGCAGAGGTGAAATTAACGTCTTGGCATCAGAGGACAACTTGTGCTTTACGGTTTTATTCTACAGTATATTGACTTTTCATTCCATCATAGGGAAGTGAAAGTCACTTAAGTATGTTGTTCTGGCTAACCATTGGCAGGAAATTCATTTTTAACTGGGCTATTGAAAGAGCACTTACATGAGATTATTAGCACAGATGAGAAATTCCATGGGAATTGTGGCATTACACTGAGCTTTGGTCCAATTTGTGATAACAAAGATAGTTGATGTTGTTACCCAAGTTAACTCTTTATTGGTTATTAATTATATTAAATTAATTGTCGACCTGTAGGTAGTTTGATTTGATGGAAAGCCAGATTGTCAGTTGTCAGCCATGGCTCAGTGGCTTAGCACTCTCACCTCTGAGTCAGCAGACTCTCTCCAGAGTCTTGAGGACAAAATCTAAGCTGACTTCAGTGCAGTACTGAGAGAGTGCTGCACTGTCAGAGGTGCCGTCTTTTGGGTGAGACTTTAAACCAGGGCCCTGTCTGCTCTCTTAAAGGTGTAAAAGATCCCACGGCACTATTTGGCAAAGAGCAGGACTGTATATGAGAGCTTGCTGTGCGCAAATAGCAGGCCGCATTTCCAACATTACAACAGTGACTACACTTTAAAAGTTCTTCATTGGTTGTAAAGCTCTTTGGGTTGTTCTGAGACTGTGAAAGGCGCTATTTAAATGCAAGTTCTTTCTTACTGTTCTGTCGAAGGTTCGCTTGCAAATAAATTCTAGGGGGCTGAAATTCAGGTACGCCAGAAAGCTGGTGCACCTATACGTTTTTACCTGGTTTTACTGCTGGGATCCATGATGCGGCCGTATGATCGATTTTCAGGACTTCGACATTTTTCAAAGTCCCACCGGAAGTCGGTCATAGTGGGGGCAGGTGATCGACCGTAAGGCAGGCTAAGGGGCTGAATTTGGGTCGGGACCGGGACTCTGCCGTCAATCAGCGGTGGAGCAGTGGTGATGTCACAGTGCGTGTGCGTCACCACGTCTCTTCCCTCCGTTAAAGGGGATAGAATCAGTCATTTTTTATCTTCAGTCACTAGGGAGGGTTTCGGCCGGGTCAGCGGCTTGCCACCCAAGAGCGGGTGCCAGGCTGCCCATTGGTGGCCTGGCCAAACCCAGGGGCACTATCTTGCCGGCCAATCGGAAAGTCGGCCGGCAAAAATAAATACATGGTGGCCATGGCAGTGGGCCCTCCCCTTGAAGGGCCGCCGCACTGCCAGGCTGCACACACTCCGGATAAGTTGCACCGACAGAAAAAGCTGTTGGGGGCACCGTGCAGTGGGACATCGATTTTGTTTAGGTGAATTTTGCTCGGTTTATTCTTCAGGTGAGGGAGAACGGCGGTGCGTGTTCTGATGACACGCTTGTGGCGGTCATCAGCATCGGGGCGGAATCGGGTCCAGGCCGAAAAATCCCCAAACTGAATTTGGGTCGGAGCGGCCATTTGATCACAATCCAGGGGATTCCGCCACATTGCCGCCGCTAACGGGCAGTAATGGGTCTTTCCTGAGACCCTGAATTTCAGCCCCTAGATCTCTACACTTTTATACAAGAATCACAATAATAAAACTTTGGAAAACTCAGATATTGCATTAATGAGAAGATTACTTACACGTGCCCTGAGGGTTTTTGCTGGGCACCATTGCCTGTGAGTAATTCAGTCGCAGTTCCACACTGGAACCAAAATATAAGCAGAACAAGATTGAAATTGTTTGCATCACCACGTTTTCTTACTCCTTCAACATCTCCATTCACCTAAAGATGAGCAAAACAGTAAAATTGGTTATCCTGGTGAACATAAGCTGCAAATTACATCTGGCAACATCAATAGACCAGCATCTATAATGATCGCCTTAAAGTCCTTTGCCCTCGTAACGTTTGTAGCAGCGGAGGTGTTAATCCACTTAATGTAAATGTGTATTAAGTATTAAAACGTTCTTATGTCATTAAAGAAAAAGCATTCCTAAAATAAGGGATTCACATAACTTCAATACCGACTCCTTTTAATTTTGTGGGTTCGTAACAAAAATTCATTAAGACCATTTGACCAAAGTCAATCATTAGATTGAACATATTCAATAGGAAGAGTTAATAGTTCAGATCCCATAAATAAAGTCAGTTAATTAACAATTGATTAACGAATATGTCGGGGCCGATAATGCAATAGCCTGTCAATGGGTGCTGTGTGCTGTGGGCTTCAGCACCCATTAATAGAGGTCACATGTGACGGGTGAGCATCAGGAAGAAACCGTCACATTATCAGACCCCATATCTTCAAGTTCATCATCTAGAAAAACAGGGATTGTTCATCAAATCCCCAGAGCAGTATTTCTGGATTGCAGCACACCAGTGCACAGGCTCAGGGCTCGAATTGAGTGCTTCCACGGGTTTTCCATGCCATCTACACAATTGGCTTCATGCGTACTTCAAAACTGGATTTAACACTTGCCATTTTAATTGCGGTTGTGCCAGTGGGCTTTGTTTGACTGAGTTAGTTCTGTGAAGCTTAAACCTGAAAGAAAACGCTCCAGCTAGTTGAATGCCCGACTTTTAAGAGTCCAACACTCATCCTTACCACTTAGTAAAGTCTAGAGCTTCGGCACTGGTTTACTGGTAATCAAGGTTGTTATGTATGGAGAAAGAGTCAGACTGAACACTGTGAGCTCAAAGTAAAGTGTGACCTTAGTCTTTTATTGCAGGTCTCCAGAGTGCCTCTCCAACCTGTGAGGCCCCCTTTAAGTACCTGTGCTCCCAAGGGATTATGGGATCCCTTGGGACTCCAGGGCATGAGCCCTTTGGTGACTGTACAGAGTAAATACAAGTTCACATATATAACAACACTCCCCCCTCAAAGTCAATAGTGTAACTATTTACAATGTGAGTTGATCTGGGGCCCTTCTTGCCCTGGTTGATCATCTCGGTGTGAAAGCTGGTGTTGTTGAATCATTTGTTGGGCCCTCGCTGGGTTGCTGTGCAGCTGGCCTTGCTGGGCTGCCTGGTGTATTGGGCCCTGCTGGGCTGCTGTGGATGATGGGTTCTGCTTCGTGGTCAACCATGGTGCCGGTTGCCACTGGTGTGTATGTTGGGGGATCAAAAAAGGTAGGGTCCAACGTGGGTTGCTCAGGATAGTCCGTAAATCTGAATTTGATTTGGTCCACGTATTTCCGGTGAATGAGTCCATTTGAAAGTTTGACCCGAAACACTCTGCTCCCGTCTTTGGCCACGACAGTGCCGGGAAGCCACTTGGGACCTTGTCCATAATTCAATACAAATACAGGATCATTGATTTCAATCTCGCGTGACACATTTGCGCTATCATGGTATGCACTTTGTTGAAGCCGCCTGCTCTCTACCTGTTCATGTAGATCAGGTTGAACTAACAAGAGCCTTGTCTTAAGTGCTCTTTTCATGAGCAGTTCAGCGGGTGAGATCCCAGTGAGCGAGTGGGGTCTCGTGCGAGAGCTAAGCAGGACTCAGGATAGGCGAGTCTGCAGCGAGCCTTCAGTTACCCTCTTCAAGCCTTGCTTGGTTTGCACAGCTCTTTCTGCCTGACCAATGGACGCTGGTTTAAATGGGGCAGATGTGACATGTTTGATCCCGTTGCGGGTCATGAATTCTTTGAACTCAGCACTGGTTGTCACTCACCAAGACATCGGGTAAGCCATGAGTGGCAAACATGGCCCGCAGGCTTTCAGTGGTGGCAGCAGACGAGCTAGCCGACATTATCTCACATTCAATCCACTTGGAATAGGCATCTACAACCACAAGGAACATTTTACCCAAGAACGGGCCGGCATAGTCGACGTGTACCCTAGACCACGGTTTGGAGGGCCAAGACCATAAACTTAGCGGCGCCTCCCTGGGTACATTGCTTAACTGCGAGCATGTATTACATCTGTGAACGCAGGACTCTAAGTCCGCATCGATACCGGGCCACCACACGTGGGGTCTGGCTATCGCTTTCATCATCACGATGCCTGGGTGGGTACTGTGAAGGTCATTGATGAAGGTGTCTCTGCCCTTCTTGGGGACCATTACTCGATTGCCCCACAGAAGGCAGTCTGCTTGTATCGACATTTCATCTTTGCGCTGCTGGAACGGCTTTATCTCTTCCTGCATTTCCATTGGGACACTGGACCAGCTCCGGTGAAGCACACAACTTTTGACTAGAGATAATAAGGGGTCCTGGCTTGCCCAGGTTTTGATCTGCCAGGCAGTGACGGATGAGTGCTCACTCTCAAATGCTTCCATAACCATGGCTAGATCTGTGGGCTGCGCCATTTCCACCCCCGTGGTGGGCAATGGCAGCCTACTGAGAGCATCGGCGCAGTTTTCTGTGCCTGACATGTGGCGGATGGCATAGTTGTATGCGGACAACGTGAGCGCCCATCTCTGGATGTGGGCCGATGCGTTGGTATTTAACCCTTTACTCTCAGAAACAGGGAAATAAGTGGCTTATGGTCGGTTTCCAATTCGAATTTTAGCCCAAACAGGTATTGATGTATTTTCTTTACCCCATAGACACATGCCAACGCTTCTTTCTCAATCATGCTGTAGGCTCTCTGAGCCTTAGACAGACTCCTGGATGCATAGGCAACCGGTTGCAGTTTCCCGAAATCATTAGCTTGTTGCAATACACATCCGGTGCCATATGACGATGCATCACATGCTAATACCATACACTTACATGGATCATACAACACAAGCAATTTGTTTGAGCATAACAATTTTCTTGCTTTTACAAAGGCATTTTCTTGGCTTTTGCCCCAAACCCATTCACCCCCTTTTCGTAGTAAGACGTGTAGTGGTTCTGACAGTGTGCTGAGACCTGGTAAGAAGTTACCAAAGTAGTTCCAGAGTCCCAGAAACGACCGCAGCTCCGTTACGTTCTGTGGCCTCGATGCGTTCTCGATTGCCTCCGTCTTCGCGTTGGTGGGCCGGATGCCGTATCCGCAATCTTCCTTCCCAAGAAATCCACTTCGGGTGCCAGGAAAACGCACTTTGAGCGTTTTAACCTGAGCCCCATGCGGTTGAGTCAACTAAGAACCTCCTGCAGGTGCATCAGATGCTCGACTGTGTTCCGACCTGTCATCAAAATGTCGTCCTGGAAGACCACGTTGTGCGGGATCGATTTCAGTAAGCTGTCAATGTTTCTCTGGAATATCGCCGCCGCTGATCAGATTCCAAACAGACATCTGTTATAAACAAAAAGACCTTTGTGCATGTTGATGCAGGTGAGGGCCTTCGATGATTCCTCCAGTTCCTGCGTCATATAGGCTGAAGTCAGATCCAGCTTCGTGAATGTCTTTCCTCCCGCCAGCATTGCAAAGAGGTCGTCGGCCTTTGGTAGTGGGTATTGGCCCTGCAGGGGAAAACGATTGATAGTTACTTTGTAATCGCCACAGATTCTGACGGTGCCATCTCCCTTGAGGACTAGGACGATAGGACTGGACAATTCATTGAACTCGATCGGTGAAATGATGCCCTCTCTTTGCAGCCGGTCTAGCTCGATCTATACCCTTTCTCTCATCATGTACGGTACTGCTCTCGCCTTGTGATGGATGAGTCACGCCCCCGGAATTAGGTGGATCTGCACTTTTGCTCCTTGGAATTTCCTGATGCCTGGTTCGAACAGTGAAGGAAATTTGTTTAAGACCTGGGAACATGAAGTGTCGTCAGCGGGCGATAGTGCTCGGACATTGTCCCAGTTCCAGCGTATCTTTCCCAGCCAGCTCCTGCCGAGCAACGTGGGACCATCGCCCGGTACCAGCCAGAGAGGTAGCTTGTGCACTGCTCCATCGTATGAGGCATTTACGGTAGCACTGCCGATTACAGGAATCAGTTCTTTTGTGTAAGTTCTTAGTTTCGTGCAAACTGGAGTTAAGACAGGCCTTGAGGCCTTGTTGTACCACAGTCTTTCAAAAGTCTTTTTGCCAATGATGGACTGGCTCGTGCCTGTGTCCAGCTCCATTGACACTGGGAATCCATTTAGTTCAATATTCAGCATTATCAAGGGACAATTCGTGGTGAATGTGTGCACCCCATGTACCACTGCCTGCTCGGTCTGAGGCTCTGGATCGTCATGATCCTCTGTGGATCTGTCCTCCTCTGCAACATGGTGGTTTGCAGGTTTAATAGGCTTTGCAGCTCGCCTGCACACTCGGAGCCCTTGCAAACGTATCCTTTGAATCAGCATGAATGGAAACGATGATCACCCCCGCAGAGCCAACAAGGTGTTAATGGCCTTGCATTCAGCACCCTTGATGGTGAATTCTGAGACATATGTGACCTGCCCTGTACGTTACGATTCAAAAACAACATCACTCTGGAATTTTTTGAGGATGTTTCCAGTAGAGCGGACAAGGGAGAACCAGTTGATGTGGTGTATTTGGACTTTCAGAAGGCTTTCGACAAGGTCCCACACAAGAGATTAATGTGCAAAGTTAAAGCACATGGGATTGGGGGTAGTGTGCTGATGTGGATTGAGAACTGGTTGGCAGACAGGAAGCAAAGAGTAGGAGTAAATGGGTACTTTTCAGAATGGCAGGCAGTGACTAGTGGGGTACCGCAAGGTTCTGTGCTGGAGCCCCAGCTGTTTACGTTATACATTAATGATTTAGACGAGGGGATTAAATGTAGTATCTCCAAATTTGCGGATGACACTAAGTTGGGTGGCAGTATGAGCTGCGAGGCGGATGCTATGAGGCTGCAGAGTGACTTGGATAGGTTAGGTGAGTGGGCAAATGCATGGCAGATGCAGTATAATGTGGATAAATGTGAGGTTATCCATTTTGGGGGCAAAAACACGAAGGCAGAATATTATCTGAATGGCGGAAGATTAGGAATAGGGGAGGCGCAACAAGACCTGGGTGTCATGGGATATCAGTCATTGAAAGTTGGCATGCAGGTACAGCAGGCGGTTAAGAAAGCAAATGGCATGTTGGCCTTCATAGCGAGGGAATTTGAGTACAGGGGCAGGGAGGTGTTACTACAGTTGTACAGGGCCTTGGTGAGGCCACACCTGGAGTATTGTGTACAGTTTTGGTCTCCTAACTTGAGAAAGGACATTCTTGCTATTGAGGGAGTGCAGCGAAGGTTCACCAGACTGATTCCCGGGATGGCGGGACTGATATATCAAGAAAGACTGGATCAACTGGGCTTGTATTCACTGGAGTTCAGAAGAATAAGCGGGGATCTCATAGAAACATTTAAAATTCTGACGGGTTTAGACAGGTTAGATGCAGGAAGAATGTTCCCAATGTTGGGGAAGTCCAGAACCAGGGGACACAGTCTAAGGATAAGGGGGAAGCCATTTAGGACCGAGATGCGGAGGAACTTCTTCACCCAGAGTGTGGTGAACCTGTGGAATTCTCTACCACAGAAAGTAGTTGAGGCCAATTCACTAAATATATTCAAAAAGGAGTTAGATGTAGTCCTCAATAGTAGGGGGATCAAGGGGTATGGCGAGAAAGCAGGAATGGGGTACTGGAGTTGCATGTTCAGCCATGAACTCATTGAATGGTGGTGCAGGCTCGAAGGGCCGAATGGCCTACTCCTGCACCTATTTTCTATGTTTCTATGTTTCTATGTTCACAGTACTTGTAGCAGCACTTGCGTGCTGAGAGATTTGCTTCATATTGTCACTGGTGGCAATGAACGCCTGGGCTATCGTTATGGCCTTACTCAAGGTTGGGGACTCTACAGTTAAAAGTTTGCAAAGTATAGTTTCGTGGCCAATACCAAGTACGAAAAGGTCTCTGAGCATGTGCTCCAAATGCCCTTCAAATTCGCAATGTCCTGCAAGGTGTCTTAGCTCGGCGACATAACTCACCACTTCCTGGCCTTCAGACCTTTTGTAGGTGTAGAACTGGTACCTCGCCATCAGAACGCTTTCCTTCGGGTTCAAATGCTCTCGGACCAGTGTGCACAAATCGTCGTACAATTTCTCCATGGGTTTCGCTGGAGTGAGCAGATTCTTCATGAGGCCATACATTGATGCCCCACAGACGGTGAGGAGGATCGCCCTTCATTTGGCAGCCTTCTCTTCCCCATCTAGCTCGTTGGCTACGAAATATTGGTTGAGTCGCTCCACAAAATTTTCCCAATCATCTCCCTCCGAGAATTTCTCCAGGATGCCCACTGTTCTCTGCATCTTTGGGTTCACTATCTGTGTCTCGTCGCCAGTTGTTATGTATGGAGAGAGAGTCATACTGAACACTGTGACCTCAAAGTAAAGTGTGACTGTAGTCTTTTATTGCAGGTCTCCAGAGTGCCTCTCCAACCTGTGAAGCCTCCTTAAATACCTGTGCTCCCAAGGGATTATGGGATCCCTTGGAACTTCAGGGGATGAGCCCTCTGGTGGCTGTACAGAGTAAATACAAGTTTACATGTATAACATCTACCACTGAAATGGTTGCATGGTTGTCATATAGTGACAGTATTGTCTTAGATTCTTTTATCTTTTAAGCCTTTTGGTAAGTATCTAAGAGGTAGCACATTGCATGTGGCCCCACAATATATTTGCATTTTTACCATTTGACCTTTAATGGAGAAGGTAGCCATAATCTTGTTAGGATACTTTCTGTCAGCTTTGTCCTTGATTGTGCGATCAACTTTATCAAGCATTTTTACAGTTATGACATCAAAATCAGAATCATAACACTTTTCATAAAGGGCTTGCCCTTATATTTACTGTTATGTGTAGACTTCTGCCTCGATCCATTCTGCCTATATTTTTGAGAAAAGTGATTTAGTTGGCCGCAACTTGTGCAGGTCTTCCCATATGCTGGGCATTCAGTTTTTTGACAGCTCATGGCTTTTGCCACAATATCTGCAAGTGTTCGTGAACTCTTGTCGGTGAATTCTTTCTTTGTGGTTGGGGTTTCTGACTGTCAGATTTGACATCTTCAGAGTCTGTTTTAGTGAGCTTCATGGATTTAATTTGCACAACTGTGGTGTCTGTAGCTTTACAGAACATCTAACATTTATCAAGTGTTCGGCTTGACTCTTGCAACAGCCTCTTACGCAGAGTGTTATCAGATATTCTGCAGACTATGCAGAATATCTGATGAAATCATCCCTCAAATTGCTGAAATCACATGACGATGCTAGCTCTCTCACTTTCACAAGATATCTATCAAACTGCTCGTCCCCTACTACACAGTTGCTAAACTAGTACCGTTCATAAATGATGTTGGTTTTACGTTTACAGTGCTCTTCCCAGAGCTTCAAAGTAATCTCAATTTCCTGCTTGTCTTCCTCTGATTTGTAGGGATTGGGGGTAATATATTAGCATGGATAGAGGATTGGCTAACTAACAGAAAACAGAGAGTCAGGATAAATGGTTCATTCACTGGTTGGCAATCAGTAACTAGTGGGGATCAGTGCTGGGACCCCAACTCTTTACAATCTATATTAACGACTTGGAAGAAGGGACTGAGTGTAACATAGCCAAGTTTGCTGACGATACAAAGGCGGGAGGAAAAGCAATGTGTGAGGACAAAAAAAATCTGCAAAAAGACATAGACAGGCTAAGTGATGTGGGCAAAAATTTGACAGATGGAGTATAATATTGGAAAGTGTGAGGTCGTGCACTTTGCCAGAAAAAAATCAAAGAGCAAGTTATTATATAAATGGAGAAAGATTGCGAAGTGCTGCAGTACAGCAAGATCTGGGGGTACTTGTGCATGAAACACAAAAGGATAGTATGTCGGTACAGCAAGTGTTCAGGAAGGCCAATGGAATCTTGGCCTTTATTGCAAAGGGGATGGAGTATAAAAGCAGGGAAGTCTTGCTACAGCTATACAGGGTATTGGTGAGGCCACACCTGGAATACTGCGTGCAGTTTTGGTTTCCATATTTACGAAAGGATATACTTGCTTTGGAGGCTCTTCAGAGAAGGTTCACCAGGTTGATTCCGGGGATGAGGGGGTTGACTTATGAGGAAAGGTTCAGTAGGTTGGGCCTCTACTCATTGGAATTCAGAAGAATGAGAGGTGATCTTATCGAAACGTATAAGATTATGAGGGGGCTTGATAAGGTGGATGCAGAGAGCATGTTTCCACTGATGGGGGAGACTAGAACTAGAGGGCATGATCTTAGAATAAGGGGCCGCCCATTTAAAACTGAGATGAGGAGAAATTTCTTCTCTCAGGGGGTTGCAAATCTGTGGAATTTGCTGCCTCAGAGAGCTGGGAAGCTGGGACATTGAATAAATTTAAGACAGAAATAGACAGTTTTTGGATGATAAGGGGATAAGGGGTTATGGGGAGCGGGCGGGGAAGTGGAGCTGAGTCCATCAGATCAGCCATGATCTTATTGAATGGCGGAGCAGGCTCGAAGGGCCATATGACCTACTCCTGCTCCTATTTCTTATGTTCTTATGTTCTTATTATTGTGAATATCTAGGGCATCGCTGCCAATGGCAGTGATTTACATTGCAACCCTAACTCTATTTGGTTTTTCCACAATATTCATGATAATTTCATAGCTGTCAAATCGCTAGTCACCTGCAATGGAGGTGGGAGAGGAATGTGCGCGGGAGTTGGCCATTATAGCTCGCTACAGTTTAGGACTTTGAGTTTGTCACATACATGTATACAGTTCAAATATCCAGAGGACGAGGACAACTCTAATAGTAAAATATCGTGGCCATGTGATTGTAGAAATATTTTTTCAATCAAGGCTCTACAATGACTTATGCCACTTTAAGTTTACTTTTCTAATGCCTCTAGATTTTTTTACAAGTTTATGACTATTTATCACCCTTCACGGATCCACGCGCAATGTGCAGGAAGCTCGCTCTGCACTGCTCTGCTTCACGTCGATTTCGATTGGCTCGAAAAAGTCTTATAGTTCCAATATTTCGGTCGTAGATGCATTTGACGAAAGATGGGAAGTCTCCGTTTCTGACACCATGTATTTTATAGTCTCTTGAACACTCTTAGTTCAACTTAACTCTATTTATTTGGCAGTTTTCAGACAGCCATGTGGAGCTTTAAAATGGCGTTCCTTCACAGACCCTCTCTCAATACAGATCCCCATATCTCCGAGCGAGAGGGTGCTATACATTATATCGATACCTCCTAGCAAGAGGGTCGATACCTCCTTGCTAGAGGGCACTATACATTATCTCGTTACAGCCCCGTCTGCCCTCTCAGATGGATGTAAAAGATCCCATGGCACTATTTCGATGTCCTGGCCATCATGTATCCTTCAATCAACATAACAAAAAAAAACAGATTTCTGGTCATTTTCACATTGCTGTTTGTGGGAGCTTGCTGTGCATAAATTGGCTGCCGCGTTTCCCACATTATAACAGTGATTACACTCCAAAAAGTACTTCATTGGCCGTAAAGCACTTTGAGACGTTTGGTGGTCCTGAAAGGCACTATATAAATACAAGTCTTTCTTTTCATTTCATATGTATTCATGGCAAAACAACTTTGTGCATCCTGAGGACATCTCCTTTGCCATAGATCCCAGGAAGCCAGACGATATGATGTTTTATAGGATGGCAATGTTAAATCATGCAGTGGTCCACCACCAGCAGTGTCGGAGAGGTGAGTGGGGAGTAGGAGGCAGAGCGCCAGGCGAGCAGCCTACAAAAGGCCCACCAGCAATGTTGGAGAGGTGAGCGGGGAGTCGGAGGTGGAGCGCCAGGCGAGCAGCCTACAAAAGGCCCACCAGCAGTGTCGGAGAGGTGAGCGGGGAGTCGGAGGTGGAGCGCCAGGCGAGCAGCCTACAAAAGGCCCACCAGCAGTGTCGGAGAGGTGAGCGGGGAGTCGGAGGCAGAGCGCCAGGCGAGCAGCCTACAAAAGGCCCACCAGCTGTGTCGGAGAGGTGAGCGGGGAGTCGGAGGCAGAGCGCCAGGCGAGCGGCCTACAAAAGGCCCACCAGCAGTGTCGGAGAGGTGAGCGGGGAGTCGGAGGTGGAGTGCCAGGCGAGCAGCATACAAAAGGCCCACCAGCAGTGTCGGAGAGGTGAGCGGGGAGTCGGAGGTGGAGTGCCAGGCGAGCAGCCTACAAAAGGCCCACCAGCAGTGTCGGTGACGTGTGACGTGTGACGTGAGCGGGGAGTCGGAGGCAGAGCGCCAGGCGAGCGGCCTACAAAAGGCCCACCAGCAGTGTCGGTGAGGTGAGTGGGGAGTCGGAGGCAGAGCGCCAGGCGAGCGGCCTACAAAAGGCCCACCAGCTGTGTCGGAGGCCCAGCCGGTGCAGCTGCAGCAGGGAGGCAAAAAAGAACTAGAGAGAAATTGAAAGGTGATGTCACAGCCAAGGGGGTAAGTGATTGGCTGGTGATTGGCGAGTAGTTTTTCTTTTTCTTTTCTTTATCAGTAAGCAACTTTTAGCATTGTTGTTGCCCAATTAGGTTAATCTAAGGGTAAGTCATGGCAGGACAGCTTTGACACGTGTTATGCTCCTCCTGTACTATGTGGGAAGTCAGGGACGCTTCTGGTGTCCCTGACGACTACGTGTGCGGGAAGTGTATCTGCCTCCAGCTCCTGACGGACCGCGTTGCAGCGCTGGAGCAGCGGGTGGATTCACTCTGGAGCATCCACGATGCTGAGAATGACGTGAATAGCACGTTTAGTGAGTTGGTCTTACCGCAGGTAAAGGGTACACAGCCAGATAGGGAATGGATGACCACCAGGAAGAGCAGTGCAAGGAAGGTAGTGCAGGGGTCCCCTGTTGTCATCCCCCTGCAAAACAGATACACCGCTTTGGGTCCTGTTGAGGGGGATGACTCATCAGGGGAGAGCAGCAGCAGCCAAGTCCATGGCACCGTGGCTGGCTCTGCTGCACAGGAGGGCAGGAAAAAGAGTGGGAGAGCGATAGTGATAGGGGATTCAATTGTAAGGGGAATAGATAGGCGTTTCTGCGGCCGCAACTGAGACTCCATGATGGTATGTTGCCTCCCTGGTGCAAGGGTCAAGGATGTCTCGGAGCGGGTGCAGGACATTCTGAAAAGGGAGAGTGAACAGCCAGTTGTCGTGGTGCAGAAAGGTATCAACGGTATAGGTAAAAAACGGGATGAGGTCCTACGAGACGAATTTAGGGAGCGAGGAGTTAAATTAAAAAGTAGGACCTCAAAAGTAGTAATCTCAGGATTGCTACCAGTGCCACGTGCTAGTCAGAGTAGGAATCGCAGGATAGCTCAGATGAATACCTGGCTTGAGCAGTGGTGCAGAAGGGATCGATTCAAATTCCTGGGGCATTGGAACCGGTTCTGGGGGAGGTGGGACCAGTACAAACCGGACGGTCTGCACCTGGGCAGGACCGGAATCAATGTCCGAGGGGGAGTGTTTGCTAGTGCTGTTGGGGAGGAGTGTATTGTATGGGGTTAATCACATACTGTTAATTATGATATTTAGACATTTACAGTGTGTCTCTGTCCCATGCCCCGTAGAATGTTGTTGCTATAGAGAAAGAGGGAAGCGACCTTGGGATGCACACCAGATTGTTATGAGACGGTCGGCGCCTCGAAATCTCATGCTTTGTGGACTAGCAGCTGGGGCCTTACAGATTAAGAGTTGGCCATAAGCCACATGCACCCATGTTTTGTTCAAAAGTATGTTTGTTTAATAGTATAAAGGAGCGGCACTGTCCCGTAGCTCTTTGAACTTCACATTGGACCATGATTCATGAGCGGTGCCGGGACCCCCAATGCTCCAGACCAGCCGTCGTTGTGGAGTTCCCGACGGGCTGAAGGCCGTAAGCGTTGTTGCACCTTATCATACTTCTCTTTTATTTCGTAAACTGTATTATGTTTCTTTTCTCTCAGTAAACGGTGTTTTATTCTTCTCTTCATTTGTCTTGTCTCTTATTTAACATTCATCCAGATCCTGAACCTGGGTCTATTATTATTGATCCAAAACAAGGAGTTAAACTAATATGGCAGGGGGATGGGAATCTATGCAGGGAGACAGAGGGAAATAAAATAGAGTCAGAAGCAAAAGATAGAAAGGAGAATAGTAAAAGTGGAGGGCACAGAAACCCAAGGCAAAAACAAAAAGGGCCACATTACAGCAAAATTCTACAGGGGCAAAGTGTGTTAAAAAGACAAAACTGAAGGCTCGGTGCCTCAATGCGAGGAGTATTCGGAATATGGTGGACGAATTAACTGCGCAGATAGCAGTTAACGGATACGACGTGATTGGCATCACAGAAACATGGCTCCAGGGCGACCAAGGCTGGGAACTCAACATCCAAGGGTATTCAGCATTTTGGAAGGATAGACTGAAAGGAAAAGGAGGTGGGGTGGCATTGCTGGTTAAAGAGGAAATCAATGCAATTGTAAGGAAGGACATTAGCCTGGATGATGTGGAATTGGTATGGGTGGAGCTGCGGAATTCCAAAGGGCAGAAAATGCTAGTGGGAGTTGTGTATAGACCACCAAATAGTCGTAGTGAGGTTGGGGACAGCATCAAACAAAAAATAAGGGATGTGTGCAATAAAGGTACAGCAGTAATCATGGGCGACTTTAATCTACATATAGATTGGGCTAACCAAACTGGTAGCAATGCGGTGGAGGAGGATTTCCTGGAGTGTATTAGGGATGGTTTTCTAAACCAATATGTCGAGGAACCAACCAGAGAGCTGGCCATCTAGACTGGGTGATGTGTAATGAGAAGAGACTAATTAGCAATCTTGTTGTGCGAGGCCCCTTGGGGAAGAGTGACCATAATATGGTAGAATTCTTCATTAAGATGGAGAGTGACAAAGTTAATTCGGAAACTAGGGTCCTGAACTTAAGGAAAGGTAACTTCGACGGTATGAGGTGTGAATTGGCTAGAATAGACTGGCAAAGGATACTTAAAGGGTTGACGGTGGATAAGCATTGGCAAACATTTAAAGATCACATGGATGAACTTCAACAATTGTACATCCCTGTCTAGAGTAAAAATAAGACGGGGAAGGTCGCTCAACCATGACTAACAAGGGAAATTAAGGATAGTGTTAAAGCCAAGGAAGAGGCATATAAATTGGCTAGAAAAAGCAACAAACCTGAGGACTGGGAGAAATTTAGAATTCAACAGAGGAGGACTAAGGGTTTAATTAAGAGGGGGAAAATAGAGTACGAGAGGAAGCTAGCAGGGAACATAAAAACTGACTGCAAAAGCTTCCATAAATATGTGAAGAGAAAAAGATTAGTGAAGACAAATGTAGATCCCTTGCTGTCGGATTCAGGTGAATTTATAATGGGGAACAAAGAAATTGCAGACCAATTACACCAATACTTCGATTCTGTCTTCACGAAGGAAGGCACAAATAACCTTCCGAATGTACTAGGGGACAGTGGGTCTAGTGAGAAGGAAGAACTGAAGAATATCCTTATTAGGCGGGAAATTGTGTTAGGGAAATTGATGGGATTGAAGGCCGATAAATCCCCGGGGCCTGATAGTCTACATCCCAGGGTACTTAAGGAAGTGACCCTAGAAATAATGGATGCATTGGTGATCATTTTCCAACAGTCTGTTGACTCTGGATCAGTCCGTATGGACTAGAGGATAGCTAATGTAATACCACTTTTTTAAAAAGGAGGGAGAGAGAAAACGGGTAATTATAGACAGGTTAGCCTGACATCAGTAGTGGGGAAAATGTTGGAATTAATCATTAAGGATGAAAGAGCAGCGCATTTGGAAAGCAGTGACAGGATCGGACCAAGTCAGCATGGATTTATGAAAGGGAAATCATGCTTGACAAATCTTCTGGAATTTTCTGAGGATGTAACTAGCAGAGTGGACAAGGGAGAACCAGTGGATGTGGTGTATTTGGACTTTCAAAAGTTCTCACACAAGAGATTGGTGTGCAAAATCAAAGCACATGGTATTGGGGGTAATCTACTGACGTGGATAGAGAACTGGTTGGCAGACACGAAGCAGAGAGTCGTGATAAATGGGTCCTTTTCAGAATGGCAGGCAGTGACTAGTGGAGTGCCACAGGGTTCAGTGCTGGGACCCCAGCTCTTTACAATATACATTAACGATTTAGATGAAGGAATTGAGTGTAATATCTCCAAGTTTGCAGATGACACTAAACTGGGTGGCAGTGTGAGCTGTGAGGAGGATGCTAAGAGGCTGCAGGATGACTTGGATAGGTTAGGTGAGTGGGCAAATGCATGGCAGATGCAGTATAATGTGGATAAATGTGAGGTTATCCATTTTGGGGGCAAAAACACGAAGGCAGAATATTATCTGAATGGCGGAAGATTAGGAATAGGGGAGGCGCAACAAGACCTGGGTGTCATGGTTCATCAGTCACTGAAAGTGGGCATGCAGGTACAGCAGGCGGTGAAGAAGGCAAATGGTATGTTGGCCTTCATAGCTAGGGGATTTAAGTATAGGAGCAGGGGGGTCTTACTGCAGTTGTACAGGGCCTTAGTGAGGCCTCACCTGGAATATTGTGTTCAGTTTTGGTCTCCTAATCTGAGGAACGACGTTCTTGCTATTGAGGGAGTGCAGCGAAGGTTCGCCAGACTGATTCCAAGGATGGCTGGACTGTCATGAGGAGAGACTGGATCAACTGGGTCTTTATTCACTGGAATTTGGAAGGGTGAGAGGGTATCTCATAGAAACTTATAAGATTCTGACGGGACTGGACAGGTTAGATGCGGAAAGAGTGTTCCCGATGATGGGGAAGTCCAGAACCAGGGGACATAGTCTTAGGATAAGGGGTAGGCCATTTTGGACTGAGATGAGGAGAAACTTTTTCACTCAGAGAGTTGTTAACCTGTGGAATTCCCTACCGCAGAGAGTTGTTGATGCCAGTTCATTGGATATATTTAAGAGGGAGTTAGATATGGCCCTTACAGCTAAGGGGATGAAGGGGTATGGAGAGAAAGCAGGAAAGGGATATTGAAGGAATGATCAGCCATGATCTTGTTGAATGGCGGTGCAGGCTCGAAGGGCCAAATGGCCTACTCCTGTACCTATTTTCTATGTTTCTATGTATTATTCTGCTGCTAAGGTGGACCTGTGTCAAATTAAGGCCAGAAAGTCTACTTGTTGTTCAGCGAACACAGGCTCAGGCCAGAATTTAATCCACTGTTTGTCAGGGAACTTCGCAGATTGGAACGTGCTTTCCTGTTTCAATCAGCGCCTCAGAAATACTTCCCATTTTAAGATCGATTGCTCTCGAGGCTGTAGGTCAGAAACCCGGGATGAAATTCCTTGAAATAAATATATTATTGCTATGATTATTTTGGAAGCATTAGGGCACAGATATTGTGGCTCCTGCAGTACCATGGCCCATTGGTTGCAGCATATCTGCCAAGATCCATCAGACAGAGACCCCTGGCACTGGCCCCACCAATGTACGCACGGGCGGGAAATGGTCACCTCATTTAAATAATGGGGGCAGATGCCCATACCACTCGGGGTGCATCTTGGGTGCAGATTAAATTGTAGTCTGGGGCGTTAGGTACAGGGGGAACCCCTTCACCCATCTCACCAAAAAGATTCCTTTCTTGTCCCGATCAGCTCCCTTTATAAAGGGAGCCACTATGATTTGCAGAAATTCTTTTGATCTTTGGAAGTCCAGGCCACAACCCACAACTATTAATTTAGGTGTGCATTGGATCGTGTTGAACTGTAACGCCAATCAGTCAGCCAATAGGTACTGTACAGGCCACATACGAAGAGTACTCACATAGAGGAGGAACAGGAGGGCTGCCATTGTCCATGGAATTGTATTCCAGATCGAGTCACTATCCTCAGGACAGTATGTGGCAAAATGGGTGGAAGGAACCATTGTTGAGGCAACAAAGGTGTAGATAGAAACTTGCAAAACAAGATATGACAGGAGAAAACAGAGCTGCTAGCTCTCCTTCGGGTAATCTGTGAAACATACTAATTGAATAAGGATACACTAATAGATCTCGATTTAACGTTGATATGTATGTGCATAAAGTAACTGCTTGTATGACCTGTGGGCCATGCACAGTGTTCATGTATCCTGGATACTGGTACAAAATGAATTCCCTATCTCAATGAAGGCTTTGCAAAACAAACAAAAGAGAAACACCGATTGCCTGCTAATAAACACTGAAAGAACATTAAATGTTCCAGTGCTCTTTTCAGTCATTCTGAGGCAATTAACCATTCCTGGAACAAAATAAAAGTGCGATAACTCCAACTTCACGTCAACATTTCATTGAGGTTATTAAACACCAACCTTGTACTAACAAGCAGCAATGAGAAAGAAAAGGAAGTTTATCTGATAATTCAGACAGCCATCAAATCTAAAATAGTCAAAGTGCTATTAAATAATTAATCTACTGCCTTTGTCCAATTAAAACTCAGCGACACTCCTGAATCAGGCATCGACTGCTTAAATATGCAAATTGTGGTTCTATGTCAGCTGTTGAACTCTGACTGCAAAATTCAGGTACACATGGTCAGAGCGTTGCCATGCACACTCTGTCTGCTTGAGTCTCGGACAGGCAGGGCACTCCTCCTGGGCCCACAACAAAAGCTCCGGCCTGCTGCTGTCTCATTCAAGGACCTTCCAGAATTACCTATCTGCGCCGGACCCAACCTGCTGACCAACGCAGTGTAGGAGCTGACCGATTTCCGGCCCTCCTTGACCACGAGATGCAGCGGGGCCCCCGTTTGTGGTCAGAGAGTTGAGGCCCAAAGCTGAATTTGCCTTGGGCTTCAGGGGGTGTGGGAGGGAGGTTGCGGGTGGGGTGAGGCGAAGTCGAATTTCTCCGCATTGTATTCCTTAAACTTGCTGTCAGCCTTCTAAACCCTAAGCTCTGGCTGGAATTCCCTCCCTAAACCTCTTCGCCTCTCTACCTCTCTCCTGTTGCACTGTCAGAGGTGCTGTCTTTCGGATGAGACATTAAACCGAAGCCCCGTCCACCCTATCAGGTGGACGTAACAGATCCCATGGCACTATTTTGAAGAAGAGCAGGGGAGTTATCTCCGGCGTGCTGACCAATATTTATCCCTCAATCGACATAACAAAAACAGATTAGCTGGTCATTATCACATTGCTGTTTGTGGGATCTTGCTGTGCTCTATAGGCTGCTGTGTTTCCTGCATTACAACAGTGACTACACTCCAAAAAGTACTTCATTGGCTAAAAAATGCTTTGAGACGTCCGGTGGTCGTGAAATGCAAATCTTTTTTTTTATTTGTAGAAACTGGTATCTTCTGAAGATGACACCAATGCACACTTTAATGTTCAGTTATCAATTTCTTTCGTACACAGTGTGAACCATTTTCAAACCTACACTGAAAGTAGAAAAATCTAACAGGTATTTGTGACAGGCATACAAATGGATTTAATTGTATGCTTTTGCCACTTCTGAAATGCAGCCAGTAAGAGTTTTATTATTTGTACATTCAGTGTGTCAACTCCTATAGTCAGTCAAAATAGGCAGCAAAGGCAGCTGTGTAGTATTCTCTTCGACAGGCTATCGACAAGCCTGAATGCTGGGGTGCAGCCGAGCACACCCCTAGTTTGCTCTGAGCCACATCTCTTCATCTTCTGATGGACTAAACAGAAAGTTCCTTTGGGTTCCTGCAGCCAATTCAGACAGACAACTTAATTCTCACCCAATTGCTAACAACAACAACAACCTGTATTTATATAGTGCCTTTAATGTAGTAAAACGTCCCATGGTGCTTCACAGGAGTAGTATAAAAGACAAAATTTGACACCGAGCCATATAAGGAGAAATTAGCGCAGGTGATGAAAAAGAGGTAGGTTTTAAGGAGGAAAGAGAGGAGGAGAGGTCTAGGGAGGGATTTCCAGAGCTTAGGGCCTAGGCAACAGAAGACATGGCCACCGATGGTTGAGCAAATCAGGGATGCTCAAGAGGGCAGAATTAGAGGAGCGCAGACTTCTCGGGGGGTTGTGGGCTGGAGGAGATTACAGAGATAGGGAGGGGTGAGGTCGTGGAGGGATTTGAAAATAAAGATGAGCATTTTGAAATTAAGGCTTTGCTCAACTGGGAGCCAAAGTTGGTCAGCGAGCACAGGGGTGATGGGGGAACAGAACTTGGTGCGAGTTAGGACACGGGCAGCCGAGTTTTGGTTCACCTCTAGTTTACATACGGTAGAATGTGGGAGGCCAGCCAGGAGTGTGTTGGAATAGTCAAGTCTAGAGCTAACAAATGCATGGATGAGGGCTTCAGCAGCGGGTGAGCTGAGGCAAGAGTGGAGAAGGGCAATTTTATGGTGATGGAAATAGGCGGTCTTAGTTATGCAGCGGATATGCGGTTGGAAGCTCATTTCAGGGTCAAACATAGAAACATAGAAACATGGAAAATAGGTGCAGGAGTAGGCCATTCGGCCCTTCGAGCCTGCATCACCATTCAATGAGATCAAGGCTGATCATTCCCTCAGTACCCCTTTTCTGCTTTCTCTCCATACCCCTTGATCCCTTTAGCCGCAAGGGCCATATCTAACTCCCTCTTGAATATATCCAATGAACTGGCATCAACAACTCTCTGCGATAGGGAATTCCGCAGGTTAACAACTCTCTGAGTGAAGAAGTTTCTCCTCATCTCAGTCCTAAATGGCCTACCCCATATCCTAAGACTGTGTTCCCTGGTTCTGGACTTCCCCATCATCGGGAACATTATTCCCGCATCTAAGCTGTCCAGTCCCGTCAGAATCTTATAAGTTTCTATGAGATCCCCTCTCACCTTTCTAAACTCCAGTGTATAAAGGCCCAGTTGATCCAGTCACTCTTCATATGTCAGTCCAGCCATCCCGGGAATCAGTCTGGTGAACCTTCGCTGCACTCCCTCAATAGCAAGAACGTCCTTCCTCAGATTAGGCGACCAAAACTGAACACGATATTCAAGGTGAGGCCTTACCTAAGGCCCTGTACAACTGCAGTAAGACCTCCCTGCTCCTATACTCAAATCCCCTAGCTATGAAGGCCAACATACCATTTGCCTTCTTCACCACCTGCTGTACCTGCATGCCAACTTTCAATGACTGATGAACCATGACACTCAGGTCTCGTTGCACTTCCCCCTTTCCTAATCTGCCGCCATTCAGATAATATGACAACACTGTTGCGAACAGTGCAGTTCAGCCTCAGACCGAAGTTAGGGAGAGGGATGGAGTCAGTGGCGAGGGAACGGAGTTTGTGGCGGGGACTGAAAACAATGACTTTGGTTTTCCCAATATTTAATTGGAGAAAATTTCTGCTCAGCTAGAACTAGATGTCGGACAAGCAGTCTGACAGTAAGTACAGTAAGTATTGTAAGTGGGGACTGCAAGTAATTACTGGTATGGTGCAACTTTCGCTTACCCTGAAAAGAAAATCTTGTCCCAACAACATGCAAGGTATGTGACACACCTAAGTGACAGACGTGTACCAATAAAGGGGCAGAATGTGGAGCTACAGGCAGCAATGCATGAGTCTGTTTGGTGTATGTCTTCGTGACCGGTTTGTTAGGAGCTTGAGAGCTTGTTGATGGAGAGGTAATCAATTAGCCTTCTATTTTCAGTGTTAAATGTTGCAGTTTTCACCTGATTACTGTCAAAGATGGTCGTGCTGCCATTCTGCTTAATATAAAGGTGATGTCACAGCCAAGGGGGTAAGTGATTGGCTGGTGATTGGCGAGTAGTTTTTCTTTTTCTTTTCTTTATCAGTAAGCAACTTTTAGCATTGTTGTTGCCCAATTAGGTTAATCTAAGGGTAAGTCATGGCAGGACAGCTTTGACACGTGTTATGCTCCTCCTGTACTATGTGGGAAGTCAGGGACGCTTCTGGTGTCCCTGACGACTACGTGTGCGGGAAGTGTATCTGCCTCCAGCTCCTGACGGACCGCGTTGCAGCGCTGGAGCAGCGGGTGGATTCACTCTGGAGCATCCACGATGCTGAGAATGACGTGAATAGCACGTTTAGTAAGTTGGTCTTACCGCAGGTAAAGGGTACACAGCCAGATAGGGAATGGATGACCACCAGGAAGAGCAGTGCAAGGAAGGTAGTGCAGGGGTCCCCTGTTGTCATCCCCCTGCAAAACAGATACACCGCTTTGGGTCCTGTTGAGGGGGATGACTCATCAGGGGAGAGCAGCAGCAGCCAAGTCCATGGCACCGTGGCTGGCTCTGCTGCACAGGAGGGCAGGAAAAAGAGTGGGAGAGCGATAGTGATAGGGGATTCAATTGTAAGGGGAATAGATAGGCGTTTCTGCGGCCGCAACTGAGACTCCATGATGGTATGTTGCCTCCCTGGTGCAAGGGTCAAGGATGTCTCGGAGCGGGTGCAGGACATTCTGAAAAGGGAGAGTGAACAGCCAGTTGTCGTGGTGCAGAAAGGTATCAACGGTATAGGTAAAAAACGGGATGAGGTCCTACGAGACGAATTTAGGGAGCGAGGAGTTAAATTAAAAAGTAGGACCTCAAAAGTAGTAATCTCAGGATTGCTACCAGTGCCACGTGCTAGTCAGAGTAGGAATCGCAGGATAGCTCAGATGAATACCTGGCTTGAGCAGTGGTGCAGAAGGGATCGATTCAAATTCCTGGGGCATTGGAACCGGTTCTGGGGGAGGTGGGACCAGTACAAACCGGACGGTCTGCACCTGGGCAGGACCGGAATCAATGTCCGAGGGGGAGTGTTTGCTAGTGCTGTTGGGGAGGAGTGTATTGTATGGGGTTAATCACATACTGTTAATTATGATATTTAGACATTTACAGTGTGTCTCTGTCCCATGCCCCGTAGAATGTTGTTGCTATAGAGAAAGAGGGAAGCGACCTTGGGATGCACACCAGATTGTTATGAGACGGTCGGCGCCTCGAAATCTCATGCTTTGTGGACTAGCAGCTGGGGCCTTACAGATTAAGAGTTGGCCATAAGCCACATGCACCCATGTTTTGTTCAAAAGTATGTTTGTTTAATAGTATAAAGGAGCGGCACTGTCCCGTAGCTCTTTGAACTTCACATTGGACCATGATTCATGAGCGGTGCCGGGACCCCCAATGCTCCAGACCAGCCGTCGTTGTGGAGTTCCCGACGGGCTGAAGGCCGTAAGCGTTGTTGCACCTTATCATACTTCTCTTTTATTTCGTAAACTGTATTATGTTTCTTTTCTCTCAGTAAACGGTGTTTTATTCTTCTCTTCATTTGTCTTGTCTCTTATTTAACATTCATCCAGATCCTGAACCTGGGTCTATTATTATTGATCCAAAACAAGGAGTTAAACTAATATGGCAGGGGGATGGGAATCTATGCAGGGAGACAGAGGGAAATAAAATAGAGTCAGAAGCAAAAGATAGAAAGGAGAATAGTAAAAGTGGAGGGCACAGAAACCCAAGGCAAAAACAAAAAGGGCCACATTACAGCAAAATTCTACAGGGGCAAAGTGTGTTAAAAAGACAAAACTGAAGGCTCGGTGCCTCAATGCGAGGAGTATTCGGAATATGGTGGACGAATTAACTGCGCAGATAGCAGTTAACGGATACGACGTGATTGGCATCACAGAAACATGGCTCCAGGGCGACCAAGGCTGGGAACTCAACATCCAAGGGTATTCAGCATTTTGGAAGGATAGACTGAAAGGAAAAGGAGGTGGGGTGGCATTGCTGGTTAAAGAGGAAATCAATGCAATTGTAAGGAAGGACATTAGCCTGGATGATGTGGAATTGGTATGGGTGGAGCTGCGGAATTCCAAAGGGCAGAAAATGCTAGTGGGAGTTGTGTATAGACCACCAAATAGTCGTAGTGAGGTTGGGGACAGCATCAAACAAAAAATAAGGGATGTGTGCAATAAAGGTACAGCAGTAATCATGGGCGACTTTAATCTACATATAGATTGGGCTAACCAAACTGGTAGCAATGCGGTGGAGGAGGATTTCCTGGAGTGTATTAGGGATGGTTTTCTAAACCAATATGTCGAGGAACCAACCAGAGAGCTGGCCATCTAGACTGGGTGATGTGTAATGAGAAGAGACTAATTAGCAATCTTGTTGTGCGAGGCCCCTTGGGGAAGAGTGACCATAATATGGTAGAATTCTTCATTAAGATGGAGAGTGACAAAGTTAATTCGGAAACTAGGGTCCTGAACTTAAGGAAAGGTAACTTCGACGGTATGAGGTGTGAATTGGCTAGAATAGACTGGCAAAGGATACTTAAAGGGTTGACGGTGGATAAGCATTGGCAAACATTTAAAGATCACATGGATGAACTTCAACAATTGTACATCCCTGTCTAGAGTAAAAATAAGACGGGGAAGGTCGCTCAACCATGACTAACAAGGGAAATTAAGGATAGTGTTAAAGCCAAGGAAGAGGCATATAAATTGGCTAGAAAAAGCAACAAACCTGAGGACTGGGAGAAATTTAGAATTCAACAGAGGAGGACTAAGGGTTTAATTAAGAGGGGGAAAATAGAGTACGAGAGGAAGCTAGCAGGGAACATAAAAACTGACTGCAAAAGCTTCCATAAATATGTGAAGAGAAAAAGATTAGTGAAGACAAATGTAGATCCCTTGCTGTCGGATTCAGGTGAATTTATAATGGGGAACAAAGAAATTGCAGACCAATTACACCAATACTTCGATTCTGTCTTCACGAAGGAAGGCACAAATAACCTTCCGAATGTACTAGGGGACAGTGGGTCTAGTGAGAAGGAAGAACTGAAGAATATCCTTATTAGGCGGGAAATTGTGTTAGGGAAATTGATGGGATTGAAGGCCGATAAATCCCCGGGGCCTGATAGTCTACATCCCAGGGTACTTAAGGAAGTGACCCTAGAAATAATGGATGCATTGGTGATCATTTTCCAACAGTCTGTTGACTCTGGATCAGTCCGTATGGACTAGAGGATAGCTAATGTAATACCACTTTTTTAAAAAGGAGGGAGAGAGAAAACGGGTAATTATAGACAGGTTAGCCTGACATCAGTAGTGGGGAAAATGTTGGAATTAATCATTAAGGATGAAAGAGCAGCGCATTTGGAAAGCAGTGACAGGATCGGACCAAGTCAGCATGGATTTATGAAAGGGAAATCATGCTTGACAAATCTTCTGGAATTTTCTGAGGATGTAACTAGCAGAGTGGACAAGGGAGAACCAGTGGATGTGGTGTATTTGGACTTTCAAAAGTTCTCACACAAGAGATTGGTGTGCAAAATCAAAGCACATGGTATTGGGGGTAATCTACTGACGTGGATAGAGAACTGGTTGGCAGACACGAAGCAGAGAGTCGTGATAAATGGGTCCTTTTCAGAATGGCAGGCAGTGACTAGTGGAGTGCCACAGGGTTCAGTGCTGGGACCCCAGCTCTTTACAATATACATTAACGATTTAGATGAAGGAATTGAGTGTAATATCTCCAAGTTTGCAGATGACACTAAACTGGGTGGCAGTGTGAGCTGTGAGGAGGATGCTAAGAGGCTGCAGGATGACTTGGATAGGTTAGGTGAGTGGGCAAATGCATGGCAGATGCAGTATAATGTGGATAAATGTGAGGTTATCCATTTTGGGGGCAAAAACACGAAGGCAGAATATTATCTGAATGGCGGAAGATTAGGAATAGGGGAGGCGCAACAAGACCTGGGTGTCATGGTTCATCAGTCACTGAAAGTGGGCATGCAGGTACAGCAGGCGGTGAAGAAGGCAAATGGTATGTTGGCCTTCATAGCTAGGGGATTTAAGTATAGGAGCAGGGGGGTCTTACTGCAGTTGTACAGGGCCTTAGTGAGGCCTCACCTGGAATATTGTGTTCAGTTTTGGTCTCCTAATCTGAGGAACGACGTTCTTGCTATTGAGGGAGTGCAGCGAAGGTTCGCCAGACTGATTCCAGGGATGGCTGGACTGTCATGAGGAGAGACTGGATCAACTGGGTCTTTATTCACTGGAATTTGGAAGGGTGAGAGGGTATCTCATAGAAACTTATAAGATTCTGACGGGACTGGACAGGTTAGATGCGGAAAGAGTGTTCCCGATGATGGGGAAGTCCAGAACCAGGGGACATAGTCTTAGGATAAGGGGTAGGCCATTTTGGACTGAGATGAGGAGAAACTTCTTCACTCAGAGAGTTGTTAACCTGTGGAATTCCCTACCGCAGAGAGTTGTTGATGCCAGTTCATTGGATATATTTAAGAGGGAGTTAGATATGGCCCTTACAGCTAAGGGGATGAAGGGGTATGGAGAGAAAGCAGGAAAGGGATATTGAAGGAATGATCAGCCATGATCTTGTTGAATGGCGGTGCAGGCTCGAAGGGCCAAATGGCCTACTCCTGTACCTATTTTCTATGTTTCTATGTATTATTCTGCTGCTAAGGTGGACCTGTGTCAAATTAAGGCCAGAAAGTCTACTTGTTGTTCAGCGAACACAGGCTCAGGCCAGAATTTAATCCACTGTTTGTCAGGGAACTTCGCAGATTGGAACGTGCTTTCCTGTTTCAATCAGCGCCTCAGAAATACTTCCCATTTTAAGATCGATTGCTCTCGAGGCTGTAGGTCAGAAACCCGGGATGAAATTCCTTGAAATAAATATATTATTGCTATGATTATTTTGGAAGCATTAGGGCACAGATATTGTGGCTCCTGCAGTACCATGGCCCATTGGTTGCAGCATATCTGCCAAGATCCATCAGACAGAGACCCCTGGCACTGGCCCCACCAATGTACGCACGGGCGGGAAATGGTCACCTCATTTAAATAATGGGGGCAGATGCCCATACCACTCGGGGTGCATCTTGGGTGCAGATTAAATTGTAGTCTGGGGCGTTAGGTACAGGGGGAACCCCTTCACCCATCTCACCAAAAAGATTCCTTTCTTGTCCCGATCAGCTCCCTTTATAAAGGGAGCCACTATGATTTGCAGAAATTCTTTTGATCTTTGGAAGTCCAGGCCACAACCCACAACTATTAATTTAGGTGTGCATTGGATCGTGTTGAACTGTAACGCCAATCAGTCAGCCAATAGGTACTGTACAGGCCACATACGAAGAGTACTCACATAGAGGAGGAACAGGAGGGCTGCCATTGTCCATGGAATTGTATTCCAGATCGAGTCACTATCCTCAGGACAGTATGTGGCAAAATGGGTGGAAGGAACCATTGTTGAGGCAACAAAGGTGTAGATAGAAACTTGCAAAACAAGATATGACAGGAGAAAACAGAGCTGCTAGCTCTCCTTCGGGTAATCTGTGAAACATACTAATTGAATAAGGATACACTAATAGATCTCGATTTAACGTTGATATGTATGTGCATAAAGTAACTGCTTGTATGACCTGTGGGCCATGCACAGTGTTCATGTATCCTGGATACTGGTACAAAATGAATTCCCTATCTCAATGAAGGCTTTGCAAAACAAACAAAAGAGAAACACCGATTGCCTGCTAATAAACACTGAAAGAACATTAAATGTTCCAGTGCTCTTTTCAGTCATTCTGAGGCAATTAACCATTCCTGGAACAAAATAAAAGTGCGATAACTCCAACTTCACGTCAACATTTCATTGAGGTTATTAAACACCAACCTTGTACTAACAAGCAGCAATGAGAAAGAAAAGGAAGTTTATCTGATAATTCAGACAGCCATCAAATCTAAAATAGTCAAAGTGCTATTAAATAATTAATCTACTGCCTTTGTCCAATTAAAACTCAGCGACACTCCTGAATCAGGCATCGACTGCTTAAATATGCAAATTGTGGTTCTATGTCAGCTGTTGAACTCTGACTGCAAAATTCAGGTACACATGGTCAGAGCGTTGCCATGCACACTCTGTCTGCTTGAGTCTCGGACAGGCAGGGCACTCCTCCTGGGCCCACAACAAAAGCTCCGGCCTGCTGCTGTCTCATTCAAGGACCTTCCAGAATTACCTATCTGCGCCGGACCCAACCTGCTGACCAACGCAGTGTAGGAGCTGACCGATTTCCGGCCCTCCTTGACCACGAGATGCAGCGGGGCCCCCGTTTGTGGTCAGAGAGTTGAGGCCCAAAGCTGAATTTGCCTTGGGCTTCAGGGGGTGTGGGAGGGAGGTTGCGGGTGGGGTGAGGCGAAGTCGAATTTCTCCGCATTGTATTCCTTAAACTTGCTGTCAGCCTTCTAAACCCTAAGCTCTGGCTGGAATTCCCTCCCTAAACCTCTTCGCCTCTCTACCTCTCTCCTGTTGCACTGTCAGAGGTGCTGTCTTTCGGATGAGACATTAAACCGAAGCCCCGTCCACCCTATCAGGTGGACGTAACAGATCCCATGGCACTATTTTGAAGAAGAGCAGGGGAGTTATCTCCGGCGTGCTGACCAATATTTATCCCTCAATCGACATAACAAAAACAGATTAGCTGGTCATTATCACATTGCTGTTTGTGGGATCTTGCTGTGCTCTATAGGCTGCTGTGTTTCCTGCATTACAACAGTGACTACACTCCAAAAAGTACTTCATTGGCTAAAAAATGCTTTGAGACGTCCGGTGGTCGTGAAATGCAAATCTTTTTTTTTATTTGTAGAAACTGGTATCTTCTGAAGATGACACCAATGCACACTTTAATGTTCAGTTATCAATTTCTTTCGTACACAGTGTGAACCATTTTCAAACCTACACTGAAAGTAGAAAAATCTAACAGGTATTTGTGACAGGCATACAAATGGATTTAATTGTATGCTTTTGCCACTTCTGAAATGCAGCCAGTAAGAGTTTTATTATTTGTACATTCAGTGTGTCAACTCCTATAGTCAGTCAAAATAGGCAGCAAAGGCAGCTGTGTAGTATTCTCTTCGACAGGCTATCGACAAGCCTGAATGCTGGGGTGCAGTCGAGCACACCCCTAGTTTGCTCTGAGCCACATCTCTTCATCTTCTGATGGACTAAACAGAAAGTTCCTTTGGGTTCCTGCAGCCAATTCAGACAGACAACTTAATTCTCACCCAATTGCTAACAACAACAACAACCTGTATTTATATAGTGCCTTTAATGTAGTAAAACGTCCCATGGTGCTTCACAGGAGTAGTATAAAAGACAAAATTTGACACCGAGCCATATAAGGAGAAATTAGCGCAGGTGATGAAAAAGAGGTAGGTTTTAAGGAGGAAAGAGAGGAGGAGAGGTCTAGGGAGGGATTTCCAGAGCTTAGGGCCTAGGCAACAGAAGACATGGCCACCGATGGTTGAGCAAATCAGGGATGCTCAAGAGGGCAGAATTAGAGGAGCGCAGACTTCTCGGGGGGTTGTGGGCTGGAGGAGATTACAGAGATAGGGAGGGGTGAGGTCGTGGAGGGATTTGAAAATAAAGATGAGCATTTTGAAATTAAGGCTTTGCTCAACTGGGAGCCAAAGTTGGTCAGCGAGCACAGGGGTGATGGGGGAACAGAACTTGGTGCGAGTTAGGACACGGGCAGCCGAGTTTTGGTTCACCTCTAGTTTACATACGGTAGAATGTGGGAGGCCAGCCAGGAGTGTGTTGGAATAGTCAAGTCTAGAGCTAACAAATGCATGGATGAGGGCTTCAGCAGCGGGTGAGCTGAGGCAAGAGTGGAGAAGGGCAATTTTATGGTGATGGAAATAGGCGGTCTTAGTTATGCAGCGGATATGCGGTTGGAAGCTCATTTCAGGGTCAAACATAGAAACATAGAAACATGGAAAATAGGTGCAGGAGTAGGCCATTCGGCCCTTCGAGCCTGCATCACCATTCAATGAGATCAAGGCTGATCATTCCCTCAGTACCCCTTTTCTGCTTTCTCTCCATACCCCTTGATCCCTTTAGCCGCAAGGGCCATATCTAACTCCCTCTTGAATATATCCAATGAACTGGCATCAACAACTCTCTGCGATAGGGAATTCCGCAGGTTAACAACTCTCTGAGTGAAGAAGTTTCTCCTCATCTCAGTCCTAAATGGCCTACCCCATATCCTAAGACTGTGTTCCCTGGTTCTGGACTTCCCCATCATCGGGAACATTATTCCCGCATCTAAGCTGTCCAGTCCCGTCAGAATCTTATAAGTTTCTATGAGATCCCCTCTCACCTTTCTAAACTCCAGTGTATAAAGGCCCAGTTGATCCAGTCACTCTTCATATGTCAGTCCAGCCATCCCGGGAATCAGTCTGGTGAACCTTCGCTGCACTCCCTCAATAGCAAGAACGTCCTTCCTCAGATTAGGCGACCAAAACTGAACACGATATTCAAGGTGAGGCCTTACCTAAGGCCCTGTACAACTGCAGTAAGACCTCCCTGCTCCTATACTCAAATCCCCTAGCTATGAAGGCCAACATACCATTTGCCTTCTTCACCACCTGCTGTACCTGCATGCCAACTTTCAATGACTGATGAACCATGACACTCAGGTCTCGTTGCACTTCCCCCTTTCCTAATCTGCCGCCATTCAGATAATATGACAACACTGTTGCGAACAGTGCAGTTCAGCCTCAGACCGAAGTTAGGGAGAGGGATGGAGTCAGTGGCGAGGGAACGGAGTTTGTGGCGGGGACTGAAAACAATGACTTTGGTTTTCCCAATATTTAATTGGAGAAAATTTCTGCTCAGCTAGAACTAGATGTCGGACAAGCAGTCTGACAGTAAGTACAGTAAGTATTGTAAGTGGGGACTGCAAGTAATTACTGGTATGGTGCAACTTTCGCTTACCCTGAAAAGAAAATCTTGTCCCAACAACATGCAAGGTATGTGACACACCTAAGTGACAGACGTGTACCAATAAAGGGGCAGAATGTGGAGCTACAGGCAGCAATGCATGAGTCTGTTTGGTGTATGTCTTCGTGACCGGTTTGTTAGGAGCTTGAGAGCTTGTTGATGGAGAGGTAATCAATTAGCCTTCTATTTTCAGTGTTAAATGTTGCAGTTTTCACCTGATTACTGTCAAAGATGGTCGTGCTGCCATTCTGCTTAATATTATAATCATTGATTTTTTAAAAAACAAGTAATGTAGTTCAGGGTGAATTAAGACTAGTCTTAGATACGAGGATGCTCTTTAGTGTATCTGAGAACAGCTAGTACATGTCTTATGTCTGGCTTTTCCATTTGAATGTGCTTGGATCAATCTGCAGGAGATTACTGGGATAGTTGTGAATGTCATGATGCACTTGCTAGCCCACGGACCAATGGCAGGCAGAAGCCACTCTTCATCTATCCCTCAGGCTCTGCCCCAAAGTCTGTGTGAGTGAAGCCAAAGCATTCACTGCTTTCGCTGGTGCTTGTGTACTGAGCAAAGGCTGCAAAGGTCTCACAGATAATTCTCACCGTGTTTGAAGAAGCCATGCAGCTACAGGAAAGGAGCTGTCTGCCCACCAGTACCGACTCCCGGAAAGAGATTTCCGTCAATTCGCTGCTGGACATTTCACGGGTCCAGAAATGCAAAGCATCTTCACTGCCTAGCCTCTCATCTGGGAATTAGTGCAAAACTAAATACAATGTCAGGAAACGAGGAAGGAAATATAGACCCCCATCCCTCCCTCCAGAGTCCAAGATGCTTTTAGTGTTTACACTATGCCATCAAGTCAATAGATCACTCATTCGAAAAACAATGGTCGGAAGATTACATCAAATCACCAGCAAATGCAAAAGGAAACCTGGGATAATATAATACATTTGCTGAAAGACTTTTCGTTGATTATAATTTATCTCTTGACACTTTTCCATAAACCTGTAATCTGTGTATATGTGTTATCTCATAAAGACTGATCTTAATTCTAGTATATGTACTGAGAGTTTAGGATGTTTGCTGACAACATCCAGCTCCACCTCATCACCACATCCCTTGACCCTTCCACTGCCCCTCTGTTGTCAGACTGCATCTAGTCATAAGAACATAAGAACATAAGAATTAGGAGCAGGAGTAGACCATTCGCCCCCTCGAGCCTGCTCCGCCAATCAATAAGATCATGGCTGATCTTCTACCTCAACTCCACTTGCCTGCACTATCTCCATATCCCTTGATTCCCTTCCAACAATCTATCGATTTCTGTCTTGAATATACTCACCAACTGAGCATCTACAGCTCTCTGGGGTAGAGAATTCCAAAGATTCACAACCATCTGAATGAAGAAATTTCTCCTCATCTCTGTCCTAAATGGCCGAACCCTTATTCTGAGACTGTGACCCTGGTTCTAGATTCCCCAGCCAGAGTGCTGGATGCACAGAAAGTTCCTCCAATTAAACATTGGGTAGACCAAAGCTTTGTCTTTGGCCCCTGCCACAAACTCCGATCCCTAGCCCCCTCACTGGCCGCTGTCTTAGGCTGAACCTGCCTGTTTGCAGCCTCACCGACCTATTTGACTCTGAGCTGAGCTTCTGATCCCATATCCTATATGTGTTTATAAGTATCTATTTACAGATGTCAGATGGTTGCAGAAATAATAGGTTTTACCGGCTTTTGAAGCAGCATTACTTTTCAACCAGTAAAAACGTGTTTGTTGTGAAAACAATTAAATATATAAGCATAAATCTAGGTTTCACAAATTATTAATAGCCTTTTCTCCCTTTATATTCATTTGCAAACAATAACGTTCCAATTCAGTAACTCTGGAGGTCTTTGGCAATCTTGGGAAACAATGGTCCCAATGCGCCTAATATTGCAATGTGTTAAGAGTCTGATATGAATCAAATGGGAAGGACGTGGTTCATCGACAAGCTGCTGGCCACTAACTGTAGGTGTGCCAGTGCACTTAGCTATCTGTGGCCAGCTCAAGCCTGGAGTTCCAAGGGCAGTAATAAAGCAGGTAGAATGAGTTTGATCTGCAAAAGAGAACAATAATTACTTGAGAGGTTGGTGGAAGCTGATTCAATAGTAAATTTTCAAAACAGAAGTAGATACATGCTTTATAAGGAAAAAGTTGCAGGGCTATGGAGGAAGAGCAGAGGATTGGGACTACTTGGATAGCTCTTTCAAAGAGCCAGCACAGACACGATGAGCCATTTCAGAAAATGGTTCCCTTAATGACTCAGTGTTCCAAATTAATTTGGAGAGGTGGGTGAATGAGGAACCAGATGCCCGAAGTTAGTAAGATTCTTGTAACTGGAATTAATGAGTTACAAGTATAATACAGATAAGTTTTTATTTACTTATTTGTTCACGGGACGTGGGCGTCGCTGGCAAGGCCGGCATTTATTGCCCTTGTAGGTAAGCCGCTTTCTTGAATGGCTACAGTCCGTGTGGTGAAGGTATTCCCACAGTGCTGACTTTGTTGTAGCGGCCTGACACAGATGAGTGGCTTGCTGGGCCATTTCAGAGGGCAGTTGAGAGTCAACCACATTGCTGTGGGTCTGGAGTCATATATAGGCCAGACTGGGTAAGGACGGCAGATTTCCTTCCCTAAACGACATTGGTGAAACAGTTGGGTTTTTTTCCGCCAATCCGGTAGTTTCATGGTCACCATTACTGATACTAGCTTTTTAATTCTAGATTTATTTAATTAACTGAATTTAATTCCCCCGGCTGTCATGGTGGGAACTCAGGTCTCGGGATTATTAGGTCAGGCCTCTGGTGTACAATCCAGTGACAGAACCACTATGCTACCATTCACCTACTGTTCATTTTATAACTTCAAATTTTAAACATATAAAAAGTAATTAGCAAGACTTTCAAAAGTATTATATTGACATTTTAGCAGACAAAAATGTCATCTGTGAAAAACGATTTTGTTACGAGAAAAGAAGCATTAAAAAAAGACAACGAGCCATTATAAACAAAGAATTGATGGTGGTTTAACGGCCAAAAAGAATAAAGGGCTACTTCAGAAATATAACGCACCAAGCGATGGATGTTTTGTGTATTTGCACCCAGAAACACAAGTAATCGGGGCGTAAAGCAAATACCCACATAGAAGATTGAGCAAACTTGGACACAAATGTGTTACGCATGTAATTATGCTACCCCCAAATTTCCTCGATCTATTACGCCCATCGATCAATTCTTGCACCCGAATGTATCTCGGCTCATTATAATGGCTCCACCCCAAGGTTAAAGAGTCGTACACGGGAATATTGGGAGCTGTCGCATAGTGGTTGTGTTACTGGTCTAATAATCCACAGGCATGGATTGATGATCTGGAGAGGTGAGTTCAAATCCCACCACGGCAGCTGGGGAATTTAAATTATGTTAATTTATAAATCGGGAATAAAAAGCTAGTGACATTAATGGTGACTGTGAAGTTATCAGATTGTCATAAAAACCCATTTGGGTCACTAATGTCCTTTAGGGAAGGATATCTACCATCCTTAGCCGGTCTGGCCTATATGTGACTCCAGACCCATTGTAATGTGATTGACTCTTAACTGCCCTCTGAAATGGCCGAGCAAGCCACTCAGTTGTACCAATTAAAAAGAGCAATCAGGGATGTGCAATAAATGCTGGTCTTGCCAGCGATGCCTACATCCCATGAATTAATTTTTTTAAATTACCTACAATTACGCAGGTTCAGGAAACAAAATCATTTTTCTGATGTTTTATTGTGATTTTTTTCAGTAATTTTTTTCAATTTATTCTCACTGAGACCTGCTCTGTATTTTCAATTTCTATGGGCTCAAAATTGTCCAGGAGTTGCTCCGTTTTTCTTTGGAGTAACTTGGTTTTTCTGGCATAAGTTAAAAATTCCCAATTTCCCCAATAAACTTGTTCCAGAGTGAGTTAGTTACGATTTTTTTAGTTTCGTTTTTTTTCCTCAAAGGGGGGCGTTTCCAGTCACCTATGCTAGTTTTGGCCATTTAAGCAACTTTGGCAGCTATTAGTTACTCCAAATCTACTTAGGCCAGCGTATGTGGTCACTTCAGAAAACCCTTGCGGAGAGTTAAGAAATTGGCACAGGTTAGTACATTCTAAAGCACCAAGACTGACAAAGCACTCAACAAAGCACAAAAAGTAATAAGCATTCAATAACAAATAAAAAATAGAAGTAAGCGGAGAGGACCTGCACCTAAAGCACCAAGACTTACAAAGTTTTAAGAAAAGATTAAAAGAAAATAAAAGAACTCGGCAAACATAAACTCCGCCTGTTTACCAAAAACATCGCCTCTTGCTTTACTATTATAAGAGGTCTCGCCCAACCAAACCTGAAATGAAAAAATTGGATCAAAAAGCACCCTTATTCACCAAACACCGATGATTAAACTTTCTACTCAACCCCAGCAAAGCTTAATTAAAACCTATTTAACACTGCTCTTCCTGACATCGACCCGGGCCATCTTAATCACAGTAGTTTAAACCACGAACACAAGCAGCTACTTACACAGCAGGCCCGGCCGGTGCGGGAGACCACTCAGCCAGGGATAGAGGGCGACAAGCATCGGGTCCCTCCCACACAAGCTGCAGGACGCGCTGGGGTCGAGGAGCTACTGCGCATGCGCACACACTTGAACGCGCATGTGCAGTCGTCCCGGCACTGTTTTCAGCGCCGGGCTGCTGGCTCCGCCCCCAATCCACTGGCCATGCTACGCTACCACCGAGGAGAGGCCGGACAGCGGCCAAAGTCGGGAGGAAGATTTTCGGCACACTTGGACTCGTGGAAAAGCGGCGCACCGCGGGTGAGTGCGCCAAAAAATCGGCAGGGGCCAAATTTGAGCCCTTTGAAAGTATCTTTATAGCTTCAGTAAGAGTCACATTAAAAATTGAAAAGCATGTTCTTAAAATGCTGAAATTTAATTTATTTACTTATCTGGTACAAGTTCCACACATTCCTCAGGACCCTATTGTTTATGCTGATGTCCGTTAGTTTATGCCGGATTTTAAATTCCGGCGTATGCTAATGAGATTGGTAGGACATTTCAGAGTAAATTAATATTGGCAAAATGGACGCGCAAAATGGTGGAATTTCGGTTGTAACTTCCCAAGTTCAGGAAATTCAGGACATCCCAAGTATCAAAGACAAACCTGGGCTGACTGCAACCTGAAATAACTGGGAAAAAAGTGCAGGAAAAGCTTGGAATCTTTTTCTTGCAACTTGATGAGAGGCAGTTCTTGTAGCATTCTGTTATAAAATGTCTGTGCAGTCAGAAATTTTGATGTGGCCTGTTGCCTCATTGGTTTTCATGAATAAGTAATTAATTGTCCTTATGCTGCAGAAAATAAACCCAAACCAAAATGATGATATGTGTGCGAGTTTGCTTCAAGTTTTCTTACAATCTGTATCCATTGGCACCACTGATATAAAACTCTCCAATCAGGACGCATATTTAACAATGTTGCTTTGACACTTTTCGAACTTCAAATTTGCCAATTCCACAGTAACATAGACATGATTTTTGCATGAAAAACTATTTTATCTACTCTTCCAAATCGCCCTTCCGTTTCCTTACTGTGATTCTGGGAATAATAGCCCTGTATCCACCTAATCGGAATCCAGCCAATGTTTTTTTCATAAACATACCATGGTTTTATGTGCGACCATCCTTGCTGTAATCTTTTCCACAATTCTATTACCATCTTACTAAAAATATTGCCTGAATTTCCTGTTTTCTTTGACATCGTTAATGTCAAACTGTGTGCCCTAGTCTTCGATTCTTGTGCCTGACAGATTAACTTTTCAGAATCCAAATTCTCCATACCTGTGAAAATCTCGACAATTATCAAGTCCCCCCTCATCTTCAACATCAGACTCAAATGTCACCCCCTTAACTACACATCCCAATATTTTATTATTTTATTTGTCTCCTTCAGAACTGGCAAACATTGAACTGATGCCTTTCTGCAATCCAGTTCAGGAACATCTTTTTCCTTCAGATATGCAATCTCCTAAAATTAATACAGTACATAGGCCAAGAGCAACAATATACATTTATATAGCATATACTCCTGGCATTAATGTAAATACGTCTTAGATCATTCAATGTTCATCTTGCTGTTCTCAAAGGATTACCTCCTAACAATTGGTCCACCTGGTTATCCCTCTCCCTGCTTTCTTAATTTATATCCTCACCAATTGTTTTATTTCATCATCATCATAGGCAGCCCCTTGAAATCGAGGAAGACTTGCTTCCACTCTCAAAGTGAGTTCTCAGGTGACTGAGCAGTCCAATATGGGAATTACAGTCTCTGTCACAGGTGGGACAGAGAGTCGTTGGGAGAAAGGGTGGGTGGGGAGTCTGGTTTGTCTCACGCTCCTTCCACTGCCTGCGCTTGTTTTCTGCATGCTCTCGGCGACGAGACTCGAGGTGCTCAATGCACTCCCGGATGCTCTTCCTCCACTTAGGGCGATCTTTGGCCAGGGATTCCCAGGTGTCGATGGGGATGTTACACTTTTATCAAGGAGGCCTTGAAACGATTCCTCTGCCCACCTGGGGATCGCTTGCCGTGTAGGAGTTCTGAGTAGAGCGCTTGCTTTGGGAGTCTTGGACAATGTGGCCCGCCCAATGGAGCTGGTCGGGTGTGGTCAGGCTTCGATGCTGGGGATGTTGGCCTGATCAAGAACACTGATGTTGGTGCATCTATCCTCCCAGGGAATTTGCAGGATCTTGCAGAGACATCGTTGGTGGTATTTCTCTGGCGATTTGAGGTGTCTACTCTATATGGTCCACGTCTCTGAGCCATACAGGAGGGCAGGTATCTCTACAGCTCTGTAGACCATAAGCTTGGTGCCAGATTTGAGGTGCTGGTCTTTAAACACTCTCTTCCTCAGGCGACCAAAGGCTGCGCTGGCACTGGAGGCAGTGTTGGACCGCGTCATCGATGTCTGTCCTTGCTGATAGTAGGCTCCCGAGGTATGGAAAATGGTCCATGTTGTCCAGGGCCATGCCGTGGATTTTGATGACTGGGGGGCAGTGCTGTGTGGCGAGGTCAGGTTTGTGGAGGACCTTTGACTTACGGATGTTTAGCGTAAGGCCCATGCTTTCATACACCTCGGTGAAGATATTGACGAAGGTTTGGAGTTTGGCCTCAGAATGTGCGCAGATGCAAGCGTCGTCCACGTACTGTAGTTCGATGACAGAGGATGGGACGACATTGGATCTAGCCTGGAGCCGACGAAGGTTGAACAGGTTCCCATTGGTTCTATAGTTTAGTTCCACTCCAGCAGGGAGCCTGTTGAGTGTGAGATGGAGCATTGCAGCAAGGAAGTTAGAGAAAAGCGTTGGCGCAATGATGCAGCCCTGCTTGACCCCGGTCCAGATGTGGATTGAGTCTGTGGTGACAAACTTTTGGGAGCAGCCAAAATGGAGGAGGATGCTCCATAGTCCCTCGTGGTTGACAGTGTCAAAGGCCTTTGTGAGGTCAAAGAAGGCCATGTACAGGGTTTGATGCCGTTCCCTGCATTTCTCTTGTAGTTGACACGCAGCGAGGATCATGTCCGTTGTACCCCTTAGTGGATGGAATCCGCATTGCCACTCTGGGAGGAGCTCTTCAGACACGGGGAGAAGACGGTTGAGGAGGATTCTAGCGACGACTTTTCCAGTGGCCAACAGCAAGGAGATTCCTCAGTAGTTACCGCAGTCAGACTTGTCCCCTTTTTTTAAAGATGGTCACAATTATGGCAACTGTGAGATCTCCTGACATGCTCTCCTCCTTCTGTTCCAACTGTCGCAGGACAGGAGAGTGGAGAGCACCAGTTCCAACTATCACAGGAGAGAGAGTGGAGAGCACCAGTTCCAACTGTCACAGGTGAGAGAGTGGAGAGCACCAGTTCCAACTGTCACAGGAGAGAGAGTGGAGAGCACCAGTTCAAACTGTCACAGGGGCATCCAGTCATGCCCTGGTAACTACCTCCAAAGGAAGTGGAGTGTGGGAAATTGCACTCCGCTTCCATTGAGGGGTGGTAAGGCCAATTCTGCAGCGGGAGCAGGAATTCCATGCTGGGGGCTAAAATTCCCTGCCCCATAAGGTTACCACCCCCAAGATGGGAGCCTGTGCGGGGAGGCAGAGGGAAGTTGAGGGGAGATGGGGGCGGGGGATGGAGGGGAGAGTGGTGGAGGTGGGGGACGGAGAAACCCAGGGCGGGGACAGGAGGGGCCACATTGCAGCGGAGGTCTGGGGGGGGCGAAGTGTGTTGGAGGGGCGGGCCTGGGGGCTCTGTGCCTCGGTGCGGGGAGTGTTCGGAGTGGGGTAGACGGGTTGACTGCGCAGATGGCGGTTGGTGGATGTGGTGTGGTTGGCGTCGCGGGGATGTGGCTCCAGGGTGGCCGGGGCTGGGGGCTCGACATCCGGGGGTGTTCAACATTTGGGAAGGATTCTGACAGGGCGGGGCGGGTTGGGTGCGGGGGGAGTGTTCCCGGTGTTGGGTGGGTCCGGAGCTGGGAGGGGGTTGCATGCTCTTGGGATGGGGGTGGGCTGTTTGGGGCTGGGATTGGGAGAGACTTCTTCACTCGGGGAGTTGTTGGCCTGTGGGGTTCCCTGCCGCGGAGAGTTGTTGTTGCCAGTTCATTGGATGTGTTCGGGAGGGAGTTGGATGTGGTCCTTGCGGCTGGGGGGGGGCGGTCGGGGGGTGTGGAGGGGGTGTGGGGGGAAGTGCTGGGGTGGGTGATCAGCCATGATCTTGTTGAATGGCGGTGCAGGCTCGAAGGGCTGAATGGCCTACTCCTGCACCTATTTTCTATGTTTCTATGTTTCTGATAAGAGAGATGAGGTCATGCATTCGTGCCAATAGTGCTTCTCTGTCATATTTTAGTGCCTTGGCGGGGATTCCATCTGCTCCTGAGGCCTTGTTGTTCTTGAGCTGATGGATGGCCTTTTCTACCTCATGCAGGGCTGGGGTTTTGCTGAGATGGTGGCGGGTAGCATGCTGCAGGATGGAGTTGAGGACACTCGTGTCGAAGGCAGAGTCTCGGTTGAGGAGATCTTTGAAGTGCTCCTTCCAGCGGGCCCTGACTGCCTCGGTGTCCTTAATGAGTCCCTCTCCATTCTTGGCCAGCAGTGGGGTGGGGCCTTGGGTACTTGGACCGTAGATCGTTTTGACTGCGCTGAAGAAATCTCACACATCGTGGTTGTCGGCCAACTGCTGGATCTCCTGTGCTTGCGCCTGTTTTCACCAGCCGTTAAATTTCCGTACGCAATTGCTGGGTAGTTGGTGGGCAATTAGCCCAACTTTGCGCCAGCAATTAGGTTTTCGGTGGTGGAGCAGGTGGCCTATCAACACGTATGTTGACGGACCGCAAGTTCGGGATTTAGCGCATGCGGAAATCCTGAACTTGCAATGCATTTCAAAGGTGGCATGATGGCATACTCTCAGAGTACATCGTCATAACCACCGCAAAATCTGAGCTCATGTGTTAAGCCACATATTGACTTGCTTAATCTGATTGATAAATTTCAAAAACAATAAGCAAAATATTGATGTAAAAAAAGCCTTACAATGTTACATAAAATGGTATTAAAATTCAATGGAAATCCTCATCTGTCTGGACATCTGAATTATTCATAGGGCATCCACACTTTGTAGATAATCATTGAGGACAAAATAATGGTGGAGCGATTAAAATCAGGGATGCGTAAGAGGCCAGAATTGGAGGAGTGCAGAGATCTTGGCGGGTTGTAGGTGTTGTGTCCTTAGATGCTCTAATAATGACTCCACGAGGCAATGTGCTGCACTTGAACTGTCGTGACCTTAGTCCTTTATTTGCTAACTCCAGAGTGAGGATCACACCTGGTGGCTTGCCTTTTATACTAGGCCAGCCACACCTGTGCAGGTAACCTACAAGTCTCCGACTGCTGTGCCCTCTGGTGGCACACCTTGTGATAGTACCAACAGTAGCCATGTAGAATACATGACAATAGGGCTGGAGGACGTGACACAGATAGGTTGGGGTGAGGTCATGGTGGGATTTGAAAGCAATGATGAAAATTTTAATATTGAGATGTTGCCAGACCGGGAGCCACTATAGGTCAGCGAGCACAGGGGTGATGGATGAACAGGACTTGGTGCGAGTTAGGATACGGACAGTAGAGTTTTGGATGAGCTTAAGCTTATGTAGAGTGGAAATGGGAGGCCGGCCAGGAGAGTATTAGACATAGAAAATAGGTGCAGGAGTAGGCCATTCGAGTCTGCACCGCCATTCAATGAGTTCATGGCTGAACATCAATGAGTTCATGGCTGAACATGCAACTTCAGTACCCCATTCCTGCTTTCTTGCCATACCCCTTGATCCCTCTGGTAGTAAGGACTACATCTAACTCCTTTTTGAATTTTAAATGCACGGTTTCTGAAATACTTCCTTAATAACTGCATTGGCCGGGAATCGAACCCGAGTCACCCGCGTGGCAGGTGAGAATTCTACCCCTGAAGCACCAATGCTCACAAATACTGAACTAATTTTGAGTCGGCCCCAGTGAGATTTGAACTCACGACGCCTGGTGTATAAGACCTGTGCTCTAACCCCTGAGCTATGGAGCCATCTGCTAAATATAAATTTCCACAGCTGTTGTGGTGGGATTTGAACTCATGTGCCTGGATTATTAGTTGAGGCCTTTGGAATACTAGTTCAGTAACATAACCACTATGCTACCACATCCTAATGATTGCTCCTCGTCAGGGAATAGTCAAGTCTAGAGGTAACAAAGGCACAGATGAGGTTTTCAGCAGCAGATGAGCTAAGGCAGGGGCAGAGTCGGGCAATGTTACAGAGGTGGAAGCAGGTGGTCTTGATGATGGAGCGGATATGTCGTCGGAGGTCATCTTTGGGTCTGGTTCACAGCAAGGTCCCAGAAACAGGATGACGGAATGACCAGATGATCTGTTATTTTTGAATGCTATTGGTTAAGGGATAAATATTGGCCTCGATACCGGGAAGAACCCATTTGCTCTTCTTTGCAAGAGTGACATGCGATCTTTTACGACCACCCAAGAGGACAGACGGGGCCTCGGTTTAACGACTCATCCAAAAGATGGCACCTCCGACAGTGCAGTACTCCCTCAGTAACAGAAAACAGAGAGTCATGATAAATAGGTCATTTTCAGGTTGGCAAACTGTAACTAGTGCCACACGGATCAGTGCTGGGGCCTCAACTATTTACAATCTATAATAATGACTTGGATGAAGGGAGCGAGTGTAATGTAGCCACATTTGCTGATGATATAAAGATAGGTGGGAAAGCAAATTGTGAGGAAGACGCAAAGAATCTGCAAAGGGATATAGACAGGCTAAGTGAGTGGGCAAACATTTGGCAGATGGAGCATTATGTGGGAAAATGTGAGGTTATCCACTTTGGTTGGAAAAATAAAAAATGCAAATTATTAGTTAAATGGGGAGAGATTTCAAAATGCTGCAATACAGAGGAACCTGGGGGTCCTTGTACATGAAACACAGAAAGTTAGTATGCAGGTACAACAAGTAATCAGGAAGGCAAATGGAATGCTGGCCTTTATTGCAAGGGGGATAGAGTATAAAAGCAGAGAAGTCCTCCTCCAACTATACAGGGCCATGGTAAGACCACACCTGGAGTACTGCGTACAGTTTTGGTCTCCGTATTTAAGGAGGGATATACTTGCATTGGAGATAGTTCGGAGAAGGTTCACGAGGTTGATTCCTGAGATGAAGGGGTTGTCTTATGAAGAAAGGTTGTGCAGGTTTAACCTACACTCATTGAAATTTAGAAGAATGAGAGGTGATCTTATTGAACGTATAAGATTCAGAGGGGGCTTGACAAGGCAGATGCAGAGAGAATGTTTCCCCTTGTGGGTGAGTCTAGAACTAGCAGGCATAGTTTCAGAATAAGGGGTCTCCCATTTAAAACGGAAATGAGGAGGAGTTTATTTTCTCAGAGGATTGTGAATCTTTGGAATTCTCTAGCCCCAGAATGCAGTGGAGGCTGGGTCATTGAATATATTTAAAGGTGGAGAAAGACAGATTTTTGAGTGATAAGGGAGTCAAGGGTTAGGGGGAGCGGGCAGGGATATGGAGTTGAGGCCAAGATCAGATCAGCCATGATCTTATTAAATGGCGGAGCAGGCTCGACGGGCCAAATGGCCATCTCCTGATCCTTTTTGTTATGTTCTTATTATGTTCTCCAGTCTCTGGAATGGAATTTGAACCACGACCTCCTGACTCAGAGATGAGACTGCTACCACTGAGCCAAACATGTACACCATTATTGGAAGTAATTGTTAATTAGAAGATTATACAAATATACAAAAATATCGGTAAGGAAAAGACCAGGTCATATATATGCGGAGGTAAAAAAAAGAAATGGAAGTATACACCCAAAATGGAAAAATGGTGAAAGATGTTAATGAACAAAGACCTCGGGGTTCAAATATTTAATAAAGTGTAAGTGTGGTTAGATAATGCCATAAAAAGGTCAATCGCATTTTGGGTTTATAGATAGGGCACAGAGACGAGTAAAGACAATGCTGAATTTATGTAAGGCTTTAACGAGGGCACAGTTTAAGTACTGTGTGCAGTTTTGAATGCCCCATTAAAGAGGAGTTGTTAGAGTCAAAAAGACCATTCAGCATTGATTCACCAGGATGATGCTTGGAGTGAGAAACGATGGCCCTCAAGAGAGACTTCACACACTGGGATTGTTTCCGTTGAAGCAGAGAAGGCTAAAACATGAGTTAGTAAAGGTTTTTAAAATTATGAATAGCTTTAATAGGATGAATAAGAAATGACTATTTCCTGTGGATGGGGAGCCAGTTGTAAGGAGTCAATAATTTAAAATTATCACTAGCACTGAGGAGAGAGATTAGGAGAAATACCTTTATTCAGGGGATTGTTAGAGCATGGGTTGATTTGCCACAGGGAGTGATTCAGGGAGAGACCATTTTTAATTTTTATTTATTTGTTTCTGGGATGTGCGCATCATTGGCAAGGCCAGCATTTATTGCCCATCTTTAATTGCTCTTGAGAAAGTGGTGGTGAGCTGCCTTCTTGAACCACTGTTCTGTAGCGGTTTGGTACAACTGAGGTGCTTGCTAGGCCACTTCAGAGGGCAGTTACGAGTCAACCACATTGCTGTGGGTGTGGAGTCACATACAGGCTAGACCAGGTAAGGATGGCAGGCTTCCTTCCTTCTTTGCATCTTTTCAGAGAAAAATGGATAAATAGTTGAAGCAGAGGAAGATACAGGACCATGGGGAGAGTGCAATGCAGTGAATAAATCTAGCAAAAAGCCAGCACAAATATGATAAACTGTATATGCCTCCTTTTGTGCTGTAAGCTTCTAGAGTTCTATGGATTTTTCTATGTCTCTGCTTTGTAAATATTTCCATATGTGCATTATCCTAAGTGGAACTGCTCTATAAATATTTCCAAATGTAGACACGCTGCTCTATAAATATTTCCGTATATACACACTTGCTGTGAAACAGCTCTGTATGTATTTCGACACATGTTGCATTTTCTCCATGAATTTCCAGTCTTCATGTTTTCCCTCATTGTGGGATGCAAAATCTTCAAGATGTTGAGCAGGTGAAGAAAGAATCCCTTATGGCATACAATGAGGGTGAAGGAATGGTGGAGATAATAAATAGATACTTTGCGTACAATACAGTAGTGGGAATGATAAGGGACGAGAGGAAAGAATGGAGCAATTAGCTAGGTTATTGTCGGTCAGGAAGTCATACTGCAAAAACTTGTGGCGTTGTCGGTGGAAAAAGCTCTGGACTCTGGTACCATGTATCCTTGAGTGTGAAAGGAAGTCAAAGAGAAAGTAGCAGAGATTCTGACCACAATCTTGTAAATATCCTGTTGTGTCAAAGGATTGAAGGGCTGTCAATTTTAGACCTCTGTTCAAAAAGGCTGAAAGGAATAAAGCAGCTCACAATAACATCAGAGATTATTCTTTTACTGTGACTTGCTCTCTATTTTCTGCTTCTTTGAATGCATTTTAGGACTTTCATATGAGTCACGTAAAAAATTGTAAAGCTTCCACAATTGCAGAATGTTAAAGTGCTGAGGCTAATGTGCATGAATGATGGCTTGAAACTTCTGATTTTCATACATAAAGAAGGAGCGTATGGTGTGAGTTTCACATATTCCCCGGGCCCGGACTATTTACAATGATTCCAAGATTAGAGAAACTCAAACAATCTGTTAGAGGCATTCACATTTTTGACGAAATTTGATATGGTAAATCGGGAAAAAAATGTTTCCACTGGCTAGTGAGTCGGTAACTAAAGAGCATAGATTTAAGGTAATTACCAAAGGCTGAGGGTTGTTAGGATATAGAATGTACCTGCACCGAATGTCTTAACTGGAGTGCACTTAACCAGTGTGTTTTATTTGGGAATTCGGAGAAGAGGGGGAAGGACCTAATTGGAGGAGGTATCAGTGGCGGCAGAACCTTCAACGATTTCTAAAAAAAACAAGGACATCAGGTAGGTGATTGGTTGGTGAGTATTATGGGGTTTTTTTCATCTCTTTTCTCACTGACCTTGGACTGTGGTTTAAACTAGGTCCGGGAAACTGTAAAGTACTGCATTAAACTTATATTCATTAGTTTAACTAGTCAAGTTAAATAGTCATTGAATAAAGACTTTGGGAATGAAATTGCCACTCTCTTTAAGACCCATTACCGCCTCGAAGATTGCCCCGTCCTAAATTGCCCCTGGGCCAGGAGCAGTGGGAACGGGTTTCCGCGCCACCCATGCTGATGCCCGTTGGACACATGTCAATCCCCTTCCCACCAGCGGCGACCCCTTTCCGACCCCCATGGGAAGTTACCTCGTGGAGCGGCACCACTGCCACTGACAGCTTTCCCCTGCGGGGAGCTGTTTGTGCCTGGGCGGTGCGTCCGCCATTAAAGGGGAGGGTGCACTGCCGGTGCCTCCATTTTATTTTAATTGTCAACCGACTCTGAGGTCGGTCCGACAATGGTGGCCACGGGTTCGGCCAGGCCACCCACAGGCAGCCCGTCTTGGGTACCAGGCCGCAGGCCCAGCTGAAACCCTCCCTGGTGGCCCAGTGGGTGCCACTAACATGGCTGCAGAGCTCGCAGCGGCCCTCCCCTTTAACTGAAGGGGAGGGACATTGTGATGCATCAGCGTGACACAGCACAGCATCATCAGCGCGGCGATGATGCCTCGGAGCAACGGCCACGCCGATGCAAGGGAACTTCCACCCCGCAGCCGACAGCAATACCGCCCCGAACAAAAACAATAACAAAACAGCTGACTGTCACTCGAGTATCTGCCCCATGGATTGGGTTGGAGAAAAAATCTACAAAACCAGTGAGTGCGCCACTTTTTCATCAGGGGGGTCAATTTCAGCCCCTTTAACTAATTAACAGCGCCTCTCCACCATACTTTAGCCCCTCAGCAGGGATTCCATCTGCACCCATAGTCTTGTTGTTTTCGAGCTGTTTTATGGCTTTGTCTACCTTGTGCAGCGTTGGGTTTCACTGAGGTAGCGGCGGGTTGCATGCTGCGGGCTGGAGTCGAGAACACTCGAGTCAAAGGCAGAGTCTCGATTGAGGAGATCTTCGAAATGCTCCTTCCAGCGGGCCCTGACTGCCTCGGTGTCCTTGATGAGTGTGTCCCCGTTCTTGGCCAGGAGCGGGTGGGGCCTTGAGAGTTTGGACCTTGGGTGGCCTTGACTGCAGTGAAGAATCCTCGCATATCGTGGCTGTCGGCCAGTTGTTCTTTCTCCATCCACCACTTGTTCTTTAGGTCCCAGGTTTTTTGTTGGACCTCAGCCTTGAGCCGTCTGTAATGTTTTTTTGCTGTTCCCTCATTGGGCTGTTGCTGGAGGCTCAGAAATGCTCTGCGCTTGTGATCTATTAGTTCTTGGATCTCCTGATCTTTTTCATCAAACCATTCCTGGTGTTTTCTGGTTGAGTGATCAAGTGGATACATGACCTCATCTCTCTCATCTGGAGGGAGGAGAGCATGCCGGGAGATCTCAGAGATGCCATAATCGTGACCATCTTTTAAAAAGGGGACAAATCCGACTGCAGCAACTACAGGGGAATCTCCCTGCTATAAGCCACTGGGAAAGTTGTCACTAGAGTTCTCCTCAACCGTCTTCTCCCTGTGGCTGAGGAGCTCCTCCCGGAATCACAGTGCGGATTTCGTCTCCTACGAGGAACAACGGACATGATCTTTGCAGCGCGACAGCTGTGGGAAAAATGCAGGGAGCAGGGCCAGCCCTTATACATGGCCTTTTTCGATCTTCCTTTGACACTGTCAATGTGAGGGTCTATGGAGCATCCTCCTCCATTTCGGATGCTCCCAAAAGTTTGTCAACATCCTTCGCCTGCTCCACGACAACATGCAGGCTGTGATCCTTACCAATGGATCCATTATAGACCCAATCCATGTCCGGACCGGGGTCAAACAGGGCTGTGTCATCGCTCCAACCCTCTTCTCAATTTTCCTCGCTGCCATGCTCCAACCCACAGTCAACAAGCTCCCCGCTGGAGTGGAACTAAACTACACAACCAGTGGGAACCTGTTTAACCTACGCCGGCTCCAGGCCAGGTCCAAGATCACCCCAACCTCTGTCATTGAGCTGCAGTACGTGGACGACGCCTGCATCTGCACACATTCTGAGGTTGAACTCCAGGATATAGTCGATGTATTCACCGAGGCATATGAAAGCATGGGCATTACGCTTAACATCCGTAAGACAAAGGTCCTCCACCAGCTTGTCCTCGCCGCACAGCACTGTCCCACAGTATCAAGATTCACGGTGCGGCCCTCGACAAAGTGGACCATTTCCCATATCTCGAGAGCCTCTTATCAACAAGAGCAGACATTGATGCGGAGATTCAACACCGCCTCCAGTGCGCCAGTGCAGCCTTCGGCCGCCTGAGGAAAAGAGTGTTCGAAGACCAGGCCCTCAAATCTACCACCAAGCTCATGGTCTACAGGGCTGTAGTAATACCCGCCCTCCTGTATGGATCAAAGGTATGGGCAATGGACAGAAGAACCTCAAGTCGCTGGAGATATATCACCAACGATGTCTCTGCAAGATCCTGCAAATACCCTGGGAGGACAGGCACACCAGCATCAGTGGCCTCGTCCAGGCTAACATCCCCAGCATTGAAGCACTGACCACACTCGGTCAGCTTCGCTGGGCAGGCCACATAGTTCGCATGCCAGACATGAGACTCCCTAAACAAATGCTTTATGTGGAGCTCCTTCACGGCAAACGAGCCAAAGGTGGGCAGTGGAAACGTTAGAAGGACACCCTCAAAGCCTCCCTGATAAAGTGCAACATTACCACTGACACCTGGGAGACCCTGGCCGAAGACCGCCCGAGGTGGAGAAAGTGCATCCGGGAGGCCGTTGAGCTCTTCGAATCTCAACGCCGAGAGCGTGAAGAGATCAGGTGCAGACAGCGGAAGGAGTGCGCGGCAAATCAGTCCCACACATCCCTTGCCTCGATGAATATCTGTCCCACCTGTGACAGAGTCTGTGGCTCTTGTATTGGATTGTTCAGCCACCAAAGGACTCACTTCAGGAGTGGAAGCAAGTCTTCCTCGATTCCGAGGGACTGCCTATGATGATGATGATAAACTAATTAAATAATAAAATAAGGTTAGACTAAGATACGGCAGAGCAGGTTGTGTGTCTGCACTGCAATATGTGGGAGTTTGTGGACAGTGAGACTGTCCCAAGTAAACACGTCTGTCGGAGATGTCTCTCTGGCTCAGAGACATTGAGCTGAAATGCGATACTCCCAACAAATAAGGGAGGGGGAGGACTTTCTGAACAGTTTTATCCAGAATACAGTAATACCCAAGGGGATAGCAAAGGTTCAGGAAAGGGAGGGGGTGACTGTTAGGGAGCCGGTTAGCGGGGATTTAGGAGAGGTTGAGAAGGAGGCCCTGTAGACACTGTTCCTGTCCAACAGGTACAATGTACTCACTACCTGTGTGGACAAGAAGAAAGGCTGCAGGGAGGACAGCCATAATGCAGACCAAGGCACCGTTGCTCAGAAGGCTGTCCAAGGGGAGTGAGGGGGGGAGGGTAGAGCAGAATAGAAATGTGGTAGTGATAGCATACTCTCTAATTAGGGGGATAGATAGCGCCCTCTGCAGCCAAGAACAAGAATCCCAAAGGGTGTGTTGCCTACCCGGTGTCAGGATAAGTGATATCTCACAGTAGCTGGAGAGGAATTTGGAAAGGGAAGGGGTAAATCCAGTTGTTGTGGTCCATGTTGGAACAAACGACATAGGTAGGAACAGGGTGTAGGTCCTGCTGAAACAGTATCAGGAGTTAGGATCAGCCATGATCATAATTGAATGGCGGTGCAGACTCGAAGGGCCAAATGGCCTACTACTGCTCCTATTTTCTATGTTTCTATTTCTAAATTAAAAAGCAGGACCTCGAGGGTAATAATCTCTAGATTATTGCCTGAACCACATGCAAATTTTCAAATTGGTATAGAAGCAGACAGATCAAGAGAGTTAATACGTGGCTAAAGGCCTGGTGTGGGAAAGAGGGGTCCCTTTCCATGCGACACTGACAACAGTTTTGGGACAGGAAGGAGCTGTACCGATGGGACGGGATCCACCTGAACCAGGATGGGACCCGTGTCCTAGCGGAAAAGGTAAATAAGGAGGCTTTAAACTAGTAAGATGGGGGAGGGATCTAAAAGAAACATAACCAGTCTAAATATAAACAAAATGGGAAAGGAGAGCATAGGAAAGAATAAAGTGAGGGAGGTAATTGATGGCAAGGGAATAACTAGTTGTAGAACAGGAGTATAAAAAGATGGTTAAACATAAAGTGAGAGGAAATCCTATTAAGAATGATTTAAACTATCTGTACAGTAATGTACACAGTGTCCATAATAAAACAGGGGAGCTAGAGGCAATCATGCATTGTGAGGAACCAGACATAGTAGGGATTACTGAGACATGGCTACAGAATAATCAGGACTGAGAATTAAACATTGCAGGGCATAATATATTTAGAAAAGATAGAAAGAGAAAAAGGGGAATTAAGCTGTACTTATTAGGGATAACACAATAGCAGTAGAAAAAAAGTGGTGCAGCTTTCAGCAAGACAAAAATAGAATCCATATGGATAGAGATAAAAGATAATAAAGGATCAATCACACTGATAGGCATAATATACAGACCACCTAATAGTGGAAGAGAGATGGAAGAAGAAATATGCAGACAAATTAGGGAAATTAATAAAAAACATAGAATAATAATCATGGGGGATATCAACTACCCTAATATTAATTGGACATAAGAGGTACGTAAAGGGAATAAGGGAATGGAGTTCCTACAATGTGTACAGGACTCCTTTCTAACTAAATATATAAAAATCCCAACAAGGGAAGATTCGCTATTGGATCTAGTAATAGGGAATGAACCAGAGCAGATAAGAGAAGTAAAAGTAGAGGAACATCTAGGCAATGGTGAACCATAACTTAATCACTTTAACATGATAATTGAGAAGGACATTCGTATGACAAAAACTAGAGAAATAGCTGATTTTGAGGGGCAACCAGTAACTAGTGGGGTGCGGCAGTGATCAGTGCTGGGACCCCAACTATTTACAATCTATATTAATGACTTGGAAGAAGGGACTGAGTGTAATGTAGCCAAGTTTGCTGATGATACAAAGATGGGAGGAAAAGCAATGTGTGAGGAGGGCACAACAAATCTGCAAAAGGACATAGACAGGCTAAGTGAGTGGACAAAAATTTGGTAGATGGAGTATAGTGTTGAAAAGTGTGAGGTCATGCACTTTGGCAGAAAAAAAATCAAAGAGCAAGTTATTATTTAAATGGAGAAAGATTGCAAAGCGCTGCAGTACAGCGGGACCTGGAGGTACTTGTGTATGAAACACAAAAGGATAGTATGCAGGTACAGCAAGTGATCAGGAAGGCCAATGGTATCTTGGCCTTTATTGCAAAGGGGACGGAGTATAAAAGCAGGGAAGTTTTGCTTCAGCTATGCAAGGTATTGGTGAGGCCACACCTGGAATACTGTGTGCAGTTTTGGTTTCCATATTTACGAAAGGATATACTTGCTTTGGAGGCAGTTCAGAGAAGGTTCACTCGGTTGATTCCGGAGATGAGGGGGTTGACTTATGAGGAAAGGTTGAGTAGGTTGGGCCTCTACTCATTGGAATTCAGAAGAATGAGAGGTGATCTTATCGAAACATATAAGATTATGATTATTGACAAGGTGGATGCAGAGAGGATGTTTCCACTGATGGGGGAGACTAGAATTAGAGGGCATGATCTTAGAATAAGGGGCTGCCCATTTAAAACATGAGGAGAAATTTCTTCTCTCAGCGGGTTGTAAATTTGTGGAATTTGCTGCCTCAGAGAGCTGTGGAAGCTGGGATATTGAATAAATTTAAGACAGAAATAGACAGTTTCTTAAATGATAATGGAATAAGGGGTTATGGGGAGCGGGCGGGGCTGAGTCCATGATCAGATCAGCCATGATCTTATTGAATGGTGGAGTAGGCTTGAGGGGCCGTATAGCCTACTCCTGTTCCTATTTCTTATGTTCTTATGTAACTTGAGAAAATATAATGCGAAACAATATTGGCAAAAAACGATGTATGAAAATAATGGGAAACATTTAAAACTGTGTTCAACGGAGTTCAGGAACAATGAATTCTCCTAAAAGGAAAGAACAAACTAAACGCTAATGAGATTCCATGGATGAATAAAGCCATGAGGGAACAATGGAGGGTGAGAAAAGAGGCATACATTAAGTTCATAGACAGCAGAGAAGTGCATGATAAGGGAGAATATGAAAAGATTGGGAGAGAAGTCAAAAAAAACAATTTGGAAGGCAAAGAGGAATTATGAAATTAAATCATGGAACATAATACTAAACAGTAAAATATTTTACAGGAACATTAATAAAATAAGGAAGGTTGGGATGGGAATAGGGCCATTAAGCGATAGACAGGATAATACCACAGATAGAGAGAGGGCAGAAATATTAAATCATTATTTTGCTTCAGTATTTGCCAGAGAGATAGAACAGGTGGACATGACATTGAATGATGAGATTAGAAATGAGATAAATACATTTAAAATAAAAGGAGGGGACATACTAAATAAACTAATCAAACGCAAAGACGATGAAACCCCTGGTCCGGATGGATTGCATCCACGCATTTTAAAAGAACCTAGGGAAGGGATAGTAGAGGCATTACTACACATATATAATAAATCATTAGAAAAAGGTGTAGTGTCAGAGGACTGGTGGGTAACAAATGTAATACCTATATTTAAGAAGAGGGATAGAACATGTTCAGGGAATTATAGACCAGTCAGCTTAGCATTGCTAGTAGGAGAAGTAATGGAATCCCTACTAAAGGAGAAAATAGAAGAACATCTAAAAATCAAAATATAATAATGAATAGTCAGTATGGATTTCAAAAGGAAAAGTCCTGCTTGACTGACCTCATTGAATTGTTTGAAGAGGTAACAGAGGGAGTAGACGATGGTAATGCAGTAGATGTATTTTATCTAGATTTTCAAAAGGCCTTGGATAAGGTTCCCCATAATAGACTGATGAACAAGGTCAGAGAATGCAGAGTCAGGGGACAAGTAGCAGAATGGATAGGTAGCTGGCTTCAAGACAGAAAGCAGAGTAGGGGTAAAAGGTAGCTATTCACAGTGATGAAGGTGGGCAGTGGTGTCCCACAAGGATGCAGAGAAGATTTACAAGGATGATACCAGAAATGTGAGGATGTACATATCAGGAAAGGATGAATAGGCTGGGTCTTTTTTCTCTTGAAAAAAGGAGGCTGAGGAGTGACCTAATAGAGGTCTTTAAAATTATGAAAGGTTTTGATAGAGTGGATACAGAGAGAGTGTTTCCACTTGTGGGGAAGAGCATAACTAGAGACCATCAATATTGGATAGTCAGCAAGAAATCCATTGGGAATTCAGAAGAAACTTCTCTACCCAGAGAGTGGTGAGAATGTGGAACTCACTACCACAGGGAGTGGTTGAAGCGAATAGTATAGATGCATTTAAGGGGCGGCTAGACAAGCATGAGGGAGAAGGGAATAGAGGGTTATGCTGATAGATTTAGTTGAGGAAAGGCGGGAGGAGGCTCGAGTGGAGCATAAACACCGGCATGGACTGGTTGGGCCGAATGGCCTGTTTCTGTGTTGAATATCCTATGTAATCCTATGTAATCCTACCAGCAACATTGGTGGAAATTGAATACATAATAGGTTTTAAAGGAGAAATGATCAATATTTGAAAAATGTTAAGAGTTCAGAGAACCACACAGGAGAGATGGGCTGAAACAAGTCCATCTATGCTATAAAGATCTATGCAAAGCTATAACACCTGTGCTATTTTACCTTGGAATCCAGTCACTTGGTCTGCTTTTTAAATATGATCAGGATTTACCTCCAATGATAAAATGACAAATAAGAAATATTAACTACACATATCTTTAAAAAAACCACTTGTAATCATTGAACACTTGTAAAATTATGAAATATGCTACTGCAGGTGATACTAAAAAGCTGCTAATGGAAACGGCAGGTAGTCCTGGTTTTATTTAGGCTAGTTTTGTGCAATAAAAATGTGATAAAGGCAGCCAGGAGAAGCAAACCAATCTGTACTCACCAGCAATCACGCTCATTTTACACTGCTCTAAATAGATAATGATCTACTTCACCAGTATAAAGGATGGAAAAAGTCCATAACGCTGCTGTGCAGGAAGTAAAAATGTCATTTTCTGAAATGATTGGATGAAATACAGGGAAAGTCCATTTCTCAGAGCGTGACTTGGAGACGTTATTTAATGGGCTGTTTGAAAATCATGTCAGCCCATTAATCTTGTAAATGTGTGGGAACACACGGGAGACTGTGTCAATTTGGGTTCCAATACAAAAGGAATGTTAAAAGGTCTTGGAAGCAAGAAAGGGAGAAAGGCTTTAGATTAGGTGGCTTATGTAGAGAAAAACACAGGGGCAGTCTTGATAGGTGGAAAGGACTGTTTTTGTGCTGGAACCTTCAGTACTCCCAGGCATGGAAATAGAAATGGAGACTGTTCTCTAATTTGAACAGCTAAGGGAAGAATTATGCAACAAATCTGACTTGCCTTAAAAGGGGCAGGATGGTTACATGATGTTATGAATGTAAGGGTCTTACAATTTACAAAAACAGTTTAAGTCTTCTCTTCCACACAAATAGAGACGATGGACGGATAGCCAGACAAGGGTGTACAACTTGAATAAAACGGCTGTATATAGTGACACCATTATTCCCGGCCAGCATGGAGATGTATGGGTAATTCCCTCATCAATAACACTTGGGGTAGACTTTCACCTTCATTTTTGGCGGTTTTCTTGGTGGTACAGCTGTTTTTTGATGAGAAACCTCCCTGCGAAAGTTTCCCCCTTATTTTTTAAAGACATTTCGAAAAGACCGCCAGGGAGCAAACTGCCGACGTGCATCTGCGTGCACCGCCGAGAAAACCGCCAGGATCTAAGTTTGGCCTCAACGGGGATCCATACACACTGCCGAGGAAAGCGCCTATGAGAAGCTGCCTGAAACAGTGCAGTAGGTGAGTGCCTTGCAAAGACAGGTAATTTAAAGGTTTTTTATTATTATTTTTAAAATTCTAAAACGGCGATTACCTTAAAAACTGTCTTGAGAATGTTTTGTAACTTTTTTTTAAGTGAGAAAATATTTTTGGATTTTTTTCCCCTTCCCAAGGCTCAACCGCAGCCTTGGACTAAATTTTAAATACTTACCGTCTATTCCGGTAAGAACCGCCCGTTTTCCCTAGTTTCAGCTTTAACCGCCGAGAAACCGCCGAGAATCTTGGTGCAAGATCCATTTTCTCGCCGGGCGGTATTCCTTACCTTTATCATGGAAATATTCACCAACATTAGTTGTAGAACCTTAGTGGTGTATCTGGGCGGCAATTGGGTGGTAAGGGGCTTTCGGGAAAGTTTAGCCCTTGGGACTCGCACTGCTGTAGGTGAGTGAGATTGGTTTTATTCACATAAGTTGTATTATGTAACTATCCTCCACTCACTCCATCTTTCTGGAGAAATTACCATGCTTTTATAGAAAGAGATTGCTATAATTTCGGTCATGAATTCTGCTGGCTGTAGTTCCTAGAGACTCTGCTTAAATAGACTTTGCAGATGTTTGCCATAATGCGTTGTTTAAACAGACTCTGCTTGTGAGTAAATAGACTTTGTTGGCTGTAAGATACACTGTTGCTGTGAGTGCTGTCCTGCCTCCAACTCATTGATTGACGCAGTGCTGTCAATAGACACGCTGATAAAATTACCATGGTGATAAACTAGGGAGACCATGCATAAATGTAAGGCTGCCATGTATGAAGGCTCTCATATATTTAAGAGGCGCTAATGCAAAGTAAGCTGCATATCAGAAATGCGATTACATAGGATATACGGCACAGAAACAGGCCATTTGGCCTAAGCAGTCAATGCTGGCATTTATGCTCCAGTTGAGCATCCTCCCGTCTTTGCTCATCTAACTATCAGCATAACCCTCTATTTCCTTCTCCCTCATATGCTTGTTTAGCCTCCCCTTAAATGCATCTATACTATTTGCTTCAAACACTCATTGTGGTAGCGAGTTCCACATTCTCACCAAACTTTGGGAAAAGAAGTTTTCTCTGAATTACCTATTGGATTTCTTGATGACTAACTTATATTGATGGCCTCCAGTTATGCTCTTCCCCATGTGGAAACATCTCTCTGTATCCACTCTATCAAAACCTTTCATAAGAACTGTTATATATGTAAACCTGTAAATACCTTGTGTAACCGCCAGAGGGCTTATCCCCTGGAGTCCCAAGGGATCCCACAATCCCTTAGGAGCACCTGTACTTAAGGCCTCACAGGCTGGAGACGCACTCTGGAGACCTATAATAAAAGACTAAAGTCACACTTTACTTTGAGCTCATAGTATCTGGTCAGAGGCTTTATTCATACATAACAACTGGTGACGAGATACAGATGACGAACCCAATGATGCAGAGAACAGTGGGCATCCTGGAGAAATTCTAGGAGGGAGATGATTGGGAAACCTTCGTGGAGCGACTCGACCAATACTTCGTGACCAACGAACTGGAAGGAGAAGCGAATGCTGCCAAACGAAGGGCGACTCTCCTCACTGTTTGCAGGGCACCAACGTATGGCCTCATGAAAAATCTGCTTGCTCCAACGAAAGCCATAGAGAAATCATACGATGATTTGTGCACACTGGTCCGGGAGCATCAGAACCTGAAGGAAAGCATTCTGATGGCGAGGTACCAGTTCTACACGTGCAAAAGGTCTGAAGTCCAGGAAGTGGCAAGCTAAGACGCCTTGCAGGACATTGCAAATTTGAAGGACATTTGGAGCACATGCTCAGAGCCATTGGCCATGAAGTGATACTTCGCAAACTTTTGACTGTAGAGACCCCAACCTTGAGTAAAGCCATAGCGATAGCCCAGGTGTTCATTGTCACCGGTGACAATACCAAACAAATCGCTCAGCACACAAGTACTGTGAACAAAGTAATGTTGTTTTCGAATTGCAACGTACAGGGCAGGCCTCACATGCCTGCAGCTGCACTTCCGCAGATGCCTCAGAGTCCACCATCAAGGGTGATGAATGCAAGGCCATTAACACCTTATTGGCACTGCAGGGGTGAACATCGTTTCCATTCATGCCACTTCAAAGGATACGTTTGCAACAATGGGACATCTCCAATGTATGTGCAGGCGAGCTGCAAACCCTGCTAATCCTGAAAACCACCATGTTGCAGAGGAGGACAAATCCAAGGCAGATCATGACAAACCAGAGCCTCAGACCGAGGAGGCAGAGGTATATGGGATGCACATATTTACCACAAAGTGTCCCCCGATAATGCTGACAGTTGAATTAAATGGACTCACGGTGTCAATGGAGCTGGACACAGGCGCGAGTCCATCTATTATGAGCAAAAAGACTTTTGATAAATTGTGATGCAGCAATACCTCAAGGCCAGTCCTGACTCCCATTTAAACTAAACTGAAAACTTACACAAAGGAACTGATTCCCGTAATCGGCAGTGCTATCGTAAAGGTCTTCTACGATGGAGCGGTGCACAAGTTACCACTCTGGATAGTACCGGGCGATGGTCCCGTGCTGCCCGGCAGGAGCTGGCTAGGAAAGTTACACTAGAACTGGGACGACATCCGAGCACTCTCGTCTATTGACGACACTTGCCCAGGTCTTAAACAAGTTCCCTCGCTGTTCGAACCAGGCATCGGGAAGTTCCAAGGAGCAAAAGTACAGATCCTCCTAATTCCGGGGCCATGACCCTTCCATCACAAGGTGAGAGCAGTACCGTACATGATGAGAGAGAGGGTGGAGATCGAGCTGGATTGACTTCAACGAGAGGGCATCATTTCGCCGATCGAATTCAACGACTGGGCTAGTCCGAGTGTTCCAGTCCTCAAGGGAGATGGCAACGTCAGAATCTGTAGTGATTACAAAGTAACTATCAATCGTTTCTCCCTGCAGGAGCAATATCCACAACAAAAGGCAGATGACTTTTCTGCGATGCTGGTGGGAGGAAAAATATTCACAAAGCTGGACTTGACCTCGGCCTATATGACGCAGGAACTGGAGGAATCATCGAAGGGCCTCACCAGCATCAACACGCACAAAGGTCTCTTCATTTACAACAGATGCCTGTTTGGGATTCGATATTCCAGAGAAATATGGAAGCTTACTGAACACGACCCGTGCACCGTGGTCTTCCAGGACGACATCTTGGTTACAGGTCGGAACACAATCTAGCATCTACAGAACCTGGAGGAGGTTCTTAGTCGGCTTAACTGTGTGGGGCTCAGGTTAAAATGCTCGAAGTACGTTTTCCTGGCACCTGAAGTTGAGTTCCAGGGGAGAAGAATTGTGGTGGATGGCATCAGGCCCACCGATTCGAAGACGGAGGCAATCGAGAACGCACCAAGGCCACAGAACGTGATGGAGCTGCGGTCGTTTCTAGGACTGCTAAACTACTTTGGTAACTTCTTACTGGGTCTCAGCACACTATTATAACCACTGCACGCCTTACTGCGTAAAGGAGACAAATGAGTATGGGGTAAAAGCCAAGAAAATGCCTTTGTAAAAACTAGAAAACTGTTATGCTCAAACAAATTGCTTGTGTTGTATGATCCATGTAAGCGTTTGGTACGAGCATGTGATGCGTCGTCATACGGTGTTGGGTGTGTATTGGAACAAACTAATGAATCTGGGAAATTGCAACTGGTTGCTTATGCATCCAGAAGTCTGTCTAAGGCTGAGAGGACCTACAGCATGATTGAAAAGGAGCGTCAGCATGTGTTTATCGGGTAGAGAAAATGCATTAATATCTGTTTGGGCTCAAATTTGAATTGGAAACTGACCATAAGCCACTGATATCCCTCCCTTCTGAAAGGGGATAAATACGCATGCATCAGCCCGCATCTAGAGATGGACGCTTACATTGTCTGCATACAACTACGCCATCCGCCACAGGCCAGGCACAGAAAACTGTGCCGAAGCTCTCAGTAAGCTGCCATTGCCCACCATGGGGGTGGAAATGGCACAGCCTGCAGATTTAGTTATGGTAATGGAAGCATTTGAGAGTGAGCAATCACCCATTACCGCCCGACAGATTAGAACCTGGACGAGCCAGGACCCCTTACTGTCCTTAGTAAAAAACTGTGCGCTTCACGGGAGCTAGTCCAGTGTCCCATTAGAAATGCAGGAAGAGATAAAGCTGTACCAGCGGCGCAAAGATGAAATGTCTATACCGGCAGACTGCCTTCTGTGGGGTAATCGGGTAGTGGTACCCAAAAAGGGCAGGGACACTTTCATTAGTGATCTCCACAGTACTCACCCAGGCATTGTAATGATGAAAGCGACGGTCAGATCCCACGTATGGTGGCCCGGTATTGTTGCGGACTTAGAGTCCTGCATGCAAAAATGTAACACATATTCACAGTTAAGCAATGCACCCAGGGAGGCACCACTAAGTTTATGGTCTTGGCCCTCCAAACCGTAGTCTAGGGTCCATGTCGACTATGCAGGCCCGTTCTTGGGTAAAATGTTCCAAGTGGTTATAGATGCATACTCCAAATGGATTGAATGTGAAATAATGTCGGCAAGCACGTCAGCTGCCATCACTGAAAGCCTGCGGGCCATGTTTGCCACGCACGGCCTGCCTAATGTCCTGTTGAGCAACAACGGGCCGTGTTTCACCAGTGCCGAGTTCAAAGAGTTCATGACCCGCAATGGGATCAAACATGTCACATCTACCCCGTTCAAACCAGCATCTAACAGTCAGGCAGAGAGAGCAGTGCAAACAATCAAGCAGAGTTTTAAGAGGATAACTGAAGGCTCACTGCAGACTCGCCTATCCCGAGTCCTGTTGAGTTACCACACGAGACCCCACTCGCTCACTGGGATTCCACCTGCTCAATTGCTCATGAAAAGGGCACTTAAGACAAGGCTCTCGTTAGTTCACCCTGATCTACATGAACAGGTAGCGAGCAGGCAGCTTCAACAAAGTACATATTATGAAAGTGCAAATGTGTCACGTGAAATTGAAATCAATGACCATGTATTTGTGTTGAATTATGCACAAGGTCCCAAGTGGCTTCCCGGCACTGTTGTGGCCAAAGAGGGGAGTAGGATGTTTCGGGTCAAACTTTCAAATGGACTCATCTACAGGAAACATTTGGATCAAACCAAATTCAGATTCACGGACTATCCAGAGCAACCCATATTAGACCCTTCCTTTTTTGACCCCCCCAACACACACACCAGTGGCAACCAACACAGCAGTTGACCATGAAGCAGAACCCATCACACACAGCAGCCCAGCAACGCCAACTGCACAGCAGCCCAGCGAGGGCCCAACAAACGACGCACCAAAACCAGCATTTGCACCGAGACGATCAACCAGGAAAAGAAAGGCCCCAGATCGACTCACACTTGTACATAGTTACACGATTGACTTTGGGGGGAAGTGTTGTTATATATGTAAACCTGTAAATGCCTTGTGTAACCACCAGAGTGCCCATCCCCTAGAGTCCCAAGGGATCCCACAATCCTTTGGGAGCACCTGTGCTTAAGGAGGCCTCACAGGTTCGAGAGGCACTCTGGAGACCTGTAATAAAAGACTAAAGTCACACTTTACTTTGAGCTCACAGTATCTGGTCAGACTCTTTATTCATATATAACAAGAACATAAGAACATAAAAATTAGGAGCAGGAGTAGGCCAAACGGCTCCTCGAGCCTGCTCCACCATTCAATGAGATCATGCTGATCTTCTAGCTCAACTTCACTTTCCTGCACTGTCCCCATATCGCTTGATTCCCTTAATATTGAAAAATCCATTGATCTCTGACTTGAATATACTCAAAGACTGAGCCTCCACAGCCCCATGGGGTAGAGAATTCCAAAGATTCACCACCCTCTGATGAAGAAGTGTCTCTTCATCTTAGTCCTAAATGGCCGACCCCTTATTCTGAGACTGTGGCCCCTGGTTCTAGACTCCCCAGCCAGAGGAAACATTCTCCCTGCATCTACCCTGTCAAGGCCCATAAGAATTTTGTACATTTCAATGAGATCACCTCTCATTCTTCTAAACTTTAGAGAATATAGGCCGAGTCTACTCAATCTCTCCTCATAGGACAACCCCCCATCCCAGGTATTAGTCTGGTGAACCTTTGTTGCACTCTATCTACAGCAAGTATATCCTTCCTTAGGTAAGGAGACCAATACTGTACACAATATTCCAGATGCCGTCTCACCAGGGCCCTATATAATTGCAATAATGCATCTTTACTCTTATGCACAAATCCTCTTGTAATAAAGGCCAACATACCATTTGCCTTCTGAATTGCTTGTTGTACCTGCATGTTAACTTTCAGTGATTCGTGTACAAGGACACCCAGATCCCTCTGAACACCAACATTTCCCAATCTCTCACCATTTAAAGAATACTCTGCTTTTCTATTTTTCCAGCAAAGTGGATAACTTCACATTTCTCCACACTCTATTTCATTTTCTATGTTCTTGCCCACTCACATAGCCTGTCTATATTCCTTTGAAGCATCTTTGCATCCTCCTCACAACTTACATTCCCATCTATCTTTGTACTATCAGCAAACTTGGATATATTACATTTGGTCCCCTCATCCAAATCATTAATATAGATTGTGAATAGCTGGGGCCCAAGCTCTGATCCTTACGGCATCCCATTAGTTACAGCCTGCCAACCCGAAAATGACTCGTTTATTCCTACTCTGTTTTCTGTGCGTTAAACAATCCTCAATCTGTGCTAGTTTATTACCCCAATCTCATGAGCCCTAATTTTGTTTAATAAATGTGGCACCTTATTAAATGCCTTCAGAAAATTCAAATACACCACATCCACTGGTTCCCCCTTATCTAAAGATGTACAAGTCCCTTGAAGCTGATAGCCTGCATCCTAGGGTTTTAAAATAAATGGCTGCAGAGATAGTGGATGCATTGGTTATAATCTACCAAAATTCCCTGAATTCTGGAGAGGTCCCAGTGGACTGGAAAAATGCAAATGTAACACCTCTACTTCAGAAAGGAGGGAGACAGAAAGCAGGAAACTATAGACCAGTTAACTTGGGAAAATGCTGGAGTCCATCATTAAGGAAGTAATAGCAGGACATTTAGAAAATCATAATGCAGACAAGCAGAGTCAGCGTAGTTTTATGAAAGGGAAATCATGTTTGACAAATCTGCTGGAGTTCTTTGAGGATGTAATGAGCAGAGTGGATAAAGGCGAACCAGTTGATGTCATACATTTGGATTTCCAGAAGGCATTCAATAAGGTGTCACACAAAAGGTTACTGCACAAGATAAGAGCTCACGGGATTGGGGGTAATATATTAGCGTGGATAAGCTAACCAACAGAAAACAGAGAATCGGGATAAATGGGTCATGTTCAGGTTGGCAAACTGTAACTAGTGGTATGTGTGTGTGTTTCTGTGTCTGTGTGTGTGTGTTTCTGTGTCTGTGTGTGTGTTTCTATGTCTGTGTGTGTGTTTCTATGTCTGTGTGTGTCTGTTTCTTTTTCTGTGTCTGTGTTTCTGTGTCTGTGTGTTTCTGTGTTTCTGTGAATTGTGTTCCGAACACAGATGAGGCTCCACACAGGGAGGTTAAAGTAACAGTGACCTCAGTCTTTAATAAGACACTCCAGAGTGAGGAACAGGCCTTAGGGGCCGGCTTATATACAGTGCTCTCAAGGGATGCTGGGATCCCTTGGGACTTCAGGGGATGAGCTCCATGGTGGCGGAACATGGAAGTGCATGCTATACAGATACACAATATCACTCCCCCTCCAAAGTCAAAGTGAAAACTATTTATAAGGTGAGGCGGTCGGGAGCCTTTCTTTCCCTGGTGGACCGCCTCGGTAAAAATGTCTGTTCTGGTGTGTTGGCTGTGCCCTCGCTGGGCTGGTGTGTTGTTGGCCCTGCAGGGCTGCTGGGTGATCCTGGCCTTGCTGGGCTGTTGGGCGTGATGGGTTTGATTTCCTGGTCCGGCGTGGTGTCGTTGATCCTTTGGGTGTGTGTTGTGGGCTCGAAAAAGGTGGTGCCTGCTGTGGGTTGTTCAGGGCAGTCTGTGAACCGCAGCCTCGTTTGGTCCAGGTGCTTTCTGCAAATTTGTCCATTGTCTTGTTTGACTACAAACACCCTACTCCCTTCTTTAGCTATTACCGTGCCCGCGATCCACTTGGGACCATGTCCATAGTTTAGCACATACACAGGGTCATTCAGATCAATTTCCCGTGACACAGTGGCGCGACCATCGTTTACATTTTGTTGCTGCCGCCTGCTCTCTACCTGATCATGCAGGTTGGGGTGAACCAGCGAGAGTCTGGTTTTAAGTGTCCCTTTCATGAGTAGCTCAGCCGGGGGCACCCCTGTGAGCGAGTGGGGTCTCGTGCGGTAGCTGAGCAGTACTCGGGACAGGCGGGTTTGGAGTGAGCCTTCTGTTTGATGGTTTGTACTACCCGCTCTGCCTGCCCATTGGAGGCTGGTTTAAACGGGGCCGAGGTGACATGTTTGATCCCATTGCGGGTCATGAATTCTTTAAATTCGGCACTGGTGAAACATGGCCCGTTGTCACTGACCAGTATGTCAGGCAGGCCTTGGGTGGCAAACATGTCCCTCAGGCTTTCAATGGTGGTGTCGATGCTTCCCGACATTATTTCACATTCAATCCATTTTGAAAAAGCATCCACCACCACCAGGAACATTTTACCGAGAAACGGGCCCGCATAGTCGACATGGATCCTCGACCATGGTCTGAAGGGCCAGGACCACAAACTTAGTGGTGCCTTTCAGGGCATGTTGCTCAACTGAGCACACATGCTGCATTGCCGTACACAGGACTCTAAGTCAGAGTCGATATCGGACCACCACCGTGGGATCTGGCTATCGCTTTCATCATTACTATACCCGGGTGTGTGCTGTGGAGATCCGAAATGAACGTCTCCCTACCCTTTTTTGGTACCACTACATGCCTGAATGGACAGCTCATCCTTTCAATGCTGGAACGGCTTGATTGGCTCTTGCATTTCAACAGGGATGCCGGCCCAGCTCCCATGCAGTACATAGTTTTTTACTAGGGACAGCAGAGGATCTTGGCTGGTCCAAGTCCTAATCTGGCTGGCCATGACAGGTGATTTATCATTTTCAAACGCTTCCATGACCATCAACAAGTCTGCGGGCTGCGCCACCATCAACATGTTTGCAGGCTGCGCCGTTTCCACCCCCGTGGTGGGCAATGGTAGCCGACTGAGAGCATCCGCACAGTTCTCGGTGCCTGGCCTGAGGCGGATGGTATAGTTAGATGCTGATAGCTCGAGTGCCCACCTTTGTATGCGGGCTGAGGCATTGGTATTTATCCCCTTGTTTTCAGCGAACAGGGATGTGAGGGGCTTGTGATTGGTTTCTAGCTCAAATTTGAGGCCAAACAGCTACTGATGCATTTTCTTTACCCCGAACACACACACTAATGCCTCTTTCTCAATCATGCTGTAGGCCCTCTCGGCATTAGACAAGCTCCTGGAAGCATAGGCGACAGGTTGCAACTTCCCCGCAACGTTAGCTTGTTGTAATATACACCCGTCTCCGTACGACAACGCGTCACATGCTAGCACAAGTCTTTTACACGGGTTATACAATACAAGCAGCTTGTTGGAGCATAAAATGTTTCTGGCTTTCTCAAAAGCAATTACTTGTTTTTTTTCCACATACCCAGTTCTCACCTTTGCGCAATAACACATGTAGGGGCTCTAAAAGGGTCTTAACCCCGGTAGGAAGTTACCAAAATAGTTGAGGAGTCCCAGGAACGACCGCAGCTCCGTAACATTCTGTGGCCTGGGCGCATTCCTGATAGCCTCTGTCTTGGCGTCTGTGGGCTGAATGCCACCCTCCGCGATCTTTCTCCCCAAAAACTCCACTTCTGTTGCCATGAAAACGCATTTCGACCTCTTCAGCCGCAGCCCTACATGATCCAGTCGCTGGAGGACCTCCTCCAGGTTTCGTAGGTGCTCGGCGGTGTCCCGATCCGTGACCAATATGTCGTCCTATAAGACCACCGTGTGTGATACTGACTTGAGTAGGCTCTGCATGTTTCTCTGGAAGATCGCTGCAGCTGACCGAATTCCAAACGGGCATCTGTTGTAGATGAACAGTCCCTTGTGCGTGTTGATGCAGGTGAGGCCCTTCGAAGACTCCTCCAGCTCCTGCGTCATGTAGGCCGAAGTCAGGTCGAGCTTGGTGAACATCTTGCCTCCTGCCAGCGTCGCAATTGGGCTGGCCCACTCGCTGAATTCCACTGGGGAGATGATGCCCTCGCGTTGCAGCCTGTCGAGCTCGATTTCCACTCTCTCCCTCATCATGTGAGGTACCGCTCGCGCCTTGTGGTGAATGGGTCGTGCCTCTGGGACCAAGTAGATCCGTACCTTCGCCCCGGAAAAGTTTCCATGCCTGGCTCAAAAAGGGAAGGAAATTTGTTTAGAACCTGGGTACATGAGGCCTCATCGACATGTGTTAGCGCTCAGAAGTCATCCCAGTTCCAGCGGATTTTGCCCAGCCAGCTCCTTCCAAGCAGTGTGGGGCCATCGTCCGGGACAATCCAGAGTGGCAGTTCATGCACCGTGCCCTCGTAGGTGACCTTGGCCATGGCGCTGCCCAGGACAGTGATCAGCTCTTTGGAGTACACCAAAGTTTCTTGTGGATGGGGCTCAAGGCTGGTCTGAATGCCTTGTTGCACCACAGTCTCTCAAGCATCTTTACTCATGATGGATTGGCTAGCGCCAATGTCCAGTTCCATGGCTACGGGTAAGCCATTCAATTTTACGTTTAGCATTATAGGTGGACATTTAGTCAAAAATGTGTGCACCCTGTGTACTTCAACATCTGCCTCCTCTCTCTGAGGCTCGAAATTGCTTTGATCCACCATGGACCGATCTTCCTCTGCCACGTGGTGGTTAGCAGTTTTTGCAGAGCTTGCAGCTCGTCTGCAAGCTCGTTGGAGGTGCCCCATTGTTCCACAGCTCTTGCAAACATACCCTTTGAAGCGGCATGAATAGGCTGAATGGAAGCCTCCACAACGCCAACAAGGTGTGAATTGCCTTGCATTCATCCTTTGTTGCGGACTCTGAGTCATGTGGGTCGCCTGAGGCCTGCTGGCAGTTGCAGACTCTTGGCTTCTGCCCTGTACTTTTCTGCTCGCAAACACAGTTCCAGTTTAATTTATGAACATTGCTAGCACTTGTGTGCTGAGAGATTTATTTGGTGTTATCATTGGTGGACATAAACGCCTGTGCTATCGCAATGGCCTTACTGAGGGTCGGTGTCTCTACAGTCAAAAGTTTTCGTAGGATGGGCTCGTGGCCAATGCCCAGTACAAAAAAGTCTCTGTGCATTTGCTCCAGTTGCCATCAAACTCACATTGCCCTGCAAGTCGCCTTAGCTCGGTGACGTAGCTCACCACTTCCTGTCCTTCAGATCGCTGGCACATGTAGAATCGATACCTCGCCATCAGCACACTCTCCCTCGGGTTAAGATGCTCCCGAACCAGTGTACACAGCTCCTCATACAACTTATCTGTGGGTTTCACCGGAGCTAGAAGATTCTTCTTAAAGCTGTAGGTCGGTGCCCCGCAGACTGTGAGGAGAACCGCTCTCCTTTTTACAGCGCTTCCTTCTCCGTCCAGCTCAATGGCTACAAAGTACTGGTCTAGCCGTTCGACATAGGCTTCCCAGTCCTCACCCTCCGAGAACTTCTCCAGGATGCCCACAGTTTGCTGTACCTTTGCGTTGGATTCGTATTCTCGTCGCCAGTTATTGTGTTCCTAACACAGATGAGGCTGCACACAGGGAGGTTAAAGTAACAGTGACCTCAGTCTTTATTAAGACACTCCAGCATGAGGAACAGGCCTTCGGGGCCGGCTTATATACAGTGCTCCCAAGGGATGCTGGGATCCTTTGGGACTTCAGGTGATGAGCTCCCTGGTGGCGGAACATGGGAGTGCATGCTTTACAGACACATAACACTGTGTCTGTGTGTTTCTGTGTCTGTCTGTGTGGTGACCCGGCTCGGCAATTGGTGCAGTCCCGGCCTGCAAGACTATCAACAGGCCAGGGCCATTAGAAGGAGCAGCATGCGGCAGCATACCACTGCAGGGAGCAGCACGTGCTGCTGCAGGAGGACGACGGCTATGAAGCCAGGTCACTGATTGTAGTGTGGGCAGGTACAGCAGGAGGGGCGAAGAAGCGGCAAGAGACCGTAGAGAGAAGTGACCGGGGCCCAGGTGAGGCGTGAATCTGGGGCACAGAAGAGGCGAGGACCTAAGGGCTGCATGGGCCAGCCCCCACTGTGATACGTGTGCGCGCTCAGTTTGTGCAGCAGAGCTGGTCTGCAGTTGTCTTGGTTAATCCTTGCCACTGAACCAAGACCCAGCTCTGTCAAGCCCGTGTTGTGTCTGGTGTGCAACGGCCACCACACGTTAAAAAAAAATCCAAACACAGGCATCTTCCACCCTTCAGGATGTAGTTCGGGATCTGGAATATTAGGTCCTTCATTGAAACACCTGTGAACTCATCCCTTTTTGGCGTGGAAGCAAGTCATCCTCGTTTCGAGGGACTGCCTATGATGATGACAGGGGCCTCAACTATTTACAACCTATATTAATGACTTGGATGAAGGGACCGGGTGTAACGTAGCTAAATTTGCTGATGATACAAAGATAGGTGGGAAAGCAAGTTGTGAGAATGACGTAAATAATTTACAAAGGGATATAAACAGGCTAAGCGAATGGGCAAAAATTTGGCAGATGGAGCACATTGTGGGAAAATGTGAGGTCATCCACTTTGGTAGGAAAAATAAAAAAAAAAATTATTATTTAAATGGGGAGCAATTACAAAATGCTGTAGTACAGAGGGATCTGGGGGTTCTTGTGCATGAAATGCAAAAAAAAGTTAGCCATGAAGGTACAGCAAGTAATCAGGAAGGCAAATGGAATGCTGGCCTTTATTGCAATGGGGATGGAGTATAAAAGTAGAGAAGTCCTGCTCCAACTGAACAGGGCGTTGGTAAGACCACACCTAGAGTACTGTATACAGATTTGGTCACCTTACTGAAGGAAGGATATACTTGCATTGGAGGCAGTTCAGAGAAGGTTCACAAGGTTGATTCCTGAGGTGAAGGGGTTGTCATATGAAGAAAGGTTGAGCAGGTTGGGCCTGTATTCCTTGGAGTTTAGAAGAATGAGAGGTGATCTTATCGAGACATATAAGATTCTGAGGGGGCTTGACAGGCAGATGCAGAGAGGATGTTTCCCCTCGTGGGGGAATCTAGAACTAGGGGGCATCGTTTCAGAATAAGGGGTCGCCCATTTAAAACAGAAATAAGGAGGAATTTCTTCTCTCAGAGGATCGTGAATCTTTGAAATTCTCTACCCCAGAGAGTTGTGTAGGCTGGTCTTTGTATATATTTAAGGTGCGATAGACAGATTTTTGAATGATAAGAAAGTCAAGGGTTATGGGGAGCGGGCGGAGAAATAGAGTTGAGGCCAGGATCAGATCAGGCATGATCATATTGAATGGTGGAGCAGGCTCGAAGGGCCAAATGGCCTACTCCTGCACCTATTTCTCCTGCTCTTATGTTCTTATTTTACTAGTTACACCCTCAAAAAACTCAAACAGATTTGTCAAACATGAATTTCCCTTTTATAAATCCGTGTTGACTCTGCCCAATCTTATTATTATTTCCCAAGTGCCCTGTTACCATGTCCTTAATAATAGATTCTAGCATTTTCCCTATGACTGATGTCAGGCTAACTGGTCTGTAGCTCCCCATTTTCTCTCTCCCCCCTTTCTTAAATAGTGAGCTTACATTAGCTAGCTTACAATCTGCGGGAACCATTCTAGAATCTATGGAATTTTTAAAGATGATAACCAATGCATCCTCTATCTATGTAGCAACCTCTGTCAAAACCCTCAGATGTAGGCCTTCAAGTCCAGAGGATTTATCGGCTTTCAGTCCCATTAATTTCTACAGTCTTATTTTTTTACTAATACTGCTTTCTTCCAGTTCCTCATTCTCGTTAGTTCCCTGATACTGCACTATTTTGTTTTTTTGTGTCTTCTTCCGTGAAAACAGACACAAAGTATTTGTTTAATTTCTCCTGTCATTTTCTTATTCATTATTACAATTTCTCCTGTCATAATTTTAAAGATCTCGATTAGGTCACACCTCAGCATTCTTTTTTCAAGAGAAAAGAGACCCAGCCTGTTCATCCTTTCCTCATATGTATACCCTCACATTTCTTGTATCATCCTTGTAAATCTTCTCTGCACCTCCTCAGTGCCTCTATCTCTTTTTTATAATATGGCGACCAGAACTGTATGCAGTGTGGCCTAGATACTTTCAGAAATAAACCCCAGTGCTTGGTTTGCTTTTTTTATGGCCTTGCTAGCCTGTGGAGCAACTTTTAGGGATTGGTGTATTTGTACTCCGAGATCCCTTTGTTCCTGTACCCCGCCTAGACTTGCAACCTCCAAGTAATAAGTAACCTCCCTATTCTTCTGACCAAAATGTAATATCTCACATTTATCTGTGTTGAACTTCATTTGCCACTTACATGCCCATTCTGCAAGTTTATTAATGTCCTCCTGTAATTTGTTGCAGTATTGACTATTTCCCCCCCACCACAATTTGGTTTCATCTGCAAATTTAGAAATTGTGTTTTTGATTCCAAAGTCTAAATCATTAATATAAATTATGAACAGCAGTGGTCCCAGCACTGATCCTTGTGGAACACCACTACCCACTTTCTGCCACTGTGAATAGCTACACTATACTGCTACTCTCGAGTTTGCTTGAATAATTTAGCATACTTAACTCAAATTGATTCAGTAGTCTATAATATGTAGTTCTAGTGCACTCAATTCTCAAACATTCTCATAAACTTTCTGTGGGCAAGGTATTTTACAAGCTGGTGAGCTAAAATCTCTGTAGCTGCCTACAATATGCAGTCCAAACTATTCATTCATTCAATGCTTATTTTTCTTTTTACAGAGTAAACTGGAGACAACCAAACTGGGGGAAATAACATAAAAGCCTGGAGATTATGCTTACTGTATTCATATTAAAGTATTTTGTCAGCTGGGGCTCAGTTGGTAGCATCCTTGCCTCTGAGTCAGAAGGTTGTGGGTTCAAGTCCCATTCCAGAGACATGAGCACAAAAGTCTAGGCTGACAGTCCAGTGCAGTACTGGGGGAGTGCTGCATTCATAGTGTTATATATGTAAACTTGTATATACCATGTACAGCACCAGAGGGCTCATCCCCTGGAGTCCCAAGGGATCCCATAATCCCTTGGGAGCATAAGTATTTAAGGAGGCCTCACAGGCTGGAGAGACACTCTGGAGACCTGCAATAAAAGACTAAGGTCACACTTTACTTTGAGCTCACAGTATCCAATCAGACTCTTTCTTCATACGTAACAACTGGCGATGAGATACAGGTAACCAATCCAACAATGCAGAGAACAGTGGGCATCCTAGAGAAATTCTCGGAGGGAGATGATTGGGAAACCTTTGTGGAACGACTCGACCAATACTTCGTGGCCAACGAGCTGGAAGGAGAAGCGAATGCTGCCAAATGAAGGGCGATTCTCCTCACGGTCTGCGGGGCACCAATGTATGGCCTCATGAAAAATCAGCTTGCTCCAGCGAAACCCACAGAGAGATTGTATGATGATTTGTGCACACTGGTCCGGGAGCATCTGAACCTGAAGGAAAGCATTCTGATGGCGAGGTACCGGTTCTATACCTACAAAAGATCTGAAGGCCAGGAAGTGGCGAGTTATGTCGCCGAGCTAAGATGCCTTGCAGGACATTGCGAATTTGAAGGACATTTGGAGCAAATGCTCAGAGACTTTTTTGTACTTGGCATTGGCCATGAAATGATACTTCACAAATTTTGATTGTAGAGACCCCAACCTTGAGTAAGGCTATAGTGATAGCCCAGGCGTTCATTGCCACCAGTGACAATACAAATCAAATCTCTCAGCACACGAGTCCTGCTACAAGTACTGTGAACAAAGTGATGTTGTTTTCAAATCGCAACGTGCAGGGCAGGTCACACATGCCTGCAGCTGCTTGCCCGCAGATGTCCACCATCAAGGGTGATGAATGCAAGGCCATTAACACCTTGTTGGTGCTGCGGGGGTGATCATCGTTTCCATTCAAAGGGTACGTTTGCAAGTGTTGTGGAACAATGGGACACCTCCAACGTATGTGTGGGCGAGCTGCAAATCCTGCTAATCCTGCAAACCACCATGTTGCAGAGGAGGACAGATCCACGGCTGATCACAACGAACCAGAGCCTCAGACTGAGGAGGCAAAGGTATATGGGGGGGCACACATTTAACACAACGTGTCCCCCGATAATGCTGAAGGTTGAACTAAATGAACTCCCAGTGTCAATGGAGCTGGACACGGGCGGGAGCCAGTCCATCATGAGCAAAAAGACTTTCGAAAAATTGTGGTGCAGCAAGGCCTCAATTCACACGAAACTAAGAACTTACACAAAGGAACTGATTCCCGTAATCGGCAGTGCCACTGTAAAGGTCTCCTACGATGGAGTGGTGCACAAGCTACCACTCTGGCCGGTACCGGGCGATGGTCCCATGCTGATGTGTCCCTGCACCGGACTACAAACTCACACGAGGCATGTACTGCAGACACAGTCACTCAGTGACCTTAACTTTTATTCCCGGGACCAAGGAGTGCTGACCCTGTGTGGGACCTCCCCTTTTATACCTGGAAACCCAGGTGAGGAGTGTCTCCCACAAGTTCACCCCCTGTGGTCAGGGTGTGCATTTCTAGGGTATAAGTACAGTGTACAGGAGTTACATGAAGGTTACAGCTACATGAAGATTACCGTTGCATGATAGTTACATACATGACATCACCTCCCCCCTTACGTCCTTTTGTGTCAAAGGTTAAGTCTATCAGGTGGTCGACGCTCTCTCTCTCTGGTGTCTGAGCCTCAGCACGCGTCTCTGTCACCTGAGGTGATTCCGGCCTGTCCGGGCTGGCCGCAGGGACTGTGCATGCTGTGGATTGTCCTCGTTGCTCGTCCACTGGCAGTGGTGTGGGTGACATCTCATGCTCTTCTTCAGGTTCCTCCATGTCTATGCTGAACCTTTTCTTCACTTGGTCCAAGTGTTTGCGGCATATCTGCCCATTGTTTAGTCTGACCACTATGACCCTATTCCCTTCTTTACCAATTACTGTGCCCTCAAGCCACTTGGGTCCCAAAGCATGGTTAACAAAGATCGGGTCATCCATTTCTATACACCTCCCCCTTGAGTTTCGATCATGGAACTCGGTTTGGGGCTGGCGCTTGCCCTCAACAATGTCTGCCAGTGCTGGGTGAATGAGGGACAGCCGCGTTTTAAGCGTGCATTTCATGAGGAGTTTCGCTGGCGGGATTCCCGTGAACGTGTGCGGGCAGGACCTGTAGGCCAGCAGGAGGCGCGATAGGCAGTACTGAAGGGAGGGTCCTTGGATGTGTAGCATGCCCTGTTTTATGACTTTGACCGCACGTTCCGCCTGGTCATTGGAAGCCGGCTTGAACGGCGCTGTCCGGACGTGTTTGATACCATTGCCCGACATAAACTCCTGGAATTCATGGCTGGTGAAACACGGGCCATTGTCGCTGACCAGGATGTCCAGGAAGCCGTGGGTCGCGAAAACCGTACGCAGACTCTCCACGGTGATGGATGTCGTGCACGAGTTTAATATGATGCACTCGATCCACTTCGAGTATGCATCGACAACGATCAGGAACATTTTACCCATGAACGGGCCCGCATAGTCTACGTGAATACGTGACCATGGCCTGGTGGGCCAGGGCCACAGGCTGAGTGGGGCCTCCCTGGGGGCATTGCCCAGCTAGGCACATGTCGTGCACCTGCGAACCCAGTGTTTCAGGTCTGAGTCAATTCCCGGCCACCATACATGTGACCGGGCAATGACCTTCATTAACACGATGCCAGGGTGCTCGCTGTGGAGTTCCCTGATGAACGCTTCCCTGCCTTTCTGGGGCATGACTACCCGGCTGCCCCATAGCAGGCAGTCGGCTTGGATGGAGAGCTCATCCATCCGTCTCTGAAACGGTCTGACCTCCTCGGTGCACGCCCTGTGTGTGGGCGCCCAATCCCCAGTCAGGACACATTTCTTTATCATGGATAGGAGGGGGTCTCTGTTGGTCCAGAGTTTGATCTGGCGGGCTGTGATGGAGGAGCCTGCGGTGTCAAAAGCCTTGACGGCCATGACCATCTCAGCGCTTTGCTCCACTGCCCCCTCAGTGGTTGCCAGTGGGAGCCTGCTGAGTGCGTCAGCGCAATTTTCGGTGCCTGGCCGGTGCGGTATAGTGTAGTCATACGCGGCCAGCGTGAGAGCCCATCGCTGTATGCGAGCTGATGCATTGGCATTGACAGCCTTGCTGTCGGACAACAGGGATGTTAACGGCTTGTGGTCCGTCTCTAGCTCGAACCGTCTACCGAAAAGGTACTGGTGCATCTTTTTCACACCGTAAACACAAGCGAGTGCTTCTTGTTCGACCATGCCGTATCCACGCTCTGGAGGCATAAGCCACTGGTTGGAGTCGGCCTTCGTCATTACCCTGCTGCAACACACACTCAACTCCAGGGGTCATACAAAGTCAACAGTTTGTTAGAACACAGCAGGTTCTTCACCTTATTAAAAGCCCGTTGTTGACAGTCCCCCCAAAGCCATTCACAACCTTTACGCAGGAGCATGTGTAACAGCTCCAACAATGTGCTTAAGTTCGGCAGAAAGTTCCCGAAATAGTTCAAAAGTCCAGGAATGGTCGCAACTCTGACGTGTTGCCGGGCCTGGGCGCCCGGCGGATCGCCTCCATTTTTGATTCAATGGGCCGGATCCCGTCTGCGGCAATCCTCCTGCCCAAAAACTCGACCCCTGGGGCCAAAAACACACGGCCTTTTTCAGCCACAAGCCTACCCGGTCTAGTCGGTGTAGCACCTCCTCCAGGTTGCGGAGGTGTTCCTCAGTGTCTCGACCCATTATCAGGATGTCGTATTGGAATACGATTGTTCCAGGAATGGATTTGAGCAAGCTTTCCATGTTCCGCTGAAAGATAGCTGCCACCAAACAAATGCCAAACGGACACCTGTTGTAGATAAATAATCCCTTGTGCATCGTGATGGTGGTCAGAAGCTTGGATTCTTCAGCCAGTTCCTGAGTCATGTAGGCCGAAGTGAGGTCCAGCTTCGTGAACAGCTTGCCACCTGCCAGCGTGGCAAAACGGTCCTCCGCTCTCGGGAGCGGGTATTGGTCTTGCAGCGACTCTCGTTTGATGGTGGCTTTGTAGTCGCCACAAATCCTGACAGAGCCATCTGCTTTAAGGACAGGAACGATGGGACTTGCCCAGTTGCTGAATTCAACAGCCGAAATTATGCCCTCTCTGAGCAGCCTGTCCAATTCACTTTCAATTTTCTCACGCATCACATACGGCACCGCTCTGGCTTTGTGGTGCACTGGTCTGGCGTCTGGAGTGATGCGTATCACTACTTTAGTGCCCTTGCCTGCCTGCGGGGTCCCTAGCTGCGTTCACAATGTTAACTCCCTGGTCCATCGCCACGTTGGAACCAGGGCTGCGTGCGTAAATTAGCTTGGTCTCCTCTTCCCCTGCCATGAAGGTCTGAGCTATCAACGCCGCCCCTTCTAAAGTCAAGTCCTTGGCCTCTATGAGCTTTCTGGAAATCCCGGCATGATTAATGCCCTCAATGAAAAAGTCCCTTAACATCTCCCCCCTGCAGGTGTCTGTGAACTTACAGAGACTAGCCAAGCGCTGCAGGTCCGCAACGAAGTCCGAGATGTATTGTCCCTCCCGACGCTGGTGTTTGTAGAACCGGTGCCGGGCCATGTGTACGCTACTCGCCGGCTTGAGATGCTCACTGATCAGCTGGCTGAGCTCTTCAAAGGACTTGTCCATTGGCTTTTGGGGTGCAAGCAGGTCTTTCATCAGCGCATACGTCTGTGGTCCGCAGCTGGTCAGTAGGTGCGCCCTCCGCTTGTCAGTCGTTGTCTCTTCCAGCCAGTCCTTCATGACAAAGCTCTGCTGGAGTCTTTCCACAAAGTCGTTCCAGTCCTCACCCACACAGTAACATTCTCCTGTGCTACCGGTGGCCATCCTCGTGGTTCGGTGATTCCCGTTTCTCGTCGCCAAATGTGGTGTCCCTGCACCATACTACAAACTCACACGAGGTATGTACAGCAGACACAGTCACTCAGTGACCTTAACCTTTATTCCCGGGACCAAGGAGTGCTGACCCTGGTGGGACCTCCCCTTTTATACCTGGAAACCCAGGTGAGGAGTGTCTCCCACAAGTTCACCCACTGTGATCAGGGTGTGCATTTCGAGGGTATAAGTACAGTGTACAGGAGTTGCATGGAGGTTACAGTTACATGAAGACTACCGTTGCATGATGGTTACATACAGGACACACGCTACTTGGCAGGAGCTGGCTGGGAAAGATACGCTGGAATTGGGACGACGTCTGAGCGCTCTCGACCGCTGACGACACTTCGTGTGCCCAAGTCTTAAACAAGTTCCCTTCGCTGTTCGAACCAGACATCGGGAAGTTCCAAGGAGCAAAAGTGCAGATCCACCTAATTCCAGGGCCGCGACCCATTCATCACAAAGCGAGAGCAGTACCATACATGATGAGAGAAAGGGTAGAGATCAAGCTAGACCGCCTGCAAAGAGAGGGCATCATTTCACTGATCGAATTCAATGAGTGGGCCAGCCCGATCGTTCCAGTCCTCAAGGGAGACGGCACCATCAGAATCTGCCGTGATTACAAAGTAACTATCAATCGTTTCTCCCTGCAAGACCAATATCCACTATCAAAGGCTGACGACCTTGGCGGGAGGAAGGACGTTCACGAAATTGGACTTGACCTCAGCCTACATGACGCAGGAGCTGGAGGAATTATCGAATGGCCTCGCCTGCATCAACACGCACAAAGGTCTCTTCATTTCTGCCCGTTTGGAATTCGATCAGGCGCGGCGATATTCCAGAGAAATATGGAAAGCTTATGGTACTGCGCACGGTAGTCTTCAAGGACAACATCTTGGTTACAGGTCGGGACACAGTCGAGCATCTGCAGAAACTGGAGGAGGTTCTTAGTCGACTCAACTGCATGGGGCTCAGATTAAACCGCTCGAAGTGCGTTTTCCTAGCGGTTGAAGTGGAGTTCCTGGGGAGGAGAATGGCGGCGGACGGCATCAGGCCCACCGATTTGAAGACGGACGCAATCGAGAACGCACCGAGGCCACGGAACGTGATGGAGCTGCGGTCATTTCTAGGACTCCTGAACTACTTTGGTAACTTCTTACCGGGTCTCAGCACACTGTTAGAACCACTGAACACCTTACTGCGTAAAGGGTACGGGTGGATATGGGGTAAAAGCCAAGAAAATGCCTTTGTAAAAGCTAGAAAATTGTTATGCTCAAACAAATTGCTTGTGTTGTATGATCCATGTAAGCGTTTGGTACTAGCATGTGATGCGTCGTCGTATGGCGTCGGGTGTGTATTGCAACAAGCTAATGATTTTGGGAAATTGCAACCTGTTGCTTATGCATCCAGAAGTCTGTCCAAGGCTGAGAGAGCCTACAGTATGATTGAAAAAGAAGCATTCGCTTGTGTCTATCGAGTAAAGAAAATGCATCAATACCTGTTTGGGCTAAAATTAGAATTGGAAACTGACCATAAGCCACTAATATCCCTGTTTTCCGAGAGTAAGAGGATAAATACTAATGCATCGGCCCGCATCCAGAGATGGGTGATCACGTTGTCCGCATACAACTACGCCATCCGCCACAGGCCAGGCACAGAAAACTGCGCCAATGCTCTCAGTAGGCTGCCGTTGCCCACCACAGGGGTGAAAATGGCACAGCTCGCTGATTTAGTCATGGTTATGGAAGCATTTGAGAGTGAGCCCAACAGATTAGAACCTGGACGAGCCAGGACCCCTTACTGTCCCTAGTTAAAAACTGTGTGCTTCACCGGAGCTGGTCCAGTGTCCCAGTGGAAATGCAGGAAGAGATAAAGCTGTAGCAGCGGCGCAAAGATGACATGTCTGTACAGGCAGACCGCCTTCTGTGGGGCAATTGGGTAGTTGTCCCCAAGAAGGGCAGAGACCTTCATCAGTGACCTCCACAGTAGCCACCCAAGCATCGTAATAATGAAAGCGATAGCCAGATCTGACGTGTGGTGGCCCGGTATTGATGCGGACTTAGAGTCCTGCATGCACAGATGTAACACATGCTCACAGTTAAGCATTGCACCCAGGGAGGCGCCACTAAGTTTGTGGTCTTGGCCCTCCAAACCGTGGTCTAGGGTCCATGTCGACTATGCACGCCCGTTCTTGGATAAAATGTTGCTTGTGGTTGTAGATGCGTATTCCAAATGGATTGAATGTGAGATAATGTAGGCAAGCACGTCCACTGCCACCACCGAAAGCCTGCGGTCATGTTTGCCACGCATGGCCTGCCCGATGTCCTTGTGAGCGATAAAGGGTCATGTTTTACCAGTGCTGAGTTCAAAGAGTTCATGACCCGTAATGGGTCAAACATGTTACATCTGCCTCATTCAAACCAGCATCCAATGGTCAGGCAGAGGGAGCAGTGCAAACCGTCAAGCAGGGCTTGAAGAGTGTATCGGAAGGCTCACTGCAGACTCGCCTATCCCGAGTCCTGCTTAGCTACCGCACGAGACCCCATTCACTCACTGGGATTCCACCTGCTGAACTGCTCATGAAAAGGGCACTTAAGACAAGGCTCTCGTTAGTTCACCCTGATCTACATAAACAGGTAGAGAGCAGGCGGCTTCAACAAAGCACATATCATAAAAGCGCAAATGTGTCACGCGAGATTGAAATCAATGATCCTGTATTTGTATTGAATTATGAACAAGGTCCCAAGTGGCTTCCCGGCACTGTTGTGACCAAAGAGGGGAGCAGGGTGTTTCGGGTAAAACTTTCAAATGGACTCATTCACCAGAAACACATGGACCAAATCAAATTCAGATTCACGGACTATCCTGAGCAACCCACTTTGGACCCTACCTTTTTTGACTCCCCCAACCTACATGCCAGTGGCAACCGATACCGCGGTTGGTCACGAAGCAGAACTCATCACCACACCAGGCAGCCCAGCAAGGCCAGCTGCACAGCAGCCCAGCGAGGGCCCAAAATACAATTTACCAATACCAGCATTTGCACCAAGACAACCAACCAGGGCAAGAAGGGCCGCAGATCGACTCACCTTGTGAATAGTTACACTGTTGACTTTGGGGAGGAGGAGTGTTGTTATATATGTAAACTTGTATATACCCTGTGCAGCCACCAGAGGGCTCATCTCTGGAGTCCCAAGGGATCCCATAATCCCTTAGGAGCACAGGTATTTAAGAAGGCCTCACAGGTTGGAGAGGCACTCTGGAGACCTGCAATAAAAGGTTAAGGTCACACTTTACTTTGAGCTCACATATGCAGTCAGACTCTTTCCTCATACATAACACATAGAATCATAGACGTTTACAGCACGGAAGGAGGCCATTTCGGCCCAGCGTGTCTATGGCAGCCAACAAGAGGCTATCCCACTTTCCAGCTCTAGGTCCGTAACCCTGCAGGTTATGACACTTCAAATGCACATCCAAGTACTTCTTAAATGTGGTGAGGGTTTCTGCCTCTACCACCCTTTCAGGCAGTGATTTCCAGACTCCCACAACCCTCTGCGTGAAGAAATTTCCCCTCAAATCTCCAAAACCTTCCATCAATTACTTTCAATTTATGCCCCCTGGTTGTTGACCCCTCTGCTAAGGGAAATAGGCCCTTTCTATCCACTATCTCTAGGCCCCTCATAATTTTATACACCTCAATGAGGTCTCCCCTCAGCCTCCTCTTTTCCATGGAAAACAAATACAACCTATCCAATCTTTCCTCATAGCTAAGATTCTCCACTCCCGGCAACATCCTCGTAAATCTCCTCTGTACCCTCTCCAGTGCAATCATGTACTTCCTGTAATGCGGTGACCAGAATTGCACGCAGTACTCCAGCTGTGGCCCAACCAGTGTTTTATACAGTTCAAGCATAACCCACCTGCTCTTGTATTCTATGCCACGGCTAATAAAGGCAAGCCTTCCGTATGCCTTCTTACCCACCTTATCTATCTAGCCTGCTACTTTCAGGGATCTGTGGACATGCACTCCAAAGTCTCTTTGTTCCTCTACACTTCTCATGTTCTACCATTTAATATGTATTCCCTTTCTTTGTTAGACCTCCCCAGATGCATTACCTCACGCTTCTCTGGATTAAATTCCATTTGCCACTGTTCTGCCCCCCTGACCAGTTGATTAATATCTTCCTGCAGTCCGCAGCTTTCTTCTTCATTATAAACCGCACGGACGATTTTTGTATAATCTGCAAACTTCTTAATCATACCCCCTATATTCAAGTCTAGATCATTGATGTATATATGCGCAAAAACCAGGCAACCCTGCATTGAGCCCTGTAGAATCCCACTGGAAACATCCTCCTAGTCACAAAAACACCCATCAACCATTACCCTTTGCTTCCTGCCTTTGAGCCCATTTTGGATCCAACTTGCCACTTTGCCCTGGATTCTGTGGGCTTTTACTTTCGTGACCAGTCTGCCATGTGGGACCTTATCAAAAGCTTTGCTAAAATCTATATACACTACATCATACGCTTTGCCCTTATCGACTCTCCTGGTTAGCTCCTCGAAAAATTCAATCAAGTTAGTCAGACCCGACCTTCCCGTAACAAATCCGTGATGACTGTCCTTGAGAAATCCGTGTCTTTCTAAATGAAGATTTATCCTGTCCTTCAGGATTTTTTCCAATAAATTTGCCACCACTGAGGTTAGGCTGACTAGCCTGTAATTACTCAGTCTATCCCTTTCTCCCTTTTTAAACAAAGATACCACATTAGCAGTCTTCCAGTCCTCTGGCACTGTTGGAGATGGCATCTTTTGGATGAGATGTTAAACCAAGGCCCTGTCTGCTCTATCAGGTGGCAATATTTTGAAGAGTAGGGCAGTTACCTCAATCAACAACACTAAAAAAAAAGATTATCTACTTATTATCACATTGCTGCTTGTGGGAGCTTGCTGTGCGCAAATTGACTGCCACATTTCTTACATTACAACAGTGACTACACTTCAAAGAGTTGCTTCATTTGCTGACAAGCACATTTGGGATGTCCGGTGGTCATGAAAGGCGCTATGTAAATGCAAATCTTTCTTTCAGGAAATGTTAAATTATTGTTCCACCTATTGCACATCATACTTCCTGGGCTACTATTGTTAAAAATCTGAAGAATGGTTCAAGTCGTATATTAATTTATCACAGGAATTTCCTGCACTAAATTATATAACTGGCTCTGAAGATGTGAAGCAAAATGACTTTATCTTTGAGAGCTGCTCGTTGTCAAAAATAAATATCAGTGAGATTAATGGCCACTGTGAGCTGATCCCTCATAGCCCCGGCCCACACCTTATTTTAAAATGTTAATAAATCACTGTTAAAGTGTTTAACATTGAATTTTCTGCAATTCAGAACTTAGAACACTTCTACTATATATGAATACAGGGTAAAAATTCCAGTGTTCCCACCCACTCATTGAGTTCACCATAATCCAATCTGAAACCTATCGGCTGGGGGCATTCCACACGTGTAACAGTGAGACAGGAGCGCTGACCCAATACTGGCAGGCCATGATTGGTTACTGTTTGGCCACGTGGCCCAGGACAGCACACACGCCTGCTCCCAACAGACAGGGACACAGGGCTTGTTGGTGAGGTATCGGCCGGGATTCCCAGCATAGCCTGGGAACACCTCTGGGTGCACCACCAAATTGTCATTGGCATATATGGCGTGTGGGTTTCTCACTTTAGAATGCACAGTTGCACGTCCAGACACAAAAATAATATATATATATATATATATATATCTATTTCCATTATTAAAAATCAACATTTCCATCGTCACTTATTATTGATTGGCTGATAAGAAAGAAAGAAAGAAAGAAAGAAAGAAAGAAAGAAAGAAAGAAAGAAAGAAAGAAAGAAAGAAAGAAAGAAAGAAAGAAAAGAGAACAGAAATAAAGAAGGAAAAAAAAGGAGAAAAAAAAGGGAAAAGAAAGAAGGAAAGTAAGAAAGTGCTTGCCAAATTGCTTTGCAGCCAAAGGCATACTTTTGAAGTGTAATAAGTATTGCAAAGTAGGTAAACAGCCCTTTGGCGCCCCACAGCTTGGCAGATTGCGGCCTACCCATATATGGTCACCGAAGATGATAGTACGGTAAGTTCAGGGGAGGGGCATCGTGATCACAGAGGAGTGGGTGCACCAGGAAAGGAGCACTCCTGCTAAATCCTGGCCTCACAAAATAATATCAAACGTACCTTGACTGTGCCTCTTCTCCTCTACCATTAATGGAGTGGGCAAGGCGGCACCCAGCGGTAGGGCCCTCTCAAGATGGTGTAGCTTCATCGTCAGGGTTAATGGGACGGTAAAGCTACTAATCCCACTTTGAAGCCATTACCGCCCTATTAACGCCAGGTGGTACAAATTAAAACCGACCCCAATGAATGAAGTCATCGTGGAGCAGAATCACTACACCCTGAATATCAACGAACGGTTTGTCCAGTTCATTAGCTGAGGAATTCAGTGGCGCTGCACTTGTTGTACATGCGGAAAACAGGCACCTAAGTGGCCAGCATGGTGCTCTGTGTGTATGCGTGCTCATTCCGTGCTGAAAATTTGACACATGCCATATTGGCTTGGGCTGCTCAGTCGGCTTCGAGGGAGTGCGCCTGAAACTGGCTTAGGCCCCTTGATCTGCAAATTGGATTCTTCAGGCAGTCTTCGGCCGGCTGACCAAGAGCTATTCAGCCTAATCCCACTTTCCAGCTCTAGTCCCATAGCCCTTTAGGTTACGGCACTTTAATTGCACATCCAAGTACTTTTTAAATGTGGTGAAGCTTTCTGCCTATATCACCCTTTCACACAGTGAGTTTCAGACCCCCAGCACCCTCTGGGTGAAGAAATTTCCCCTTGTATCTCCTCTATACCTCCCCACAATTACTTTAAATCTATGCCCCCTGGTTGTTGACCCCTCTGCCAAAGGAAACAGGTCCTTCCTATTCGCTCTACCCATGCCCCTCACAATTTTATACACCTCAATCAGGTCTCCCCTCAACCTCCTCGGTTCCAAAGAAAATAGACCCAGCATCTTCAATCTTTCCTCATAGCCAAAATTCTCCAGTCCAGGCAACATTCTTGTAAATCTCCTCTGCATCCTTTCCAGTGTAATCACATCTTTCCTGTACTGTGGTGACCAGACCTGCACGCAGTACTCAGCTGTGGCCTAACCAGTGTTTATATACAGTTCAAGCATAACCTCCTAGCTCTTGTATTCCATGCCTCAACTAATAAAAGCAAGTATTCCACATGCTTTCTTAACCCCCTTTCTACCTGGCCTGCTACCTTCAGGGATCTGTGGACCTGTACTCCAAGGTAAATTAAATGTTGATTTACTTGCCATCTGCCCCTCCCAGCTCCACATTAAAATTGCATGCCACTGTCAATCCCCTCCACCCTCCAATCACCCCCGGACCTCCAGCCGCTGTCAAGCCACCCCTTCCACCCTCCATGATCGGCGAGATACCTATGGTTCTGCAACTAGTCACAGATCGATTCACCGTGGTCCTGCACGACACATATTTTGGCTTGTTAAACTAAGACCAGCATTCAACAGTAAGCAATTGTATTTTAGGGCCATATTTTCCCACTTTATAACGTTGCTACGCACAGAAACCAGCAGAATCTTCCCCACTGGAGTGTTATTTAAACAGATATTATGTAACAACTGGCAAGTTAATTGGTTTCACAAATGCAAAGTTAGTTTGCACATATTTTAGTGGTAAAAAGTCGAGGCCATTGAATCTACAAATGTCCCACAAGTAATTAAAGAACTAGTTACATTTCATTAGTTGTTACATTCCATAGTTAACTAATTTACTGTCTACATTTCATAATTAATTACATTAGTCATGAAATTTCAGAAATACATCTTTTCAATATATTTTATACATCAATTAATCACGACAATTAATAATTACATTTTCGTCTGCATTTATTTAATTAAATAACTTGATCAACGTCAGTATAAACCGGTCTGTTTGATTTATAATCAGTGCCACAGAAATGAATTTATGTTTTTAAAAAAATGAACTGAAGTTTTAGGTGGGACTGTGAGACAAGCCCGAAGGGCAGTGAGATTCACTGAAATTCAGATTCCCTGAGCACAGCTTGTCACACTTGCAGACCTGGCTTGGCAGATCAAGCTGAACCTGTGCACCTTCCAGGCACACTGAATTTATCTCAGTCTCTCTTCCTTTTGTTTTGCATAAAATGTTCTTAAATGTCATCAGTCAGGATATAATAGTCCCACTTCCGAGAAAACTGCATGCTCCAAGCAATAAAAAAAACAGTTACTGAGTTCTTTATTATTGTTTTGTCTACAAAAGGAACTGCATCAAAGCGAAATTGAGAATGGCCAGCAATGGATATGGAGAGATAATTTGTGGCCCTTAGTCATCGGGAACAAGGGAATGAGGATGTGGGGTGGGAATGGGGTTGGAGAGGGGTGTGTGGAGGCGTGAAGGTGAAATTCCTTCTAGTGATAACTTTAGTGAAAAAGTATGAGTACAAATGGGAAATTCCATTTTATACTCAACGTCAGGAGAATTTTCCTCCTCCTCCCATCGAAATGTTTAATCAAAGATCCAGAGTTCTCTGTATTAATGTCCCAGCAATCTCTTCAAACTATTAATGGCTGCTCCTACTGTGGAAATCTGTCACTTTGAAATGTGTTTTCATTGTGTGGATGAATTTTTTTTTTAAATTGTGCTCGGAACTCAATTTTGGAGCAGTGTTATGTGACTTAAAAAGGACATAGCATTCACGAAAAAGCGTTTGGCAATCCTCTTCTCATTCCCAACCTGTGGAAAATGGGTGTTTTTACTTACCAAGAACTGATCGTCCTCTTTATCATCACAACATATTACATACAGAACAAATTAGATTTTGCTGATCCTGGTGCAAAGGAACATCTGTAATGCTTCATTGAAGAAAGTGTCACGGTTCATTGAAACTCAGACATTGAAAACCCACTGAATTATGGTTTTCAAGGAAAATTGATTTATAGAATGGTATCTGCCAAAAGCCAGTAAAAATCCTGTAATCTTATGTAATAAAAATCAGTTTGACTCACTGTAACCCAGTGACAATTTGTTTGTCTTTGACAGTAAGCTGCCGGGTGCATGGATTTACAGTACACAGCAGCAATAATGGCTTACAAAAGACAGTCTTTTTAAAAGCAGAGGCTTATCATACCTGAATGTGCTGGCAGCTAAGAGTCTGAGCTCCCAGAACCTCCGCTGGTTACATCCGACTGTCTCTTATAGTGTTACAGAAGCCAAGTCACAAATTGCACACTTGCTCTGGAAAGGCCCCTCAACCTATCCTTTTATGCATGTATGCTTACAGTCACGTTGTACATAACTGCTGATGTAAACACCCAATGTTAAGCCACATTAGACTGTTTGGAGACAGGTTTCTAGGGTTACTATTATGCTATTTGATTTGCACATTTGACCCAAACTCAGTGATAAACAAATATTTCTTTCATTTATCATATTATTAACTTCTCCAGCAAAAACAAAATCCACTTAGTTCGTTAAGCCTGCTCTTGTAGATTAGGACTGTTGGCAATCTGCAATCTTACCAGGGGCTGTTGCATTAAAACTTGGGCTGAACACTTATAGCTGCAAGGACACACTGAGTACATTATTGGGGTTAGATGGACTATATTATATTAGTGGGCAGCTCGACCGAACTGCCCATTAGATGGGGCATTAGGGTAGCTGTGCGGGTAAATTTATGAGGTTAAAATTACGCTTTTGAAGGAGCAATGTCTAAAAGAGGCAGCAACTATTATAGGCACAATGGTGTGGGTAGCCAGTAGTGACAGAGTAATACAAGAATGGGTCAGATAGCATGAAGGGATATCAGGTACAATCCTGTTGCAACTTCACAGAGGCTTTGCAGTTACTTGGTCTTTTTGGAAATACTATAAGGGCCCGGGGAAAATTGGGAAACTTGAGTACTGGTTTGGAAGCTGAAGGGATTGGTATAATACAAGATAAGGCGCCTTTGTTTATGCAATCAACAAATATTAAAGTGTTTGTGCATTGACATAGCAATGCATGGTTTCACCTGATTTAGATCTAACATTTGTTTCATCACTCATCACCACCATTACAGTTTCATTATATTAAAGGTTTTACATTCGGCAACGCCTCAATTTTAAAAATTCTCATCCGTGTTCCAAATCCGTCTGTGACCTCGCCCTATCTCTGTATCCTCCTCCAGCCCTACAACCCTCCGCGATCTCTGTGCTCCTCCAATTCTGGACCGTTGCGCATCCCCGCTTTTAATTGATCCACCATTGGCGGCCGTGCCTTCAGTTCCCTGGGCCCTAAACTCTGGAATTCCCTCCATAAACCTCTCTGCCTCGCACTCCTCCTTTAAGACGCTCCTTAAAACCTACCTCTCACCTATCCTAATATCTCCTTGCATGGCTCAGTGTCAAATTTTGTTTGATAATGTTCGTGTGAAGTGCTTTGGAATGTTTTAGAAAGAAAGGGAGACTTTCAGTTATATAATAGCTTTCGGACCACCGGATGTCCCAAAACTCTTTACCGCCAATTAAGTATTTCTGAAGTGTTATTATAATGTGGGAAACGCGGCGGCCAATTTGCGCCCAGCAAGCTCCCACACGCAGCAATGTGATAATGACCAAATCATCTGTTTTTGTTATGTTGATTGAGGGATAAATATTGGCCAGGACACCAGGGATAATAACCCTGCTCTTCTTTGAAATAGTGCCATGGGATCTTTTACGTCCACCTGAGAGGTCAGACAGGGGCCTCGGTTTAACATCTCATCCAAAAGATGTACTTTATTACATTAAAGGCACAATATAAATGCAAGTTGTTATATGCAAAGGACACGGTGAACTGGACAAGTCACTGCAATGGGAGAATCGATGATTATCTGATCTCGGGAGAGCAGGTACTGCTGGGAGAGTCCTGAGCCAGACTGAGTGCCGACTGCACGGGGCTGTAAAGTGAAGAGATCAGATGCTGTGAGATTTGTCCAAACTAGGAATGTATTAGCTGTGACTGACTGGAGCTTCAAATAAACCAGCTCCGAGGATGTGAGGAAGATAATATTTCTTTAGAATTTGTCTTTGGGATGAAGCGAGGCTAACTCGATTGGGGGAGGGGCAAGGGAGGGCGAGAGAGATAGAATATTACTAAACGTGAGAAGGAATGACTGTTCAAAGATCCTGGTGGTGGTGGGACAATGGGGTAGATCTTGATGTTGTGCAATTGTGTAAAACAGGCACTCCTGAGTCGGCAGCCCCTTTCACATCTCTTCCCATTTTTATTTCCATTAACTTCATCGGAAATAAAAACGGGAGGAGATGTAAAAGTGAAGGTCTACCCCAACGTGCTTGATTTGGGACATCAATTGTGGGTCGTAAGTCGGTAGGAAAGCAGTTGTATCATGAAACACCGCCTTTGAAAAATGAGCTGCTGGCAAAGAAACAAAATAATGTCGTGAAAGGATTGCTGGAATACTTTGTAAATCTTCTTTCATTGTTTATGCAATTAATGACCATTAATGCATTTGTATATTAACGCAGCATTGTGCAACTGCCCTTTGTTTGGATTGGGAATTTATTTTGTCACCCACCTCGACCATTCCAGTCTCATGACACTGAAAGACCTATATATTACGATTTAAACTAGGGCCAAAACCATGATAGGAAACCATTCCCAACTCGCTGGCACTAATAACACCAGCAGTTCTCAGCTGTTCTTTTCAAACACATCAAGTTGCAGCTTGTTTTGCTGCTAGGCTTTTAAGTTTTCGAACAGTAGGAGACAAAAGTGCCCACGGTGGAAAGGAAATCTGCTAATCCCAGGAATTTTCCCAACCGCCAGTTATTTGACAGTAAAACAGGAAGGTGCCTTTGGCAGCTTGCTCTTCTATGTCTCTGTAGGTGTTTCTGAGCAGCTTCAGGCCTGGGAGCAGGTCACTTGCCCATCCTTTTGTCCATGGATAGTGCTTGGCATGAGGAGACAAGGAAAGAAAAAGAAAGGAAAAAGGGAAGGAATGCAAGGAATTTTGAAATAAATAAGGGGCCGAAATTGCCCTCAGCGAGAAATTGGGATGGGCACATCGAATTAGCCGGAAATTTAGCGCCCGGTGGGAGTCAGAGGGAAGAGACGGAAAATTTGTCTCTTTAACTCTGACACTGCCTCCCAGCGCTTTGGGGCGCAGTTGGAGGCGGTATCGAGGCGGGATTGGGTCGGGAGCAGGGCGGTGTCCATCAGTGCAGCGCTGCCACATCACAACGTCTCTCCCATTCACCTACTGAGGCCTCCGTGAAGCACACTGGGCCACCAGGGAAAGGTTCGGCCAGGCCAGTGGCCCGGCACCCAAGAGGGGGTGCCGGGTTGCCTGTTGACAGCCCAGCCTAACCAGCGGCCGCTATTGTCGGGCTGACTCAGGATTCAGCCGACAATTAAAACAAAATGGCGACGGCGGTGATGCGCCCTCCCCTTTAAAGGTGGCCACACCGACTAGCCACTGGCAGCCTCCCGCCTTGCGAAGCTGTCGGGGGCACATGACTGGCAGCGGCCATGCTCCCACGGGTCAATTTCCCCCGCCGGCCGGTAATGGGTCGGCGCACAGCCAACAACGGGTCGGAGCGCAGGCAGGGCGGAAACACAGGGTGCGCCGGAAACCCGTTTCCGTCTTCCCCCATTTGGAAAGGCCTTACCGCCTCTTAGAGGAGCTTACGGGCCTTTTCTGAAGGGCCTAAATCTCTAGAAAATAACAAACTTCATCAGAAATATAAACAGCACATTTCCAGCGAGATTGTGTTATAAATATTCAGGATATTCAAGGAGCTCAAAGATTAGCCAGTAAATCTGTACTTTGACTCCGTTCTCAGGCAGATTTGTAGATCTCTCTTTATTTTGATTTGCTTATTTGCTTCAGACATGTGCAAGGGGTTGAATATGTTTAAAAATAATACTCCTGTCAAGCCTCTTGGGATGTTTCACTATGTTAAAGGCGCTCTGTAAATACAAGTTGTTTATGATTGAATAGAATGGAATATTGTGCTGTTGTTTATAACCACATCTCACTGGTAAGCACTATGGGGTCAAAATTCGGTTGATAACGCCACCTGTAGCACTGGAGAGGGCCGGATAATGGGCGGCAAAGGACTCACCGTTGCTGCGGAGCGGGTTTCTCGCCTCCGGGGAAATTTAGATGGGCGGTGGGGGCGGCGCCAAGAGGTAACGCTGCTTGCTCTACTGCCACCCGCGTGGTGACATCATCGCGCGTGCTACGCCCCCTTGGCGCCGCAGCTGCGAAATTAGGTATGTATGGTGGCCTTCCCAGCAGGCAGCAGGGAAAGCTGTCGATTCATCGGGGATCCCCGGGCGGTATCGATCAGAGATCAAGGGAAGTTGTTCTATTTAATTTTTTTCAGCATTTATGTATTAATGGCACCAGTGGGGAAGTGTGGGTGTGGAGTCAGAGGAGTTTCCAGAAACATTATTTTTCCAGTTTTTTTCCCTCTTGCATGCCGGCAGCTTACCGTCGGGAAATTCGGTAGGCCTCCTGAGATACCGCTCCTTTGGCACCCAAGGATGAGTGTGCAACGCCACTTAAAGCGCTGCCCTCTCATCTTTGGGCGGAAAAACTGAATTTGGCAATTTGAGGTGGTGATTACCCCCTGCCGGTAAAATCACCTGTCAGGCAGTGTCGCCGCCTCAAAAACAACAGTACCGAATTTCAACCCCTATATGTTCTGGTTGCTTAAAACAAAATGTCAAATGCATCATTATGCCCTTTGCACATGATCACATCAGGACAAAATGATGTACAACTCTTCTGGCTCTTCTCCCTCCCCTCTGGAAGAGAAAAGAGTCATCAAGTGGCTTTTGATAAATATCCTGCCCCTTTAAGGCGAAGCAGTACACGGATAAATGGGCCAGACTAGAAATGGCACAAATGAAGCAAGGCAGGTGTGCAAAAAAAATAAGCTAACACGAGGTGAACTGCGTACAATACAACTCGCAGGGCTCGTGGTTTCATGGCAGTTCGCGGTACAGCGAACAATAACACTCTGGTCTTCTGTTTAAACAACCTGGCATTCATTGCAATCAGCCGCCACGGTATCTGGTGAAAGGACCATCAACGAGATAGTGTCAAACTCCTTGTGCTGCGTCAGTTGAATTGTTGTTGCGGTGCAGAATGCCACTGCTACCACAAGTTGGTGTGATTAGTGGCACGGCCGACTGCCGACAATTAGAGCAGCAGTACGAGATACTTTTAACATAGAACTGGGAGAGGGTCCATTAAAGCCTCAAGACTGTTACGGGAACATTTCTTCAGCTTTCTTTATTGACATTATCAGAGGACACTTACCTTCACACAAGATTCCGTGAAAGGCCAGCACCAGAAGTAGCTCTCAGTTACTGTTTAATCTCACTGCGCTATACGGCTAATGTAATTTTGTGCCATATAAACAATTTAAACCTACCATTCACTTTGAGAACATGAATTGTGTGATACAAGATTGAACGTTTTGGCTGTGCTTTGTGCATACAAGGTTTGCTGTGCTTTGTAATTGAGCAGGTTCTGTGACAGATTTAATCTAAACATTTTGCAGTTCAGACCCTTCTTTGCTTAAGATATGCCAACAGTCTCATCCATAAGAACATAAGAAATAGGAGCAGGAGTAGGCCATTTGGCCCCTTGAGCCTGCTCCGCCATTCAATAAGATCATGGCTGATCATCTACCTCAACTCCACCTTCCTGCTCTATCCCCATATCCCTTAATTCCCTTTGTTCCCAAAAATCTATCGACCTCTGTCTTGAATATACTCAACGATTGAGCATCCTGGGCTTTCTGGGGTAGAGAATTCCAGAGATTCACAACCCTTTGAGTGAAGAAATTTCTCCTCAAGTCAATCCTAAATGACCAACCCTTTATTCTGAGGCTGTGACCCCGTATTCTAGACTCCCCAGCCAGGGGAAACATCTTCTCAGCATTCACCCTGTCAAGCCCCTTAAGAATTTTATATGTTTCAATTAGATCCATTGGCGTGAACTGTACCCGCTACACTGCCTGCATTTGTCTGCCCCCTTTTCAGTGGGCATCCCCTCCTCCAGAGGGCTTACTTAACTGAGCAGCAGTCATTGAACAGTCAAATGAATACTATATGAATCTCAATTATTAACAAGGAACTAAAAAGAAAAGCTGGAAATACACAGCAAACCAGTCCGCAACCCATAAAGATAAAAGGTTGCTATTTTCAGAACATTTAAGAGAGAATTGAGGATTTTAGTAGGGTTGGAAAAAATTAGAAAGAAAATGAGGGAGGCGAGATGAGAGAAAATCTGGTCACAGAGAGGGAGTTAATGTGTTGAATGTCCTGCAAACTGCTTAATGGTAGACTGTAGATGAAAAAAAAACCATTAGTGAGGTAATGAAATGCATTAAAAGAACAAAGGGTTCAGATAGTTAAAGGGGAAAATAATATGGGAGAGACTCACGTAAACAAAATGGCGTGAAAATGGGGGAAATTGGGTGGGGGGAAACTGAAATTGGAATGGGTCTGAAATTAGAACAGAAAATGGTGGCAAAATACAAATTTCTCTTCCAGTCCCAAAGAGGAACAACAAACTAGGCCAAGAGCAGGAACGCAGACTTCCCAGCAGCAGTGTGATCTAACAAAGGGTCTACACCCTAAACCTCACATCAACAATTACATAGACTTACATAGGATACATAGCACAGAAACAGGCCATTCGGCACAACCAGTCCACGCCGGTGTTTATATTCCACTCAAGCTTCCTCGCATCCTTCCTCATCTAACTCCATCAGCATAACAACAACACCAACAACTTGTATTTATATAGTGCCTTTAACATAGTAAAATATCCCAAGGCGCTTCACAGCAGTGTTATAAGACAAAACAAAGAAATTTAACACCAAGCCACATAAGAAGAAATTATAGCAGATGACCAAAAGTTTGATCAAATAGGTAGGTTTTAAAGAGCGCCTTAAAGGAGGAAAGAGAGGTAGAGAGGCAGAGGGGTTTAGGGAGGGAGTTCCAGAGCTTGGGGCCCAGGCAGCTGAAGACACGGCCACCAATGGTTGAGCAGTTATAATCAGGGATGCTCAAGAGGGCAGAATTTGAGGAGCACAGACAACTCGGAGGGTTGTGAGGCTGAAGGAGATTACAGAGATAGGGAGGGGCGAGGCCACAGAGGGCTTTGTAAACAAGGATGAGAATTTTGAAATTGAGGTGTTGCTTAACCGGGAGCCAATGTAGGTTAGCGAGCACAAGGGTGATGGGTGAGCGGGGCTTGGTGCGAGTTAGGACACTCGATTCCCTTCTTGCTTATCTCGCCTCCCCTTAAATGCATCTATACTATTCATCTCATCCACCCACTATGTTAGCAAGCTCCACACATTATTCTCTGGGTCAAGATGTTTCTTCTGAATTCCCTATTGGATTAATTGGTGACTATCTTATATTGATGGCCTTGAGTTTTGCTTTTCCCGTCGGGTGGAAACACGCTCTCCCTGTTTACTCTATCAAAACCTTTCAGAATTGTAAAGACCTCTATTAGGTCATCCCTTTTCAAGAGAAAAGAGATCCAGTCTGTTCATCCTTTTCTGATAGGTATACCCTTGCATTTCTGGTATTATCTGGTATCATCCTTATAAATCATTTTTGCACCCTCGCCAGTGCCTCTATATCCTTTTTATAATATAGTGACCAGAACTGTACACAGTCCTCTGTGTGATCTAACCAAGGTTCAATACAAGTGCAGCATAACTTCTCTACTTTTCAATTCTATCCCTCTGGAAATAAACTCTAGAACTTGGTTTTTTATGGGTTTATTAACCTGTGTTGCTACTTTTGATGATTTATATTTGTACTCCCAGTTCCCTTTGCTCCTCCACCCCATTTAGATTCTTATTTTCTCCTTATTTTTCTTACCAAAATATGATACTTCAGCCTTATCTCTGTTGAAACTCATTTGCTAATTATATGCCTAGTCTGCAAGTTTATTAACGTCTTCTTGCTCATACCAATTAGTAAGACTTTCATCATGTTGACTTGGAAGGTTAGACTTCTTCGGGCTGCTGTGTGTCAATGACATTGTAAACTTAGCAGGAAGTTTTAAAAAAAATATTCACTATTGCTAGCAAACTCATAAAAGAACATTTACAATGTCATAAGAAATAGCGATCAAAGGAGATCACTCTGCTGTGTATACAATTTTGATGATAGAGGTTAAAGGGAGTTTTATGAGGAGCTTTGATAGAGTAAATCGGGAGAAATTGTTTCCATTAGCATGTCCGCTCCAAGTCACACACCATCATGACTTGGACGTATAGCACTGTTCCTTCATCATCACTGGGTTAAAATCCTGGAACTTGCTTACAGGATTGTGGGAGCACCTTCACCACACGGACTGCAGCAGTTCAAGAAAGTCCACCACCTCCTTCTCAAGGACAATTAGGGATGGGATCAAATGCTGGCCTTGCCAGTGACGCCCACATCTTGAGAATGAATTTTGAAAAACACCACAGAACCTGCCTCAGTCAGCTCATTTGACATATTCTGACATGGGGTAATATCCTAGAACGAATATTCAGGGGTGCATTGCCCATGATTATCTGACCAGTTACAATAAAAAGTCAGCAAATCAGCCATACCAAATGGAAACACAATTTGTCCCAACTCATATTATGACAGTTGTTTATTCATTCACGGGATGTGGGCATCGCTGTCAAACCCAGCATTTATTGCCAATCCCTAATTACCCTTAACTGAGTGGCTTTCTAGGCCATATCAGAAGGCTGTGGGTCTGGAGTCACATATGGGTCAAATGGGTAAGGATGACAGAGTTCCTTCCCGAAAGGACATTCGTGAACCAGATGGGTTTTTATGACAATTACATGGTCACCATTAGTGATAACAGTTTTTATTACAGATTCATTTATTAACTAAATTTAAAGTCCCCAGCTGCCATGGTGGGATTTGAACTTATGCACCTGTTATGTATACAATAAAGGTACAAACTGAGTACTGTTTAACTGAACAAGGTACAACCTTGCTTCTGCTTTATTACGGCCCAAAGTGCCTGACTCACAAAATAGCTGGCCTTTTATACCAGAGCAGCACCATGTGCATGCTGCTCAGTGGCCTCCAACAATGACACCATCTGGTGGCTACAAACAGCATGTACATAAATGACAATACCCTCCTCTGAGATCTTATCACAGTCTCTCACAGGTTGAGATAGTCCGGTGCTTTACGTTCCCGAATTGACCGTTTCATTTTGATTACGACCTTGGGTGAATGTGCGGAGTCTGTTGAGGCTGGTGGCTGGATGGCTGACTTGTTGGGGGTGGCAGTGGCCATGTCAGGAATTGCAAGTCCATTTTCATTGAATAAGTCCGTGATGGAAATTCCGGGTTCACTGATGACCCTTGAGTCCACTGAAGGCTGCTGGTAGGTTGGTTGGTCGTCGACGATTTCTTCATCCGACTGCTCTGGCTTGTCTGAGTGCCCCAGCTTTGTTTGATCCATGTGTTTCCTGAAAGTTTGCCCATTCTTGAGCTTAATAACAAATACTCTGTTGCCCTCCTTGGCCATGACCATACCAGCGATCCATTTGGGACCCTGACCATAATTCAACACATATACAGGATCATTAACAGAAATCTCGCGTGACACAGTTGCGCGATCGTGGTACTCTTGTTGACTCTGTCTTCTGTATTCAACAGGATTACTTAAATCCGGGTGTATAAGAGATAACTTGGTCTTAAGTCCTCTTTTCATCATGAGTTCAGTAGGCGAGACCCCTGTGAGTGTGTGGGGTCTTGTCCTGTAACTCAGCAGTATGCAAGACAAGCGGGTCTGCAGTGACCCTTGGGTTACTCTCCTCATGTTTTGCTTGATAATTTGTACTGCACATTCTGCTTGCCCATTGGACACAGGCTTGAACGATGCTGACCTTACATGTTTTATGCCATTATGTTTTACAAACTCCTGAAACTCCTAACTGGTGAAGCACGACCCATTGTCGCTCATCACTATGTCAGGCAGATCATGTGTTGCGAACATGACATTGAGATTCTCTATGGTTGCAGTGGACGTACTGAATGACATGATTATGCATTCTATCCACTTCGAATAAGCATCCACCACCACTAAAAACATCTTGCCCAGGAAGGGACCTGCAAAATCTACGTGGATCCTGGACCAAGGTTTGGATGGCTATGACCACAGATTCAGCGGCGATTCCGCTGGTGCTTTGCTGAGCTGCATGCAGGTGTTGCGTTAATGCACACATGCTTCCAGCTCAGAATCAATTCCTGGCCATCATACGTGGGATCTGGTGATGGCCTTCATCATCACTGTACCAGGATGTGTGCTGTGTAACTCACGCACAAACTTTTCTCTCTCTTTCTTAGGCATTACAACTCGATTGCCCCACAATATGCAATCTGCTTGAATAGACAGTTCGTCCTTGTGACGAATGTACGGTTTGGCCTCCTCGCACATTTGCTTAGATATGGCAGACCAATCCCCTTTGAGGATGCAACCATTTACCACCGATAATATTGGGTCCTGGCTGGTCCAGGTCTTAACTTGTTGGGCCGTGACAGGGGTACCTTCACTCTCAAAAGCATCCATGATTAACATTAAATCGGTTGTGGCGTTTCCACCTCCGGTATGGGCAAAGGCAACCGGCTCAAAGCATCAGCACAATTCTGTGCCACGTCTGTGGCGAATGACATAATCATAGGCAGATAATGTCAGCGCCCACCTTTGGATGCGGGATGAAGCATTGGTATTAATACCTTTGCTCTTGGAAAACAACAAAATGAGCGGCTTGCGATCGGTCTCTAATTCAAACCTCAGACTGAACAGGTATTGATGCATCTTTTTAACACCATACACACATGCTAAAGCTTCTTTTTCTACCATATTGTAGGCTCTTTCTGTTTTAGACAAACTTTTGGATGCATACGCGACAGGTTGAAGTTTCCCCGACTCATTGGCTTGTTGTAACACGCAACCAATCCCATATGACGATGCGTCACAGGCCAAAACTAAACATTTATGTGGGTCATAATGTACCAGCAGCTTGTTCGAGCAAAGCAGATCGGTGGCTTTCTCAAAATCTCTGTCTTGCAATGCGCCCTACACCCAATTGTTGCCTTTTCTCAATAGCCTGTGCAGTGGTTCTAGTAAGGTGCTCAATTTAGGTACGAAGTTACCAAAGTAGTTGAGTAGACCCAGGAACGAACGCAGCTCCGTCACATTCTGTGGCTTGGGTGCATTCCTGATGGCTTTGGTTTTCATGTCAGTAGGTCTGATGCCATCAGCGGCGATTTTCTTCCCGAGGAATTTGACCTCCGGTGCCAGGAAGACGCACTTCGAGCATTTAAGTCTGAGTCCCACTCTGTCCAAACACAGTAGAACCTCTTCCAGGTTGTTTCAATGTTCCTTGGAGTCACGACCGGTGATTAGGATGTCATCTTGGAACACGACGGTTCTGGGAACGGATTTCAGTAGACTTTCCATATATTGCTGTAGTCGAGCGAATTCCAAACGGGCACCTGTGGTAAATAAACAGTCCTGTGTGCGTGTTATTCACGTAAGTCTCATCGACGTCTTGACCAATTCCTGCGTCACATAGGCCGACATCATGTCCAGTTTTGTGAACGACTTCCCTCTGGCTAGCGTCGCAAACAAGTCATCAGCCTTCGGGAACGGGTACTGATCTTGTTTCGAAACTTTGTTGATCGTAGCTTTGTAGTCTCCACAGATTCTGACTGTGCCATCAGCACAGGAACAATGGGGCTGGCCCATTTATTAAATACGACCGGTAGTATGATCCCTTACGCTGTCCAGTTCAATTTCGACCTTCTCCCTCATCATATACGGCACTGCCCAAGCACATCCCTGTCTAGCGCAAAAATCAAATGAGGAAGATGGCTCAATTGTGGCTTACAAGGGAAATTAGGGATAGTGTTAAATCCAAGGAAGAGGCATATAAATTGGCCCAAAAAAGCAGCAAACCTGAGGGCTGGGAGAAATTTAGAATTCAGCAGAGGAGGACGAAGGGTTTAATTAGGAGGGGGAAAATAGAGTATGAGAGTAAGCTTGCAGGGAAAATAAAAACTGACTGCAAAAGCTTCTACAGATACATGAAGAGAAAAAGATTAGTGAAGACAAATGTAGGTCCGTTACAGTCAGAATCAGGTGAATTTATATTGGGGAACAAAGAAATGGCAGACTAATTGAACAAATACTTTGGTTCTGTCTTCACGAAGGAAGACAAAAATAACCTTCTGGAAATACTAGGGGACCGAGGGTCTAGCGAGAAGGAGGAACTAAAGGAAATCCTTATTAGTCAGCAAATTGTGTTAGGAAAATTGATGGGATTGAAGGCCGATAAATACCCAGGGCCTGATAGGCTGCATCCCAGAGTATTTAAGGAAGTGGCCCGAGAAATAGTTGATGCATTTGTGGTCATTTTCCAACATTCTATAGACTCTGAATCAGTTCCTATGGACTGGAGGGTAGTTAATGTAACCCCACTTTTTAAAAAAGGAGGGAGAGAGAAAACAAGGAATTATAGACTGGTCAGCCTGACATCGGTGGTGGGGAAAATGTTGGAATCAATTATTAAAGATGTAAGAGCTGCGCATTTGGAAAGCAGTGACAGGATCGGTCCAAGTCAGCATGGATTTATGAAAGGGAAATCATACTTGTCAAATCTTCTAGAATTTTTTGAGGATGTAACTAGTAAAGTGGACAAGGGGCAGCCAGTGGATGTGGTGTATTTGGACTTTCAAAAGGCTTTTGACAAGGTCCCTCACAAGAGATTGGTGTGCAAAATTAGAGCACATGGTATTGGGGTTTATGTATTTACGTGGATAGAGAACTGGTTGGCAGACAGGAAGCAAAGAGTAGGAATAAATGGGTCCTTTTCAGAATGGCAGGCAGTGACTCATGGTGTACCACAAGATTCAGTGCTGAGACCCCAGCTATTTACAATATACATTAATGATTTAGACAAAGGAATTGAATGTAATATCTCCAAATTTGCAGGTGACAGTAAGCTGGGTGGCAGTGTGAGCTGTGAGGAGGATGCTAATAAGCCGCAGGGTGACTTGGACGGGTTAGGTGAGTGGGCAAATGCATGGCAGATGTGGTATAATGTAGATAAATGTGAGGTTATCCAATTCGGTGGTAAAAACAGGAAGGCAGATTACTATCTGAATGGTGACAGATTAGTAGAAGGGGAGGTGCAACGAGACCTGGGTGTCATGGTGCATCAGTCATTGAAAGTTGGCGTACAGGTACAGCAGGCGGTGAAGAAAGCAAATGACATGTTGGCCTTCATAGCGAGAGGATTTGAGTATAGGAGCAGGGAGGTCTTACTACAATTGTACAGGGCCTTGGTGAGGCCACACCTTGAATATTGTGTACAGTTTTGGTCTCCTAATCTGAGGAAGGACGTTCTTGCTATTGAGGGAGTGCAGCGAAGGTTCACCAGACTGATGCCCGGGATGACAGGACTGATATATGAAGAAAGACTGGATCGACTAGGCTTATATTCAATGGAATTTAGAAGAATGAGAGGGGATCTCATAGAAACATATAAAATCTCATAGAATTGGACAGGTTAGATGCAGGAAGAATTTTCCCGATGTTGGGGAAATCTAGAACTGGGGACACAGTCTAAGGGTAAGGGGTAAGCCATTTCGGACCAAGATGAGGAGAAACTTCTTCACTCAGAGAGTTGTTAACCTGTGGAATTCCGTACCGCAGAGAGTTCATTGGATATATTCAAGAGGGAGTTAGATATGGCCCTTGCGGCTAAAGGGATCAAGGGGTATGGAGAGAAAGCAGGAACGGGGTACTGAAGGAATGATCAGCCATGATCTTATTGAATGGTGGTGCAGGCTCGAAGGGCAGGATGGCCTACTCCTGCACCTATTTTCTATGTTTCTATGTTTCTATGTTTCCTGCACCTATTTTCTATGTTTTATGATGGACGGGTCTTGCATCTGAGTCCACGTAGATCTGCACATTGGCTCCCGTGAAGTTGGCAATACCCGGTTTGAACAGCAGGGGGAACTTGCTCAATACTTCGGCACACGTATCTTCCTCCGACAACAACGCCTTTATGTCGTTCCAGTCACATCTGATTTTCTCCAACCAGCTCCTGCCGAGCAGTGTTGGCCATTGCCTGGAACAATCCACAGCAGTAACTCGTGAACGCACCGTTATACGACACATTAATTCGTGCAGTGCCAATCACTTTTATCAGTTCTTTGGTGTACCTGTGCAGCTTGGTGTTACCAGGGCTCAGCCTGGGCCTCACAGTCTTAGTATCTCACAGCTTATTAATGCCCTCTCGTTCATGATCGATTGACTCTCCGCTGTGTCCAGTTCCATCGATACCGGTATCCCGTTAAACTTCACATTAATCAAAATTGGATTACTCTTGGTTATGAAAGAGTACAGTCCATACACTTCCTCCTCTGGCATCTCGGATTGCATATCTGGATCCGCGCTAGTCTGACTCTCATCCTCCACGTGGTGTGTCGCAGCTCGCTTGCTCATCTGCGGACACTTGCACTGGAGATGCCCCACTCTCAGACAGCCTTTGCAACTATATTCCTTAAATCGGCACTGCTGGTGCTGATGATTTCCCCCACAACGCCAACACGGAGAAGACTTTGGACAGCCACAGGTTTCGCGAACGCTGCCGGATAGGCCCTGCCATGTGCCGCTCTGCCGAACGGCGAGTCAATTGCATTGACAGTACTTGCCGAGGTTCGGTTCTTCACCGATAGTTGCTTTAAACTCCTGTCCGTCGTCATACATGATTGAGCGATCTGGATGGTCCTTTTTAAATCCAACTCCTCCACCACCAGAAATTTGCGCAGGATCACCTCGTGGTTGATACCAAAGAAGTCCCGCAGCATGTCTACCAACACCGTCCCGAACTTGCACGGTCCCGCTAGACCTCGCAGGTCGGCAACGAATTCCGCCGCGCTCTGACCCTCTGATCAAATGTGTGTATAAAACCTGTATCTCGAGATGATGATGCCATCGTCTGGCTTGAGGTGCTCCCGTACCAATGTACACAACTCCTCGTACATTTTCTCTGTTGGATCACTAGGCACGAGTAGATTCTTTATCAGACCGTCGATCTTTGAACCGCACACAGTGAGGAACACGGCCCGGCGCTGATCTGCATCGTCGACCCCCTTCATTTTGCTGGACACGAAGTACTGGTTCAAACGGCTCACAAAGTCTGCCCAATCTTCTCCCTCCACAAATCGCTCTAAAAATCCAATTGTGCTCATTTTGCAAACAAAGGTTCTTGTATTCTCGTTGTCATATGTTATGTATGCAATAAAGGTACAAACTGAGTACTGTTTTACTGAACAAGGTACAACCTTGTTCCTGCTTTATTACGGCCCAAAGTGTCTGACTCACAAAATGGCAGGCCTTTTATACCAGAGCAGCACCATGTGCGTGCTGCTCAGTGGCCTCCAACAATGACACCATCTGGTGGCTACAAACAGCATGTACATACATGACAGCACCCAAGGCATCTGGGTTTCTCGTCCAGTAACATAACCACTATGCTACCACTCCCTATATCGACCAGTATGCTAATGAGTACAAAATGTATCCAGCAAGTGAGGAACAGAAAACAATGTGCAAAAGCACTTCATTCAGCAGTCAGTGACTTGTTGCCTTTATTCTATTAATATCATAAGAGATAAATCCCATTATTGCCTATACAGAGCAACATGGGTGACTCCCACTGAAAATTTCAAACCGGTCTTCCCAGTTAAAGGAACAGAAGCAGCTGAAAAGGGAGATAAAACAGGTCAGGAAAATAAATCATGAGCGACGGTGGTTACAGCTAATAGCAATGAAATGGCCTGAGACTGTCACATGTCTGTGATAAAGCTTCAAACAAGAACATTTTATGTTATTAAAACTCTCTAAATTTGACCATGACTCTTTGTGCTTATTAAACAGAATTGTACCCCCTTTGATGCCGTATTCTGGCTGCTGCCAGTCTCCAAGGCGTGAATATTTATTGCCATTTAAGAATTATTTTCATTATAATTAACGTTACTTGGTTTTTCTCAATTGCTGATATCTAAATACATCAAAAATGTTTTTCAAACAAAGCAAAATGGCCTCTGCGCTGCAAAATAATCGTCTCAACAACTCAAGTAGCAGGCATGGAATAAATATGTTGTGGTGGTGTAGGGCACTATCCCGTTAAGGCCTTACGTGTCACTTGTACACCAGATCTAAAAATAGTCTGGTATTCCTTTCCTCCCATTTACTCAGACCACGTTTTTTGAGCGTATAAATTGTTTTCTGTAAAACTCACTGTTGCGCCTTTCTGGAATATGAGCTGAGGCAGCACAGTGTGGTGGCAGATGTGATTATTTTTCAGAAACGGAAAACTCCTTCCAGTCCTGGAGTGACAGACTCCATTTAGCAGCTCGTTATCAATGTAGAAATAATCAATTTCCCTGACAGCTGGAAACCAAGATTTGGCATTTGTACAGGATTTACCTCTTGGTCCAACTTAGAGAGACGGAAAAGTAGAATCATAGAATAGGCAAGGAACTACAAATAAACTATACGTATTTACATTTCTGGGGTCAGGGTAATTAGCATTTTTTAGGCGGGCTCCCAGTGGCATTCCTGGTTCCAATAGGGAGCCATCTTGAGGGCAATGCACAGTTTCGGTAGGGGCTGAAATTGCACAGATATTCCGCTGGATCCAACACCAGAGCTCTAACCTGAGACCAGTCAAAACCCCAGGGAAATGGCAGAGACTCAGCGCAATTGGGTTTCCATAAGTTCGCGAATTGGCTTGTCGTGGGCGGAATTTCCGTTTCCCGCCTTGTAACGCAAATGACAGACCAGAGTCGAGGCCAGGAACAGGGACTTCCCCAAGGCAGGAGCTCCCATTACTGGAGCTGAAAGGCGACCCCAGTGTTGTCGCGGTGGCTGGTACGGCCGTAATGTGCAGCATATCTGCTGCTACAAAGGTACGTGTGGGCCCCACTAGAGGGATCCAGTCTTGGCAAATGGCCTCGGCCACTGGAGAATTGTGAAACCTTATTTTTGAAACTCGGCAGATCAGCCCAATGATTGTGCGGGGGACCGATTGGACCTGGGCCAGGAGGGCCTGTGTGAACCAGAGGTTTTTTTTGAAATTCGTAGCCAATCGTTCCAATTCTTTGTCAAATCACAAACGCCAGAGGTCACCTTGCACACATCAAGGATCACTCTGCGCCAATGCTCTTAGCCAAAAGGCCTAGAGCCACTGCACCGTTCCTGGAAGTACTGCAATACCAGGTTCGTGCCATGGAGGTGGATGGGTCAGGCCCCCCCACACACCTCCGTGGAGTTACTGGCAGTACAGGGAAGACAGGTGTCAGAAATGTTGCCTATGCTAATGAGGTGCCCTCCCACAGACACCCACAAATGCTAGCGGGGTCAGTGCTGAAGGGTATCATCAAGCGTGATCCTGACCTAACCACTGGGACCATAGCCCAAGCAATGTCAGCACTATCGTTTTTTAAAGCAATAGTTTGGCTGTGCGATGTTCCCAGTGTAATTTATTAGTCAGTGCAACAGACATAATCCTGTATCAGCAAATTGGAATTAACTTTGACTCAACACACCTTAATGTATCAGATGTCAGAAGCAGCCGCGTATGATGCTAATCAGACCGGCATCCTTGAGTTGGCCCGTTTACAGGCTTGTCTGAATGCAAAATATCTTTGGCATCCATGAAGTGGAGGAAGAATAGATTTCATTATCCGCTGGTGACAAGTAGTTTCACTGCCTCACTTTGGAGAGGTGCCAAGTTTGTGGAAGGCCTATATGTAAAATGCAGCTCCCCAACATGGGATTTTGCTCGACATGTATTGAAGAGTAATTTGTGGTTGGCTTTGGTGTGTCACATACTTTGAAAGAACTGGTTGAGTTGACCTGCATAAAGCAAACAGCACTGAAGCTTCTTTCTTCTTAGGCAGTCCCTCGAATTTTTATCGAGGAGGAATTGCTTCCAAACCAAAAAGGAATGAATTCAGACTAGATATTCCAGGTCCCGAACTACATGTTGAAGGGTGGAAGATGCCTGTGCGTGGATTTTTTTAACATGTGGTGACCATTGCACACCAGCCACCACACGGGCTTGACAGAACGAGGTCTTGGTCCAATGGCAAGGATTAATCAAGACGACTGGAGACCAGTTCTACTGCACGGACCTTGTGCGTACACATATTGCATGGGCTGGCCCGTGCTGCCCCTGGGCCCCGAACTCACGCCTCTCCTGGGCCCCGATCACGTCGCTCTGCAATCTCTCGCTGTTCCTTCGCCCTGACCTCGCCACTCCTCCTGTACCTACCCACGCTCCAATCAGTGACCTGGATTATGGTGACGTCCAATCCAGTCGCCCTCTTCACAGCCGTTGCCCTTCCGGACTGGCTTGCGCTGTATTTTGCAGTGGCATGCCGCCACGCTACTCCAGGGCGGCCACACGCCACCCTTTTATGGCCCCGACCTGCCGCTGCCTCATGGGGAAGGTTACTTCAAGAAGGAAGAGAGGGGTGATGTAGTGAAGCATCACACGGGCAGCAAAAGCATCCCACGTCAACGCATTCCGTGTCCTTGGTTGTATGGGGAGTAAAGCTGGTATTTTAACCATGTCTTCACTGTCCAAGTTTATGTAATGCATATGTGCATGTGTTTATTAAACTGTTCTAGCTTACTAAAGCGAGTAACCTTGTCGTCACCGTTTATGTCAGTCGAATCTTAAGTAAATAAGGGAAGCACTGAAGCACGCCGGATATAACCAGCAGTGATTCACTTGGTGGAATTCTGCCCCCAGAGGACAGTGAAATGCTTTAGAAGCATTCTGTGGTATTTCAGATTGCTTCTTTGTTTAGTTTGTTCACCAATTCTCTGAAAAAAGGCTTTGACTTTAAACAAGTAAATAACATTAGAGCACATCCATTCCATGAGATTGATGTCAGTGCAAACACAATTTAGCAAATGCTCTGATGGACAGAAATAAATACGGACAACATATGATCGGCCATGGAAGGCAGCCCCAGAACTGGTCAGCGACCTGAAACATCGGCCCAGATTTTACAGGGGCCAATGACGGCATTCGTGGAAACCCGGAACTTGCGATTTGTCAAGTTTCTGCTTGACACATCCACCAGCTTTCACTTTCGCTGGCGCACAGTTGCTGGCCTTCTTTTACCAGCGTAAGGATTTACATAAATGTTAAAATCATTTTTTTTTATAATTTAAATATTCAGTTGCATTTAAAATTAGTTTAGGTCAATTTTGTCCCAGTTAAAAATGTCAACATTTATTTTTCAAAAATTTACATTTTTATTTTAAATGTTTAATTAAATAGTATTTTAATTAATTTTGGACCTGTGATCATTTATTTTCATTTCAGTGTTGTTAAAATGTATTTTTTAGGTGATTTCTATGATACTTATGGGGATTCTGTACGTAAATGAAATCCCCATAAGCATCATAGGAATCGCCCTTTTTGATTGGTCGACCATGCTCATGTGATCACAGGGACACTTGCGAACCACACACGCTCCCGGGATCCGTGGGCTTCCTGCGCAGGCATACATCTGCAGGCCCTGGACTGCAAGAGCCTAAGGGGTAGAAATTGCCCCCCTGCCTGAAAAGAAGTGCTCCCACCCTGCTTCAATGGTTTTTTGCTGTAGCTGTGGTTCAGATCAACTCTTGAACAACATTTGACTCTTTGTTTTTTGTTCTCTCTGATTCAGAACTCGATCATAATGGGGGCGGTGACTACACCAGAGGGGCAGATAAACGGCGGTGACAGCAACTGAGGGGCGGAAGTTGGGGGCAGTGCGGAGTGACCGACGTGGTGACCTCATCACAGCGCCATGTCACCACGGCTCTTCCCTTCACTTAAAGGGGCGAGCCTCCGCAATTATAAAACTTTGAGCCACCAGGGAGGGTTTCAGCCGGGCCAGTGGCCTGGCACCCAAGAGAGGGTGCCAGGCTGTCTGTTAACAGCCTGGCCGAACCCGGGGCATAATTGTCGGGCCGACATGGAAGTCGGCCAACAAAAAAAAAATGGCGGCCGCGTCAGTGCGCCCTCCCCTTTAAGGGAAGCCGCACCGCCACTGCAGAAGGCCACAGACTCACTGAACCACTGGGGAAAAGCTTGTTTTGGCGCCGCCGGCCAGGCCAAAGATTTTCCAAGGGGAATGTCGCCGTCGGAAGCGTAGATCAGCGAGGCGCACGGTGATGACACGCTTAGGATGGATCGGCAGCAGCGGAGCGGTGGTGGGAGGGGAACATGGCGGAGATCGGGGCACCGGCGGGAAAACTTGGAAGGGCAATTGGGCTATCAGCGACCGTTCCACCTAAAGTCGACGGCGCAGCGTGGCCGCTGATTTGCGGTGGTAACAGGCCTGAAGGAGAGGGGCAATTTCGGCCCCTAAAGCTCCAGAGGCAGCAGGTAAGTACGGAGATTTCTTGCGGTTCGGAAGCGTTCACCCACGACAAGCCTCTGACCGCAATTTCCAGGCCCTTAGCTCTGTTTCTCTCTCCACAGATGCTGCCTGACTGGCTGAGTATTTCCAGCGTTTTCTATTTTTATTTCAGATTTCCAGCATCCGCAATATTTTGCTTTTGTACTGTTCATTAATAATACTTATCCATGGAGTCACCTTCTCCATTCATGGTAACTTCAGACATGATGTCTGATGTGATGTATATTTAAACCCAAATAGCTGTGGAAGGTATTTGAACCATCAAATTGTCCACTCCTGTTGGCACACACCTTGCTATCAGACTGCTGGGCAGTATTAATTGCCTATCACTCTCCCATTTCACTATGAGGAGTACTTGCGTACCGACATGAAAGCTCCGATTTTTCACATACCTGCTGTATATCAATAGTTTGTAGTCAAGCTTAAGCAAGCAGTTGTCATTTTCTTGGCTGTCTTGCCCAGAATGGTTTTACAGTTAGCTGCACTTGTGGAAGCACTGGAGTAAGAGTCAGGAATGGTGGTTGGCACAAACATATTGATAAGCTGATAGGTGTCCATTCATGCTCGTCGGACGCCATTATTAAAGTATTTGTTGGTAGCACAAAGCTGGCAATAGTCAATCAGCAGTCCCTTTTCTAGAAAATTGGGTGGGGTGCAAAATGAGCAGCCAATTCATAATCGCTACCATCCAACAATTTTCACCTTCAATGTCTGTCCTACATTACAACGGTGACTACACTCCAAAAGTACTTCATTGGCTGTAAAGCGCTTTGAGATGTCCAGTGGTCGTGAAAGGCGCTCTATAAATGTAAGTCTTTCTTTCTAGTTAAGTTGATATGTACCTGCGCCGAGGTTGCTTAGCTGCCGAGGGACCTGATTGGCAAGATACCTCTACAGACAGAAGGCAACTGGCCCTGCAATAGTGTCAGCATTGGGTTAACTAGAAATGCATCTGAGGTTGGATCTTGAAGTTGAAGGAGAGTAGTTTATAGATACAGATCAGAGCCAGCGAAACATCTACTCTAGTGCGAGTTTGGAGATATGTTTGGAGATGTGCCTGGGAGTCTCTACGAGCAGAGCTTTCTGTGTATAAAGTGTAATACTGACAGAACAGTAGGGATGACAAACAATTGCATTACGCTTCACTAATCATGAAGGTTTTCTGGATGCAGGAGACAATGATCATAAGCCTTTGTATATGTAGACATATCAGCCTACTGTACAGGCTCAGTCACCAGAATCATCTTTGCTGTTCCGCTCTGAGCTCTTGACAACAAATCAGTTCTATTTTAAATATATAACGATTGAAATTCTGATCGCCTTCACGAACACAGGCCGGAATTTTCCCATTGCCGAGCATGCGGGTTTGGGGTCAGGTCGGCAGTAAAAATTGGTGAAGTTGCCAGTGCGTCGGTAAGCAGCCGCCATCCCACCGGATTCCGTATTGAACTCGGGCGCATTTGGAGGCGCGCCACGAACCCGATCAGGAGAGGCAGGTGCCCTCATTCAAGCAATTTAAGGCTTGTTGAGAGACCCTTAAGAGGGTTTTTATCAGCAGCTTTTGGGCTTCAACTTCTGAGCACGGGACTAATGCATCTCGGGAACCTCGACTGTGAAGGGGAGGCAGAAACATAGTCGCCATTGTGCGAGTCCATTCATTGGGAGCTGGAAAAAACAAATAAATGCTCCCACATTACACCTGATTACTTGGCTAATGGAAAGGCTCTTGCTGACATGCAGAGATTTAGCTGTCAGCAGTTTGCAGGTCATTTCTGCAACCTCAGAAGCCACTCTCACCACATTGAGGGTTTGGGTCTCTGATCTTCACTCTACCAGCCATCTATTAAATCAGCATGGGTGCTGCTTATGCTCTCTCAGCTTGGACCTCTGAATCAGACCAAATGAGCCCCAGCACCAGCAACACCAGCTGCAGCAGTCATCATCATAGGCAGTCCCTCGAAATCAAGGAAGACTTGCTTCCACTCTACAAGTGAGTTCTCAGGTGACTGTACAGTCCAATATGGGAATTACAGTCTGTCACAGGTGGGACAGACAGTGGTTGAAGGAAGGGTCAGGTGGGGAGTCTGGTTTGCCGCACGCTTCTTCCGTTATCTGCGCTTGCTTTCTGCATGCTCTTGGCGACGAGACTCGAGGTGCTCAGCGCCCTCCCGGATGCTCTTCCTCCACTTAGGGCAGTCTTTGGCCAGGGATTCCCAAGTGAGGATGTTGCACTTTATCAAGGAGGCTTTGAGGGTGTCCTTGAAACGTTCCCTCTGCCCACTTGGGGCTCGCTTGCCGAGTAGGAGTTCCGAGTGGAGTGCTTGCTTTGGGAGTCTCGTGTCGGGCATGAGGACGATGTGGCCCACCCAACGGAGCTGGTCAAGTGTGGTCAGTGCTTCAGTACTGGGGATGTTGGCCTGATCAAGAACACTGATGTTGGTATATCTATCCTCCGAGGGGATTTGCAGCATCTTGCGGAGACAGGGTTGGTAGTATTTCTCCAGCGATTTGAGGTGTCTCCTGTATATGGTCCACGTCTCTGAGCCATGTAGGAGGGCAGGTATCACTACAGCCCTGTAGACCATAAGCTTGGTGCCAGATTTGAGATCCTGGACATTTGAGATCCAACACAGGGGATACAGGCAGAGGATGAGCTTCCTGGACATGACTGAACACCAGTGCTTCAGGAGGCTCAGGCTATCGCGCCAGGTCATCGCAGACATTTGTACCTTGCTGGAACAAGACCTGCTGCCCAGAGGACCTGGTGAACACTCCTTACCAGTGGCTGTCAAAGTCACCACCGCCTTCAACTTCTTCGCCTCCGGTTCCTTCGCGGGATCTCACATTCGGCCGCCCACAGACGCATCACCTAGGTGACCGATGCCACGTTTCACAAGTCAGCCAATTATATTAGCTCTGCCACTGATAGGGTCAGTGTTACTGAGCGGGCGCTGGGCTTTGCGGCTCTGGCTGGCTTCCCCTGGGTGCAGGGCATCATCGACTGCACACATGTGGCCATCATGGCACCTCATCATCACCCAGCATTGTTTGTGAACTGCAAGGGCTTCCACTCCCTCAATGTGCAGCCCGTCTGCAACCATAAATAGATGATCATGCATGTGTGCGCCAGATACCCTGCCAGCTGCCATGACTCTTTCGTCCTGCATCAGTCCACCCTCCCTCAGCTCTTCGCACCTCCAAACAAACTTACCAGCTGGCTGTTGGAGACAAGGGCTATCCACTGAAGATGTGGCTGATGATACCCTTGAAGAGGCCAAGCAATGAGGCCAAGGAGCATTATAATGAGAGCCACATGTCCACCAGATGAGTCACAGGGCAAGCATTAGGCATGCTGATGATGCGCTTCAGATGGCTTGATAGATCTGGAGGAGCCCTTCAGTGCACACCAGCCAGGGTCTCCAGAATCATCAGTGTTTATTGCGCTGCACAACATAGCACAGCAGCGAGGATTGGAGCTGCAGGAGGAGCAAGACGCAGAATGCACAGACTCTTCGGAGGAGGAGGAGGAACCTGAGGTGGAGATGGGACCAGCAATGCCGCACATTGCTGCCCGGGAAGCCTGGGATGGCCTTATCATGTCCAGATTTACTTGCTCCAATTCACCCACATGCTGCACTTACCCTGCCCCCCTCAACAACACCATAAAGTATTCCTCTCACACAAACCCCCAGTGCTAGAGTTAAGTAATGTCTCACCATTCACGCCAAGGTAGCAGGCAAAAATGGACAAGACCGGAAAGTGGCGCAAAGAAATACATTCATCTGTGCCATAAAAATAACTGAAACTTAACAATAATATTTTTTCATACATCCATGTGCATCTACTTTTGTGTCTATTTTCTTTTTCCTAGTACTTCTACGAAGTGCTACCCCTGTGGCTTCAGCAGAGTGAGAGGCAGGCTGCTCACTTCCCTCCTGCGACTGGTTAGACACTTTTGGCGGACATTCTCTGGGTTTTGGAGTCTGTGAGGGCCCCGCCAAATCGGCTCCTGCTGAGACTGTGCAGGGGCAGACTCGGCCATTGGAATCTGAATAAGCATCTGGGGCTCTGACTGAGGGGAGGAAATGGGGGAGAAGTGGGAGTGCTTTGAGAAGAGCACCCACTTTCATGGCCCCTCTCACTATCATCCCTCTCATGGGTCACCCGCACTTCCCTGCTAGCAAGGAGCTACACAGCAGTGGGGTGATGAACGCCCCAGTACAAGTTTATATCCCTCCTAGAGATGGCTATGAATCTGTTGTACACAGCTAGTATGCGCTCTTGCGACTGACGCATCAGCTGCTCCATGCAGGTGGCCACCCTCACCATGGGGAAGCATTTTGTCACCATCACCTGCGACATGGTGGCGCTCATACTGGAGATGGACTCCTCCATTCTTCTGCACATTCGCAGACATTATGTCTGCATAACCTGCCAGTCACATGCAATTGTTGCGACCCCTCAAGGCTCACCCTCTTTTTCGATGGCCCCCGAGGCTCAGAGTCTGCATGCAGCTCAGCAGAGCTGGCAGTGCCCTGCAAGGAGGCTCCACTGCTGTCCCTGTCAACTCCTCAGCTCTTGCTCACTTGTGAATTGAGAGACACCAGGTGACCACTCTACTCTGTGGCACAAAGGACCCACCGATGTGTGTGTATCTGTGCTGGTGCTGGGTGCGATTGGGTCTGCTGACGCTGCCCCCTCAGAGGCTGGAGCTTCCTCTGAGCCGTTGTTTTCCTCCTCCTGCTCGATAGTGGTTGGGGGGGGGGGAGGGGGGCGGTGGGGGGGGGGGGCTCTTGATGGACCTGTGGGAGAGTAAAGAGATTATTTAGAAGTGTTATATTTAATGCATATGATGAAAATTCACTGGCTGCTGCCATCAGTCATCATGTGAGTGACTGCTGCATGCCATGTGGCCATACGAGATGTAATTCTGTCACCAGGTTGCTGGGATGTCCCCCTCGCTCCGTCTCCCAACACCAGCAGCTGCCTAAATCAAGATATCTCCAGGGTTAACCCGAACCCGAACCCTCTGCTGGAGTCAATTGTGTGACTATTGGAGGGCTACCTCCGGTTCTCTCCACCTCCCTGTTGTTGTGGGCTCTCTTCTCCTGCAAGGAGGGAGGGAAGAGAAGTTTGAATGAGAGTGATGGAATGAGAGTAAGGAATGGATGGGTTACATCTGTAGGAATGGTGTGACAATGCCAAATGACCTCCTTCCGTGGTGTTACTTGCTATGATTGCATTAGATTGAGGGTGAGTGTCAGGGGTGGTTAGTCAGAAGGGGATGTGAGATGTGAGTATGTACATTGGTGGATAGGGATGGATAGACGTGCAAGGTAGGTTGGTGTAAGGAATGATGTGCTGGAGTAGGCTTGAGAAGTCAGAGTGATGGGGATGTGGTGACAGGCACATCAAGATGAGAGTTAGTGTACCATAAAAACATAGAAACATAGAAAATAGGTGCAGGAGTAGGCCATTCAGCCCTTCGAGCCTGCACCACCATTCAATAAGATCATGGCTGATCATTCACCTCAGTACCCATTTCTTGCTTTTTCTCCATACCTCTTGATCCCTTTAGCCGTAAGGGCCATATCTAACTCCCTCTTGAATATAATCCATTGCACTCACCTTTCTTGACCCCATGAGATCATTGAATCTTTCCTGCATTGGATCCACGTCCTCCTGACAACATCTCTGCTGATGAACTCCTCAGCTATATCCATTCTTTGGGTGGTCTTTTACCCCTGTCAGCAAGGAAGAGTGCCTCCCTGTGTGCTCTTACTGCCTGCACCAGAACATGCCGGGATGCATCGCTAAACCTTTGTGCGGCCCTCTGCCTTTGGGTAACCACGAGTGACACTTTTTTCACCTTTGTAATAATAGCCAGACCTCGGGAAATGGCCTTCCACACACCTTCATCAACCTTCAAATCAGCTGTGTGCAAGGCTACTTTAAATTGGAAACAGCTCATCAATGACATCATCAGACCCGCTCCATTTAACTGGGCCGGGAAACACACATGACTGTTTTGAATTGGGGCCATGAAATAAAAGTCACACTGAACAAAGTGCTGTTCACTTCTTCGGCTTCCCGACCCACTACACACCCCGTACGCACAAAGCCCGACTCCAAGGTAAAGATTCCAGCCTCAAAGTGCTCATTAATGGCCCAGAAATGCCGGCCTCCCCAGGTCCGTATACAATACGAATGCGCTGAAAACCAGCTTTTCCGATCTGTCAAGCTCTGGCCTCACAGATCGCCCATATCCCCACACCCAGGACATTCACATGGGCGAGATTGCGATATTTACCCATCTCTTGCCCAGCGAATGTCCTGAAAACTCTTGCACCTGGTAAAAGCAGGCGCATAGCCTACTTTTACAGGTGTAAGTGTTTTAAAACATACATAAACATAGTAAAATAACATTAAAAAAAACACATTTTAATGTTAAAAACCCTGCCCACTAAGGTAAGTTTATTTTAAACCATAATTAAAAAACATTTTTAAAAAATCAGAAAAATATATATTTTTTATAAGACCGTTATTAACTTTAATTTAAATTAATCTTAAATATGTGGTGTATTTTTTCTATTTTTTTACTTGTGATTGGGTGTTTGGGGGCTGTTTCTCAATCATAATAATGAGAACTTCTACTTACGGAGTTCCTAATATTATGAATGAGAAAACATTGTACCTGTCCAGTGCCATGTGACTCCAGCTCCAGCATATGGACGTCCTGATGTGCACACGCTCCGATGCGCAGGGAGAGGAGGCCTCAGGACTGGGATTGCTGGTGGGCGCAGCAGGAACAGGTAGGTGCGCATCTTTTTTTACCATTTTCTGTCGAGCGCCCACGGGAAGCAGAGGAGCGGGATTTCAGGGCCACTGTGTGCGTTTTTGCAACAGTTTGGGAATTTTATCTTCAGGGCCTGGAAGGATTCTGTTTTAATTTATGTCAATCCACTTTTCAAAGGTTAGCTCTCCAGGATACAAAATGTTTAAATCTAAAATTCACAGTCATTTAGCATATTAATTAGGAAACAATGGGAAATCATTGAGTGCATTCCATCGCAGTTTGTTCCCTGGTGATGGAAAGGTTCCCAGGATGGATACCAGACAGGACAGTCATCATAGACTGATTATTCTGGTGTGTGACATTAGCTTGGAAATAATGGGATCCATTAAGGTCTCATCCTGGTTATTTTTTGCTATTATGATGGAATGAAATACAGTCGGTCACATGCCTTCACTGGACATACAGATGCTGTAAACCTTACCATCAAAGGGATGGCGTTTCATTCAAGGTAGTGCCATTGATCTGTAGCTCTACAGGCCAATCCTCAGCATACAGAATTGAGGGAGCAGTCAGATAAACTCTCTGGGGCTGGAATTCCACTCTTTTGCACCTCTCATTTGCACCTCCAGGGGGCACAAACCTGCTTTCGCTGAGGGACTGGGGGTGGGAGCCCTACTGGCTCCCGCGAAATTGCATGGAAGTTAGTGGAGCCGTGAATACGGTAGTGCCGCGCCCCGCTAGTACCGCCCAGGGCTACTGCGCCTCCGCCGATGACGTCATCGCCGTGCACGGGCGATCCTTTTGCGCCCCGCGGTGACCTCTTTCCGCCCTGCCATGCCTGCACCAGCCTTGTGGGTTGCGAATTGGGCCGACCGCCGCTCCCAGGGCGGAAGTTAAAGGGGAGATGTATTGCGCTGTGCGCCGCCTTTCTTTTTCTTCGGCCGACTCACCGGTCGTCCCGTGCTCCATCGAGGTCGCATGGTCTAGGCCGCGATCGTGCAGCCCGGCACTCCGTCTCGATGCCAGGCTGTGGCCACGGCACCACGCAGCCCTGGTGGCCCAGTGGAGGCCATCAAAGGGTCTGCAGAGTTCGCAGCATCCCTTCCCTTTAACGGAAGGGGAAGGGTGTTGAAATGCGTTCACGCGGAGAAGCGTAACCGGATTTCGCCCCCTCTATGTTTTTCGCTCTCCCTCTCTTTTTGTCTCTGTAGGGGCAGTGTGAGTCAGACAGGTAGATTGAAAGATTCCATACCTGGATACAAATGTGTACAGCTTTTAACAGTGGAATGAGGACCATACAGTTGAGGAACAACAAAATTGCAAGTGAGTTTTGACTAAAATATTGGCAAAGTTGCATATTTTTATTCTGTTCATTACACCTTCTTTGGAACATAAGCCAGTTTGTTGGCTTATAATTGTGCCTCATGTCACTAGAGTGCTTTTCGGTCCACCTACTGTAAAGACAGGAGAACGAACATGGTAACATATGCAAAATTATAGTATCATGTATACATAACAAGGGGGTCTATATTATCATTCCCTGGGCTACACTATCATTTAATTGAATAGCGTGCAGTAAAGTTGCACTCCAGAGCATGGGAGACTTGAGGTCCACTTACGGGAATGATCGGTGATGCCAAAAACCAGTGACTATCCAGCGCAGACATGTGAAATTTATAACTGCTATTTTTATGCGGGCGATGGTCCATTTCAAACATTTACAGCTGTCATTTACAACAGAGATAAAATGATTTGCTTGACTTTTAATCAATTGGCAATGAGATGTTTCCCCACACGTCCTGACGTAATTAACTGCAGGTCGTCTTTTAAATTGTTTCAATGGGGTTCCCATCCGACAGCCTGCAAGATTGACAGGCTAGCTGCCTACCGGGCAGGAGAGCAGATGTCAGGCAGGTCTGGCATCGCGAGGCAGTGGGGGGGAGGGGCGGGGTAAGCCAGATATTGCACGGGGGGGGTCAGACATTGAGGAAAGGGGGTCAGACATCGCGGGGTTTAGATATCACGGGTTGGTCAGACATTGTAGCGGGGCTCAGACATTGCGGTAGGGTGAATTGTACATCGCAGAGGGGTGAGGGGTTAGCTGATCGCGGGGGTTCGATTGTGTGGAAATAAGCTCGTTGAGCCTGAGGGAAAGCACTCCTGCTACTCCTGGCCAAGCAGGGCAAAAAAGGAACTTACTTTTGGATCCAGCCCTTCTTGCCTCCTTTTTACCTGGCAGGATTCCCGAGGCCCGGGAATCCCAGTCTCGGTAAGTTAAAAATAAAATCCTCTTGAAGTGGAGGCACGCAGACTTCTTAAAAGATCTTAGTGACTGTCCTGTCTCCTGAGAGCGGATTGGTTGCCTGCCATCCTAATTCACCTCCGTTAAGATCGGAAGTGGGCGGGTTGGAGTTTTTCCCTTCCCGCCCCCAAGGTTCAAAATTCCCTCAACAAATCCTCTAAATACATTTTATAAAATACGATGATGAAAACAAAATAAGTGCAGTCTGTATCATCATCATAAGCAGTCCCTCAAAACGAGAATGACTTGCTTACACGCCAAAAAAGTGATGAGTGCACAGGTGTTTGAATGAAGGACCTAATATTCCAGATCCCGAACTACATCCTGAAGGGTGGAAGATGCCTGTGCGTGGATTTTTTTAACGTGTGGTGGCCGTTGCACACCAGCCACCACACAGGCTTGACAGAGCTAGGTCTTGGTCCAGTGGCAAGGGTTAACCAAGACGGCTGGAGACCAGATATCCCTCCATTGGCAGGAGAGTCGGTAACCAGAGGACACAAATTTAAAATAATTGTCAAACATGCCGAGGGAAGATGAGGAGAATTTTTTTTACACAACAAGTTGTTATGACCTGAAATGCTCTGCCTGAAAGAATGGCGAAAGCAGATTCAATCATAACTTTCAAAAGGGAATTGGATAAATACTTAAAAATTTGCAGGGCTATGGGGAAAGAGCAGGGGAGTGGGACTAATCGGTAGCCTTGCAAATAGCCAACACGGGCATGATGGGCCGAATGGCCTCCTTCTGGATTCTATGCTGTAGATTTAAATTCCTATCTGGGGGAGTGGGGAAAGCAGGGGTAGATATTATTTAGGAACTGAAAAGGTCACTTCATTTCTCAATGCAGACATTGAGTTCAATAGCTGCAAGAAAGAACACGTTTTAAAACTGAAATAAAAACAGAAAATGCTGGAAATCACAGCCGGTCAGGCAGCATCTGTGGAGAGAGAAACAGAGTTAACGTTTCAGGCCGATGACGAAGGGTCACAGGCCTAAAACATTAACTCTGTTTCTCTCTCCACAGATGCTGCCAGACCTGCTGAGATTTCCAGCATTTTCTGTTTTGATTTCAGATTCCAGCATCCGCAGTATTCTGCTTTCACATTTTTAAATTGATTGATTATTACAGATATTTACCTCAAAACTCCACGATTGGCAGCATTTGGCATAATTACCAAGATGCACCTGCCAGGAGTCTCCAGCATTGATCCCAGAAGAGGAAGTTCCTGATTTGGTCTCAATGGCGGATTCCCACCCACAAGGGGCACATCTGGGGCAACCATCCACTGAGGAGGACACAAAGTCTGCCCGAAGATTGCCTGGCTTGTGGGTGCTTGTCGGTCCCTCCAGAACAATAGCGAGATGCTCCCACGCTTACCTTTTCTAAGGAGGCGGCGTTAACATTTTCCAAAATAATTTTGGCTCTTTCTTTCGGAGTCCAGGCTGTGACCGTTTGGCCTAATTACTGGCCACTCTGGAAGACTCTTATCAAAGTTGTGGTGGCAGCATGATGGAATAGCCGCAGATTTACCGCCGTGAAGTTCAAAATCAAAACTTTGCTTCAAGAAAATACTTGACACATTTTTCAGTTTTTTCCTCCACCTTATCGCCATCTCCATCACACCACTATCTTTTTTTTTTGTTCAGAATTTAACAGGGGAATATTTATAGAAACAAAATCATTTTCTTGTCCAAGGTCTAACAAAATTGCAAGAGTGAGATGAAAGGATGCAAGTGCAAGCAGGACAGCAGGAGGCTCTTCGAGTGATCAATGTATGGAATGGACTTCTGAATGGAATAATGGGAGCAAAAACCATGGAATCATTTAATAAAACAATTGGATGCTGGAATGCGGGAACTTTAAAGACTTCCTGGATGTATGAATCAGTATGGGCTGAATGGCCTTCCGCATCTGCAATCATGTGCCCTTATGAACCTCGTCACTCCAAAACAAAACCTTCTCTCTTATGTATTTCTTCTGGCTGAGAGGCTAAGTATGATGTTTTCCTCCAAAATGATGCCAATCACACTCTGAAGTACTCAAGAAAGGCCTGAGCCATTTGCCTTTGGATTTCTCTCCCACCCTGCAACTTTCCATTCCAATGTGCAAGATGTTGGGGCATAATAAAGAACTACTATGCTCATCGGCACTTCTGCATTACACTGAAGATTGCCACAACCCAGTAACTCTCCATGCTTGGGCTCCTCAGGGCAGGTTACACTGAAACACTCATTTGCATCTGTAACAATATGACACATCTATAAAATACCCCAAGCAATCTGCACCTTGGCATCACCAACCAGTCCTTGATGGTTTCAGTTACAGCTGCAAGAACAATTGGCCTTTTGTTTCTTACACTGTTTCTACGTTTCTGTTTTTCATATCCATCTGTCTCTCCCTGGATTTAGTTGATCTGCTACAGGACTTGACTCTTTGTTATTCTGTTTGCAACTGACTGCTGCAGTGCAAACTACATTAACAAAAAGCATCGCGGCTTTGGTTTTGGAATATATCCAAGGGCTAAACGATTTTCACTCTCTTGTAGTCAAAGACTATGGGATATAGGGACATACTTTAGTGGGAACACTAACTCTGAGTGTGAAGTGGGAATTACAGTTTTGTACTTATGTCTGCTTCTTCACTACAAATAGTAAAAAATCTTTATGCTTTATCTGCTATATGCTAGATGCTATAGTCGCACATTAGCTGAATTATCGGTTTCAGTCGGGAAGCGCCTTGTTTATACCTTCTGGCTGATACTGCGATTCTCCGGCCCAAGTTAAAGCTCTCTATGTGCTGAGCTACAGCATCTATTCCCAGCATTTACAATGTAAATGTTTACATATATACCAACTATCAGCGTTTCATGCTGACAGTAGCCTTTTTAGGGGTCCAGTCAGGACACAAAATCAGTGTGAAATTGGTCTTCTCTCCTCTCTACGCACCCCTCAACCCACTCCAACTAGGGTCCAGCTATAAATTAATTGACCCGGGGTCCTCACTACCACAAATAGAAGGGATTCCAGCCACTGAACACTGGGAGGGGACTCTTGCAAGAACAGAAATCCCTGTCTACAGTACACAGTGGCTAAATCACTATTATTAGCAGCACTGAGGAGAGGGGTCCCAGTTCATTAGCAGCCAAACCCAGGTAGGAAAGAGATGGGGAGAATAGATAATAATGAAAGGAGAAATGGGTCACAATGAAGAGATAATAGAAAGGAAACTAAAGACTTGCATTTATATAGCGCATTTCACAACCTCAGGAGATCCCAAAGTGCAATAAAGTACTTTTGAAGTACCGTCACTGTTGCATTAAAGGAAACGCGGCAGCCATTTTGTGCACTGAAAGCTCCCACAAACAGCAATGTGGAAGAACATAAGAACATAAGAAATAGGAGCAGGAGGAGGCCATTTGGCCGCTCGAGCCTGCTCCACCATTCAATAAGATTATGGCTGATCTGATCCTGGTGTTAATTCCACTTCCCTGCCGACTCCCCATAACTCTTGACTCACTTATCATTCAAAAATCTGTCTATCTCCACCTTAAATATATTCAAAGACCCAGCCTCTGCAGCTCTCTGGGGTAGAGAATTCCAAAGATTCACGACCCTCTGAGAGAAGAAATTCCTCCTCATTTCTGTTTTAAATGGGCGACCCCTTATTCTGACACTATGCCCCCTAGTTCTAGATTCCCCCATGAGGGGAAACATCCTCTCTGCATCTACCCTGTCAAGCCCCCTCAGAATCTTCTATGTTTCAATAAGATCACCTCTCATTCTTCTAAACTCTAAGGGGTATAGGCCCAAACTGCTCAACTTTTCTTCACATGACAACCCCTTCTTCTCAGGAATCAACCTCGTGAACCTTCTCTGAACTGCCTCCAATGTAAGTATATCCTTCCTTAAATACGGAGACCAAAACTGTACGCAGTACTCCAGGTGTGGCCTTACCAATGCCCTGTACAGTTGGAGCAGGACGTCCTAACTTTTATACTCCATCCCCTTTGCAATAAAGACCAGCATTCCATTTGCCTTCCTGATTACTTGCTGTACCTGCAAGCTAACTTTTTGTGTTTCATTCACAAGAACCCCCAAATCCCTCTGTACTACAGCATTTTGTAATTGCTCCCCATTACAAAATGCTGTAGTACAGAGGGTAACGACCAGATCATCTGGTTGGGTGATGTTGTTTGAGGGATATATGTCGGCCAGGATGCCAGAGAAAACTCCCTTGCTCTTTTTCAAAATGTTGCCTTGGGAACTTTTATGTCCACCTGAGAGGGTAGATGTGGCCTCGGTTTAATGCCTCACCTGAAAGATGGCAGTATTGCCAAATAGATGGGAATCCACATGGCAATGAAGGGGGAATTGGTAACAATGACGGGCAAAGGGAAATGCAATGAAGGGGGTTAATGTATGGCAATGAATGGGTAAAGTTAGTGGTAGTGTTCAAAATGGAATTCCATTATGGTGTTAGAACACAGGAATATCGGGAGGGTTGCATTAAAGCAGAATCCATAAGCACAGAATTAACAAACATGAAGGGAAATGATAACATTTTTGATGTGCATTACAGGCCACCAAACAATGAGGATGAGAGAGATGCAGAGACTCCAGGTAGATTTGTATGGACAGCAAGCATCATCATCATAGGCACTCCCTCAAAATCGAGGAAGACTTGCTTCCACTCTAAAAGTAAGTTCTCAGGTGACTATACAATCCAATATGGGAATTACAGTCTCTGTCACAGGTGGGACAGTGGTTGAAGGAAAGGGTGGGTGGGGATTCTGGTTTGCCGCACGCTCCTTCCGCTGTCTGCGTTTGGTTCCTGCGTGCTCTCGACGACGAGACTCGAGGTGCTCAGTGCCCTCCTGGATGCTCTTCCTCCACTTAAGGCGGTCTTGGGCCAGGGATTTCCAAGTGCCAGTGGGGATTTTGCACTTTATCAAGGAGACTTTGAGGGTGTCCTTGAAACATTTCCTCTGCCCACTTGGGGCTTGTTTACCGTGTAGGAGTTCTGAGTAGAGCGCTTGCTTTGGGAGTCTCGTGTTGGGCATGCGGACGATGTGGCCCGCCCAACGGAGCTGGTCAAGTGTGGTCAGTGTTTCGATGCTGGGGATGTTGGCCTGAGCGAGAACACTGATATTGGTGCATCTATCCTCCCAGGGGATGTGCAGGATCTTGCGGAGGCGGCGCTGGTGGTACTTCTCCAGCGCTTTGAGGTGTCTACTGTATATGGCCAAGTCTCTGATATAGGAGGGTAGGTATCACTATAGCTCTGTAGACCATAAGGTTGGTGCCAGATTTGAGGTCCTGGTCTTCAAACACTCTCTTCCTCAGGCGACCAAAGGCTGTGCTGGCACACTGGAGGCAGTGTTCGACCTCATCATCGATGTCTGCCCTTGCTGATAGTAGGCTCCCAAGGTATGGAAAATGGTCCACGTTGTCCAAGGTCGCGTCATGGATTTTGATGACCGGGAGGCAATGCTGTGAGGCGGGGTTATGTTGGTGGAGGACCTTTGTCTTACGGATGTTTAATGTAAGACCTATGCTTTCGTATGCCTCGGTGAAGATGTTGATGATGACTTGGAGTTTGGCCTCAGAATGTGCGCAGATGCAAGCGTCGCCCGCATACTGTAGTTCGATGACAGAGGATGGGATGGTCTTGGATCTAGCCTGGAGGCGACGAAGGTGAAACAGGTTCCCATTGGTTCTATAGTTTAGTTCCACTCCAGCAGGGAGCTTGATGAGGGTGAAATGGAGCATTGCAGCAAGGAAGATCGAGAAGAACATTGGCACTATGACGCATCCCTACTTAACCCTGGTCCGGATGTGGATTGGGTCTGTGGTGGACCTGTGGGTCAGGATCATGGCTTGCATGTTGTCGTGGAGCAGGCAGAGGATGGCAGGGGCAGCCGAAACAGAGGTATACGCTCCATAGTCTCTCATGGTTGACAGTGCCAATGGCCTTTGTGAGGTCAAAGAAGGCCATGTACAAGTGTTGGTGATGTTCCCTGCATTTCTCTTGTAGTTGTCGTGCGGTGAAGATCATGTCCGTTACACCCCTTAGTGAGCAAAATCTGCATTGTGACTCTGGGAGGAGCTGTTCAGCCACAGGGAGAAGACGGTTGAGGAGGATTCTAGCGATGACTTTCCCAGTGGCCGACAGCAGAGAGATTCCCCTGTAGTTGCCGCAGTCAGACTTGTCCCCTTTTTTGCAGATGGTCACGATTATGGCAAATCTGAGATCTCCCGGCATGCTGTCCTCCTTCCAGATAACAGAGATGAGATCATGCATTCGTGCCAATAGTGCTTCTCTGCCATACTTCAGTGCCTCAGCAGGGATTCCATCTGCTCCTGATGCCTTGTTCTTGAGCTGATGGATGGCCTTTTCTACCTCGTGCAGGGCTGGGGTTTTGCTGAGATGGTGGCGGGTAGCATGCTGCGGGATGGAGTTGAGGACACGCGTATCAAAGGCAGAGTCTCGATTAAGGAGATCTTCGAAGTGCTCCTTCCAGCGGGCCCTGACTGACTCGGTGTGCTTAATGAGTGTCTCCCCGTTCTTGGCCAGCAGTGGGCTGGGCCTTGGTTGCTTGGGCCATAGGTGGACTTAACTGCGGTGAAGAACCCTCGCACCTCATGGCTGTCGGCCAGCTGCTGGATCTCCTGTGCTTTCTCCACCCACCATCTAGGTTGCGAGTTTTTGTTGGACCTCGGCCTTCAGCCGTCTGTAGAGCTGCTTTGCTGCCCCCGAATTGGGTCAACAAGACAATAACATTGGGTGATTTTAATTATCCGAAAGCAGACTAGAATAAAGACAATGCGTGTGGCAAAGTGGGGAACGCTTCTTTAGAATGCTCCATAACTGCTTCCAGTCCAACAAGGAAAGAAGCGCTGTGTAATTTAGTTCTGACGTGGGAGGGTGGGCGAACAATTGGGAAATAGCAACCACGATGCAGATTCAATATAAGATTAGAAAACGATAAGAAAAATTCAAGGATAAGTGTGCTGGACTGGAAAAAGACATTGGACTGCAGAATATCTAATAAAACAGCTTTGTTCAAGAGGAAGAGAGGGGAAAACCAGGTAAAGATGGACCAGTTAGTCAAACGTCAGGCATATCCTTGGGGGTTCGCTGGATCAATTTTCCATAGTTTCCTGCCAACCATCCACCAGAATTACAATGAGAGACTGGTGGAAGCGGCAAGTATATTCAGGGCGAGTGTTGGTATAAAATAGTGGGGAATTGGATGAGATACGTTCTCTGTATCACTTTAGGGCATCCTAAGGACGTGAAAGGTGCTTTATAAATAGAAGTCATTCTTCCTTTCGTCATCGTAACCCTGAAACCATTTTACAATAATGCTGAAATGGCTATATAAATGCGCCTCTAAATCACCAAAATCTCACTGGTTTACAGTTCCTTTAGTAATAGAGAAACCAGGAATAATGCCTTTACATATGGTTCTCAAATACAGGCTGTGCGGGGGGGCCTCAAGCTATTTTCCAACATCTTTATTTATACTCACTATAAAGGACAAACTCCATAAGCAGATACGCTTCTCTTATGAACCATATGCCTGTAGTGAATAGGATAGGTAGTGTGTTATAAATAAAAACAGAAAATGCTGGAAATTTTCAGCGGGTCAGGCAGCATCTGTGGAAAGAGAAACAGAGTTAACTTTTCAGGTCGATGACCCTTCGTGAGAATTGGAAAAAGTTAGAGATGTAACAGGTTTTTAAGCAAGTGCAGGGGCAGGGAAAGTGGAGCGGGGCATAAAGAACAAAAGGGAAGGTCTGTGATAGGGTGGGAGGGTGGAGAGATTCAATGATAAAAGGATATATAGTGTACCTCAGGGATATCACTCCACCCTCTCACTGCTGGTTTATACCACAAAGAGTATGGAATGCCCACAGTACTCTATCCTGCTCTATTGTGATTGGTGGAGAAACACCACCCTGACAGACCATCTATTTCCAATGGAGAAAGATACACAGAAGTAAGTTAAATCAGCAGATAAAATAGTACTTAATGTTCACTGGTACAATGAACTGTTTTCTGAGCCTTACATAACAAAACATTTTGCGATTTGTCATACTTTGTGCTGAAACTTTTTATGAGCTTTTAAGCAAGCGCTTGCCTTTGAACTCATGGAACTCACTGTTGCCGCAGTGACTTGGAAATATCGTTAGTCTGTGTGAACAAAAGAAATGGCCAGCGATTGTACGTTTATCGCTGCCCAAGAGGTCTCCAAGCACAGAGCGGTGAATCAAGACACGGTGGAGTATCCTGATACAATTTGAGGTGATAGGCCTGTCAGGTCTCATGTACCCAGGAAGTGCAAAGTGCATCATATGCCCTTTATTTGATTAATTGCCATGGCGAGCATTGGGAGCTCCTTTCTCACAGGCAGCCTGGTTGCTGGTCTCGTGAGTTTCCCATATTGATTCCAACTGGTTCAAAATCATTCAAGTTTCCTTACGTGTAATTAAAGTTATTGAAGGAAAAAAAACCTTACAGTACTATTGGCCGGAGTTTTTCCAGCACTCAGAAGATGGGATCTGAGGTGGGTCAGCTGTTAAATTTGAAATAATTGACAGCGGGTTGGGACCCTGCATCAATCCGTCGCCACGCTACTTTAGCAGGTGTCGGGTTTGTCAACGCTGAACAGACCCCACACGCAGCCGTTGGGCTGGCAATTTAGGTCATTATGACATTGTTAAAAGACTATTAAACACAATTTGTACTGAACTTGCTGGGCTAGAACCACCACTTTAGTGCTTATCGCCCCAAAATGGGCAGTATTTCTGGCGTGGATGGTAAAAAAGAGTTTTCAGATCACCGGTTTCTCGGCCATTCTCAAAACACCTAGTTTACATTTTTGAAAATGGGTGTTACCATGAGCGATATCAAATGGGCGGTAGCGTAACATTTTTTTGACCTTCTGCCGTAAAGTGTGGCGGTCCTTAGCAATGGCATGGCAACGCTTGATTCCCACGATTCTGGAGGTCACTATGACATGCGCAGAAGAGGAGACAGAGAGAGAGGGAGCTCAGAGGGACTGAAGGCGTGGCTGGATGTGGTGTGGCTGCTTTGGGAGGAAGGAGGGAGACTTTCGAGCTTCACAGCAAGTAGGCAAAGAAAAATTGGCTGTTACCAACCACATATTTGACCAAATTTGCCCTACAATGGAGAGAGAGGAGGAGGCATCACAGAACGCTGTGGAGACTGACGCTGGAGAAAACAGTGAGGTGGGAGAGGAGCACGTTGGAGGGCGCAAAAGAGCTAGAAGGTTCTCGGACAAGGCAAATGCCTCCCTCCTGCAGGAGATCGAATTACGCTGGGGTGATTTGACACAGGAAGGGCGTGGGAAGCCCAACCCAAAGGCCTACCAGAGGATATGGACCGAGATAGCAGAGGTGGTCTCGCCGGCGACCAACGAGGTGCGTGAGGGCAACCAATGCTGCAAACAATGGAACGACCTTGTGGGATCCTCAAGAGTAAGTATTACATTGATTTACATGTACTTATGTATTTATATAATTGGATTTGTAACAGTCATGAGTGACTATCAGCAGATGTGAGGTCTTGCACTTTTACTGGGAATGTTTTACTCAAAGCCTGCATTCACGGTGTACGGCTTTAGGTAAAGAATGATAATAATCAGAATAACCATGATTACATCTGTTGGTTATGTGTTGTATCAGTCTCTGTGACAGTACCTAGCAATGATATCACGCAACGATCTCATGCTATGTCGTCCTATTACCTTTTACCGAAGAAGCTATCGAAGATGAGGTCCGTGCAGAGGGGAACGGGTGGGGGGCCACCAGTTCCCAGCGACATCACTGAGATGGAGGAGCGGGTGCTCGCACTCGTGGGGAAGCACCCCCGACAGCCATGGAAGCATCTGCAGACCCTGAGGTAATGCCACATGAGTAAAGCTTACACCATTGCGTGATGTAAAGTAAATAGCTGCCACACCAACTCATATCCGATCAATCATGTATGATAGAACATTTCTAAAAGTGTCATAGAAATAATGCTGGCCTAAGGAAAATCATTGCAATGCACAATGTGTTGATGGTCATGAAATGTGATGTCTGCGATAATTTTGATAGCGGTGATGCTTTTGTCGTGCATATGCTGTCTGTAGCGCTGGACTCACCTTGTGACCCGAGCACCCCCTTCTCCTCTAATAACCTCATTTGTGTTTTGCAGCTCAGCCAGCAGCGCGGCCCCAGGCAAGGCCACAGAGGCCAGAAGGCGGGGGCACGGGGCAGGGGTCCTCCTACATCTTGTGCTGAGGAGCTCCGATTGTTGCCCGGCAATTCGCTGGGTCTGTTCTCGACGGATGAGAGCACGGACTTCGAAGAATCTGCATCACCATGCTCCAGAAGCCATTCCACCCCAAGGCCATCTATTGGTCCTCCGGTCATTCTTGACTCCACTCTGGAGGTACCAGCCCCAAGCACCTCTCCATAGGGCACCCCATTTGTCCCCAGGACGGCGCCGACCCCACAGAGGCTTCGTGGACGCAGCAGGTCTGTTCCATGAGCGCGACATGACAGCGGAGAGATGGTACAGTTGTCCAGGAGGACTATAGACAATGGTGACTTGCTCACCAAAGAATTGGGGGGCATATCCCGACAGCTGGCCACCATGACCGAGTACATTCCGTGCATGGCGGAGGCCCTGGATGCGACAGCCAGGAACACTGCTGGCACAGGCCTCCCAGTGACCCCCGAGCGGGGCACTCCACCCCTAGGTTCCGCACCACCACTGCGAACGGCAGATGAGAGCAAGGAACAAGATCCTGCTTCTGCATCAGAGAATGTTGCCCCCTCGGCACCCCCTGCTCCTGTACCCGTGCCACCACCGCCTCTGTCCTCATCTCCCCCCCAATGAGGCACCGCCTGAGGTGCTCCTCGGCCAGGCGTCGTGGAGCGAGGAAGGGAAAGGGTAGTGGTGGGGAGAAGGAGAGGGGGGAAGGAATGTGAGGTGCATGTGCACAGGTGATGGCTGTGTTATATCTCCATCTGGGTGTATGCAATTTGTTGCAATGTATGGGGGCTGGTGACCACGCTCCTGCTTTGCCTTTGTATTCTGTGTTGGTAGACATGTTGAACATGTGATTTATGTCAATGGTGGAAAAAGTGGGGTGTGGGTGGGGGTTGGGTGTTATTGGCTGTGATACTTATGATTTCAGAACAATGTTGGTATTAAACTTTTGTTATTGAACATAATCTTGTTGCGCATTGTCTCAGATAGCTGGACCATTACACACTGGTGATTCCTTACCATGAAAGGGTTAAATAAAACTTAACATCAATCAACATAAACTTTAACTGGCACCAAGTTGATGGGCACCATTGATGCCTGAGCTGCACACACACAGCAGTGTGTCAGTGTTGTCACTCACATCAGCGCTCTTTCAGGCAAATCTTTCAGATATCAGCTCCTCACCTAAGAGTGGGGATTTAACAAATGCCAGCCACACCACTGGCATTCGGTCCGGTTAGTTCCACTTTTTGTGGGCGGTTATTTGAGCGAACGATATTGTGGGCGATAAGTGTGCGAGGTGGTGAAATTGACGATGGGCGATCTCCATGGCCGCTAGTTTGGGTAAATATGCTTTTTACGACAAAAAACAGTGGGCGGGCGTTCATATGGAATCTCGGCGTTAATTCCGTACGGAAAGTAACGCTGGATGATATTATGGGCGTTGAGTTTGCCCATTCTGCTGATTCCGCCCAAATAAAGTGGGCGGGCGGTAATACATTTTCCGAGCGTTAATCACATCAGGAAAATAACGCTCGGCGATAAGTATCCTAAAAAGCCCATCAGTTTCCATTTTGTGCCAAAATGGGCGATATATGGGCGTTATATGTCATTTCAGCGGCAAAATGAGCGTTAAGTGGGCGTTAAGCATGCAAAAAAGTGGAGGTTCTAGCCTGCTATTTTTCCAGGTTTGCCACTGCTCAGGATTACGTCAGGTAAGAACATCAGGAGTTGTGTCAACATGAATTCATTTCATTACCTGACAGCTGCAACTGTGCTATAAAAGCTTCCATCTCACAGCTGTTCACTTTCCAAGATCAGAATCTTTTGCTTACTGCATTTGGTAGGCATATTGAGCTTTATGCAGGTTGCAAGTCATTGGAGCAATCTCTCTATCCTGTGTCATCTCATTGGAACAACCTCTCCCACCATTGACAGATTGCTTCTGTCATCTCTATTGCACCTGCCATTTATTACATCAGCATCGGTGCCCTTGAAACTATCTCCTTGGTCCTCAGAATCCCACCACGATCAGGCCAACACCAGCAGCACCAGGCGCACCAGCAGATCATTGAATGGTTTGTGATACTACAGCCAGGTCCTCCTGATGACATTCCTGCTGTGCTCTCCTGTGCAATGTGCAAGCGGGCTGTGTTGGTATCCTGGGAAGGTCTCTTCCGCCCATTGGAAGGGAAGAGAATCTCGCTGCATGCTGTGACTCCATCCATAAGCATATGGAGGGAGTCATGGGAGAGCCTGGGTGCAACCGTGCACCTCTGTGCAGTGCTGGTCAGTGTTTGCAGCAGCTCAATGCTGTAGAACACTAACAGCACAACTGTCAAAATCATTATGGACATGGTCCCTTTAAGGAAACCGGCTGATGACAAGTCATCAAATGACATCATCAGACATGGTTCTTTTTAATTGACTGGGAACCTCGCTGGGCGGGCTTAACAAGCCCCATCAATGTAAAATCACTTCTACAGAGCGGGCTGGAGCCAGCAGCGAGTTCGGACCCCACTATCGATCCCGGCCACACTGAACCTGCCTCGGGTCTTAGAATTTGCAGTGGAATGAGTTTAACTTTTTGTCACAGCCACTTTATCAAAAGTAGCCGCATGGACATGAAAAAGCCGCTGTCTATAGCCCCACTTTTCTGTGCCACGGAATGGGTGAACTTTAATGATTCTCCACATGTTAAATTCAGAATCTCTACCATAGCATCAAGAGCAGTTTCTGAAGAGAGGCCTGCCACTTCTCCAGAGGAAGAAAGAAGAAATTATGGGGAGAGTTTCCTCAGGCACTTCCGAGCAGTCATTTACTGAACGCCTTTGGGAGCATGTCATTCAATTAGATGATGGCGTGCATGGTGGAAAGACCGAGAATGAAAATTTTCCCATGTTCCTGTAAATCAAGAGAGAGCTGCATAAGTGTCTGGTGAAAACTGCAATCGAGGGGTACGAGAGGTATCGTGGGATATGATATTCCGTAGGCACTGGGACCAGCCACATGGTCTGCGATGGTCTTGCCAGGTCCTGTACATTCCCATGCCACTAAGATTGTGCCGCTGCTCTCCGCAATTTCTGTCTTCACTGTTTAACGCAGAATTCTGCTATCAAATGAGCTTTTTACTGAAAATGAATGCAGATGAATTCCTCTCAGCCCACGAACCATTTACAAGCTGCATCTTCTGGTGAAAAGGTGGAGAACAAGATGTGGAATCCCGGAGAGAACCAACAATTCTTCTATTGTCATAGCTGCTTTGAGACCCTAAACAAGCACGTGACTAAATGTTATGTGCTCTGTGTCGCTATTTCTTTGCCTTTTTAAATTTTGTTTTGCTTTATTTGTGCTTTTATTCTGTTCTTTTTCTTGTTTCCATTTTACACTGGCTTTGTTTTGCTTTCCTTGTTCTCTCTATCTCCTTTTTATTTTCTTACATCTCTGTTCTTAATTTTTCTTCTACTTTCACATTTTTACTCCTCTCTTTTCTTCTATTCCATATTCTTTGAGCTGATTTAAAAATAAATCTGTCCTATTCTTGCCTGGTCTGGTCCACGGCTTCTCAAAATGGCTAACAGGGCGCATAGGATATCCAAAAGTGCTGTCCGTTGCCACGTCTCCCGGTAAAACCTTCCTCTGGGACAAACTGACTGGAATTGAATTGACAGAAGATGACATTTTAGCACTTCACAGCTACCTTCCTTAGGCACAAAAGCTTAACGACTGAATCTGAACATCAAAGAGTGAATCATGCCCTCTTAAAATGATCAACTTGCTGTTAGGGTGGCATAATGACATGGTACAGTACTGCTGTACATTGGTGTGTGTTTGAGGTACCGTACAAACCAGCACACTGTGTGCTGAAGAGGTACCGAGTGAAAGGTTGAGGGGTGTAGCTTGGTTTGCGCCTGTTTTCGGGTGCGTACTTGGTGGCGCGCACGCAGCACGCGTCATTAGAAGCCAGCCCGAGGGCCACCCTAAATTGGTCCTCGGGCCTCATCTTAATATTTTGGGCGAGCTGCTGATGCCTGCCGCTTCTACAGAGCAGCACGTCACTCTGGTCCCACTGTAGTTCAAGCTGCCTGCCTCGACAGCAGCACCCCGAGGTAAGTCCTGGGAGGAGTGTGGGAAAGTAGCTGAGCGCAGGCCAGCAGCGGCCTGGAATAATGCTAAGGACAAGGAGGGGTGCCCCTGCTCTGCCTGGCTCCACATCTATTTTTTAAAAACATACCTTTTTGGTGGCAGCCCCTATAAGGACCGCTGATTAGTATTACCTGGTCGACATGTGAGCTCAAAGAATTTATGGCCAATAAAACAAGCATTAGGCTCTTTATTAGCAACATCAACCAGCCTAATATCTGCTTTAGGTGGTTGCCATGGACACTGTTGCAACAACAAAATCAATATGGCATCAGAGATGTTTCTGCACTATTCAGGCATGGGAGGTTGCCACCCTAAATTTGACCTCTGTGCCCCCCTACCCCACTATTTACTGACTGAAAAATGGGCACAAGATCCAATTTCACCAAATGTCCCTGCCATGGCTGAGGAAAATTGGAGAAAGAGTGGTTTCCCACAACATTCTGATGCGTCTCCTAATGACTGGCTCAAAGTAGCATTCGAGACATTTAAAAGCTGTTGACTCTGGACCACAGATTGTGGGTGTAAATAAATAAGGAAATTTCAGACTATAAATGACACAGGCTTGTTGCGGATTAAGGTGATATAGTGTACATTGATGACCCACTGCCATTGAAGACATGTGTCAACAAAACGTTTCTTGATGAATGGGTTGAAAAGTATTGCTGAAGGTACAATAAAGTAACAGCCGATAGTTACATCCATTTGTCACAATGTATTAACTGTGAATCTGATTATTAAGTTAGACCACAGTATGTTTCGAGCTGAAATTTGATATGGTAAACTTCCATTAAGGAAACATCACTTTGACTGAACAACTTGAGATAGTTTGGGCCTCCAGCTATTTAGAAGTTAATATTGCACGGTGCAAGCTCAGCAAATCGTTAGCAAATTTGCATAAAATTCCTCCATCTGCCTTTTTAACATAAAACAAATGGGTTAATGCCTTTGGCAAAGTGACAGGTGAAAGAATTTAATAGCAATGCACCAACACATTTGATCTTTAACATGGCCGAGATTCATGGTAAAAAAAAGTATAGTCCATTTTGCTATCTGCTTTAAAAAGAAATTGCAGCCCATTACAAACACTTCAAAGAAAATGCAATGGCTGTCTAGCACTCAATGCACACAAGAGGTCATGAGCAGGCATGACTGCAAAAGAACAAATGTATTTACAGATGGGAACCGAGAAGAAGCAGCAGAGATTCTCATCTGTAAATTGCATAAAGTGAAACTTCAGACTTCAGGAGAAAGAGCTGATGGAAAGATTAAACCGTGCTTCGGTTTCCAATTTCTCCATATATAAATAAATTGTACAATTCCTGGACCCAGAATGTGGCCATTACTTCAGGCAGAAATGCCATTGGAAAATAACCATGATCTGGAGCACAATGAAAGATCCGAATGGATTATGACAGACCGAACATGAGAAAGACAAATAACCTCTCTTTCCTCCATATCTGCATAGTCTGGGGAATTTGCAATTTAAAAGGCAGCAATGTAAAATAGCTTTTACAGACACAATACCTGATGATGACTTGCTACACAATGCAGAGGAAAGAATGGATTGTTGCAACCTTTGAAACACAGTAGAATGAAAAATATTTAGTCATTTTAAACTTCATTATCTTTTCAAGATTTCTTGTTGTTGGCAGAAAATCCATCACAGCTTAGAAAGTAAAATGAAGTGACCTAAATATGTACTTATTTCTTGTAACCGTCCAAACACGAAGGAATTTTCAAGAACAGGAAAATTCCATTGGCCCCAAACAGCCCATTTCTTTGTCAGAGATCAACTTCAAGTATCTGTGAATGGCCCAGATAACGTACAAGAAATGGAAGTCATGGTGACCACAGAACGATCTGGCGCCCAGTTATCACAAAGACCAGAAGCCAGGTTTTTAGATTTACAAAAGCGAATTTCAAAGAGACGAGGATACATTGAAGCAATTGGATTGGAGAAGGATGTTTATCAACATTTCAGTCGAAGACAATTGGAACATTTTTTAAAGAATAATGCTGCACGAGCAGGATAATTACATACATGTGTCAGCCATGGCTCAGTGGGTAGCACTCTCGCCTCTGAGTCAGAAGGTTGTGGGTTCAAGTCCCAATCCAGGGATGTCAGCACATAAATCTCGGCTGACACTGCAGTGCAGTGCTGAGGGAGTGTTGCACTGTCCAAAGTGCCGTCTTTCGGTTGAGACGTGAAGCAAGGCCCCGTCTGCTCACAGGTGGACGTAAAAGATCCCATGGCACTATTTCGAAGAAGAGCAGGGGAGTTATGTCCAGTGTCCTGGTCAATATTTATCCCTAAATCAACTTAACAAACAGATTATCTGGTCATTATCACATTGCTATTTGTGGGAGCTTGCTGTGTGCAAATTGGTTGCCACATTTTCCACATTACAACAGTAGCTACACTCCAAATGTACTTCATTGGCTGTAAAGCGCTTTGAGATGTCTGGTGGTCATGAAAGGTGCTATATAAATCCAAGTCTTTCTTTCCAACATTTCAGGTCGATGATGAAGATTCAGGTTCTGACGAAGGGTCATCGACCTGAAACGTTAACTCTGTTTTTCTCTCCACAGATGCTGCCTGATTCGTGGAGATTTCCAGCATTTAATGAAGTTGTGATCAACCTGTACAATGCTTTAGTCAGATCACAGCTTGAGTATTGTGTGCAGTTCTGGTCACCAAGAAGCAAGGGAGTTATTCAAGTATCCTGCCAGAACTCCTGTGACAAACTAATAGAACCACTGCAGAATTTCAAACCCAAACCTCTTTAGATTTTTAGTCATTTCCACTACTAAGGACTTGATTTGCTCTTTTCACTGAAGTTAAGGCACGACAACCTCTGAATCCTTGTCCTGTTAAGCTCACGGCTTCATTTAACACAAATTGACTGTTTTAGTTCCTTGCTTCCATTGTTCTACACTTATTCAAATTTGATAGCATTTATCACGCACTGGCCAATTACCCAAAAATAGAAATCATTCTGAACCTGGTTGCAGTCTTCTTCATTATTTGTTCTACCTCTGATTTTGGTAACATTTTGATAACCATATTCACAGAGCAGTTTATATGGAAAAAGTCCTTCTTTAGAATCAAAAATGAAAAATATTATCAATTACTATTCAAGTCATCATCATAGGCAGTCCCTCGGAATCGAGGAAGACTTGCTGCCACTAAAAATGAGTCCTTAGGTGACTGAACAGTCCAATATGAGAACCACAGTCCCTGTCACTGGTGGACAGACAGTCATTGATGGAAAGGGGTGGGTGGGACTGGTTTGCCGCATGCTCTTTCCACTGCCTGCGCTTGATTTCTGCATGCTCTCGGCGATGAGACTCGAGGAGCTCAGCACCCTCCCGGATGCACTTCCTCCACTTGGGGCATTCTTTGGCCAGGGACTCCCAGGTGTCGGTGGGGATGTTGCACTTTATCAGGGAGGCTTTGAGGGTGTCCTTGTAACATTTCCTCTGCCCACATTTGGCTCGTTTGCCGTGGAGGAATTCCGAGTAGAGCGCTTGCTTTGGGAGTCTCGTGTCTGGCATGCGAACAATGTGGCCTGCCCAGCGGAGCTGATCGAGTGTGGTCAGTGCTTCAATGCTGGGGATGTTGGCCTGGTTGAGGACGCTAATGTTGATGCATCTGTCCTCCCAGGGGATTTACAGGATCTTGCGGAGACATCGTTGGTGGTATTTCTCCAGCGAATTGAGGTGTCTACTGTACATGGTCCATGTCTCTGAGCCATATAGGAGGGCAGGTATTACTACAGCCCAGTAGACCATGAGCTTGGTGGCAGATTTGAGGGCCTAGTCTTCGAACACTCTTTTCTTCAGTCGGCCGAAGGCTGCACTGGCGCACTGGAGGTGGTGGCTCCTACTGACAACAATAACTGGCATTTATACAGCGCCTTTAACAGCAAAAAATATCTCATGGTACTTCACATAAATATAAGAAATAAAGGTTGCTGAGCTGAAGATGGAGAAATTAGGAGGGATGAGCAAAAGCTTGATCAAAGACATGGGGCTTGAGGAGGGTTTTAAAGGAGGAGAGAGTGGGAGAGGTTTAAGAGAGGGAAATCAAAGGCTTGAGACCAAAGTGGCTGAAAGCATGGGTAGCAAAGGTGGGGCAAAGGGAGGAGAAGATGTACAACGGTCTGGTGTCAATGGAATGGAGTTTGGAGGGAGTGGTGAGGCACTGGAGAAGGTTATACAGATAGGGAGGGGTGAGGCTATCGAAGGATTTCAATGCAAGGATGAGAATTTTAGATTTGAGGCATTGAAAGAAAAAAAGAAAGACTTGCATTTATATAGTGCCATTCACGACCAGCGGACCTCTCAAAGCGCTTTACAGCCAATACTTTTGGAGTATAGTCACTGTTGTAATGTGGAAAACGCAACAGCCAATTTGCGCAAAGCAAGCTCCCACAAACAGCAATGTGATAACGACCAGATAATCTGGGTTTTTTTTGGTTATGTTAATTGAGGGATTAATATTGGCTGGAACATCGGAGATAACTCCCCTGCTCTTCTTCAAAATAGTGCCATGGGATCTTTTACATCCAACTAAGAGGGCAGACAGGGCCTTGGTTTAACATCTCATCTGAAAGATGGCACCTCTGACAGTGCAGCACACCCTCAGCACTGCACTGGAGTGCAAGCCTAGATTTATGTGCAGCAAGTCCCTGGAGTGGGACTTGAACCCACAACCTTCTGACTCAGCGGCAAGGGTGCTACCCACTGAGCCACAGCTGCGATTGGAGGACCAAGAACAAAGTACATCAATGAGGATAGGCGTGATGGGCATGCGGAACTTGGTGTGCGGCAGCAGAGTTCTGGGGCAGCTAAAGTTTATGGAACTCTGGCTAGGAGGTAACAAAGGCAGGAATAAGAACATAAGAACATAAGAATTAGGAGCAGAAGTAGGCCATTCGGTCCCTCGAGCCTACTCCGTCATTCAGTGAGATCATGGCTGATCTTCTACCTCCACTCCACTTTCCTGCACTATCCCCATATCACTTGATTCCTTTAATATCCAATAATCTGTCGATCTCTGTCTTGAATATACTCAAAGACCAAGAGCTGGATTTTCGGGGCTTCCCCGCTCTGTTTTTCGCCCCGGAGCAGTGGCAATTGTGCCGGTGAGGTGCTTTGGCTAGGCGGTCCTCCAGCACACTGCAGCGATCCTCAGGTCCAGTTTTGCAGCAGTGAGTTTGAACTCTTGCCCGACCTGTCCACCCCAAAGTGCACCTCGCACTGACCAGCTAGGAAATCAGGGCGCTCCAACCATCCCGTCGGCGAAGAGGTGAGTAATGGACTCCTAAGGTAAGTGTGATTATTTTTTCTTTTAATTATTTTTGCAATTTGTGTTGTGGTGACGTCGGCAATGCTTTGGGAATGCTTTTGTGGTTTTTTAATTGGTTCCCACCCCCCACCTCTCGGCCTCTCTTGGAGGAGTCTCTCAGCCCGGCTCTATAGCTCGGGAGTTTCCCATCCTAGCGCCAAGAGAGGTACACAATGCCTCCCTTAGCGCTGCACCCCCTGACGTAGGGCCCAGCAGCCCAAACATACCTACTGAGGCGCAAACTATTCCCGGGTGCTAACTTTCCTGCCCCGTCGCCATTATCACCCCAAAAACATCAATGCCAAAAATCCAGCCCCTGGAATCCAAGCCCTCTGGTGTAGAGAATTCCAGAGACTCACAACCCTCTGAGTGAAGAAGTTTCTCCTCATCTCAGTCCTAAATGGCCGACCCTTTATTCTGAGACTATGACCCCTGGTTCTAGACTCCTCAGCCTGGGGAAATATCCTCCCTGCATCTACCCCGTCAAGCCCTGTAAGAATATTTGTATGTTTCAATGAGATCACCTCTCATTCTTCTAAACTCTAGAGAATATAGGCCTAGTCTACTCAATCTCTCCTCATAGGACAATCCCCCCATCCCAGCAATCAGTCTGGTGAACCTTCATTGCACTCCCTCAGTGGCAAATATATCTTTCCTTAAGTAAGGAGACCAAAACTGTACACAATACTCCAGGTGCGGTCTCTCCAGGGCCCTATTTAATTGCAGTAAGACGTCTTTACTCTTATACTCAAATCCTCTTGTAATAAAGGCCAACATACCATTTGCTTTCTTAATTGCTTGCTGTACCTGCATGTTCACTGTCAGTGATTCATGTACAAGGACACCCAGGTCCCTCTGAACACCAACATTTCCCAATCTCTCACCATTTCAAAAATACTCTACTTTTCTACTTTTCCTACCAAAGTGGATAACTTCACATTTCTCCACATTATATTCCATTTGCCATGTTCTTGCCCGCTCACTTAGCCTGTCTATATCCCCTTGAAGCTTCTTTGCATCCTCCTCACAACTTACATTTCCACCTAATTTGTATCATCAGCAAACTTGGATATATGAGGGTTTCAGTGGCAGATGCGCTGTGGTAGGGGTGAAGGTAAGTGATGCTATTGAGTTGGAAGGAAGCACACGTCATATTGAAGAGGATATGGGGTTGGAAGCTCAGCTCATGAACAGCTTGTGAATAGTCTGGCTCAGCCTAAGGCAGTGGGCAGGGAGAGTCGGTGATAAGGTTACAGAGTTTGTGCCGGGGGCCAAAGAGATGGCTTCAATGTTCGCAATATTTAGCTGGAGGAAATTATGGCTCATCCAAAAGTCAATGTTGGACAAGCAGTGTGACAGTGCAGAGGCAGTGGGCTGATCGAGAGGAGTGGTGAAGAGGTAGAGTTGGAATAATGAGTATGTTGGGAGTTCACACTCACATACCTCCCATTGGTTTTCTTTTGGATACATGGCCAACAAAGGTAAGGGGTAAGAAGGAGAGAAGAACTAGCAAGTTGGGAATAAGAGAGTGAGATTGGAAATACAGTTGAGAAAATATACACAATAATAAGAGACAGACAATGTTCAAGATAAAGATAGACACATGAGAGAGAGAGAGAGAGAGGAGACATAAACAGGTAAGAGAAGAAACAGGAGAGATACTGCAGCATGCAAAAGATAAATAAATTATTTGCGATAAGTTTGCAATTTGTTTGCAAATTTGAGTAGTGTGAATATTAAAAAACATTAATTTTACATACCACTTTGGGAGAAACTTCTCTTGATATTTGGTCAGTGCTGAAGTTTGGAATGAATGTGTCTAACTATACACATCAATGGAAATATACACTGGTGTGATTTACCACCTTGTACAATTTTTGAAAACTCAACAGTTGTAATGCAATACATTCAAACTAAACTGAAAATAGCCAGGCCCAATTAATGCTTACATGGTAAAGAGGTGTCAATTAATCACTGCGCCATCAATATTTTTTCAGCTAGGTTATTATAGCCACAGCCTCGAAAAACGGCAAAGGACCAGAACAAAAGCAAAGAGGGAGCCGAAATAATGATGAATAATAACAAGGGTCTCGATCTGCTCTTCACCAGGATATTCATCATGGCACAGCACTGACTTCAATGGAAAAGAAAATCAGGCAAGGTGCAAAGCTGGCTGCCAATTCACTGTCGCCTGTTCTGTGTTACCACACAAAGTTGAAGTTCAAGTCAACTTATTTTATAATCACAATGATTTCTCAAAACCAATGGATCTTACTCAGGAATAATAGTTTGAGTTATCAAATAAATATGTTTTTTAATATGACTTCTGGAAATAATAACCTTGGTTTGAAATCTGACCTTTCAGTAAAGAAGTTTCTATCGTACAAAGTGAATGAATATTATATGCATGCTGCACTTCTGCACTTGACTGAAGCACAAGCATATCAGTTACTGCCTTAGAAATGCAAATTGAGCTGCTTTCTGCAACAATAGCTGTATCTTTACCAAAAATTAAATTTGCATTAAAACTGTTAAGAGAACTGGCTTCAGCAGTAAAGTTTATTCAAACAACATTGGCCCAGAAATCCTGGTTTCTCCTTCCCGCAGGTGTTCGACTGGATTCTGCAAAAAAGATGCACACCTACCTGTTCCTGCTGCGCCCATGCGAGTTCCCAGTCCTGAGGCCTCCACTGACTGCGCATCGCAGCGCGTGCACGTCAGGTCGTGCACAGGGCTGGAGCTGCAGTCACATGGCTCTGGGCAGCCAATCAAGGTAAAGTATGTTCTCATTCATAATAATGAGAACTCCGAGTTCCCATTATTATGAATGAGAAACACCCCCAAATACACAAAACATTAATAAAAAATAGAAAAAAATACACTACATATTTAACATTAATTTAAATTAAAGTTATTTATGTATTATTTTTTAAAAGTTCTGATTTTTAAAATGTTTTTTAATTATGCTTTAAAATAAATTTAACGTAGTGGGCAGGGTTTTTAAAAAATAAAATGTGTTTTAAAATTTTATTTTTTATGTTTTAAGTGTGTTTTAAAACTCTTACGCCTGTAAAAGTATTAGGTGCAAGAGTTTTCAGGACATCTGCAATCTTGCCTATGCAAATATCCTGCCTTCCAAAATGTATTGGATCTGTCAAGCTCCAGCTTGACAGATCAGAAAAGCCGGTTTTCAGCGCATGCGCATTGTGCGCTGAAAACCGACTTTTGCGATGCCTTCCCAGGTCCGTACACACTCCGTACGCACCTGGGAGGCCGGAATTTCAGGGCCATTATCTTATTTTAATATTCATATTTATATCACAGAAAAGGTCCCAGTAAATATCATCCATTGAATAATGAACCCTAGGTTATTTAAGGCTAGGTAATGTAACAGTACATTCAAATTTATACTAAGAATTAATATTTATTAATAATCTATGTTCAATCTAACATGCTGTACTTCCCTCACTTATCCCTCCTCCCTCATGAAGCATAACTGTCAACATTGGGGAAATATTAGGAAATTTTAGTGTTCTTATAAAGGACTCTTCTGGAGCAAAAGACCTCTTGGTTAAAAACATGTCCTTATGAGACTAAAGCTAAATCCCAATGTACAGACCAGACTGTCTCAAGTTAGGCTTAGAACAATGACACTTTTTAGATTAAGTCCAGGCAAGACAACAAATGTAATATTGTTGATTTATGATGGACATGTCTCTGTGGATCAGTCGGGAGACAAGAAAGTATTGATGTGGAATGAAACACTATTAATGCAGTTAAAAAAGCAATGATAATGTTAGATTACCTATTCTAGTCTTCCTTATTCTGTTAGAGAAGTTGAACCATATATCAAGAGGAATTGCTGTATTTCAACAGGAAAATAATTCGCTCAGAAGATTGTTCCTTTAAGAAGTTTGTACCATTGTGCCGTCCCTTTGATCGCATAATCCCACACGACTGAATGACAGCTGCGTATTTTGAGTATTTTTTATTTTATATCTGCAGTGTGCCCCATGAATACAATACAAAAGCAAAACACTGCGGATGCTGGAAATCTGAAATAAAAACCAAAAATGTTGGGAACACTCAGCAGGTCAGGCAGCACCTGTGGAGAGAGAAGCACAGATAATGTTTCAGGTCGATGACTCAGTTCTGACGAAGGATCATTGACCTGTTCTCTCTCCACAGATGAGGCCTGACCTTCTGAGTGTATCCAGCATTTTCTGTTTTTATTCCATGAATACAATATTTTGCCCAAAGGTGTTGAAATGCTTTGACCCTTTTTCAATGAGGTAGAAGCTTTGCCTTGTGCAGATTGCCCAAAATTAATTTACTCATGGAAAACATTTGGAAATTTTGCAGTTAGCTGTGTAAACAGCCCATTTCTCATTGGAATTTTATAGAGCCTTCCTATCAGACCTGACAGTCATGGGTGCAATCAAACTGAAGCTCTCCCCTACAAGCATAGTGACGAGCTACATCGACAACTGAAGTCCTTCTTAGTACCAGGGTGTCTGGTACAGGTTGTACCTCTCTAGTCCGGGACTCTTTCATCCGGAAACATCCGTGGTTCGGCATTAGTTGGGCGTGCGGGAGAAGAGCGTTTTTTTTTAAGCTTCGCTCGACTGCAATGTCTGATCAGTCAGTTTGTTCGGTGATCGGCTAGGAGCGGCAGTCGGTGAGTGAGTGTGTGTGTGGTTGCTGAGGGAGCCTCCCACAGGCTGGCAGCATGCACTCACATAGACACAGGAGCCCAGGCACTGTCCACTGGTACCGGTAAACAAGACCTCCCGTGTTCGGGAAATTCTCTGTTCCAGCACCGGTCAGGTCCCGAAGATGCCGGACTGGAGAGGTACAACTGTATCTGAGTCTCTGGTTGAGAGGCTATATGAGTACTTTATAAAAGGAAATGTGAGCTGAGTCAAGATCATAGAAATGCTGGAGTCCGGTTGTCGATGTCTGCAGGAACTTCTCTTTGTCAGAAAACGTGGTCTACGCTTCCTGGAATTTATGGTAAACTGTGTTGGCTTCAGGTTAATCAGTCAACACGACCACTGCAGACAAAACTGAAACATTACTGCCTTTTACCAATGCTAGGATCAGCAGCGGATGTCTTGTGAGGCAATGACACAGCCAGAGTTGATGTTATGCTGGCCATCGTAAGAAAGCCAGCAATATGCAATAAGGACTCCTTATGGCAGTGTTATTCAGTAAGCTGATGACAGGAGTCAGTAGGAAAGCAAGGCAACCTGGCACCAAATGCTCCTGTCTGCATTGTTCTTGGTACTATTAGGCTCTACAACCAGTTGAGCTTCAGGTGTTTGCATCAACCAGCAGTGACAGCTGAGACAAGCATCGCAACACCACCAACTGAATTTAGTTTAAGACATCAGCCCCGATTGTAACCTGAAGTTGGAGTGAGACTTGCGGGATGTTGTGGGAAGTGGGAGTGAATAGGGTGGAAAAGAGAATTGCCTATGAAGGCACCATCATAAAGCCCAGGAAATTGTTACTGTTGGGCCTTGTTAAAATATCTTGATGCTGAATCCTGTCGAAAGCTGGTGTGATTGGTGATGAGATCCAAGGGCGGGAGCAGGAAATTGTGTAGCTGCAAGTTTGCCACCGGGGAAGCAAGGAAATGGTCCGCAGCAAAGTTGCAGGGGGGGGGCGGTGGGAAGGGGGTTCTGACAATCATGGTCACAGTGGTGGGGAGGGCAGAAGGGTCCAGGGTTTCCATGTGGGGCCATGAGGAGCCACTCTTGGCTCAGATCCTGCTTATTGCCAGCTTTTGCTGGCAGCTCCAGAAACTTTGTGCCATTCACAACTTTTACAGTTAAAATACTATCGGGATCCGAATGACATCACCGGCCCCGACATGTAGCTATTTATGAGGCCCTGGCCTGCGGCAGGCAGCCTAGACACTCCCGAACACCCGGGAGTTAAAACGGCAGAGTGCGTGCTCACTGCAAAAATGCAGCTGGTGGCGCCCAGCCACCATTTTAATCCCGCGCCCGCACCATTCTCAGGGAGGGTTTAAAATTGGGGCTGTCAACGGGTTATCAACAATCAGACCAGCTGGTCCTGGACCAATTGCAGAACCCTAGGCTATAACTCATGCTGGATGAGGGTGTATGAGCACAGAATGGCTTCCACCCCCTTCTCCCTGGACATACGACTCAGGACTGACAATGCTCAGCCAGCATGTTATTTCTTGGAATGCTCTTGAGAACCCCCAACTTAAGCTCAATGTCCTGTCCGACCTGAGGCTACTGCTGCATTTGTTGGCAGGAGCAAACACCGAGAGCCTGGAGGATGCTCATTTGGGCGTCCCTGCATTGAGGGCATCTGTTGAATTTGGAGCACAATCGACACTTCTACAAGTGAATCAATATCAGAAGCAGTGTCGTGGGTATCAGTCACTGGGAAGGATCTCCAGATTATCCGATGGGAATTTTAAAAACTGAGATTTACTGGAGGCTTGCGACGAGATGACTGAAAGAAAGTTAGTTTGGATAGAGTTCTATTAAATAACTCGGAAATATCGACCCAGGAAAATGCCATTATTGAACATGAAACTTTAGCAAATCTTTTCAAAACGTAATATACTTTCACGAAAGCCTTTTACATAACTATTGCCAGATTGTTGCAAACTGATGAACTCAACCCTGGAGAAAATATGGATAAACGGTGTAAAATGAACTCATTGGGATACATGCAGACTACAATTAAAGCCGATGCTAATAATGAGAGAAGAGGAGCAAGGCTTTGTATGAACTGGAGCAGAAAATCATCTGATCAAACATTCTTACAGGAAAAATGTCCTCTGTTTATTCCCCATGGCATGGAAGTGGATTCACTTGCGCTCCAACTCTCCTTCCCTTGCATGATTAGAGAAAGCTCCCGGCCTCTACTTCCTTCCACTGGCAGCATTGCCGAACGTACCATTCAGGGAACAGCTGGGCCGAACAAGTTTTCTACCCCATGGCACTCGCCTTCCAATTTCTCTATTTTATTTATTCTGAAAATTCTGAAATGATAATTGGTGCACAGTATCATATTAATACCTCCGAGCCCTGACTTGAAATGCAGTCAGGTTGGGCCCTTACAATTACTTTATTTTCAAAATAGATTCATGGGCATCTGCTGATTCAGCTCGTTGAATTGAAATTTGCTCAGCCTTTTCCACAGATACAAAGCACAGTGTGATTGACAGGTGACATCTATAAATCTATTGTGACTTGTCAATCAAATTGTGGGCTCGTATGGTTGGAAACAGCAATGAAGTGTTCCAAACCTTCGGCAAGCTCTAGTTCCATTGACTTTGCATTTTCATTTAAAAAACCCTCAAGGAGAAAATATCGTTTATGATGAGCTGTGGTTGATGTCTCATGGGAATTTGATGCTCTGACTCCAACAACAAGTGTTTCGGATCAAAGACAAAAGAACTATTCATAGAATCACAGAATGATACAGCACAGAAAGAAGCCATTTGAACCATGGTGGCTGTGCCAGCTCAACTCGCTGTGTAATTTTTTTTTCCCTCATGTCGCCTCTGGTTCTTTTGCCAATCACCTTAAATCTGTGCCCTCTGGTTACGAACTCTTGCCGCTGGAAATAGTTTCTCCTTATTTACTCGATCAAAACCCTTCATGACTTTGAACACCTCTATTAAATCTCCCCTTAACCTTTTCTGCTCTAAGGAGAACAACTCCAGTTTCTCCGGTCTCCCAACGCAACTGAAGCCTTTCATTTCTGGTATCATTCTGGTAAATCTCTGCACCCTCTCTGAGGTCTTGACATCCTTCTTAAAGCATGGTGCCCAGAATTGGCCACAATACTCCAGGTCTAGCATAACTTCCTTGCTTTTGTACACTACACTGTTTATAAAACCAAGGATGTTTAACAGCTTTTTAACAAACTTCTCAACTTATCCTGCCATTTTCAAAGACGTGTGCACCTACGCCCCCAGGTCTCTCTGTTCCTGCAACCCCTTTAAAATTGTGCCATTTACTTTATATTGCCTCTCCTCATTCTTCCGACCAAAATGAATCACTTATTAAACAAAAACAATGCATAAACTGATCTGAGAACACCAGGGCAATGCGAGAGTTAACCAAAGCTTTCAGCAAACTAGTCAGAGTGCTGGGTGGGCTGGACACTAAATCACCTTGTCCTTAATCTTTGTGATGAGATTGCAAAGATTTCCCTCGAATTCCTCACTGAATAAGCACAGAACAGCTTCATCAGCAGCATTGTGAAAGGTTTCACACCATCAAGTGCAATACAATGAAATCTCTCCATGAGCAGGTAGCTTTGTCCGTCAGTATTTCCCAAATGACCTTTGAGTGTACGAGCCATCAGATTCCTATGAAGCATCAAATTGGCTTCTGTTGGATCATACCAAAACAGCAATCAAAATAAGGGACATGGAGATCGGGCGGGAACGTGGAGTTGAGGTCGATGATCAGCCATGATCTTATTTAATGGCGGAGCAGGTTCAATGGGCCATAGGGCCTGCTCCTACTCCTATTTTTTATGTTCTTATAACTCAACAAAAATAACTATAAAAACCACTGTTGTAGGAACTCTCAGTTATTTTGCTGCATTTGGATTTATAATGGGCTGCGGGAATGGATGCTGGGGCATTCCGCGATCGAACAATGATAGGGGCATTTTTCTGGGTCTGGGTGCAGCGACGATCAGAAAACTGATCAGGTCAGGGTCAAGAACTCTGGTTGGACATATCCCTGGAGGTTGCATCACATGATCTTCTGCCTCCAACCACCCCGCCCCCCACACTCTCTTGCCATTGGTCGCCTGAGACGTCCATCCTCATGGTGCGCCACCTTCCCACGCCAATCGGAATCTTCATTACCCGATTGAACGATTCTGCACCATCAAACAGCATTTTTCCCCATGATCAATATTTTTATAACTGGTAAACAAAAGTGTTCAACTTTTTTTCAAAACCACTATTTTTTTTATTACCCCTATCATCTTTTTGGATGTTCAGTGCCCTGGAGATTAATTTTTAATTCCTGGAGACATAAAGGGGTGAAAATTGCAGGATTATGGGGAAAGAGCAGGGGAGTGGCACTAGCACGTTGGGCCGAATGGCCTTCTTCTGTACTGTATGATTCTATGATTTCACGAGGATGAGGAAAGAGTCACTCAACACATCCAGCAATGTTCCCTGTCATTTTTGTGTTTGGTGCACGGGTCCTTTAACTGGCTGCATGCCCCATTCAATGTTTTGCGCATGCCCGGTTATTTCCATTGTGAAGCTGGTAATTGGCCTGCACAGGACCTCTGGTCATGCAGCTTAGCCCATCAGTACCTGGCCAGTTCGTAACCTAAACCCATTTCTCTCTGCCCTGTGTTGAATCAGGAAATGGCCCAATCGCCTTCTGAAGGGGAGTCAGTATTTATTAACTAATTGTGAAGAAATGATTTCCTAAGCTAACCTTAGCACATGCATTTCTTCAGCTTATTCATGTGCCCTTGTCCACCTCCCTACATTGACCTCATTGATTAAAAACTTGAATCATTTGCGCTCACCCCACCTCCTGGACTGAGACGGGCTTAACTCTGAGCAGATGCTCATGTCTGCTCATCGTCTGACCTCCTTTGACAATTATTGTGAGAAAACTGATGATATGTGACCTTCACAGGAAGGTGACTACTCCCAATGATGCCAAATAAAATGTCACAGCCGCAAGTCGGCCGACTGACCTCTCAACCACAGATGCTGTAGCACAAATCCAAGAAAGGGGAGAATTAAATGAATAGATTACTTTCCTGCGCACGCCCTACTCACCTCCTACCCCGCCCCCGATGGTTGTGACAATTCACACTGCGGTGAAATCTTACTGCAGCTTTGCTTCGAGGGTTTATTTTAGACACATGATTATTATGCCATCACTCTGTCAGGTTTCATAGTAGAAGCGGAGCCAGCACCAGTGTCTTCAACCAACTGTGCATGGGTTACTGATAAGCATTGAGTGGCACATTAAAAAAAGCCAATTATTTGATACATATTAATTGGTCATTCCACTATGTAGTGACTGTGTAGTGACTCGGCCAAGTGAGGTTTGACGCTGAAACATTGAGCTTCATTGAAAGAAAAGCTCCTTGTTAACAATTTACCAGGCCTGAACCACAAATTTCGTCATGTGATTGGACAGCCACATTATTCATTTAATCAAGCCTCTGTCTCAATTATCTCAATTGCCTCTGTCAATTAGGTGATATCATGTGAAACTAGGTGGAAGGTTCGACAAGACAGAAAACTGGTTGTTACAAAAAATTATCTCATAATAACTAAACATATGGCTCCCATTTTTCTACAGTATTGCAATCAATGACAATATTGATGACAGTTGTCTCATTATGTTCTCTAAGGTCCTCCATCGCAATTCATCATGCTCTCTCTTCTTTGAGTTCACCAGCCTCCGATCTTCCCTTAATCTCTCCCTCCATGTAATCTCCCCAACCCATATTTACAGCCACCCCCTTGACCTTGCCATCTCTCGTGGCCTCGCTACTCCCATCGTGTCAATCACAAATAAGGCCATCTCTGATCACATCCTTGTATTGCTCTCCACCCACATCAGTCTTCCACTTCCCCTTCATCCCCCCACCCACTTCCCCAACCCTACTTCCTTCTGTGTCCGCCCCTGGAAAAAACTCTCTCCCAACTCTCTTGTAACAGCATTTACGAATTCCCAACTGTCCAGCCTTTAGTCCTCCATTCACCACAACATTTCTGCAACTACCGATCGGCTCAACCACACCCTCACCACCACCTTTGATGCTCCGCTGGGCGGACCACATTTCGCATGCCAGATACGAGACTTCCAAAGCAAGCGCTCTACTCGGAACTCCTTCACGGCAAACGAGCCAAAGGTGGGCAGTAGAAACATAACAAGGACACCCTCAAAGCCTCCCTGATAAAGTGCGACATCCCCACTGACACCTGGGAGTCCCTGGCCCAAGACTGTCCTAAGTGGAGGAAGTGCATCCGAGAGAGCACTGAGCACCTTGAGTCTCAACACAGAAATCAAGCGCAGGCAGCGGAAAGAGCATGCGGCAAACCAGTCCCACCCACCCCTTCCCTCAACAACTATCTGTCCCACCTGTGACAGAGTCTGTGCCTTTCGTATTGGACTGTTCAGCTACCAAAGAATTCACTTCAGGAGTGGAAGCAAGTCTTCCTCGATTCCGAGGGATTGCCTATGATGATGATGAATCCCTATTAAGACAATTACCCTCTCTCATCCTGGCCATTCCCCCTGTTACAGCCCTTATCTTCACTCCCTTAAGTCCAAGGGACACAGGCTTGAACGGATGTGGCGGACAACTGGTTTAGCCATTCACCGCCAGATCTGGCTGGATCACATAAAGCAGTATCGGTTCCCGCTCTCATCTGCCGAAATTGCTCACTATTCCATTCTGGAATAGTGTGCAATTTTGTGCACATGAGAATCATTCTGGATTCAAAGATAAACCCCGGCTTCTATTCTCCACTGCAAACCATCTTCTTAAACCCCTCTCCCCTGTCTCCTCCACCCTCACCGCCGATGACAAATGTGAAGGGCTCATGGACTTCTTTGTCTCTGAGATTGAGACCATCTGTTCAGCTGCCTCTGACACTTCCCTTCCTTCCCCTAGACCACCGGGTCAAACTTCCTCCAATGTTTTCCCCTGCCCTAGCCCTGATCTCATGTCTTTCTCTAGTTTCTCATCGATCTCCCTTCACGACCTCTCTGCGCTCATCCTGTCCATGAGATCCACTTCCTGCTCCCTTGACCCTATTCCCACCAAACTGCTGACCACCCAACTTCCTTTTCTGGCTCCCATGTTAGCTGACATTGTTAACAGTTCTCTCTCCTCAGGCACTGCCCCACTCTCCCTCAAATCTACCAACATCACCCCTCTGTGCTTGAAAACTACCGCCCTATTTCCAACCTCCCTTTCCTTTCCAAAGTCCTTGAACGTGTTGTCGCTCCCGAATCCGTGACCATCTTTCCATGAATTCAATATTTGAATCTCTCCAATCTGGTTTCTGCCCCTGCCACAGTATCAAAATAGCTCTCATCAAAGTCACAAATGACATCCTGTGTGACTGTGACAAAGGTAAACTATCCCTCCTCATCCTTTTCGACTTGTCTGCAGCCTTTGACACTGTTGACCACTCTATCCTTCTCCAACGACTCCCCACCGTCGTCCAGCTGGGTGGGACTGCACTCGCCTGGTTCCACTCTTATCTATCTAATAGTAGGCAGAGAATCATCTACAACAGCTTCTCTTCCCACTCCCGCATCGTTACCTCTGGTGTCCCCCAGGAATCTATCCTTGGCCCCCTCCTATTTCTCATCTACATGTTGCCCCTTGACGACGTCATCTGAAAGCACAGTCAGTTTCCACATGTACGATTACGACACCCAGCTCTACCTCACTACCACTTCTCTCGACCCCTTCACGGTCTCTAAATTTTCAGACTACTTGTCCGACATCTAGTTCTGATGGGCAGAAATTTTCTCCAATTAAATATTGGGAAGATCGAAGCGACTGTTTTCGGTCCCCGCCACAAACTCCATTCCCCAGCCACTGACTTCATCCCTCTATCTCACATCTGTCTGAGGCTGAACCAGACTGTTCGCAACCTTGGTGTCGTCTTTGTCCCTGAAATGAGCTTTCGACCACATATCCGCGGCATACCTAATACCGCCTATTTCCACCTCAGTAACATGGCCCGTCTCCACCTTTGCCTCAGCTCATCCGCTGCTGAAACCTTCATCCTTGCCTTTGTTACCTCTAGACTTGACTATTCCAATGCACTCCTGGCCGGCCTCCCACATTCTACCCTACATAAACTAGAGGTGATCCAAAACTCAGCTGCCCGTGTCTTAACTCGCACCAAGTCTCGCTCACCCATCACCCCTGTGCTCGTTGACCTACATTGGCTTCCGATTAAGCAACACCTCGATTTCAAACTTCTCATCCTTGTTTTCAAATACCTCCATGGTCTCGTCCCTCCCTATCTTTGTAATCTGCTTCAGCCTCACAGGCCCCCCCCAAGATGACTGTGCTCCTCTAATTCTGCCCTCTTCAGCATTCCTGATTATAATCGCTCAACCATTGGTGGCCGTGCATTCTGTTGCCTAGGCCCTAAGCTCTGGAATTACCTCCACAAACCTCTCCGCCTCTCTACCTCTATATCCTCCTTTAAGACGCTCTTTAAAATCTACCTCTTTGTCCAAGCTTTGGTCACCTGCCCTCATTTCTGCTTATGTGGCTCGGTGTTAAATTTTTTTGTCTTGGGAAAAGCCTTGGAATGTTTTACTATGTTAAAGACTCTATATGAATACAAGCAGTTGTTGAAACAATGTAAAAAGCACAATATTTGACCAATGGGTTAGTGGATAAGTGCATTGCATGTGGTGATGTGAACTATACGGGTGAGGAAGGTACCAGGCGCGATAACTGCTAAACTGGCTGATTTTAGCTACATCAATAGCGGGGACACTGTTAATGGCCGCAAGTGTGCTTGAGCAAAAATGTAAAAAATCAGTTCTTGATTGCTGTTCAATCACCAACTGTTGGAAAGACCACGTATGTGGACATCAGCGAGGACAGAATTATGCGTTGCAGTGATGCCCCGCCTAGTTGAATAGCACATTAAAACTCACCATCTGGGTTCGCACGTGAAGACATGGCCCCTCATGAGAGGCACCCAAAGGTCATGGACACTTGTAGAATTGGTGCCCCAGAATGAATCAGTGCCTTCAGGAGAGGAGGGTGGATTAGTGAGAGAGAGAAAAAAAGCAATAAAACATGCCAGAGATCTACGTAACGTCTCTGTACACAAGAAATCCTCTGCCGAGCTCAGCGTCAGCTCCCGTGCATGGTTATGCAATTAATGCCAGATTTACGGCTGAATTAGAATTGGTGAAAAGATGGTTGGCAGACTTACTGGGGGAGACTTGGCTGTTGATGCGCTGCTGCAGCTCCACTGTCAATCACATCTGCAAGCAGACAGGTACCTGCACTTGGCGAGAGTGGCTCCTTCGACAACTCTTTGCACGTGTAAAATCACCTTTGTGACTGCACACCGAGACATCCGAGAATAAAAGAGCAGCACGAGTTACTGAGCCCGATAGCGTGGGGGAGCAATCATTGAGCAAGGGTTTGCACGGTACATGTTCATGCAGCTTCTTCACACTGGCAGGCTGAACAGCTCCACTCAGTTGTCCATTCGGACTTTGTCGACTAAAAGGCTCAATGATAATTCTTTGTCATTTTCACACAGTGTGTGCTGGGGGTAAAATTCAACTTGGGCGGTGGCGCAATAAATGCGACAATGGATCAGCCACCCTGTACACACCCTGTCCAATTTTAATTTCCATTGAAGCTCGCAGAAAGGAAAATGAGATTGGCATTTAAGAGGCGGTCAATCCGTTACCATCTGCTTTGCGCCCCTGTCCAAGTTGAATTTTATTTTCGCTGTTTGGGAATATACAATATAACTTGAAATCAAATTCTTAGAGGATAACAACAACTTACATTTATATGGTGCTTTTAACACGGAGAAAATATCCCCAGGTACTTCACAGGGGCGTAAACAGGCAAAAATCGGCACCAAAGCAAAGAAAGGAAAGACTTGCATTTATATAGCACCTTTCACCACCTCAGGACGTCCCAAAGCACTTTACAGCCAATGAGGTACTTTTGAAGTGTAGTCACTGTTGTAATGTAGGAAATGCAGTAGCCAAGGTGTGCACAGCAATATCCCACAAATCAATGAGATGAATGACCAGATAATTCTGTTTTGGTGACATTCTCCTGCTCTTGTTCACAACATTGCCATAAGATTTCTTACAACCACCTGAGAGGGCAGACGTGGCCTTGGCTTAACATTTCACCTGAAAAGAGAAATTAGGAGGGAGTCAAAGAGGTGGGTTTCAAGGAGGGTCTTAAAGGAGAGCGCGAGACGGAGAGCCAGAGGGATTGCGGGATGGAATTCCAGAATGTGGCACCCCAGACAGCTGAAGGCACGGCCACCAATGATGGGGCAAAGGCAGTGGAGAATGCATAAGAAGCCAGAGTCCGAGGAATAGATTTCAGGGAGTTGGGAGGCGTGGTGGACTATCGGGCTGGAGGAGGTTACAGAGATAGCGAGGGGCAAGGCCATTAAAGGATTTAAATGTGAGGAGGAAAATTTAAACTTTGAGGCGTTGGTGAGCGGGAGCCAATGTAGGTTGGCGAAGACGGGAATGATGGGCGAGGGAACATGGTATGGGAAAGGATACGGGCAGCAGAGCTTTTACTGAACGAAAGTTTATGGAGAGTGGAGAATGGGATGCCGGCCAACAGAGTAATGGAACAGTCGTCTGGAAGTAACAAAGGCATGGATGATGGTTTCAGCGGCAGATGGGCCGAGGCAGGGTTGGATGTGGGTGATGTTATAGAAATGGTAGTAAGTGGTCTTTGTGATGGAGATGATGTGAGGTTGGAAGCTCAGCTCTAGGTTGAATGAGACACCAAGATAGCAAAGAGGCTGGTTCAGCATGAGACAATGCATTGACCTGTCTGGAAGTAAGCAAGCTCATTGAAGCAAACATTACTGAAAAGGAGATTCACCAGACATCTGACCATAAGATTAGGTAACTTCATCGAAAGTAAGTCGATGGGCCAAGGACTATTATGCCCATCGACTTACTTTCTATGAAGTTACCTAATATTAGGTATATTAGGTAACTAATGGCAGCTTAGTTTAGTTGGCAGAGCTGTTGTGTTCTAAAGATTGTGGATTGAAGCCCCAAACCCAGGATTTTTGTGCATAAGCTAGGTTGACACACCAGTGTGGTACTGAGGAGGAGCTGTACTATTTGCACTGCTGTCCTTCAGATATGATGTGAAGCAAAGGTCGACCTACTAGTTCAAGTAGAATTTGAAGATTCCAAAGCATTAATCAAAAAAACAGTTTCCTCCCAGTGGCCTGGCCAATATTTCTCCCTTAGCAAATGCCACCTAAAACAAACTGATTAACTGGTCATTCATTATGGGATCTTGATGGCACATAATGGCATGTCTGTCCATGTAATAAAAATATCATTGCATTCCAATATGGTGCAGAGCTTTGAGACATCATAAGGTATTATATAAGCTTGCCTATTTCTTTTGGAAAGTATGTATTTTGTTCTAAATGTTTCTGTGGTATACTATAATCCTAACAAAACTACCCAATAAAGACTACCGCACAAGGATCATTATTCAGGACAGCGATTTATCAGGCTCAGCCTGCAGCTAATAGAAACCTCATTTCTTGGCTCAGCTTGCTGAATTAGATATTAATGTTGTTTGATGTGATGCACCAGGATTGTGACCATCCGTTTGCTTCAGGCAAAAGGAATGACATCTGTCTTTTTAAGGTCTTTTGTGTTGTCATGACATCAATATATATCCTGAATTTTATCAGCACCGATGATAAATTGATCTTTGCTTTATTAACGTTTAGAAACTTGTAACTTATACTGACTTTGCCAATTTGTGTTCATCAGCTCCAGACCATCCATCGCTCAAGAAGGTTCTGGTGAGAATGTGTTAGCCATTAGTCATGAGCAGGCCCATCATCACTCTTGACCTGCACCAAACATTCTGGATTGCCTTGGTCACCATGGTGACCACCAAAGAAAAGGAGCAAAAACAAAATAAAATCGCCATCACCAACTTCATCAAGTATTAAAATAAATGCCTCTTCCCCTGTAGCTCAGTGGGTAAATGTACTGCCTTGTGTGCAACCGAGCTACACGCACCAGCAAGGGCAAGGTTCATCCCTGGGTTTATGGGCCCCGATAATAACTAGGAGGCGGGGAGGGGGGAGTAGTGGCCGGGTAACCCAGTATGGGTTTCCCAACGGTCCTGCCAAATTTAACGGCTATACTTTTACATTTTTGGACTCCGTTTCCTGGCTGGCAGCCAAACCAGATTGAGGCGCTGGCCGGCGGGAAGGCCTGCAGCACTAGGCCACGGCTGGGGATCAGGCATTGGAGGGAGAGAGGGAAGGAGAGATGTGGGTGGGGGACATCATGGAGGGTTGCAGATGAGATCGGGGCAGGGGCGACATCAAGGAAGTTTGCAGAAGAGATCAGTGGGGCCGGAGAAGACATGTGTGATGGGCTGTGAATAGATTTGGGGGTCCGATAGCAGGAGGGGGGGGAGGGGTCCAATTGTGGGGGGGATGTCCAATCATGGGCGTCCAATCCTGGTGGTAAACAGGGAAGCTTGGTGGGCCGGTGGGTGCAGTGGAAGCACCCCTGCTGCTCCTGGCTCACAAGCGGTGCTGTAACAGTACTTATCTGATGGAAGCAGCCGCCAGCTCCCCTCCCTTCAGCTGCCGGCAATCCTGAGACCCGGGAAACCCGGCCCACATCCATTAAACTCTGGTCAAATTGGAGGCAAGCAGCCTCATTAAAATATTTTCATGATGGACCCGTCTCCTGAGAGCGGGTTTAGGTGCTTGCACCCAAACCTGTCTCCATTAAAACCGGAAGTGGACGGATTGGAGGCCGACTGGGGTTAGGTTTGCCATTTAAAACAAATTTAACCCCCCACCAGCCTCCCCCTTCCCCCCCCCCACCCCCCAACATGCCCTTAGGGGTTAAAATTCGCCCCCATACTGTGTGGGCAGTGGCAGTGTTTGGGGTACTGCAGCTGAGCGTGCTGCACCTTGACCAGGGGGAGAAAGATAATATTAGGCAGTGTACATGGCCCAGGCACCATGCAGTGAGTCTGATTGGAAAACCCAGTGAGGACTGAATCGGGGTTGGCCCAGAGTCACACTCTTGGCTGACACACATGGGACGACAACATGGGTCAGGTACCAAAGGGCTGAATGCATTTGTGGAAATGTACCTTTGCATGACCACCAGCCAAGAAGGGGAGTAAAATGTGGGGATGGAACAGCAATGTAGGTAAAATGGTTACACTGAAGTCACTTCCAGGCAGTAAACTCGTTTTTGCAAATTAGCTGCTGCATTTGCCTACATTACAACAGTGACTACACTTCAAAAATACTTCATTGGCTGTAAAACACTCTGGGATGTCCTGAGGTTATGAAAGAGGCTATATCAATGCAGGTTTTTCCTTCTTTTACAGGAGCCTTCTCCACCAGGAGCTCATATTGATAAAATATGGATGCTGTCCTTGAAATTCATGAAAAGCAATGCTGATGTTATGTTTTTACAAGTTAATGTTCTTGGCAACAATACATTTATTCTGAATGGAGCATCCTAGCTACCAATACTAGTCATGTTACCTATCATAAAAGAAGCTTCCGTGTAGAAACACTCCATGTATTTATAGTTGCTAACAAACACTGCCAGGTATTATAGGGAAGTGCTGTGAGCAATTGCAATTAAACAAATCTTAGCTCAAGGATTTATATAGTTATAAACAAACACCAACAAGTTAACTTTCTTGTAATCTCTCCTGCCCAGTCATTAGTCTCTATAAAACAAAATGGATTTCAAATTAGGTTGAAGGACAATTCCATCTTTTCCTAGTTGTCAGTCTGCAGAGCTTTGAAAAGATCACTGTTTTGTGTGAATTATACTGTGATGGGCTTGAGCCCACCTGAATACCAAACCAATAATAGGCTAGAGATTGAAGAGTGAGATTCCAAGTGGACTGTAACCATCTCTTAACCATCATCATAGAGTCCCACGGAATCGAGGAAGACTTGCCTCCACTCTTAGCATGAGTTCTTAGGTGGCTGAACAGTCCAATACAAGAACCACAGTCTCTGTCACAGGTAGGACAGACAGCGGTTGAAGGAAAAGGTGGGCGGGGAGTCTGCTTTGCCGCACGCTCCTTCCGCTGCCTGCGCTTGATTTCTGCACACTCTCGGCGATGAGACTCTAGGAGCTCAGCGCCCTCCTAGATGCACTTCCTCCACTTAGGGCAGTCTTTGGCCAGGGACTCCCAGGTGTCACAACACTGAGTGTATTTTTTGAGGTTAGGACATGCCAATTGGGCAGGAGGACTAGGGCATAGAAACATAGAAACATAGAAAATAGGTGCAGGAGTAGGCCATTCGGCCCTTCTAGCCTGCACCACCATTCAATGAGTTCATGGCTGAACATGTAACTTCAGTACCCCATTCCTGCTTTCTCGCCATACCCCTTGATCCCCCTAGTAGTAAGGACTTCATCTAACTCCTTTTTGAATATATTTAGTGAATTGGCCTCAACAACTTTCTGTGGTAGAGAATTCCACAGGTTCACCACTCTCTGGGTGAAGAAGTTTCTCCTCATCTCGGTCCTAAATGGCTTACCCCTTATCCTTAGACTGTGTCCCCTGGTTCTGGACTTCCACAACATTGGGAACATTCTTCACTCATCTAACCTGTCTAAACCCATCAGAATTTTAAACGTTTTTTTGAACTCCAGTGAATACAAGCCCAGTTGATCCAGTCTTTCTTGATAGGTCAGTCCCGCCATCCCGGGAATCAGTCTGGTGAACCTACGCTGCACTCCCTCAATAGCAAGAATATCCTTCCTCAGGTTAGGAGACCAAAACTGTACACAATACTCCAGGTGTGGCCTCACCAAAGGCCCTGTACAACTGTAGCAACACCTCCCTGCCCCTGTACTCAAATCCCCTCGCTATGAAGGCCAACATGCCATTTGCTTTCTTAACCACCTGCTGTACCTGCATGCCAACCTTCAATGACTGATGTACCATGACACCCAGGTCTCGTTGCACCTCCCTTTTCCTAATCTGTCACCATTCAGATAATAGTCTGTCTCTCTGTTTTTACCACCAAAGTGAATAACCTTGCATTTATCCACATTATACTTCATCTGCCATGCATTTGCCCACTCACCTAACCTATCCAAGTCGCTCTGCAGCCTCATAGCATCCTCCTCGCAGCTCACACTGCCACCCAACTTAGTGTCATCCGCAAATTTGGAGATACTACATTTAATCCCCTCGTCTAAATCATTAATGTACAGTGTAAACAGCTGGGGCCCCAGCACAGAACCTTGCGGTACCCCACTAGTCACTGCCTGCCATTCTGAAAAGTACCCATTTACTCCTACTCTTTGTTTCCTGTCTGCCAACCAGTTCTCAATCCACGTCAGCACACTACCCCCAATCCCATGTGCTTTAACTTTGCACATTAGGATGATATCTGCAAGTTACCTCTGAAGAGACATTATAAGGAGTGGATTTTCCCGTTCTTTGCGCTCTGTTTTTTGCCCCGGAGCGGCAGCCATGGCGGCGATGAGGTCTCCTGGGCGGGCGGTCAGCCTCCAGCGCTCCACGGGGGGTTTTTGGGTCTGGTTTGGCGGCGGCACGTAGAGGCACCGCCCGGAAGAACTGCGCCGGTGTGTAACGCCCCGGTTGCAACACCAGTGCGCCTGACCCGTACGTCCCACAGCGCGACCCACAGTGAATGCCTGGGAAATCGGTGGAGTGGGCTATGTATTGGGAATGTTTTTGTGGGGTTTCTTTCTCCTCAGGCGTCTCTCAGAGCGCTGTGGGTCGGCTCTTAGCTCGGGATTTTCCCATGGTGACGCTCTAAGAGAGGTGTACACCGTCTCTCTTAGCGCTGCGCCCCACACTCACGGCCCAGCTGTCCAATTTTGATGACTGAGGCGTAAACTGTTCCCGGCCGCAAACTTTACCGCCCCGCCACCGCCATTACCGCCCCGAAATCATCAAAGCCGAAAATCCAGCCCCATAAACTTTCCCGTTGGCCAAGTGAGACACTGCCTGAGGTAATGTTGCATGTTCAGCCATGAACTCATTGAATGGCGGTGCAGGCTCGAAGGGCCGAATGGCCTACTCCTGCACCTATTTTCTATCTTTCTGTGTTTCTATGTAACAGTCATATCTCCCAATGTATATCTAACATTTCCTCTGCCATTTAACCATCTCCCATTTTCTACTTGACCCCTTTACAGGTCATTTCATTTATTTTCTGTGTTTGTTACGCATTCTTTCCCTACCTTTGTTCTGTTGCTTTTAAATGCTGTTTGTCTATTATACTCTCTAGTTTTGATGAAGGGCCACGCTCGAAACATTAACTCATCTGTTCTCTGCACAGTTGCGGTCTGACTAGCTGAGTGTTTTCAGTTTCGCTCCATATATCTCACTTTCTATTTCAGGTCTTTGCTGAGTTAAGTGGCCTCAGCGAGGACGGCAAATGGGTGCTACAACTTGGCACGCCTGAGTTAGAAAGGTAAAGCTCAGGCAGGTGTCCTGCTTCTGAATGCTATCCAGTGACGCTGGTGCAAAGTGGAGTGTGCTTCACATTATCACCCATCCTACTGCAACTTTCCTGCCTGCCAATCTGTTGTCTGCAAGATTTTCCAGGAAGGGCTACTTCAGGAACTCAAACAGGCTGCACTGCCCTTGCTCAATGTTAGCACTCTGAGTGAGAAACGTGTAGGTTCAAGTCCCACTCCGGAGACTTAAGCACATAATCCAGGCTGACACTCCTGTGCAGCACTGAGGGAGTGCTGCACTGTCGGAGGTGCTGCCTTTCAGATGAGATGTTAAACCAAGGCCCCATTTACCCTCTGAGGTGGACATAAAAGATCCCACTGCACTATGTCAAAGAAGAACAGAGGAGTTCACCTCACTGTCCTGGCCAACATTTATCCCTCGACCAACATCGCAAAAAAAATGAACTGGTCATTATCACATTGCTGTTCGTGGGACCTTGCTGTGTGCTTCAAAAGTACTTCACTGACTGGGATTGGGACATCCCGAGATCATGACATGCAGGTCTTTCTTTTTTGGTCTAAAATTATATCCTGCCATAATCCTCTACTACTTAAAGAAGGACGACTGAACAATCAGTACAATTTTACAAATGAAAGGCAAAACAAGATAAAGTAAAAGCAGTGAACATGGTTTCCTCCGAGAAATTATACTTTTGGAGAAATGGCTTTACATAGTGAATTCATGGCAGAGTGTGACATTGTCTTATGTGCAAACTTACTGAAATTGACCAAAGGAAAAACAATAAAGCTGAGTGGACTCAATGGGCCAAAATGGTCTCCTTCTGCGCTGTAAATTTCTATGTTTCTATATAGTGACACATCACTGCATATAAACAGTACAAAGTTGGACAGTTTAACCGCATTAATAGCAGGGTGAGGAATGTTCAGTCAGTTCCAATCATACGTTGACAGGTGTGTGTGGAAGGAGTCAGCGGTTTACAGGGAAGTACTTCAATGAAATGTATATGCTGCACGTCATCAGTGCACCTGAAAGATCAGTGCAAACACAGCCTAAATAAACACTGAAGGGACTCTTTGCTAATGTCCTGATCCTACACTTTGCAGTCTAAATAAAAATGAATTATCCCAGGAGTGCAAATGATAGCTTGTCAAGCAACACGGTAACTCACTGTGGTTAATTAAAACCAAGGGTGCTTGAAAAACAACAGCAAAGACAAGCTGCTGGAGCTCAACTTTATTCGTTCTCAGCAGAAGTGTTGAGCACCACGGACTCTGTGTTATTAGGAACAATGGGATCGCTGTCATTCTCTTTGTGTCACCTTGGGCATTACATGTAAATGGCAAATTGATTACACTGAAAGGAGTCATCTGTTTCTCTTTGCTCTGAGTGCAGTATTCAGACACAGTCCTTGGCTGAAGGAGAAGTGTTCCAAATCGAGGACTTTCCTCGAGGTCCTCTCAGCCCCCAGTGTTTAGTAAAGCTGACTAGATTATAAAATCATTTGGTGAGGGAGCGGGGGAAATTATTTCAGACTCATCGTGATGTTCTGCTCCAGTGAGTGCAGCCACTGGCTTCTATCCAGTTCATGGAAAGGAAGTTCACGATGGTCTCAGCGACTCAGTGCAAATATTCAGATAGATGAGCAGAAAAAACTCACAAGTTCATCCCAATATCCCCATCGGTTGTCAGCTGTGCCTCAGTGGGTAACACTCTCGCCTCTGAGTCAGAAGGTTATGGATTCAAGTGCCACTTCAGAGATTCGAGCACATAATCTAGGTTGACACTCCCAGTGCAGTACTGAGGGACTGCTGTACTGTCAGAGGTGCCACTTTTCAGCTGAGAAGTTAAACCGAGGCACTCTCAGGCCGGCGCAAAAAGATCGTACGGCACTACTTCAAAGACGAGCAAATGAGTTCTCCCCAGTGTCCTGGCCAATATTTATCCCTCAACTAACATTAGTAAAGACAGCTGATATGGGGGTCATATCACATTGCTGTTTGTAGGAGCTTGCTGTGTGCAAATTGGCTGCCACGTTTGCCGACATTAGAACAGTGACTACACTTCAAAAAGTACTTCATTGGCTGTAAAACATTTTGGGATGTCCTGAGGTTGTGAAATCCTCCTTATTCAAAATATGCAAAAGCATTCTTAAAACAATTTATTCGACAATATGTTTGGTCACCTCCCTAACTCGTTTCCTGTTGTTGCTCCATGACGTATGTGAGTAAAAGAAGCTAACAGATTCACAATGGCAATGGGAGAACAAATATATGAATAGTGTGGGGGGGGGGGGGGGGCGGGGATCTGGTGAGCAGAAATTTAAAAATACAAAGAGAAAGAAGGCAATAGTACAGGGTAGTGATAGGGGTAATGATAACCAGAATGTGACAGGAAGGGACAGAGCATACAAACATCAGAAAGTGGGGGTAGAGTAGGGCAAAATGGTAAAAAGACAAAATTAAAAGCTCTTTATCTGAATGCACACAGCATTTGTATCAAGATAGATGAACTGATGGCACAAATAGAAATAAATGGGTATGATCTGATAGCCATTACAGAGACATGATTGCAAGCTAAGCAAGGCTGGGTACTGAATATTCAGGGTTATCTGACATTTCGGAAGGATAGGCAGGAAGGAAAAGGAGGTGGGGTAGCTCTGTTAATAAGGGATGAGATCAGTGCAGTACTGAGAAATGATATTGGCTCAGAAGATCAAGATGTAGAATCAGTTTCGGTGGAGATAAGAAATAAGGGAAAGAAGTGACTGATGGGTGTAGTCTATAGGCCCCCTAACAGTAGTTATACTGTAGGACAGAGTATAAGTAAAGAAATAATGGAGACTTGTAAGAAAGGATCGGCAATAATCATGGATGATGTTAATTTTCATATAGATTAGACAAATCAAATTGGCCAAGGTAGCCTTGAGGAAGAGTTCATAGAGTGCATTCAGGATGGTTTCTTAGAACAATATGTTGTGGAACCAACCAGGAAGCAGGCTATTTTAGATCTGGTAATGTGTAATGAGATAGGATTAATTAATGATCTCATGGTAAAGGATCCTCTTGGGAAGCGTGATCATAGCATGGTAGGATTTCAAATTCAGTTTGAGGGTGAGAAAGTTAGGCCCCAAACTAGTGTGCTGAGCTTAAATAAAGGTAATTACAAAGGTATGAAGGCAGAGTTGGCTAAAATGGACTGGGAAAAGAGATTAAAGTGTAAGACTGTAGAAAAGCAATGGCAGACATTTATGGAGATATTTTATAGCTCTCAGCAAAGATATATTCCAGTGATAAAGAAAGACTCTAAGAGAAGGATTAACTATCTGTGGCTAACTAAGGAAGTAAAGAGTGGTAGCAAGTTGAAAACAAAAGCATACAATGCTGCAAAGAATAGTGGAAGGTCAGAGGATTGAAAGCTTTATAGAAACCAGCAAAGGACAACTAAAAAAAGATAAAGAGAGAGAAGATAATTTATGAGAGTAAACTAGCAAGAAATATAAAAAAGACAGCAAGAGCTTCTGCACGTATATAAAAAGGAATAGAGTAGCTAAAATAAACAATAGTGCTTTAGGGGATGAGACTGGGAAATTAATAACGGGAAAGAGGGAAATGGCAGAGACTTTGAACAAATATTTTGTATTGGTCTTCACGGTAGAAGACATTAAAAGCATCCAAATAATTAATCATCAAGGGACTATTGGGAGGGGGGGACTTAAAACAATCACTATCACTAGAGAAAAAGTACTCGGCAAACTAATGGGACTCAAGGTGGACAAGTCCCCTGGACCTGATGGCCTGCATCCTAGGATCTTAAAAGAAGTGGCTGTAGGGATAGTGGATGCATTGATTGTAATCTACCAAAATTCCCTGGATTCTGAAGAGATCCCAGCGGACTGGACAACCGCAAATGTAACACCCTTATTTAAGAAAGGAGGGATACAGAAAGCAGGAAACTATAGACCAGTTAGCCTAACATCTGTCATTAGGAAAATGCTGGAGTCCATTATTAAGGAAGTAAAGGTTAAACCTCTTGAATCCAGCACCCTCGGGACTTGGCCTGTGCCGCACCAGAGAATTTGCCGGACCACGGAAGGTCACGCAAACCCTAGACCCCACACTTAAAAATCCCACTGTCAGCAAAGTTTTAGAATTGCTTCCTACAAAAGCTATTTTTGCTATTCTGTAACTGTAGTACCATGGGCTCCGTAGCTTGTATATTGGCTGTGTTGTGGCTATTTTGATGTAAATAGGACTGATCTAGGGAGAGTGCTAGCAGGTTTGACGTGAGATTCGCCAACAGGTTGCACGGCAAGAGGGGTCGCTGTTTGATGCCAGGAGCCCTGTTGTTCAGCGCAGAGCCCATGCTGAAGCCGAGGTAGAGTAAATGGCTTGCGGCTCCATCACCCCACCGCCGGTCAGCAAGGGAGAAGCGGGCTGTGAGCTGTCGGTGTGCTGGATTAGAGAGGTTCAATTTGTAGTAGCAGGACATTTAGAAAATCATAATGCAGGTTTTATAAAAGGGAAATCATGTTTGACAAATTTGCTGGAGTTCTTTGAGGATGTAACAAACAGGGTGGATAAAGGGGAACCAGTAGATGTTGTGTATTTGGATTTCCAGAAGGCATTCAATAAGGTGCCACATAAAAAGTTACTGCACAAGATAAGAGCTCATGAGGTTGGGAGTAACATATTAGCATGGAGGATAGAGGATTGGCTAACTAACAGAAAACAGAGAGTCGGGATAAATGGGTCCTTTTCAGGTTGGCAAAGTGTAACAAGTGGGGTGCCACAGGGATTGGTGCTGGGGCCTCAACTATTTACAATCTATATTAATGACTTGGATGAAGGGACCGAGTGTAATGTAGCCAAATTTGCTTATGATACAAAGATACAAAGATAGGTGGGAAAGCAGGTTGTGAGGAGGATGCAAAGAATCTGCAAAGGGATAGAGATAGGCTAAGTGAGTGGGCAAAGATTTGGCAAATGGAGTATAATGTGGGAAAATGAGGTTATCCACTTTGGTAGGAAAAATAAAAAAGCAAATTATTATTTAATTGGGGAGAGATTACAGAGTGATCTGGGGGTCCTTGTACATGAAACACAAAAGTAATTAGGAAGGCAAATGGAATGTTGATCTTTATTGCAAGGGGGATGGAGTATAAAAGTAGGGAAGTCCTGCTACAACTGTACAGGACGTTGGTGAGACCATACCTGGAGTACTGAGTACAGTTATGGTCTCCTTAATTAAGGAGGGATATACTTGCATTGGAGGCAATTCAGAGAAGGTTCACAAGATTGATTTCTGAGATGAAGGGGTTGTCTTATGAAGAAAGGTTGAGCAGGTTGGGTCTATATGTATTGGAGTTTAGAAGAATGAGAGGTGATCTTATTGAAACATGTAAGATTCTAAGGGGACTTGACAGGGTAGATGCAGAGAGGATGTTTCCCCTTGTGGGGGAATCTGAACTAGGGGACATAGTTTCAAAATAAGTGGTCGCCCATTTAAAACGGAAATGAGGAGGAATTTCTTCTCTCAGAGGGTCGTAAATCTGTGGAATTCTTTGCCCCAGAGAGCTGTAGGGGCTGGGTCATTGAATATATTTAAGGTGGAGGTAGACTGATTTTCAAACGATAAGGGAGTCAAGGGTTATGGGGAGCAGGCAGGGAATTGGATTTGAGGCCGAGATCTGATCAGCCATGATCTTATTGAATGGAGGAGCAGGCTAGAGGGGCCAAATGGCCTACTCCTGTTCCTATTTCTTATGTTCTTATGTTCTAAGAGTGAGCCTTCCCTCCTCAGTTACACACATGTTTGCTCCCAGCAGCGATCACTGAAGAACCTTTGGGGAAGAGAGGGAGGGGGTATTTTCTCTGCCCTAACCTTTAGCCAGTTGTAACACCTCTACTACATCAAGCAGCTCAGTCCAGAGACCGAAACTGGTCCATATGGATCAGAAAAGCATTGGATAATTCATTTACCCATTAAGCATTGGGAAGCTTCCTCCTTAGCTGATTAGCTATATTGGAAGTGGTGCAAACAACAACAACTTGTATTTATATAGCACATTTAACGTACTGAAACGTCCCAAGGTGCTTCAGAGGAGTATTATGAGATTAAAAAATTGACACCGAGCAACATAAGTAGAAATTAGCACAGGTTACCAAACATTTGGTCAAAGAGGTAGGTTTTAAATAATGTCTTGAAGGAGGAAAGAGAGATAGAGAGATGGAGAGATTTAGGCAGGGAGTTTCAGAGCTTGGGGCCTAGGAAACAGAAGGCACGGCCACCAATGGTTGATCGATTATAATCAGGGAAGCTCAAGAAGGCAGAATTAGAGCAGAGCATACATCTCAGGGGATTGTGGGGCTGGAGGAGATTAGAGATAGGGAGGGATGAGGCCATGGAGGGATTTGAAAATAAGGACGAGAATTTTGAAATCGAGGAGTTGCTTAACCGGAAGCCAATGTAGGTCAGCGAGCACAGGGGTGATGGGTGAGCGGGATTTGGTGAGAGTTACGACATGGCCGGCCGAGTTTTGGATCACCTCTAGTTTACGTAGGGTAGAATGTGGAAGGCCAGCCAGGAGTGCGTTGGAATAGTCAAGTCTAGCCCTGGTCCTTGATTCTATTTTGAGGCCATTAATAGGATACTGTAACCATGAAATAGTCAGATTGTGATGGAGCTGATAATTAGTGGGTAAATATGGTCAAACTTTGTGGGTGAAAACCATAACCTATGTTTTCTGTCTCCCTCCCTTCCTTAATTGGGACATGTTTCAAGAAGAGTGGGACTGCTATCCTTACTGAGGATGTCCCCTTCGCCTCGGACCTTATTTCTAGCCACAAGGTCATTAATGCATGGGAGCCAAATTCCTCATATTCCCACAGTGAGTTACGACAGCCTGGTGGCTGAGACACGCTGTGGCAGTCTCTGGGGCCTGACGTAATGGGAGAAAGAGGAACTGTTTAGAATTTTGTTTTAAATCTTAAAATGTTACCTTTTGTTAGTGGGGCCTGCAAATAGCTACACTCTGACACATCCCGCCCTTTACTTTTTGACAACAAGGACCCCTCTGAATGCTGGGTGCCAGGGCCTAACAGGCAACTCTATGTTCCCATGTTCCTGTAGTGCAAAAGGCAGGAAGCACGGAAGAGGCATATTTACCATCAGCATCATCATAGGCAGTCCCTCGAAATCAAGGAAGGCTGGCTTCCACTCTTAAAATGAGTCCTTAGGTGGCTGAACAGTCCTATATGAGTCCCTGTCATAGGTGGACAGATAGTCATTGATGGTAAGGGAAGGTGGGACTGGTCTTTCCGCTGTCTGCGCTTGATTTCTGCATGCTCTCAGCGATGAGACTCAAGGTGCTCAGCGCCCTCCCGGATGCACTTCCTCCATTTAGGGCGGTCTTTGGCCGAGGACTCCCAGGTTTCAGTGGGGATGTTGCACTTTATCAGGGAGGCTTTGAGGGGCTCCTCTGTCCACCTTTGGCTCCTATGGGGCACAACGGATATGATTTTTGCAGCGCGACAACTGCAGGAAAATGCAGAGAACAGCGCCAGCCCTTTGACCTTACAAAAACCTTTGACACCGTCAACCGTGAGGGTCTATGGAGCATCCTCCTCCATTTCGAATGCCCCCAAAAGTTCGTCAACATCCTCTGCCTGCTTCACGACAACATTCAGGCCGTGATCCTTACCAATGGATCCATTACAGACCCAGTCCACGTCCAGACTGGGGTCAAACAGGGCTGCGTCATCACCCCAACCCTCTTCTCAATCTTCCTTGCTGCCATGCTCCACCTCACAGTCAACAAGCTGGAGTGGAACTAAATATATTTACTGTTGTGTAGGCATGCCTGTTCACTGTGTGATGTCTGTAACACTGTCATGCAACATTGAATGTACCCTTGTACTGTACACATCTTACCGATACACTAGAGGGTGCTGTTGCTGGAGACCCAGGGGTTGCCTGCACACGGCAGGTAACCCAGTATAAAAGGAACACACAGCTTGTTGTCAGCACTCAGGAGCTGCAAATAAAGGACTGCAGGTCTGCACAGTTTAAATACCATACCCTGCCTCATGGAGTCATTATAAAGGTGCTTACATACACTACAACTGACGACGGGAATACGGGATCACGAACTACACGCTCAACTTGGCTAACCTCAGCAACTTTCAGCATTTCAGAAGATAACCACCAAGAGCTGTGAGGAACTTGTAACAATCAAACAGGAACAACTAAAACCAAAAGAAAGCATCCTCACAGCCAGTGAGGTTCTACACTTACCGGCGACCTGAGGGCCAAGAAATTGCCAAGTATGCTGCACACTTAAGAAGACTAGCTGCACCGTGTGAGTTTGGCGACCACCTTAATGAAGCACTAAGGGACATATTTGTCATGGGAATCGGCCACGAAGGCCTCCTACACAAATTGTTCTCGGCTGACATCACGGTCACCCTGCAAAAAGCAATTCAAGTGAGCCAGGCCTACATGGTTTCGGCCAGCGACTCCAGGCGAATACTGACCCAGGCCTCTAAACCGGCAAGCGCAGTGCACCGCATGGACACTTCTAAAGGCAGAAATGCTGCCTCGAGTCCTGCAACCCTGAGTCCGCCACATGGGGCAAACCGGATGGCCCCGTGCTGGCGCTGTGGAGGAAACCACAGGTCCTACCAGTGCCGCCACAAAGACTATGCATACAAAGACTGCAAAGAAAAAGGGCACCTTCAGAGAATGTGCAGAAAAGGCTGTGCTCACTGTGTCTCTGATGAGTTGGCTAATCACCAGGGCTCCGACACAGATGAAGATGAAGCTGCTCTAACCCTGGGAGAGGAGTATGGAATCTTTACCTGCTCCACCGGAAGTTCTCTGTGGATGATGGAAGTGGACATCGACGGGGTCCCAGTTTCCATGGAGATCGACACAGGGGCGAGCCAGTCTGTGATGAGCCAAAAGACCTTTGAAAAAATTTGGAGGAATCCTGCCACTCGACCAAAACTGTCTCCTGTCCAGGCAAAACTGCTCACCTATACCAAAAGTAAAATCCAAGTCATTGGCAGTGTAGACATCCAGGTTTCCCAGGGCGGCGTGTTGCACAAACTCCCCCTGTGGATTGTAGCTGGCGACGGTCCCACGCTGCTGGGCAGGAATTGGATGAACCGGGTCTACATTAGGCGAAGTGGTGCTGTGGAAGAAAAGAGTACCACAGCCTGCCTGCAGCAAGACCACTGAATGGCTGCAGCACCACAAACACGTGGGAGAAAAGAGCACCACAGCCTGCCTGCAACAAGACCACAAAATGGCTGCAGCACCACAAGAACGTCGAAGAAAAGAGCACCACAAATTTGGCTGAAGCACACCAAGCAGCAGATCTGCATTCAAAATGGCCTCCTCCATGCCATGAGTCAACATGGAGGAGCATCATGTGACATCGAGCGGCCAGTCAGATTTGAAAGCTCCCTTAAAGGAGACCAGTAACCAAAAAAATTTAAAGGGAAAGTTCCAACTATTTGAGTATGCGGACTTTAAAGCTAAAGATGCAATTAAAGGGTGCAAGTATGAAAATGTATGCAATGTAACCATGGATTGTGATGCTGGTTTAACTTATGTGACTAATGAGATGAGATGAATAACAATAATGATAGAGATTGTGAAATGCCTAATGTAATCATGTCTGTTGAAACCAGGACATCCAAAAGTGATGCAAATGCTAGAATGTATAATGCAGGCTCGACTATGTGTGATCAGAGCCAAGGTGCCATGTATACTGGTAGGACACTGCCAAAGGACTGGGTCCTACAGGGACCATGCTAATGCCAATGGAATCCCCCTGAGGGAGACCCCCAGGTCCAGCAGGCTACCTGACCATGTAGCCTGGGCCTTTGGAACGAATGTGATGCCCCTTGCAGGACACACTCATGCAGTGGGAGCAGACCCACTGCAGGGACAGTGGTCAATGGGCAGCCCAGCCGCCACCAGTGGCAACCGGCACCAGACCAGCCTTAAGCCCCTGGCCACCAGGGCCAACACCCAGAAGCATGAGGCCAATACCCTCCAGCTTCCCTGGCAAACCCTGGGATGACCTGACCCTCATCCCCATTGGTGGACAAGGAGCCCACCCAGTCTTGTGGCCCTGCCTACCACCCCACAACTACCCACATCACAGTGTATACACACCACCCACTGCTGCCGTGGTTACCTCCCCGAGGGATCCCACAACAGTGACACCCACTTGGTTTGTGTGTGAGGGAGGGGGAACTTACGAGGCCAGCCTCAAGCACAGGGGTCACACCTGGCAACCACACAACCCTCACCACAACCTCCCATAGCCCACCACTGATCACCTCCCCTGGTCATGACAACTAGGATATGAAAAATGCTCAGGGCGGGGGGACTATTGTTGTGTAGGCATGCCTGTTCACTGTGTGATGTCTGTAACACTGTCATGCAACATTGAATGTACCCTTGTACTGTACACACCTTACTGGTACACTAGAGGGTGATGTTGCTGGAGACGCAGGGGTTGCCTGCACACGGCAGGTGACCCAGTATAAAAAGGAACACACAGCTTGTTGTCAGCACTCAGGAGCTGCTAATAAAGGACTGCAGGTCTGCAAAGTTTAAATACCATACCCTGCCTCGTGGAGTCATTACTAAAGGTGCCTACATACACTACATTTACCTTGGCCATATATGGGCAGCTGCATTCCTCCCCCACCCCCACCAATGGACCAACTAGCGGCAACAATGGGGAAACAGTGAGTTGCCCTCCACCTTAGCACCGCCCAGATCTTCCGAGAAATCGGTGGGAGAGGCAAATACGTTTACCAGGAACATTTCAGAGGTATATATACATATAACAAGGCAAAATATTAACTAAGAGCTGATGACATTGCTCATTTTCCTCGCACGATGTATTCTGATCTCAGCTGGAGTTGTCGAGTACAGCTCAAATACTTCTTTATAGTTAGGAAAATCTGCATTCAAATCTGCTCGGAGCTTTTCTTACACCTCCCAATGGACAGCCACTGAAGAGCACTGATGACCAACCCCTCAGCTGTGAGTGATCTTACATATGTCCCTGAGTTAATGAAGAGATATCAGCTCCTCATATATACTCCTCCTAAATCAATGAGAGACTTTGCCTGTTGTTTATTTGTCTGTAGCAATGATGAATTATCCATGCTAATGAAACCATGGGCAGCTGCATTCCTACCCACGGCTCGCCCCGCCCCCCCCCGACCCCCACCCCCACATTAGTCATTGACAAGGTATCCTGTCCTTCATATACCAGGATATATACAGGCAACATATCTCATCACAAGAATTTGTTTCAGACCATATAATTTAAGGTGGGACAGCTTATCATTAGCACCAAGGAATATATGCAAATTGATGAGATATTTTGCCTGTAACCAAAGATTGTGCATATCCCCCATGCCAATGCTGCAATGTTTTGTCCTGAGTACATTGCCTCCCACCTCTTGTCAATGATGCAGCCCCTAGAGCCCCGGTACCAACAACATAGGTAAAATAAGGGATGAGGTCCTACAGGAAGAATTCAGGGAGCTCAGAAGAAAATTAAAGGAGAGGACCTCAAAGGTAGTAATCTCCGGGTGACTACCAGTGCCACGTGCTAATGAGTATAAGAATAGAAGGATAGAGAGGATGAACACGTGGCTGGAAAGTTGGTGTAGGAGGGAGGGCTTTAAATTCTTCAGGCATTGGGACCGCCTCTGCGAGAAATGGGACCTGTACAAACCAGACGGGTTGCACCTCAACAGCACCGGGACCAATATCCTCGCGGGGCGTTTTGCTAGTGCTGTTGGGGAGAGTATAAAGTAGCTTGGCAGGGGGATGGGACCCTGAGAACGATTTCAAAAGGGAAGGAAATTAAGCTGAAATTGGATAGCAAGAATCTAGAAAGCGAATCTGTAAGACAGAGGAAACAGAGTTTAGTAAGTAGTAAGCAAGGAGGTCGTCCTGTGCTGAATGATATATACTTTAATGCAAGGAGTATAGCGAATAAGGCGGATAAGCTAAGAACACAGGTAGACACTTGGGAGTATGACATTATAGCCATTTCAGAAACATGGCTGAAAGAGGGGCAGGTTTGGCAGATCAATATTCCTGGATTTTTAGACAAGATAGAGAGGGGAGTAAAAAGCGGGGGGAGGGGGGGACGGGTTTGCAGTACTGATTAAATAAACTATTCCAGCGGTGAGGAGGGATGATATGTTCGAGGGATCATCAAATGAGGCCATATGGGTCAAATTGAAAAATAGAAAAGGGGCGATCACACTGCTGGCCGTGTATTATAGACCCCCAAACAGTGGGAGGGAGATAGAGGAGCAAATATGTAGGCAAATTGCTGTGAAGTCTAAAAACCATAGGGTAGTAATAGTAGGGGATTTTAACTATCCAAATATTGAGTGCGACAAATTTAGTGTGAAGGGTATAGAGGGTGCGGAATTCTTGGAATACATTCAAGAGAACTTTTTTAGTCAGTATGTAGCAAGCCCAACACGAGAGGGGGCGGTCTTGGATTTAGTTTTGGGGAATGAAGCTGGGCAGGTTGAAGGGGTATTAGTGGGAGAGCACTTGGGTGCCAGTGACCATAATTCAGTCAAATTTAAGTTGGTTATGGATAAGGACAACAATAGGCCTGGAATAAAAGTTCCAAATGGGGAAAGCTAATTTTGCTAAGTTAAGAAGTGATTTGGCCATGGTGGACTGGAAACAGCTGCTTGTGGGTAAATCAGTGTCGGAACAGTGGGAGGCATTTAAGGAGGAGATCTGGAAGGCTCAGGCCAAACATGTGCCCTTAAAGAAAAAGGCTGGGAAAAATAATTCTAGAGCCCCTTGGATGTCTAGGGACATAAAGGGGAGGATTAAGAAAAAAAGGGACGCTTATATCATATACCAATGGCTAAATACTATACAATCTTTAGAGGAATATAGAAAGTTAAGAGGCAAAATTAAAAAGGATAATAGGAATGCTAAGAGAAAGCACGAGAAATTCTTGGCCAGTAAAATTAAGGAAAACCTTAAGATGTTCTATAAATAAATTAAGAGTAAGAGGCTAACTAAAGAAAGGGTAGGGCCTATTAGAGACCATAACGGTAATCTTTGTGTGGAGGCAAAAGATGTTGGAGGGTTCTTAATGAATACTTTGCATCTGTTTTCACAAAGGAAAGGGGCAATGCAGATACTGCTATCAAGGAGGAGTATAATATTCTGGATGAAATAAGTATAATGCGAGAGGAAGTATTAAGAGGCTCAGCAGCTTTGAAAGTAGATAAGTCCCCAGGCCCGGATGAAATGCATCCCAGGCTGTTGAGCGAAGTCAAAGAGGAAATAGCAGAGGCCTTGACCATCATTTTCCAGTCCTCTTTGGATCTGGACGTGGTGCCGGAGGATTGGAAGACTGCTAATGTAGTACCCTTGTTTAAGAAGGGAGGAAGGGATAAGCCGAGTAATCACAAGCCTGTCAGCCTAATCTCAGCAGTGAAAAAATTATTGGGGAAAATCCTGAAAGACAGGATAAATCTGCAATTGGAAAGGCAAGTATTAATTAGGGTCAGTCAGCACAGATTTGTTCAGGGATGATCATATCTGACTAACCTGATTGAATCTTTTGAGGAGGTAACCAAGAGGGTCGATGAGGGTAGTGCATATGATGTAGTATTATAGACTTTAGCAAAGCTTTTGATAAGATCTCACATGGTAGACTGGTCGTGAAGGTTAAATCCCATGGTATACAGGGCAAAGTGTCAAGTTGGATCCAAAATTGGCTTAGAGGTAGGAAGTAACGGGTAATGATTGATGGAAGTTTTTGTGACTGGAAGAATGTTTCCAGTGGGGTTTCGCAGGGCTCAGTACTGGGTCCCTTGCTTTTTGTAGTACATATCAACGATTTAGATTTGAATATAGGGAATACGATTAAGAAGTTTGCAGATGACACTAAAATTGGCTGTGTGGTTGATAATGAAGAGGAAAGTCATGGGCTGCAGGAGGATATCAATCTACTGGTCAGGTGGGACAGAGCAGTGGCAAATGGAATTTAATTCAGAGAAGTGTGAGGTGATGCACTTGGGGAGGGCTAATAAGGAAAGGGTATACACATTAAGCAGTAGGCCACTTAATAGTGTAGATGAACAAAGGGACCTTGGAGTGCTTGTCCTCAGATCCCTGAAAGTAGGCCAGGTGGATAAAGTGGTTAAGAAGGTGTACGGAATGCTCGCCTTTATTGGCCAAGGCATAGAATATAAGAGCAGGGAGGTTATGCTTAAATTGTATAATACTTTGGTTAGGCCACAGCTGGAGTACTACGTGCAGTTCTGGTCGCCATATTGTAGGTAGGGCGTGATTGCACTAGAGAGGGTGCAGAGGAGATTTACTAGGATGCTGCCTGGAATGGAGAATCTTAGTTATGAGGACAGACTGGATAGGCTGGGTTTGTTCTCATTGGAACAGAGAAGGTTGAGAGGAGACCTCAATGAGGTGTACAAAATATTGAGGCGCCTGGACATAGTGGATAGTAAGGGTCTATTTCCATTGGTGGAGGGGTCTATTATGAGGGGACATAGTTTTAAGGTGGATGGTGGAAGATTTAGAGGGGATTTGAGGGGGGGAGCATCTTTACGCAGAGAATTGTAGGAATCTGGAATTCGTTGCCTGGCAGAGTGGTGGATGCAGAAACCCTCACCAGTTTTAAGAGATGGTTGGATGGGCACTTAAAGTGCAGTAACCTGCAGGGTTACGGACCTAGAGTAGGTAATTGGGATTAGACGGGATGACCTTTTGTTGGACGGAGCAGGTATAATGGTAAGTAATGGAAGGAATAGAATACGGTCAGGGTGATCTCCAGGACTAGTTTCGACCGCCTGGCTGGGTCGGAGAGGAATTTTCCTAGATTTTTTCTCCCTAAATTGGTCTGGGTTTTTAACTGGTTTTTACCTCTCCTAGGAGATCACATGGCTCCGGTTGGGGTGGAATGTAGAATGTTTCAGTATAAGGGGTTTCGCAGTTGTGTGAGGTAGACTGGTTGGGCTGGGTGCTCTTTGCCTTTCCGTCATTGTTCATAGGTTTATATATAATCTTTAGGGCTGCTGACCAAGGGCCTTGCAGCTCTTTGTCGGCCGGCGGGGACACGATGGGCCGGAATGGCCTCCTTCTGCGCTGTAAATTACTATGTTTCTATGTTTCTAGCTGCATGTACCTGATACCCGCCCCTCCCCCGCCTCCCAGGCTTTCCATCCCTCCCATTTCCTCAGCTATTAAAACATAGAAACATATAAAATAGGTGCAGGAGTAGACCATTCGGTCCTTCAAGCCTGCACCGCCATTCAATGAGTTCATGGCATTCAATTTGTCTTTAATATTTTAATACTTCTGTCTATTACTAACTGTTGCATTACTCCACCAATGCTTCCTTTCTATATTTGTTTGCCTAACTTATTAATATGCCTGCCTGGCATTTATATCCCAATGTTTTATGCAGTCAAAATATTGACTGTCTGTCCTCTCGTCAGATGCTGATTCCCCTGCTAAATGTTTCCAATGTTTTTCTGTTACTGTTTCCAGCATCTGCAGCATTTTGCTCTTTAACCTACATATATCCATCCGCCCCTCCGCCCCCGCCCCTCCCCCCGCCACAATGCTAATGATAAGGTGCCCCATCATCCTCTTTAATCAAAAGGACACTTATGGCAGTGAGCAGGGCTGCCACTAGAGGTCGTATGCAAGTGAAAAGGGTAATGCGTGTGTACTCATCTCCGACAGCACAAAGCTGCAACTCAGGGAAAAAAATAACTTGTACCTTTTAGATCTTATAATATATTCCAAAATCAAATCTCAATTTTACAAAAATATAATCTGCTGAATCTTCAAGTTCCATTGTTAGGCCCCCCAAAGCAAAGGGCGAGTTCAAACAGCAGCACCAGCATTGGTGTGGAGATATTGCCACTTTGCAGTGGATTGTTTGTTTTAAGTTAACAATGATATAAAAAATTGCATTAATATTTCAGCTTTAATGTAAAAAAAAATTCCCAAGGGCTAAAGAAGGAAAATGGACATCTAGCTGAAGGAGGAGGCATTAGGATGGGGTGACCAAAAAGTTGCTCAAAATTATGGGTTTTAAGAAGGAACGTAAAGGAGATAGGTGGCAGGGGTGGGCGGGGGGGGGGGTGGATTTTATGGAATTGGACAAGTTTAGGAGAGGGGTTTAGGGGAGGGATTTAGGGAAGGGGTTTGGGGGAAGTGGTTTAGGGGAGGGGACAAGGGGAGGGATTTAGGGAGGATGGGTTTAGGGGATGGGTTTCAGGGCAAAGGATTTAGGGGAGGGGGTTAGGGGGAAGGGGTTTAGGGGGAAGGAGTTTAGCCGGAGGGGGTTAGTGAGGATGGGTTTAGGGGAGCGGGTTTGGGGAAGGGGTTTAAGGGATGGTTTAGGGGGAAGGGGTTTAAGGGGAGGGGCCAAGGGAAGGGTTTTAGGGAGGATGGGTTTAGGGGAGGGGTTTCGGGGAAGAGGTTTAGGCAGAGGGGTTTAGGGGAAGTGTAGGGGAGGAGTTTAGAGAAAAGGTTTAGAGGAGCAATTTAGGGGAGGATGTGTTTAGGGAGGGGTTTAGGGGAGGGGCCAAGGGGAGAGGTTTGCAGGAGGGGTGTAGGGGGAGGGGTTTAAGGGAGGATGTGTTTAGGGGAGGAATTTAGGGGACGAGGTGTTTAGGGGGCGAGTTTAGGGGAGGGGTTTTGGGCAGGGTTTGGAGAAGGGGAAAGGGGAGGGGGTTTAGAGATTATGGGAAGGGTTTAGGGGAGGGGTTTGGGGAGAAGGCATATAGGGGGAGGGTGGAATGGCTTAGGGTGGAGGGTTTAGGGGAGGGTTTAGGGGATAAGGGGAGGAGTTTAGGGAGAGGGGTTCAGGGGAGAAGGGGTTTAGGGGAGAAGGGGTTTCGGGTGGAGGGGTTTAGAGGAGGAGATGAGGTCTTGGGGAGGGGTTTAGCGGCAGGGGCCAAGGGGAGGGGTTTGGGGAGTGGTTTAGGGGAAGGGTCTAAGGGGAGAGTTTATGGGAGAAATTTAGGGGAGGAGGTGTTTGGGGCAGTTTTAGGGGAGGAGTTTGGGGGAGTGGGATGGGGAGGGGTTTAGAGGATTATGGGAGGGGTTTAAGGGAGGGGTTTAGAGGATTATGGGAGAGGTTTAGGGTGGAGGGGTTTAGGGTGGAAGGGTTTAGGGGAGAAGGGATTTAGGGGAGAAGGGAATTAGGGGAGAAGGGAATTAGGGGAGGGGTTTAAGGGTGGAGGGGTTTAGGGTGGAGGGGTTTAGGGGACTGGGGAGTGGTTTACAGTGGAAGAGATTAGGGGAGCGGTTTAGAGGAGGGATTTAGGGGAGAATGGGTTTTGAGGAGGGGTTTAGGGAAGGGTTTAGGGTATTGGGGGAGACGTTTAAAGTGGATGGGTTTAGGGGGAGTGGTTTGGGGGAGGGATTATGGGAGAATAGGGGAGGGGTTTAAGGGTGGAGGGGTTTAGGGTGGAGGGGTTTAGAGGAGGAGGAGAGGTTTCGGGGAGGGATTTAGGGGAGGAGAAGGGGTTTAGGGGATGTATTTCAGGGGAGGGGTTTAGAGAATGAGGTTAATGGAGGGGGAGTGGTTTAGGGGTGGAGGGGTTTAGGGGTGGGGTTTGAAGCATTGGAGAAGGTTATAAAGATGGAGAGGGCTGAGTCCATGAAGGGATATAAACACACAAAGCAGAATTTTTAATTTTAGGGGTTGAAGTAGGCAGTCTTTGTGACAGAAGATTGGCACGCAAGCTCAGGCCAGGGTCAAACAGGGCACTGATGGTGCAGTGGCCAGGGGCGGGCGGATGAAAGCGCTGGTGCAGGTGTGCAGTGTGTGTCTAGGACAGATGATAATGACTGTATACTTTGCACTGCTTCACTTTTTCTGAGAAAATTGTGGCTCATCCAAGCCTGGATGTCAGACAAGTAGAATGATACACAGAGGCAGTGGAGGGGTTAAGAAGGTGGTGGAGAGATATAAGTGAGCGAAGCTGACTCTTTGTCTGCAGATGCTGCTGTCAAGGGGCAGCATGTCGAAAGGGAAAACACCAAGCCACGATTGATCAATTAAGGGCGCTCAGTTCAAATACACACATACACACACGTGCAGGGATACACAGACAGAAGCACACATCACAGGGATACACGCACACATGCACACAAATATATTACAAACATATCTATTTATAAAAGAGACAGGAAAGCATATATGCAGAGGTATACATAAGTACATGCAAACTCATACAAATATGTATAGAATAGATCGTGGGCTGACTTTTCGGCTTTGCTGATTTTTGGGCAGTAATGGCGTCGGCGGGGCGGTGAAGTTTGCACCCGGGAACAGTTTACGCCTCGGTCATCAAAATTGGGCAGCTGGGTGCACTGCTAAGGGAGACATTATACACCCCTCTTAGGTCATATCATGGGAAAATCCTGAGCTAAAGAGCCAGGCAGGGAGCATTCCGAGAGTCGCCTGGGAACAAAAACAAAACCGATAAAAAACCCCACATAAACATTCCCAATACATACATTGCCCGTGTCACCACAACATAAATTGCAAAAAAATTAAAAGAAAAAACAAACACACTTACCTTAGGAGTCCATTACTTACCTCTCTACAGTCGGTATAGGTTGGACCGCCTGATTTCCCAGGCGGTCACTGTGGGGCGCGTTGCGGAATGTACGGGACGAGCAGAAGTCAAAACTCACGCCCGTGTCACAACCAGGGTTGCTGCTCGACACCATTGCAAAACCGGCCCCGAAAACCCCTGAAAACCCCGCGGGGCGCTGGAGGCTGACCGCCTGGCCAAAACACCTCACCACTGCCATTGCCGCCACACCAGGCCAATAAACGGAGCACGGAAGACACGAAAATCCGCCCCCATATATTTTCACAAATTTCATATTATTTACAAGAAATCTCTTTTCTGATATTTCCATTATCTCTGCACATATCATCATCATCGGCAGTCCCTTTTAATCGAGGAAGACTTGCTTCCACTCTTAACACGAGTTCTTAGGTGGCTATACAGTGCAATACGAGAACCACAGCCTCTGTCACAGGTGAGACAGATAGTCATTGAGGGAAAGGGTGGGTGGGACTGGTTTGCCGACGAGACTCGAGGAGCTCAGCGCCCTCCCGGATGCGCTTCCTCCACTTAGGGCAGTCTTTGGCCAGGGACTCGCAGGTGTCAGTGGGGATGTTGTACTTTATCAGGGAGGCTTTGAGGGTGCCCTTGTAATGTTTCCGCTGCCCAACTTTGGCTCGTTTGCCGTGAAGGAGTTCCAAGTAGAGCGCTTGCTTTGGGAGTCTCGTGTCCGGCATGCAAACTATGTGGCCTGCCCAGCGGAGCTGATCAAGTGTGGTCAGTGCTTCAATGCTGGGGATGTTGGCCTGGATGAGGACGCTAACGTTGGTGCGTCTGTCCTCCCAGGGGATTTGTAGGACCTTGCGGAGACATCATTGGTGCTATTTCTCCGGTGACATACACTGAAACCATGGAAGCATCTTCAGTATTTAAGGGATTTTCCACACCCGCTTCAACAGATTACAGAAAATATATCTTTATTCAAGGGAGGGTGAGAGACCGTATCCTTGGCTTGTGATTTAATGGTGTAATTCCAGCACAAGTACCCAAAGGAAAGGTATAAAGAATCAAAAAATACTTTGGAGCTCTTAAAATATTACTGGATGATCTGTTGTGTGACACGTGTAGAAAGGAATTCAAGGCACTTTGGTCTAGATTCTCCTCTCTGCAGCGGGGCAGGACTTACACCTGCCCCGTTGTCACTTGGATAGCCACTGTTGCACCGGAGGAGATGGCCAGCCAATCAAAGCGGGCAAGAAGATTCTATTTTAGGCCTTGGCCCCATTGCAGAGAGGAGAATCTAACCCAAGATGCCTTAGATTCCTTTCTACAAGTGTCACACAATAGTAATAGAGGGAGAGGGCTTAGAAGTGGCCTTAACAGGCAAGGCCGTCTCCCTCCATTGAAGGACTTTGTGGACTTAACACTGTTGCTCCAAGACCTACCGTCACCTTTCTCCTGGTGGTCTGTGGGGATGGTGGAGAAAGGAGGCAATTGGGCCAACAACCTGGGCCCCACGAGTATTTGCATGTGGTAGGCAGGGAAGGGGTGGGCAGCTGGCGGAAGTGCCAGCAGGGCAGGGGGAGGGAAATCGAGTTTGGGGCAGAAATGTCGCAATCGGCCTTAATGCCCAAATATACCTCCTTTCCCACTGCTGTCCTGCCCAATTACAGGCGGGATAGTGGAGGAAAATCCAAATCTTTCTGGTCTGTTAATTAAAAGAAACATTTGGAATTATAACACTGTTACTAATTTATTAATTTATGAAATTCTTAAAATAAAGCGTGGGTGGGGAGGGGTCGGACAATTGCAGGAAGTGCAAATTGAGAAGTGTAAGTGAGTTAGTACTGGGTTTAAACAAGCTCAGACTGAAGGGGTGAAAAGTTTCCCCTTACTCACCTGTGAGAGTCATACATGAATGACCTTAGGTGCTGACAAACTACAGGCCCACTGGTTGTCAAATGTAGGGAAAGTGTTCCATTAATGAGTATTGACATCCCTCATCTTAATGGGAACAAAAGTCCACCAAAAAGGATCAATTCTGAAGGAAGGAAGAAAAGTTCAACTCAAGGGTTGTAACCTCGTTATTTTATTTCTGTGAAAGGATTACAAGAACTCCATGGGGAACCAGGATCAGTTTTATGTGGCTAAGGTGAGCCCCACTTGCCTGACTTCTGTTAAGCCTGAATTTTAAGCAGGTATCCAATTACATAATGTTATAGTGCAGTGCTTACAATGACAAGGAACTGTCTTTCCAAATTAAACTTGCATTTCTCTGAGTGCTGTCTGCAGTACTTTGCAAAGTGCACACACAAGATAGGTCGGAGACAATGAGCAGTCGATTACATCATTTGACCATTGGCAAATTGACTTCAGGAAATTCTTCACTCTTTAATGTTTGCAGTTTCCTGGCTTTACAATGGTGCAATTAAAATTGAGTGCTTCCAACATTATCTGTTTTTATTTTAGGATAATTCAAATGTTGTCCGACTTTCTTGGCTCCTTACGAGTTGAGATTTTTGTTGGTTATCATTAGCATCATGGAGATCATGGAGAGCAAAATTATGCCTCGCAAGAGAAACAAATTCACAAATCTATCATATTATTGTAAAGTGATATATTTTTTTAAATACACTGAAGCATGGGAAGGGGCAAAGATTGGCATAATATTCTTTCACCTCTGGGATCTGGCTTGGAACCTAGCTCAACCTGATGGGATGAATTCTCTCTCTCTCTCTTAATATAAGAGACCTGAGATACTGGGGTGCTCAACGAATTGTATATCTTTAATCAAATATTAAATATATTTTTATTGAGAACTCCATAGTAAAAAATAAAAAGATATCCAGTTTTGGTCTCATTGTGTACAGTTTTGGTCTCCTAAGCTGAGGAAGGACATTCTTGCTATTGAGGGAGTGCAGCGAAGGTTCACCAGACTGATTCCAGGGATGACAGGACTGACATATGAAGAAAGACTGGATCGACTAGGCTTATATTCAATGGAATTTAGAAGAATTTAGAAGAATGAGAAGGGATCTCATAGAAACAAATAAAATTCTGACGGGATTGGACAGGTTAGATGCAGGAAGAATGTTCCCAATGTTGGGGAAGTCCAGAACCAGGGGTCACAGTCTAAGGATAAGGGGCAAGCCAGTTAGGACTGAGATGAGGGGAAACTTCTTCACTCAGAGAGTTTGAGCATGTGGAATTCTGTACCACAGAAAGTTGTTGATGCCAGTTCATTAGATATATTCAAAAGGGAGTTAGATGTGGCCCTTACGGCTAAAGGGATCGGGGGTATGAAGAGAAAGCAGGAATGGGGTACTAAAGTTGCATGATCAGCCATGATCATATTGAATGGTGGTGCAGGCTCGAAGGGCCGAATGGCCTACTCCTGCACCTATTTTCTATGTTTCTATGTTAACTATAGCATTCAGTGATGTTACTTGGCTGGTCAACCAGCAAGGTGAGGAGGTATAGACTTCTTCTCATGGTGCACCTTGGCAGTATCACTGCAAAGGAATATCTCCTGACTACACTACTCAATTTTGCCCATGGCAGGTCGACCACGAGCTAGAGAGACGATCTTCCACCTCTCAATTGGTCTGGGAAAATGTCAGTTCCTGTATCATTCGAGCATTTCCCTTAGTAGGTTGACTGGGCAGGGGGAATTGCTTCCTGCCCCTTACGGCAGTGTATCTCACGGTAGGTTTACTGACAAACACGCGAGGGGGCAAGAGGAAGAATCTCGCTATGCAGCTGTCAAGTGTGACAGACCAGCTCTGGAGTTCCACGTGGTTGGACAATTCAGGCATCCTTGACTGAGAAGGATAATATGGATGTAAATTGGTTTGGTGGGAAACTGCCAAATACAGACATGAGTTGACAAACCGACAAGCTGGTCTCTAAAAACAACATTTTCATCAGAATCACTATCTGGATGACTATGCTTTTTTCATCTATTGTCTAAATTAAGGGCAACAGGTTAAAAGAGCTTCACTTAAAGGTAAACTGGTGACAGCTCAGGGAACGTAATGAACCCTCCATTTGCACATTCGCACAATGTGAATAGTTGGTATATTTTTGCCTTTCCTTTAAAAATTGTCTCCTCTTACAGAAAGATGTTTCTATATTTGGGCTCAATTACTTCATAGAATCCTTGAATTAGTTTTCCAAGATTGTGTTGCCATTTCGGGGAGCATCTTTTAATTAGCAGTTATGTATTTGTGCAGAATGCTTGATGATAACAACCTTATGCAACACCGTAAATAGTCAGAATCTCCTGAAGGATAGCGTCATTCCCATAAAAATTACAATGTCATCAGACAATATTAAAAAATCAATATATTTTGTTCATTTGCAGCAAAAAAAATACAGTACATAGAAAACAATTATGAGCCAACAGTGAGTAACCAGATTGATTTAGCTGAGAGATTTCAGACCACATCATAAAGAGAGAGACGCTTGGGCATACTAAAATTGTAATCTTAACTCCGCTAAATTAGGAAGATAACAATAGCTTTTAAAACTCCTTTTTAGTTGTTTTTTAAAAATGTATTTGTTTTGTTTAGGAGTTTTTAAGATGTGCGTGCGGGCTATTATTGGGGTATGATTCACAAGATATTAATTGCTCTATGTTACCTCATCATATGCCCAATCTTGATCCATAAGCCAGACAGCGAGTCATGGCAGACTATTTGACTTTGGGGGGCCTCACAGTCAAGCCTGAACCTGTCGTTGAAAACATCTTACACCTGTGGACGGGTCACTTGACAGTGATCAGCAGCAGGGTCGCTGGATGATTTTCTTCTCCTCCCTAGCCCAAGAACACCAGGTCGACTTGCCACGGCCTGGCTGAGATTAACTAGGTCAGGTCAGGTCAGAACTGGGGTTGAAATCTGTATTTCCCTTGGTTGCATGGCTCATTGCCATGTCACACAATGCATTTCCCTTCCAGCTTGTGGGGGGAATGAGTTGTGATTTTGGTTTAATTGATGACAGCTGATGTGCACATTATTTGTCCTTGATGCATGATGACATTCATGAAAAGGTATCATTGACTCTGAATCAGTACATTGCAAGAATCAGTACCTATTAATTCACACTAACTTTATTAATCCATGGGCTATATGTCACTTAACCCTTTAAAAACTGATACTGCATTGCAGACATCCAAAGAGATACAGTTAACCATTTGAAGACTGAAGCAGATTTTTTTCCCCCATAACGAAATTTCGTCATGCCTTATTTAAAAAGAAAAAAAGCTAATTAAAGCAAGCAACGAGCTTTAGAACCATTCGACAGGTCTGTACATGTTCCTGATTATGATTATTTGCATAAAGTCCATTTTTACAAATATTCAGTATTTAAATTCAGTTTGTGTTTTACAAGCAGCAGGGATGGTTGGTCTGAAAGGCTGTTTTTATTTTGTACAGTATAAAAACATTAACGAATGATCAATCCATGTTGATATACACCAGCTTTTAACCTTAGCAAAATCTCATAAAGACAAGGCACTTCAGGGGGAGTCTGCTGTAAATGTTCAAAACTCTATCAACCTCTGATTAGTCTTTTTAAAGAAAACATCTTTAACACATCTTTTCACTGGGCAGTTTTAAACCAGTCTATCTGTTTGTTTAAATCTCTCAATATATGAATGATTGCAACCAGTTTGTTTTTGTGTTACAAGATGTGCAGTGTTTAGTTAGGAAAAGCATAAGCGAGGGAGAAGGCATGGGATTAAGTGCTTGCTGTTTATTTTCTTGCAGATGGCAAAGTCAAGTGCAATAGCAGAGATCCCGGCAGGCTGTGAACAGTAATAAACGGACACACCGGCCGGGCAGTTAGAACCAGTAATTAGTGACAGCTGGTTTTCGCGCAGGGTTGGGAAGAGGATTGTGTTTTTTTTCCCTTTCTCTTTTGCAGTTGTCCATGACTGACCCAACTTCCCACAGTTGTTCTGAAGCGCCGCATTCCTGGACCACGAACCCGTTACTCTCAGCTTTAATTGGTCCACATTTAATCGCCTCGTCCGTAGGGACTCATGGAATCGAATAATTAGTAGTTACAAGTCAAAAAGACGCCTTGATAAAAGACCCACTGACAGAAACGAACAGCAGAGCTAAACTCAAATGTCGATTCCTTTTCCCATTAACCAGCCGAAAGCGTGCAAATTCCTCAGCAGTAAATCACGGACACCAGAATTACGCTGATTTCAATGGAAAAGCTCACTCGATATAGGCTGCGTGTTTGCCATGTCCTGCAGTAGGAGGTTGTGGTGACATCGACTTCTCCAGTCGACTCAATACAAGCACACAATACAGTGGCTCGGCCGTTACTTCATGTCATCCAAGCTGCACCATGAGAAACAAAATCATTACCTCACAAAACACTTTTAAAATGAGATCTCCAAAATGCTGATGAGCAAGTATCTTGACTATCAAAAAAGAAAGAGGAAAATGATTTTGCTACATTTGTCAGCTGCAACATTTTGCAACACTTGTCAGCTGCATAGTTGATGATACGACAGCAGGAACTGGATTCATATCTAAACTTTGGTAAACTACAGCATTATCAGGAGCGATACAGGATGCAAGAGCTGCATAAAGAGCCTTGTTTGGAGGATTATACGCCTGATCTTTAAGTACTTTAGCTGTCACCTAACTGGTAGTGCAACACATTGTGTAAACAGTATCAACAGCACATAACAATTACAATGGACTTTTTTTGAACCTTCCACATAGCTACAAATAACAACAAAAAATGAATCTCTTACCTTTTCCCTTCTGCGCACATGTGAATTGGATGTGATATACAGAATAATCAGTACGGTAACTTTGCTGTCCCATTCTAGATATTAATCCACCAAAAGCTTGTACAATTCTAACGAGGATCCTCTCACTGTGGCGCCTGCATTCTCCTTTCAGTTAGTCCTTGTGTTAGCACTCTCTACGACACACTGCTTTTGGCTTCGAACCTCTGTTTAACTGACTTGTACTGGAATGCCTTCAGGCACTTGTGAATTGCTGCCGCCCACGTGCTGGGCTGATTTGTTGCTGTGCTTGTGATGTCATGGCCGGCACACCTACTTGATCTATATGCACACAGTGAGTTGAAGGATAGATGAAGAATGCTGATGTACAAAGTGACAGGCCATGCTGCTCTGCTAAGGTCGCAGATTTGCTCACCTCTTGTGGACATAGGTCATTTTCAACTTCCTTCTGCTTGTAAAATACATTGAGATAACAGATCATACAAAAACTTGCAGGTGGTCCTACCTCACAAATACTGCCTGTTTTTCCTATTCATGTATACTTTGCAATGATAATTACTATTGGCCAGTGCAGCTAGTGTTATATGAGTTAAATAAATTATCCACTAAATATTAAAGTAACTCAACGTAAATCTGCAATCCATAAGAGGTAAGCATTGAGCGTCAACGAGACAGAAAAACTGCAATGTATCAATTCCCTACACAAGTAAAACTTCAACATCTTCTTGCAACCTGACTTTCACGCACAAGCTCTCTGCATCATTCCTGCTTAGAGTTGCCAAATTTTGCTTGCCAGTCCTAACAATAGTTATATATTTAAGTAATAATGGATGAGGAGATGCATGTATTCATTTTTTTTTAAGCAGTGAGGGTAAACCTCTCATCGACACGGTTTAAAAAACGGCTAACACTGCCACGTCTTTGAATTCATCGTTCAAATTAGCCCTTATATTCCATTCACTGATCTGCCAGAATGGGGGAAAAAAATCAATCGCCATTTTAAAATTAAAGTGTTATGACCTCCCAAACCTCTGATTGGTTTCCCAACTTCTAAATGCAACTATTCATGTGAACAGATTCCTAATGCAGAGATATAAGGAGGCTACATTAAAATTCGAAAATCAACCTTGTGAGTATATCTTGAGGGTTTGCTACAGTAGCCAATCGCAACATTAATAGCGATTCCTCAGCTATCTCATTTGTAAGTCATTCAGCATAGTACTTATTAACCCCTGGAGATAATTTGTATCAATTTTTTTTGCTTAAATGTGACATAAAGATTTGCAAGCTGCAATTCTATTCATGCATTCTGTAGTCATCACAGCGCAGAGCAGAGAAATTTGAGCAGGTTCCAAATGTCAGCAGTACTCTAGGGCTGAAATACAGTTTGAAACTAATTGATGGCTAATTATGATTGCTTATAACATATCCCGAATAGTACTTGATTTCTCGCTTTATTTCCCTCATTCATTCTTCCTCTCGGGGATGTAGCAGCTAGTGCTGGTGAGACAGTCCCAAGGCAACCCTTGTGGAAGCGAACATCTTTCAAGTTCGAATCCCGGCAGCGAGTGTCCGCAGGGCATTTGGTGACAGGATACACTCAACCACATCTGATCCTGTCCTCGTCTGACACCCAGCAGAGATCATACAATACTGATCAGCACAAGTAAATCGGACTATTTACTTTTCTCCCCAGACGAAGGTCACAGGAGAGCCTGTAGTGGTTTGTTCAGACTGAGAGCAGCTAATTCAGCGGGAAATCAATTTGGGGCTTTCTTGGTCCTTAGGGATCATTAGCACGCAGTGTGAAGCATTTACAGGCAGAGCCATCAAGGGCATGCAATATATTTTAAATCCTCTCGTAATTCTATCTAATTTTCTTGTTAGTGCAATACAAAAGGAAAAAATAAGTGCCTAGTCATCTGTTTCCACAGCCAACCAATACAAGCTCCTCTTTAAATAGACACTTCAGAGCAGCTTTGTACTGAAAGCAGGTTTAACTTGAAACATAGAAACATAGAAACATAGAAACATAGAAAATAGGTGCAGGAGCAGGCCATTCAGCCCTTCTAGCCTGCACCGCCATTCAATGAGTTCATGGCTGAACATGAAACTTCAGTACCCCCTTCCTACTTTCTCGCCATAACCCTTGATCCCCCGAGTAGTAAGGACTTCATCTAACTCCCTTTTGAATATATTTAGTGAATTGGCCTCAACTACTTTCTGTGGTAGAGAATTCCACAGGTTCACCACTCTCTGGGTGAAGAAGTTTCTCCTCATCTCGGTCCTAAATGGCTTACCCCTTATCCTCAGACTGTGACCCCTGGTTCTGGACTTCCCCAACATTGGGAACATTCTTTCTGCATCTAACCTGTCTAAACCCGTCAGAATTTTAAACGTTTCTATGAGGTCCCCTCTCATTCTTCTGAACTCCAGTGAATACAAGCCCAGTTGATCGGACATGTAGCAAAGATTCTTGAGTTATGTCGTGTTTCCTTCCCTTTTTTACTATTCTTGGCTATTAGCCAGTGTGATATTAGTGGTATGCTGATATAAAAGACTTTGGGGGCCGGAATTAAGCCCCATCCCAAACGGGGCACACTTAATGTTTTGGAAAGTTTTTCTCCACCCCAATCCACTCTCCACTCCATTTCCGCCTCTTAGAGGCAGTTGTGAAGCTTATGCGGGGTGGGGGGTCAATTTCTGGTCGGGGTGCTGTTCCGAGCGGCTGCTGGGTGGAGGTGCCCCTGCAGCGTGTCGGCCACCCAGACCAGTCATCAGCACCGCACTGATGATGTCAGCGCGTCGCTGTCGGTGTGGGGTCGGCGTGTGCCCAACGCGGCGGGAAAACGGGTGGAGCGGAAACCCGTTCCCGCCGCTTCCAGCACGGGGGCAATTCTGATCGAGTCAACCGATCCGCCTGTTCCCGGTCGGTGAGGCCTCTCTGCTCCATTTCACCTCTCAGAGGCAGTAGTGGAGCTTATGGAAGGGGAGCGGGGTGGGTCGATTCCGACCCCTTCATTTTCAGTGAAAGATTTCTTGGGGCAGAAGTTTTGGTAGCACCACGTTTGGGGTGATAACTTTTAAAAGGTTGACGATTTAGCGCCTGGCAAGATGGCCTGCAAAATTGTGGGAAATTGGGCACTTTTCTCTCAGAAATGAAGCAAGGTGGTATTGGAAACGCTAATGGCCTCAGTGGGGCACTGCCTGGGCTGCACCCAATTTCACCCTGGCTTTCATTCACTAATAATGTGGCTGCTGTTCAGTCCAGTCCATTTCAGGCAGCACCTGATCAATCTCATCACATCTTCAGTTGACTGAGCAGCAAGGAAGGTGTGCAATGGCTGCTGCAATGCGTTATGCAAGGAGCACTTGGTTCAGCGACCTGGTGTTGGAGACATTGGTGGGGGCCATCGGGGGAAGGAGGGAGGGACTGTCCCCGCCACTTGTGAGAAGGCCTACTCCACAGATTTTTCGGGCCACGTGGGCAGAGGTGGCTGCGGAGGTGTCAGGCAGCATGGTGGTGGCTCGAACCCCCACACAGTGTTGCAAGAAATTTCATGACCTCACTCGGGTGATCAAAGTGAGTACATGTTCCCACAACTCTTACCTACTAGCCTCTGAGCCTCTGTCTGTGCACATTCTGCAAACCAGCACTTTAACCAGCAGGCAACCACTAACCATCTGTGCCTACTCACACTCAGAGCCTCATTTCACACCTTGCCTACATTCACAGCTATTTAACCACGGCAGGCATAACTTCCACATACAAAGCTGGACTTTTACTCACACAGCTTCTTTTCCTTTGCAGGCCAAGATGGCACACAACAGGATGCAGCAACAACAGACTGGAGGGGGAGAGAAGCTGAACTGCGCCAGCTTTCCGACTTGAGGAGCGAGTGCTGCGGCTCATTGGCCCGCAGGTGGTGGACCCATGGCAGTCGGCCATGTCGAGCCCGCTGGGGGCACCAATGGTATTTTAATCCCCTCGTCTCATCCCACATCTCCCTTAAACCAGATGGCCTTATCACTTTCCACCTCTTTCTGTCTGCCTTCCTTGCTCCATTCCTGCCCCCCTGCTCTCACTTTAACGTGACTCTTGTGCCATTTATGCTTTCAGATAATGAGCCAGCAGATGAGCAGCCTATGTCTGAGCACCGCCCGGACCCCCCTCAGTCCAGTTACAAGGGAGAAGAACTGGGGGAGGACGAGCCAAGCGCTGCTTCACTACTTCTCTCACCCGCAGGCACCAGCTCATATACTGGTACTATGCAGTCATTAGAGGATAGTTTAGGATACAGGTATGCACTGGGTGATGCACCGGGGCCTAGCAGGCTGCAGCAGGATCAAGGGGAAAGGGAAGCTCGGGAGCCATCTCCCTGAAGGGTTTGCACGCTAGTTCTGCTGCACAGGACTCAGATGAGGACCTCGATGGGGAGGCATTCGCACAAAGGGTGATGACCATGCACTCCAACATGTGCCTGAGAGCCTGTCGCAAGAGGTAAGGAGCGTGGAGGAGTCAGCCTCCCGCATTGTAGACAGCTCTGCGCACACCATGGAGTCTATCATTGCCAGTTTGCAGACAACGGTGGACTCCCAGACAGACCGTGCGGATCCAGACCTCATGACGCGTGTCATGGGCAATGTGACAGCTTCCATTGCGGTACAGGTGGAAGCAACGCAATGTCTTGGTGCTGCAATAGAGTCATTGGTTGCTCGCATGGATGCTCAGACTGCTCTTGCAACATCTTGGTGCTGTCATGCAGTCTCAGCTTGATGCCACTCAACGCCTTGATGATATTAGGCAGTCTCAGCTGCAAGCCCTGGCTGCTGCCATCGCCGCTGGGTCCACCACAGTCGACCGGGGATCACACGGTGTCACAGCAGCCCAGCAATCTATGCTCCAGAAAATTTGTGGGGATGCTGAGGTGGTTCCCCGGAGGAATGGCACTGGGTCAGTGGAGCAAGAACATGCTGTCGTCTCTCAGGGTGACACCTTCCTGATCCAACTACTGCCACTCCACCATTGCACGTGTCGCTGCTGTCATGTATGTAACCATCATGCAACGGTAATCTTCATGTAACTGTAACCTTCATGCAACTCCTGTACACTGTACTTATACCCTAAAAATGCACACCCTGTCCACAGGGGGTGAACTTGTGGGAGACACTCCTCACCTGGGTTTCCAGGTATAAAAGGGGAGGTCCCACCCAGGGTCAGCACTCCTTGGTCCTGGGAATAAAGGTTAAGGTCACGTAGTGACTGTGTCTACAGTACATGCCTCGTGTGAGTTTGTAGTACGGTGCAGGGACACCACAGTGCCTGTCACCCAGTCAGCCCAGCCTGCTGCCGCCCAGCCTGAGGTGGTGCAGTCTCCAGTCATCTTGGTTAATCCTTGCCACTGGACCTAGCTCTGTCAAGCCCGTGTGGGGGCTGGTGTGCAACGGCCACCATACGTTAAAAAAATCCACGCACAGGCATCTTCCACCCTTCAACATGTAGTTCAGGACCTGGAATATTAGGTCCTTCATTGAAACACCTGTGAACTCATCCCTTTTTGACGTGGAAGCAAGTCATCCTCGATACAAGGGACCGCCTATGATGATGAGTGGTGCAGTCTACAGCCGAGCCTTCCAGGCCCAATGCTGGTCTAGGGCGTCCTGCAAGGCCATCTATAGTCTCTGGCCCTGACACACAGCAGCCTTCCAGCAGCCATGCTGCAGCCACAGGAGAGACACTGCAGAGAAGTAGTAGAATAGGTGGATGATAAAGGGGCTATAAGGAAATGCACAAGGGTGATGATTAAGTACACAGCTATACATTTTATTGTTGTTTGATAAATGGTGATTGGAATATTTAATATTTGCTCTTAGCTCTTATTTCCGTGCTTGAGATTTGGTATGGATTGGCAAATTGATGTGGTGATGGGGATGTCCACAGGGACCGGGAAGTGGGATGGAAATCAGTGGAAACATGCTCTGATGAGATGGTCACAGATGTAGGATCGCGATGGTCTCAATGGTCTCGCTGCCTCCTCTGTCGCAGCTGTTGCTGCTCCTGGTCCTCTTCCTAGTGCTCCTCCACCTCCTCAGGTGGTACGGCCAAGCCTGGTGGCAATGACTGTGCCCTCATGATGGCCAGGTTATGCAGCATGCAGCAGACGATGAAGAATAGAGACACCCACTCAGATTAGTACTGCAGGGCTCCTCCCGAGCAGTCAAGGCAGCGGAACCGTTGCTTCAACACTCCGATGGTCTGTTCAATGTTGTTCCTGGTGGCAGCATGGCTCGCATTGTATGAGTGCTGGGCAGGAGTGGTTGGGTTGCAGAGGGGAGTCATGAGCCAGGTGGATAGAGGATAGCGCTTGTATCTGAGCAGCCAGCCGCGAGATTCATTTGGAGGCTGAAACAGAGCTGGCACACCGATCTGGTGCAAGTTAAAGGCATCGTGGCTACTGCCAGGATAGCGGACATTGATGGCCATTATTCTGCATGTGTGGTCGCACACCAACTAGACATTCAGTGAGTGATAGCCTTTGTGATTATGAAAGATCTCCGGATTGTGCTGCGGTGCCCTCAAAGTAACATGAGACCAGTCAATGGCGCCCTGCACCATGGGGAAGCCCACTCTCCTGGCAAAGCCACCTGTACACTTGTGCTGCTTCTCTCTGCTCATGGGGAAGGAGATGTAGTCCCTCCTCCTTCTGTACAGAGCATCTGCGACCTTGCAGATGGAGTAATGGTCGCCAGACTGTGAGATGTTGGAGATGTCTCCTGTTGCTCCCTGGAAAGATCCATTAACGTAGAAATTGAGAGCGATTGTGACCGACACTGCCACTGAGAGAGCTGTCCTCACCATGGTTTGAGGCTCGAGATCTGGTTGCAGCAAATGGCAGAGCTCTATGACCACGTCCTTCCTGAAACACAACCTTCGCACACACTGCTCCTCAGTGAAACTGATGTAGGAGAACTGCTGACGGAATACCCTGGGAGAGTAAAGCCTTCTAAAGCCATTCCTGTGGCACCTTCTTCCTCTGGCAGCATCTTGATGTCCTTCTCCCTGTGCTGCTGGATGTGCTTCTCTGTGCCTCTCCCTTTCCCTCTCCCTGTGGCATGCTCCATGGGCCGCACCCTGTGCCACTCTCTGAGTCGTAGCCTTTCTCTCTCCCTCGCTCGATGCCTTTCCCTCTGCAATTATCGGCGCCGTTGTCTTCGGCGAAGCATCGTCTGATGGTGAAGTCGGAGCAGGTGGATGACTGCCAGCACAGACCCCATGAAGCGACAGAAATGCTACAACGTCGAAAGTGCCGTGAGTGATACAGGGGAAAAGGTAGGAGGCAGAACAATGCTGGAGCAAAAAAATCGCTGAGATCTGTCCATCACCATCATCATAGGCAGTCCCTCGGAATCGAGGAAGACTTGCTTCCACTCCCAAAGTGAGTTCTTTGAGTTCCAGCAGCCACACTGACTAACTGTTGCAAACCAGGAATAGGTAATGGCCGACAAAAGAAAAACTTTGCAAGTTGGCGCCTTTAAATAGCGCTGGAGCATCTGGTTCCCAACTGCAAATCGACAGCTCGAGCTATCGTTGTCAGCGGCAGGGGCTAAGATCAGTTGCGCGGGGCAATTTAACTTCTGGGTCGGTAAGGGGGCAATGTGCATTGCGATGACATCATCATCACCGTGCGCCGGCGATGGGGACAGGAGTGGGGCGCCATAGCGCCTCCACAAAACCACTGGCCAATTCTGCGCCCAGCGATTTTCTCGCCGCGCCCCAGGTGAAATCTATTTTGTGCCCCATCAGCACATCCTGGAGGCACTAACAGCCATTACTAAAAGGTACAATATAGGCCCCTTTGACTGTTACTTCTTTCTTTTAAGCAGAGAAAAGAAAAAAAGACTTGCATTTCTATTGCGCTTTTCACTTCCTCAGGGCGTCCCAAAGTGCTTTACAGCCAATGAAGTGCTTATGAAGTGTAGTTACTGTTGTAATGTAGGAAATACAGCAGTCAATTTGTGCACAGCAAGCTCCCACAAACAGTAATGTCATAATGAGCAGATTATCTGGTTTTTTAGTGATGTTGATTGAGGGATAAATATTGGCCAGAACACTGGGCACAGCTCCCCTGCTCTTCTTCGACATAGTGCCATGGGATCTTTTACATCCACCTAAGAGATGAGACAGGGTTTGGTTTAATGTCTCATCTGAAAGACGACACCTGCGACAGTGCAGCACTCCCTCAGTACTGTACTGCAGTGTCAGCCTGTATTTTTGTGCTCAAGTCTCTGGAGTGGGATTTAAACCCACAACCTTCTGACTCAAAGACGAGAATGTTACCCATTGTGGCACGGCTGACAACCGATACAGTATTGGGATGAACTTGTGAGTTTTTTCCGCTCATCTATCGGAATATCTGTACAGAGCCACGGCTGAGGTTCGGAGGAGGCAGAGAGATGTGCGTGATTGTCTGAAAATGTTATATTTGACAGACGAGAGGAAATAATTGACAGGTGGGCACAACAAAGTGCAGAAAGAAGCTTCTGTCTTGTTTTTAATTTAATTGCATCCCCTGTGACAGGGCCGGTGGGAGAGGGACAATCTGAGAAGGGGAGACAGCATCAAAACATTCGAGACAAACAGAGGCCAAGGGGCTAAGGAAAGTCAGGACTGAACAGACAGGATGGGTGAGGTTAATGAACAGCAGAGAGAGGAGGAGAAAAAGAAACAGTTTCTTGGGGGTCAGGTTCAGGTGGCACAGAGCAAGCGAGAGATACAATGTGGGATTGAAGGAGGGGAGAAATGGAGATACGACACATGAAGAAGAGGATTCCACACGGCCAAGAAAAAAGATGGAGAGATAACTTGCTGTAAGGGGGGTGGGAAGGACCAAAGTGAACAAGCTGCAGGGGAAAGGGAGAGAGAAATTCTGTTGAAGTGAGGGAAGAGATGCAACCCAATGACAAAGGCTCCGACACAAAGAAAGAGTTTGGGGAGGGGGAATATTAAGAGTAATTATGTGATTTGTATTGGAGGGTCGAAGGACATACTCAAAGCCTGAAAATTTGGGGAGGAGGAATATTTCCCCTTAATCCCCTCGTGGTTGCACCCATGTCTATTGAACCAAGAGAGTATTGTGGGAAGGGAGAGAGAATCCTAGTGATGGTGGGTAGGGAGGATATTGCCTTGTTTTCATTCTGATGGGAAAGGGATAGATATTCGTCATTGCTCGCAGACTAAAATAGCCAATGTCTACTGAGCGCGCCCATCGGAGGAAAGCATCACGGCAACCTGTAAGCTGATGCATCTGTCACTGCTAGCCACACGCTGATCCATTCTCCCACCCTCCCTCCCAACACCCCCCCCCCCCGAAAAATGTGGGTGAAACATTTGTTGTACATATGCCAGTTGGAACGGGTAAAATATAGACTGCACCTGTGCTCTGGAAGCACCAGTCCTGGACACCCAAGGAAGCCAGACATCCCAATCCACACCCAGAATAGATTAACTGGAATGCAGTCACATGCACTCATGGATTCTCATCCAATTGGCTAGGCCTCGAAAACTCCATATAAGGCAATAAAGCTTTGTGAGACACCCTGTGTAGGCCGGACCCCGACATCATCCTGACTCAGCTGAGGGATGCAACCAAATGGCCCTAACCCCCCACCACCACCATCACCAAAGTATGTGACTCACATTTCTCTTAACTCTATCATTGAGACCAACAAGAAAAGTGAGCACTGCAGTGCGGAATATTGCTAACATACGGGACATTTAAAATCCAATGTTTCATTGTATTCCCTTGAAGGTACTGAGCAACTAAACTGTACTGAGATTTCACAAACAGTATGTAAGCATTTTTTGATTAAAAAAACAGCATATTACCTACACTTACCATGAGCAACACCACGAGACATACATAAAAGAAGAAAAAATCTTGCATTTATATAGCGCCTTTCATGACCTCAGGACGTCTCAAAACGCTTTACAGCCAATGAAGTACTTTTGAAGTGCAGTCACTGTTGTAATGTAGGAAACACAGCAGCCAATTTGCGCACAGCAATGTGATAATGACCATATAATCTGTTTCATTGACGTTGATTGAGGGATAAATATTGGCCAGGATACCAGGGTAACTCCCCTGCTCTTCTTCGAAATAGTGCCGTGTGATCTTTTATGGCTACCTGAGAGGGCAGAAGGTGCCTTAATGTTTCATCTGAAAGACATTAGTTATTATACATTTGTGTTTATGTGATGAATTCTGGAAGGAAGAAAATGTTTTGTGGCTGTACAGATCTCTTGCTCTGTGATAGAAAATGCCTACTTGACAAACCTCATAGAAATTTCAGTGCTGGGCAGAATTAACATATTGCCATGAACTCCTGCTAAAATGTCAGCATTATGGTAATCCTCTGGTGAGCTACTTCCTTTACTGAAAGCAATGATAAAGCCACAGTCTTCATAACTTTGCAGAAGGTGAATTCATGTCAAAATGGGTCAGTTTCTGTTGCCCAAAGTATTTGAAATACATTTGTTTAGGAAGGAAGGAAGGAAGGAAGGAAAGGAAGGAAAGAAGAAAGGAAGGAATGAACGAATGAATTGCGCACAGCAAACACCCACAAACAGCAATGTGATAATGACCAGAAAATCTGTTTTTTTGTGATGGTGATTGAGGGACAAATATTGGCCAGGACACCGGAGATAACTCCCCTGCTCTTCTTCGAAATAATGCACTGGGATCTTTTACATCCACCTGGGAGAGTAGACGGGGCCTCGGTTTAACATCTCATCTGAAAGAAGGCACCTCTGACAGTGCAGCATTCCCTTAGCACTGCACTGAAGTGTCAGCCGAGATTTATGTGCTCAAGTCCCTGGAGTGCGACTTGAACCCATGACCTTCTGACTCAGAAACGAGTGTGCTATCCACTGAGCAACAGCTGACACTAGAGCTATAAGTGAGATTAACAACAAAAAATGGCTGTGCAGTGCAGGATATTAATAACATACGGAACATTTTAAATACCTACAATTCTAAGAATTGATCCCAACACTCCATTCATTATTGCTGTCGGCATCAGATCTAGGTTAAAAATCTGGCCTCGCCTTTGGCCATCCATTTTACATGATATTTCTGCAGTCATCAATTTGTTAAACCATTCCCTCATCTCCATCTTCAATCCCCTTGGGCTAAAAATTCCACATTTAAGAATAGCATCATTTTTTGGAGCTATTTACGAATAACGGACGTTTTTTTTAATGCCGCAATAGTGCCAAAAAATAAGTCCTAAGTTTCGCCAAAGGTTTTTAAAATTTTGGCATAGCATTAAAATACCAGTTTTTAAGGATGGAGCTACATTTTTTCGCGTTAAAAATCCCGCCCGTTCTGCACACGTGCAAAAAAAGAAGAAAAATCGGCGTTTTTTTCGCGTGACGGGTGTGCCTGTGCATGCACAGTACACTTCCTGGTCTGGTCTGGATTTTTAAAGACCATTGTAACTAGCAGGAGATTTGTGAGTACTTCCACACAGGGGCTGCAAAATGAAAAATGGAGTCTGATTCAGAAAGGAAAAGGGCCATGTTTAACCAAGACACTAATGAGGCCCTGGTAGGCGCTGTGGAGAGAGGATGGTGCCAGATTGGCAAGAAGGGCCCTGGTAAACTTAAACCAGCAGCAATAGCTCAAGCTTGGAAATGCATTGCTGAACAAGTTTCCTCAGTCGGGTCCATCAGGTCAAGCAGGTTGAGTAACTAATGTTTTTATTCTGCACTACAATTACTTGAATTGTAAATGTGACTACCCGTATGTGCCACGACAGCAGAAGGCCCCTCTCTTAAAAGTTTCTATTGGCATCTTTGCAGAAGAAGGTGTCCGACAACAACCGAGAGCAGACGAAAACAGGTGGAGGTCTGCCAAGAGTACATCCACGAACAGCCTTGGAAAGTAGAATCGCAGGTATTATTGGTGGGTCCTGAAGATCGACCACCCGTGCGGATGCTGGGCCCAGAGAGGGTAAGTCCTGCAAAATCCAGTCTGGGTTGGCACAAGTGGGCTACACTTCGGTTTATGCGATGTACTATCATTTGTCGTGGTCATTCAAATGAGCCTGTGCTATGTAAGCCAACACATGTCACCCTGCCCACTCCCCTGCTGCTCACCATTCATCTGTTCTGTTATATTTTGCAGATATTGCACAAACATCCAATAATGAGGGACAAGACCCCGCCACCATGCTAGAAGCAGAAGTGGATGAGCCTGACGATCTCGGCCATACTGAACCAGTTCCACAGGGCGATCAGGAGGATGAGGAGGAGGAGCATGAGGAGGAGCAGGAGCCCGACAATATTTTTCAGGAGATGGGGGTGAGGGGGGGGGGGGGGAGGGGGCGGGGGAGGAGGAGGCTGATCAGACGGTGATATTGCAATTGTTGGAGTTGCAGACCACAGATGTACCAAGCGATTTCAACATATCTAAGCGCGAGGGGACATTTGTGGGTTGTCCACCCTCCGAGGTCGCAGGTCCCAGTGGGTTGCAGGAAAGCACACCCAGGGAAGCACCAGGCTGTACAGAGGAGGAGGAGACCTGAACAGTGCTCTCCTGAAATGCAGGCTTCACGGGAGGTAGTAGAGCTCATGGGAATGAATGGGGAGAGAGTTCAACTTACAAAATTGCTCCTCGAGGCCATGGGTGGGATCAAGGGAGAAATAGCAGAACTCTCTGCTGACTTTAGGGAGGGCATGTATCTGCAGGTATGTCGGAGATAGTCACTGCAATGTGGGAACACACCCAGGCTGTCATTGCCCAGTGGCAATTGACGGTATCAAGCGATGCCAGTCCCACTGCAATCCCCAGACCAACCTCAACAGTCAGTGTGCAGGTTGATCTACAGGCTGAAGAGTCCCAGAGGTTTTCAAGGACTTCCATTGCCGTCTGCTGGGTCTGTCCTGCGACAAGCAGAGCACCGTACCTGAGACACTAATAAGAAGCTTGGGCTCACCGGGAGTAGCCAAGGGCAAGGGACAGAAGGGTAGGCGGCGCAGTGTGTTTAAATAAGGGGGCGGGGGTTGGGGGAGAGGTGGCTGCAGCTGAAATTTGTTTGCTGCTGCTGTTGTTGTGCTGTTCTTTTGTTCTTTTGTTATTTAAGTGATGTTAATTTAAATGTTTAAAGTTTAATATAACATTTTTTATTAAAGTTAAGTACAAGTGTACAAATGTTTAATAAACTGCAAATTATTTTTCAACTAAGCAAAACAAAAGTTTTGTAGTGTCTCATTCTTGGAATAACAGGCGGAAATACAGGCAACTCTCGATTATCTGGGCCCCTCGGGAATTGGGCTATGCCGGGTAAACGATTTCTCCGTTAGAGCGAGTTGACATTATAGTTAATGCTTACAGTACTGCAGGTGTGCTCCAACCAATAGCTGTAGTGTGTCTTCTAATCCTTGAATTCTAGTCCTCTAGATCTAAAGACCATTAGGCTTGTTGATTACTTCCTGTAACTGTTCATGGCATTTTAATAAATTATGAGGGGCGGTGGACCTGTGTGCAAGCAGCAGCGGGAGCTGAGGCAAGGCAGAGCGCTTAAAAGCAAGGCTCAACAGGCAACATTCGAAAGGAACATCAGAGTTTCAAAGTGACGTCACACAGACGGAATTTTAAATGCCGTTACAACGGTTTCCGGTTGTATCCGGGTGCGGATAATCGAGAGTTGCCTGTAGTCAACATGGTGGGATACAATGATCAGACGTGCCGTTCAGCCTTCATGCAAAGCAGTGAGATATCAGCTGCTGACGCAAGGCTCTTGCAATGGCGTAACGTCCACGAGGCCTCCGCCCCCGTCGTCCTGCGGGTTGTAGTGGTGCCATGGGTTCCTCCTCCTCCTCCTCGTTCTCGTTGTCAGCCTCCTCCTCCACTCCCACCCCCCTCTCGCCTGAGCTGGTTCTGCAATGTCCTCCAGTGGGAATATCTGTTCCCTCATGATGGCTAAATTGTGTAGCATGCAGCACACGACAGTGATCTCAGCGACCTGCTGAGGGGAGTATTGCAGGGAGCCTCCAGAGTGGTCCAGGCATCGGAAACGCTGCTTTAGCACTCCAATTGCCTTCTCGACGATGTTGCGTGTGGCTATGTGGTACATGTTGCAGCGACGCTCGCCTTCTGTCTGTGTTTTGCGGGGGATAGTCATGAGCTAGGTGGTGAGCCCATAACCTTTGTCCCCCAGCATCCAGCTCTGGCCTTCTGGCTGCTCCTCAAACAGCTGTGAGGCAATGCTCTCACGCAAGATGAAAGCATCATGGATGCTCCCTTCTACTTGCATCTACTGCCATGATACACTGAGTATGGTCACAGACGACCTGAACATTCAGCGAGTGGAATCCCTTTCGGTTTCGGTAAACCTCTGGCTCATGTAAAGGTGCTGGCAGGGCGATGTGCGTACAGTCAATGGCAGCTTGGGGAAGCCAGCGATTCGTGCTCAGCCTACAGGCCTCTCATTCTGTGCCTCCCTGGCCATTGGGAAGTTAATGAAGTCGTCCCTGCATGCAAACAGTGCAGTAGTCACCTATCAAAGCAGCAATGTGTAGCGTGCTGTGAGATGCAGCATATGTCCCCACTTGATGCCTGAAAGGAGCCGGAAGCATAGAAGGAAAGTGCCGCAGTTACCTTGACCTTGATGGGCAGTGCAGTCCTCCTTCTGTTTCTAGACTGTATGTCTGCCTTTATGAGCTGGCATATCTCTGCAACCACCTCTTTTTGAAAGCGTAGCCTTCTAACGCACTGCCCTTCAGTCAGGTGCAGGTGTGAGCGCCTCGCCCTGTAAACTCGTTTATAGTAAGGCCTCCTCCCCATAAGTCTGCGACCTCTCTGATTACGCTGATAAAGCTGCCAAATAAGCCTTTTTCGATGAAAAGCCAGGAGAGCATAAGTACGCACCACATATGGCAAAGATAGGACAGCCCCCATTCTTTAAATGTCCTTGAAAACGAATTATAAACTCACAAAAAGCTCAATCTGTAAACGCAGCCTTCCCTCCAAAAGCTTTAACTCAGCTCCGTTTTCCAAGATGGCACCATTGATGTTTTACAACTTTGAACAACTTTTCACACAAAATCCGTATCAACACCCAACCTGCAAAGCGTCCTTTATTGGTATCTGGTGCCGATCTATACTGACTTTCTGAAGTCACAGTTGTACGTGTTCTTTTCGCCCAGTGTTTGAAAAGAGGAACATTGCTGCTTCGAAATTGTGGAGAACTAAAAATAGTTTCCGCTAAAATAAAGTTAATATTTTCTTCAATATGGCAATTAAAAAAAATACCAGCTAATTCGGAGCATGAGCACATGAGGCAGCTTGAGCGGGCTCACTGTAAACAAACCAGTGATTGGATTTATGTTGAAGAGAAACCAAGATGGCGCCGTTATCGCCAATTTCCATCTAATTCCACCAGGTAAGGCAAGCTTTTTAAAAACGATATTTAGCATTGTCCTTAAAAATATCCTAATTGAGGAAACTCGGAAAAAATGGCATTATCGTTCGGTTTGACCCCGAGTGATGACACAAAAACGTTTCTCACAAAAATCATCCCTTATTTGTTAAGGACGGCGTTACATCACTGGCGAAACTAGCAAAATGGCCCTAAATTTATTTAGCTCCAGAAAAAACATTTAGCTCAATCAATCCTTACGGTGGCCAATTTCAGGCCCCTTGTCCCTAGAAAGACCTTTTTCGTCTCTTCCTGCTAAACTCGTCATCTCGACTCCCTCAAATCCAAAGGATGCAGACTCGAGCATATCTGGTACACAACTAGTTGAGCCAATAATCACCAGATATGGCTGGACCATATCAACTACTATTGGGCCTCACCCTCCTCTGCCAAATCCACCATTATTTTCCAGAGAGCAAAGATAACCCCCGGCTTCTTTTCTCTAGTACCAATTGTTTCCTCAAATACCTCACCTTTGCTTGCTCTACTCTCACCTCCAAACAGTAACTGTATGGAGCTCATGGGCTTCTTTGTCACTTAGACTGAGACTATCCATTTAGGATAGGATTAAAGGATTTGATAGGGTAGATAGAGAGAAACTATTTCTGCTGATGAGGAGTCCACAACAAGGAGGCATAAACTTAAAATGAGAGCTTGGCCATTCAGTGGTGATGTCAGAAAGCACTTCTTCACACAAAGTGTAGTGGAAATCTGGACCCCTTTTCCTCAAGAAACTGTTGAGGTTAGGTAATTTATAATTTCACAAATGAGATTGATAGATTTTGTTAAGGGTATTCAGAGTTACGGAACCAAGGCGAGTAAATAGAGTTGAGTTACAGATCAGCACGATCTAATTGAATGGTGGAACAGGCTCAAGGGTCTGAAAGACCTACTCCTGTTCCTATGTTCCAGTGCTTCCCCTCTTTCCCCCTTCCTCTTGCCCGCTAAAACAAACCTTCCCAAGGTTCCCCTGCCCTGGCCTTGAACCCATGTCTCTCTCTAACTTCTCTCCCATTCCCCCTCACGATGCATCTTGCCCATAAGATCCACCTCCTGTTCCCTTGAGCCCATTTCCACTAACCTGCTGACAATCCAACTTCCCTTGCTAGCCCACATGCTACTTGACATTGTAAATGATTCTCTCGCCTCACACTATCTCCCTCCATTTCAAATCCTCCATCATCACTCCTCTCCTCAAAAAAGTCCACCCTTGGCCCATCTGTCCGTAAAAATGACCGACCCATCTCCAAACTCCCTTGCCTTTAAAAAGTCCTTAGAAGTGTTGTTGGCTCCCAAATCCGTGTCTACCTTTCCTGCAATTCGCTGTTTAAATCTCAGCAAGTTTTCGCCTCTGTCATAGCATTGAAAGGACTGAATCGTTCCTCCTCTAGAGTTTTTACTTGATTCCATTCTAACCAATCCAATTGCAGTCTGTCATCTCCAGCAAAAGCTTCTCCCCACTGCCTCTGTGTGGTCCAGTCTCTTGTGACATGCTGCAATTTCCTCCATTTAAATACTGTATTAGGAAGACCCAAGACATTGGGCTGGATTTTCCCGGGTCCCATGCGCACAGTGTGGAGGGTCCCGGGAGACAGTGGGAAACCCGGAAGTTCTGGTTTCCCGGCACACAGTGAAGTTTTAACAGCATGTGTGCGACATGAAGGGCGCGTTTCCTGCTCGGATGTCAGCCTGATTGACAGGTTGACTTCCAGTCATGTGGGGAACGTGGACAAGGTAAGTGCTGGGCCCAGTATGTTTGGAGGGGGTAGCCTGGAGGTGGAGGGCAAAGAACCCCGACCTTGGGAGGGGGGGTAAGATCGACCCCTGGGGGTGTCCGACCCTTGACCCTGGGGCTGAGTCACGATCCCGGGGGGGTCCGATCCAGGAGGGGGTTCTGATCCCTGGGGCAGGGGAAGGAGGGAGTCAGATCCCTGACCCTGGGAGGGGGGGGGTGTAAGAGCGACTCCTTGGGGTGTCCGACCCCTGACCCCGGGGCTGAGTCGCGATCCCAGGGGGTCCGATCCAGGAGGGGGGTTCGATCCCTGGGGCGGAGTGGGGGGGGTCGGATCTCCAACCCCGGGGAGGGGCAGGCTGTTGGTGGAGCAGCTTGGAGGGCTGGGAGGAGGCACTCCTGCTCCTCCTGGCCCACAAGGATTGCTCCCCAAGGCTGAGGTCACCTCGTTGCAGCCACCTGGAATCCCGAGCCCCTGGATCCCCGGCCGCCTGCAGTAAAACCGGCAAAGCAGGTTAATGAAGAGGCTTCATGCCTCATTATCATATTTAAATTGCCATCCCGCCCCCAACCCACCCGCTCTTACCTCTGAAAATTTTGCCATTGTCTTTAGCACCATCCCTCTCTCATCATTGGCGCAGGTTGAACGCGATTGTTCGCAACCTCAGTATCCTAGCTGACACCGAAAAGTGCTTCTCACCCTATATCCTCTCCATCACAAAGACCGCCTACTTCCACTTCTGTAACCCCACCCACCTCCGCCCCACCTCCGCCCATCTGTTGCTGCCATTGTCACCTCCCTCCTCAGCGACTGCAGTGTTCTCCTGGCTGTTCTCCCATCCTCCCACCCTCCGTAATCTTCCGTACATCTAAAACTCTGCTGTCCGTATCTTACTCATACCAGGATGTCATCAGCACACATGTGGAACCTGACCCCATGTTTGTGGATGATGTTGCCATGAGTCAGCAAGTAGATGATGAAGAGGTGGTGGCCAAGGATAGATTCCTGCCAGACTCGGGAGGTACCAGTGCAGGGGCTGGAAGCCATTGCTGGAGATGCTTTGTCTAAGATTGGATAGATAAGAATGGAATTAAGTGAGTCCAGTTGAGCTGGACAACAGAGGAGTAGCAATAAGAATACTGTCGTTGACTGTGTCAAAGTCTGGAGAGAGGTCGAGGAAGATGAGCAAGGAACCTGTGTTCTGGTCACAGTGACAGAGGATGCCAGTTGTGAGTCTGATCAGAGCTGTTTCCTTCTTTCAGATGTGATGTTAAACCGAGGCCCTGTCTACTCTATCAGGTGGACGTAAAAGATCCCATGGCACTACTTCGAAGAAGAGCAGGGGCATTATCCCTGGTGTCCTGGCCAATATTTATCCCTCAATCAATAAAACAAAATCAGATTAGCTGGTCGTTATCATATTGCTGTTTGTGGGAGCTTGCAGTGCACAAATTGGCTGCAGTAATTCCTACATTACAACAGTGACTACGCTCCAAAAGTACTTCATTGACTGTAAAGCGCTTTGAGATGTCCGGTGGTGATGAAAGGAGCTATATAAATGCAAGTCTTTCTGTTTTTAGCAGTGGGAGGGACTGGTATCAGGGAACAAACACCTAACACGCTGTATGGCATTCCTCTGTTCAGTATTTTAGCTGAGGTGCACTTAAAATAAATGGGTTAATGCCCCAGTTGAAATAATAGATCGAGGAATGTCATAAGAACACATTATCAGCTAATATCGGCAAGTGCAACTTGTAGGTTTTGGTTCCTTCTATATGACATCACATTGTACTTTGCTCCTTTTCAGTTAAACAAAATTTGGCAAAAATAGATCATTCATGAGGAGCTGATCTTCATCAAACACAAGAATCTGTCACCACACCTGTCAACCACTTGGCATGTCTTGGCTATAAATCTGGTTTATTTTCTCTCCTCTCCTGAAGGCACTGACTCTGTACCAGTGTATGATTGTGTGGACACAAACAGCCTTGCAGTACTTCACCCATGTGACCATGCGTTATGTGTGAGCCTAGCTAGAGAGTGTTAGCAGGTTAATCAACTGTAGGTGCATCACTGCCAAGCTCGATCCTGTTCTCCCAATGTCCAGCCACATACACTTTCCAGCAGGGAAGCCTGGCAGATTTTTCCCTTTACTAGGCCGGGGGCAATAAGGTCAAGTACAGGCCTGTTTGAGAGAAGTTACCTCAGTACAAGATTAGAGATTAAACCTGGCCTTATAGCTCAGAATTGCACTACTTTTTAAGCACTCCCTCGGAGTCGAGGATGTTGGCCTAAGTGAGAACACTGACGTTGGTGCGCCTATCCTGCCAATGGATTTTCAGGATCTTCCAGAGGCAGCGTTGGTGGTACTTCTCCAGTGTTTTGAGGTGCCTGTTGCACATAGTCCATGAGGCTAGAACCTCCACTTTCTTTGCAGGCTTAACGCCCACTTAACGCCCGCTGAACTGAAGTATAACGCCCATATATTGCCCATTTAGCCACAAAATGGAAACTGGTGGGCATTTTACGGAAACTTATCGCCGATTGTTACTGTCCCCAAGGGGCTTAACACCGAGAAAAAGTATTACCACCCGCCCACTTTTTTTGGGCGGATTCAGCAGAATGGGCTAAGTCAACATACATAATATCGCCCAGCGTTACTTTCTGCACGGATTTAACACCGAGATTCAATATTAACGCCCACCCACGTTTTTTTGTCGTGAAGAGCATATTTACCGAAACTAGCGGCCATGAGATTGCCCAGTGTCAATTTCACGACCTCGCACACATATTGCCCACAATATCGCTCGCCCCAAAAAAGTGGAACTATCCGGAACTAATCACAGGGTTATGGACACCATGTTCTAGATCACATGCCGCGTCCTTTAAAAGGCTGCTGTGCTTCAATCTCGGTGGAGTTCGGATGTACTCTGCAGGTCGTTGTAGTTGATGTGAACATCTGTAAAAACATCTTGACCACACTGTGAATGATAGGAATTGAAAAGGTGTCGTCATCGGGACATTCCTTGTTTGTGACCAATCGGCGAAAAACAGAGAGCTACTGCAATGGGGCCTGTCCTTTCTCACCCTCTCTTGGTCACCAAATACATGCAGCAGACTCGACATCGCCGAAGGAACACTCCACTGCATTATGTGCCCAATGTTAGACATGACAGACAGATGAGGAGGACCAGACATTACACCCCCCGCAAGTACAAGGAGAAGCATTCTTATCTCGACTTGCCCGACACCACCTGCCTTCAGAGACTGAACTTCCACAAAGAGGTTATCACTGAGGTATACCAGCTCATAAGGGCAGATCTGCAGCCTGCCAGTACCATTAGTACTGTACTGTCCGTCGAGGTCAAAGTCACCGCGGCACTGTCGTTCTATGCCTCGGGTTCTTTTCAGGCCACAGCTGGCGACATTTACGGACTTTTTCAACATGCCACACATTTCTGCATTAGACAGGTCACTGAAGCCTTGTATGCACACAGGAGGGACTTGATCAGCTTCCCTATGACCAGGGAGGCACAGAGTGAGAGGGCGTTAGGATTCTCCAGAATTGCAAACTTCCCGAAGGTGCAGGGAGCAATAGACTGTACGTACATGGCAATTTGAGCACATTTTCAGGATGCTGAGGTTTTCAGGAACTGCAAGGGATTCCACTCCCTGAATGTCCAACTGTTTGTCGACCACCAGCAAATTATACTAGCAGTGAATGCTCAATTTCCGGGCAGCATCCATGATGCTCACATCCTGCGTGAGAGCACTGTATCTGATTTGTTTACCAATCATCCACAAGATCAATGTTGGATGCTTGGTGACAAAGGATATGGACTCGTCACCTGGCTGATGACCCCCCTGTGTGACACCCACACTGAGGCCGAGAGGCGATACAACGAGAGCCACAGAGCAACTCGCAATATTGTGGAGAAAATCATTGGAGTGCTGACGCAGCACTTTAGATGCCTGGACCACTCAGGAGGCGAGCTCCAATACCACCTTAAGCAGGTAGCTCAATTCATGGTGGTGTGCTCCATGTTACACAACTTGGCTATCAGGAGGGGACAAGAATTGCCTGATGAGTCTGACAGTCCACCTCAGCAGAGAGTGGAAAAGGAAGATGAGGAGGCGGATGCTGATATTGACCCAGACGAATCAGGCTGATGCTGAAGACATGCCCCCCCACCGTAGATCGCATGAAAGGGCCCGTGGTAACATGATAGCTGCAAGAGCCTTCCGTCAGGAGCTCATCAATGATCGTTTTGCCTGAAAGAATGTTGGTGTTATTTACAAGGCTGACATACTGCTGGGTATGCAGGTGATACATCAAGGGTGGGCATCACCTTGGTGACAGTTAAAGTTTAAATTGATTGAAGTTAAGTGTAATTATACCCTTTGATGTTAAGGAATCGCCAGCGTGTAACGGTGCAGCTATCTGAGCCAATGTGCTACAAGATTTTGTTAAATCAAAAACATTTAAACCTAACATTAGTCTGAAATCATCAGTATTTCTGTACAAACCAAAACCCTTTTCCACGCCCTCCCCCCACTTCTCCTCCCCACCTCTACTCCTTCCCCTTCCCCTCCTGACTCCAAGCCACCTGGCCGAGGAGGTCCTCAGGTGTTGCTTCACTGTGGGGGGGGGGGTGGGCGGGGAGGGGGGATGATGGCAGAAGCGCTGCTTGGACGGATACGGGAGAGGACGGTCCCGAGGTGGGAACATGCTCCGAGCCAGAAACAAGATGTTGCTGCTGGCTCTCATGTGTGGTTGGCAATGGGGGTGCGGCACCTTGGGGTGCAGTGCCGCGCTCCGGAACCACTGGGAGCCCTCTGCCACCAGTGTTCCTGGCTACCAGCTCCAGGGCCTCCTCCATCCCTTCCATGTTATATCTTATTTGTTGGACAAAAACTCAGTGCCAGCTATGTTCTTGGTGCTTAGTAGGCTTTTTGCTACTGGTGAATCTTCGTTGTTCTGCCCACAACAGCCAGACAAGCACACACCACAGCCACACACACTTTCAGTCCCTCTGAGCTCCCTCTCTCTCTGTCTCCTCTTCTGTGCATGTCATGGTGACCCTTGACCTTCTGAATCACGGGAATCGAGTGTTGCCATGTCGCTGTTAAGGACGGCCACATTTTACGGCAGAAGGTCAAAAAAATTTAACGCTACCACCCATTTGATATCGCTCGCGGTAACGCCCATTTTCAAAAATGGAAACTAGGTGTTTGAGAATGGGCGAGAAGCCGGTGATCTGAAAATCCTTTTTTAATGCCCACGTTGGAAATAACGCCCATTTTTGTGCGATAATCACAAAAGTGGTGGTTCTAGTCCCATGTCTCTGCAGATCATGAGCTGGGTGCCGGGTTTGAAGTCCTGGTCTTCAAACACTCTCTTCCTCAGGCGACCGAAGGCTGCACTGGCACACTGAAGGCGGTGTTGGACTTCGTCATCGACGTCTGCCCTTGTTGACAGTCGGCTCCCGAGGTATGGAAAATGGTCCACATTGTCCAAAGCCTCGTCATGGATTTTGATAATCGGGGGGCTCATGTGCTGTGTGGCGGGGGCAGGTTGGTCGAGGAGCTTTGTCTTATGGATGTTTAGCATAAGGCCCATGCTCTCGTACGCTTCGGTGAAGGTGTTGATGATGGCTTGGAGTTCGTCCTCCGAGTGTGCGCAGATGCAAGCGTCATCTGGGTACTGTAGTTCGATGACGGAGGATGGGACGACCTTGGTTCTGGACTGGAGGCGACGGAGGTTGAACAGTTTCGCATTTGTCCTGTAATTTAGCTCCACTCCAGCGGGGCGTTTGCCGAGGGTGAGATGGAGCATTGCAGCAAGGAAGATCAAGAAGAGTGTTGGTGCGATGACACTGCCTGACCCCGGTCCGAACGTGAATTGGGATTATGGTGTATCCGTTGGTCAGGATCACGTCTTGCATGTCATCGTGAAGCAGGGCATTTATCCACCAGCTTATCAAGGAGCTTTTTGTTTTACTGGTAATGAATGGCAAAGATGAAGATAGTCCCAGATGCAGCGTTGTTCATGGTGACATCATGCAGTCACAGAAGATGATCCAATTGTGTGTGATTTGCAACATTTTTATTGCTGCAGCAATGGTTGTCTTGTAGTTTTCTCAGGGAACGTCTTTATTGCAACAGGCTTATTGTGAACTTTGCATGATATACAAAATCAGTGAGGACAAGAACAAAGGACAGTAATAATGTATAAAGAGTAAAATTATACAATGCAATTAAATCTCAACATTTATAATGAATATTGGCTCCAATGTAGGCCAATTGTCCCTTTTGGAGATGATTAACTGGTTGTGGTCTCAGTGTACGGCGTGTTCACTGGTGACAGTGGGTTGCCATGGGAACATTTCTCCTGCAGCTGGCGACTGCTGTATAAACAGCTGTTTTCCATTAAATTCTTTTTATCTTTAATAATTTCGACGATGAATTAAATTAAAAAATTATACCTCATGGGTTAAACAGAGCAGGCCCAGGAGTTCTTATTGTCTCCAATCACCACACGACACTCCCCTAAGCTCTCATAAATATTCAACGAGATGCCACTGTACGACGTGTAGAAATTTCAAGCTGCTACATTAGAGGGGGCACGATACTTTTTTAGAATTAGCTACACTGAATGCACGCCCTGTTTTTGTGGGGGGCGTAATAGTTCCCTGATTTTAATTTGGCCTTCTGATCTCATTAACCGCCTCCCATCCCAAGAAACATAAATGCTAGGAATTTCCTTGGGGGTTCTCCCGATTGGCCGTGGGTGGAAGATTGCTGAGGACCCTGTTTATGCATCTATCCAGAGTTTCTGCTGATCTTCTGGTAAAGTTATGGCAGTCGATCGGGAACCCCAGACCATCAAGGAAATCCCTGGCGAAATAGTTTTGGAAATGTGTTTAAGATTTGCACATGAGCCCAGCGGCGGTACCTGAACAGCAATGATGGCACAGTTATTAGCCGGTGTACAAACGTCCTTCCTCTCCCACTTCTTTGCAAATCAACTTCCAAAATGGCCAAAGGTTCCTGATAAGCACAGCTCATATACTTTCCAGATGTGTGCTGCTGGCAGAGCATGCAGGAAGAAAGAAAGCACATGCATTTATATAGCACCTTTCATTAGAAACATAGAAAATAGGTGCAGGAGTAGGCCATTTGGCCCTTCGAGCCTGCACCACCATTCAATAAGATCATGGCTGATCATTCCCTCAGCACCCCTTTCCTGCTTTCTCTCCATACCCCTTGATCCCCTTAGCCGTAAGGGCCATATCTAACTCCCTCTTGAATATATCTAACGAATTGGCCTCAACAACTCTCTGCGGCAGGGAATTCCACAGGTTAACAACTCTCTGAGTGAAGAAGTTTTTCCTCATCTCAGTCCTAAATGGCCTACCCCTTATCCTAAGACTATGTCCCCTGGTTCTGGACTTCCCCAACATCGGGAACATTCTTCCGGCATCTAACCTGTCCAGTCCCGTCAGGATCTTATATGTTTCTAAGAGGGTGTCCCAAACCACTTTACAGCCAATGAAATACTTGTTGAAGTGTCATCACTGTTGTAATGTAGGGAAATGTTAGAGCCAATTTGTGCAAAGCAAGCTCCCACACACAGCAATGTGATAATGACTTTTTAATCTGTTTTAGTTATGTTGGTTTCCAAGGACATCAAGGAGAACTTCCCTGCTTTTCTTCGAAATAGTGCCATGGGATCTTTTATGTCCACCTGAGAGAGCAGACGGAGCTCAGTTTAATGTCTCATCCGAAAGGCGGCAACTCTGACAGCGCAGCACTCCCTCAGTACTTCACTGAAGTGTTCTGAAGTGTCAACGAATAGAATCATACTGTACACAAGGAGACCACTCGGCCCATCAGTGTCTGGGCCGCCTCTTTGAAAAGTTAGTCCCACTACCAGACGCTTTCCCCACAGCTCTGCAAATTATTCCTTTTCAAGTATATTTCCTATTTCCTTTTGAAAGTTATTATTGAATCTGCTTCCAATACCATTTCAGCCAGTGCGTCGCAGATCACAACAACTCACTGCGTAAAAAAATTCTCCTCATCACCCCTCTGGTTCTTTTATGTAATATCTTAAATCTATGTCCTCTGTTTATCGACCCTCCTGCCAATGGAAACAGTTTCTCCCTATTTATGCTATCAAAACCCTTCACCGCTCTAAGGAGAATAATGCCAGCTTTGTTAGTCTCTCCACATAACTGATCCTTCGTCCCTGGCGCCATTCTAGTAAATCTCCACTGCATGTTTCTATCTGCTTTGATGCATAATATTCTCCGGATACCTAAATCCTGAAAATTAATCTTCAGTAAATTACATTCTTTATGGACAGAGAGTTATAATGGCACAGAAGAAGGCCATTTGGACCATCAAGTCCATGCCGGCTCTGCAGAGAAATCCAGTCAGCCCCATTCCCCCGCTCTATCCCTGTAGCTCTGCAAGTTTGTTTCCCTCAAGTGCCGATCCAATTTCCTTTCGTAACGATTGATCGTCTCCGCTTCCACCGCCCTCGAGAGCAGCGAGTTCCAGGTCATTACCATTCGCTTGGGTAAAAGAGTTCTTCCTCACATCCTCCCTGTATGTCTTGCCCAAAACAGTAAATCTGTGTCCCCTAGTCCTTGTACCATCAGCTAATGGGAACAGCCTTTCTCTGTCTACCTTATCCAAACCTACCATAACCTTGCACACTTCTATCAAATCTCCCCTCAACCTCCCATGCTCCAAGGAGAAGAACAAGTATTCACCAAGTTGTGCCGAATTCCTCACATTGTAGAATATTAAATCGCAGCAGCTTCGATGTGTCCATGACCACTCCAAAAACTAAACCGCATTTTGTCTGAAGAACTGAGAAAGCTATCTGTCTTCAGATTTCCACAAACATGGATGAAGTTCTAACAAGCTCTGACAGAGTGCAAAATAGGACTGTGGACTAGTTGGAGGAACAGCCCATTTTGGTGGTCACAACTGAATAAAGCCAATGCTTATTTTAAATTTGAAGCCAACAATTATTTTTAAACAAAAGATTTTTCATGTGAAAAGCCACACTCGAAAAGATTTGAAAGCATGAGTGGGTTAAGGTGATCTCTACATACCAGGGTCCATGTCAGCTCACAAGCTGGACAGCATTAGCAATGGCCTACATCAAATAAACATACCTCTTGTGACACTTAGAAACCTAGTCAAGCATCTTCAATCACTCACTCAGTATAGTAGTTACGGTCTGTTAGGAAGCTGTGGAAAGCCTGAATGTCTGAAGTCCTCCTGCTTTCATTCAGCAAGGCTACTGTGTCTGAAATAATTGTATGTGGTAAAGTGGCCAAGCAAGCCACGTAGATGTATCAAACCACTACACGCAGTTTAAGAAGAAGCTCTACCCACCACTTTCTCAGGGCAACTAGGGATGGGAAATCCATGATGGATGTCAGAATGTTCTTCGTACAAAGAGTGATCAACTCATGAAATGACTCTCTCCTGTGACAGTTGGAACTGGTGCTCTCCACTCTCTCTCCTGCGACAGTTGGAACTGGTGCTCTCCACTCTCCCGTCCTGTGACAGTTGGAACTGGTGCTCTCCACTCTCTCTCCTGCGACAGTTGGAACTGGTGCTCTCCACTCTCTCTCCTGCGACAGTTGGAACTGGTGCTCTCCACTCTCCTGTCCTGTGACAGTTGGAACTGGTGCTCTCCACTCTCCCGTCCTGTGACAGTTGGAACTGGTGCTCTCCACTCTCCCGTCCTGTGACAGTTGGAACTGGTGCTCTCCACTCTCCCGTCCTGTGACAGTTGGAACTAGTGCTCTCCACTCTCCCGTTCTGTGACAGTTGGAACTGGTGCTCTCCACTCTCCCATCCTGTGACAGTTGGAACTGGTGCTCTCCACTCTCCTGTCCTGTGACAGTTGGAACTGGTGCTCTCCACTCTCTTTCCTGCAACAGTTGGAACTGGTGCTCTCCACTCTCCCGTCCTGCGACAGTTGGAACTGGTGCTCTCCACTCTCCTGTCCTGTGACAGTTGGAACTGGTGCTCTCCACTCTCTTTCCTGCAACAGTTGGAACTGGTGCTCTCCACTCTCTGTGCTGTGACAGTTGGAACTGGTGCTCTCCACTCTCCCGTCCTGTGACAGTTGGAACTGGTGCTCTCCATTCTCTCTCCTGCGACAGTTGGAACTGGTGCTCTCCACTCTCCCGTCGTTATATATATCAGTAATCAGTAATTTTAGCATTGTTGTTGCCAATTTAAGTGTATCTAAGGGTTAAGTCATGGCAGGAGAGCTCGGCCACGTGTTATGCTCCTCCCGTATTATATGGGAAGTCACGAACACTTCCGGTGTCCCTGACGACTACGTGTGCGGGAAGTGTGTCCGCCTCCAGCTCCTGACGGACCGCGTTGCGGAGCTGGAGCTGCGGGTGGATTCACTCTGGAGCATGCACGATGCTGAGAATGACGTGAATAGCACGTTTAGTGAGTTAGTCTTACCACAGGTAAAGGGTCCACAGCCAGATAGGGAATGGAAGACCAACAGGAAGAGCAGTGCAGGGAAGGTAGTGCAGGGGTCCCCTGCGGTCATCCCCCTGCAAAACAGATACACCGCTTTGGGTACTGTTGAGGGGGATGATTCATCAGGGGAGAGCAGCAGCAGCCAAGTTCATGGCACCATGGCTGGCTCTGCTGCACAGGAGGGCAGGAAAAAGAGTGGGAGAGCGATAGTGATAGGGGATTCAATTGTAAGGGGAATAGATAGGCGTTTCTGCGGCCGCAACCGAGACTCCAGGATGTATGTTGCCTCCCTGGTCAAGGATGTCTCAGAGCGGGCGCAGGGCATTCTGAAAAGGGAGGGTGAACAGTCAGTTGTCGTGATGCATATAGGTACCAATGATATAGGTAAAAAAACAGGATGAGGTCTTATGAGATGAATTTAGGGAGCTAGGAGTTAAATTAAAAAGTAGGGCCTCAAAAGTAGTAATCTCAGGATTGCTACCAGTGCCATGTGCTAGTCAGAGTAGGAATTGCAGGATAGCTCAGATAAATACGTGGCTTGAGAAATGGTGCAGAAGGGAGGGATTCAAATTCTTGGGGCATTGGAACCTGGGGGAGGTGGGACCAGTACAAACTGGACGGTCTGCACGTGGGCAGGATCGGAACCAATGTCCGAGAGGGAGTGTTTGCTAGTGCTGTTGGGAAGGAGTTAAACTAATATGGCAGGGGGATGGGAACCTATGCAGGGAGACAGAGGGAAATAGAAGGGGGGCAGAAGCAAAAGATAGAAAGGAGAATAGTAAAAGTGGAGGGCAGAGAAACCCAAGGCAAAAAGCAAAAAGGGCCACATTACAGCAAGATTCAAAAGGGGCAAAGGGTGTTAAAAAGACAAGCCTAAAGGCTCTGTGCCTCAATGCGAGGACTATTCGGTATAAGGTGGAAGAATTAACTGCGTAGACAGCAGTTAACGGATACGATGTGATTGGCATCACGGAGACATGGCTCCAGGGTGACCAAGGCTGGGAACTGAACATCCAAGGGTATTCAGCATTTAGGAAGGATAGACAGAAAGGAAAAGGAGGCGGGGTGGCGTTGCTGGTTAAAGAGGAAATCAATGCAATTGTAAGGAAGGACATTAGCCTGGATGATGTGGAATCGGTATGGGTGAAGCTCGGAATTCCAAAGGGCAGAAAACGCTGGTGGGAGTTGTGAACAGACCACTAAATAGTCGTAGTGAGGTTGGGGACAGCATCAAACAAGAAATAAGGGATGTGTGCAATAAAGGTACAGCAGTAATCATGGGCGACTTTAATCTACATATTGATTGGGATAACCTAACTGGTAGCAATGCGGTGGAGGAGGATTTCCTGGAGTGTATTAGGGATGGTTTTCTGGACCAATATGCCGAGGAACCAACCAGGGAGCTGGCCATCCTAGACTGGGTGATGTGTAATGAGAAGTGACTAATTAGCAATCTTGTTGTGCGAGGACCTTTGGGGAAAAGTGACCATAATATGGTAGAATTCCTTATTAAGATGGAGAGTGACAAAGTTAATTCGGAAACTAGGGTCCTGAATTTAAGGAAAGGTAACTTCAACGGTATGAGGCGTGAATTGGCTAGAATAGACTGGCAAGGGATACTTAAAGGGTTGATGGTGGATAATCAATGGCAAACATTTAAAGATCACATGGATGAACTTCAGCAATTGGACATCCCTGTTTGGAGTAAAAATAAAACTGGGAAGGTGGCTCAACCATGGCTAACAAGGGAAATTAAGGATAGTGTTAAAACCAAGGAAGAGGCATATAAATTGGCTAGAAAAAGCAACAAACCTGAGGACTGGGAGAAATTTAGAATTCAACAGAGGAGGACTAAGGGTTTAATTAAGAAGGGGAAAATAGAGTACGAGAGGAAACTTGCAGGGAACATAAAAACTGACTGCAAAAGCTTCTATAAATATGTGAAGAGAAAAAGATTAGTAAAGACAAACGTAGGTCCCTTGCAGTCGGATTCAGCTGAATTTATAATGGGGAACAACGAAATGGCAGACCAATTGAACCAATACTTCGGTTCTGTCATCACAAAGGAAGATACAAATAACGTCCCGATGTACTAGGAGACAGCAGGTCTAGTGAGAATGAGGAACTGAAAGATATCCTTATTAGGCAGGAAATTGTGTTAGGGAAATTGATGGGATTAAAGGTCGATAAATCCCTGGCTCCTGATAGTCTGCATCCCAGAGTACTTAAGGAAGTGGCCCTAGAAATAGTGGATGCATTGGTGATCATTTTCCAACAGTCTATCGATTCTGGATCAGTTCCTATGGACTGGAGGGTAGCTAATGTAACGCCACTTTTTAAAAAAGGAGGGAGAGAGAAAGCGGGTAATTATAGACCGGTTAGCCTGACATCAGTAGTGGGGAAAATGTTGGAATCAATCATTAAGGATGAAAGAGCAGTGCATTTGGAAAGCAGTGACAGGATCGGACCGAGTCAGCATGGATTTATGAAAGGGAAATCATGCTTGACGAATCTTCTGGAATTTTTTGAGGATGTAACTAGCAGAGTGGACAAGGGCGAACCAGTGGATGTGCTGTATTTGGACTTGCAAAAGGTTTTTGACAAGGTCCGCATAAGAGATTGGTGTACAAAATCAAAGCGCGTGGTATTGGGGACAATGTACTTACATGGATTGAGAACTGGTTGGCAGACAGGAAGCAGAGAGTCGGGATAAACGGGTCCTTTTCAGAATGACAGGCAGTTACTAGTGGGGTGCCGCAGGGCTCAGTGCTGGGACCCCAGCTCTTTACAATATACATTAACGATTTGGATGAAGGAATAGAGTGTAATATCTCCAAGTTTGCGGATGACACTAAACTGGGTGGCGGTGTGAGCTGTGAGGAGGACGTTAAGAGGCTGCAGGGTGACTTGGACAGATTAGCTGAGTGGGCAAATACATGGCAGATGCAGTATAATGTGGATAAATGTGAGGTTATCCATTTTGGGGGCAAAAACACGAAGACAGAATATTATCTGAATGGCGGCAGACTAGAAAAAGGGGAGGTGCAACGAGACCTGGGTGTCATGGTTCACCAGTCACTGAAAGTGGGCACGCAGGTACAGCAGGCGATAAAGAAGGCAAATGGTATGTTGGCCTTCATAGCTAGCGGATTTGAATATAAGAGCAGGGAGGTCTTACTGCAGTTGCACAGGGCCTTAGTGAGGCCTCACCTGGAATATTGTGTTCAGTTTTGGTCTCCTAGTCTGAGGAAGGATGTTCTTGCTATTGAGGGAGTGCAGCGAAGGTTCACCAGACTGATTCCAGGAATGGCTGGGCTGTCATATGAGGAGAGACTGGATCAACTGGGCCTTTATTCACTGGCATTTCGAAGGATGAAAGGGGATCTCATAGAAACATATAAGATCCTGACGGGACTGGACAGGTTAGATGCGGGAAGGATATTCTCGATGTTGGGGAAGTCCAGAACCAGGGGACATAGTCTTCGGATAAAGGGTTGGCCATTTAGGACTGAGATGAGGAGAAACTTCTTCACTCAGAGTTGTTGACCTGTGGAATTCCCTGCCGCAGAGAGTTGTTGATGCCAGTTCATTGGATATATTCAAGAGGGAGTTAGATATAGCCCTTATGGTTAAGGGGATCAAGGGGTATGGAGAGGAAGCAGGAAAGGGGTACTGAAGGAATGATCAGCTATGATCTTATTGAATGGTGGTGTCGGCTCGAAGGGCCGAATGGCCTACTCCTTCACCTATTTTTTCTATTTCTATGTTTCTAAAAGGAGCCGCTATTCTCGATGCTGCAACATTCCATTGGCTTCTTTTTTTTTGTCACGCTACATACAGGGTTCAAAACCAATTTCACTCACAGAAAATAGTTTTGCCTCACAACTGTCCCTGAGCAAGCACTGCCCATGAGGCTCTACAGCTGGTCACTTGTTCCTGCAGTGTAAGTTGCATGCCTGACTGACTCGGCAAGTATCACCACTGGTGGTGTGAAATAAGTCTGTGCCATAAAAATTCAAGGAGGTGGTGACTTTGGCTTTTATGGCCAGACCTGTTTCTGTCCCGGATGGAGTGTGCAGGTGATGCATAACTTGCCGATTGCCTCCCTGCTGACTAGACCCTGAAGGCAGGTCTCTTCTGACGTGCCCAAGTAGCCAATAAGTCTGGGACCACGTGGGAAAGTGGGTCGATACCCATGATGCAAGCACACCTGCAGAATGCCTATCATTGCTTCAAATCTAGAACAGCCATTGATAGACCCTCCAGAAAGCCTATGAGGAACACTGTGCTTGCAGCCGAGGGTGGCAACTGCTGGCAGCAGGAATGCTATTGTCAGAATTGAGCTCCAAAGGAGAGCAAAAATGCAGAAAAGCAGTAACAAACGGCAGACGGAGAATGTACTAGCCGTGCTGCCCAAAACTTTGCTGGTCAAGTCAAAACAGCAGTTGGAATGTAACGCTCCATTTCTTTAAAGTAGACCTGGGTCACTTTTAAGTACTGCTGTGAGGAAAATATTGGGCCGAACCTTGCTGGAAAAATAACAGCATATTAACACACACCATTATTGATGTGCAAACCGGTCAGCATATTCAGGGGGTTAAGTGATACGCTGTGAGTTGCGAATCTCCAGAACTTGTTGGTCGATTTATGCACTTCCACTGTTTGCTTCGCACAAATGGCACCTCGCCCTTAACCTCCCCGTTATTTTTAAGAACTTGTTGGGTTTGCTCATCAATTGCCCATTAAACTTGCTGCAGAAAGTGAGGGCCGTAACTTAACAGCATAAGTACCTTTTTAACAACCACTTTGGCCCAGAGAGGGAACAATTTAAAGTGTTCAATCTCATTTCTCCATGTAGTAAATTATTGTTAGAGATTTTAAAATGTTTAATTTTTTTTCCTTTTGTTTATTATTTTTGCTTATCTCTTTTTTCTCTCTAATACAATCTTTCTTTTCCTCTCTTTATTTCCCTTTCTGTACCTGATTTGATTAATCCACCTATTCTAATTCACACTCCTTCTCCATCATCCCTCTAATGCTTTCTCAATCCTTCAATCTCATTGGTTAAGACTGTTGGTGTTATGTATGTAAACCTGTAAATATCATGTCTAACCACCTTGGGAGCACCTGTATATAAGGAGGCCTCACAGGCTGGAGAGGCACTCTGAGATCTGTAATAAAGGACTACGGTCACACTTACTTTGAGCTTGCAGTATCTAGTCTGACTCTTTATTCAAGAGATAACAACTGGCGACGAGATACAGATGACGAACCCCAGAGCAACAATGCAGAGAACTGTGGGCATCCTGGAGACATTTTCGGAGGGAGATGATTGGGAAACCTTCGTGGAGTGACTTGACCAATACTTCATGGCCAACGAGCTGGAAGGAGAAAACGAACGCTGCCAAACGAAGGGCGATCCTCCTCACCGTTTGCGGGGCATCAACGTATGGCCTCATGAAAAACCTGCTCGCTCCAGTGAACCCCACAGACAAGTCGTACGATGAGTTGTGCACACTGGTCCGGGAGCATCTAAACCATAAGAAAAGCGTTCTGATGGCAAGGTATCGGTTCTACACGTACAAGAGATCTGAAGGCCAGGAAGTGGCGAGCTACGTCGCCGAGCTAAGGCGCCTTGCAGGACATTGCGAATTTGAAGGACACTTGGAACATATGCTCAGGGACTTCTTTGTACTTGGCATTGGCCATGAAGTAATAGTTCGCAAACTTTTGACTGTAGCGACTCCAACCTTGAGTAAAGACATAGCGATAGCCCAGGCATTTATCCCCACCAGTGACAATACCAAACAAATTTCCCAGCACACTAGTGCTGCTGCAAGTACTGTGAACAAAGTAACATTGTTTTCGAATCAAAATGTACAGGGCAGGACTTACACGCCTGCAGCTGCATGTCCGCAGATGTCTCAGAGTCTGCCATCAAGGGTGGTGAATACAAGGCCATTAACACCTTGTTGGCGCTGCGGGAGTGATCATCGTTTCCATTCATGCTGCTTCAAAGGTTACGTTTGCAAGGGCTATGGAACAATGGGACACCTACAACACATGTGCAAGTGAGCTGCAAATCCTGCAAACCACCATGTTGCAGAGGAGGACAGATCCACAGTGGATCATGACAAACCAGAGCCTCAGACCGAGGAGGCAGAGGTATATGGGGTGCACACATTTACTACAAAGTGTCCCCCAATAATGCTGAAGGTTGAATTAAATGGATACCCGGTGTCCATGGAGCTGGACATGGGCGCAAGCCAGTCCATAATGAGCAAAAAGACTTTCGATAGTTGTGGTGCAACAAAGCTTTAAGGCCAGTCCTGAGTCCTATTCGTACCAAACTTAGAACGTAGACAAAGGAACTGATTCCCATAATTGGCAGTGCTACTGTAAAGATCTCCTACAATGGCGCATTGCATGATTTAGCACTCTGGGTGGTACCGGGTGATGGCCCATGCTGTTCGCAGGAGCTAGCTGGGAAAGATATGCTGGAACTGCGATGACGTCTGAGCGCTTTCGTCCGTCGACGACCCCTCATGTGCCCAGGTCCTCGCTGTTCGAACCAGGCATCGGGAAGTTCCAAGGAGCAAAAGTGCAGATCCATTTGATTTCAGGGGTGTGACCCATCCATCACAAGCGAGAGCGGTACCATACATGATAAGAGGGTGAAGATCGAGCTGGACAGGCTGCAACGGGAGGGCATCATTTCGCCGATTGAATTCAATGAGTGGGCCAGTCCGATTGGTCCAGTCCTCAAGGGAGATGGCACCGTCAGAATCAGTGGTGATTGTAATGTAAGTATCAATCGTTCCTCGCTGCAGGATCAAAACCTGTTACCAAAGGCAGACGACCTATTTGCGACACTGGCGGGAGGGAAAACGTTCACGAAGCTGAACTTGACCTCGGCCTACATGACGCAGGAGCTGGAGGAATCTTCGAAAGGCCTCACCTGCATCAACACGCACAAAGTACTCTTCGTTTACAACAGAAGCCCGTTTGGGATTTGATCGGCCGTGGCGATATTCTAGAGAAACATGGAAAGCTTGCTGAAGTCGGTCCCGTGCACCATGGTCTTCCAGGATGACATCTTGGTTTCAGGTCGGGACACCATCGAGCACCTGCAGAACCTGGAGGAGGTTCTTAGTCGGCTCAATCGTGTGGTGCTCAAGCTAAAACGCTCGAAGTGCGTTTTCCTGGCGCCTGAAGTAGAGTTTGTGGGGAGAAGAGTCGCGGCAGACGGCATCAGGCCCACCGATTCGAAGACGGAGGCAATCGAGAACGCACCGAGACCACAGAACGTGACAGAGCTGCGGCCGTTTCTAGGACTTCTGAACTATTTTGGTAACTTCTTACCGGGTCTTAGCACATTGTTAGAACCGCTGCACTCTTTACTGCGTAAAGGAGATGAATAGATATGGGGTAAAAGCCAAGAAAATGCCTTTGAGAAAGCTAGGAAGCTGTTACGTTCAAACAAATTGCTTGTGTTGTACGATCCATGTAAGCGTTTGGTACTAGCATGTGATGTGTTATCGTTGGGTGTGTATTGCAACAAGCTAATTAATTTGGGAAATTACAACCGGTTGCTTATGCATCCAGAAGTCTGTCTAAGGCCGAGGGAGCCTACAGTATGATCAAAAAAGAAGTGTTAGCATGTGTTTACGAGGTAAAGAAAATGCATCAATATCTGTTCGGGCTCAAATTTGAATTGGAAACCAACCATAAGCCGCTTATGTTGTGTATCTGTAAAGCATGCACTCCTATGTTCCGCCACCAGGGAGCTCATCCCCTGAAGTCTCAAGGGATCCCAGCATCCTTTGGGAGCACTGTATATAAGACAGCCCCTAAAGCCTGTTCCTCACTCTGGAGTGTCTTATTAAAGACTGAGGTCACTGTTACTTTAACCTCCCTGTGTGCAGCCTCATCTGTGTTAGGAACACAATAACTGGCGACGAGAATACGAATCCAACACAAAGATGCAGCAAACTGTGAACATTCTGGAGAAGTTCTCAGAGGGTGAGGACTTGGGAGCCTATGTCAAACGGCTAGACCAGTACTTTGTAGGCAACGAGCTGGACGGAGAAGGAAGCGCTGCAAAAAGGAGAGCGGTCCTCCTCACGGTCTGCGGGGCACTGAAGAATCTTCTGGCTCTGGTGAAACCCACAGATAAGTCATATGAGGAGCTGTGTACACTGGTCGGGAGCATCTTAACCCAAGGGAGAACATGCTGATGGCGAGATATCGGTTCTACACGTGCCAGCGATCTGAAGATCAGGAAGTGGCGAGCTACGTCGCTGAGCTAAGGCGACTTGCAGGACAATGTGAGTTTGATAGCTAACTGGAGCAAACGCTCAGAGACTTTTTTGTACTGGGCATTGGCCACGAGACCATCCTACGAAAACCTTTGACTGTAGAGACACTGACCCTCAGTAAGGCCATTGCGATAGCACAGGCATTTATGTCCACCAGTGATAACACCAAACAAATCTCTCAGCACACAAGTGCTAGCAATGTTCATAAATTAACTGGAACTGTATTTGCGAGCAGAAATGTACAGGGCAGAACCCACGAGTCTGCAACTGCCAACAGGCCTCAGGTGACCCAGATGAATGCAAGGCAATTCACACCTTGTTGGTGTTACGGAGGCTTCCATTCATCCGACTCATACTGCTTCAAAGGGTATGTTTGCAAGAGCTGTGCAACAATGGAACACCTCCAACGAGCTTGCAAACGAGCTGCAAGCTCTGCAGAACCTGCTAACTACCACGTGGCAATTTCAAACCTCAGAGAGAGGCTGAAGTACATGGGGTGCACACATTTTCAACGAAATGTCCACCTATAATGCTAAATGTAAAATTGAATGGCTTACCCGTAGCCATGGAACTGGACACTGGTGCTAGCCAATCCATCATGAGTAAAAAGATGTTTGAGAGACTGTGGTGCAACAAGGCATTCAGACCAGCCCTGAACCCCATCCATACGAAACTGAGAATGTACACCAAAGAGTTGATCACTGTCCTGGGCAGCACCATGGTCAAGGTCACCTACGAGGGCACAGTGCATGAACTGCCACTCTGGATTGTCCCGGTCGATGGCCTCACACTGCTTGGAAGGAGCTGGCTGGGCAAAATCCGCTGGAACTGGGATGACATCTGAGCGCTATCACATGTCGATGAGGCCTCATAAACCCAGGTTCTTAACAAATTTCCTTCTCGTTTTGAGCCAGGCATTGGAAACTTTTCCAGGGCGAAGGTGTGGATCCACTTGGTCCCAGAGACACGACCCATTCACCACAAGGCGCGAGCGGTACCGCACATGATGAGGGAGAGAGTGGAAATCGAGCTGGACAGGCTGCAACGCGAGTGCATCATTTCCCCAGTGGAATTCAGTGAGTGGGCCAGCCCGATTGTTCCAGTACTCAATAGTGATGGCACGGTCAGGATTTGCGGTGATTATAAAGTAACTATTAATCATTTCTCGCTACAGGACCAATACACGCTATCTAAGGCAGACGACCTATTTGCGATGCTGGCAGGGTGCAAAACGTTCACCAAGCTCGACCTGACTTCGGCCTAAATGACGCAGGAGCTGGAGGAGTCTTCGAAGGGTCTCACCTGCATCAACACGCACAAGGGACTGTTCATCTACAACAGATGCCCGTTTGGAATTCGGTCGGCTGCAGCGACCTTCCAGAGAAACATGGAGAGCCTACTCAAGTCAGTACCACACACGGTGGTCATTCAGGACTACATATTGGGACATCGCCGAGCACCCACAAAACCTGGAGGAGGTCCTCCAGCGACTGGATCGCATAGGGCTGCGGCTGAAGAGGTCGAAATGCGTCTTCATGGCAACAGAAGTGGAGTTTTTGGGGAGAAAGATCGCGGCGGACGGCATTCGGCCCACAGATGCCAAGACAGAGGCTATCAGGAACGCACCCAGGCCACAGAATGTCACGGAGCTGCGGTCGTTCCTGGGACTCAACTATTTTGGTAACTTCCTACCGGGGTTAAGCACCCTTTTAGAGCCCCTACATGAGTTATTGCGCAAAGGTGAGAACTGGGTACGGGGAAAAAAACAAGTAATTGCTTTTGAGAAAGCCAGAAGCATTTTATGCTCTAACAAGCTGCTTGTATTGTATAACCCGTGTAAAAGACTCATGCTAGCATGCGATGCTTCGTCTTACGGAGTCGGGTGTGTATTACAACAAGCTAACGTTGTGGGGAAGTTGCAACCTGTCGCCTATGCCTCCAGGAGGTTGTCTAAGGCCGAGAAGGCCGACAGCATGATTGAGAAAGAGGCATTAGCGTGTGTGTTCGGGGTAAAGAAAATGCATTAGTACCTGTTTGGCCTCAAATTTGAGCTGGAAACCGATCACAAGCCCCTCACATCCCTGTTCGCTGAAAACAAGGGGATAAATACCAATGCCTCAGCCCGCATACAAAGGTGGGCACCCGCGCTATCAGCGTATAACTATACCATCCGCCACAGGCCAGGCACCGAGAACTGTGCGGATGCTCTCAGTCGGCTACCATTGGCCACACGGAGGTGGAAATGGCGCAAACTGCAAACTTGTTGATGGTGGCGCAGCCCGCAGACTTGTTGATGGTCATGGAAACGTTTGAAAATGATAAATCACCTGTCACGGCCCGCCAGATTAGGACTTGGACCAGCCAAGATCCTTTGCTGTCCCGAGTAAAAAACTGTGTACTGCATGGGAGCTGGGCCAGCATCCCTGTTGAACTGCAAGAGCCAATCAAGCCGTTCCAGCGGCGAAAGGATGAGCTGTCCATTCAGGCAGACTGCCTGTTGTGGGGTAACTGCGTAGTGCTACCAAAAAAGGGCAGGGAGACATTCATCTCGGATCTCCACAGCAGACACCTAGGTATAGTAATGATGAAAGCAATAGCCAGATCCCACGTGTGGTGGCCCGGTATCGACTCTGACTTAGAGTCCTGTGTACGGCAATGCAGCGTATGTGCTCAGTTGAGCAACGCGCCCAGAGAGGCACCACTAAGTTTGTGGTCCTGGCCCTTCAGACCATGGTCGAGGATCCATGTTGACAATGCGGGCCCGTTTCTCGGTAAAATGTTCCTGGTGGTGGTGGATGCTTTTTCAAAATGGATTGAATGTGAAATAATGTTGGGAAGCACCGCCATCGCCACCATTGAAAGCCTGAGGGCCATGTTTGCCACCCACGGCCTGCCTGACATACTGGTCAGTGACAATGGTCCATGTTTCACCAGTGCCGAATTTAAAGAATTCATGACCCGCAATGGGATCAAACATGTCACCTCAGCCCCGTTTAAACCAGCCTCCAATGGGCAGGCAGAGCAGGCAGTACAAACCATCAAACAGAGCCTTAAACGAGTCACAGAAGGCTCACTCCAAACCCGCCTGTCCCGAGTACTGCTCAGCTACTGCACGAGACCCCACTCGCTCACAGGGTCTACTCATGAAAAAACCAGACTCTCACTGGTTTACCCCAACCTGCATGATCAGGTAGAGAACAGGCGGCAGCAACAAAATGTAAATGATGGTCGCGCCACTGTGTCACAGGAAATTGATCTGAATGACCCTGTGTATGTGCTAAACTATGGACATGGTGCCAAGTGGATCGCGGGCACGGTGATAGCTAAAGAAGGGAGTAGGGTGTTTGTAGTCAAATTAGACAATGGACAAATTTGCAGAAAGCACCTGGACCAAACGAGGCTGCGGTTCACAGACTGACCTGAACAACCCACAGCAGACACCACCTTTTTCGAGCCCACAACACACACCCAAAGGATCAACGACACCACGCTGGACCAGGAAATCGAACCCATCACGCCCAACAGCCCAGCAAGGCCAGGCTCACCTTGCAGCCCTGTAGGGCCAACAACTCGCCAGCCTAGCGAGGGCACAGGCAACACACCAGAACAGACATTTATACCGAGGCAGTCCACCAGGGAAAGAAAGGCTCCCGACCGCCTCACCTTGTAAATAGTTTTCACTTTGACTTTGCGGGGGAGAGTGATGTTGTGTATCTGTAAAGCATGCACTCCCATGTTCTGCCACCAGGGAGCTCATCCCCTGAAGTTCCAAGGGATCCCAGCATCCCTGGGGAGCACTGTATATAAGCCGGCCCATAAGGCCTGTTCCTCACTCTGAAGTGTCTTATTAAAGACTGAGATCACTGTTACTATAACCTCCCTGTGTGCAGCCTCATCTGTGGTTGGAACACGATAGCTTATATCCCTCTTTTCTGAAAATAAGGGGTAAATACGAATGCATCGGCCCACATCCAGAGATGGGCGCTCACGTTGTCCGCAGACAACTACGCCATCCGCCACAGGCCAGGCACAGAAAATTGTGCCGATGCTCTCAGTAGGCTGCCATTGCCCACCACGGGGGTGGAGATGGCACAGCCTGCAGATTTAGTTATGGTAATGGAAGCATTCAAGAGTGAGCAATCACCTGTTACCTCCCGACAGATTAAAACCTGGATGAGCCAGGACCCCTTACTGTCATTCGTAAAAAATTGTGTGCTCCACGGGAGTTGATCTAGTGTCCCGTTAGAGACGCAGGAAGAAATAGAGCCGTACCAGTGGCGCAAAGATGAAATGTCTATACAGGCAGACTGCCTCCTATGGGGTAGTCAGGTAGTTGTGCCAAAAAGGGCAGGGACACTTTCATCAGTGATCTCCACAGTACCCACCCAGGCATTACAATGATGAAAGCGATAGCCAGATCCCATGTGTGGTGGCCCGGTATCGATGCAGACTTAGAGTCCTGTGTGCACAAATGTAATACATGTTCCCAGTTAAGCAATGCACCCAGGGAGGTGCTATTATGTTTATGGTCCTGGCCCTCCAAATCATGGTCTAGGGTTCATGTCGACTATGCAGGCCCATTCTTCGGAAAAATGTTTTATTGGTTGTAGATGCGTACTCCAAATGGATTGAATGTGTGATAATGTCGGCAAGCACGTCCGCTGCCACCATTGAAAGCCTACGGGCCATGTTTGCCACGCACGGCCTTCCTGATGTCCTTGTAAGTGACAATGGACTGTGCTTTACCAGTGCCGAATTCAAGGAGTTCATGACCCGCAATGGGATCAAACATATCACGTCCGCCCCGCTTAAGCCAGCGTCCAATAGTCAGGCAGAACGAGCAGTTCAAACAATCAAGCAGAGCTTGAAAAGGGTAACTGAAGGCTCACTGCAGACTCGCTTATCCCAAGTCCTGCTTAGTTACCGCACAAGACCCCACTCGCTCACCGGGGTCCTTCCCGCTGAACTGCTCATGAAAAGGGCACTTAAGACAAGGCTCTCGTTAGTCCACCCTGATCTACACGAACAGGTAAAGAGCAGGTGGCTTCAACAGTATACATATCATGATCGCGCAAATGTTTCAAGCGAAATTGAAGTAAATGATCCTGTATTTGTGTTGAACTATGGACAAGGTCCAAAGTGGATTGCTGGCACTATTTTGCCCAAAGAGGGGAGTAGGGTGTTTGTGGTCAAACTCGCAAATGGACTCACCTGCAGAAAACACTTGGACCAAACCAAACTCAGATTTACGGACTATCCAGAACAACCCACAATAGACTTTCTTTTTTGACCCTCCAACACACACACAAGTGGCAACCGACCCAGCGGTTGACCATGAAGCAGAACCCATCACCCGCAGCAGCTCAGCAAGACACGCCACCCCCAGCAGTCCAGCAACAGCAAGGCCAGCTGCGCAGCAGCCCAGCGAAGGCTCAAAAAACGACTCACCAACACCAGCATTTGCACCAAGACGATCAACCAGGGAAATGAATGCCCCAGATCAACTCACATTGTAAATAGTTACACTATTGACTTTGGGGGGCGGGCGGGGGGAGGGAGTGTTGTTATATATGTAAACCTGTAAATACCATGTCTAACCACCAGAGGGCTTATCCCCTGGAGTCCCAAGCAATCCCACAATCCCTTGGGAGCACCTGTATATAAGGAGGCCCCACAGGCTGGAGAGGCACTCTGAGATCTGTAATAAAGGACTACGGTCACACTTACTTTGAGCTTGCAGCATCTAGTCTGACTCTTTATTCAAGACATAACTGTTGGTCCCATCATTCACTGAGGTCCCAGATGCCCCATTGCCCTCACCATGCCATTATCAGCTCATACTTCCAGCAAGTCTAACTAATGGCATATGTCGTGAGATGCCTCACTCCAGCAAGCTCTGTCCCATTCTCTCTACTACAGTGCTCATCATTCTTCATTCAGTATGGAGCAAGGACAGCAGTGCATTAACACAATTATTGCACTGATGGTCCCCTGCAGATCATCATCACCAATCAAAGCCTGACTCAAGTTGCACTTTAAGACATTGTTTATTAAAAGCATGTTTCCTTAAGTTTTTAGTGAGGTTCAAAATAAAAACGCGTTTTTAAAAAAAACTGATTTGCCCTGATTTTTCAAAAAATATTAATTCCCTGAGTATGGGCATCGCTGGCAAGGCAGGTATTTATTGGCCATCCCTAGCTGCCCTTGAGAAGGTGGTGGTGGGCCTTCTTCTTGAACCGCTGCAATCCGTGTGATGAAGGTACTCCCACAGTACTGTTAGGGAGGGAGTTCCAGGATTTTAACCCAGTGATGGTGAAGGAACGGCGATATAATTCCAAGTCAGGATGGTGATTTGGAGGGCACACGGAGGTGATCATGTTCCCGTGTTTCTCCTGCCTTGTCCTTCTAGGTGAGGACCAATTTTTTTTCCACTGATTTTCTATCAAAAACAGATTTTTAAATAGGCAATAAAAGCTGACTTTAAACGTCCTTAAAAATGAGCTTGCTTTAAGAGGCTGTGAGTGTGATTATGAAGGTGATTTACCACTGGAATGGAGGCCAGAAACTTCAATTTAAGGCTTCAAGGCTGATCGGACCGGGACCAGTACCAGACAGGATTAGTGCCCCACCATAAAATATAGTCCCCCCTCCTTCAGAATAGAAACTACTAAATAATTTGATGTAATTGCTAGAAAGATCCTGCAGTTGTTTCTTGAAAGATACTGCACAAATACTTTTCCCATGTGTGTGGGAGTAGAACACAGTAGTTGCTGGACTTTGTAAACTGGTTCATTCGACCAGCCAAGTGCTGAAAGTCACTAGTTTTTGGTTAATTGTGTCGGGCTTTGCCAAGTGGATCAGTGCTCATCTTGAACCTGGGAAGGCTGCTGCTGTCGGAGGTGATGCTTGAAACTATATGCAATTGCCGCTCAATGCCTTGGAACACACTAATAATTTTTCGCTTAAATGTTTAAAATTACTACATATTTAACATTTAGTGTGCATTTTATTACTGACGGCACACGTCTTCATTTTTCGCATTTCCACACAGAGCTCACATTCTCCATCCCCACTGATTCTACTTTTCTCAGGTCTAGCTATGTTTCAAGGTGGATGAAAGAAAGAAAGAGGGAGAGAGAGAGAGAGAGAAAGAGAGAGAGAAAGAAAGAGAGAGAGAGAGAGAAAGAGAGAAAGAAAAGAAAGAAAGACTTACGTTTATATAATGCCTTTTATGATCACCGGATCAACTTGCGCACAGCAAGCTCCCACAAACAGCAATGTGATAATGACCAGGTAATCTGCTTTTGTTCTGTTGATTGAGGGATAAATATTGGCCAGGACACCAGGGATAACTCACCTGCTGTTCTTCGAAATAGTGCCATGGGGTATTTTACATCCAGCTGAGAAGACAATTGGGGCCTCGGTTTAAAGTTCATCTGAAAGACGGCACCGATGACAGTGCAGCACTCCTTCAGTACTGCACTGGAGTGACAGTCTAGATTTATGTGCTCAGTTTCCTGGAGTGAGACTTAAACCCACAACTTTTGACTCAGAGGCAAGGTTGCTACCCATTGGGCCACAGCTGACACTTGGGGGCTGAAATTGAGCCCCGCCCCAAAGGGGGCGCACTTACTGACCTTTGAAGTCTGGCGAAATTCAGCACTTGAAATTTTTTTCCAAGCGGGACGGTGCTCCAGGTGGGCGCGGGGCAGAAGATGACTTCGTCCAGCGCCCCGTCCAGTCATCAGTGCCGCGCTCATGACGTCAGCTTGATACATTCGTGCCGCGCTGCGCTGATGCGTCACAACGTCCCTCCCCTTCAGTTAAAGGAGAGGACCGCTGCAAACTCTGCATACTTTTAAGTTCGGCCCACTGGGCCACCTTGGAGGGTTTTGGCCGGGCCAGTGGCCTTGCACCCAAGAGGTGGTGCCGGGCTGCCTGTTGGCGGCCCGGCCAAACCTGGGGCATAATTGTCGGCCCGACCTGGCTGTCGGCCAACAAATAAAATAGCATGGCATCCGCGGCTGTGCAGCCTCCCTTTTAAGGGCGGATGCGCCATCCAGGGACACACAGTTCCCGCAGGGGAAAGCTGTCAGTGGCACCAGTTGGTGGCGGCGCTGCTCCCGCGGAGCAATTTCCCGCGAGGCGGAAAGGGGCTTGCCGCCGGACAGTCGGGGTCCGTGCATGCCCGACGGGGTGGAGTGGTAGTGGTTACCGCTGGAAAAAAAGGACTTTACTCCGCACCGACCAGGCAGAGAGTCGTTTCCAATCTCTCTTTGAGGTGGTCACGGCTCTTAAAAAAGGGACAATTTCGACCCCTTGATGTATGTTCATTTTTACATCTTTCTGAAATAGTAATATTGTTTTTGTAGAACCAAAATGCGACTTGTCCTTTACATATCAGTGTTTGATTTGTTTTTACATTGTTTTTGCCTATTATGTACCAATGGCATCTGAGATTCTACAAAAGGCCCCACAAAATGGCCAGTGAACATTTCTGCCATTATTCTTGTTTTTTAACTAACCAGTTTTAAAAAGAAGTACATTACTAAAGAAAGGAGCACTTTGAATAGAAAGAAATCCTCCCCTTTTATTCACCAATCACACACACAAAATATATTTTAAGCATCTTGGTATGAGATCTGCTTCAGTTACCATCATCCATTGTTGAGGCAGAACCTGCAAGTTCTTTCCAAACAAAAGTCAGATATTCGCTTGATAAAGAGTTACATTGAAGGGTATGGGGACAGCTCATCTAGAGAAAGCAGAATTGCCAAAAGGTTTGTTTCTGTGCTGTGATGTTCGATGATTCTATGGAGGTCAGGCAGCTGACAGCCACTCAGCTGATATCAGCTGAAGATCTGTCAGAGAGCAGTTCTCACTGAGCCAGGAATTGAGGGAACGGTAGTATAGTGGTTATGTTGCTGGACTAGTAATCCAGACAGCTGGACTAATGATCCAGGGACATAGAATCATAGAATGGTTACAGCAGATGTAACCATTCTATGATTCTAGCACAGACACAGAATAAGGCCATTCAGCCCGTCGAGCCCGTGCCGGCTCTCTGCAGGAGCACTTCAGCTAATCCCACTCCCCCACCCTTCCCCCGTCGTCCTGCAAAAGTTTTTCCTTCAGGTGCTTATCCAATTCCCTTTTGAAAGCCACAATTGAATCTGCCTCCACCACCCTTTCAGGTTACAATTCCAGATCCTAACCACTTGCTGCGTAAAAAAGTTTTTTCTCATGTCACCTTTGGTTCTTTTGCCAATCACCTTAAATCTGTGAGCTCTGGTTCGCGACCCTTCCGCCAATGGGAACAGTTTCACTCGCTCTACTCTGTCGAGACCCGTCATGATTTTGAACACCTCCATCAAGTGACCTCTCAGCCTTCTCTGCTCTAAGGATAACAACCCTCAGCTTCTCCAGTTTATCCACGTAACTGAAGTCCCACATCCCTGGAACCATTCTCGTAAATCTTTTCTGCACCCTCTCGAAGGCCTTTACATCCTTCCTAAAGTGCGGTGCCCAGTATTGGACAAAATACTCCAGTTGAGGCTGAACCAATGTTTTATGCAGCTCCATCATAACTTCCTTGCTTTTGTACTCTATGCCTCCAGTTATGAAGCCCAGGATCCCGTATGCATTTTTAACCGCTTTCTCAACCTGCCAAATCCCACCACTGCAGCTGGGGAATTTAAATTCAGTTAATTAAATATATCTGTAATAAAAAGCTTGTATCAGTAATGATGACCATGAAACTATTGGATTGTCAAAAGCCCATCTGGTTCACTAATGTCCTTTAGGGAAGGAAATCTGTCGCCCTTACCCGATCTGTCCTATATGTGACTCCAGACCCACAGCAATGTGGTGTCTCTTAACTGCCCTCTGCGGTTCAAGGCGGCAGCTCACCACCATCTTGGTGAAGGGCATTTCGGGATGGGCAATAAGTGCTGGCCTTGCCAGCGATCCCCCACATCCTATGAACGATTAAAACAAAGCGCTGAAGTGCAAGAGAGCTTCAGCGATGTTAAAATTCAATTCAGCTGAGTGCATAATGGAATGTGCAGTGAAAGGGAGGGTTAAAAATCTGATAAATTCAATCAGGTCGGATATTTTAAAAGTAGTTTGATTTGTGCTAACCTAATTTTGGGGGGGATGGGGAGGAGGGGGAAGGGCAGAGACTATATTACAATTGATATCTCTCTTCCCACAGGAATATTTCTTCACTCGACTAGAGATAATTAAATCAATGATAACGATTTAAAGATACTACCGTGGTAAAAATTGATGTGCTGGGATTGCAGATGATTCCTCAGATTACAATGAGAACAAGTGATTGAGGTTCGTGAGGAAAATGATCACAGATTTATTTCACAAATGAAAAGCTGCGGGGATCCCTCGCCCACCCCAACAAATTAATCATGAAAGCATTATTTACACGAGAAACTGTTTGCTTGCTTGCTGACAAACAAATCGCACTGGCACCAGATTTCCTTCATTTCTGTTTCACAGCAATTAGCCAAATTGCAGGAAGAGAAATAACTATGTGCAATCAAGCACCAAGAAGAAATGTTAGATAGTTAATTACAAACAGGACAACTTGAGACATATGCTAAGTGCGTCGTAATTGTGAACTAAAACACATTTGAAGTAACACCAGCTTCAAACAACAACAACTTGCTGGGTCAAAATCCTGGAACTCCCTCCCTAACATCACCCGGACTACAGCGGATCAAGGCGGCGGCTCACCACAACCTTTTCAAGGGCAATGAGGGCTGGGCAACAAATGCTGGCCTTGCCAGCGACACCCTCATCACGGAACGAATAAAGTTATATATTTTTTTATTGGAGTGATTATCTGCACGAACAGTTTTGTGTGCTTCTGCGCATGTATGCGGCAGGCTCCGCCCCTTTCTGCGCATGCGCACCCCTTCCCCCCGCCTTCTGCACATGCGCGCTGCCACTGAGGTCTGGTCACTCATGCGCAGAACCCCACAGTTGTAGCTGTCATACAGCGCGGGCCATGCTTTCCTCGGCTCCGTGGGATAAGGCCCCGGAGAAGATTAAATTGAAATGGGAGAGTGGGGGGGGGGGAAGAGAGAGATCGGAGGGAGGGAGAGACAGAGACTGGGAGAGGGGGAGAGAGGGGGAAGGGAGAGGAAGGGGGAGAGAGAGGGGGTAGAGAGAGGGGAGAGGTAGAGTGGGGAGGGAGAGTGGGAGACTTTGGAGAGAAAGGGGGAAAGATTGGAGAGAGATCGTAGGGGGAGGGAGAAAGAAGGGGAAAGATTGGAAGGAGAGAGAGGGGGATCAGAAAGAGAGAGAGGGGGAGGGAGACAGAGGGGAGGGAGAGTGGGGAGTGGGAGGAGGAGGGGGAGGGAGAGAGAGAGTGGGAGGGAGAGAGAGGGGAGAGCGGGAAGAGAGAGAGGGGGGAAGGGAGGGAGAAAGGGAGGGAGAGAGAGAAAGGGAGGGAGAGAGAGAGGGGGAGAGGAGAGAGAGACTGGGGAGGGAGCGAGGGGAAAAGGAGAGAGAGTGTTGAGATCGGACAGGGAGGGAGAGAGAGGAGAGATTGGACAGGGAGGGACAGAGAGAGGGGAGAGATCAGAAGGAGAGGGGAGAGATCGGCAGGAGAGGAGGGAAGAGAGAGGGGAGAGATCGGAGGGGGCGAGAGAGGAGGACCGAAGATAGAGAGGGGGATCAGAGGGAGCGAGGGGGGATCGGATGGGTGGCGAGAGGGGGCATTGGAGGAGGGAGAGAGGGGGAATACGATGGGGGAGTGATGGTGAATAATAGGGGTAAGAGAGGAGTTCAGGAACTCGGTGGAGGGGGACGGTTAAAGAGTACGGAGAGCACAGTGGGGATGACGGAAGAACGAGATCCAGATCTAATTGGGTGAGCATGATCCAGATGGTAAGGCTGGACGAAACCCATAAGTCACGACACTGTCACTATTCACCATACCCAATAAACCTGTTCACAGTCCGTGACCCACAAACAATGCCCCATTTATGGCAGGGGGAGGGGGGTGGGCGGTGTTCGTCAGGAACTTGGGCTGGGGGGTGAGTAGGTCAGGAACTTGGGCTGGGGGGTGAGGAACATGTTTGTTGGGAGGATGGGAGAAGGTCTGAACACATGAGAGTGAGCCCTGTCCGTTCCAAGTGAGATCTTTTTCTGTCTGGAGTCGGCAGTCAGAATGGCTCGAATTACACTTTGCAAAGGAACTGATTACGTGGGCAGGATGGTTCTAATTACACATTCCAGAGAAACTGCTGGGTGTGTTTCATCCTTCAAGGGGACCAATCAGCAATCAGGTCATGTGATCAAAAGGACCCAATCAGAGCTTTAGGTGTTACAAATAAATGCAACCTTTTTTTATTAATTCCTGGAGTGTGGGCATCGCTGGCAAAACCAGCATTTATTGCCCATCACTAATTGCCCTTGAGAAGGTGGTAATGAGCCACCTTCTTGAACCACTGCAGTCCGTGCGGTGAAGGTAGTTCCATAGTGCTGTTAGGGAGAGAGTTCCAGGATTTTGACTCAGCGACAATGAAGGAATGGTGATATATTTCCAATTCAGATGGTGTGTGACGTGGAGGTGATGGTGCCCTTGTCCTTCTAGGTGGTAGAGGTCGTGGGTTTCGGAGGTGCTGCCAAAGAAGCCTTGGCGAGTTGCTGCAGTGCATCTTGTAGATGGTACACACTGCAGACACAGTACGCCGGTGATGCAGGGAGTGAATGTTTAAGGTGATGGATGGGGTGCCAATCAAACGGGCTGCTTTGTTTTGGATGGTATCGAGCTTCATGAATGTTGTTGGAGCTGTACTCATCCAGGCAAGTGGAGAGTGTTCCATCACACTCCTGACTTGTGCTTTGTAGATGGTGGAAAGGCTATGGGGAGTCAGGAGGTGAGACACTCATTGCAGAATACCCAGCCTCTGAACTGCTCTTGTCACAGTATTTATATGGCTGGTCCAGTTAAGTTTCTGGTCAATGGTGACCACCAGGATGTTGGTGGTGGTCTATTCGGCAATGATAATGACATTGTAAGTCAAAGAGATGGTCATTGCCTGGCACTTGTATGGAGCGAATGTTACTTACCACTTATCAGCCCAAGCCTGAGTGTCATCCAGATCTTGCTGCATGTAGGTATGGACTCATTTTCTGAGGAGTTGTAAATCGAACTGAACACTGTGCAATTATCAGTGAACATCCCCACTTCTGACCTTATGATGGATGGAAGGTCATTGATGAAGCAGCTGAAGGTGGTTGGGCCTAAAACACTGCCTGAGGAACTCCTGCAGCGATGTCCTGGGGCTGGGATGATTGACCTCCAACAACTACAACCATCTTCCTTTGCGCTAGGTATGACTGGTTCTGATTCCCATTGACAGCGGTTCAACTGGACCCCATCCACCACCACCTAACTTCTGCCTTGCTGAACTTGTTCTCACCTTGAAGAACTTCTATTTTTAACTCCATTCAGTTCTCTCAGACTAAACGTTTTGCTATGGGAACCAGCATGGGATCCAGCTCTCCCTGTCTTCTTGCAGGATATGTTGAACATTCTTGGTTTCCGTCTTACTCAGACTCCCTCCCTGGCCTCTTCTTCCATCGTATTGCTGACTCTGTGGGCATTGCTTCTTGCTTTCACTCCAATTTTGAGAATGTTTTTACCTATGTTTCTAATTCCCACCTGTCACTCACCTTCACATGCCCAACCTTTGACTCTTTCCCTTCTTGGCCTTTTCTCTCTCTAAATCTGCAGATGGACATTCGAATGACATCTATTACAAGCCCAGTGACTCCCAGAACTAAGAGCTAGCCTCAGAATTAGACAGTCGTGGATTCCAGATTCACTACAGAGATTTGAGCACATTATCTAAGCTGACACTACACTTTCATTGATAGGTTAAACCAAGGCACCATTTTCCTATTCAGGTGGACATAAAAGACCCAAGACAATATTTGAAGAAGTGTGGGGAGCTCTCCTCGTGTCCTGGTCCAAATGTATCTCTCAACTTACATCACCAAAAAAGATTATCTGGCCATATATCTGTTTGTGGAGCTTTGTGGATATTCAGATGCTTGGGGTGCACAGGCAATGATGAAGCTTGAGGCGACGCCGATAATGGACTTCAGGTTGTGAGCTGGCGGACAGTAACAGGCAGCTCTGGGGCGAAGCGGGATTGAAGATCGAGTCACTGCGATGTCAGTAGTAACCCTCAGGTAAGTGTGGTGGGGGGGGGCGGGGGGAGGGGGTGCGATCAGGTGAGGACCGACCGGGTTGGGAGGAGGAGCGAGGTTCGGAGGGGAGGGGGCAGGAACAGGGAGTGATGGTGATTGATGGGAGGGAGGTGTGGTGATTCGTGAATGGAGCCAGCAGTAGCCCGTGTTCCTGAGTGCAGCTGGAGCTGGTACCGGCTGCTTCAGGGCAAACTAATCTTGTAGTGGGGGGCCTCAAACAGGCCTTGGACCCCTTGTTATCATATACAAAGAGCTTAACACAAAATAACTAAAGGGGAGATGAGGAGAATTTTTTTTAATGCACTGCGTTATGATGATCCGGAATGCACTGCCTGAAAGGGTGGTGGAAGGGAACTGGATAAATATACTTGAAAATTTGCAGGCTATGGGGAAAGAGCTCCCACTTCCACTGAAGCTGTAGAGTGGGTTGGCTGGCATGCAGTGACGCAGGATGGCTCAGGGACTGACTAAGAGGACGCACAGGTTCTCGGACGCAGCACTGGAAGGATATCCTGTACCTGCAGGGGGGCAAAGGAGTCCAGCCCACCCTCCTGTCCCTCTCTCCTGCTGGTGCTGCTCTGCCTGGCCTCATCCCCTCCTCCCATTCCACCTCTAGCAATATGCCCATGACCAAGTCCTCCCTTTCGCTTGATGACTCCTATTAGGTAGAGTAACACAGCATTCACTCTTTTTGAGTGAAGTCTGCAGAGAATTTCCAGAATGTTGATTAGAGTTTTGGTGAAGTCTTGACAAAGTATCCCAGAAAGTCTCAAGATGTGTTTCTAAATTCTCCTTCAAACCTCCAGTAGCAAGTGAACAGTTAAAGGTGATATCCCTTTAAGTAGCACTCGAAATTCTCAGCAATGACATGATTGCTCCCAATCAGCTGGTCGCTGATAGGAGAGGGTATTAGGTCAAGCGCAATCCATCAAAATGTCGTGCAGCCTCGTTAATGAGCACAAGCAGGCAATTTAAGTGTCAATCAGACCCTTGACGATCATCTGGACAGCCATTAGTTAGCGGCCAACTTGGTAAACTCCTTTGAGGAGGCCTTTTTAGCGACTAAAGTGTCCAAGGAAAATCGGCCCTTATATTTCGTCAGGTCAGTATGTACAAGTGAAAAAAGATAGTTTAGCGATAGGAGCAGAATGGACATGCCAAGAGGAACAGATTATGGAATGTCATAGAATTAACATTACTACTGAGCGAGTAGCTGGCTACCTGAATAAAATCCAAGTGAATAAAGAACTTGGGCCAAATGAAATTCACTCAAACATTCTTAAAGAACTGAAGGATAAACTAGCAATACCAATGGAAAGGAAATACAGAGATTTAGTATGCAGGTACAGCAAGCAATTAAGAAGGCAAATGGCATGTTGGCCATTATTGCAAGGATGTTGGAGTACAAAAGTATGGGGCCCCGAAATTCACGGCCCTGGGAACGACCGTTACTGCCTGTTTGAGGAGGCCATTTGTCAAAATCGAATGGCCGCTGCTTTGGACTCAACAAGCCGCCCCAACATAGATTCAGCCTGGGAGGTTTTGCAGCGGTGTGGGCCACCGCCAGCTCTCGTGGCGGTGTGCGGCTTGCGATAGTCGTGACGCGCTAAAAGTACGCACCGTGCCGCTCCGCCTCCGGACCCATTTTTAGCGTGAAACAGCCGGCCCTTTAGCTGACAGTGCCCCCCGCCAGCTTTTAGGATCAGTGCAGAGTGGCAGAGATCTCGGAGCCGTGGGAGCGGAGACAAGAAGGTAAGATCCAAACTTGAGGATGTTCAGCACAGAATCCGCACTCAACGGGAGAGCGAGAGAGTGAGAGAGAAAGAGAGAGGGAGAGAGAGAGAGGGAGCGAGAGCGAAAGAAGTGATAGAAGTGAGGAAAGTGAATGAGAAAATGTGATTGGGAGAGAGAGAAATAGAGAAATAGGAATAGAGAAAGAGAAAAGGGAGAAAAAACTGGAGAGAGAGAGAGAGAGAAATAGAGATCCCGAGATTCACAGAGAGAAAACTGAAATCTCAATCAAGGGGCTCAGACTGGAAATGTTGCCCCAGCTCAGCATTCCTAGTGGTAACAAATGGGAATCTGTTCCACCTCCGCCGGCTCCAGGCTAGATCCAAGGTCGTCCCATCCTCTGTCTTCGAACTACAGTACGCGGACGACGCTTGCGTCTGCGCACTCGGAGGCCAAACTCCAAGCCATCGTCAACACCTTCACCGAGGCGTACAAAAGCATGGGTCTTGCACTAAACATCCATAAGACAAAGGTCCTCCACCAACCTGACCCCGCCACACAGCATTACCCCCTGGTTATCAAAATCCACGGTGAGGCCTTGGACAACGTGGACCATTTTCCATATCTCGGGAGCCGACTGTTAGCAAGGGCAGACATCAATGACGACGTCCAATATCGCTTTCAGTGTGCCAGTGCAGCCTTCGGTTGCCTGAGGAAGAGAGTGTTTGAAGACCAGGACCTCAAATCTGGCACGAAGCTTATGGTCTACAGGGCAGTTTTGATACCCGCCCATCTACATGGCTCAGAGATGTGGACTATTTCCAGCAGACACCTCAAAGCACTGGAGAGGTATCACTAACGCTGCCTCCACAAGATCCTACAAATCCCCTGGGAGGACAGACGCACCAACGTCAGAGTTCTCTCATTCAGGCCAACATCCCCGGCATCGAAGCACTGACCACGCTCGATCAGCTCCGCTGGGCGGGCCACATCGCCCGCATCCCTGACACGAGACTCCCAAAGTAAGCGCTCTTCTCGGAGCCTCGACAAGGCAAGCAAGCCCCAGGTGGACAGAGGAAAGGTTTCAAGGACACCCTCAAAGGCTCCTTGATAAAGTGCAACATTCCCACTGGGACCTGAGAATCCCTGGCCCAAGACTGCAGGAGGAAGAGCATCCAGGAGGGCGCTGAGCACCTTGAGTCTCGTCGCCGATATTATGCAGAAACCAAGTGCAGACAGCGGAAGGAGCGTGCAGAAACCGAGGCTCCCCACCCACCCTTTCCTTCAAACACTGTCTGCCCCACCTGTGACGGAGACTGTAATTCCCGCAATGGACTGCTCAGCCACCTGAGAACTCACTTTTAGAGTGGAAGCAAGTCATCCTCGACTTCGAGGGACTGACTATAGTGACCTTACGCGTGCCTAACCTGCGACTTCGCCTCAGTGTCTCCCCTGTGGCTACCTCATGGGTCTGGGAAGGCTGCTGTGTTCCCTGTGTGGAAGCTGCAGATGTCAGGACACCCTCGAGCAGTTTTGGGCCTGGAAGGGTCGGCTGGAGACTGGGTCAACACCCTCCTGGGAGGGCTCAGTCTGACTTGGCTCAGGTGAGGCCATGCGTGGAGGCACTGGGGGAGTGACAGGTCTGGGGCCAGGAATGCTGCGAGCCAGAGGGAGCGCATCATCCGTATCCTGGCCCGAGGAGCCTGAATAACTCACCAGGGGCGGCACAATAACACCACCACCAATCTGAGGGAGCTCAGGTCGGAGCTGTGGTGCCACACCGGAAGGTCCCCCATGGCTCGTGGTGGACCCAGCAGCGAAAGCAACACTGAAGTCTCGGGGAGCATCCAGCTGAGACTGCATGCGAGCAGCCACAGTCTGAAAGCCACCAGAAATGACCGCACTTGGACGCTCCGTCGACTCTTGCAGAGCCGCGGCCATCCTCTCTAAAGCAGCATCGATACACTCGTTCCCTCGTGCCTGGGCTGCAATGGCATCTACCACATCCCCCTAAGGGTGAATTTCCCGTGGGAATAACGGCCCAATTAAGACCGCAAACTTTCAGGTTTGAAGGGCTAATAGGACTGGAACACTTTTTTGTGGTCAAAAAGCTGAATTTGGATCCAGTGGCCGCTGCAAACCTTGCGGCGCTAATCAGATAAAAAAGCCCCTTAACACCACCAGCTTTCTGGCTGCACTGAATTTTGGCTCCATAGAGTAAATGGAGTTAGGGTAAAGACCAGCCAATATTTCACTGAATGGCAAACAGATGCGAGGTGGGGTGGGGTGGTGGCTGAATGTCCTACTCCTGTGCCTATGTCATCAAATTCCTTGAATTGCTTCCCAGTGCATTATATATTGCTCGTGGCATTCACAGTGCTTGCTACCTGTTGCGACTTTCCATTAGCAGCTCACCTAGGGTGCTCCATCCAGAGGAATGTGAATTGGGGGATTGGGGGTACTATATTAGCATGGATAGTGGATTGGCTAACTAACAGAAAACAGAGAGTTGGGATCAATGGGTCATTTTCCTGTCGGCAAATGGTTACTCGTGGGGTGCCACAGGGATCGGTGTTGGGGCCTCAACTATTTACAATCTAGATTAATGACTTGGATGAAGGGACCGCGTGTAATGTAGCCAAGTTTGCTGATCATTCAAAGATGGGTGGGAAAGCAAGTTGTGAGGAGGACACAACAGATCTGCAAAGGGATAAGGACAGGCTAAGTGAATGGGCAAACATTTGGCAGATGGAGTAGAATGTGGGAAAGTGAGAGGTTATCCACTTTGGCAGGAAAAATAAAAAAGTTAATTATTATTTAAATGGAAAAAGATTACAAAATGCTGCAGTACAGAAGGACCTGGGGGTCCTTGTGCATGAAACACAAAAAGTGAATATGCAAGTAAGGGGTCGCCCATTTAGATCTGAAATGAGGAGAAAATTCTTCTCTCAGAGGGTCGTAAATCTGTGGAATTCTCTGCCGCAGAGAGCTGTGGAGGATGGGTCATTGAATATATTTGAAATGGAAATAGACAGATTTTTGAGTGAAAAGCGAGCAGGCAGGGAAGTGGAGCTGAGCCCAAGATCAGATCAGCCATGATCTTATTAAATGGCGGAGCAGGCTCGAGGAGCCAAATGGCCTACTCCTGCTCCTATTTTTATGTTATATTTTTATGAATAGTCCCATCCAATAATCAGGGTTGCCAAGATTACTACGCATTGTAAAATTGTTCTTGTTAACGGAGTTGGGAAAAAAAATCCTCACCCGCATGACATAAGTTTATCAGATTGTATCATTCATGCCAACTCTAAAGGTTAAATTATCTATCTGTGCTATTGCACTACAAAATAATTAGATTCAAAGTCCATTCATAGAAACATAGAAACATAAAAAATAGGTGCAGAAGTAGGCCATTCGGCCCTTCGAGCCTGCAACACCATTCAATAAGATCCATGGCTGATCATTCCCTCAGTACCCCTTTCCTACTTTCTCTCCATAGCCTTTAATCCCTTTAGCCGTAAGGGCCATATCTAACTCCCTCTTGAATATAGCCAATGAACTGGCAGGGAATTCCACAGGTTAACAACTCTGAGTGAAGGAGATTCTCCTCATCTCAGTCCTAAATGGCTTACCCCTTATCCTAAGATTGTGTCCCCTGCTTCTGGACTTCCCCAACATCGGGAACATTCTACCCGCATCTAACCTGCCCCATCCTGCAGAATCTTGTATGTTTCTATGAGATCCCCTCTCATCCTTCTAAACTCCAATGTATAAAGGCCCAGTTAATCCAGTCTCTCCTCATATCAGTCCTGCCATCCCGGGAATCAGTCTGGTGAACCTTCGCTGCACTCCCTCAATAGCAAGAACATCCTTCCTCAGATTAGGAGAGTAAAAATGAATACAATATTCCAGGTGAGGCCTCACTAAGGCTCTGTACAACTGCAGTAAGACCTCCCTGCTCTTATACTCAAATCCCCTAGTTATGAAGGCCAACATACCATTTGCCTTCTTCACTGCCTGCTGTACCTGAATGCCAACTTTCAATGACTAATGAACCATGACACCCAGGTCTCGTTGCACCTCCCCTTTTCCTAATCTGCCGCCATTCAGATAATATTCTGTCTTTGCGTTTTTGCCCCCAAAGTGGATAACCTCACATTTATCCACATTATACTGCATCTGCCATGCATTTTCCCACTCACCTAACCTGTCCAAGTCACCCTGCAGCCTCCTAGCATCCCCCTAATAGCTCACACCGCCACCCAGTTTCGTGTCATCTGCAAACTTGGAGATATTACACTCAATTCCTTCATCCAAATCATTGATGTATATTGTAAAGAGCTGGGGTTCCAGCACTGAGCCTTGTGGCACTCCACTAGTCACTGCTTGCCATTCTGAAAAGTACCCATTTACTCCTACTCTTTGCTTCCTGTCTGCCAACCAGTTCTCTATCCACGTCAGTATATTACCCCCAATACTATGTGCTTTGATTTTGCACACTAATCTCTTGTGTGGGACCTTGTCAAAAGCCTTTTGAAAGTCCAAATACACTGGTTCTCCCTTGTCCACTCTACTAGTTACATCCTCAAAAAATTCCAGAAGATTTGTCAAGCATGATTTCCTCTTCATAAATCCATGCTGACTTGGACCAATCCTGTCACTGCTTTCCAAATACGCACTATTTCATCCTTAATAATTGATTCCAACATTTTCCCCACTACTGATGTCAGGCTAACCGGTCGATAATTACCCACTTTCTCTCTCCCTCCCTTTTTAAAAAGTGGTGTTACATTGGCTACCCTGCAGTCCATAGGAACTGATCCAGAGTCGATAGACTGTTGGAAAATGATCACCAATGCATCCACTATTTCTAGGGCCACTTCCTTAAGTACTCTGGGATGCAGACGATTGGATCCCGGGGATTTATCGGCCTTCAATCCCATCAATTTCCCTAACACAATTTCCTGCCTAATAGGGATATCCTTCAGTTCCTCCTTCTCACTCGACCCTCGGTCCCCTAGTACTTCCGGAAGGTTATTTGTGGTCTTCCTTCGTGAAGACAGAACCAAAGTATTTGTTCAATTTGAAGAAACAATTGCATGGTTTCTAAACATTACAGTTGGAACGGCTGTTCGAAGATTTAATTTCTGAAGAAGTGGTAGAAATTATTTTCTTCACCATAATAACAGACCATTAACGGATGGAGGCTGAAGACCTTGTCCAGCAAATCCATGCTTGGCCCATGCTGGACTTTCCTCAGTTTGTAAACATAACTTACAAAGACCATCACCCTAAAACTGATGTACTTAAGGCCACCAGAACTAAATGTTTCTATCCAGAGAGACAAGCTTTATATTTGGCAAAACTAAAGATTTTTCCAGGATACTCTTGCTTTTGATTCAAAGAGATTGTAAGGTCAAAGCAGAGGCATTGGAGGAAGTGTTAGAATGAGGTTCAGAAGTTGGGTTAATTAGCATTGCTCAGGAGTACCACCTATTGATTGGACATAAAATGCTGTAGGTCGCAGAAGCTGCTACACAACCCTTCATTTGGGTATGGTATGGATTGTGGGTAAAAAAAAAGTTGAGTATTAAAGAGTACAGGATGCTCTCATGGTCCAGATCAGTTGCCGTTCTGTGACAGACCATGAGAGAGTCAGAGAAGGGAGCAACAAGTACAAGAACTTTGTCTTGTTAGGTTTGTATATATGCTTACAAGATCCGGTAACCTACATTTTAGATGCATTCCACTTGCTTTCTTAAATCTAAAATGGCTGCATTTTCTGATTCACAGCTAATTAAATTTATGCATGGATTGTGCATCATAGCTATGAGCTGGGTAGGGAGTGTATCAGCAAGCACTCTTTGGCTACAGACTGTAAAGTTCTGAGCCAGATAAAATTCCAGGCAATTTCGATTTACCTCATGTGAATTTCATGGAGTGGACTTCATGATCTTGTGGACTGATCTTCAAGAAATATTAAGAAAATGTGTATTATTACCAAAGTAGCATTGTTACTTTGACCTACAAAATAATTAATGGGGATAAAAGTCAAGGTCTTTGTGGTTCCATAGTTCTAATTGATTTCTGATGATTGTTCAGACTTAAGGACTCCTTGAGTGTTTGACTTAAACATTTTTTGAACTCCCTATCTAAGGTGTATGGCTCAAAACTGTTGCAAGAGACTGCAAGAAAGAACAAAGAGAGCATTGGGCTCCAACAGATATGTCTAATATCTTTACTTCTGTAGATTAAGTGTACATAAATAGGTGATTTTTAACCTGTAAAATCTGATTCATTGTGTAATGCGCTATCCAATAGACTGAAGATATAGTGGGAATCCCACGTATATTCCGATCTGCAATTTAACATAGTCAGGGGTAATTGTTAGACCTTTTTTTTATCTTATCTCTGCGAGGGGAGAAAGCAAAAGACATCATTCAGATCGTAAAAAGGATGCATATCCAATCATGGAATCTAGTCAATCATTTGAATGAGAAAGTAGGTAAAAGTCAAATTCCAACAATCATTTTCACAATGGAAGTGAAAATGGGGAAGAGATAAAAGTTGCAAATTCCAGTTGATTTCTTTTCACCTAAATTGACTTGTGCATTGTTTGCTTGTAAGGTTAATAAAGTTCTGCAGCATTCTTTGACACTTCTATTTAAAGATATGAATCTACTGCCCTGGCAATGATTAACAGTTGTCATTGCTCTGCTTGAATTGTAATCAATAGAATATATACATGTTAGTGTGCTAACCAAGGGCAGCAATTCATTGTGCTTCTGCGACTTTGCAGCTTGCCAACTCATTATTGCTGTTCCAAATGGAATACTTAATTAAAATATTACTAACCATCTCTGAAATGAATTGGCATAAAGGGACAGTGCTGCGTGCAACAGGCTTTGAATTGTAATACCTGTATTATGTTTATCGGAAGAAAATACAGGGAAAAAAATCCTAAAGATTTTTTTTAATAAAAGAGCATAAGACGCGAAAGAATGATAGGTTAGATGCAAGGCTCGCCCGTACTGTGTTTTATTCCTTTTTCTTCATATTGGCAGTTGAGTTCAGTCACTGGAAACGCATCATGTCAGCAAATTGCGAGCTGAAAACATGACGTGTTAACAGGTCGGTATAATTCGAACATTCTATTCCCATTGGCCTATAGATTCATCCCTCTGTAAAAGATTATATAAGTAGGGAACACTTCATTAAAAAAGCAATTTTACTTAAACTACAACATACATTGTAATGTGTCCTGCCCTGCAGAATAGAAGTGAAGGCAATTCATACCCCTGTCAGTGGGTCAACCAAAAATCAGTGCAGACTTGACCGCTCAAGAATATCAATCTGTTTTTATCAAAACACCCCTAGCACCTAGAGCTTTAAAAAGGAATATATGCTTTCAAAAAAAAAGTAATTTTATTATTCATGACAATTTTTTTTTCTATACAGATTATAAACAGCAAGACAAAATCAAGTTGAATAAAAATTAGAGCAGCATCCATAACCAAAATGAAGAAATGTGCCAGACATTATTTTTTTTGTTATTTGAAGTTGAAACACATAATCCATTGAATGACTGATTTAAGATTTGCTTATACTTAGGCCAAAGTATTTGACTAAAAAAATAGGAGAAGAAGAAGAATGATGAACAGGTTCCCTTTAAAAACATGCTGATGCAAAAGGACCAGGTTCAATTTGCAGTCTATGCCGGCTTAGTTGATCTCAGCCGGGGTGTTGTAGCCAGTTGCAGGACACCTGGGATGATCACAAGCAGTTCACTTCCCATTGCAGTTGAATGATGCATGTGTAGATTTTGCAAATGCGTATGATTTTTTTTTCCCCAATGCCCACTTATGGGCCCCAAGTTTCCACATGATTTGCTCCTGATTTTTAGGAGCAACTGGTGTCGAACGGAGTATCTTAGAAATTGGAATTCTCGTCATTTAGTTTGCTCCAGTTCTAGTCAGTTAGAACAGTTTCACTTTGGAACAGAATTTTTTTTTCAAAAGGGGGCGTGTCCGGCCACTTACGCCTGTTTTCAAAGTTTCGTCAGTGAAAACTTACTCCAAACTAACTTAGAATGGAGCAAGTGAAGATTTTTGTACGCTCGAAAAAACCTTGTCTACACTTTAGAAAATCAGGCGTAGGTTACAAATCAGGCGTAGGGAATGGGGGGGAGGTGTTTAAAGGGAAGTTTACAAACATTAAACACTTCAGTTTTACAAATAAAGAGCCATCATCAATAATAAATGATAAAAACATCAATAAATCAACCAATAAATCAATCAAAAATAATTAATAAGAAATAATTTTTAAAAAATCAATAAATAAAACATTTTCTACTTACCGACTGCAGCACCGAGAGCCCTCCAACAGCGTGCTGGGATGCCCCCCCACCCCAGTGTGTCTCTGTCAGTGTCTCTATCTCTCTGTCTGTCTGTCTGTGTGTGTCTCTCATTCTTTGTCTGTCAGTGTCTGTGTTTCTGACAGCGAGGGGAGGGGGAAGAGGGGGGTAGAGGGAGAGAGGGGGGGAGCAGAGGGAGGGAAGGGGGAGGGATGGGGGAGAAGGGGGAGAAGTGGGAGGTGGGAGAAGGGGGGAGAAGGGGGAGGGGGGAGAAGGGGGAGGGGGGAGGAGGAGAAGGGGGAGGGGGGAGGGTGGAGGAGGAGAAGGGGAGGGGGAGGAGGAAGGAGGAGAAGGGGAGGAGGAAGGAGGAGAAGGGGGAGGAGGGAGGAGGAGAAGGGGAGGGGGGAGGAGGAGAAGGGGAGGGGGAGGAGGAGGAGGAGAAGGGGGAGGAGGAGCAGGAGAAGGGGGAAGGAAAAGGGGGAGGGGGGAGGAGGAGAAGGGAGAGGGGGGAGGAGGAGAAGGGGAGGGGGAGGAGGAGAAGGGGGAAGGGGGGAGGGGGGAGGAGGAGAAGGGGGAAGGGGGAGGAGGAGAAGGGGGGAGGAGGAGAAGGGGGGAGGAGGAGAAGGGGGAGGAGGAGAAGGGAGGAAAGGAGAGGGGGGGGAAAGGAGATGGGGGGAAGGAGATGGGGGGGGGAAGGAGATGGGGGGGGGAGGAGATGGGGGGGGGAGAAAGGAGAAGGGGGAGGGAAGCTGAACGGGCCGGGCCCGACTGGGTTCGGTTCAGGTCGGGGGAGGGAGGGAGAGGGAGGTCAGGTCGGCGGGAGGGAGGTCGGGTCGGGTCCAGTCCGGGGGGTCGGGGTCGGGGTCGGGGCCGGTCCAGGGGCGGGGGGGGGAGCGGGAGTCGGGTCGGTGTCGGGTCCGGTCCAGAGGAAGCAGGAGTTGGGCGTGGGAGGAGCCTTATCGACGCAGCCCCAGTGAGGCCATTCGGCCAGGGCTAGGGGCTGCATGCTTCGGGCCCCTCCCACACAGTTTTGGGCGCCTGGAGTTACTGCACATGCGTGCCCACTGTAGCGCGCATGTGCAGAGGTCCCAGCACTGTTTTCAGCGCAGGGACCTGGCTCCGCCCCCTACAGCTCGTGCTGCACTGCGCCGAGCTGCAAACGACCTGCAGGGAGCTGGAGAATCTGGAAGTTTTTTTTAGGCACACTTAGTGGCGCGAAAAACGGGCGTCCAGGTCGGCACTGCGCCGTTCTCGGCGCGGCTCGAAACTTGGGCCCATGATGCCTTTGTCACTTCCAGACTCGACTATTCCAATGCTGTCCTGGCTCGCCTCACATCCTACAAAAACTTCACTTCATCCAAAACTTTGCTGTCCATATCCTGACCCACACCAAGTCCCACATACCCATCACCCTTGTGCTAGCTGACCTATATCGGTACGCGATCACCGCCCCCACTCGCCCCCCCCCCGCCCCCCAACCGCCCATGTCTCAAATTTAAAATTCTCACCCTTGTGTTCAAATCTCTTCATAGCCTTACCCCTGCCTATCTTTGTAACCTTCTCCAACCCTCTGAGAACTCTGCGTTCCTCCAACTCTGGCTTCTTGTGCATCTCTCCCTCCCTTCGTCCCACCATTGGCAGTGGCGTCTTCAGTCCTCTTGGCCCTAATCAGAGAAAAAAGGCCTTAAAACAACCAGTTTTCAGGTTGCACTGAATTTCGGCCCCTGGAAGTCTTGCTACAAAACATAAAAGCTCACGAGGTTGCGGGTAGTATTTTAGCATGGATAGTGAATTGGCTAACTAACAGAGAATAGAGAGTTGGGATAAATGGTTCATTCTCTGGTTGGCAACCAGCAACTAGTGGGGTACCGCAGGGATCAGTGCTGGGACCCCAACTACTTACAATCTATACTAACGACTTGGAAGAAGGCACTGAGTGTAACGTAGCCAAGTTTGCTGACGATACAAAGATGGGAGGAAAAGCAATCTGCAAAAGGACATAGACAGGCTAAGTGAATGGGCAAAAATTTTGCAGATGGAGTATAATGTTGGAAAGTGTGAGGTCATGCACTTTGGCAGAAAAATCAAAGAGCAGGTTATTATTTAAATGGAAAAAGATTGCAAAGTGCTGCAATACAGCAGGACCTGGGGGTACTTGTGCATGAAACGCAAAAGGATAGTATGCAGGTACAGCAAGTGATCAGGAAGGCCAATGGTATCTTGGCCTTTATTGCAAAGGGGATGGAGTATAAAAGCAGGGAAGTCTTGCTACAGCTATACAAGGTATTGGTGAGGCCACACCTGGAATACTGCGTGCAATTTTGGTTTCCATATTTACGAAAGGATATACTTGCTTTGGAGGCAGTTCAGAGAAGGTTCACTAGGTTGATTCCGGGGATGAGGGGGTTGACATGAGGAAAGGTTGAGTAGGTTGGGCCTCTACTCATTGGAATTCAGAAGAATGAGAGGTGATCTTATCGAAACATATAAGATTATGAGGGGGCTTGACAAGGTGGATGCAGAGAGGATGTTTCCACTGATGGGGAAGACTAGAACTAGAGGGCATGATCTTAGAATAAGGGGCCGCCCATTTAAAACAGAGATGAGGAGAAATTTCTTCTCTCAGAGTGTTGTAAATCTGTGGAATTCGCTGCCTCAGAGAGCTGTGGAAGCTGGGAAACTGAATAAATTTAAGACAGAAATAGACAGTTTCTCAAACGATAAGGAGATAAGGGGTTATGGAGAGCGGGCAGGGAAGTGGAGCCGAGTCCATGATCAGATCAGCCATGATCTTATTGAATGGCGGAGCAGGCTAGAGGGGCCGTATGGCCTACTCATATTTCTATTTCTTATGTTCTTATTAATTGTACAGGATTTTGGTGAAACCACACCTGGAGTACTGTCCATGGTTTTGGTCTCCTTATCTGAGGAAGGATATACTTGCCGTAGAAGCGGTGCAACAAAGGTTCACTAGATTGATCCCAGGGATGTGAGGGTTGTCCTATGAGGAGAGATTGAGTGGATTGGGTCTACACTCTCTGGAGTTTAGAAGAATGAGAGGTGATCTCATTGAAATATATAAGATTCTGAGGGGGATTGACAGAATAGATGCTGAGAGGTTGTTTCCCCTGGCTGGAGAGTCTAGAACTAGGGAGCATAGTCTTAGCATAAGGGGCCGGCCATTTAAGACTGAGATGAGGAGGAATTTCTTCATTCAGAAGATTGTGAATCTTTGGAATTCTCTACTCCAAAGGGCTGTGGATGCTAAATCGGTTCCTTTTTTTCAAGGCTGAGAAGTGATTCTCTCGCGGAATCACGGGATAAAGGGATCAAGCGGGAAAGTGGAGTTGAGGTCAAAGATCAGCCATGATCTTACTGAAGGGTGGAGCAGGCTCGAAGGGCTGAATGGCCTAGTCCTATTCCTAATCTTATGTTTTTAGGTTCTTATGTTCAAGGGCAGAAATATTTAGAGAGTAGTAGGAACGATTGGAGATTGGCAATTTTGCAAGTCCGCACCGGTGTTTATTGCCATATGAGCCATCTAGTCTAATCTTACTTTCTCATACCCATATATATTACTTTTCAAGTAACTATCCAGAAAATAACAATTAAAAAAATATATAATTCTGCTCCAACAATCACTGTGACAGAGAATTCAACTTTCCAACCTCCTCTGTGCCAAGAATATTTTCCACCGTTCCCTCTCGTAATCAGTGCAAACAAATCTATCCATGCTAGAAACAACAACCTGCTTTCACGTCACACCTTTAACATAGAAAAACATCCCAAGGCTCTCCACAAAGAGTAATCAGAGATAAATAAAGGCTGAGCCACAGAAGGAGATATTAGGAGGGATGACCAAACATTTGGTCAAACAGGTGGGTTCTAAGGAGGAGAGGGAGAAGTGGAGCAATTTAATTTGGGAATTCCAAAGGTTAGGGCCAAGAGGGCTGAAGACGCCACTGCCAATGGTGGGGCGAAAGGAGGGAGAGAAGCACAAGAAGCCAGAGTTGGAGGAACGCATAGTTCTCAGAGGGTTGGAGAAGGTTACAAAGATAGGCAGGGGTAAGGCTATGAAGAGATTTGAACACAAGGATGAGAATTTTAAATTTGAGACATGGGCGGTGGGGGTGGGGGTGGGGGGGAGGGGTGATCGCGTACAAGGGTGATGGGTATGTGGGACTTGGTGTGGGTCAGGATATGGGCAGCAAAGTTTTGGATGAAGTGAAGTTTTTGTAGGATGTGAGGCGAGCCAGGACAGCATTGGAATAGTCGAGTCTGGAAGTGACAAAGGCATCATAAGTGGGCATTGGGGGAAAAAAACATCATACTCATTTGCAAAATCTACACATTCAACTGCAATGCTTGTGAATGGACTTTGAATCTAATTATTTTGTAGTGCGATAGCACAGATGAGCAATTTAACCTTTAGAGTTTACATAAATGATACAATCAGATAAACATGTCATGGGGGTGAGGATTATTTCCCAGCTCCGTTATGAACTATTTTACAATGCGTAGTCATTTTGGCAACCTGGATTCTTGGATGGGACTATTCATAAGACATAAGAAATAGGAGCAGGAGTAGGACATTTGGCCCCTCGAGCCTGCTCCGCCATTTAATAAGATCATGGCTGATCTGATCTTGGGCTCAGCTCCACTTCCCTGCCTGCTCCCCATAACCCTTCACCCCGTTATTGCTCAAAGATCTGTGGATCTCCACCTTAAATATATTCAATGACCCAACCTCCACAGCTCTCGACAGAATTCCACAGATTTATGACCCTCTGAGAGGAGAATTTCCTCCTCATTTCAGTTCTAAATGGGTGATCCCTTATTCTGAAACTATGGCCCCTAGTTCTAGATTCTCCCACGGGAGGAAACATCCTCTCTGCATCTACCTTGTCGAGCTCCCTCTGTACCTTATATGTTTCAATAAGATCAATGAGTGCAGGCCCAACCTGCTCAACCTTTCTTCATAAGTCAACCCCTTCATCTCAGGAATCAACCTAGTGAACTTTCTCTGAACTGCCTCCAGTGCAAGTTTATCCCTCCTTAAATAAGGAGATCAAAACTGTACACAGTACTCCAGGTGTGGCCTCATCAATACCCTGGACAGTTGTAGCAGGACTTCTCTGCTTTTATAGACTATCCCCCTTGCAATAAAGGCCAACATTCTATTTGCCTTCCTGATTATTTGCTGTACCTGCATACTAACTGTTTGTGTTTCATACACAAGGAATCCCAGGTCCCTCTGTATGGCAAGATTTTGTAATCGCTCTCCATTTAAATAATAATTTGTTTTTTTATTTTTCCTGCCGAAGTGGATAACCTCACACTTTCCCACATAATACTCCATCTGTCAAATGTTTACCCACTCATTTAGCCTGTCTACATCCCATTGCAGATTTTTTGTGTCCTCCTCACAACTTGCTTTCCCACCCATCTTTGTATTATCAGCAAACTTGGCTACATTACACTTGGTCCCTTCATCCAAGTCATTAATCTAGATTGTAAATAGTTGAGGCCCCAACACCAATCCCTGTGGCACCCCATGAGTAACCATTTATTCCGACTCTCTGTTTTCTGTTATTTAGCCAATCCACTATCCATGCTAATATATTACCCCCAAACCCCAATTCACATTCTTCTGGATGTATAGAAGGGAAACCTTTATTCAGATGGAGCACCCTAGGTGAGCTGCTAACGGAAAGTCACAACAAGTAGCAACCACTGTGAATGCCATGAGCAATGTATAGTGCACTGGGAAGCAATTCAAGGAATTTGATGACATAGGCACAGGAGTAGGACATTCAGCCACCACCCCACCCCACCCAACACCTGTTCGCCATTCAGTGAAATATTGGCTGGTCTTTACCCTAACTCCATTTACCCGCCTTCACTCTATAGGGCTGAAGTTCAGTGCAGTCAGAAAGTTGGTGGCGTTAAGGCCTTTTTTGCCCGATTAGCACCGCAAGGTTTACAGCGCCCATTGCATCCAAATTCAGCTTTTTGACCACAAAAAAGTGTTCCAGTCCTATTAGCCCCTCAAACCTGAAAATTTGCAGTTTTAATTGGGACATTACTCCCACGGGAAATTCACCCTTAGGGGGATGTGGCAGATGCCATTGCAGCACAGGCGTGAGGGAATGAGTGTATCGGTGCTGCTTTAGAGAGGGTGGCCGCGGCTCTGCAAGAGTCGATGGAGCATCCAAGTGCTGTCATATCTGGTGGCTTTCAGACTGTGGCTGCTCGCATGCAGTCTCAGCTGGATGCCCCTCAAGACCTCAGTGTTGCTTTTGTGGCTGGGTCCACCACGGGTATGGCGCCACAGCACCGACCTGAGCTCCCTCAGATTGGTGGTGGTGTTATTGTGCCGCCCCGGTGGGTTATTCAAGCTCCTCGGGCCAGGATACAGATGATGCGCTCCCTCCGGCTCGCATTATTCCTGGCCACAGACCTGTCACTCCCCCAGTGCCTCCACGCATGGCCTCGCCCGAGCCAAGTCAGACTGAACCCTCCCAGGAGAGTGTTGATCAGTCTCCAGCCGGCCCTTCCAGGCCCAAAGCTGCTCGAGGGCATCCTTGAAGGACATCTGCAGCTTCCACACAGGGAACACAGCAGCCTTCCCAGACCCATGAGGCAGCCACAGGGGAGACACTGAGGCGAAGTCGCAGGTTAGGCACGCGTAAGATCATCATAGGCTGTCCCTCGAAGTCGAGGATGACTTGCTTCCACTCTAAAAGTCCAGGCGCGGAGCGGCAGAGGTGCTCACTTTTAGCGTGTCACTACTGCCGCAAGTCCCACACTGCCACAAGAGTCGGTGGTGGCCCGCACCGCTGCACGACCTCCCGGGCCAAATCTATGTCGGGGCGGCCAGCTGAGCCCAAAGCGGCGGCCATTCGATTTTGACGTATGGCCGCCGCAAAAGGGCAGTAACGGTCCTTCCCGAGATCATGAATTTCGGGGCCTTAGCGGCCGAACTTGGTGGATTTACTGCCGCCTGCCATGGGTTGCTGCCGAGTTTTCTGGGCGGTCTCCCCTCCGAGCGAGTTTGGTGGAGTCCATCCCGCCGGAGGGGAGGGAAGACTGCTGGGGACCGCCCGCTGACGTCCGCCGACATGCAATGTGCATAAGTGTCCTCCGAGCTGCCAGTTTGGTCCGGGCGGGACTCCGCTGCAGCAGGGGAAAAGACCGCTGCGTGGAGGCAGATCTAACCTCAACGGTAAGTGAGAAGACCTGCAAAAAAAAAAGGTTAGTAAACTTCTTTTCTTTATTTTTTTTCCAGCAATTCAGGTGGATGGACCCTGAAGGTTTTTGAATGGTTTTAAAACATTTTTTTGACAGTTTTATTTTTATCTGTTTCCCCCCCCCCCCTTCCATGTGCCCAACTCAATCCTCAGCGGCTCTTTGCCGAGGATTGCATTTGCCGGCGAGATTGGGAACTCCCGCCCGCTGCCGCCTACATTCAGGGCGTAAGTCGCTTTTTTGCCGCCGAGTGGTCTTTCCAGGACTTTTTCAAGAAAGTTCCGTCCTAAAGTACCGTCAGGATCTCAGCGGTCCTTTGGGCGGCACTGGCCGGAACTTAGCTTCCACCAGGGGAGTTCGGGGCCTATATCCCTTAATACCCTTAGCTAGCAAAGACTTAGCAAACTCATATTTAATATTATTCATTGAGCTAGCATCTACATCTTTTTGTGGGAGGGAGTTCCACATTTGTACCACCCTTTGTTTGAAGAAGCATTTCCTAACTTCTCTCCTGAATGACCTGGCTCTGAGTTTGTTATGTCCCCCTGTCATAGACTCCCCCACCAGCAGAAACAGTTTCCCTCTGTCACCCTATTTATTCCTTTCAAAATCCTAAACAGCTCAACCAAATCACCCCTTTACCTTCTATAGTCCAAGGAATACAAGCCTAGTTTATGTAATCTCGCCTCATAATTTAACCCTGGTAATGTTCTTGTGCATCTGCGCTGCACTCCTTTACACGGTCAGCCCAAGGTAGGAGAACCCACCTTTACGTTCTGTTAATACAGTGGAATAAGCATTTGTAGTGCTTAGTATGATCTTCCTCTTATATTATCTAAAAGTACTTTCAATGTTCACCAGGAATGACTACTATACCGTGATCAGCCATGGTCTTATTGAATGGCAGAGCAGGCTTGACGGGCCGTATGGCCTACTCCTGCTCCTTTTTCTTATGTTCTTATGAATTTTCAGCCTTCTTTCAAGCTCCTTATATGCATTCAGCAGAACTAATCCTCCCATCTAATATAGCTGCATGATGCATTAACATATCACATCGATACAGACTGCTTGCTGACACTTGGGCATTACTGAATATTATCATGGCAATTTTCTCACTTCTTCCACTATGGTTTCAGGAGAAGACAGTCTGTAACAAGAGAGAGAGAAAAATACCCTGTACCATTTGTCCTCTTAACCCCATATGAGGAGAAACCGCTATAAATTCTGGGAAGTAGGACTATGAAGAGAACTGGAAATGGGGAAGTAGAAAGACTGACCTCTGCGTCTTCCATGGTAATATGCCTTTCCAGAGCCAAGTTGTCAAAAGATTTCCACTCTTGAATTTTCAGTTAGTTTGCGACCATCAGCGCTTCTATGGATTATGCAAATCTATGCTCACTTCCCAGGCACAATAAAAACTTGCATTTATATAGCATGTTCAACATAGTAAAAAAGCCCCAAGTCATTTCACACAATTTCATTTTAAGGTAATCTACCATGGCACCACTATGCAACCCACAGTTGTGGACACTACCTCGAACTTTGATACCTTAAATCATCATCATAATAGGCAGTCCCTCGGAATTGAGGAAGACATGCTTCCAAACACTATTGCCGAATGCCGTGGCAGGTTCACCATTCAGGAATGGGATAAAATTCCATTGAAGGCCCCTGTACATCAAAGGACCACGATTGCCATCCTTCGTCAAAACCAGCAGTATTAAACTCACAGATTGGCGGGAAATGAAGCCGTTCCATTTTCACTGTCCCCCATTCCTTTCCCGTCGATCAGGGCGAGTTAAAATTGCACCGGTTATTTCAGGGCTCCATTGAGTCTGAATGTGTGTCAGAGGACTTGAGCGTGGCCAATGAACTGCCCATTGAAAAAAAGCGACACAGCTAATCCGGGTATTCACAGACCAGTTACCGTATATACTCGCGTATCATGCGACTTTTGAAGACCTAAATTGTAACCTAAATTTGGGGGGTCGCATGATACGCGAGATACAAAATTTACGGGTGTGAAGTGCTGGCCAAGATTAGGCTGTTAGGCTGTTAAGCAGACCGTATCCACGCTGAATCTCGGCAGGTATCTCCTGGGCTGGATTGCAGCCTCTATTGTCACTTGTACTGTATCTTTGCTGTGGTCTAGAGATCGCCACCCACAACTCCCTCTGAAGTTTGCTGCATTATTAGAGGCTTTAACAATCAAATCTCCATCTATCTCAGCCCATGCTTCTTTTACCCGCCAACACAGTAGAGGCAAATCCGGAGCCTTCATATTCCCTCCCTTCGTAAATGATTTCTCTCCTTCCATCATCCAGTCATTCCATTTCTTTCTTATATTGTCTTTAAATGGCTTATTAATGGATACGTCAAGTGGCTGAACGACGCTAGTCAAGCCAGCTGGAATGATTGCTATATCGGTGTTCGATTCGCGAACAGCTTTCACAACAGAATCCACTCGATGTTTCATGATTCGGTTGTTAAGGTCTGTATTCGATCGTTGTTATGTGTTAGGGTACTTGTTACGTGTTGGGTACTTGTTAAACTTGTTTGAAAGCCTAGCCTAGTGGCATCTGGTATCTCAAAAAAGTGACTCGCATGATACATGAGATATATGATAAAATCATGTTTTGGGGACGAAAATTTAGGGGTCGCATGATACGTGAGATCGTAGGATACGCGAGTATATACGGTAGTTTAATGTCTGTGGTAGGGAAGATGTTAGAGGACTAGAGGATTAAAATTTTAAAGATGAAGTTACTATATATCTAGGTAAAGAGAAAATAGAAATAGTCAACACAGATTTTGAAAGGGATGCTCGGGCTTGAGGCTAGAGAAAGTAGTGTTGAAATTTGCAGGTGATACCAAAATAAAAGGCAGCTGCAAAGAGACATTGATAAGATGGATAATGGGTTAAAAGGTGGAAGAAGTATTTCAATGTCAGTAAGCGTGAGGTGATTCATTTTGTTAAAAAAGTAACAGCAGTGGTTATATTTTGAATGGAAGTAGTCTTGGTGATGTGGAAGAGCAGAGGGATTTGAAAGTACAGATTCACAAGACATTAAAGGCAGCACCTCAGGGTGAAAAAGATGTTAATAAAAAACTGATACAATTCAAAGTTTTATCTCAAGAGGTATAGAATATAAAAGCCAAGAGGTAATAATGAGCTAATATAAAACCTTAAGACCTCAGTCAGAGTATTGTGTGCCGGTTTGGGCACCGCACAATAAGAAGGATATTGAGGCTTTAGAGAGGGTACAGTGCAGATTCACTCGGGTGCTGCCTACAGGTACAACATCTCAAATCCGGCTGTCCGAAAATTGGAAATGTCCAAAAAACAGACATTTTTGAGAAAATCCTATTTGATATTCAGTAAAATAAAATCCGGAATTATTGTTCAAAAACCAGCGGGCCGGACTAATTATCGGCTTTGCTGCTATTTTTTAAATGGCTTGCGATTGGCCCGAGCCTTGCCGAATGACCCTCGACCAGGCCCGACCTGACCCATGCCACCATGAGTAGTCTGTCTCGGTAGCATATGTACGCTCTTTGGACGCTCTGGTGTTTCGAATGTAAAGATACGTAAGCTTGGGTTGTGCTAAGCCGCTTTCTCTAATGGTGCATGCTAAACCATTTTACAATTGCCCCAGAAGAGGCAACCATAGAGGAAGAGGCAGTGCGGGCGACATATGATTTTTTCATCACCACAGCTCTCCCCACCCAGCAGACCTCAACAAACAAGCTCTCATAAGATCAGTACAGCATGTAATTTGTAATAAATAGTTAATTTACTTTAAATGCATATTTTTTTATCCTTATATTTACCTTACAATACTAGACTTTATTCTACTACATGTATTCCTGTTTCTCTTATCCATTCAAATAAGCCTAAGATAGGCTACTGATTTTCTTGATTTTCTTGTCCGAAATCTGTAAAAATCCGAAAACCGGCATGGTCTCGGTTCCGAGGTTGCCGGATTTGAGACCTGCAGTATGAGGAAATTCAGATATGAAGAAAAACTTAAAAATCGGGGTCATTTTTTTGGTTCGAGCATCGTAGATTACAGGGCGATATGATAGACGTGTTTAAACTTATGAAAGGATGGGGCAGGGTAGATAGAAACAGACTGTTTCCTGTAGTTGAGGGGCCAAGAATGCGGAGCCGTAGGTACAAGATTAAATGTAAATGATTTAGAACAGAGGGCAGGAGAAAGCTCTTCGCACAGAAAGTTGTGAGGCTGTGGAATTCATTTCCAGGGTTAATGGTTGAGGCAGAGACTATCGCAACATTCAAGATTAGATTGGATAGGTGGATGAAGGGAAAGGGGGAGAAGGGATATGAAACAGCGTGCTTAGATGTGATTATAACTATTTGCTCGTACGGAGGGTAAACGCTGACACAGTGTGGTCAGTCCAAAAGGCTTGTTTGCTATAACTTCTATTCTGATCTGTGGCTCAGTGTGTTGCACTCACTTCTGAGTCAGGAGGTTGTGGGTTCAAGTCACACTCCAGGGACATGAGCACATAAATCTAGACTGACACTCCAGTGCAGTGCTGAGCGAGTGCTGCACAGTCGGAGGTGCCATCTTTCGAATGAGACGTTAAACCGAGGCCCCATCTGCTCTCTCAAGTGGACGTAAAAGATCCCATGACATTATTTCGAAGAAGAGCAGGGGAGTTATTCCCGCTGTCCTGGCTAATATTTATCGCTCAATCAACATAACGAAACAGATTATCTGTTCATCATGACAGTGCTGTTTGTGGGAGCTAGCTGTGCGCAAATTGACTGCCGCGTTCCCATTTACAACAGCGATTAAACTCCAAAAGTACGTAATTGGTTGTAAGGGGCTTTGAGATGTCCAGTGGTTGTGAAAGGCGCTATGGAAATGCAAGTCTTTCTTTTTCTTTTGTATTTCTGTGAGCAGACGCCTGACATAATGGTTCTCCACCCCTTTTCCTGATCGATTACTCGCAATTATCAAGCACAACCAATCAGACAATCTAGGAACACTTCACATCTCTAGCCCAGTTATACAACACAAAACAATATCTCATTCTTGTATCTCACCTTAAGTGTTGAATGTGGTTTGTGTGTCAGCTGTGGCTCAGTGGGTAGCACACTCGCCTCTGAGTCACTAGGTTACGGGTTCAAGCACATAATCTAGGCTGACACTTCCAGTTATTTCATTGCTTCTTCAACTTTTCTGTTCAGTCAGCCTCACATTTGACTTAACTCACTGCATGAACAAATAGTGCTGGCACTGCACAGGTGACTATTCGTCATTCTTTTCTTCTGGCAGTTATTAAGCAAACAATGGAAATTTGTTTTGCAAATAAAGAACCTTTGTACTGGAGCCAACACAAGAAGTAACCGCAAGGAGATCTTTGAATGTCAGAAGAGGGTGAAGTGTAATACAGGTGAATGAGACTTTGACTTAGAAAACAGATGCACAATGTGCTCAACAGAGACGGCATGAAGACACACACACACCCAAAAGTTTTACATAATCTAGTTGTTCCCCTTCACATTTGAATTTAATATTCTACATAACTGCAATTTGATGAGGCCCACTGGTCCAGTTAAGGCACTTTCACATTAACATTCCTGCCCAGGGAGAGCCAGTGCCAATCTCCCCCTTCTATGTGGACGCCGCTGAGCTCTGAGTGGTTGATAATGACGACGCCCGGTGAGCAGGTGAGCCTCCGACCAGGCGACCGGGACATCACCCATCAACCCTCTCCTCCAGCAGCGGGCCTACATCCCTCCAGCGACGGGCCTACATCCCTCCAGCGACGGGCCTACATCCCTCCAGCGACGGGCCTACATCCCTCCAGCAGCAAGCCTACATACCTCCAGCAGCAGGCCTACATACCTCCAGCAGCAGGCCTACATCCCTCCAGCAGCAGGCCTACATTCCTCCAGCGACGGGCCTACATCCCTCCAGCGACGGGCCTACATCCCTCCAGCAACGAGCCTACATCCCTCCAGCGACGGGCCTACATCCCTCCAGCAGCAGGCCTACATACCTCCAGCGGCAGGCCTACATACCTCCAGTGGCAGGCCTACATCCCTCCAGCGACGGGCCTACATCCCTCCAGCAGCAGGCCTACATACCTCCAGCAGCAGGCCTACATACCTCCAGCAGCAGGCCTACATCCCTCCAGCAGCAGGCCTACATCCCTCCAGCGACGGGCCTACATCCCTCCAGCGACGGGCCTACATCCCTCCAGCGACGGGCCTACATCCCTCCAGCGACGGGCCTACATCCCTCCAACGACGGGCCTACATCCCTCCAGCAGCAGGCCGACATACCTCCAGTGGCGGGCCTACATCCCTCCAGCGACGGGCCTACATCCCTCCAGCGACGGGCCTACATCCCTCCAGCGACGGGCCTACATCCCTCCAGCAGCAAGGCTACATACCTCCAGCGGCAGGCCTACATACCTCCAGTGGCAGGCCTACATCCCTCCAGCAACGGGCCTACATCCCTCCAGCAGCAGGCCTACATACCTCCAGCAGCAGGCCTACATCCCTCCAGCAGCAGGCCTATATTCCTCCAGCGACGGGCCTACATCCCTCCAGCGACGGGCCTACATCCCTCCAGCAACGAGCCTACATCCCTCCAGCGACGGGCCTACATCCCTCCAGCAGCAGGCCTACATACCTCCAGCGGCAGGCCTACATACCTCCAGTGGCAGGCCTACATCCCTCCAGCGACGGGCCTACATCCCTCCAGCAGCAGGCCTACATACCTCCAGCAGCAGGCCTACATCCCTCCAGCAGCAGGCCTACATCCCTCCAGCAGCAGGCCTACATCCCTCCAGCGACGGGCCTACATCCCTCCAGCGACGGGCCTACATCCCTCCAGCGACGGGCCTACATCCCTCCAGCGACGGGCCTACATCCCTCCAGCAGCAGGCCGACATACCTCCAGTGGCGGGCCTACATCCCTCCAGCGACGGGCCTACATCCCTTCAGCGACGGGCCTACATCCCTCCAGCGACGGGCCTACATCCCTCCAGCGACGGGCCTACATCCCTCCAGCGACGGGCCTACATCCCTCCAGCAGCAGGCCTACATACCTCCAGTGGCAGGCCTACATCCCTCCAACAGCCTACCGACATCCCTCCAGTGGCGGGCCTCCTTCCCTCCAGCAGGATTGGGCCTCTCCTCCTTGGTGGCTGGACCTCTCCTTCCCCACTGGTGACCTGGCCTCTACTAACTGGTGAGCATCATGGCTGTGACTCTTCCACCCTCCCACTTCTTAGTGACATAAGAACATAAGAATTAGGAACAGGAGTAGGCCATCTAGCCCCTCGAGCCTGCTCCGTCACTCAACAAGATTATGGCTGATCTGGCTGTGGACTCAGCTCCACTTACCCGCCTGCTCCCCATTACCCTTAATTCCCTTATTGGTTAAAAATCTATCTATCTGTGATTTGAATACATTCAATGAGCTAGCCTCAACTGCTTCCCTGGGCAGAGAATTCCACAGCTTCACAACCCTCTGGGAGAAGAAATTCCTTCTCAACTCGGTTTTAAATTGGCTCCCCCGTATTTTGAGGCTGTGCCCCCTAGTTCTAGTCTCCCCGACCAGTGGAAACAACCTCTCTGCCTCTATCTTGTCTATCCCTTTCATTATTTTAAATGTTTCTATAAGATCACCCCTCATCCTTCTGAACTCCAATGAGTAAAGACCCAGTCTACTCAATCTATCATCATAAGGTAACCCCCTCATCTCCGGAATCAGCCGAGTGAATCGTCTCTGTACCCCCTCCAAAGCTAGTATATCCTTCCTTAAATAAGGTGAGCAAAACTGCACGTAGTACTCCAGGTGTGACCTCCCATATGGAGCTCCAGCAGGCCACTAACCCTCCCAATGCCTGCCCGCAAGCAAGCCTCGAGCCACCTACCATCAAGGGCGCTACTCGGCACCGAGCTTGTGGCCAACATCATGCCGTAGGCAATTAGGCTCATACAGCAGCGCTTGGACCCCCTTGCCACTGGACCAAGACCTGACTCAGATAAACCCGTGTGGTAGCCGGTGTGCAATGACCACCCCACGTTAAAAGAACTCACGCACAGGCATCTTCCACTCCGTTAACATGAAGTTCAGGACTGGGAACGTCAGGACCCTAATGGACAACTCCAACAGCGATAGGCCGGAATGCCGCACCATCAGAGTTGCCCGGGAACTTAGACGCTTTGACATCGACATCGCCGCCCTAAGCGAGACCCGGTGGGCAGGGAAAGGCCAGTTCAAGCTGAAGAAAGTTCATCACATCCTCCGCCTGCTCCACAATGACATGCAGGCTGTGATCCTGACCAGCGGATCCATTACAGACTCAATCCACGTCTGGACCGGGGTCAAACGGCTGCGTCAACACCCCAGCCCTTTTCTCAATCTTCCTCGCTGCCATGCCCCACCTCACAGTCAATAAGCTCCCCGCTTTAGCGGAACTAAACTATAGAACAAGTGAGAAGCTGTTCAATCTTCGCCATCTCCAGGCCAGATCCAAGACCACTCCAACCTCTGTCGTTGAGCTACAGTACGCGGACGACGCCTGCGTCTGCGCACAATTAGAGGCTGAACTGCAGGACATAGTTGACGTATTTACTGAGGCGTACGAAATCATGAGCCTTACGCTAAACATCTGTAAGACAAACATCCTCCACCAGCCTGTCCTCGCCACACAGTACTGCCCCCCAATCATCAAGATCCACGGCGCAACCCTGGACAATGTGGACCATTTCCCATACCTCGAGAGCCTTTTATCAACAAGAGCAGACATTGATGAGGAGATTCAACACCGCCTCCAGTGCGCCAGCGCAGCCTTCGGCTGCCTGAGGAAAAGAGTGTTTGAAGACCAGGCCCTCAAATCTACCACCAAGCTCATGGTCTACATAGCTATAGTAATACCCGCCCTCCTGTATGGCTCAGAGACATGGACCATGTACAGTAGACACCTCAAGTCGCTGGAGAAACATCACCAACGATGTCGCCGCAAGATCCTACAAATCCCCTGGGAGGACAGGTGCACCAGTGTCCTCGTCCAAGCCAACATCCCCAGCATTGAAGCACTGACCACACTTGATCAGCTCCGTTGGGCAGGCCACATTGTCCACATGCCAGACAAGAGACTCCCAAAGCAAGCACTCTACTCAGAACCTCTTCATGGCAAACGAGCCAAAGGTGGACAGAGGAAACTTTACAAGGACACCCTCAAAGCCTCCCTGATAAAGAGTGGCATCCCCACCGAACCGAGGAGTCCCTGGTCAAAGACCGCCCTGAGTGGAGGAAGTGCATCTGGGAGGGCGCTGAGCGCCTCAAGTCTCATCGCCGATTGCATGCAGAAGACAAGCGCAGACAGCGAAAAGAGCGTGCGGCAAACCTGTCCCACCCTCCCTTACCCTCAACAATTGTCTGTGGCAGGGACTGTGGCTCTCGTATTGGACTGTTCAGCCACCTAAGGGCTCATTCTAAGAGTGGCGCAAGTCTTCCTCGATTCAAGGGACTGCCTATGATGATGATGGTAGATAATGCAGAATGTGTGGAACGAGCTCCCTTCCGATTTAGATGGCTGTAGCAGGAGACCTCTATCTGACAACAAAATCATCTATCCCCCATTTCTACTATGACAATGTCAGTCCCCTGTGAGTTAGCTTCCACTGGTGCGATTGACAAATGTGCAAGTCACACGACCTGGGGTTAAAACAATGCCGGGTCTGAATGAAGTCACTCGACCATGACTTTTCCATTTCAATGAGGCCCTCTGGGGCGAGGGCATTGCATGTTGCCCAAAATGCATAAGTGTGGGGTGGACAAGACGAGCGCCACCCTACCGATATTTATAACCCTTGCATGTCCCATTCGACTCGGGCATGGGGGGGTAAGGCGGTGGGGGCGGGGGGAGGGGGGGTTAAAATCGGGCATTTACTTTAAGTTAGTGAGAGGTAGCTCACATTTCACAGAGCTGAAATGCATTGCCAACAGCAAAATCTATGAAACATGAGTCAAAGACATGGATCTGAACAACATTGTATTCCTAGACCAATTTATAGTGTTTGTAAAGGTACAGTGCAATATAATCCAGCAGTGACTTCAACCTATTTCATCTTTACAGCCGAATCATAAATGTCAGAGCATCGCCAACAAATTGGTCCAGAGGTAGCCAACAATGAGTTCTGTTGCTGAACTGATAGGGTCATTGTGGACACTTCTGTGTTAATGTTGTCAAGGCCCTTCTTTTGATTTGCTATTTTTCAAGCTCTTCACAAGGCAGGGTTTCGCTGAGCAATTCGAACTAACCAATTAATCTTTTGGACACGTGTGCTTTTTATTTTCAAAGATGCTCACATTTGTTAACATAACACCTCATGAGACAGGACTGAGGGCTCAATTTTTCCTAGTGCCATTTTTTGGCATATTGCAAGAGTTACGCCTGTTTTATTTGGCCCCGATTACTCCAAAAAATAACTAGCAAGTTTGCCTGTTCTATTTTTTGAATTTGGCCTGTCCTTCAGCTTCGGTGGCTGGAGCCTAATGTCTGCGCCGAAGAAACTATAGGCCCAAGTTTCGAGCCACGCCTAGAACGGCGCAGTCCCGACCTGGACGCCCATTTTTCGCGCCACAAAGTGCGCCTAAAAAAACCCTCCAGATTCTCCAGCTCCCTGCAGGTCCTCTGGCCCTCGGCGCAGCGCAGCACGAGCTGTAGGGGGCGGAGCCAGGTCCCTGCGCTGAAAACAGTGCCGGGACCTCTGCACATGCACGCTACAGTGGGCACGCAAGTGCAGGAGCTCCAGGCGCCCGAAACTGTGTGGGAGGGGCCCGAAGCATGCAGCCCCTAGCCCTGGCCGAATGGCCTCACTGGGGCTGCATGAATAAGGCTCCTCCCACGGCCAGCTCCTGCTTCCTCCCGACCCGACTCGACTCCCGCTTCCCGCCTCTGGACCGGACCTGACACCGACCTGACTCCCGCTTCCCGCCACCGCCCCCCCGCCCCCGGACCAGACTGGACCTGACCTGACTCCTGCTCCCCCCCCCCCCCCGCCGCCCCCGCCTCCAGACCGGACCCGACACCGACCCCGACCCGACACCCGACACCCGACTCCCACTCCCCCGCCCCCGCCTCAGGACCGGACCCGACACCGACCCGACACCCGACTCCCACTCCCCCGCCCCCCCTCGCACCCCCCCACCCCCGCCTCAGGACCGGACCCGACACCGACCCCAACCCGACACCCGACTCCCGCTCCCACCCCCCCTCCCCCCGCCCCCGGACTGGATCCGACCTGACCTCCCTCCCCTCGACCTGACCTCCCTCTCCCTCCCCCCGACCCGAACCGAACCGACTTCCCTCCCATCACCCCCCCGACCCGACCCAACGCCACCTACCTGCAAATCTGGTGCTGGGGACGGGCCCTGATGGAAGTCTCGGGCCCGGCCCGTTCAGCCTCCCTCCCCCTTCTCCTTCCCTGCCCCCCCAATCTCCTTCCCCCCCACCCCCATCTCCTTCCCCCCATCTCCTTTCCCTTCATCTCCTTTTCCCCCCATCTCCTTTCCCCCCCATCTCCTTTCTCCCCCTTCTCCCCTTTATCCCCTTCTCCCCCCTCCCCCCTTCTCACCCCCTCCCCCTTCTCCCCCATCCCTCCCCCTTCTCCCCCATCCCTCCCCCTTCCCTCCCTCTGCTCCCCCCCTCTCTCCCTCTATCCCCCTCCTCCTCCCCTCGCTGTCAGAAACACACAGACAGACAGAGAGATAGAGACACTGACAGAGACACACTGGGGGGGGGGGGGGGGGGGGGGCGGGGGGGCATCCCAGCACACTGTTGGAGGGCTCCCGGTGCTGCAGTCGGTAAGTAGAAAATGTTTTATTTATTGATTTAAAAAAAAATTATTTCTTATTAATTTTTTTTGATTGATTTATTGGTTGATTTATTGATGTATTTATCATTTATTATTGATGATGGCTCTTTATTTGTAAAACTGAAGTGTTTAATGTTTGTAAACTTCCCTTTAAACACCTCCCCCCCATTCCCTACGCCTGATTTGTAACCTACGCCTGATTTTCTAAAGTGTAGACAAGGTTTTTTCGAGCGTACAAAAATCTTCACTTGCTCCATTCTAAGTTAGTATGGAGTAAGTTTTCACTGACGAAACTTTGAAAACAGGCGTAAGTGGCCGGACACGTCCCCTTTTGAAAAAAAAATTCTGTTCCAAAGTGAAACTGTTCGAACTGACTAGAACTGGAGCAAACTAAATGACGAGAATTCCGATTTCTAAAATACTCCGTTCTACACCAATTGCTCCAAAAAATCAAGAGCAAATCATGTGGAAACTTGGGGCCTATGTTTCTCCTTTTGCACATGCGCAAAAAAAAGGACATTTTTGACGAGACTGCTATGGGCGCGCATGCCCAGTACAGATCCCGGTCTGCATTCGGCCGTTTTTAAAGAGCCAGTTGTGTGTGAGAACTTTAATTCTCATTGGAAAAATCGGCGTTTCCAATTCAAGATGCAACACGGCTCAAGGACCAAGAATTTCTTACATAGAAATAGAGAAACATAGAAAATAGGTTCAGGAGTAGGCCATTCAGCCCTTCGAGCCTGCACCGCCATTCAATAAGATCATGGCTGATCATTCCCTCAGTAGCCCTTTCCTGCTTTCTCTCCATACCTCTTGATCCCTTTAGCCGTAAGGGCCATATCTAACTCCCTCTTGAATATATCCAATGAACTGGCATCAACAACTCTCTGCAGCAGGGAATTCCACAGGTTAACAACTCTCTGAGTGAAGAAGTTTCTCCTCATTTCCATCCTAAATGGCCTACCCCTTATCCTAAGACTATGTCCCCTGGTTCTGGACTTCCCCAACATCGGGAACATTCTTCCCGCATCTAACCTGTCCAGTCCCGTCAGAATCTTATACGTTTTTATGAGATCCCCTCTCATGCTTCTAAACTCCAGTGAATAAAGGCCCAGTTGATCCAATCTCTCATCATATGACAGTCCAGCCATCCCTGGAATTAGTCTGGTGAACCTTCGCTGCACTCCCTCAATAGCAAGAACGTCTTTCCTCAGATTAGGAACACAAACTGAACACAAACTGAACACAATATTCCAGGTGAGGCCTCACTAAGGCCCTGTACAACTGCAGTAAGACCTCCCTGCTCATATACTCAAATTCCCTAGCTATGAAGGCCAACATACCATTTGCCTTCTTCACCGCCTGTTGTACCTGCAAGCCAACCTTCAATGACTGATGAACCATGACACCTAGGTCTCGTTGCACCTCCCGTTTTCACAATCTGCCGTCATTCAGATAATATTCTGCCTTCGTGTTTTTGCCCCCAAAATGGATAACCTCACATTTATCCACATTATACTGCATCTGCCATGCATTTGCCCATTCACCTAACCTGTCCAAGTCACCCTGCAGCCTCTTAGCGTCCCCCTCACAGCTCACACCGCCACCCAGTTTAGTGTCATCTGCAAACTTGGAGATATTACACTCAATAACTTCATCCAAATCGTTAATGTATATTGTAAAGAGCTGGGGTCCCAGCACTGAGCCCTGCGGCACTTCACTAGTCACTGCTTGCCATTCTGAAAAGGATCCATTTATTCTGACTCTCTGCTTCCTGTCTGCCAACCAGTTCTCTATCCATGTCAGTACATTACCCCCAATACCATGCGCTTTGGCTTTGCACACCAATCACTTGTGCGGGATCTTGTCAAAAGCCTTTTGAAAGTCCAAATACACCACATGCACTGGTTCTCCTTGTCCACTCTGCGAGTTACATCCTCAAAAAATTCCAGAAGATTCGTCAAGCATGATTTCCTTTTCATAAATCCATGCTGACTTGGACCGATCCTGTCACTGCTTTCCAAATGCACTGCTATTTCATCGTTAATGATTGATTCCAACATTTTCCACTACTGATGTCAGGCTAACCGGTCTATAATTACCCGTTTTCTCTCTCCCTCCTTTTTTAAATTACACTAGCTACCCTCCAGTCCATAGGAACTGATCCAGAGTTGATAGACTGTTGGAAAATGATCACCAATGCATCCACTATTTCTAGGGCCACTTCCTTAAGTACTCTGGGATGCAGACTATCAGGCCCTGGGGATTTATCAGCCTTCGATCCCATCAATTTCCCTAACACAATTTCCCTCCGAATAAGGATATCGTTCAGTTCCTCCTTCTCACGAGACCCACTGTCCCCGAGTACATTCGAAAGGTTATTCGTGTCTTCCTTCGCGAAGACAGAACCGAAGTATTTGTTCAATTGGTCTGCCATTTCTTTGTTCCCCGTTGTAAATTCACCTGAATCTGACTGCAAGGGACCTACATTTGTCTTCGCTAATCTTTTTCTCCACATATTTATAGAAGCTTTTGCAGTCAGTTTTTATGTTCCCTGCAAGTTTCCTCTCGTACTCTATTTTCCCCTCTTAATTAAACCGTTAGTCCTCCTCTGTTGAATTCTAAATTTCTCCCAGTCCTCAGGTTTATTACTTTTTTTTGCCAATTTATATGCCTCTTCCTTGGTTTTAACACTATCCTTAATTTCCCTTGTTAGCCATGGTTGAGCCACCTTCCCCGTTTTAATTTTACTCCAGACAGGGATGTACAATTGCTGAAGTTCATCCATGTGATCTTTAAATGTTTGCCATTGCTTATCCACCGTCAACCCTTTAAGTATCATTCGCCAGTCTAGTCTTGCCAATTCACGCCTTATACCGTCGATGTTACCTTTCCTTAAGTTCAGGACCCAAGTTACTGAATTAACTGTGTCACTCTCCATCTTAATAAAGAATTCTACCATATTATGGTCACTCTTCCCCAAGAGGTCTTGCACAACAAGATTGCTAATTAGTCCCTTCTCATTACACATCACCCAGTCGAGGATGGCCAGCTCTCTAGTTGGTTCCTCGACATATTGGTCGAGAAAACCATCCCTAATATACTCCAGGGAATCCTCTTCCACCGCATTACGACCAGTTTGGTTAGCCCAATCAATATGTAGATTAAAGTCGCTCATGATAACTGCTGTGCCTTTATTGCACACATCCCTTATTTCTTGTTTGATGCTGTTCCCAACTTCACTACTACTGTTTGGTGGTCTGTACACAACTCCCACTAGTGTTTTCTGCCCTTTGGTATTCCGCAGCTCCATCCATACCGATTCCACATCATCCAGGCTCATGTCCCTCCTTACTATTGCATTAATTTCCTCTTTAACCAGCAACACCACCCCACCTTCTTTTCCTCTCTGCCTATCCTTCCTAAATGTTGAATACCCCTGGATGTTGAGTTCCCAGTCTTGGTCACCCTGGAGCCATGTCTCCGTGATGCCAATTGCATCATATCCGTTAACTGTTGTCTACGCAGTTAATTAGTCCACTTTATTCCGAATACTCCTCGCATTGAGGCACAGAGCCTTCAGGCTAGTCTTTTTAACACACTTTGCCCCTTTAGAATTTTGCTATAATGTGGCCCTTTTTGTTTTTTGCCTTGGGTTTCTCTGCACTCCACTTTTACTATTCTCCTTTCTATCTTTTGCTTCTGCCTCCATTTTATTTCCCTCTGTCTCCCTGCATTGGTTCCCAGCCCCCTGCCATGTTAGTTTAACTCCTCCCCAACAGCACTAGCAAACACTCTCCCCAGGAGATTGGTTCCGGTCCTGCAGACCGTCCGGTTTGTACTGATCCCACCTCCCCCAGAACCGATTCCAATGTCTCAGGAATTTGAATCCCTCCCTTTTGCACCACTCCTCAAGCCACGTATTCATCTGAGCTATCCTGCGATTCCTACTCTGACTAGCATGTGGCACTGGTAGCAATCCTGAGATTACTACTTTTGAGGTCCTACTTTTTAATTTAGCTCCTAGCTCCCTAAATTCATCTCGTAAGACCTCATCCCGTTTTTTACCTATATCGTTGATACCTATGTGCACCACGACAACTGGTTGTTCACCCTCCCTTTTCAGAATGTCCTGCACCCGCTCCAAGACATCCTTGTCCCTTGAACCAGGGAGGCAACATACCATCCTGGAGTCTCGGTTGCGGCCGCAGAAATGCCTATCTATTCCCCTTACAATCGAATCCCACTCTTTTTCCTGCCCTCCTGTGCAGCAGAGCCATCCACAGTGCCATGAACTTGGCTGCTGCTGTCCTCCCCTGATGAGTCGTCCCCCTCAACAGTACCCAAAACGGTGTATCTGTATTGCAGGGGGATGACCGCAGGGGACCCCTGTACAACCTTCCTTCCACTGCTCTTCCTGTTGGTCTTCCATTCCCTATCTGGCTGTGGACCCTTTATCTGCGGTGAGACCAACTCGCTACACATGCTACTCATATCATTCTCAGCATCATGCATGCTCCAGAGTGAATCCACCCGCAGCTCCAGTGCCTCAATGCGGTCCGTCAGGAGCTGGAGGCTGATACACTTCCCGCACATGTAGTCGTCAGGGACACCGGAAGCGTCCCTGACTTCCCACATACAGGAGGAACATAACACGTGTCCGAGATGTCCTGCCATGACTTAACCCTTAGATTAACTTAATTTGGCAACAACAATGCTAAATGTTACTTACTGATATAGAAAAGAAAAAGAAAAACTACTTACCAATCACCAGCCAATCACTTACCCCCTTGGCTGTGACATCACCTTTTGATTTCTTTCTACTTCTTTTTGCTTTCCTATTGCTTTCCTGTCGGCCTCCGACTCCCCGGACTTTTATAGACCACCTCCTCGACGCACCCGCTCGAAGTCCTGCTGTCTCCGACTCCCCGGACTTTTGTAGGTCACCTGCTCAATGCACCCGCTCGAAGGATGAAGTGGTGGCACTAGTTACTGTAATTGAGGCCAGATGGCACGAGCTGGACACCAGCAGAGGTCACATAAAAGTTTCACCAAAAGAAATGAAGAAACGCTGCAACCAACTTGCAGAAGATTACTGTGCAATGGTGACCACCCCGAGGTCTGGAGGCCAGTGCAAAACGAAATGGCAGGACCTTGGTCAAGTAGTTAGAGTAAGTAATATTTTCATTTATTCAATGGAATTACTTATTGTAAATGTGACCATCTGTATATGTCCCACCAGCAGAAAGGCACCCTCTCTAAAAAGTTGCATTTTCATCTTTGCAGAGGAAGGTGGCCCACAACAAAAGGCCAAGAACTCGAACAGGAGGAGGCCCGGCAAATCTGCACCCACTGACACCCTTGGAAGAAAGGGTCGCTGCTTTGATGGGTCTTGCCTGGAGAAAAGCAACCACCACTGCACAAGCTGGACCCACACTCGAGGGAGAGGGTAAGTGCTGCAAATTCCACAGTCTGGCCTTACTAATTGTTAAGTACTGCGCGGGCTAGCCATGCTTCGGTTCATGGGGATGTCTCCGTCAGCTACACTTTGGTGGTGGCGTGGCACTTTGAAAAAAATCAAAAATTAAAGAATTGCATTCGACTTCCATTTTCTCTGTTTTACGTTTGAAAAAATTAAGCTTGATGATGCATATTTAATGTGTTCTTGACTCCCTCCAAAACTTCACCTAAAAACAATGGCGTCTTTCTGCACCAATTTTTTAATGTGCGCTGTTTTTTCTCAAGTGCCCAGAAGGTTTCTTGGGAGTGGTCTCAGACGCCGTCCTAGGAAAAATGTAAGTTTGCTTATATGTGAAAAACTGGCACAGACATCAGGCCATCCCCGCTATGACGCAAAAAAAAACTAACTTAAAAAAATCATAACTAACTGAGTTACGCTGGTGCACAATCTTTGGGGAAACTTGGATCTTTTAATTTTGGCTAAAAAAAGCAGCCCATGGCAAAAGAACGGCGCAGATAACTGGGGAAAACTGAGCCCTCAAGTGTTGTAAAGCGGTTTACACCAAAATGGGTATTTACTGTAAGGATATAGTGGAGGCCCCGACCTGTGGGAGAACACCAGTGGCAGGTCGGGGCCATAAAAGGAGCGGCGAACAGCGGCCTGGGAGCAGCGTGGAGGCATGCCACTACAGGGAGCAGCACGAGCTGCGACGGCAGCGAAGAGTGACGTCATCAAGATCCATGTCGGTGATTGGAGCGTGGGCAGATACAGCAGGAGCGGTGAGGTCGGGGCGAAGGAGTGGCAAGAGATTGTAGAGGGATGTGATCAGGGCCCAAGGGAGGTGTGAGTTCAGGGCCAGGGGCCCAGGGGCAGCACGGGCCAGCCCACACTGCGATATGTGCGCGCACTAGGTCCATGCAGCAGAGCAGGTCTCCAGTCGTCTTGGTTAATCCTTGCTACTGGACCAAGACCTAGTTCTGTCAAGCCCGTGTGGTGGCTGATGTGCAACGGGCACCACACATTAAAAAAATTCCCGCACAGGCATCTTCCACCCTTCAGGATGTAGTTCAGGTTCTGGAATTTTAAGTCCTTCATTGGAACACCTGTGAACTTATCCTTTTTTTGGCGTGGAAGCAAGTCATCCTCGTTTCGAGGGACCGCCTGTGATGATGATAGTTAAATCTAGTTAGTGGAATCAAAAACAATTCAGGCAATTTCTGAAGTGAAACAATTATTTCAAATGGGTCTGAAATTCTGAAATTTCACTGGGGGTAATTTTAACTTCTGGTGGGAGCTGAAAACAGGCTGTGGCAGATTGGCCGCCCCATTATACCCCCTCAACCCGATTTTCCACCTCATTATTGTGACTGAAAAGGAAAATAGGGCATGGTGTGTAACGGGCGGCCATTCTGAGGCCTCCCTTTTCTGTCCCCGCCGAAAGTTAAAGCAACCCTCAGTATGTGATATTAGTAACAAATGCTTTCATGCATTCGTATGAAATGTATTTTTATTCCTATGCCGACAGATTCTCTCTGATGGCTGTATTAAATGAGTTAACATCTGTTATAATAGGAGACAGAGGAATTTCATGTGAATATGTTAATGTATTTGTTACTAATATCGCGCCGGTATGATTTCAATTTTGGTGAAGTCTCTGGAAGGCTGCAGTTGAACTAGGGTTTAGGACAGTCTTCAAGAACAAGCCTAATGAAGACTCTGTAACGCTTACATTCAACATCGTTGTGCCAGTTTTACGTGCCTAAAACAGGCACGATGATAACCAGTTTAGCAGGGCAGAGACCTGTGCCTGTTCGGCATGGGCATTCAGGCCACCGCTAAATTGGCAGGGGCTTTATCTCGGCAGCCCTGGTGGCCGCTTGAAGTGAGGTTCCTGCATACACTTCAGACGAGTATGGTTAAATTTGTTTGCTCTATTCGAAGATTACATTGTGCAAGCACCGACTGGTATTTCCGGTCTTGAGCAGCATAACCAGCGGTCCTTAAAGGGACTTCAGAGACAAGATCCAAAACGTAAAGGAGTGCAGTTGCTTGTGGAGTTGTAGGAGCAGGAATGGGCCTCTCCCCCTCACAAAATTGGTAAGACCCCAACAGATGAGCTGCAATGGGGAGCCTGATTGGTGCCAATAGCTCGACTGAATTATTATGCTGTGGACCAAGGATGAATTTAGTTCAGTCCTTGGGCCTTCCTGTTCTGGCACGCTATCCTTGCAAGCGGTATGGAATCACGCTTGGTTTTGGGCAATAACAAATTTAGGGGCCTGTGTAACTTATTATGAAAGATGTTTTTAATCAAAGTATAGATGATTACAGTCACACTCGTATCAACCCTCTACATTCCTAAAATATTCGACTTTGGCTCAGATATTTCTGCCACACATTTGCTTACTCCAGTGCACAAATCAAGAACAAGTGGGCATAACCTTAAAACTGGAGCTAGGCCACTCAGGAGCAAAATCAGGAAGCACTTTTCACGCAAAGGGTAATAGAAACCTGGAATTCTCTCGCCCTAAAGGCTGTGGATGCTTGGACAATGGGAGTGTTCAATATTGAGATTTGTAAGGGTATTAAGGGCTATGGAGCCATGGCGGGAAATGGAGTTGAGATACAGGTCAGCCATAATTGAATTGAATGGCGGAGCAGGACCGAGGGGCTGAATGGCATACTGCTGTTCTTAATCTTCCTAGTGGTGATTTTTGAAACCAAAACTAATTTCAGTTAGAAAATAATCCTTTTAATGGTTAACAATATCCAGTCGACAAAAGCAGCCTTTGTATTGGTGTTTCTCAGAAAGAAACCAAAAGGAACTAATTTTGAGTCAAACCGATCATCGCAAGGAACCTGTAGATACCACCAAGACAAGGACGGTACGTAACTGAGGAATACAACAGGCAGAATTTAATCATTTAAAAACATGTCTTTATGGTGGGAGGGGACCATAATTGACCTCTTCCAGAGAGGAAATAAATTGGTTAAAATAATGATTGTTATTTAGTTTCCGTCTGTTGCCATACGCTTTTCTTCTGTGACAAAATGGATTTTTTTCAAGTAATAGAACAACAAAGGTAACCATCTCTGTGGACAGCCAGCCTTACAGGCTCATGAATATGCTTTAGTCAGGATAATGGCTCAGAGATTCAGATATGCAGATGAGTCATTATCCCTGCAGGGACTCTAAAATATTCACACAATCACTAAGAACGATGTTAAAACGTGAAAATACCCCAGGAACCGGAATATTAAAACAATTTGAACTCGCACGGAGCTGTGAGCAACGGGAACAGCAGCAACATGCTAATTAACATGCTCTGACACCCCTTGGTAGAAAAGATCATGAAGGCTAAGGGCTTGCTGCAAAGATTCATCCAGTGGCTACAAGCCATTAAAAAAAAAATGACCAAGGAAAACTCAACTGATGTTAACTCTAAACCATCATCCTGGGGAAGGGGATGCATAGGGGCGGGGGAGGGGAGGAAATGTAAAGAGGAGCAGCTGATCTCACCTAAATCAAGCTAGAAAGTAATATTTTAGTCTATTGCTTCGAATAGAGAGCATATCATTGTAAAATGAATAGACATAAAATGATCAGGAGTATGCCTGAACTCCCAATAAGTGCTCCTGATGGAGGAGGCTTCCTGCTGAGAGTGCTATATATTTTTTATAATGACCCCTCATACATCAGTTTTATTGACAACATTCTCATCAATGCCTTGAGAACCCCGTGATTGCTTTTTTCAGCAATCAGTATGTCTGAAGAATTATTTTCATATCGCTGGTGGCCATCTTCGTACCAAAAAAGATTGCAAACAGAGGAAGCAAAACCAACGTACTTCATATAACTCTTCATTTCAAATGAGTTAGAATTCCATCATTATTTCTCGACGCGCTATTTGCATAATTATAAAATAAAATTATCTCTGCTTTTCCACTAATTTACCCCTCATTTGGGAGGGTGCTTTTGACTGGGCCAAAATCTATTAGTATTGCACATTAGCTTATCAGAGGTAGGCTTTGTTAGATGGCATGAAGAGAGAAAGACTTGCATTTCTCGATCTCAGGACTACCCAAAGCTCTTTACAGCCAATTAAATACTAGTGTAGTCACTGTTATAATGTGGGAGGGGAAGGTGAGAGATTCCCATCTATTATAGTGCCTTATAGATACGGGTCGGCTACAAAAGAGCTGGAGCAGTGGGCCACTACAACTTCCAGCGCGAGCTGTTTCAAGTGTGCGATGGCTTCGAGGTGGGCAACTGGGTGATGTCATCAGGACCCAGGTCGCTGTTTGGAGCTTGGGCAGGGCCTGGGCACAGCAGAGGAGCGGGTAGGTCAGGGCGGAGGTGCAGCGAGTGATCGGGGCGGAGGAGTGATGCAGGATCATGGCTGAGATTCAGTGGGTGATCGTGGCGGAGCTTCGGCGAATGTTTGGTGGGGAGGTGCAGTGGGAGATCGTGGCGGAGGTGCGGCAAATGAAGGTACGGGGCCCAGAAGAGCCAAGGCCCAGAGGTAGCACGGGCCAGCCCACACTGCGATATGTGTGCGCACTGGGTCCGTGCAGCAGCGCTGGTCTCCAGTCGTCTTGGGTAATCATTGCCACTGGACCAAAACCTAGCTCTGTCGAGCCCGTGTGGTGGCTGGTGTGCAACGGTCACCATACGTTAAAAAAAATCCATACACAGGCATCTTCCACCCCTTCAACTGGAGTTCAGAACTGGAATATCATGTCCTCCATTGAAACATCTGTGAATTCGTGTGGAAGCAAGTCATCCTCATTTGAGGGACCGCCTATGATGATGATGATGATAATGTAGGAAATACGGCAGCCAATTTGCACACAGTAAGGTTCCACAAACAGCCATGTGATAATGACCAGAAAATTTGTTTTGATGATGCTGATTGAGGGATAATATCGGCCAGTACTAGGTTACTGTGAAGATGTTTCTTCCCTTCACATCTTGCCAACATAGAGGTCTCTATTACAGCATGGTGTTACCTACATTAGCCCAGACAAGAACTTACTTGCCTACTCAGTGAGATAAATTGGAATGCAAGCTGAGGATGAAATTCGAAACCTGCTTTATATTTAGAGATGATATAGTATAGAAAGGATTTTTCTGCCGATCCAAATTGTTATTACTGTAATTCGCTAATCTGATAAAAAAAAGAAGCAGTTTGAAAGAATCATTGAATCATAGAATGGTTATAGCAAAAAAGGAGGCCATTCGGCCCATCGAGCCCATGCCGGCTCTCTGCAAGAGCATTTCAGCTAATCCCACTCCCCCGCCCTTTCCGGTGTACTGATGGATGTGGTGTATTTAGATTTCCAAAAGGCATTCGATAAGGTGCCATACAAAAGGTTATTGCAGAAGATAAAGATTCATGGAGTCAGAGGAAATGTATTAGCATGGATAGAGAATTGGCTGGCTAACAGAAAGCAGAGAGTCAGGATAAATGGGTCCTTTCCGGGTTGGAAATCGGTGGTTAGTGGTGTGCCACAGGGATCGGTGCTAGGACTACAACTGTTTACAATATACATAGATGACCTGGAAGAGGGGACAGAGTGTAGTGTAACAAAATTTGAAGATGACACAACGATTAGTGGGAAAGCGGGTTGTGTTGAGGACACAGAGAGGCTGCAAAGAGATTTAGATAGGTTAAGCGAATGGGCTAAGGTTTGGCAGATGGAATACAATGTCGGAAAATATGAGGTCATCCACCTTGGAAAAAAAAACAGTAAAAGGGAATATTATTTGAATGGGGAGAAATTACAACATGCTGCGGTGCATAAGGACCTGGGGGTCCTTGTGCATGAATCCCAAAAAGTTAGTTTGCAGGTGCATCAGGTAATCAGGAAGGCGAATGGAATGTTGGCCTTCATTGCGAGAGGGATGGAGTACAAAAGCAGGGAGGTCCTGCTGCCACTGTACAGGGTATTGGTGAGGCTGCACCTGGAGTACTGCGTGCAGTTTTGGTCACCTTACTTAAGGAAGGATATACTAGCTTGGGAGTGGGTACAGAGACGATTCACTAGGCTGATCCCGGAGATGAGGGGGTTACCTTATGATGATAGATTGAGTAGACTGGGTCTTTACTCGTTGGAGTTCAGAAGGATGAGGGGTGATCTTCTAGAAACATTTAAAATAATGAAAGGGATAGACAAGATAGAGGCAGAGAGGTTGTTTCCGCTGGTCGGGGAGAATAGAACTAGGGGGCACAGCCTCAAAATATGGGGGAGCCAATTTAAAACCTAGTTCAGAAGGAATTTCTTCTCCCAGAGGGTTGTGAATCTGTGGAATTCTCTGCCCAGGGAAGCAGTTGAGGCTAGCTCATTGAATGTATTCAAATCACAGGTAGATAGATTTTTAACCAATAAGGGAATTAAGGGTTATGGGGAGCGGGCGGGTAAGTGGAGCTGAGTCCACGGCCAGATCACCCATGATCTTGTTGAGTGGCGGAGCAGGTTCGAGGGGCTAGATGGCCTATTCCTGTTCCTAATTCTTATGTTCTTATGTTCTCCGTAGCCCCATACATTTTTTTCCTTCAGGTACTTATCCAATTCCTTTTGAAAGCCACAATTGAATCTGCCTCCACCAAGCTTTCAGGCCATGCATTCCAGATCCTAACCACTTGGCGCATAAAAAATGTTTACCCCATGTTGCCTTTAGTTCTTCTGCAAATCACCTTAAATCTGTCCTCTGGTTCTCGACCCTTCTGCCAATGGAACAGTTTCTCTCTATCTACTCTATCTAGACCCCTCATGACTTTGAACACCTCTAACCAATCAGCCAGTGATTCTCTTATATTATTTAATAGCTTTTCCAAAACGATGCTTCTGGACAAGTGCATAACTTTGTAAAATTAACCGACATAAATTTACCAGCAGCCATGCCTGGAATTCCAAAATAAGTTCCTGATGGATTAGGCTCCTTGCTAGTAGCGATATTTTGTACAATTTCCCCTCTTATCGCACAGTTTTATTGACAAAATTCTGTTGGTCCCCTCAATGACTTGGTGGACAGAATAATGTTATGGTTTGAGCAGAGAAAGCAGTGGTGAGCGTCAACCGAGGGCATCGTCAGTCAGCTGACACATTCAGAATGAGGCAGCAACATAAATTGGGCAGTTAATTTGAAGGTATAGATTCAAAATGTCAAACTGTTGAATGTTATGGTCTATTTTTCACTGTGGGGGTAATGCTCCCGTGTCAGCAATGCTCCTTGCAGTCCTGCAAGCACTGAGGGTCCTCTATTCTCGTATTGATACAAGGCTCTCGCTGCTTCCAGGCGGGAGCGCTGGACGCCTATTTTGAGGATGGTCGAAGGTCACGAGAGTCTCGCCAATTTTCATGCCACTGCTGCCCTGTTCTCACAAGGAATTGGGCCAGACAGCAGATGAAAATTGGCCCCTTTAACTCTCATTTTCTAGTAAATAAACCCAATTTTTCTTCAAAAGGTAGTGTCAGCAGTGGATGTTTGAAATCACTATTAGATTTGAGCAGCAGTGAGAGCCAGATCACATCCACAAACCTTTAGGCTATCCAGCTTAATAAAAGACAAATGAAACATCTCTGGCTCCTGTTTCATAGCAACCACGGATTTCATTCTATACAAGCATAGCCAAAATGTACAAATGACACATGGCTAGCCTTCCTAACTCTGGATGGGGAAAAGAGTGATGAATTACGGAGAAAGGAACTGTTTAGATTTACTGTGAACATTGTTACACTGAATACACTCACTCACTGTACCAAGTGAAAACAGAAGAACGAATATAAGGATGATGAAAGTTCTGAAGGAAGGTCATCAACCTGAAAGGTTAATTCACTTGCTCTCTCTACAGATACTGCCTGACCAGCTGAGTGTTCGCCAGCATTTTCTGCTTTTATTTCAGATTTCCAGCATTCGCAGTAAATTGTTTTTGGTTTATATTGTAGAGGAAAGGATGATCTGGTTGATCAAATTTTCCCCTTCCACAAACTCTGGCCAAATTGTCTAAACTTCTAAGCCCGAGTCATCAATCACCTGTTTACTTTAACGTCCATCTTAGACTACAACAACAACAACTTTAATGTAGTGAAACATCCCAAGGTGCTTCACAGGAGCATTATGAGATAAAAAAATTTGATACCGTGCCGCGTAAGTAGAAATTAGCGGTGATGACCAAAAGCTTGGTCAAAGAGGTCGTTTTTAAGGAGTGCCTCGAACGAGGAAAGAGAATAGAGAGGCGGAGAGATTTAGGCAGTTCCAGAGCTTGGGGCCAAGACAACAGAAGGCACGGCCACCAATGGTTGAGTGATTTATAATCATGGATGCTCAAGAGGGCAGAATTAGAGGAGCGCAGACATTTCAGGGGGTTGTGGGGTTGGAGGAGATTACAGAGATAGGGACTAAGTTCAACCTTTCTTTTCAAGTCTCCCTGTGTCTTGAAATGTGGGGAGGGTCGGCAGATATACTTCTAGCAGACCTTTATAGGTGCTGATCTAGAGCGAACTACTCACCCTCTTGATCGTCTCACCTTCTCTGTATGGGAAGGCTTAGTCTCCACTGGCTACCTCACCTGGACAAGTGAGTTGAGTCTGGGTTAAAAAACAAAGTGCGTGGAGAACTTCAGCTTGGATTTACCACTTGGTGGCATGACACGAGCAGCAGTTTTCAACTCCAGTCTGTTTCTATTTGGCACTGTGTTTGAAGCAGGGTTTGTATTGAAACCAAACACCCACCGTTGAACTGCACCATCAATTGCAAACCAGTAAATGAGATAAATGTGGATTCAAACCAGGATCAGTTCTGCACACTAATGACTGAAAATGCAGGAGGTCAATATACTTCTGAGGCTGCACTGTTGTTTTTTCCGAGTTGCACAGATTGAGTACCATAAATGGACTGCACAGGAGGGCTCCAGAACATACCTTTTCTCTATCATTTTCAAGCAGCTTTTAGATGCCAAAGCCAACCAGGCTTCACAGCCTTGGGCAGCAAGTGGAAACACTGGTAGAGGCCGACGGATTGTGACTATGGTGTGCGATGCAAAGAAGGGACACGGAAAAGGAGGGGGGAAAAGCAGAAAATGGTGAAGGTAGGTAGCATTAATGACCCAGCTAAGATTGCAAACCATTTAGCACCAAGGGTTTATGTCCAGACAAAACATAACTGGTTAAAAACTGTAGAATTATTATTTTTTTTAAATGACCTTGCCCAAACAATTTCATTATCGAGTGTTAAATGACAGGTTGCTGCAGCGCAACAACTAGGGTCTGGAAAATGAAATAAAAACAAGAATAATTAATAAAACTATTTACCTACCAAAGGGCCTCAGGGGTGTAGCGTTCGGGCACCGCATTGAAAACCTCACGGGGGCACTGCCAGGAAAAGCCCTACCTTTTCCTCGGTGAATTTCGCTGTGGTAGTCCATTTTCAGTGACCCGCACGCTGCAGAGCTCACCGCTGGGAACCTTCCTTTGCAGCGGCCTTACTGCGCCGTTTCCGGTGGAAGTGAACACTGCTGAAATCCTCCCCGAGCTGAAGACGCCTTGGGGGAGGGAAAAATACCCGACCACAGCAGCCGATCAATTTTTTCGGGGACGGTGAATTTCGAACCCGTAGATTTCACCAGTTAACATCCCTTGAAAATGGAATTCAGAAACTTTCTGAGGGACTGAATCTAATTTACTGCAGGACTGATCTGTCGAACTCATGGGGGGGCGGGGGCAAGGCGGGGGAGAAATGTTCTACTTGGGTGTGAAATCAGCCAGGGGTATGGTAGCACAGAGGTTATGTAATCCAGATGATCTGGAGATGTGAGTTCAAATCACACGACAGCAGCTGGGGAATTTAAGTTCAATTAAATAAAGCTGGAATAAAAAGCTAGTATCAATTATAGTAACCACCTGGTACCCTAATGTCCTTTAGGGAAGGCAATCTGCTGTCCTCACCCGGTCTGGCCGATATTTGACCCCAGACCCACTGCAATGTGGTTGGCCCTGAAAGTCACAGTCCCGGGAGGGACCGTTACGGCCCGTTGCGGCGGCCATTTGTCAAAATCAAATGGCCGCCGCTTTGGGCTCAACTGGCCGCCCCGACATAGATTCGGCCCGGGAGGTTTTGCAGCGGTGTGGGCCATCGCCGATTCTCGTGGCGATGTGGGGCTTGCGGCAGCAGTGACGTGCTAAAAGTGAGCACCACTGCCACAGCACCCCCCCCCCCCACCCATTTTCAGCATGGAGAAACCAGCCCTTCAGCTGACAGTGCCCCCGCCAGCTTTTAGAGTGCAGAGTGGTAGCGATCTCGGAGCCATGGGGGCGGAGAGACAAGAAGGTAAGGTTCAAACCCGAGGATGTTCAGCACAGAATCCGCACACAAGGGGAGGGAGAGAAGGAGAAAGAGAGGAAGGGAGAGAGGGAGAGGGAGGGAGGGAGGAAGCAAAGAGTAGGAGTAAATGTACTTTTCAGAATGGCAGGCAGTGACTAGTGGGGTACCACAAGGTTCTGTGCTGGGGCCCCAGCTGTTTACACTGTACATTAATGATTTAGACGAGGGGATTAAATGTAGTATCTCCAAATTTGCGGATGACACTAAGTTGGGTGGCAGTGTGAGCTGCGAGGAGGATGCTATGAGGCTGCAGAGTGACTTGGATAGGTTAGGTGAGTGGGCAAATGCATGGCAGATGATGTATAATGTGGATAAATGTGAGGTTATCCACTTTGGTGGTAAAAACAGAGAGACAGACTATTATCTGAATGGTGACAGATTAGGAAAAGGGAAGGTGCAACGAGACCTGGGTGTCATGGTACATCAGTCATTGAAGGTTAGCATGCAGGTACAGCAGGCGGTTAAGAAAGCAAATGGCATGTTGGCCTTCATAGCGAGGGGATTTGAGTACAGGGGCAGGGAGATGTTGCTACAGTTGTACAGGGCCTTGGTGAGGCCACACCTGGAGTATTGTGTACAGTTTTGGTCTCCTAACTTGAGGAAGGACATTCTTGCTATTGAGGGAGTGCAGCGAAGATTCACCAGACTGATTCCCGGGATGGTGGGACTGACCTATCAAGAAAGACTGGATCAACTGGGCTTGTACTCACTGGAGTTCAGAAGAATGAGAGGGGACCTTTTAGAAATGTTTAAAATTCTGACGGGTTTAGACAGGTTTGATGCAGGAAGAATGTTCCCAATGTTGGGGAAGTCCAGAACCAGGGGTCACAGTCTAAGGATAAGGGGTAAGCCATTTAGGACCGAGATGAGGAGAAACTTCTTCACCCAGAGAGTGGTGAACCTGTGGAATTCTCTACCACAGAAAGTAGTTGAGGCCAATTCACTAAATATATTCAAAAGGGAGTTAGATGAAGTCCTTACTACTCGGGGGATCAAGGGGTATGGCGAGAAAGCAGGAAGGGGGTACTGAAGTTTCATGTTCAGCCATGAACTCATTGAATGGCGGTGCAGGCTAGAAGGGCTGAATGGCCTGCTCCTTCACCTATTTTCTATGTTTCTATGTTTCTATGTTTCTATGAGAGTGAGAGTGAAAGAGAAAGAGAGAGAGTGAGAGAGAGGGAGGGAAGGGAGCAAAAGAGAAAGGAGAAAGAAATATGTGAGGAAAGGGAATGAGAAACAGAATGAGAAAATGTGATTGGGAGAGAGAGAAATAGATAAATAGAGAAATAGGAATAGAGAAAGAGAAAAGGGGGGAAAAACTGGAGAGAGAGAAATAGAGATCCCAATATTCAGAGAGAAAACTGAAATTTCAATCCGGGGGCTCAGACTGGAAACGTCGCCCCAGCTCAGCATTCCTAGCGGTAACAAATGGGAATCTGTTCCACCTCCGCCGGCTCCAGGATAGATCCAAGGTTGTCCCATCCTCTGTCGTCGAACTACAGTACGCGGACAACGCTTGTGTCTGCGCACTCGGAGGCCAAACTCCAAGCCATCGTCAACACCTTCACCGAGGCATACAAAAGCATGGGTCTTGCACTAAACATCCATAAGACAAAGGTCCTCCACCAACCTGACCCCGCCACACAGCATTACCCCCTGGTTATCAAAATCCACAGTGAGGCCTTGGACAACGTGGACCATTTTCCATATCTCAGGCGCCTACTGTCAGCAAGGGCAGACATCAATGACGACGTCCAATATCGCTTTCAGTGTGCCAGCTCAGCCTTCGGTCGTCTGAGGAAGAGTTTTTTTGAAGACCAGGACCTGAAATCTGGCACGAAGCTTATGGTCTACAGGGCAGGAGTGATATCCGCCCTCCTATATGGCTCAGAGACATGGACTATGTCCAGCAGGCATCTCAAAGCACTGGAGAAGTATCACCAACGCTGCCTCCGCAAGATCCTGCAAATCCATTGGGAGGACAGATGCACCAATGTCAGTGTTCTCACTCAAGCCAACATCCCCAGCATTGAAGCACTGACCACACTCGATCAGCTCCGCTGGGCGGGCCACATCATCCTCATGACTAACACGAGATTCCCAAAGCAAGCGCTCTACGCTGAGCTTCGACACGGCAAGCGAACCCCAGATGGGCAGAGGAAACGTTTCAAGGACACCCTCAAAGCCTCCTTGATAAAGTGCAACATCCCCACCGGCACCTGGGAATCTCTGGCCCAAGACCGCCCTAAGTAGAGGAAGAGCATCCAGGAGGGCGCTGAGCACCTCGAGTCTCGTCACCAAGAGCCTGCAGAAAACAAGCGCAGACAGCGGAAGGAGCGTGCGGCAACCCAGGCTCCCCACCCACCTTTTCCTTCAACCATTGTCTGCCCCACCTGTGACAGAGACTGTAATTCCCACAATGGACTGCACAGCCACCTGAGAACTCACTTTTAGAGTGGAAGCAAGTCATCCTCGACTTCGCGGGACTGCCTATGATGATCTCACGTGTGCCTAACCTGCGACTTCAGTGTCTCATGGGTCTGGAAAGGCTGCTGTGTTCCCTGTGTGGAAGCTGCAGATGTCAGGACACCCTCGGGCAGTTTTGGGCCTGGAAGGACCAGCTGGAGACTGGTCAACACCCTCCTGGGAGGGCTCAGTCTGACTTGGCTCACGCGAGGTCATGCGTGGAGGCACTGGGGGAGTGACAGGTCTGGGGCCAGGAATGCTGTGAGCCGGAGGGAGCGCATCATCCGTATCCTGGCCTGAGGAGCCTGAATAACTCACCAGGGGCGGCACAATAACACCACCACCAATCTGAAGGAGCTCAGGTCGGAGCTGTGGTGCCACACCGGAAGGTCCCCCATGGCCCGAGGTGGACCCAGCAGCGAAAGCAACACTGAGGTCTTGGGGGCATCCAGCTGAGACTGCATGCAGGCAGCCACAGTCTGAAAGCCACCAGATATGACAGCACTTAGAGCTGCAGCCATCCTCTCTAAAGCACAACTGATATGCCAGTTCCCTCATGCCTGTGCTACAATGGCAGCTGCCACATCCCCCTAAGGGTGAATTTCCCATGAGAATAACACCCCAATTAAGACTTCCGGGTAATAAGACTGGAACACTTTGTGGTCAAAAAGCTGAATTTCGATCCAATGGCCGCTGCAAACTTTGCGGTACTAATCGGGGAAAAAAGGTCTTAACACTGTCAGCTTTCTGGCTGCACTGAATTTTGGATCCGTTGACTCTTAACTGCCCTCTGAAATGGCCTAGCAAGCCACTCGGTTGTACCAAACATCTACAAAGACGTATCATGGCCTGTAGCAGTTCAAAAAGTTGGCTCACCACCATCTTCTCAAAGGCAATTAGAGATGGGCAATAAATGCTGGCCTTGCCCACATTGCTTGAACAAATTTTTAAAAAAATCTCACCACGTCCTCCTAACTGTAGTCTTGGATGGACGCAGTGAAAACCAATTTTGGATTTGGGCCTCATTTAAATTTTACAGGTGAATTCTGGGCGCCAAAGGGGCATTCTGCTGTCGTGGCAGAAAATCAGAAGTCAGAAACGTAATAAATACTCCTCCTGGCCCCACAAAAATCTTTTTAAAGCAATAATCTGACCACTCAGGCCACTTTTCTGCGTGGCATTCAGCTGTTCCTTTAAGGACTGTCGGTTAAGCTGCTCAACGCGTGGATGAACTGGGACTCGTGTGCACTTCACAATTCTCTGTGAAAATTGTGTGAAAATTGCAAACGGGGTCCTACAACCTAGGACCCCGATTTGAAATATTTAAACAGCCTCTTGTCTGTTTAGGTGCCCATTTAAAGGCCTGGCTGAATATGAAATTTGGTGAGCAAATAAAAGAACTTGTATTTATATTGTGCCTTTACAACCTCAGGATGTCCCACAGTGTTTTACAGCCAATTAAGTATTTTTGAAGTTTGTCACTTTTGTACTGTGGGAAAGGTGGCAGTGAGGTCCTGAAAACAGCAATGAGGAAACAATCAGATAATCTCTTGGTTGAGGGATAAATATTGGTCAGGACAACGGGGAATTCTCTCCTGTTCTTCTTTGAAATGGTGACATTGGATTTTTGATGCCCACCTGAGAGGGAAGATGGGCCTCAGTTTAACGTCTCATTCAAAGGACGGCACTCCGAAAGTGAAGCACTCAGTGAAGTGTCAGCCTTAATTTGGGGCTCCGGTTGCTGGAGTGGGACTTGAAACACAACGTTCTGATTCAGAGGTAAGAGTGTTACCACTGAATGACGGCTTACACCAGATTTTCCTCTGCCCATCACCGATTTTTCAGCCGAGAAACTAAACTTTTTCCCCCATGAACTTTGGCTTATTTAGCTGTGGGGCCTGAATTTGATGAAGGCCTCTACCCGCCCAAGTGCTGCTCAAAGGACCGCTGATGGCTGCCAAGGCTGCCATCGGAGAGGTCCCTCGAAGGTCGGCGGGTGGCAACTGCGCGACTTACGCCGCCAATCTGGGCGGCAGCCGGTTGGGGCTCTCGTTCTCGATGACAAAGGCGCTTGCCGCCCAAGTACCGCCGAGGATGGAGTCGGGCCCACAGAGGGTCGAAGAGATGAAAAGCAAAAGCATTAAAAAAAAATGTTTTAATCATCTGAAGACCTTCAGGGGACCCCATCCAGGCAAGTCGCTGTGATTTTTTTTTTAAAGTTCACTAACCTTTTTTTTGGGATCTTCCTACCTACCGTCGGGGACAGACCAGCCTCCAGCCAATGGTCCACTCCCCATTCTTGCACCGACTCCCGCCGACTCCTGACCATACCAATCTGGCAGTTCGGCGGGCGGGAGGTCACTTACGCCACTTGGCCGTCTGCTGACGTCAGCGGGCGGTTCCCAGTGGCTTCCGCTCCCGCCCACTCCAGGCCACATCGAAAGTGGCACAGGGCGGATCTTCCAGAGCAATGTTGGCGGCAGTGGGTGGCAGTGGGTGGTAAGGTGATCAAATTAGTTTCTTGAGGTTGATGATTGAGGAAAGAAAGTTGAACCCAGGGTTCCCAGGTAGCTATAAAACTAGAATGTCTTAACATGAAGTTCTGAGTTTGAATCCTATACCTGACTGTCATTAATGCTCTGCCTTCACCTAGTTTGATCGGCTTCTGTCTGGAAAATATGGGGAAAACTATCCAAGACAGAGAATCATTCTCAAAGTGCTCAAGCACTCCCTGAAGTAAGTTGGTCAAAGAGCAACATTGATGCCTACTGTGGAGATATTTTAATGTTTGACTGTCCCCTCATATGAGTGGCAGTGGCACAGAGGAAAGAGACGATAGACCAAATCCATCTTTCAATTAGTCATCCAAATCCTAATACTGTGTGAGTGACACAACTTGTATCTACCGGACTATTATTATAATGCATTTAATGATATAACGCCATTTAATACGGTCGTGCCTGAACATCTACACCACTTTCCCACCCTAGCCGCAAATCCCTTGATTCCCTTAGTGTCCAAAAATCTATCGATCTCAGTCTTGAATATACTCAACGACTGAGCAGCCACATCGAGAATTCCAAAGATTCACAACCCCCAGAGTGAAGAAATTTCTCCTCATCTCAGTCCTAAATGACCGATCCCTTATCCTGAGACCGTGACCCCCTAGTTCTAGATTCTCTAGCCAGGGAAAATAGCCTCTTAGCATCTACTCTGTCAAGCCTTCTCAGAATCTTACATGTTTCAATGAGACCACCTCTCATTCTCCTAAACTCCAGAAAATATAGGCCCATTCTACTTAATCTTTCCTCATAAGACAGCCCTCTCCTCGCAGGAATTAGTGTAGTAAATCTTCATTGCACCCCTTCTTAGACAAGTATAGTCTTCCCGAGGTAAGAAGACCAAAACTGTACACAGTACTGCAGATGTGGTCTCACGAAAGACTACATAATTGCAGCAAGATTTCCTTACTCTTATACACCAACACCTTTGTAATAAATGTTAACATATCATTTGCCTTCCTAATTGCTTGCTGTACCTATTGGGAAGCACGGCCCTTTGTACACTGCATTAGTTTGTTTATAATGCCAGCATTATAATTAGACAGACCACTGCTCTTACATCATTTATTTGAAGAAAAACATGCTCGTGTGCAACCAACTGGAGTGGAAAGTAAAGCTGAGACTGAAAGGATTTAACCTAAATGTGAGAGTATTAAATCAAAAGAAAGAGAGAGTTAAAATTCTAGGTAAGTGATACAAAACATCTTTGAACAGTATCGTGTTTCTTTACCAGTGGGTCTGTCAATGATTCCTGTGCTTTGATATGATTATTGTAGTTTAAAGGTAATAAGTAACAGTGAGTAAGAGCAAGACCACACAGAATGAAAAGAAAGACTCTACCATCACTTCAGTGCTCACTGCTGATGGCGCTGATTTAGCCACAATCTAATGTGTGATGGGAAACACAGCTCACTGCTACTTCTCTTAAAGCAAGCTTGCTTGTAGGGTCCTCTAACGAGCTGACTGGCTGGAAGCAGCTGGCCTCACATGTTTAGGTAGCTTTGATCTAAAGCACGTTCCCTGTGGCAGAGATAGAAAATGCAGACAATGAAATATGAGGCTAAAGTAGTGTTTACTTTTCAAAGAAAAGAAACAGAAAATGTTTGAATATTATACCAAAGTCTTTTCTTCAATCCTGGGGCGAGAATCAGATCAGATTAGAGTTGCAAGCATAGGTTTGGAGTAATAGAGGAGAGTTTAAGGATTGTAAGAATAGGATAAAAGTGACATGAAGTAAAAATTAGGGATTACAAGAATAATGGGGAACAGCAAGGTTTTAAGCGTTCTTCACAAAATAGATTGGCATTGCAGTAAAAGTTTAAGCATTATATACTCTTATATTGCTTCATTAATTTCACAAGGAACTTTGATTTATACCAAATGACACAAAACTAGTGCAGTTCACATTATGTAGAGTTCAGGTAAATTGTTTTATAATTTCTAATTACTATAATAGAAACATAGAAACATAGAACATAGATGCAGGAGTGGGCCATTCGGCCCTTCGAGCCTGCACCACCATTCAAGAAGATCATGGCTGAACATTCACCTCAGTACCCCTTTCCTGCTTTCTCTCCATACCCTTTGATCCCTTTAGCCGTAAGGGCCATATCTAACTCCCTTTTGAATATATCTAATGAACTGGCATCACCAACTCTCTGCGGTAGAGAATTCCACATGTTAACAACTCTCTGAGTGAAGAAGTTTCTCTTCATCTCAGTCCTAAATGGCTTACCCCCTTATCTTCAGACTGTGAACCCTGGTTCTGGACTTCCCCAACATCGGGAACATTCCTCCTGCATCTAACCTGTCCAGTCCCATCAGAATTTTATATGTTTCTATGAGATCCCCTCTCATTCTTCTAAACTCCAGTGAATAAACATGGAAAGATAGAAAATAGGTGCAGGAGTAGGCCATTCGTCCCTTCGAGCCTGCACCGCCATTCAATAAGATCATGGCTGATCATTCCTTCAGTACCCATTTCCTGCTTTCTCTCCATACCCCTTGATCCCCTTAACCGTGAGGGCCATATCTAACTCCCTCTTGAATATATCCAATGAATTGGCATCAACAACTCTCTGCGGCAGGGAATTCTACAGGTCAACAACTCTCTGAGTGAAGAAGTTTCTCCTCATCTCAGTCCTAAATGGCCTACCCCTTATCCTAAGACTATGTCCCCTGGTTCTGGACTTCCCCAACATCGGGAACATTCTTCCCGCATCTAACCTGTCCAGTCCCATCAGAATCTTATATGTTTCTATGAGATCCCCTCTCATTCTTCTAAACTCCAGTGAATAAAGGCCCAGTTGATCCAGTCTCTCCTCATATGACAGCCCAGCCATCCCTGTAATCAGTCTGGTGAACCTTCGCTGCACTCCCTCAATAGCAAGAATGTCCTTCCTCAGACTAGGAGACCAAAACTGAACACAATTTTCCAGATGAGGCCTCACCAAGGCCCTGTACAACTGCAGTAAAACCTCCCTGCTCCTATATTCAAATCTCCTAGCTATGAAGGCCAACATATCATTTGCCTTCTTTACCGCCTGCTGTACCTGCGTGCCCACTTTCAGTGATTGATGAACCATGACACCCAGGTTTTGTTGCACCTCCCCTTTTTCTAGTCTGCCGCCATCCAGATAATATTCTGCCTTCGTGTTTTGCCCCCAAAATGGATCACCTCACATTTATCCACATTATACTGCATCTGCCATGCATTTGCCCACTCACCTAACCTGTCCAAGTCACCCTGCAGCTTCTTATCGTCCTCCTCACAGCTCACACCACCACCCAGTTTAGTGTCATCCGCAAACTTGGAGATATTACACTCTATTCCTTCATCCAAATCATTAATGTATATTGTAAAGAGCTGGGGTCCCAGCATTGAGCCCTGCGGCACTACACTAGTAACTGCCTGCCATTCTGAAAAGGACCCGTTTATCCCGACTCTCTGCTTCCTGCCTGCCAACCAGTTCTCTATCCATGTCAGTACATTACCCCTAATATCATGCGCTTTGATTTTGTACACACATCTCTTGTGCGGGACCTTGTCAAAAGCCCTTTGAAAGTCCAAATACACCACATCCACTGGTTCGTCCTTATCCACTCGACTAGTTCCATCCTCAAAAAATTCCAAAAGATTCATCAAGCATGATTTCCCTTTCATAAATCCATGCTGACTCGGTCCGATCCTGTCACTGCTTTCCAAATGGGCTGCTATTTCATCCTTAATGATTGATTCCAACATTTTCCCCACTACTGATGTCAGGCTAACCAGTCTATAATTACCAGCTTTCTCTCTCCCTCCTTTTTTAAAAAGTGGCATTACATTAGCTACCCTCCAGTCCATTGGAACTGATTCAGAGTCGATACATTTTTGGAAAATGATCACCAATGCATCCACTATTTCGAGGGTCACTTCCTTAAGTACTCTGGGATGCAGACTATCAGGACCCGGGGATTTATTGGCCTTTAATCCCATCAATTTCCCTAACACAATTTCCTGCCTAATAAAGATATCTTTCAGTTCCTCATTCTCACGAGACCCACTGTCCCCTAGTTCATTCGAAAGGCCCAGTCGATCCAGTCTCTCCTCATATGTCAGTCCTGCCATCATGGGAATGGTGGAAATGGTGAAGGCTTTCATTTATATAGCATCTTTCACGACCACCAGACTTCTCAAAGCACTTTACAGCCAATGAAATACTTTTGGAGTGTTGTCACTGTTGTAATGTGGGAAATGCAAGAAGCCAACTTGTGTACAGCAAGCTCCCACAAACAGCAATGTGACAATGACCAGATAATCTGCTTTTGTTATGTTGATTGAGGGATAAATATTGGCCAGGTACAACTTCCCCTGCTCTTCTTCGAAATAGTGCTGCATCCACCTGAGCAGGCAGATGGGGCTGTGGTTTAACATCTCATCTAAAAGACAGCACCTCCAATAGCGCAGTTCTCCCTCAGCACTGCACTGGAGTGTCATCCTACATTTATATGCTCAAGTTCCTGGGGGGGACAGGGACTTGAACCCACAATCTTCTGACTCAGGCGAGTGTGCTACCCACTGAGCCACGGCTGACACTGTGAAAAGGTGAAAAGGGGAGGCTTCACTATTCAAAAGGTCCACCTGTTAGTAACAAACAAATCCCAATAATGGAAATGATATATGTTGCATTACATCCTTCTCTGCTGTGATTAAATATTTTCAGACAACCTGATGACCACCATAAAGATTTTCGAAAGGCCTTCGATAAGTACCTTCAATAAGGTTTAGTGCATGTGGAGTCAGGAGACAGGTAGCAGAATGGATAACAAGCTGGCTACAAAACCGAAAACAGAGAGTAGGACATAAGGGTTGCTACGCAAGTTGGCAAAAGATAGGAATGGTGTTCCACAAGGATCGGTGCTCGGACCACGACTATCACGATTTACAATAATGATTTGGACTGGGGAATCGGAAGTAAAATTTCAAAATTTGCAGAGGACACCAAATTGAGTTAGTTAATACAGAAAGAGGAAGACTGTAACAAAATACAGAAAGACATTAATAAACTTGCAGAATTGGTATGTCATTGGCAAATAAATTCCACACAGGTAAGTGTGAGGTGGTGCATTTTGGTCAGAAAAATAAGGAGGCCACATACTGCTTGGATAATAAGAGTCTGATTGGGGTAGCGGAGCAAAGGGATCTAGATACACAAATCATAAAAAGTTCTGGCACAGATTAATAAAACCATTAAAAAAACAGCAAACCTAGAGGGACAGAATTGAAAAGCAGAAGCATTATGTTAAACTTGTATCGAACCTTGGTTAGACCATACTTGGAGTGCTGTGCACAATTCTGGTCTCCATATTATAAAAAGGATATATAGGCATTGGAAAAGGTGAAAAAAGATTCACAAAGATGATACCAGAACTGAGTGATTATATTTATCAGAAAAGGTTGAACAGGCTGGAATCTTTTCACGAGAAAAGAGAAGGCTGAGGGGTGATCTGATAGAGGTCTTCAAGCTAAGTAAAGGGTTTGATCAGGTGGACATAGAGAAGATGTTTCCATTTGCAGGGGAGTCTAAAACGAGAGGTAATGAATATAAGATAGTTATTAATAAATTCAACAGGAGAAATGTCTTTACCCAAAGAATGGTAAGTATATGGGACACACTATCACAAGGAACAGTTGAGGCAAATAGCATAGATGCATTTAAAGGGAAGCTCAATAAATATACAAGCCACAAAAGAATAGAAGGATATGCTGATAGGGCTACATAGAAATATAGAAAATAGGTGCAGGAGTAGGCCATTCGGCCCTTCGAGCCTGCACCGCCATTCAATAAGATCATGGTTGATCATTCCCTAGGTACCCCTTTCCTGCTTTCTCTCCATACCCCTTGATTTCTTTATCCATAAGGGCCATATCTAACTCCCACTTGAATATATCCAATGAACTGGCATCAACAACTCTCTGCGGCAGGGAATTCCACAGGTTCACAACTCTGAGTAAAGAAGTTTCTCCTCATCTCAGTCCTAAATGGCCTACCCCTTATCCTAAGACTATGTCCCCTGGTTCTGGACTTCCCCAACATCGGGAATATTCTTCCTGCATCTAACCTGTCCAGTCACGTCAGAATTTTATATGTTTCTATGAGATCCCCTCTCATCCTGCTAAACTCCAGTGAATAAAGGCCCAGTTGATCCAGTCTCTCCTCATATGTTAGTCCAGCCATCCCTGGAATCAGTCTGGTGAACCTTCGCTGCACTCCCTCAATAGCAAGAACGTCCTTCCTCAGATTAGGAGACCAATACTGAACACAACATTCCAGGTGAGGTCTCACCAAGGCCCTGTACAACTGCAGTAAGACCTCCGTGCTCCTTTACTCAAATCCCCTAGCTATGAAGGCCAACATACCATTTGCCTTCTTCACCGCCTGCTGTACCTGTATGCCAACTTTCAATGACTGATGAACCATGACACCCAGGTCTCGTTGCACCTCCCCTTTTCCTAATCTGCCGCCATTCAGATAATATTTTGCCTTCGTGTTTTTGCCCCCAAAATGGATAACCTCACATTTATCCACATTATACTGCATCTGCCATACATTTACCCACTCACCTAACCTGTCAAGTCACTCTGCAGTCTCTTAGCATGCTCCTCACAGCTCACACGCCACCCAGTTTAGTGTCATCTGCAAACTTGGAGATATTACACTCAATTCCTTCATCTAAATCGTTAATGTATATTGTAAAGAGCTGGGGTCCCAGCACTGAGCCCTGCAGCACTCCACTAGCCACTGCCTGCCATTCTGAAAAGGACCCATTTATCCTAACTCTCTGCTTCCTGTCTGCCAACCAGTTCTCTATCCACGTCAGTACATTACCCTCAATACCATGTGCTTTAATTTTGCACACCAATCTCTTTTGCGGGATCTTGTCAAAAGACTTTTGAAAGTCCAAATACACCACATCCACTGGTTCTCCCTTGTCCACTCTGCTAGTTACATCCTCAAACAATTCCAGAAGATTCGTCAAGCATGATTTCCCTTTCATAAATCCATGCTGACTTGGACCGATCCTGTCACTGCTTTCCAAACGCGCTGCTATTTCATCCTTAATGATTGATTCCAACAGTTTCTCCACTACTAATGTCAGGCTAACCAATCTATAATTACTTGTTTTCTCTCTCCCTCCTTTTTAAAAAAGTGGTGTTACATTAGCTACCCTCCAGTCCATAGGAACTGATCCAGAGTTGATAGACTGTTGGAAAATGATCACCAATGCTTCCACTATTTCGAGGGCCACTTCCTTAAGTACTCTGGGATGCAGACTATCAGGCCCCGAGGGATTTATCAGCCTTCGATCCCATCAAGTTCTCTGACACAATTTCCCGCCTAATAAGGATATCCTTCAGTTCCTCCTTCTCACTAGACCCACTGTCCCCTAGTACATCCGGATGTTTATTTGTGTCTTCCTTCGTGAATACAGAACCGAAGAATTTGTTCAATTGGTCTGCTATTATAAATTCACCTGAATCCGACTGCAAGGGGCCTACGTTTATCTTCACTAATCTTTTTCTCTTCACATATTTATAGAAGCTTTTGCAGTCAGTTTTTATGTTCCTTGCAAGCTTCCTCTTGTACTCTATTTTCCCCCTCTTAATTAAACCCTTAGTAGATGAAGTAAGGTTTGAGGAGGCTTGGGTGGAGCATAAACGCTAGGATAGACCAGTTAGGCCGAATGGCCTGTTTCAGTGCTTTCACTTGATGAAGGCCATCTGCTACCGTGGAAAGGACAAATATTGGAACTACTTATTCTGTACTTAAAATCATAGAATCATACAGCACAGAAGGAGGCCATTTGGCCTAGCGTGTATGTGCCGGCTCTTTGAAAGAACTAGTCCCACTCTCACTTCTGACTGATACCAGGATTAATGGTATGTTGGTATTGTGAAAATAACTATGCACCACCATTGTGAAACTGCAACATAATCATGTGCACTATTGTTGCAGTACAGAATCATAGCCTGTTATTGTTGTGACAGCATAACTAGGAAGGAAGTGATAAAGACTAGTCACATTTGCTTTCAAAGCATGAAAATGAAGATTCTGGATATGGAATTCATCCGACATGCTCAGCAAAAAGAAGAAAGTGAAATATCACATGCATTATTTCCTGGTAATCAGCACATATTTCAAGAAATAGCTAAAAATAATGGCTGATCCCTCTTCACCTCGAGCTTTCAATTCTTCCTTCCATCACAACTTTTCTGCTGACTTCCTATTTTGCTGATACTGCAATGGTCAGTGATCCCCTGATCTATCCGTTAGTTCCTTCTGTGTCCGAAACGATGTGGTTTTCTACCTGCCTATATCCCCACATAGATCTGTTGCACAGTATCCGACTCGGACTCATTCAATTCCGCGGATCTCAAACCTAAAGAATTCTTGACCTCATCAGCCTTACTTCTTCCTACAGGCTTTTGAAACCCAAGATAGGTGACACCTAATCACTAACTTGTGTTTTTTTCTATTACTTTTTCCAATCTTGAAAGAAGTATGAAAGAAATCCCTTTCGCTGTAACCTCCCTGCAGCCCTATAACTCTCCGAGGTCTCTGCCCTCCTTTAATCCTGACCTTTTGTGCATACCCGATTTTCATCACTCTATCATTGGTGTCCTTCAACTGTCTCGGCCCTAAACTCAGAAATAACTTTGTTAAACTTCTTCACTTCTCTACCTCTCTCTCCTCCTGTAAGACATAAGAAATAGGGGCAGGAACAGGAGTAAGACGCTCCTTAAAGCCTACCTCTTTGACCAAGCCTTAAGTCATTTGACCCAATATCTCCTTATGGGGCTCAGTGTCAAATTTTGTTTGACAATAACTCTTGTGAAGCACCTTGGGTCATTTTACTATGTTAAGGGTGCTTTATAAATGCAAATTCCTGCGGTTGTTGTTGATAGTGCCCTATATTATGGGCCGTGGCCTGTCACCTGGGTTTCTCAATGTAAAAGAAAATTAACTGTTGCATAATACTCAATGGAGGCACAACGATTATTTCATAATCATTCTTTGACCACTGGTACAAATCCAATATCCTTTCCAGTTGGAAGTGCTGATGTGTCCAGAACAGATGAGTATTAGACTGGGCTCAGCTACAATGCTGCTCAGCATTGAACAGCCTTCTGACATTCACTTGTTGAGCTATTTGTTGAAGCAGGAAAGATGCAAATTTGCTTAATCTATTCTTTATATTTGTTACAAAAACACATGGACCATACAGATAAAGAACTGCCCCTCCGTGTTATTTATTTACGGAACTGTGCATTGTCAAGAGAACAAATTTATGTATTCACCTATTTGCAGTCGAAAAGGAAAACATTATTTGTTTACTTTCCAAGCACCAGTTGAAATAAACTTCTACATCACATTTTTTGAATGAATCTCTCACATACTTCTTTCCAAATCCTGTCAGTGGAGTAGTGGACTCTTCCCTCGTTTCCACACCACAATATCTTGAATACACTATGCGCAACACTTGATAGTCTAACAATAAGAAAGTATACGGCCATGCAATTATTTCAAGGTTGTGATTGGAGCTTAATATAAACTTAGAAACAATTGAGAGCTTCGCTTTTGCAGTTCAAGATATTGGGCTAGACTTTCCCTAAAGGCCCTCAAAGCCCAATTGCCCGCTGAGAAGAACTGCTATCGTTCGGCGAGAAAAGCTGGCGAGAATTTCCATTTTTCTGATTAAAGTAAGTGAAACTAATCATTGTCAGCGGTTTTCTCGGCGGGTAAGTTAGCAACATGGGCAGTCGTTACCGGAATGGACGGTAAATAGTAAAATTTAGTCCGAGGCTGCGGTTGTGCATAGGGAGGGGGGAAAACTTCATTAAAAATTTTCATTAATAAAAAATAAAAACGTACAAAGCATTCCCAAGACAGTTTTAAGCCTAATCGCCATTTTAAAATAAAAAAAAAATAATTAAAAGAACCTTTTAACTTACCTTTCTTTGCAGGGTAACCCCTTACTGCCCTGTATAAGCAGCTTTTACAGGGCAGATCTCTCAGCGATCTGGACGTCGGCAGTTGAGGCCAAACTTACGCCCTGGCGGTTGTTCTTGGCGTTGCATGTGGGGCGGTTTGGTCCCGACGGGTGACTTCAGATGTGGACGATACCAAGGAAAAAACTTACGTGGAAACTCTCGCTGGGCGGAAAACCAGCTGTAACGCCGAGAAAATCGGCGACAATGAAGCCGGAACTCAAGCCCATAATCTCAACCCCAGAAATTACCGGCTTGCAATCTCTCCTTCATATCCATTATTCTCCATGCAATATTTACCTGTGAGCTTTATAAAACAATTGGCCATAGCCTAACACTTTCTACACCTGAACAGGTATCACCAGTGAACATCTGAGATTCATGTTTAAAGATTTAAATGTTTTTTTTGTCTCTGCTCTGCTCCAGTAAGTGCTGACTCCTTGCTAGGCCAAGGTTCCACCAAAGGCAAAGCATCTTTTGCAACCTTGTCAAAGTGTTATCCTTCATTTGTGAGTCTTAACAGCAAAGATCAGAAGGCTGTTCAATGGTAGATGGCAGTGCTAGACTCACGTGACCTCCACGCACAAGCACTTCTGTCAGGAGTGGATACCGGTCAGGAGTGCAAATGTTGGCTGATCTTCCCCTCCTTATGCTAGGGCCCCTGAGACCAATTGTAATACCTCTTGTGCCATCCTACTGAGATCAGATAACTGCACAGATCCGGAAGCAAATCTGGGGCTCATTCTGTTCAGGCCAGCTCCTCACTACCTTCATCAGCCGGAGGGCTCCACTTGCACGTTTCCACGCTAAAAGGTGAATTTGCTGAATATTCAACTTTATTAACAACGCCATGCTAACAGGTAGCTTGCAGCAATAACTGCACACCATGTGAATTTTCATCTTATGGTAAGCGTGCTGCACACCTAATCATGCTAAGTGACAAGGGACAGGAACAGTGCACTGTGAAGAATTCAGCAGCACATGAAAGGTACTTGATGTAATTATCTAAATTACCTTTGTATTCAAGTGGTGCTCAGAGGGTACTTGTATTGTAAAGATCATAATCAAATGCAAGTTATAATGTGTTATTACCCAAACATTTGCATGTATAATTAATGTTCCACATACAAGACTATCCATTTTAATTAAAATTGTATTTAATTTGTATTCAAAAGATGCACTCATGTGAGCCAGCATCTGCTTCGTGTTTAACTCCTTCAGTACATATTATATTGACCATTTGTGATTGATTATTAAAACTCTCGTCACCAACATTCCTTGCGTCAAAAAATAGTACTGAGCCACATTCAGCAGGAGGGTCCCACCTTTAATCTTTATTTTGTGTTGAGACAGCTGATCTCAGCTGGGGTGGTGGAAGGGTCATTACAATCGGCTTCAGTATTTAAGCCGATAAGATACGGGAACAATAAGATTGAATTTACACTCCTGATTGCTATCCAATTACCCGTGCCGGAAAGTGCATCTCTGTACACTGGGCCTCCTATGGTTGAATACCAACATTCGCCAGCCTTACGTGAAGAATGGGAACTTGGGTTGAGGTGCCAGAGGACAGCGACTGCCTGTGGAACTCTGCACCAGCTGAAGTGAGCACTCCGAAACAGGAGGAACAGAAGAAAACTGGGAGAGAAGAAAGGCTGATCTAGCTCCGAATAATCTGAAGCTTATAAGCTGCCCAATTATTTAAGCTATAAACCTTAATAAAACGCACTAGCTGCCTGGGAGTCAGTCAGCAGTGCTCTGCACGTGCACTTGAGTACAAGCACACAAAGCTCACTGTCCCCTTCGCCCTCCCCCCGTTGCACCGACGTTGCATGAGGCAGTACAATTCTTTTGGGGGGGGGGGAACAAAATAGACATTAGATCAAGTTCCCCCTGATCTGGGGGACACTCCAGACACTTTTCAAGGCCCTTTATTGTGTTTTTTTTTGTAGTTTTTTTTTGGGGCACTAAAATCATAATTTTTCAAGTGCCCCCATGAGGCAGTACAACTGCGTCCCCATTTGCAAAGCTGTTACAATCTCATTAGCGCTGCCTCGATTGGTTTATGTCGAAGTGCAGTATAAGGAGCCATTCGTGACACCCACAAATCAATGCAGGTACATTGGATTCTGGAGGATTATTTGCCCCAGGAAATCTTTCTTGCGTCTAACAATTTAACCGTTGTGGTTGTTCACAGTGCGAGACGAGCTACCCGGACATTTCAATTGAGAATGCATAGGGTTAACTTCACCTGCTCTCTAATAAGGCACGATGAAACTAAATGGCAATGAACAGAGTTTATAGACACCACTTTTCTGGGGCTTCAGTAGCAGCTCCAAATGTAAAACAATACGAGCTTGAGATTCAATGCATTTGCGCCTCTCGTTAGCGCCCCCGGGATGCAAATATCTTACCGCCCAGGCGTGGCGCTGGCAACGACTCCCGCCATATTGGCTGGCAGTTTAGCGGCGGTGCTACAGCTTTGCGCCCCGATCTCTTGCACCCAGAGATCGTGATGTAATCGCCGTACGCATCAGTTCGTTAGAGCCCCGGCCCCAAAATTCACTTTTGTCCCCTGCAACTGCGCCAGACGAAAACACCAGCAGCTGCAGCACGTGTGGATCGGGCGGCAGAAATTAAAGTCAAGGTGGTCGATGGAAATTGAAAAAAAACACTTACCTTGCTTTACACTGTTTTCTTCACGGGGTCCTGGCCGTTAAGTTGCGTGTTTCCCAATTGTTACCGCCCCTTAAATGGGCGGTAATGAATTTCACCCCCTATAAGTTTCCATCATCATAAAGTACTGCCAGGCTATTTTACCGTCAAATTCATTGATAATATTTGTTAAGGACTGTGAGCTCCAAAATTTGAATTGTTAAAATTAATGTTTAAAGCACAATGTCTCAAATCTGGCTGTCCGAAAATCGGAATTGTCTGAAAATCGAATATTTTTGAGAAAATCCCATTTGATATTCAGTAAAATAAAATTCGGAATTGTTGTCCAAAAACCGGCGGGTCGGACTAGTTATCGGGTTCGCCGCGATGTTTTAAATCACATGCGATTGGTCCGAGCCTTGCCAAATGACTCTCGACCTGGCCCTCAACAAACAAGCTTTCATATGATCAGTACAGCAGAAAATTTGTAATAGTTAATTTACTTTAAATGCATATTATTTTATTCTTATAGTTACCTTACAATAATAGACTTTATTCCACTTCATGAATTCCTTGTTTCTCTTATCCATTCAAATAAGTCTACGATAGGCTACTGATTTTCTTGTCCGAAATCCGTAACAATCCAAAAACCGACACGGTCTCGGTCCCGAGGTTGCAGGATTTGAGACGCTGTACCTGTAACACATCGCCACCATGATGAAGCACAAATATTTGTAACTTCCGACTGAAACACAAAATAATTGATGGCTGAAATAGTTGATGATGTCATTCAGATTCCGACTCAGTTTTAACCCCGAGGCACGTGGGTTGCCCACAGTGCCAACTACGGCCAAAGAAGTTGCCCTGAAGCGGATCCAGGGGCAGAGTGAGCTTTCGCAGGACTCCTGAGGGCCCCTGGAGGAATCAATGGGCCTCCAATGGCTTTCCCCTTCCCGCGATCAGCTTGGGCCCTCCCTTCTTTACCTTGCCGTGGGACCGTTTCCCTGGCTCCCTGATGGCGGCCACATGCCGCACTCGCGCAGTTTCCGCCCGCTGGCCTCACATCGTTCCCGCGCGATGTTCGGGCGAGTGTCAAGCCCGGTCGATGTTAATGAGGCTCAGGTGTTAAAATGGCCACTGGCCTCGCGTGTGCCTCTCCCCCCCAGGTTAAAATCGGGCTTCATGTGCATCATTTTATAGTCTGTAAGCACAATTCACCTTTAATTGCTTCAGTCTTTAAATGTGCAATTGCTGCTTTGTTAACAGTTCATTTAAAGACGTCAATTGACTGCCTCACTATTACTAATTAGTGGAGCACATTGAGTGTAAATATCATTTAAAATGTACCAATTTATCTTATTATTGCAATTATGAGCCAGCAGTTCCAAAACATATGGGTTTTACTACTGCTGCGTACTTGTTATTTGCTCCTGTTGCATCATTCTCACATTATGTAAACTGATGCGTGCTGCGCCTGAAGGAGCAGCAAGGAAATAGGTTCAAGTTGCATTTTATATCACCAGAGGCACTAGTGCCACCTCATTTATATTACTGCAATGACCCTAAAGCCAGACAAGGACAGCAATAATGCAGTGTAAAGGCACCATTAAAAGAGCTGTACACCAAAATTAAATTCACAAACAATTTGATTACCAATATTGCCTGGAAATCTTTCTGAACTTTAGAATGGTCACAATTGAACAGAATACAAAAGCAAAATACAGCGGATGCTGGAAAGCTGAAACAAAAACAAAAAATGCTGGAAATACTCAACGGGTCAGGCAGCATCTGTGGAGAGAGAAACAGCGTTAACGTTTCAGGTCAATGATCAGTCGTCAGAGTTGAAGAGAATTCTTTCCTCCCTGGGCCACCTATGTTTTTAATGATTTCAGATAGTGATATTGAAGATAGAAACATAGAAACATAGAAAATAGGTGCAGGAGAAGGCCATTCGGCCCTTTGAGCCTGCACCACCATTCAATAAGATCATAGCTGATCATTCAGCTCAGTACCCCTTTCCTGCTTTCTCTCCATACCCCTTGATCCCTTTAGCCGTAAGGGCCATATCTATCTCCCTCTTGAATATATCCAATGAACTGGCATCAACAACTCTCTGCGGTAGGGAATTTCACAGGTTAACAACTCTCTGAGTGAAGAAGTTTCTCCTCATCTCAGTCTGAAATGGCTTACCCCTTATCCTTAGACTGTGTCCCCTGGTTCTGGACTTCCCCAACATCTGGAACATTCTTCCTGCATCTAACCTGTCCAGTCCCGTCAGAATTTTATATGTCTCTATGAGATCCCCTCTCATCTTTCTAAACTCCAGTGAATAAAGGCTCAGTCAATCCAGTCTCTCCTCATATATCAGTCCAGCCATCGCTGGAATCAGTCTGGTGAACCTTCGCTGCACTCCCTCAATAGCAAGAACGTCCTTTCTCAGATTAGGAGACCAAAACTGAACACAATATTCCAGGTGAGGCCTCACCAAGGCCCTGTACAACTGCAGTAAGACTTCCCTGCTCCTGTATTCAAATCCCCTAGCTATGAAGGCCAACATATCATTTGCCGCCTTCACCGCCTGCTGTACCTGCATGCCAACTTTCAATGACTGATGTGCCATGATACCCAGGTCTCATTGCACCTCCCCTTTTCCTAATCTGCCACCATTCAGATAATATTCTGCCTTTGTGTTTTTGCCCCCAAAGTGGATAACCTCACATTTATCCACATTATACTGCATCTGCCATGCATTTGCCCATTCACCTAACCTGTCAAAGTCACTCTGCAGCCTCTTAGCATCCTTCTCACAGCTCACACTGCCACCCAGTTTAGTGTCAACTGCAAACTTGGAGATATTACACTCAATTCCTTCATCTAAATCGTTAATGTATATTGTAAATAGCTGGGGTCCCAGCACTGAGCCCTGCGGCACCACACTAGTTACTGCCTGCCATTCTGAAAAGGACCCGTTTATCCCGACTCAATGCTTCCTGTCTGCCAACCAGTTCTCTATGCACATTAGTATATTACCCCAATACCATGTGCTTTAATTTTGCACACCAATCTCTTGTGTGGAACCTTGTCAAAAGCCTTTTGAAAGTCCAAATACACCACATCCACTGGTTTCCCCTTGTCCACTCTACTAGTTACATCCTCAAAAAATTCCAGAAGATTTGTCAAGCTCGATTTACCTTTCATAAATCCATGCTGACTTGGACCGATCTTGTCACTGCTTTCCAAATGCGCTGTTATTTCATCTTTAATAGTTGATTCCAACATTTTTCCCACTACTGATGTCAGGCTAACCGTTCTATAATTCCCCATTTTCTCTCTCCCTTCTTGTTACGTTAGCTACCCTCCGGTCCATAGGAACTGATCCAGAGTTGATAGACTGTTGGAAAATGATCACCAATGCATCCACTATTTCTAGGGCCACTTCCCTAAGTACTCTGGGATGCAGAATATCTGGCCCCGGGGATATATCGGCCTTCAATCCGATCAATTTCTCTAACACAATTTCCCGCCTAATAAGGATATCCTTCAGTTCCTCCTTCTCACTAGACCCTCCATTCCCTAGTACTTCCGGAAGGTTATTTGTGTCTTCCTTCATGAAGAAAGAACCAAAGTATTTGTTCAACTGGTCTGCCATTTCTTTGTTCCCCATTCTAAATTGCTCCCCAATCTGACTGCAAGAGACCTACGTTCCTCTTCCCTAATCTTTTTCTCTTCACATATCTATAGAAGCTTTTGCAGTCAGTTTTTATATTCCCGGCAAGCTTCCTCTCATACTCTATTCTCCCTCTCCTAATTAAACCCTTTGTCCTCCTCTGCTGAATTCTAAATTTCTCCCAGTCCTCAGGTTTGCTGCTTTTACATGTTACATGTTGGAGAGTGGAGAGTACCAGTTCCAACTGTCACAGGAGCATCCAGTCGTGCCCCGGTAACTGCCCCAAAGGAAGTGGAGTGTGGGAAATTGCACTCCGCTTCCATTGAGGGGTGGTAAGGCCAATTCTTCAGGGGGAGCAGGACTTCTACGCTGGGGGCTAAAATTCCCTGCCTCAGAAGGTTACCGCCCCCAAGATGGGAGCCTGTGTGGGGAGGCAGAGGGAAGTTGAGGGGAGACGGGGGTGGGGGATGGAGGGGAGAGTGGTGGAGGTGGGGGGCGGAGAAACACAGGGTGGGGGACAGAAGGGGCCACATTGCAGCGGATGTCTGGGGGGTGGCGAAGTGTGTTGGAGGGGCGGGCCTGGGGGCTCTGTGCCTCGGTGCGGGGAGTGTTCAGAGTGGGGTAGACGGGTTGACTGCGCAGATGGCGGTTGGTGGATGTGGTGTGGTTGGCGTCGCGGGGGCGTGGCTCCGGGGTGGCTGGGGCTGGGGGCTCGCCATCCGGGGGTGTTCGGCATTTGGGAAGGATTCTGACGGGGCAGGTTGGGTGCGGGGGGAGTGTTCCCGGTGTTGGGTGGGTCCAGAGCCAGGGGGGGGGCACGCTCTTGGGATGGGGGGTGGGCTGTTTGGGGCTGGGATTGGGAGAGACTTCTTCACTCGGGGAGTTGTTGGGGTGTGGGGGTTCCCTGCCGCGGAGAGTTGTTGATGACAGTTCATTGGATGTGTTCGGGAGGGAGTTGGATGTGGTCCTTGCGGCTGGGGGGGGGGTCGGGGGGGTGTGGAGGGGGCGAGGGGGGGAGGTGCAGGAGTGCGTGATCAGCCATGATCTTGTTGAATGGCGGTGCAGGCTCGAAGGGCCAAATGGCCTACTCCTGCACCTATTTTCTATGTTTCTATGTTTCTCTGTTTTTCTGGCCAATTTTTTATGCCTCTTCCTTGGATTTAACACTATCCTTAATTTCCCTTGTTAGCCACAGTTGAGCCACCTTCCCCATTTTATTTTTACTCCAGACAGGGATGTACAATTGTTGACGTTCATCCATGTGATCTTTAAATGTTTGCCATTGCCTATCCACCGTCAACCCTTTAAGTATCATTTGCCAGTGTATTCTAGCCAATTCACGTCTCATACCATCGAAGTTACCTTTCCTTAAGTTCAGGACCCTAGTCTCTGAATTAACTGTGTCACTCTCCATCTTAATAAAGAATTCTACCATATTATGGTCACTCTTCCCCAAGGATCCTCGCACAACAAGATTGCTGATTAGTCCTTTCTCATTACACATCACCCAGTCTAGGATGGTCAGCCCTCTCGTTGGTTCCTCGACATATTGGTCCAAAAAACCATCCCGAATAGACTCCAGGAAATCCTCCTCCACCATATTGCTACCAGTTTGGTTAGCCCAATCTATATGTAGATTAAAGTCGCCCATGATAACTGCTGTACCTTTATTGCATGCATCCCTATTTCTTATTTGATGCTGTCCCCAACCACACTACTACTGTTTGGAGGTCTGTACACAACTCCCACTAGCGTTTTCTGACCTTTGGTATTCCGCAGCTCTACCCATACAGATTCCACATCACCCAAGCTAATGTCTTTCCTTACTTTTGCGTTAATTTCCTCTTTAACCAGCAATGCCACCCCACCCCCTTTTCCTTTCTATCTATCCTTCATGAATGTTGAATACCCCTGTATGTTGAGTTCCCAGGCTTGGTCACCCTGGAGCGAAATATATCATATTCATTAATTGCTACCTGTGCAGTTAAGTCATCTACCTTATTACGAATACTCCTTGCATTGATGCACAGAGCCTTCAAGCTTGTCTTTTTAACATACTTTGCCCTTTTGGAATTTTGCTGCAATGTGACCCTTTTTGATTTTTGCCTTGAGTTTCTCTGCCCTCCATTTTTACTTTTCTTCTTTCTATCTTTTGCTTCTGCCCCCATTCTGCTTCCCTTTGTCTCCCTGCATAGGTTCCCATCCCCTGCCATATTAGTTTAACTCCTCCCCAACAGCAGTAGCAAACACTCCCCCTAGGACATTGGTTCTGGTTCTGCCCAGGTGCAGACTGTCCAGTTTGTACTGGTCCCACCTCCCCCAGAACTGGTTCCAATGTCCCAGGAATTTGAATTCCTCCCTTTTGCACCACTCCTCAAGCCATGTATTCATCTGAGCTATCCTGCGATTCCTACTCTGACTAGCACGTGGCACTGGTAGCAATCCTTAGATTACTACCTTTGAGGTCCTACTTTTTAATTTAACTCCTAGCTCCCTAACTTCAGTTTGTAGGACCTCATTCCGTTTTTTACCTTTCTCGTTGGTACCTATATGCACCACGACAACTGGCTGTTCACGCTCCCCCTTCAAAATGTCATGCACCCGCTCCGAGACATCCTTGACCCTTGCACCAGGGAGGCAACATACCATCCTTGAGTCTCGATTGCGGCCACAGAAACATCCATCTATTCCCCTTACAATAGAATCCCCTACCACTATAGCTCTCCCACTCTTTTTCCTGTCCTCCTGTGCAGTAGAGCCACCCACGGTGCCATGGACTTGGCTGCTGCTACCCTGCCCTAATGAGACATCCCCCCCAACAGTACCAAAGCGGTGTATCTGTTTTGGAAGGGGGATGACTGCAGGGGACCTCTGCACTACCTTCCTTCCACTACTTTTCCTGTTGATCATCCATTCCCTATCTGTCTGTGTAACCTTTACCTCCAGTATGATCAGCTCACTAAATGTGCTATTCACGGCATCCTCAGCATCGTTCATGCTCCAGAGTGAATCCACCCACAGCTCCAGTGCCGCAATGCGGTCTGTCAGGATCTGCAGCAGGATACACTTCCCGCGCATGTAGTCGTCAGGAACACTGGAGCGTCGCTGACTTCCCACATAGCGCAGGAGGAGCATGACACGTGTCTGAGCTCTCCTGCTATGACTTAACCTTTAGATTAACTTAACTTGGCAACAACAATGATAAAGGTTACCTACTGATAGGGAAAAGAAAAAAGAAAAATTACTCACCAACCACCAGCCAATCACTTACCCCCTTGGCTGATCGATTGATATTGCAGCAATAATGCTACTCAGATGTCATTGCAACAACCCACATGCCACTACCAAGAAAGAAATGAAGAACCTGAATGTGTGATAGCCCACTTGATCCTGAGCAGGTAAGATACAGAGATCCTCAACATGTAATACCCAGTGGAACAAGATATAGGTAAGAGTTGAAAGCACCTGACATTCATCACACCGCAGGGCAGATAAGAGACAGAGGCACTGAACCGGGGACACACGCCAGGTGTTATTTGAATAATTTGAGGCAGTATGACTGTTACCTTTGATTGCGGCTGCTAAGTTCGATAAGGATGTCCCAGTAGAATTATAGCATCATAGAATGGTTACAGCAGCGAAGGGGGCCATTCGGCCTGTCAAGCCAGTGCTGGCTCTCTGCTTCAGCTAGTCCCACTCCACCGCCCTCTCCCTGTAGCCCTGCAAATTATTTTCCCTCAGGTAATTATCTAATTCCCTTTTGAAAGCCATGATTGAATCTGCCTCCAGCATCATTCCGGATCATAAACACTCGCTGCAAAGCTCTCTGGGGTAGAGAATTCCAAAGATTCACAAGGAGAAACATCATATAAGATTCTGAGGGAGCTTGACTGGGTAGATGCAGAGAGGATGTTTCCCCTCATGGGGGCTTCTAGAACTAGGGGGCATAGTTTCAGAATAAGGGGTCGCCCATTTAAAACGGAAATGAGGAGAAATTTCCTCTCTCAGAGGGTCGTGAATCTTTGGAATTCTCTACCTCAGAGAGCTGTGGTGCTGGGTCTTTGAATATACTTAAGGTAGAGATAGACACATTTTTGAACGATAAGGGAGTCAAGGGTTATGGGGAGCGGGCAGGGAAGTGGAGTTGAGGACGGGATCAGATCAGCCATGATTTTTTTGAATGGTGGAGCAGGCTCGAGGGACCAAATGGCCTACTCCTGCTCTGCATCTCTGCATCTACCTTGTCAAGCCCCCTCAGAATCTGACACGTTTCAATAAGATCACCTGTCATTCTTCTAAATTCCAATGAGTATCGCTCAACCTGCTCCACCTTTCTTCATAACACAACTGCTTCATCTCAGGAATCAACCTCGTGCACCTTCTCTGAATTGCCTCCAATGCAAGTATATCTCTCCTTAAATAAGGAGACCAAAACTGTACGCAGCACTCCAGGGGGCCGAAATTCAGCCTCCAGAAAAGGCCTCTTAACGTTGGAAAGCAGCAACCACGCGGCGGAGTCGAATGGCCACCAATTTGTGGTTGAATGGCCGCCGCTCGCGAAATTCTCCTCGGTAGTTTTTCCAGCGGTCCCCATTTCCGCCCGCTGCTGCCTCCTAAGTGCGTAATCAAAGTGCGCACCGTTGATCTCCTGCACCTCCATCTAAATTCACCTGGAAAAATCTTCGTCCCGCCGCGCGGTGCCCCGACTGTTTTGGAAGTGTGTGCGACATGGCTGTGGGGAATAGCTCATTCAAGAGGAGGCCGCCATGTTGTGGTTTTTTGTTTGTCGACTGCCAGGTCAAGCCGACAATTATGCCCCTGGGTTTGGCCAGGCCACCAACAGGCAGCCTGGCCTCTCCTCTTGGGTGCCAGGTTGCTGGCCCGGCCGAAACCCTCCCTGGTGGCCCAGTGGACCGAAGTTTTAAAATGGCGAAGGCTCTCCCCTTTAAGTGAAGGGGAGAGACGTGTTGATGCAGACGCGTCATGACATCATCAGCGCCAGGCTGATGACTGACAGCGGCGGAGACTCTGTCCCGCCTCCACTTACGCCACTCGAGGATGTTCACCACCACACTTCCGCCCCTATTGTGACCGACTTCCGGTCCGCTCCAAAAAAATTGCCAAAGAGCTGAATTTCATACGGATGGCCACCTCATCCACAGCAGCAGTGAAAACACATCAGAAGCGGTAGGTGCGATCCATTTTGAGCGGACCTGAATTTCTAGATGAGGAGAAACTTCTTCACTCAGAGAGTTGTTAACCTGTGGAATTCCCTATCGCAGAGAATTGTTTATACGAGTTCATTGGATATATTCAAGAGGGAGTTAGATATATCCTTTATAGCTAAAGGGATCAAGGGGTATGGAGAGAAAGCAGGAAAGGGGTACTGAGGTGAATGATCAACCATGATTTTATTGAATGGTGGTGCATGCTTGAAGGGCCGAATGGCCTGCTCCTGCACCTATGTTCTATGTTTCTATGTTTCTACCCCCACGTGTGGTCTCACCAACACCCTGTACAGTTGTAGTAGGACTTCTCTGCTTTTATACTCTATCCCCCTTGCAATAAAGGCCAACATTCCATTTGCCTTCCTAATTACTTGCTGTACCTGCATGCTAACATTTTGTACTTCATGTACAAGGGCCCCCAGATCCCCATGTACCGCAGCATTTTGTAATCTCTCCCTATTTAAAAAATAATTTACTTTTTTATTTTTCCTACCAAAATGGATAATGTCACATTTTCCCACGTAATACTCCATCTGTCAAATTTTTGCCCACTCACTTATGCAATCTATATCCCTTTGCAGATTGTCTGCATCCTCCTCACAACTTGCTTTCCCATCTATCTTTGTATCATCAGCACATTTGGCTACATTACACTTGGTCCCTTTATGCAAGTCATTAATATAGATTGTAAATAATTGAGGCCCCAGCACTGATTCCTGTGGCACCCCACGAGTTACAGTTTGCCAACCGGAAAATGACCCATTTATCCCGACTCTCTGTTTTCTATTAGTTAGCCAATTCTCTATCAATGCTAATATATTATCCCCAACCCTGTGAGTATCTCGTGCAGTAACCTTTTATGTGGCACCTTATCGAATGCCTTCTGGAAACCCAAATACACGACATCTACTGTTTCCCCTTTATCCATCCTGCTCGTTACATCCTCAAAGAATTCCAGCAAATTTGTCAAACATGATTTCCCTTTCATAAAATCATCTGCTTGACTGTATTATGATTTTCTAAATGTCCTGCTGCTACTTCTTTAATAATGGACTCTAGCATTTTCCCAATGACACATGTTAGGCTAACTGGTCTATAGTTTCCTGCTTTCTGTCTCCCTCCTTTCTTAAATAGGGACATTACATTTGCTTATCTACTTTAAGTATGGCCACCCTTTCTAGTACCTCCTCTTTATCAATTTTTATCCCATCCAGTATCTCAACTACCTCTTCTTTCACTATGAATTTGGCAGCAGCTTCTTCCTTGGTAAAGACAGATGCAAATTATTCATTTAGTACCTCAGCCATGCCCTCTGCCTCTATGCATTGCTCTCCTTTTTGGACTCTTATTGGCTCCACCCGTTCTCTTACAACCCATTTATTATTTATATACCCATTGAAGACTTTTGGATTCCCTTTTATGTTAGCTGCCAGTCTATTCTCATACTCTCTCTTTACCCCTCTTATTTCCCTTTTCACTTCACCTCTGAACTTTCTATAATCAGCCTGGTTCTCCTTTGTATTCTCAACCAGACATCTGTCATACGCCCCCTTTTTCTGTTTCATCTTACTCTCTATCACTTTCATCATCCAGGGAACTCTGACTTTAGTTGCCCTACCTTTCTCCCTTGTGGGAATGTACCTTGACTGTACCTGCACTGTTCCCTCTTTAAAGGCAGCCCATTGTTCCACTACAGTTTTGCCTGCCAATCTTTGATTCCAATTTATCCGGGTCAGATCCATTGTCAACCCACTGAAATTGGTCCTCCTCCAGTTAAGTATTTTTTCTCGAGGTTGCTTCTTTTCCTTTTCCATAGCTGATCTAAACCTCGTGATATTATGATCATTGTTCCCTAAATGTTCCCCTACTGATACTTGCTCCCCTTCACCCACCTCATTCCCCATAACCAGATCCAGCAATGCCTCCTTCCTCGTTGGGCCGGAAATATACTGATCAAGAAAATTCTCCTGAATACACTTCAGAAATTCTTCCCCCCTCTGCCCTTTACGCTATTACTATCCCAGTCTAGATGAGGATAATTGCAGTCTCCCATTATCACCACTCTTTAGTTCTTGTGCCTCTCTGTAATTTCCCTGCAAATTTTCTCCTCTATATCCTTTGCATTAGTTGGTGGCCGATGGAATACATCTAGTAGTGTGTTGGCACCTCTATTGTTTCTTAACTCTAACCAAATAGATTGTGTCCTTGGCACCTCCAGGACATCCTCACTCTCTAGTACTGTAATATTCTCCTTAATCAATATTGTCACCCCACCATCTTTCTTTACTTCCCTATCTTTCCTGAACACCTTATATCAAGGAGTACTTAGCACCCAATCTTACCTTTTTTGAACCAGGTCGTTGTTATCGCCACAATATCATATTCTCCCATGTGACTATTTTCCCCTGCAGCTCACCAACTTTATTCATCACACGTCGTGTGTTTACACACATAAACCTATCTTAGAACTTCTTATATTCTCTCTTAGTCTGACCCCACCTAATACTGTACGACTTCTGACTCTAGTGCTGTCTCTCCCAATCCTTTGTGCATCTTGCTTCTCCTTTCTAATGCTACATCCTGGTGCCCATCCTCCTGCCAAATTAGTTTAAACCCTCCCCTACAGCACTAGCAAAATGCCCATGAGGATATTGGTCCCGGTTCTGTTGAGGTGCAACCTGTCTGGCCTATACAGGTCTGACCTCCCCAAGAACTGGTCCTAATGTCCCAGGAATCTAAAGCCCTCCCTCCTGCACCAACTCTTCAGCCACGCATTAATCTGCTCTATCCTCCTATTTCTATACTCACTCGCGTGTGGCACCGGGAATAATGCAGGGATTACTACCTTTGAGGTCCTCCTTTTTAATATTTCCTAGCTCCCTAAAATCTGCCTGCGGGACCTCATCCCTCTGTCATTGATACTGATATGGACCACGACCTCTGACTGTTCACCCTCCCCAATCAGAATGTCCTACAACCGCTCAGTGACATCCTTCATTCTGGCACCAGCGAGGCAACATACCATCCTGAAATTATGTCTGTGGCCGATGCAATGTCTGTCTGTTCCCTTAACTATTGAATCTCCTATCACTATTGCTTTCCTGATCTTCCTCCTCCCCCCCTTGTACAGCTGCGCCACCTATGGTGCTGTCGAGTTGGCTCAGGCTGTACTCCCCAGAGAAACCATCGCATTTGAGTGGGCAGCTAGGCCCTTTGTTTACTCTCTCTCATTACCTAAATCTTCAGCCAATTCGATTCACTGAACGTGATATCAAGATACGGCTGAACACACTGGATATAGCAAAGGTTATGGATCCTAACAACATCCCAGTTGTCATGCTGAAGACATGCTCCAGAACTCGCCGCACCTCTACCCAAGCTGTTTCAATACAGCTACAACAGTGGCATCTACCCGACAATGTGGAAAACTGCCCATGTATGTCCTGTCCACAAAAATCAGGACAAATCCAATCCGGCCAATTACCGCCCCATCAGTCTACTCTCAATCATTAGCAAAGTGATGGAAGGTGTTGTCGACAGTGTTATCAAGCGGTACTTACTCACCAATAACTTGCTCACCGATGCTCAGTTTGGGTTCTGCCAGGACCATTCAGCTCCAGACCTTGTTACGGCCTTGGTCCAAAAGCTGAATTCCAGAGGTGAGGTGAGAGTGATTGCCCTTGACATCAAGGCATCATTTGACTGAGTGTGGCATCAAGGAGCCCTAGTAAAATTGAAGTCAATGGGAATCAGGTGGAAAACTTTCCATTGGTTTGAGTCATACCCAGCACAGCCCCAGAACATCGCTGCAGGAGTTCCTCAGGGCAGTGTCCTAAGTCCAACCTGTTAAGTATGGAAGAATTCCACAAGACTGAGTACTGTGAGCTAAAACTGATGTGACCTTAGTCTCTTTAATAAACTCCAGAGTGCCTAAGCAGCATGGCAGACAACCTTTTATACTCCCTTGCACGAGGTGTGCAGGTGACCCTTGGGCCTCCAATAGTTACACCCTCTGGTGGCAAGACTTACACAGTTAGAATGTTTACATTCATAAAACAACCATTTTCAGCTGCTTCATCAATGACCTTCCCTTCATCATAACATCAGAAGTGGGGATGTTCGCTGATGATTGCACAGTGTTCAGTTCCATTTGCAATTCCTCAGATAACGAAGCAGTCCGTGCTCAAAAGCACCAAGACCTGGATGACATTTGTGCTTGTGCTGATAAGTGACAAGTAACATTCATGCCACACAAGTGCCAGGCAATGACTATCTCCAACAAGCGAGAGTCTAACCCCCAACCCTTGACATTGAACAGCATACCATCATTGAATCCCCCACCATCAACATTCTGGGGGGGGGTCACCATTGACCAGAAACTTAACTGGACCAGCCACATAAATATTGTGGCTACAAGAGCAGGTCAGAGGCTGGGTATTCTGCGGCGAGTGTCTCACCTCCTGACTCCCCAAAGCCTTTCCACCATCTACAAGGCACAAGTCAGGAGTGTGATGGAATACTCTCCACTTGCCTGGATGAGTGCTGCTCCAAGGACACTCAAGAAGCTCAACACCATCCAGGACAAAGCAGCCCGCTTGATTGACACCCCATTCACCTACCTAATCATTCACTCGCTCCATCACCGGCGTACTGTAGCTACAGTGTGTACCATCTACAAGATGCTCTGCAGCAACTCACCACGGCTTCTTTGACTGCACCTCCTAAATGCGCGACCTCTACCACCTAGAAGGATAAGAGCAGCAGGCGCATGGGAACACCATCACCTCCAAGTCACACACCATCTGACTTGGAAATATATCGTCGTTCCTTCATCGTCGTTGGGTTAACATCCTGGAACTTTCCCCATAACAGATGGACTGCAGTGGTTCAAGAAGGTGGCTCACCACCAGCATCTCAAGGGCAATTAGGGATGGGTAATATATGCTGGCCTCGCTAATGACGCTCACATCCCATGAACGAATAAAAAAAATCTACTTCACCTGTAGCATACTAATCATTGGCTTGAACTTTATCTCACCTTCAATTCTCCTCCCCCCTCCACTTTCTGTTCCTCAGCTCTTTGTCCAATATTGCCCTGCCCTCCTTTTCATTCTCCCTCAACTTCCCTCTAAATTGGCTACTTCTATTGAAGGATATCGTACTGTGCTACCACAGAGCTGGCACATGGCCTCCTTCTGTGCTGTATTATTCTGATGTATGAAACATGGCTCTGCAGCACGGTACCAGACAGAGGCCTTAATCTATTGGCACTGCTTTTGGAAACTATGCTGATAGTGTTGAAAAACTTGGTATAATATCACGACCAGCTCACTACTGATGGGAATATTTACTGTGCAGCACCACTGTCAGCATTAGGCCACACTGCACACCACATAAACTTAGTTGTTTCTTTTCTCTCTCTGCATTGATATTCATGGATCAAGCCAAAGTGGCTATCGTCTCGCCACTCTTTTCATCCTTGTAACGCCCTCCACTATGGGCCACAGGCATTAATCTCGCTTTCTCAATTTACCACAAAACCCGAGAGCTGACGACCTTGAATAACTGATGCATGCAATCCAGTGAGGGACGGGAGAGCCTGAATGTGTGATACCTGGTGCAGCACGTGAGCAGTGCAGACATAGAAACATTGAACTATAGAAAATAGGAGTAGTAGTAGGCCATTTGTCCCTTCGAGTCTGACCGCTATTCAATATGATCATGGCTGCTCCTCTATCTCAACACCATATTCCTGCTTTTCCCCCATACCCCTTGATGCCTTTTGTGTCTAGAAATCTATCTATCTCCTTCCTAAATATATTCAATGACTTGGCCTCCACAGCCTTCTGTGATAGAGAATTCCACAGGTTCACCACCCTCAGTGAAAAAAATTCTCCTCATCTCGGTCCTAAATTTCCTACCCCGTATTCTGAGACTGTGACCACTTGTTGTAGACTTCCCAGCCAGGGAAAACATCCTCCCTGCATCCAGCCTGTCCAACCCCGTCAGAATTTTATACGTTTCATTGAGATCTCCTCTCATTCTTCTAAACTCGAGTGAATACAGGCCTAGTCGACCCAATCCCTCCTCATACGATAGTCCTGCCATCCCAAGAATCAGCCTGGTGAACCTTCGCTGCACTCCCTCAATGGCAAGCAAATACTTTCATTGGTAAGGAGGCCAAAACTGCACACAATACTCCAGGTGTGGTCTCAACAAGGCCCTGTATAAGTGTTGTAAGAAATCCTTGCTCCTGTACTCAAATCCTCTTGCAAAGAAAGCCAACATACCATTTGCCTTCCTAACTGCTTGCTGCACCTGCATGTTTGTTTTCAATGACTGGTGTACAAGGACACCCAGGTCCTTCTGTACATCGACACTTCCCAAGCTATCACCATTTAAATAATACTTTGTCTTTATATTTTTCCTACCAAAGTGGATAACTTCACAATTATCCATGTTATACTGCATCTGCCATGTGTTTGCCCACTCACTCAACCTATCCAAATCACCTTGCAGTGTCTTTACATCCTCCTGGCAACTCACAATCCCACCTAGTTTTGTGTCGTCAGCAAACTTGGAAATATTACATTTGGTTCCCTCATCCAAATCATTTAGACAGTGAAGGTGCAGATGTGACACAACAACCTGAACATGAGGCACTCTTCCAGTGTGCCATTTCTCCATAGAATTACATCATGATATTAAACTCGAACTCGGATTCAGCAGCTGTGTATTCTTCAAAACAGATGGTAGGCAACACGATCGTTCAGTTGCCAATTCACTGAAAACTGTGAGAATAAGTAACTATTTTTATTCGTTTTTTACAAATGAGATTGGTAATAGATGATATCAAGAAAGTATCTGATGTTGACAAACTTATTTTTTTAAGTTAGACCTTACCACTGCCGTTATCTAATACTTGTTTGCAGTTTGCAATCTTTCATCTCCTGAGTCAAGATGTGATTAGAATGATGTTATTGTGTAACCAGAAAGAACAAATATGTAGGAATACTTTCAAATAGTACAAGTTATTACAAGTAAGTAAAATGTATAGCCAGCAATGAAATACAAGGAATTGATCCTATCTCAAGGTTCTTTATGCAAAGGGTTATTGGAGCATTGAAGGCTTTGCCACAGGGACTAGTTGAGGCAGTCACCATTGCATCTTTTACAGGAAAATTGTCATTTGAAACAGAGCACTATAGAGGACTATGGGGAGGGAGTGGGGCAATGGGATTAGGTTTCAATTACTTGAACAAAGAGCCGGAACGGAAACAATGGGGGTGATTTTAACTTAACCTGCCTAATAGAAACTGACAGGATCAGACCTGATTGGATCAGATCGAATGCCTGTTTTACACTCTGCCAGATTTTACTTTCCACTGAAGTCCGTGGAAAATAAATGGATGTATAATGGACGGCCAATCCAATGTCGTCAGTTTACTGTCGGGCGGATTCGGTTAAATTTACCAGCTTAATTTTTTTTAACCCCAGAGGGCTGTTGATGCTCAGTCATTGAGTATATTCAAGACTGAGATTGATAGATTTTTGGACACTAAGGGAATCAAGGAATATGGGGATAGGGCAGGAAAGTGGAGTTGAGGTAGAGATCAGCCATGATCTTATTGAATGGCGGAGCAGGCTCAAAGGGGCGTATGGCCTACTCCTGCTCCTATTTCTTATATTCTTATTAAAGTTAGATCAAGCTCTATGATTTACACTGTTATGTATTGATGTGTGTATCGTCCTGGTACCTTAAATATAATATAAGCACAATGGTACACCACAGAGGGCGCTGTGGTGGGAAACCTGGAAGTACCTGCAACAGGCACTATAAAAGGCTGACCACCATACCTGAGAGGCACTCTGGAGCTGAACAATAAAGGACGAAGGTCACAGCAGTTAGATTTACACCAGACCGTGTGGAGTCAGTGATTTGTGTGCTGCATACACCACATTGGCGACAAGGAAGCGGACGAACTCCATGCAACCATGGCTACTCTGGGCTCGCTAAAGGATTTTACTGTGGACAATGATTGGGAGGCCTTTACGGAAAGGCTCGAGTACTACTTCACAGCAAATGGCCTGACGGAGGACACGGACGCAATGACAGAGAAGCGTAAGGCGATATTGCTCTCCAATTGTGGAGATGAGGTTTACTGTCTCGTCAGGGATTTGCTGGCACCCGGGAGCGCCAGGGACAAGTCATACGAGGAGCTGACTGAACTCATTCGTGACCAGTTGAAACCGAAGGAGAGCATCCTCACGGCCAGATACAAATTTTACCATCACTGCAGACCTGAGGGCCAGGATGTCACCAAATATGCTGCGGACCTCAGGAGATTCGCGGCGCCATGTGATTTTGGCGCACACCTTGACGCGACGTTACGGAACGTTTTCATTATGGGGATTGGCCACGAGGGCCTCCTTCACAAGCTGTTAGCCACGGAACCCAGTCACTCTGACAAAGGCCATCACCATCAGCCGGGCACATATGACCTTGACTTACAGCACCAAGCAAATAATCCACACAGTCTCGAACCCGGCAGGCACTGTCCACAGGATAGCGCCCACCACGGACAAAACTGCAAAACGTGGCTCTGCCCGGGGCAGAGAGCACGGACCTCGGGATCCTGTAACTCAGAGTCCGCTGAGGGGGGCCAATCAAGCAGCACCATGCTGGCGCTGTGGAGGAAGCCATGGGGCTCACCGGTGCAGGTTTGCGGAGTACACGTGCAATACCTGCCACACGAAAGGTCACCTTCAGCGTATGTGTAAAAGAAATCGGACTCACCATGTAGCTGAGGAGATGGGGGATAATCCACCATCCAGCGAGGAGCAGGCAGAAGATGATGAGGTGTTGGGACTGTACACGTGTACCGACGATTCGCCCCCAGTGATAAGGGAAGTAAAAATCAACGGAGTCCCTGTGAGTATGGAAGTGGACACGGGCTTGGGTCCGTTGTTGATGAGTCGGAGAACTTTTGATAAACTGTGGATTAACTCAGCTGCACGACCCAAGCTGGTCCCAGTCACGGCGAAGCTGCGTACCTACACCAGGGAACTAATACCTGTTCTTGGCAGAGCGATGGTGCAGGTATCCCACGGGGACGAGACACACGGTTTACCTTTGTGGGTTGTTGCAGGCGATGGGCCGACACTCCTCGGCCGGAGGTGGATGGGGACGGTCCGTGGGAGCTGGGAAGAGTTCACCACTCCACAGGCTGCTGCTCCCCGGGGTGTTGCCCTGCCCCGGGTCCCCAGAGAGCAGTGCCGACCGAGCTGGAGCTGCAGCCTCAATCCACCCACAGGCAAGCCCCAGGCCCAGACCTCACACAGAGATCCTGCAGCCTCAGCCCCCACAGGCAAGCAGCCCTGCAGAGAGGGGCCTAGTGGGGGGGGGCGGTGAGCCGGCGGGGCGCTGCAGGTGAGGTGCGAGGGATCCAGGATGGTCAGCGGATCGGAGGGGCCCACGCAGAGGGAGAGTCGGGTGGCGGCAGCAGCTGGAGGTCGGGGGCCACGGCGGCCGCGGGGGAGGCTGCTATGGAGGCCACGGGGGAGGCGGCAAGTGCGGCGGCTGGATAGGCCACGACGGCCGCAGAGGAGGCGGCTACGGTGGCCGCCGGAGAAGCCACGACGACAGCCACGGGAGAGGCAGCAAGTCAGGTGGCAGCGGAGGGGAGCAGAGGCTGCGGCGGCGGAGGGCATCCGGAGCGGCGGAGAGCAAGATGGCGGCGGCCTCGGTCCAGAGCAGCAGATGGCGGCGCCCAAGGAGAAGCCTCGTGGAATCCTCCTGTATCAAAGATGGCGCCTTAAAAAGGAAATGCACCCGGGGAGTCTTAAAAGGGCCTTACCATGTGGTGGTCCCCACAAAGGACTTCTGTAAGGCAGAGAGAATCTAAAATGAGCTATGTTAATGTGATATGGCGAATTTATAATAAGAATTAATATTTTAATGCTGAATGGCCACTGTATTTGTGTAAAATAATGGATATGAAGTACAATTAGTGATAAGAGCTAACAAGCAAATCAGAGATCCGTTACCAGTCAATAACTAGTTAGTGTACCAGATAACATGTACCATACTAATGCACTGTCTATGCCTACCTGCCTTCCGTTGGACAAGTGTGATGTTATGTATTGATGTGTGTATCATCATCCTGCGTCTTGGTGGCGGGGAAGTGTGATGTTATGTATTGATGTGTGTATCGTCCTGGTACCTTAAATGTAATATAAGCACAATGCTACACCACAGAGGGCGCTGTGGTGGGAAACCTGGAAGTACCTGCAACAGGCAATATAAAAGGCTGACCACCACACCTGAGAGGCACTCTGGAGCTGAACAATAAAGGACGAAGGTCACAGCAGTTAGATTAACACCAGACTGTGTGGAGTCAGTGATTTGTGTGCTACATACACCACATACACCATTATTTTAACATCACTGTGGAGTGGAAACCACTTTCCACTGATCCTAATGTTATTACCACTTTGATGGCATTTTGAATTTGTGACCTGTGAATGTGTTAATAACAGCTCTTGTGTTTAAACAATACACAGAGACAGGTTCCCTCTCTGGTATACATTAAGAAGTAATGAAAACATTAGCCTGTAATGTGCAGTAGTTTGTAACTGCCACATGGTGGTAGGGCTGTGCATTAGGCAAACATGCTGAAAATCAAAATACCCCTGTCGACGTGGAGTCAGGGTCACTGGTTGAAAAGAAGTTCATGGAATCACTTCATCTCACAAGGGGCAGGACAGTGTTCTTATCCTCATATGCCTCACTGATTAAAGCTGGTAATTGTTTTACGTTATTTGTATTTTTGGCTCACTTGGTAGCACTTTGTTCTCTGATCAAAAGGTTATGGGTTCAAGCCTGACTCTAGGACTTGAGCACATAATCTAGACCAAGACTTCAGGGCAGTACTGAGGGAGTCATGTGTTGCCAGAAATAGTGTTTTTTGGATGAGAGATCCGCTTGTTCAGGTAGGTATAAAATATCCCTTTTTATAGAAGAACAGGGACTTCCCCTGGTGTGAGAGGAATATAGGAACAGGAGTAGGCCATTCAGCTCCACTAGCCCGTTCTGCTATTCTATTAGATCATGCGGGATCTGTATTTCAACTCCATTTTTTTACCCATTTTTTCCTCATAGAGGAGCATTAGTATTAGTCTGTGAGCAGGTTATGTACTGAAACTCTCGGCCATAGACTGACACAAGTGCCATTTATGTTATTCTTCTGGAATTTATGCAGCTCTTCCACTGAAGGTATGGCAGGTGGGTGGGGGGGTGGCCCATGGAAGTTCACCCCAGTGTGGGGAAGAAACAGCATTTCCTGTTTATGGTGGTTCCAAATTCCCCTAAATTTATTGACAGGAGAGATTTTATCCTCCACTGCCTTAGTATTTCAGCAAATCTCGCCATCAGAGAGAGTTTGAAAATCCAATGGACTAATGGCACATGAAGAAAACCAGGCCAGTCTCAAAATCATACCTGAGGATGAAAGAAAAGTTTGAGTATAATAGATAAATTTATTGATCAGAGCATTGTAACAGTCAAAGCCTTACACGTGACTAATCAGCTCTTCCAGCTCTTTGACTGATCCTATTTTCGCTTGAGGTTTGTAGACTAACACTTCCAGCAGGGGTCTCTGGTCAGTGGTCAGAAGTGAGGACCAGTCTTTCATGCCTAAACTTGAGGCATTGAGGTCAGTTGCCTGTATTGCAGCTCCAGCTGAGATCAGTTAATTCAGCACAGACCAGGGATTGAACGTGGAGCCCCTCCGATCTATAGAGCTCGATTATTCAAAGGGGGAGAAATTTGGGGCATTTGTGTCTCCCATTAGCAGCCTGCTGCTGAATGACCTGAAGCCATAAAATACTGGCAGATAATGAAGGGTGCAGATAATCAATGGTCAGACCCTTGTAGATGCCAACCGATTAATGAGTGCATTATAAGTAACCTTTGGACCCTCGTAAATACTGACTGATTGATGAACGGTCTAATGCATTGGACCCCAGTAGGTCCCGACTGAATGTTTAATCAGCGACTTGTAATCACTCAGACTCTTGTGGATAATGACTGACTGACCAGCATAGTCATCACCGGATGCTTTATAGATATTGACTGATTTGCCAGTGCATTGCTTTGGTGAAATCCTTTCACACTTATTGACTAAGTCGAATTTAAAGTCCCTGTAGGTATCCTTAATAGATACGATGAATTAATTTTTCTTTTATTCTAGACTCTGTTTCAGTGAATATCCAAGTATAAAGATCACAAAGGCTGAACAAGTGATACTATCATATCCCTTTCCCCCAATCTTCCTCAGCAGTATTGTGTAATTAACTACTCTCTATACTTGGATTTGTGTGTTCATGCAATAAAAAAAGGCATTAAGCAATGGAGATGAGAAAGATTATGAGCCACAAAAGTGCTAAGGTTTTGCTGTCCCTTTATTATATAAATAGTATGTGGATAACTGTGCTCATGCTCTCATAGCTGATGTCTCAAATGTTAAAACACATTTCTGTCGCATGCAGTTGGGCCATTACTATGAAACCATAGCAACAAGTTGCTGCCTGTCAACTTTCCTCAGTGGGATATTTGTCTATGGAATTTCAGGTCATTCGCACTCTGGCAACAGCTCAAAAAAAATTGAACCCCCACCCCACCCCACCAGCCCCAGCTCCTGGCTACTGAAATACATTAGCCACTGACCTGTGAGTGCAGCTTTTGCATCTAGTCTGAGATTGCTAACGGCATGGAAGTCATTTTGACGGGGAAACTGACAGGATTAGATCTGGCGGAGTTTTACATTCCACATGATTTTGAACCGGATTTTTGAACTGATCCTGTCAGTTTCCTGTCAGGTGATTAAATTCAATTTCCCCCCTGCCACTGCCACCAACCCCATACTGATATACAGAATTTCAGACTGCATGTTTGAGATATCGAGTCTTTGGAAGCAGAATCACACTGTGTGATATGAGTAATAAACATATGAATACATTGGATGAAATTGGTCAGTTATCTATTTTAATGACTATTAAGCATTAACACCTTTGTTAAAAGAGATATTTTATACGGATACATATATTACTCATGTTGCAAACACAATTTCAACCCTCTGTCAATCTTTGTCGACCCATGTCACAATACTGTCAGGTAGTGTTTACCATAGTCTGGGTTTAATTTGATTACTTAAAAAAAATCTTTTCCAGTCATTGCAGAAATCAATAAAGGCATCTTTAAAAGTCTCCTTAACTATTTTGCTTGTTATTTATCAAAGGACAGATCAAGTCTCTCAAACATGCACCCGTGTGCAGTCTGTTCAAATTGACTCAATAACTTCCCTTATGTAATATAACTGGAACCACTGTACAAACTCTACATCCCAAGTTGGACAGAAGATATTAGTGAAGATATAACTGCAAGTAATAATCACTTATCATCTGTGAGGACTGTGGAGGGTAATGTACATACGAAGGCAAGAAAAGAAAATGAATAAAACGTAGATCATACACTGTAACCACAGAATAAGACTAATTGTACAAAGGACCAATAAATTAATGTTAATTAAGGGTTATTTTCATGTTAATAGTAACCTTTAGTGTAATCGTGTAAGCAAGTACATAATTGGAAAAACTGCAAATAATTCAAGAAGTTTTGTTTAGGGTCCACACTCTCCGTCACACTAAACCGGAATACATTTTCAATGAGGGATGGGTTTGTATTTAACATTTATCAATACCAGGACAGCGTGTTATTTACTGGGAATTACAAAAATACACAAGCCCATTGAAAATAGCCAAAAGTTATCAAAAACCATCTAACTAACTGTCGAACTGCTGCTAAGCACATTTGTAAAAAGTCTGAGCAGAGACACCATTTGCTTAATGTGGGATTAAAGACCTAAAGAAAACACAAGAAAACAATTTACTTTTCACAAACCATTTGATCCATGAGATCTGTCTATCTGAGTTCATTCATTAATTCTATCCAGATGGATTCAGAAAATACAAATGAGGCAGAATGATGCTCACTGGGGCACAAAAAACTGTAGGAACAGTTGCAATCTTCCTTAATTATGACCTTGCTCAGAACCTATTAATATCTTTATTAAGTGTCAGCTGTGGCTCAGTGGGTAGCACACTCGCCTCTGCATCAGAAGGTTGTTGGTTCAAATCCCATTCCAGGGACTTGAGCACATAAATCTAGGCTGACACTCCAGTGCAGTGCTGAGGGAGTGCTGCACTGTCATAGAAACATAGAAAAATAGATGCAGGAGTAGGTCATTCGGCCCTGCGAGCCTGCACCACCATTCAATAAGATCATGGCTGAACATTCACCTCAGTACCCCTTTCCCGCTTTCTCTCCATACTCCTTGATCCCCTTAGCCGTAGGGGCCATATCTAACTCCCTCTTGAATATATCCAATGAACTGGCATCAACAACTCTCTGTGTTAGGGAATTCCACAGGTTAACAACTCTTTGAGTGAAGAAGTCTCTCCTCATCTCAGTCCTAAATGGCTTACCCCTTATCCTTAGATTATGTCCCCTGCTTCTGGACTTCGCCAACATCGGGAACATTCTTCCTGCATCTAAACTGTCCAGTCCCATCAGAATTTTATATGTTTCTATGAGATCCCCTCTCATCCTTCTAAACTCCAGTGAATACAGGCCCTGTCGAACCAGTCTCTCCTCATATGTCAGTCCTGCCATCCCGGTGTGATATCTTCACAGAGCACAGCACACACAGCTCCTAACATGGCAGGCAGCTCTCTCTCGGAAGTCTCCGGAATCTGCCTGGTTCTGTTTATTATTAACTATGCAGTTGCAGTACACAATACATCCACATCCACAGTGTGGAGCTACAAACATTACAAGCTTACAGACATTACACTTCTCCCTCCTTAATGAAGAAGTTATTACAACAAACATCATACATAACTTTCATGTTTATACATAACACAGGATATAATTTTTTTTTCCATATTTACAAATTTAACTTTACCACTTGTTTTCTGTTTTGAAGAGGATACCTTCTCTCTCAAACAGAACCTTCCAAACATGGTGTCGAATCTAAACTCATTCGAGGCTCATCCTGAGGAACATTTTCCTCCACGGAATTTCTTTAATTTTCATTTGAACTCACTCTAACTTCAGGCTCTTTGTTTTCCTGACTCGGACTCAGACTTTCATTCTGATTCTCTCCTGGAATTTTTTCTAGTACATTGGATTTAGGATTTGCTACTGGTGTATCCAAACTATCTGATGAGTCAGAAATAATTGAATCATTCCCACCTTCAACTCCTTCCATGTCTGTAGGTAATATATGATCAATATATGAACAAACCTAACCTGTCCATTAGCAAACATCTTTACCAAATATGTGCAAGGACCACATATCTTCACCACTCTTCCTGGTAACAACTTTAACCATTTATGGTGATGGTTCTTCACTCTCACCTTCTGGTTTAATTTCACATTTCTCTCTTTTACTCTACCTCTATCATGATTCTCTTTCTGTCTTAATTGTGTCTCTTCTACGGACTGTGCCAAATTTGGTTTTAACAACGAGAATCTGGTTCGTGGCTGTCGTTTGAGAAACAACTCTGCTGGTGTTCTACCTGTAGTTGTATGAGGAGTATTTCAATATGTAATCAAAAATTTAGCCAACTTGTGATCCAATGACAACTGTCGTTTCCATGGATTTGGAACTAACATTTGTTTTATGAGGGCACGTTTTACAATTTGTACAGTGCGTTCTGCTGCACCATTCGAAGCAGGATGGTATGGTGGAACCTTGGTATGTTTCACACCAGTTTTGCTCGTGAATTGTGCAAATTCTTCTGAACAAAATTGTGGTCCATTATCCGAAACAATTTTTTCAGGAAGGCCAAATGAAGAAAATAATTTGCTCAAAATGTCCAATGTTTTACTTGTTGTTATTTTCCACATTGGAAACATCTCAACCCACTCCGAATGGCTATCAATCACAATGAACAATTGTTGTCCTTATAACTCAGCAAAATCAATATGTAGCCTTTGCCACACCCTGGGAGGCTATTTCCATGGCTGTAATGGTACTGGTGGTGGCTGCTTGCTTGCCGATTAACATGTTGTACACTGACTCACGGTGTACTCTATATCTTTATTAAGAACCTGGCCACCATAAATAACTGCGTGCAAAACTCTTGGTCAAGCACATTCCCAGGTGCTGGTCATGGAGGTCTCCTAATAAGTTGGACCTGAATTTATTTGGTATAACCATTCTTGCACCCCACATGATACAATCTTTATCGACTGATAATTTATTCCTGTGAATGAAGAATGGATGTGTATCTTTATCTGTTACCTGGTTTGGCCATCCATTTGCAATATACTCATACACCTTTGACATCACTGGGTCACGTTTGGTTGCTCTACCAATCTCTTCAGCTGTGACTGGCAGTTCATCAATGTATGAAAAATAAAACACTTCTTCCCTATCGGGTGTAACTTGTGATGGGGAAGGCAATCTAGACATTGCATCAACATTACTGTGATCAGCTGATCGTCTGTATTCAATATCATATGTATATGCTGACAAAATCAAAGCCCATCTCTGCATTCGGGCTGCAGCTAATGTTGGAACTGAGGACTTTGGATGGAGGATTGCTGTCAGGGGCTTATGGTCCGTAACGATGGTAAACTTACGACCATACAAGTATTTGTGAAACTTCTTGACCCCAAAAATTAATGCCAAAGCTTTCCTTTCAATTTGCGCATAATTACTCTCACTGGCACTGAGAGTGTATGAAGCAAAAGCAATTAGTCTCTGCTCCCCATTTCGTGATACATGAGAGATTACTGCCCCAACTCCATACGGAGAGGCATCACATGTTAGCTAAATCTCCTTCGATATGTCGTAGTGAACTAACATGGTGCTCTCTACCAATTTGCTTTTACATTCCTTGAATGCTGTATCGCATTCTTTTGACCACTTCCAATGGACCTGTTTTTTCAATATTTCATTCAGTGGATGTAATACTGTAGCCACATTTGGAAGGAACTTTCCATAATAGTTCAAAACACCCAAGAATGAACGAAGTTCCTGGGAGTGGGTGCATTTCTAATTGCATCCGATTTTTCAATGGTTGGATGTAAACCATCTTTGTCTACTCTGTACCCTAAGTACTCCACTGAGTTTTTAAATAACTCACACTTATGAGCAGACACTCGTACTCTGTGCTTCTCTAGCCGTTTGAGGACTTCATTCAATATGTTATTATGAATTTGCCTATTTGATGCTGAAATTAGTATGTCATCCAAATAACATACTACCCCTTTAATACCTTGCAAAATCTGGTTCATCACCCCTTGGAATATGGCAGGGGCAGAAGACACTCCAAACAGTAGCCTATTAAATTGATATAGGCCGAGATAAGTATTTATAGTCAAAAATGACTTGGACTCCTCATCTAGTTCAAGCTGTAAGTAGGCAGTCGTAAGATCCAGTTTTGAGAAGATCTGACCACCTGTCAGTTTTGTGAACAAATCTTTTATATTCGGCAATGTATTGGAGACATTATCCTCTTGAACCTGGTTTACGGTTACTTTCTAATCACCACACAATCTTACCTTACCATCGGACTTAGGTACAACAACAATGGGTGTAGCCCAATTACATCGATCTATCTTACAAATAATGTTCTCAGTCTCTAGTCTTTTGAGTTCTTGCTCAACTTTCTCCTTGAGTGCATATGGTATGGAAAGTGGCTTGTAGTAAACTGATCTAGCGTCCTTCTGTACCCTGACACTCACCTTGAAGCCTTGGATCGGACTGCCCGATTCGCAGAAAACCTTCGGATACTTCTTGATAACCTCATCCATTGATGAAAATCTCGCTTCCACACAGAAAATCTTACTCCAATCCAGCTACAGTGAGCTCAACCAATTTCTTCCAAGTAAGGCAGACTTGTCTCCTTTCACTGCTATTAGAGGCAAGTTCTGAAATTGATCTTTATATTTCACCGGTATGGTGATACAACCTACCACAGTAAATTTTCTCTCCCGAGTAGCCTCGCAGCTCTATCTTGGATTTCTCCAGTTGAAAATCCGCAATTTGTTGCGATATAGTGATTTCAGTACTACACTCACGGATGCACCCGTGTCAATTTCCATTGGTATCTTGAATCCCACAACATCTATGTGGATTTTGATGCTTTCCGAATCGCTGTCCGTTAACCTCGTGCTCCTGATGACGTGTAACTCTAACATCTCCTCGTCCTGTTGTTGTTCTTCCATGCTATGTCGTCTCTTGGGATTTCTACTCATAGCTTTGAACGCTGCACTCATAGCTTTAAAAATTGGTTTACCCTTCAGTCGGCATGCCTTTGCAAGATGCCCAGTCTTTCTGCAGAAGAAACAGTCTGCCTTGAAGTATGGACAACTTTGAGCAATATGTTGTCCCAGGCACTTATAGCACGACTTCGACGCTCTGTTAGAATTTCCAGTTTCTGAGACTTTGGGGTCCCACCATCTTTTACTTTGAACCTGCAGGTGATTTACCTCAGTTGACTGACGACCGTAATCCTTATTTAATTCTCGGGAATATTGTTCGGCCATGCCCATTGACCTCGCTGTCTGACAAGCAATCTCAAAAGTCAAGTCATCCGTCATCAATAACTTCCTTCTGATCACATCATTTTTCACCCCACAAACAAAACAATCCTGTAATGCTCGGTTTTCAAAGTTTCCAAAATTACAGTGCATTGATAGCTTTTTCAATGCTACAATGTAATCACTGATACTTCTATCAGTCTTTTGATTCCAAACCCCGAAATGATAGCTTTCAGCAATTTCTAACGGTTTGGGGTTATAGCGCTGTTCCAGCTTCGTTAAAATCTCTTTCTCTGTTATGTCCTTTGGCTCGTCAGGCAGAAGCAGATTTACAAGGGTTTCGTACAATGCCTCCAATAAGAAGATCGCTTTCTTATGTTCCAACACAGCCTGGTTCTGGACTGCATTGTCTGGAACTTCGATTATGGTTATTTGCAGTGAAATACATTTCTAGCCGATCCACATTTGCTTTAAAACGTTCCTGGTCGTGTCTATATTCCTCCAAATGTCCGATTACACCTGCCATTTTAATCTCTAGCTGTTCACACCATGTGCTGTATTTTACCTCAGATTTTTGTAGCTTTTTCCAAAGACAAAAACTTCCAAAGTCTCTCTGTCAGCTGGTTGACTCCTTCAGCAACAAAATTTAAGCTTTAAATCATCCGAAAAATCCCATCTCATCGCCAAATGTGATATCTTCACAGAGCACAGCACACACAGCAGGCAGCTATCTGTCGGAAGCCTCCAGAATCTGCCTGATTCTGTTTATTATTAACTCTGCAGTTGCAGTACACAATACATCTACATCCACAGTGTGGAGCTACAGACATTACAAGCTTACAGACATTACACCCAGAAATCAGCCTGGTAAACCTTCGCTGCACTCCCTCAATAGCAAGAATGTCCTTCCTCAGATTAAGAGACCAAAACTGAATAAATATTCCAGGTGTGGCCTCACCAAGGCCCTGTACAACTGCAGTAAGACCTCCCTGCTCCTATACTCAAATCCCCTAGCTATGAAGGCCAACATACCATTTGCCTTCTTCACCGCCTGCTGTACCTGCATGCCAATTTTCAATGACTGATGTACCATGACACCCAGGTCTCATTGCACCTCCCCTTTTCCGAATCTGCCACCATTCAGATAATATTCTGCCTTCGTGTTTTTGCCACCAAAGTGGATAACCTCACATTTATCCACATTATACTCCATCTGCCACGCGTTTTCCCACTCACCTAACCTGTCCAAGTCACCCTGCAGCCTTTTAGCGTCCTCCTCACAGCTCACACCGTCACCCAGCTTGGTGTCATCTGAAAAGTTGGAGATATTACACTCAATGCCCTCATCCAAATCATTAATGTATATTGTAAATAGCTGGGGTCCCAGCACTGAGCCCTGCAGCACCCCACTAGTCACTACCTGCCATTCTGAAAAGGACCCATTTATCCCAACTCCCTGCTTCCTGTCTGCCAACCAATTCTTTATCCACATCAGTACACTACCCTTATACCATGGGCCTTAATTTTGCACACCAATCTCTTGTGTGGGACCTTGTCGAAAGCCTTTTGAAAGTCCAAATACACCACCTCCACTGGTTGTCCCTTGTCCACTCTACCAGTTACATCCTCAAAAAATTCGAGAACATTTGTCAAGCAGGATTTCCGTTTCATAAATCCATGCTGACTTGGACCGATCCCGTCACTGCTTTCCAAATGTGCTGCTATTTCATCTTTAATAATTGATTCCAACATTTTCTCCACTACTGATGTCAGGCTAACCAGTCTATAATTACCCGTTTTCTCTCTCCCTCCTTTCTTAAAAAGTGGTGTCCCATTAGTTACCTTCCAGTCCATAGGAATTGATCCAGAGTCGATAGACTGTTGGAAAATGATCATCAATGCATCCACTATTTCTAGGGCTACTTACTTAGGTACTCGGGGATGCAGACAATCAGGCTCCGGGGATTTTTCGGCCTTTAATCCCACCAATTTCCCTAACACAATTTCCTGCCTAATAAGGATTTCCTTCAGTTCCTTCTTCTCACTAGACCCTCGGTCCCCTAGTATTTCCAGAAGGTTATTTGTGTCTTCCTTCGTGAAGACAGAATCAAAGTATTTGTTTAACTGGCCCACCATTTCTTTGTTCCCCATTATAAATTCATCTGAATCTGACTGCAAGGGACCTATGTTTGTTTTCACTAATCTTTTTCTCTTCACATATCTATAGAAGCTATTGCAGTTAGTTTTTATGTTCCCGGCAAACTTCCTCTCAGACTGTATACTCCCCCTCCTAATTAAACCCTTTGTTCTCCTCTACTGTATTATAAAATTCTCCCAGTCCTCAGGTTTGCTGCTTTTTCTGGCTAATTTATATGCCTCTTCCTTAGATTTAACACTATCCTTAATTTCCCTTGTTAGCCACGGTTGAGCCACCTTCCCCGTTTTATTTTTACTCCAGACAGGGATGTACAATTGTTGAAGTTCGTCCATGTGATCTTTAAATGTTTGTCATTGCCTATCCACTGCCAACCCTTTAAGTATCACTCGCCAGTCTGTTCTAGCCAATTCATGTTTCATACCATCGAAGTTACCTTTCCTTAAGTTCAGGACCCTAGTTTCTGAATTAACTGTGTCGCTCTCCATCTTAATAAAGTATTCTACCATATTATGGTCACTCTTCCCCAAGGGCCTCGCACAACAAGATTGCTAATTCGCCCTTTCTCATTACACATCACCCAGTCTAGGATGGCCGGCTAGTTGGTTGCAACCCTCTAGTTGGTCCCTCAACATATTGGTCTAGAAATCCTCCATTGCTACCAGTTTGGTTAGCTCAATCAATATGTAGATTAAAGTCACCCATGATAACTGCTGCACCTAATTGCACGCATCCCTAATTTCTTGTTCGATGCTGTCCCCAACCTCACTACTACTGTTTGGTGTTCTGTACAAAATCTCACTCGTGTTTTCTGCCTTTTGGTATTTCGAGCTCCACCCATACTGATTCCACATCATCCAAGCTAATGTCCTTCCTTACTGTTGCATTAATTTGCTCTTTCACCAGCAATGCCACCCCACCTCCTTTTCCTTTCTGTCTATCCTTCCTAAATGTTGAATACACCTGGATATTGAGTTCCCAGCCTTGGCCATGTCTCCGTGATGCCAATTACATCATACCCGTTAACTGCTATCTGCACAGTTAATTCATCCACATTATTACGAATACTCCTCGCATTGCGGCACAGAGCCTTCAGGCTTGTCTTATTAACACACTTTGCCCCTTTAGAATTTTGCTGTAATGTGGCCCTTTTTGCTTTTTGCCTTGGGTTTCTCTGCCCTCCACTTTTACTATTCCCCTTTCTATCTTTTGCTTCTGCCCCCATTCTACTTCCCTCTGTTCCCCTGCATAGGTTCCCATCCCCCTGCCATATTAGTTTAACTCTTCCCTAACAGCACTAGCAAACACTCCCCCTTGGAGGTGCCATCGTTTGAATGAGGCGTCCAGTGGTCGTGAAATGTGCTGTATAAAAAAAGGGAAAGACTTGGATTTATATAGTGCCTTTCACGACCACCAGACATCAGAAAGTGTTTTACAGTTAATTATGTACAGTTGGAGTGTAGTCGCTGTTGTAATGTAGGAAATGTGGCAGCTAAATTGCGCACAGCCAGGTCTCACAAACAGCAATGTGATAATGACCAGATAATCTGTTTTGGTTATGTTGATTGAAGGATAAATATTGGCCAGGCCACCGGGGATAACTTCCCTGCTCTTCTTCGATCTTTTACATCCGCTTGGGAGAGCACCCAATTTTTGTTTCCATTTAAGTTAAGGGCGAAGGCGAATTTCACGCCCATAGAAACTTGCAGAACAGAAGCAGGCCATCCTCTCTGACAGGGCTCTTTGCTAAAGTGATCCCAAACTAAACTCGTTGTGCTGCTCATTCCCAATAGCTCTGTATCTTCTTGTGTATTGATGTTGTCAAATTTGATTTAAATGAAAACAAAGTATCATTACCCAAGCATTCTCTTTCCCCAATCATCTCACTGTTGTGTGCACCTTGAGTCTCAACGCCGAGAGCATGCAGAAATCAAGCGCAGGCAGTGGAAAGAGTGTGCGGCAAACCAGTCCCACCCACCCCTTCGCTCAACGACTATCTGTCCCACCTGTGGCAGAGTCTGTGGCTCTCGTATTGGACTGTTCAGCCACCAAAGAACTCACTTCAGACGAGGAAGCAAGTCTTCCTCGATTCCGAGGGACTGCCTATGATGATGATGGTGTTGAAATGCCAGATAAATGATCACATTCAGGAACTACTGGGAACCTGGGCTGCCAAGGTGATAGCTTGACCTGTGGCAGACCTTTCCAGATTGTTGCAGAAAATGTGTCAATTTTCTTTTCTTATCTTAAGATTGCATATCAATGTTCACTTTAGTTCGATATAGGTGATATTGCAGCAGTAAAATTGCTCCCAAAATAATGACTCGCTTCATTTTGCTGACGATACAAAGATGGGAGGAAAAGCAATGTGTGAGGAGGATACAAAAAATCTTCAAAAGGACATAGACAGGCTAAGTGAGTGGGCAAAAATTTGGCAGATGGAGTATAATGTCGGAAAGTGTGACATCATGCACTTTGACAGAAAAAAATCAAAGAGCAAGTTATTATTTAAAGGGAGAAAGATTGCAAAGTGCTGCAGCACAGCCGGACCTGAGGGTACTTGTGCATGAAGCACAAAAGGATAGTATGCAGGTACAGCAAGTGATCAGGAAGGCCAATGGTATCTTGGCCTTTATTGCAAAGGGGATGGAGTATAAAATCAGGGAAGTCTTGTTACAACTGGACAGGGTATTGGTGAGGCCACACCTGGAATACCCAGTTTTGGTTTCCATATTTACAAAAGGATATACTTGCTTTGGAGGCAGTTCAGAGAATGTTCACTAGGTTGATTCCGGAGATGAGGGGGTTGACTTATGAGGAAAGGTTGAGTAGGTTGGGCCTCTACTCATTGGAATTCAGAAGAATGGGAGGTGATCTTACCGAAACGTATAAGATTATGAGGGGGCTTGACAAGGTGGATGCAGAGAGGATGTTTCCACTGATGGGGAGACTAGAACTAGAAGACATGATCTTAGAATAAGGGGCCGCCCATTTAAAACAGAGATGAGGAGAAATTTCTTCTCTCAGAGGGTTGTAAATCTGTGGAATTCACTGCCACAGAGAGCTGTGGAAGCTGGGACACTGAATAAATTTAAGACAGAAATAGACAGTTTCTTAAACGATAAGGGGATAAGGGGTTATGGGGAGCGGGCAGGGAAGTGGAGCTGAGTCCATGATCAGATCAGCCATGATTTTATTGAATGGCAGAGCAGGCTCGAGGGGCCATATGGCCTACTCCTGTTCCTATTTCTTATGTTCTTATGTTCTTATTATGTAGCATTAGTCTTTGATTCAACATCAGAGTTTCCGAGCTAAAAACTTTAAAGGCAACTGGCCGAGAGTGCCTTGATTTTCCCAGGACCTGCCATCAGTCTATCTGACTAAAGTCAATGTCAATAGGAAAAAGGTGCATTTCCTGTGATCACTGATCACTGAGGGGATGTGAAAACCCACAAAATAATTATTTTATTGTGCCATTTCTATCATCTTAGGATGTGAATACAGACAATACTGTTGTGTAGATAAATATATTGCACTCCATATTTTGTGCTGGACGTAACTATTCCATTGCCTGGAGTATAATTCTGCTCCATGACTTGTGATAGATGCAATCAGCTTGGTTTTTCAAGCAGGAGCTGGAGCAGATGGCTGAGGAAGATAATGCAAAGTGTGCCAGCAAAAAATAATTGGAGCTGTTTGAAAAGACTGTTGTGTAGCTTGTTGTGACAAAAAAATATACTTTTGTCTAAAATTGTTCCATTAACTATCAATTTAAAACTCATTCCCTTTGTAAAGGGAGTCTAAAGGTTTGCTAAGGTTACCCGATACTCTTGGCAACAAATTTTACTGGGATTTTCTGACTTAAGGAGATTTTTAGGCCTTCCACCCATAGCTCCCCAAAAATAGTGGGAACAACTTACTGCCCAATTCCCTTGTGACTGTGGATGCCATCCTCCCTCGGGCCTACAGCTGAGCAGTCTGAGGGCCTGCCTGAATGGGCCGGATGCAAATCAGGGTCCTATAACATACCTAGGACCCCATTTGCCATTTTAGGACAGTACTGGGCGGATGTGGACCGCACACATTCCACCCAGTGTCAGCTGACAGTCCAGCCGGTGACATTCCCAAAGGAAAATGTTATTCTATTTTGTGGGCGCGGGAAGAGTGAGCGTGCTCCTCCAGGTTCTGCAAAACCAATGTGGGCCCCACTGGTGGCTCTGCCTTCAGCCATTAGCTCCTAAACTCTGGAATAACCTGCATAATCCCTTCCAAAGTCACTCTCTCCTCATTTAAGACTTTTCTTAAAACCTACCTCTTTGGCTAAGCTTTTAGTTATCCCTCTTAATACCTCCTTCTTTGGCTTTGTGGCAATTTTTGTTGGATTGCATTTTTGTGAAGCACCTGGAGCTGTTTTTTCTACGTTAAATGTGCTATATAAATGCAAGTTGTTGTTGATATATTAGATAGACAAGTTCCGAACAGCAATTACCAAACAGAGTTTGCTGTTAAACCAAGTGTGTTATCAATTCTTTTTATGCAACATTCTTGTTGGTTTCAGGCGTTGAAACTCACCCATGAGAGTCATCTGAAACACATGAGCCAAAATAATCTAGGACCAAAAAGGTTTAAAAAGACACAAAAACATGACACGTGTTTCCTATGAATACCATTGGTACATACAGCAATTTTATTTCTATGCTTATGTGAAAGCTTGTACCCATCAAGCTGAAGGATATCGGGGTTGGTGGATGAAACGCGTTTGCATCTGGTCACCCACTGATAGCATCAAGCAGCCTAGACTGGGTAAATTTGGATTTCCAACACATTGTCACATATGAGAAAGGCAGTGATAATCCAAAGCCATGAAAGGGCTCCTCCCCCGAATCCAGTTGCCACGCTACGCCACCATGGAGGAGAGGCTGGGGAGCAGCCAAACTCGGCCTGAAGATTTTGCCGCCCTTGGAGTTCTACAAAAGCAGTGCACCTCTGGTGAGTGCGGCAGAAATCTGTACTGGCCAAATTTGGGCCCATTGTTTCCAGGCTCTATTTATAGCATTCATGTAGTACAACAATAAATTTTATAATTAATAATCCTGATCGTGGTAATGACCCTACTTGCCCTGAATTCATTTGCCAGCATTACTTCTGGTTTGTAGATTAAACAACCATCATTTATCTGCCACTTGTGTTGTATAAATAGTAATGTTACCAAGAGTCTATTCCAACATAAACTGAATGTGAAGCCCAGACCAAAGAAGTCCTTCTGATCACTGCTGTACTAAATGAGCATAGCACGAGAGTGCAGTGAAAGCCGAAATGAATGGTGTTACCTTTCAAGTACATAAAAGCAGTGCATCGACCAGTGTAAATATCAAGCTATGTGATATGTCCATACTATACAGTATAAATGCACACGAAGCCCATATTTGAGAGAAGGTCACTCTGTGACCAGTTACCTTTATTACCAAGACCTCAAGTGTGAAGGTGTGTGGAGCTCCCCTTTTATACCTGAAAGTCCAGGTGAGGAGTGTCTCCCACAAGTTCGCCCCTTGTGGTCAATGTTCTCAAGGTGGACAACTTAGGTCAGCTTATACATGGGTTACAATGATAGTTGAATACGTGACATCACCTCCCCCGCAAAGTCTTATTGGGATCACAGGTTAAGTCTCTCTGGTGGTTTACGCTCCGTTGTAGAGCGCCTGAGTTGGGGCTCCGGTTGTTGGACGCTGGCCTGAGCGTCTGCTGTTTGCGGTGCCTCAGGCCTGTCCAGACTGCCCACTTGGTTCCGGTGTTCGGTCACCTGTGGTGGAGTAAACTCTGCATCGTGTTCTTCCTCTGCTTCTTCTATGGGGTTGCTGAACCTCCTTTTAGTTTGATCCACGTGTTTGCGGCAGATTTGTCCATTGGTAAGTTTAACTACCAAAACCCTATTACCCTCTTTGGCAATCACAGTGCCTGCAAGCCATTTGGGCCCTGCAGCGTAATTAAGGACAAAAACAGGGTCACTGACATCAATACATCGCGCCCTCACATTCCTGTCATGGTAGTCACATTGTGACTGACGCCTGCTCTCAACAATTTCTTTCATAGTAGGGTGTATAAGGGATAACCTGGTTTTGAGCGTCTTTTTCATTAGCAGCTCTGCGGGTGGAACCCCTGTGAACGAGTGTGGTCGAGATCTATTGGCCAACAGGAGGCATGATAAGCGGCTTTGTAGGGAACCCCCTTGGATTCTGAGCATCCCCTGTTTGATTATCTGCACTGCTCCTTCTGCCTGGCCGTTTGAGGCCGGCTTGAACGGTGCCATTCTGACATAGTTAATTCTATTGCCTGCCATGAAGTCCTGGAATTCAGTACTTGTGAAGCACGGGCCATTGTCGCTGACCAAGACATCCGGGAGACCATGGGCGGCGAACATTGTCCGTAGACTTTCTACCGTGGCAGAGGATAAGATTGAATTTAAAATGTCACACTCGATCCATTTGGAGTAGGCGTCTACTACAACCAAAAACATTTTTCCCATGAAAGGATCTGCGTAATCCACATGGATGCGTGACCATGGCTTGGCGGGCCAGGACCAGGGGCTAGGGGGGGGCTTCCTTGGGTGCGTTGCCCAGCTGAGCACACGTGTTGCACCTGCGAACACAAAGTTCCAAGTCTGCATCTATCCCTGGCCACCAAACGTGTGACCTGGCATTTGCCTTCAATATTACAATGCCCGGGTGCTCATTGTGAAGTTCTCTGATAAACACCTCTCTGCCCATCTGGGGCATGACTACACGGTTTCCCCACAGTAGGCAATCGGCCTGAATCGAGAGTTCATCCCTGCGCTTATGAAACGGTTTAAATTTCTCAGGGCATGCCCCATACGTGGTGTAAAGTCCTGTCCCCTCAGTACAGATTCACACAAGGCATGTAGTGAAGTCAAGGTCACTCTGGACCTGCACCTTTATTTCACAGCTCTGGAATGCTGCACTTGCCTGAGACCTGTCCTTATATACCTGTCTCTTGCAAGTGCACCCCTGGTGGTAAGGTATGCTGGTGGTTACAGGTCATATCTTATTACAGTCATGTATAGCATGTTAGGATACAGTTATATATAATAATGTAAGATACATGACATCACCCTCCCCCAAGGTCTTATTGTCTTTATAGGTTCAGTCTCTCAGGTGGTCTACGCTCTCGCATGGAGCGTCTGAGTTGTGGTTCAGTTGTTTGCCTTGGTGTCTGTTTTTCTTTGGGTGTGGTTGCTGGTATCTCGCCTGGGCTGTCTGTTTCGATTGCCCTTTCCTCAGGTTGTTCCCTCTGTCTGTCCACCAGGTGTGGTGCGAGTTCCACATTGTAGTCTGCCTCTGGTTCCGCAGTGTTGTTGGTAAATCTGCTTTTGACTTGGTCTACATGCCTCCGGCAGGTTTTGCCATTGTCCATTTGTACTACCAGTAGCCTGTTTCCTTCCTTGCCCGTTACTGTCCCTGCAAGCCAGTTGGGACCCCTGCCATAGTTTAGTACAAACACTTTGTCCCCTATCTCATTCCATCTCCCCCTTGAATTTCTGTCGTGGTACTCAGTCAGCTTACGGTGCTTTGCCTCAACGATTTCGTGCATGTCTGGGAGGATTAATGAGAGTCTTGTTTTTAAAGTCCTTTTCATCAACAGTTGCGCGGTGGGGGGGAATCCCAGTCAATGAGTGCGAACGAGATCTGTATGCCAGCAGCAGTCGCGACAGGCGACCCTGCAGCATGGGACCTTGGATTTTAAGCATGCCTTGTTTAATGATTTGCACTGCCTCTCCGCCTGGCCGTTGGAGGCCGGCTTGAACGGTGCCGTCTTGACGTGATTTATGCCGTGGTCAATTATAAAGTCTTAGAATTCTGCGCTGGTGAAGCATGGACCATTGTCACTGACCAATATGTCAGAGATTCCGTGCGTTGCAAACATGGTTGCGAGGCTCTCCACAGTGGTGGAGGTTGTGCTCGAGTTTAAAATGGTGCATTCGATCCAATTTGAAAATGCATCTACAACTACGAGGAACATTTTGCCCATGAACGGGCCCGCATAGTCTACGTGCACCCGCGACCACGGTTTGGTAGGCCAGGGCCAGGGGCTCAGTGCAGCCTCTCTGGGGGCATTGCTGAGTTGGGCACAAATGGTGCACCTTCGGACGCAGAGCTCCAAGTCCGCGTCAATACCAGGCCACCAGACGTGGGATCTGGCTATGGCCTTCATGAGAACGATTCCCAGGTGCTCGCGGTGGAGCTCCCGGACAAATGCCTCTCTGCCTCGCAGAGGCATGACTACTCGGCTGCCCCATATCAGGCAGTCTGCTTGTAGTGATAGCTTATGCATGCGCCTGTGAAAGGGTTTTAATTCCTCGGGGTAGGCATCGCGAGCCTCTGCCCAGTCACCGGTGAGGACACATCTTTTTACTAAGGATAACGTGGGGTCGCTGGCCGTCCAGGCTCTGATTTGGACTCAAAGGCATTGATTGCCATGACTATCTCACAGTCCTGTTCGTCAGACCCTTCTGTGGTCGCCAGGGGTAGCCTGCTGAGTGCGTCGGCACAGTTGTCTGTGCCTGGTCTGTGCCTTATGGTATAGTCGTAGGACGGCAGCATGAGTGCCCACCGTTGAATTCGCGCCGAGGCATTGGCGTTTATTGCCTTGCTCTCAGATAGGAGGGATGTGAGGGGCTTGTGGTCGGTTTCTAATGCGAGCTTTCCCCGAAAAGGTATTGGTGCATCTTTTTGACACCGTACATGCACGCGAGCACCTCCTTCTCTACCATTCCGTACCCGCGCTCCGCCTGCGAAAGTGACCTGGAGGCATAAGCTATGGGTTGTAATTTGCCCGCACTATTGACATGTTGCAAAACGCACCCGACCCCATACGCTGACGCATCGCATGTGAGAACTAGCTTTTTACCTGGGTCAAAGAAAGTCAAAACACTGTTGGAACACAGAAGGTTGCATGCCTTATTGAAGGCGCGTTCCTGGGTGTCCCCCCAAAACCAATCGCACCCAATTCTGAGTAGCACGTGGAGAGGCTCCAGCAGCATGCTTAAGTTCTGCATAAAGTTCCCAAAGTAATTGAGTAGCCCGAGAAAGGCGCGCAGTTCTGAGACATTCCGGGGCCTCGGTGCTAGGCGAATTGCTTCTGTTTTGGACTCTGTTGGGCGGATTCCATCAGCGGCAATCCTTCTGCCCAAAAATTCAACCTCGGGTGTGAGAAACAGGCACTTGGATTTCTTGACTCATAGGCCTACCCGATCCAACCGCTTTAGTACTTCCTCCAAATTGCGAAGATGGGAATCGGCGTCCCTGCCCGTGATAAGTATGTCGTCTTGAAATACAACCGTCCCCGGGATGGACTTGAGCAGACTCTCCATGTTGCGCTAGAATATGGCAGCTGCCGACCTGATGCCGAATGGGCATCGATTGTACATGAAAAGACCTCGATGTGCGTTGATGGTGGTGAGTAGCTTGGATTCCTCGGTCAATTCTTGCGTCATATACGCAGATGTGAGGTCTAATTTTGAGAAAAGTTTACCTCCAGCCAATGTGGCAAATAAGTCCTCAGCTCTGGGCAGCGGGTACTGGTCCTGTAGGGAGACTCTATTTATGGTAGATTTGTAGTCCCCACAGATTCGTACGGATCCATCAGGCTTCATGACCGGGACAATGGGACTTGCCCAGTCGCTAAATTCCACAGGTGATGTAATGCCTTCCCGCAGAAGCCTGTCTAGTTCCTGTTCAATCTTTTCCCTCATCACATAGGGTACAGCTCTGGCCTTGTGACGGACCGGTCTAGCATCCTGTGTGATGTAGATTTTGACTTTGGCCCCTTTGAAAGTGCCCACACCTGGCTGAAAGAGATGTTCAAATCGCTTTATAACTGTTGAGCAGGAGGTCCGTTCCTCTAATGACATGGCATGGACATCATCCCATTTCCAGTTTAGTTTTGCCAGCCAATCTCCCCAGCAGGGCTGGGGGGTCTCCGGGGACAATCCACAGGGGAAGTCGGTTCACTGTCCCTTTGTGTGTGACAGAGAGCATGGCGCTGCCGAGGACTGGTACGATTTATTTTGTATAGGTCCTTAGTGTGGTGTCGACCCTTGTGAGTTTTGGTCTGTCTCTTTTATGCAGCCACAGTTGTTCAAATTGTTGAGCGCCCATAAGAGATTGACTCGCTCCCGTATCCAGCTCCATGTTGACAGATATCCCGTTGAGTAGGACCCTCATCATTATAGGAGGCGTCCTGTTGTAGGAGCATCGGCCATTGATCGTGTTGACCCGCTGTACATCGGTGTCCCGGGTACTGTCCCCACCATCTTCTGGTCCGCTTTCCGACCCATCCGATTCGTATACCAGCCGAGCTGCCGTTTTTTTGCACATGCGGGCCAAATGCCCTGTATTTTCACAATTTCTGCAAACAGCCTGCTGAAATTGACATCCCCTTGACGAGTGCCCACCCCCACACCTCCAGCACAGACCTGTTCCATTGTTCAAGGTGTTCCCAAAGAATGAGCTGTGTCTGGCTGATCTCTCTTGAGCTTCTCTCAGTTTGTAGTTGATTGCTCGTATTGTGGGTTGATGAGGTGTGAATGGCCGTTCCTATGGCCCTTGATGGCTTCTGCCTGCTGTCGAGAGCCTGTTCTCCTGGTTTTGTCTGTGTGTGGGGGTAGCAGCTTGTTTAGTGCTGTGAACTTCTTGTTCCGATATTTCGTTAGTTGTCGTACCTGCATTGTAAATTAACCTCGTTTCTTCTTCCCCTACCAAGAATGTCTGTGCAACCAGTGCTGCTGCCTCTAAGGTCAGGTTCTTGGTCTCTATGAGCTCTCGGAATATGCCTGCGTGGCCTATTCCTTCAATGAAAAAGTCTCTCAGCATTTCTCTCCTCAGTTCATCGGAGAACTCACATAAACTAGCCAACCTCCAAAGTTCCGCCACGAAGTCGGTATGCTCTGGTCCACACAGTGTCTGTAGTTGTAGAACCTGTGTCTGGCCATGTGTAGGCTGCTCGCTGGCTTCAGGTGTTCTCTTACCAGTGTGCTCAATTCTTCAAACGACTTGCTTGCTGGTTTCTCGGGTGCCAACGGATCCTTCATTAAAGCGTATGTTTTCGATCCACAGCTGGTCAAGAGATGGGCTCTTCTCTTGTCTGCCTTATCGTTGCCTAACCAGTCTTTGGTTACAAAGCTTTGCTGGAGCCTTTCTATAAAGTCCTCCCAATTGTTTCCCGCATTGTACTTTTCATCTGATCCCTTGTTCGCCATTCTGTGGATTCTGTAATCCCGTAACTCGTCGCCACTATAAAGTCCTGTCCCCTCAGTAAAGATTCACACGAGGCATGTAGTGAAGTCAAGGTCACTCTCGACCTGCACCTTTATTTCACAACTCTGGAATGCTGCACTTGCCTGAGACCTGTCCTTATATACCTGTCTCTTGCAAGTGCACCCCTGGTGGTAAGGTATGCTGGTGATTACAGGTTATATCTTATTACAGTCATGTATAGCATGTTAGGATACAGTTATATATAATAATGTAAGATACATGACACGTGGCTGCCCTGTCCCCATTCTGGACCCATTTCTTAACTAAAGACAGTAGCGGGTCTTTATTTGTCCAGACTTTGATCTGACGGGCTGTCACAGGTGAGCCTTCGCTTTCGAAAGCTTCAACAGCCATGACCATCTCAGCATCATACTCAGTTTCCCCCTCAGTGGTGGCTGGTGGGAGCCTGCTGAGTGCATCGGCGCAGTTTTCAGTGCCCGGTCTGTGCCGAATTGTGTAGTCAAAGGTGGCTAACATAAGTGCCCACCTCTGTATGCGGGTCAATGCATTTGCATTAATGGCCTTGTTGTCAGCCAAAAGAGACGTTGGGGTTTGTGATCTGTCTCCAGCTCAAATTTCCTGTCAAACAGGTGCTGGTTCATTTTTTTTACTGCATATACACATGCTAGCGCTTCCTTTTCTACCAACCCGTAGCCCCTTTCTGCCTGGGACAGACTTCTGGAGGCATAAGCTACCGGCTGTAACTGACCCTTGGCATTAACATGCTGCAACACACACCCGACCCCATAGGACGACGCATCGCATGTTAAAACAAGTTTCTTACACGGGCCATATAACATTAACAGTTTGTTGGAGCATAACAAATTGCGTGCTCTATCAAAAGCCCTTTCCTGGCTGTCCCCCCAGACCCAATCGCGACTTTTACATCGGAGCAGGTGTAACAGCGTGCTCAATTTTGGAAGAAAATTACCAAAATAGTTCAGGAGCCCCAGGAACGAACGCAGCTCCATCGTGTTACGGGGTCTGGGTACTCTCTGGATCGCTTCCGTTTTGGACACAGTAGGTCTGATCCCGTCTGCTGCTATCCTCCTCCCCAGGAATTCTACCTCTGGAGCTAAGAAGACGCACTTCACCTTTTTCAGTCGCAGCCCTACCTGGTCCAGTCTGCGTAGCACCTCCTCCAGGTTGTGGAGGTGTTCTTCAGTATCGCGACCCGTGCTGAGGTTGTCGTCTTGAAAAACCATCATCCTTGGAATCGACTTGAGGAGGCTTTCCATATTTCGCTGAAAGATCGCGGCGGCCGAACGAATCCCAAACGGACATCTGTTATACTCAAACAACCCCTTGTGTGTCGTGATAGTGGTCAGTTTCTTCGACTTACTCATGAACTCCTGGGTCATGTAAGCTGAGATCAGGTCCAATTTTGAAAAACGTTTACCACCGGATAGCATCGCAAAGAGGTCCTCCGCTCTCGGTAGCGGGTATGGGTCTTGGAGTGACACCCGATTGATGGTGGCCTTGTAATCGCCACATATCCTGACCGACCCATCCGCCTTGAGCACCGGCATGATCGGGCTCGCCCAGTCACTGAATTTAACTGGCGAGATGATGCCTTCCCTCAGCAGGCAGTCCAATTCGCATTCTATCTTTTCCCGCATCACGTACGGCACTGCTCTGGCCTTGTGGTGTACTGGCCTGGCATCTGGGTTTATGTGAATCATTACTTGGCCCCCATGAAAGTGCCGATGCCGGGTTGAAATAATAAGTCAAATTTGTCCAGGACCTGTGAGCATGATACTCGCTCCACAGAAGAAATTACATTGACATCGCCCCATTTCCAGTTCATGACAGCAAGCCAACTCCTCCCCAGTAGTTCAGGACTGTCCCCCGGGACAATCCAGAGTGGCAACCTGTTCTCCGAATCTTTGTGGGTCACGTCTACCGTGGCGCTGCCTAGCACCGGAATGATCTCCTTTGTATATGTCCGTAGCTGTGCGTCAATCGGCAATAATTTTGGCCTCCTGGCCTTGGACACCCACAACCTTTCGAACTGTTTGATACTCATCAGGGACTGGCTGGCCCCCGTGTCTAGCTCCATTAATACTGGGATGCCATTGAAGAGCACTTTCATCATTATCGGTGGCGTCCTGGTATATGAACTGTATATGTGCTCCACATGAACTCGCTGAACTTCAGCTTCCAGCAATTTCCCCCAGTATTCATTTGGCATCGTAAGGCTTACATTGGGCCCGTCCTCCTCGTACATCAACCTGGCTGCAGGCTTCCTGCATACGTGCCAAGTGACCGCTGATATTGCAGTTTCTGCAGTTATATTGCTGATACCTGCAAGCTCTGGCTGGGTGTTTGCCTCCACACCTCCAGCATGAGCTGGAGGCCCTGTTGTTGGAAACAAAAGGTCCATTACCAGTCGATCATCTCTGACTGTCTCTGTAACTGTCCTTAAGCGCACCATTAACAGGTTTTGATGGCCCCTTTACTGGCTGCATTGTCCATTGTGATGACGTGAATCTCCGTTCAGCTAGCCATTGTCTGTTGAATTCCCCCTTTGGGTTCGAGTACATGTTGGGGCATGTCCAATTGCCCTTGTCTGCCTAGAGAACTGTGTGCCGTGTTAACAATTTTGACTCCCTGGTCGTTTGTCGTATTTGAGCCAAGAATTTTGTCATACATCATTCTGGTCTCTTCCTAAATGTCTGGGCTATCAGAGCCGCCGCTTCCAAGGTCAAGTCTTTGGTCTCCTGAAAAACCCCAGTGTGCCCGATGCCCTCAATAAAAAAGTCTCGCAGCTTCTCTGTTTTGCATACATCTGGGAACTTACATAGGCTCACCAGTTGGCAGAGATCTGCCACGAAGTCTGGAACGCTTTGCCCTTCTCGCCGCCGGTGTGTGTAAAACCGGTGTCTCGCCATGTGCATGCTGCTCGCCGGTTTAAGATGTTCCCCGATCAACTTATTGAGCTCTTCAAACGTCTTATCCGCCGGCTTCTCTGGCAACAGAAGGTCCCTCATCAGGGAGTACGTTCTGGATCCACAAACCGTCAGGAGATGAGTCCTGCGTTTGTCGGCTGAATCCTGTCCCAACCATTCCTTAGTGACAAAACTTTGCTGTAGTCTCTCAATAAAGTCGTCCCAATCATCACCAACACAGTACCTCTCTTCTGTGCTGCTAGTGGCCATGCTCGCGTGGTTTAAATCCCAGCTTCTCATCGCCAATGATATGTCCTTACTATACAGTATAAATGCACACGAGGCCCATACTTGAGAGAAGGTCACTCTGTGACCAGTTACCTTTATTACCAAGACCTCAAGTGATGAAAGTGGGTGGAGCTTCCCCTTTTATACTTGAAAGTCCAGGTGAGGAGTGTCTCCCACAAATTCGCCCCTTGTGGTCAATGTTCTCAAGGTGTACAACTTAGGTCAGCTTATACATGGGTTACAATGATAGTTGAATACATGACACTATGAGTTCTTAACATGTTGCTATGAATAGCCACGATAAAAAGAAAACCTGCAGAGGCTGGAAGTATGGAATAAAAAAGAAACAGATTATGTGCAATCACCTTCTAAAAGAGGAAGGCAGGCTAGTGTTTCGGGTAAGATTCTTCAGCAGTTGACCAGTTCTGATACTTTTCTGAATCTTTTCTGACTGACATATTATCATCAATTTATGTATTTTTACTATCTAATCTATGATATCATTGCTGCCTACACCACATGAACAGGCAACAAGACATCACAAATATCATTATTCATCAATAGGCCAACAGTGACCTATTACCTCCAGTCATTATATTAACTTGGGACATGCTGCTCCAAAACCCACAGAGCTCTAATTCCTAAATGGCAACTGAGTCCATTTGTAAGGATGACCATATCACCATACAAAGCAAATTACATAAGTATAATGGGGCGAGTTGGCTAAGGTAGATTGGGAAATGACATTAAAAGGTGTGACGGTAGACATGCAATTTAATTAATCAATGCCTAATTTACAACAAATATACATTATCTTAAGGCACAAAAACCCCACAGTAAAAGTAGCTAACGAGAGAGGTTAAAAATAGTATTAGATCAAAGGAAGAGGCTTATAATGTTGCCAAAAAAGTGGTAAGCCTGAGGATTGGGAGTATTTTAGAATTCAGCAAAAGAGGACCAAGAAATTGATAAAGAAAAGGAAAATAGAACATGAGAGTAAACTAGCAAGAGAGATAAAACAGATTGTAAAAGCTGATTGTAAAAAGGAAAAGATTAACGAAAGTAAATATGGGTCCCTTACAACTATTTTTGTAAAACCATAAATCAAATACCCCCTTATTAATGGGGGGCACTAAAACCGACAAATAAACAAATTAACTTTTTGCCATATCTTAAAATTTGGTTGCCGGGGGTGATGATGCAATCCGGGGCCCACCTCTCGCGGAAGGCCGCGAGCGTACCGGTGGACACCACGTGCTCCATCTCCAGGGACACCCTGGCTCGGATGTAACTGCGGAAGAGAGGCAGGCAGTCGGGCTGAACAACCCCCTCCCTCGACCGGGTCCCTTACAGGCTGAGACAGGAGAAATTATAATGGGGAATAAGGAAATGGCAGAGAGATTAAACAAATACTTTGTGTCTGTCTTAATGGAAGAAAATGCAAAAAAACTTGCTGGAAATTGTGGAAAACCAAGGGTCTAGCAAGAATGGGGAACTGAAATAAATTAATATTAGTAAAAAATAGTAATGGAGAAATAAATGGGACTGAAAGCCAATAAATCCAATGGATCTTATGGCCTACATCCGAAGGTTTTGAAAGAGATGGCTATAGAGATAATGGTTGCATTGGTTGTCATCTTCCAAAATTCCACAGATTCTAGAGCGATTCCCGGAGATTGGAAGGTAGCAAATGTAACCCCACTATTTAAGAAAGGAGGGAGAGAGAAAACGGGGAACTACAGACCAGTTAGCCTGACATCAGTAGTAGGGAAAATTGTAGACTCTATTATTAAGGATGTGGTAACAGGGCATTTCGAAAATAATAATAGAATTGAGCAGAGTCAACACGGATTTATGAAAGGGAAATCGTGTTTGACAGATCTGTTAGAATTTTTGAGATTGTAACTCGCAGAATGAATAAGGGAGAACCAGTGGATGTGCTGTATTTGAATTTTTAGAAGGCATCCGATAAGGTGCCACACAAGAGGTTATTAAACAAAATTAGAGCTCATGGGATTGGGGGTAATATACCAGCATGGATTGAAGATTGGTTAACGGACAGAAAACAGAGGTTAGGAATAAAAGGGGTCATTTTCAGGTTGGCAAGCTGTAACTAGTGGGGTACCACAAGGATCAGTGCTTGGACCTCAGATATTCACAATCTATATCAATGATTTGGATGAAGGGACCAAATGTAATATATTCAAGTTTGCTGATGATATAAAGCTAGGTGGGAATGTAAGTTGTGAGGAGGATGCAATGGGGGTTTCAAAGGGATATAGACAAGTTAACTGAGTGGGCAAGAACGTGGCAAATGGAACATAATGTGGAGAAATGTGAAGTTATCCATTTTGGTATGAAAAACAAAAAAGCAGAATATTTTTTGAATGGTGAGAGACTGAGAAATGTTTGCATTCAGAGCGACCGGTGTGTCCTTGTACACAAATCACTGAAAATTAACATGCAGGTAGAGCAAGCAATTAAGAAAGAAAATAGTGTGTTGGCCTTTATTACAAGGGAATTTGAGTATAAGAGTGAAGATGTCCTCCTGCAATTATATAGGGCCCTAGTGAGACCACACCTGGGGTATTTTGTACAGTTTTGGTCTCCTTACCTAAGGAATGCTTGCCATAGTGGGAATGTAACAAAGGTTCACGAGACTGATTCCTGGGATGGAGGGATTGTAATATGAGGAGAGATTGAGTAGACTAGGCCTATATTCTCTATAATTTAGAAGAATGAGAGGTGATCTCATTGAAACATATAACATTCTTACAGGGCTTGACCGGGTAGATGCAGGGAGGATGTTTCCCCTGGCTGGAGAGTCTAGAACCAGTTGTCACACTCTCAGAATAAAGGGTTGGCCATTTAAGACTGAGATGAAGAGAAACTTCTTCACTCAGAGGATGGTGAATCTTTGGAATTCTCTACCCCAGAGAGCTGTGAAGGCTCAGTCAAGACAGAGCTCGGTTGATTTTTGGATATTAAGGGAATCAAGGGATATGGGGATAGTGTAGGCAAGTGGAGTTGAGGTAGGAGATCAGCCAAGATCTTATTGGCCCACTCCTGCTCCTAATTCTTACATTCTTATGTTATCATTGGATAATAAACAGGTTAATGTTGTCAGCTACACAGGCGTGACTTATTTGGTGTGTGGCCTGATCAATATCACACGGAACAGAAGTGGCGGTCTTTGTCTTGTTTCCAAGTCTACTCATCATCATATGCGGTCCCTCAAAGCGAGGATGATTTGCTTCCACGCCAAAAATGAATGAGTTCACAGGTGTTTCAATGAAGGACCTAATATTCCAGATCCCGAACTACGTCTTGGAGGGTGGAAGATTCCTGCGCGTGGATTTTTTTAACGTGTGGTGGCAGTTGCACACCAGCCACCACACGGGCTTGACAGAGCCAGGTCTTGGCAAGGATTAACCAAGTCGACTGGAGACCAGCTCTGCTGCACAGACCGAGCGCGCACACATATCGCAGTGTGGGCTGGCTACTATGACTGTATTGAATGTGGAAATGAATTGCTTTGATAGCATGTTACAAATCGGACTGAGCTAGTTGTGTACACCTGCAGAACATTGGAAGGATTTATTTTGGTGCAGAGCTGGTGGAAATTTAAATTTAAGCTGTGTTCTGTGCTCGAAGTGGCCTCACGTTGATTCGAAACCAGAAACTCCCATGTTTTAAGTCCAAGATTTTCCTAGCACTGTGACGTTCTTTCTTTAGACTGGCGAGTTCCTTGTCAGCTGAAATGAAAAAGTAAAAGTGGCTGCCAGTTCTTGGAGTTAAAACTCATGTCTGACCGGTGGGGAATCAACACGAAACAGATTATTAAATGGATGCGATAGGAACCAGGGGAATAGATAAAATCTGTGCTGGCTCTTGAACCACATCTGCTACCAGCTGCATACTAGAATTATGTCAAGAATGATGGCTCTTGGGAGAGGTTAAAGCGAATAGTATAGATGCATTTAAGGGGAGGCTAGACAAGTAAGAGAGAAGGGAATAGAGGGTTATGCTGGTAGATTTAGATGAGGAAAGACAGGAGGAGGCTCGAGTGGAGCATAAATGCTGGCATGGACTGGTTGGACCGAATGGCCTGTTTCTGTGCCGCATATATAATGTGAACCTATGTAATCACAGTTCAAGATTCATTGTTCCTCTAACTGAAAGTGGATCAGCAGGAAGCAGTCTAAAATACCACCAGCATTTGTAAAGTTAGCTCCGGTTGCTGAAGTCAGTAGAACTCTAATACGTAACAGCAATTAATTAATTAATTAATTATTATTAACAGTAATTGCGCTTCCCTCAAATTTCTGGCTGTTCACTGTGCTGTTCTTGTTATACTGGTTAAAGAAATTGTTAGTACAGTTACAGGCAACACCTCCCCCAAGTATCAGCTTTTCTGTGATAAACACAATGCACAGATCTCCCTTTTTGGAGGGGATGTGGTGGGCCTGTGGGTACAGGCAATGCAGAAACATTTTATTCACCAAGGTGATCGATGGCAATTCTGCACAATGGAACAGCACCCATCCCACCCACACCAGGTTAGATGAAGAGTAACGATCCCTCAACACACTACCGATAAGTTCTGAAGATCATCTGTTCGGTGCTGCTGTGACCTTTCCATTTCTCTGACCAGATGCTTTTCTGGGCCCTCTGAATCAGGCTGCCAATTTAATAGTATTAATGCCCAACTTTGCTCTTCAGATTTATAGCCATTCACAATTAAATGAAGGCTTCTGCAACTCAGTTCACATAGGACCTGCAGGACAGCCAGCAGAGGGACAGGGTGAGCCCAATCCCAGTATTTCTGTAGAGCCAGAGGAAGCAGCTCCGTTCCTCCTGGCTCCATTGAAATGAAATATTGCATAAAAGAGGTTCCACCTTTTTTGTGGGTGGCCGCCAGTGGTCCCACCACTGAAAACGTGAAACAACTGGGCGGAGCATGTGTGGTGCAAGTGCTGCTCAGTTGATCACCAATTTCCCTTGGGGTTTGATGTTCGGACCGCGATTTGCATATGCAGGGGCCCAAGCACCTGTTACACTTGCAAGTCACTGACTTCCACTTTGCCAGGCGGGGCACTTTTGAGAGAGATCAGCACGAGAGATCGCAACCCGAGATTCAAATGAAATTCGGCCGTTCAACCCCAATTTATTGGCCGGAAAATACATGAAACAATGTTGATTTCTCCCCATTGTTTACCCAGGTCCCTCTCAGACCTTCGAATTAGATCTTTGATCCTACCATACGTTGTGCTGCATTCTCTTGTTTACTTAAACCTCAATTTAGAAATGTTCTTAGACCTAAGTTCTGATATTTCTCTATCTGTGGCAGAAAATCCGAGATGAAAGTTACAGCAACTCGTAATCATCTGTAAGGTCAAAATGGATTTCCTCTCTTCATGTTGCAGTGGGACTCAACGCGCACCCACTCGACAAAAATGTCCTGGTTTGTATTTTCCGTTTGATAGATGGAAAGTAATAGAAATTTTAGCATTCCTCCCAGCCTTCTGAACCCCAGTTTGCTCTGAGATTATTAGCATAATTGGCAAAAGAAACAAGGGCAAGGGTGAGGAGGAAGAGGCGTTTATTTTACACAGCGAGTGTTGATGATCTGGAATTCACTGCCTGAAAGGATGAAAAGCAGATTCAATAAAGAATAGGGTTAATTGGATCGTTCTTTCAAAGAGCCGACACAGACACAATGGGCAGAATGGCCTCCTTCTGTGCTGTAAGATTCTCTGATACGCCTGTGGCAACCTCTGGCAGCATATTAGGACCTGAAGAAAATCTGGCCTCCTTCTGATCTCTCTAAACCTTTCACTTCTATGGGAAATGTGTACCTGGAACTTCTATGGAGGTTCTCCTGATCGCCGAACGTATTCAAATGTCGGTGAGGATCGGCTTAAACTTCAAAGAAACGGACAATCAAGAGAACTCCTGCGGAAAATGCACTGCCTGGTAATGCTTTCATAGATACTTAGAATCATAGAAACTTACAGCACATTTGGGCAGGAATAGACTATTGACTCATTTAACATCCCCTTCCCAATCTTCCAACACTTTCCATTTTCCTAACAGGAATTTATCCAGTCCTTTTTTGAATAATGTTCCATGGTTTAAATTATATTTCACTAATTTATTTTCCTGTCCTCTTTTCCTCAAAAGGTTGTGGGTTTAAGTGCCACTCCAGAGACTTGAGCACATAAATCTAGGCTGACATCCAATGCAGTACTGAGGGGCTGCTGTACTGTCGGAGATGCCATCTTTCGGATGAGACGTTAACCGAGGTCCCGTCTGCTCTCTCAGGTGGACGTGAAAGATCCCATGGCACTATTTCAAAGAAACATAGAAACATAGAAAATAGGTGCAGGAGTAGGCCATTCGGCCCTTCGAGCCTGCACCGCCATTCAATGAGTTCATGGCTGAACATGCAACTTCAGTACCTCATTCCTGCTTTCTCGTCATACCCCTTGATCCCCCTAGTAGTAAGGACTACATCTAACTCCTTTTTGAAGAGCAGGAGAGTTATCCCCGGTGTCCTGGCCAATATTTATCCCTCAATCAACACCATAAACCCACCCCGAGATTATCTGGTTATTGTTAGTGAATTATAATTTAAACCGTGGCACATTATTAAAAAACGGACTGGATAAATTACTATTTGTGGGTGCTCGCTGTGCGCAAATTGGCTACCGTGTTTCTCACATCACAACTTCAAAAGTACTTAATTGGCTGTAACTCGCTTTGAGATGTCCGGTGGTCATGAAAGGTGCTATAAAATGCAAGTCTTTCTTCTTTTCTTCTTTTCTTTCCCTAGTTCCTACCATGTCATCCATCTTATTGTTTACACAATAATAAACCCAAACAAATGTTGACATTCATTAGACATCTTTACACTAGCCTGATTTTTAGATAGGACCCTTATGGTGATACTCTTTCTTTAAAAGTCTTCTTATGAAGAACTCACAATGTAGACTTCCAAATGCGGGGCTTGATATGCCAAGATAGTCATCTGGGAACAGTCCTAATCCTGCCTACAATCTGCAAATGTCCTCACCCAATATGTTCACTTTCGATAAACAATCCTATTTCTGATACCGTATGTGATGTAGAATGCTCCATAAGGCAAGTACTTTACTTAAGATACTTTCATAGGAATCAGACACTTTCATAAACTAAACTCGTGGCTGTAATCTCCAAACTTTTGTCTTCAAGCTCTCAGCACCACTTAAAACCTTCTACGAAGGAGGAAATGTTTTATAAATAGATGCTGGTATCTTCAATGTTATCAAGTTAAGTACTTTCATTGTCCCTTCCATCAGAAAGCAAACCTTCACTAAGAGACACTTTAATCCTGCTACATTTGCAAAACTTCTTTAAATAAAACATCTCCCACTCAATTGCCCTAGATGAGCTATTGTGATCAGACTACCACAGAGATCATCCAGAATGAACTAAAAAGATGCTCTCTGCATGGACTTGAATTACGGTTAGAAAAAGCCCAGATGAGGCCAGGATTACGCTAGAAACATTACAGAATATATAAAGGTAGGGCTTTGACCGAAGTGAGGCATGTGAGGCAATCTTCAACAAGAGTGCACACCGGGAAGGGGTGGGAATGGTTCAAGCGAGAGGCCCAAACCATCCTTGTAGTGCGATCTCATCTAAATATCTTGGGTGAGCTGCCGGCACTCGGGTAGCACACACGGGCAACTTGCCATCTGGTGGGAGGAGGGATAGTGGGAACATTGGTGGCTCCCCCTTGAAGCTCAGCCAGAAGTCAGGTCCTGAAGATGGCGGGAGGAGGGGGTGGGAGGGAAGTCAATCCGGAGCAGAGCTATGCTCACAAGTGATTGTAATAAGCTTTTGGGGCCTCTTTCTGAGCAACCTCCAACGGTTCATCCCCGATTTTCATCACTCCACCATTGGTAGCCGTGCCTTCAGCTGCCTAGTCTGGAATCCCCTCCCTAAACCTCTACGCTTCTTTTAGGTCGCTTCATCAAACCTATCTTTTCGATGAAGCTTTCGGTCACCTGTCCCAATAGCTCTTTGTGTGACTCGGTGTAAAATTCTGATGATAACATGTGCCATTTTTACAATGTTAAAGGCATTATATAAATGTGAGTTGTTGCTGCTGTTGTCCCTTTAAGGACTGCCAATTAGGCCAGTCATTGCCTGGGACCAGTAGGCGGAGCACGCGCAGCTCCCCACTGCCCATTGGTACATGAATAATGAAAAAGGCTCAGCACTTCTCCTTCAACCTCCTCTACCCCCCTGCCCCCCACCCTCTTAACCATTCCCATCTCCTACTCTGTGCTTTCTCCCCCACACCTAGTAAAACACTCTGAGATCTTCTTCTAAACGATGGGCCCTGTATAAATCCAAGTTGTTGATGCACCCACCGTAACACTTTATTTGAAGTCCTGGTGACAACATCGGCAACAGTCCCCGTAGAAGCTATCCAGATAGGTTGGGTATCAGTTGGCTTAGATTGTTTATGCTATGATGTATGAAAGTGAGCATATAACCCCGGTCACGTACTTCGTCTGTATTTGCATTTGATGCTAAGTGGATTTGCTGCAAAGAGACAGATCAACTTTTGTATCATTTGTCTTGGCTGCAAGCCCTTGGTCAGATCTGCTTGTTTGTATCTATATTGTATCAACCTGCAAGGACCATCAGCAGGTTGGGGCATTCAAAGGAGCATACCACTTCAAGGTACAGCTCGTGCTGGAGAGTGACGGCTGTGAAGAGGGTGACTGGATTGGATGTCACCAGGGTCCAGGTCGGTGATTGGAGCGTGGGCAGGTATAGCAGGAGTGGCGAGGTTGGGGCGCAGGAGCGGCAAGTGATCATGGAGCAACGTGATCGGGGTCCAGGAGAGGCATGAATTCGGGGCCCAGAAGAGACAAGGGTACAGGGGCAGCACGGGCCAGCCCATATTGCAATATGTGCGCGCACTAGGTCCGTGCAGCAGAGCTGGTCTCCAGTCGTCTTGGTTAATCCTTGCCACGTGACCAAGACCTAGCTCTGTCAAGCCCGTGTGGTGGCTGGTGTGCAACGGCCATCACACATTAAAAAAATCCACGCACAGGCATCTTCCACCCTTCAATATGTAATTCGGGTCCTTCATTGAAACACTTGTGAACTCATTGAACTCATCCCTTTTTGGCGTGGAAGCAAGTCATCCTCGATTCGATGGACCACCTAAGAAGAAAAAGAATACTGCAGCAGCGTTCTACAGTCAGTGGGTCATTTTCACTGATATATTGCATGCTGCCTTGTAATACAATATTTTCATCTGCAAGGATGCCCTATTATCGCATTTGCCCAAGGTCTGATACCTTTTCAAAGAATGGAATGCATCACAAGGAGAACTGAGCCACATCTTATCTCATCCATTGATTTTTTTAAGGAGAAAATTACTATTTTAGCAGGGCTTATGGTGGTGAAGCCGACAGTAAAGGTGGGACCACGCTTGCACAGAATATCAATAGCCATTGTTACAGGTCAAGCAAATGTGTGCCGAACCTGCAGGAGAATTTTCCCTCAGCAGACCAGAGACCAGAGATCGATTACTTATTTTCAGCTATTTGTTTCTTTCCTGTCCAGATTCAAAAGATTTTATGCCCACAATTATAAACGGCAGGATCTCACAGTGACTTGGAGTACTGCTGGACAAACAGCCAATTTCACTAAATAATGTTCAATAAATTATTCAATAAATAATGAGGTCCACAAACCAAATCCCCTTCAGACAGAGCATAACAAGATTGCAATTAAAGGCACAAGTCACCTCTTCAATCTCCCAGTGTTCTGGGTAATGTTTATCTTGATCCCAGAGACTGTTTTTTGTCCTGACTACTGTCTATTAGTTCCTGAAGTGCCATACTCTCAGTGCTGTGTCCCTTTCTCCCTCATCGGATTTTGTTTTTTTTAGCCTTATCCTTGATTACCACCACAACAACTTGCATTTATAGTGCCTTTAGCGTAGTAAAACATCCCAGGGAGCTTCATAGGAGTGTAATCAATCAAAATGTGACACCGAACCATATGAGGAGATAGCTAAACTGATTACACATATTACATACACAAGAGGTTAATGTGCAAAGTTAAAGCATATGGGATTGGGGGTAGTGTGCTGACATGGATTGAGAACTGGTTGTCAGACAGGAAACAAAGAGTAGGAGTAAATGGGTACTTTTCAGAATGGCAGGCAGTGACTAGTGGGGTACCGCAAGGTTCTGTGCTGGGGTCCCAGCTGTTTACATTGTACATTAATGATTTAGACGAAGGGGATTAATTGTAGTATCTCCAAATTTGCAGATGACACTAAGTTGGGTGGCAGTGTGAGCTGCGAGGAGGATGCTATGAGGCTACAGAGTGACTTGGATAGGTTAGGTGAGTGGGCAAATGCATGGCAGATGAAATATAATGTAGATAAATGTGAGGTTATCCACTTTGGTGGTAAAAACAGAGAGACAGACTATTATCTGAATGGTGACAGATTAGGAAAAGGGGAGGTGCAACGAGACCTGGGTGTCATAGTACATCAGTCATTGAAGGTTGGCATGCAGGTACAGCAGACGGTTAAGAAAGCAAATGGCATGTTGGCCTTCATAGCGAGGGGATTTGAGTACAGGGGCAGGGAGGTGTTACTACAGTTGTACAGGGCCTTGCTGAGGCCACACCTGGAGTATTGTGTACAGTTTTGGTCTCCTAACTTGAGGAAGGACATTCTTGCTATTGAGGGAGTGCAGCGAAGGTTCACCAGACTGATTCCCGGGATGGCAGGACTGACATATCAAGAAAGACTGGACCAACTGGGCTTGTATTCACTGGAGTTCAGAAGAATGAGAGGGAATCTCATAGAAACGTTTAAAATTCTGACGGGTTTAGACAGGTTAGATGCAGAAAGAATGTTCCCAATGTTGGGGAAGTCCAGAACCAGGGGTCACAGTCTAAGGATAAGGGGAAAGCCATTTAGGACCGTGATGAGGAGAAACTTCTGCACCCAGAAAGTGGTGAACCTGTGGAATTCTCTACCACAGAAAGTTGTTGAGGCCAATTCACTAAATATATTCAAAAATGAGTTAGATGTAGTCCTTACTACTAGGGGGATCAAGGGGTATGGTGAGAAAGCAGGAATGGGGTACTGAAGTTGCATGTTCAGCCATGAACTCAGTGAATGGTGGTGCGGGCTCGAAGGGCCGAATGGCCTACTCCTGCACCTATTTTCTATGTTTCTATGTTTCTATATTACAGATATTACAGGTTGAACCTCCCTTATCTGGAACTCCCTTATCCAGAACCACCCCTCGTACGGAACCATTCCTGGCCACAGGATGGCGCATGCGCAGAACTCCGACATGAACAAATTGAACAAATTGAAGTCTTTCCTCGCTGCTGACTCCCGCAATCGCTGACCTGACCCCACGATCCATCGCCCCCCCATCCCCACTCCCATGATCTCTCTGCCGCACTCCCAGCCCCAAGCCAGCCAGCCCCGATAACCTCTTGCTCAGTACCTGTACCATCCAATTTAACATGACCACCCCTCATCCAGAAAAATCTCTTATCTGGAACAGGCCAGGTCACGAGGGTTCCGGATAAGGGAGGTTCAACCTGTACTACATTTCTCGTATAGCATTGTCAGTCCAGTGACCCGCAGCAAATGATGTCCGTTGCCATGACATTGCGAGAGTCCTGTTTCACAATGCTAAGAGCCAAGGTGAAGGATTGCATAATTCGTGGGAGAGCCCCCCCCCCAGTGTTTGGACTCATTGGAAAGGAAATTTAATTTGGAACTATCTACCAGAAAGGTTGAGATCCTGAAGTGCACATGGAAGAAACTACAAACTTTAATCGAATTTGGGATTTTACAAGGCAGATTGGGTCTTTGTGGGCAGGGCTAAAGAGCTAAAGGAACTATCCATCAAAGAAGCCAGTTTGAGTATTGAAGCTGTCTGGGGTATTGAAGCTAAAGCAAATTGTCTGGAGAATTGTGGATACTCAAAAATCCTTCTCCCCAGGAGACATTAACATAGCAACAATTAACCCAGAGATAGCTAACCATCATTCTGACCTGGAAAACCATTCCAGCACATACATAATAACAATGGCACATCCAGCCCACATGGAAAACCCAAGCACAGACAGGCATTGCAAATAGCAAAGCTAATATTCCCATCAAGAAAACAGATTTAGAAGATCGACACATCCAAAACAGTTTAACATTTAATGAGCCCGCCAAAATACGACAAAGAAATATCAAACCTGCCAAAATTAAACAAAGACTCGGGGCTGATTTGGCGTGAAGCATAGGATAGCTCCAAAGGTATGACTGGGTCCTGTCTTAATAAAGGGTATGCGATGCCATGCCATTCTTAACAGAAAATATGCACAAAGCAGCATAGCATCATAGAGCATCAAGAAGGGAGAAAGATCACCGCAACAGTTTTAACTAGTTTCTCCAGCCTCGATGTCCTGCAACCAAAAAGGAAGGAAGAACATCACCATCGCGGCAGCAACCGACCACAGCCAATGTGGTACCAACAAAAGCACCGCGATCAACTAACTTCAAAAACAAAACTCCGCAAGGAAGAAACCGAAGAATCGAAAGTTTCCACTCTGCAACCTAGGCCTGACTACCAACAGGTGAAAACATTACCTCAAGAGACTTTGAACTTATTTCTAATGAAAGAAAGTGGGTACTTACTTCATAAGTCCAAAATGCGCCCTACCGCATCAGCGGACACCACCCAACTGAAGATTGCGCAGTAAGAAGTCTTCTCCGACATTCGAGGTACGGCAAGCAGAATCTGCAGAATCCAGCGAACCCCGAAATCGCGAACCCGCCGCCAACTACCAGTAAAGGATCGGTGAGCATAATCCCTGTTTGCTCTGGAGTTTAACCTAGTCAGTGTTAGGCATTGGGAGGTGGGAGGTGTATTATTCACTGTAACCCCTTTGAATGTGTGATGTACTGTTCTTTACTTGAGTGATTATAAGTTTGACATTGTATTTTCTTGCCTTTAGTAAAATCGAAGTTCCTTTGCACCAAACCAGTTGTCTCTTGCACTTTATCACATCCCCCAAATAAATCCAGAATCTAGAATCCAGGGAGTGGGAGTGATTCAAACCATTTAGAAGGTCAGAGGTGAACCTGACCCCACACACCACCCCCTTCGAAGGCCTTAATGAATGCAACTGAAGTACAGCAAGGGATTTTACCACCACAAAATATGTCAAACATCTGACCTCACATCTGACCTCAATGTATCTCACTTCTGACATTTTCCTTTTTTATTAAGTTCACTTATTTAATTTGAAATATGACAACTTCATTTAAAATAGTCATAAATATGGGGCACAATGTGACTGCAAAATAAGCCACCAACTAAATCATCCATTACAATCCAGTATAACATATTCTTTGAGGGTCGTATGTAATGCAGATGAGTGTGCTAAGCACAGTTTTGTATATCTTTATACAGTGAGTTATTTGTGTTATAATTCACCCAAAGTGTTAAGAAAATAATGTTTCACACAACCCAGCAGGTCAATGTACTATTGTTTATACATTCAAAATGGTTTAATCCCTCTTTTGTAAAACAGCACATTACAGCATATTGAATTACATTACCAGATATTTTATGCGAAATGAATAAAACTAGCCACTGAACTGGAAAGTCAACATAGCAATTAGTGACCTATTTCCTCAGACTGCAGAATGAGACCATTATATAGATGTAACTAGGTCTATTTACACAGGGCTTTTATAGATACTGAAGGTAAACACCAGTGACAGGATCCAACCATTAGAGGTTAAAGTAGATGGTTCTTTTCATCAATTCTCCTCCCTCCCCTCCTGTCCTCTGATGACTTTGATTTGTGCTGGGGATTGGTTCTATAGGTGACAGTTGCACTCTCGTAATGAGTGCAGTTTTCAAAGAGCAGCTTTGAGAATATCAGACAGCTCTGTTATGAGTTTCCCTTGTGAGCATCAATATACTCTGACAGCTAAGATCACAGATTATTCAGTTTAAGAGGTTTATTTATTTTATTTTCCCTCCTTTCTCAAGTGGCCAGTTTACACTTTTGAAGCTATTGGACTGGAGGGAGCATCAGAGCCGAGGCTGAACTTGTCCCTGCCTAGCATCCGAATAAGGTGCATTCTCAGCAGGGTTCACTGGACAATGATCAGGAGTAGACCCTGGCTGAGATCCCGTTAACTGAAGCAAATGGTGAGACCTGACCAGTGGGTTCGATCAACTTACTTAGCGCAAACAGAAGATCGAGCTTGGGATGTTCAAGGATGCTATGGGTCAGAGACTCACTTGATAAAGCACTATGGGATAGTGTTTCTGCTTTGAGCACAGTCGGGAAATTGGCCCAAACGCGCTTCAAATTGCACTGGTTAGGTTACACTTCGGGTTTCTGCTAAAATTCATTTGCATAATCACAAACGCAAATATGGGGCCTAACACCTGTTTGAGAACCCCTGTGCAAACCTGAGCTGCCCGGGGCTGGCCAGGTCTATATGCAGCCTAACCAGTGGGTCTTACAGGTCGCCAAAAAGGTATGTTTGTAAAATGTGCGTATCTGAATGTGGAGCCAAGAGGAACACGGAACCACCTAAACTCTGCTTGCCAACCTGCTCCCCACTTTGTGAAAAGGGATTCACCTATATCCTGATTTTCTGTGGTACAACACATTGTAAAACCAATGTACTGCCCATGGGATGGCCCTTCTGCCCATATATGTCCTGGCAGTTCTGTCCATGGTATGTGAGGAATCGAACCTTTTGAAAAACCTCAGTTGTCACTCCCAGGTAACAGAAAGCCTGCGTATGGGTCACACCGTGCACGATCCACCCCTGATTTTATGCAAGTTCCTTGTAAAATCCCATCCAGTTCCACAGGTGTACAAATGACACCCTTAAGCTTGTAAGTCCTACAAACATGCTCAAAGGTGTGACGAATAGACTGGAACTTTTGGTGAGTAACAGTTACTTTTCACTGTTAATTAAAACAGAGCAGAAATCTTTGTTTCTATACAAGAAAGCATGAAAGCTCGTTAAATCCATCAAACCCAGTCCTACCAGAGACCATCTGCAATTGATTTCATCAAGGACTTTATCCCAGAGAGCAAAATTCTAGAAAAAAATACTCCCTGATCTTCAAAGGTAAAAAAGCAAAACTAAAGAATATTCATCCACTTTCACATCTTCACTGTTCAACCCTTGCCTGCTGTCTGTCCTCTGGTTAACATCCCCCCCGCCCCCCCCTTCCCATGCACCCAGCTCACCTCTGACTGCTCATCTATCAATCTCTCAATTAGTTCAGATGTCAGCTTACCTGGGCGAAGGCAGTGGAACTCAACATGGGCTGCTCTCAGGGATTGGTGAGCCTGCGACTCTCCTGCCAGGTGACTGCACTTTGAATCGGGCTTGTGCCACGTAGCTGCAGGACATCTAACATGAGGATGCTGCAGCAACAATCACATCTTCATCTGTTAACTGTGGTCTGTTTTGTATTCCCACAGCAACATAGAAATCAACGGTATATAAGGAACCTTTTACCCGTAACTCCAAGTGGTTAAAAAGTCTTGTGACCAGCAGTAACACTGCACCAACAATTTGCATCTTAAGACACATCTCCTGGAGTCCGTTCACCATATGTATCCACTGTAAAGAAAAGATAATGTGGATCCGGACTATGGTTATCTATGTCCATCAGCAACTAACAATAGCAGCACTTTTGCACACAAGAGCTTCCTGACTGTGATCTCTCTATCTCAGACAGTGGTCAAATATTTGCCAACCGAAAATTGCTGTGTTAACTTAGGTACTGCATCATCATCATAGGCCGTCCTTCGGAGTCCAGGATGACTAGGTACTGCAGCGTTACCATGGCCAACATGGTTCCTGAAAACCTTCCTCGTTTTAGAAGAAAAAGTGTTTTTTTTTTTAAGATTATTAGCTGAAAAGAATATTTAATTTCAAGCAATACGTTCACAATTTTTTTTCTCCATTTAATCATAGAGTCTTTCATCCACCTATTTAGTGCTTTTCTCAAGGAAACTTCTGTGACTTGATTTGAAAATAACATTCATAATTACAGACTAATGTGAAAGTATTATTTATGAGGTAACTTCCCAGTATGTTGATTTTGGTAATAATAGAGATCATGTCGATGATTACTGTCATAAAGCCACTGGTTATATTACTTTTCAGCAATAAAGCGTTGACCATCACTCATTAACTTGCAGAGATTGTGCCACAATTGTAAAACTGTTTTTCAGTGTCCTGACAAATATATGTCAAGGGGCCAGATGAATCTTTAATTCCCTCCTTTAACATCTTATTAAGGAATTGTCTGCGGTTTTAACTCTCAGTGTAGTTCTAGGGATGAATGAAGCCTGAAAAGTGCTGAATTTGACAGTGCGTCAGGAAGCCGACTTCAATGGGCTCGTTAGTCAGCGGGCCAGAGAGCCACTTGGGAGAGATGGGTGACCTAATTAAGGTAGCTGAGAGCTCGTTAAGAGGCTATTAACAGTCTTTTTAACCTGATGTTGAAGCTTTTACTGGCTGTACGCGGGATTCACTGGCTTGCTGAACCTTGCCAAGGAAAGCACGGCGATTGTGGGAGTTGAGCAATTGACAGTGAAACAAAAATCACAGAAATACTGGCACCTCACACCTGCTGCCTTGCCGAAGGGAAAGGCTCTTGCTGACAACATTAGTGCTGAGAGTTTGCTTTCAGGAGTTTGCAGGTGATTTTGACAACTCTGGATGTCGCTCTCACTGCATTGGAGGATTGTGCCTCTGATTTCCACTTTATCTGGCATCTATCAGATCAGCAGGGGTGCCGCTTCTGCTGTTTTACTTTGGACCAAAGATTTCAACCAAGATGAGCTCCAACATCATCATAGGCAGTCCCTCGGAATCGAGGAGGTCTTGCTTCCACTCTAAAAATGAGTTCTTAGATAACTGAACAGTCCAATACGAGAACCACAGTCCCTGTCACAGGTGGGACAGATAGTCGTTAAGGGAAGGGGTGGGTGGGACGGGTTTGCCGCACGCGCTTTCCGCTGCCTGCACTTGTTTTCTGCATGCTCTCGGCGTTGAGACTCGAGGAGCTCAGCGCCCTCTCGGATGCACTTTCTCCACTTAGGGCGGTCTTTGGCCAGGGACTCCCAGGTGTCGGTGGGGATGTTGCACTTTATCAGGGAGGCTTTGAGAGTGTCCTTGAAATGTTTCCTCTGCCCACCTTTGGCTCGTTTACCATGAAGGAGTTTCAAGTAGAGCGCTTGCTTTGGGAGTCTTGTGTCAGGCATGCGAACAATGTGGCCCGCCCAACGGAGCTGATCAAGTGTGGTCAGTGCTTCAATGCTGGGGATGGCAGGCTCAGGCTTTCTTATCAGGTCGTGGCAGACATTTGTAGCTTGCTGGAAGAAGACCTGCTGCCAAGTGGACCTGGTGGACATGCCTTACCAGTAGCTGTCAAAGTCCAGCACCGCCATCAACCTCGTCACCTCAGGCTCCTTCCAGGGATCTGCAGCAGACATTTACAGGATCTCGCAGTCAGCCACTCACAGATGCCCACCCAGGTATGAAGCCACTAATGAAGCCAGTCAGACTGAGCGGCTCTGGCTGGTTTCCGACAGGCGCAGGGCATCATCTACTGCACACATGCCCATTAAGGCATCTCCAGATCACCCAGGAGTGTTTGTGAACCGTAAGGGCTTCCACTCCCTCAATGTTCAGCTTGTCTGCAACCACAAAAAGACCCTCAGGCATGTGGTGCGCCAGATTCCCAGGGAGCTTTCATGACTCTTTTGTGCTGTGCTAGTCCACCCTCCCTCAGCTCTTTGCACCTCTTACCCGATATACTGGCTGGCTGCTTGGAGACATAGAGTATCCACTGTAGCCGTGACTAATGACACCCTTGAGGAGGGCACGAAATCAGGCAGAAAAGTGCTCGAATCAAAGCCAGATGACGCGCAATGTATCATAGAGCAAGCAATTGGGATGCTGAAGATGTGCTTCAGATGCCTGGATAGATCTGGAGGAGCCCTTCAATATGCACCAGCCAGAGTCTCCAGAATGATTGGCATATGAGCGAGGATTGGAGCTGCTGGAGGAGCAAGGCGCAGAGCACACAGACTCTTCAAAGGAGGAGCAGGAACCTGAAGTGGACTTCCGCCCCTGTCCCGAAACCACCACCGTTTCAACCGGAAACATAAACCAAAGAGCTGAAAATCGCGGAATGTCTGCCCCATGCATTGGAGCGGACGGAGCACCTAAAAAACGGTATGTCCCGTTTCAGTTGGAGGACAATTTCGACCCCTGAGTTATTCCTCAGGTACCTGACAACTTACTAGCTATGAATAGCCAATCTATTAAATGACTGAAGTCAACTTATGTGATTAAACAACATTTTGAACAGCCCTTGTTCAAAAAAGGGTGTAAGGATAAACCCAGCAACTACAGGCCAGTCAGTTTAACCTCGGTAGCGGGGAAGATTTTAGAAATGATAATCAGGGACAAAGTTAACAGTCACTTGGACAAGTGTCGATGAATTAATGAAAGCCAGCATGGTTTTGTTAAAAGTGAATCGTGTTTAACTAACTTGATTGAGTTTTTTGATGAGGTAACAGAGAGGGTTGATGAGGGCAATGCGGTTTATGTGGTGTACATGGATTTCCAAAAAGGTGTTTGATAAAGTGCCACATAATAGGCTTGCCAGCAAAGTTGGAGCCCATGGAATAAAAGGGAGAGTCGCAGCATGGATACAAAATTGGCAAAGTGGCATGAAACAGAGAGTAGTGGTGAACGGTTGATTTTCGAACTGGAGAAAGGTATGGAGTGGTGTTCCCCAGGGGTCAGTACTAGGGCCGCTGTTTTTCTTGATCCATAAAGTAAATGTTGGTCCCTTAGAAGATGAGAAGGGGGATTTAATAATGGGAAATGTGGAAATGGCTGAGACCTTAAACAATTATTTTGCTTCGGTCTTCACAGTGGAAGACACAAAATCCATGCCAAAAATTGCTGGTCACAGTAATGTGTGAAGGGAGGACCTTGAGACAATCACTTTCATTAGGGGGGTAGTGCTGGACATGCTAATGGGACTCAAGGTAGACAAGTCCCCTGGTCCTGATGAAATGCATCCCAGGGTATTAAAAGAGATGGCGGAAGTTATAGCAGATGCATTCGTTATAATCTACCAAAATTCTCTGGACTCTGGGGAGTAGCTAATGTAACACCTCTGTTTAAAAAAGGAGGCAGACAAAAGGCAGGTAACTATAGGCCAGTTAGTTTAACATCTGTAGTGGGGAAAATGCTTGAAACTATCATTAAGGAAGAAATAGCGGGACATCTAGATAGGAATAGTGCAATCAAGCAGACACAGCATGGATTCATGAAGGGGAAATCATGTTTAACTAATTTATTGGAATTCTTTGAGCATATAACGAGCATGGTGGATAGAGATGTACCGATGGATGTGGTGTATTTAGATTTCCAAAAGGCATTCGATAAGGTGCCACACAAAAGGTTACTGCAGAAGATAAAGGTACGCAGAGTCAGAGGAAATGTATTAGCATGGATAGAGAATTGGCTGGCTAACAGAAAGCAGAGAGTCGGGATAAATGGGTCCTTTTCGGGTTGGAAATCGGTGGTTAGAGGTGTGCCACACGGATCGGTGCTGGGACCACAACTGTTTACAATATACATAGATGACCTGGAAGAGGGGACAGAGTGTAGTGTAACAAAATTTGCAGATGACACAAAGATTAGTGGGCAAGCGGGTTGTGTAGAGGACACAGAGAGACTGCAAAGAGATTTAGATAGGTTAAGCGAATGGGCTAAGGTTTGGCAGATGGAATACAATGTCGGAAAGTGTGAGGTCATCCACCTTGGGAAAAAAAACAGTAAAAGGGAATATTATTTGAATGGGGAGAAATTACAACATGCTGCAGTGCAGAGGGACCTGGGGGTCCTTGTGCATTAATCCCAAAAAGTTAGTTTGCAGGTGCAGCAGGTAAACAGGAAGGCGAATGGAATGTTGGCCTTCATTGCGAGAGTGATGGAGTACAAAAGCAGGGAGGTCCTGCTGCAACTGTATAGGGTATTGTCACAGATAGATAGATTTTTAACCAATAAGGGAATTAAGGGTTATGGGGAGCGGGCGGGTAAGTGGATCTATCTATCTGTGACTTGAATACATTCAATGAGCTAGCCTCAACTGTTTCCTTGGGCAGAGAATTCCACAGATTCACAACCCTCTGGGAGAAGAAATTCCTTCTCAACTCAGTTTTAAATTGGCTCCCCCATATTTTGAGGCTGTGCCCCCTTGTTCTAGTCTCCCCGACCAGTGGAAACAACCTCTCTGCCTTTATCTTGTCTATCCCCTTCATTATTTTAAATGTTTCTATAAGATCACCCCTCATTCTTCTGAACTCCAACGAGTAAAGACCCAGTCTACTCAATCTATCATCATAAGGTAACCCCATCATCTCCGGAATCAGCCTAGTGAATCGTATCTGTACCCCCTCCAAAGCCACTATATCCTTCCTTAAGTAAAGTGACCAAAACTGCACGCAGTACTCCAGGTGCGGCCTCATCAATACCCTGTACAGTTGCACCAGCTGTCGGACTCTGCCGACGGCTCGCAAATGGCCCTCCGTGGCCGCCCCTATCCCTGGCCAAATTGCCTCTCCTTGTTCTTCCTGCCAAAATGTATCACTTTGCACTTTTCTGCATAAAATTTTATCTGCTACAATTCTAAAGGAGGTGCATGAACAGAGAGACCTGTGGTTATATGTGCATAACTCGTTGAAGGTGACAGGGCAGGTTGAGAAAGTCGTTTAAAAACCATATGAGATCCTGGGCTTCATAAATAGAAGCATAGAGTACAAAAGCAAGGAAATTATGATGAACCTTGACAATACACTGGTTCGGCCTTAACTGGAGTATTGTGTCAAATTCTGGGCAATGCGGTTTATGTGGTGTACATGGATTTCCAAAAAGGCGTTTGATAAAGTGCCACATAACAGGCTTGCCAGCAAAGTTGAAGCCCATGGAATAAAAGGGACAGTAGTAACATGGATACAAAATTGGCAAAGTGGCATGAAACAGAGAGTAGTTAGGAAGGATGTGAATGCTTGAAAGGGTGGAGAAGAGAGGGTGCAGAAAAGATTTAATGTGAATAGTTCCAGGGATGAGTGATTTCAGAGTAGATAGAGAGAAACTTTTCGCACTGGCGGAAGGGTCAAGAACCAGAGGACACAGATTTAAGGTGATTGACAAAAGTAATAAAGACGACATGAGGAAAAACTTTTTTCCGCAGCGAGTTTTTACGATTTGGAATGCTTTGCCTGAAGACGTGGTGGAGACAGATTCAATCGTGCCTTTCAAAGGGAATTGGATAAGTGCCTGTAGAAAAAATTGCAGGACGACGGGGAAAGGGCGGGGGAGTGGGACTAGCTGAAGTGCTTTTGTCGAGAGCCAGCACGGGCTCGACATGCCAAATGGCTGTAACCATTCTATGATTCTATGATTCAGAGCTTATATGACCTTGTCCTCACAAGTGACATGGTTGAATCAATCTCCTTATCTCCCTGGGAGGCAGGCATTAGCTTTTGGAAATTCATGAATCCATTTTTGGCAGCTGTCTTATCTGTTCTACTTGGACCTTTGTTTCCCACTGAACCCACCTTACGCGTGAGCTGGCTTCTCTCTCATCTTTCTCTGGTCTCGGACACTTATAAAGTGACACATTTCGTTGCCTGCTACACGCTCACAAATTATATCTGTATTTTGCTGCTTGTCCTAATGTGCTGTACCTGTAAAGGCACCTTTATGCATCTGTTAGGTAAAGGCTCGTGCAGAACATAAGAAAGTAAATTAATAGAAAGACCTACAAAAACAAAGAAAGAGACAGCTAGCTCTCTTGAGAAAAAGATTCCTATAGACCATCTATGATGGCTGACTACTGAATGTCTAACAGTGATCAATCTGAGGTGTGCAGAACCCTCTGGGGCCGATATATTCCTCCACCTGAAATGTGGCGCACCTAACGATTTTTTGTGTGCATTACCGCCCCAACGGATGGAGCAGACATTAGAGTGAAATTCAGGACTTTGAGGAAACAAAAAGAGCGGGGCAGTGTTGGTGGTGGGAATGGTCTCCTTGCAGTGGTGTGGGGGCAGAGTGGCCGATTAGGCCGAGAAATTCAGCTGATTCCCATTGAGTGATGATGGGGAAGCTGCTCCCCGACCTTCTTAAAGGCCCTGAGCGTTGAGTGTGTCTTTGGTGCTTCTGACGGAATGGCTAATGCAGGTGGTTCAAGGAGGGCCAGCCGCTTCTCCGATGCTGAAATTGAAACCCTCATCCAAGCTGTGGAGGGAAGAAGGCGCGTACTGTATCCGGACACAGGAAGACCCAGTCGTGCGGTTTTTGTGAATGCATGGAGAGAGAGCGCTGTCGAGTTCATGACCGCTCCGCCACCCAATGCCGCAAAAGGTTTAACGACATCACTCAAATGGTGAAAGCAGGTACATGTTCCCCCAACTCCTGACCTTCCATCTCTGAGCCGCTCCTTCATCTATTCTTATTTTCCACCTTCACTATATAGTCACTGAAGCATCATTTAAGAACATAAGAAATAGGAACAGGAGTAGGCTATACGGCCTCTCGAGCCTGCTCCACCATTTAATATGATCATGGCTGATCCGATCATAGACTCAGGTCCACTTCCCCGCCCGCTCCCCATAACCCCTTACTCCCTTATCAGTTAAGAAACTGTCTATCCCTGTCTTAAATTTATTCAATGTCACAGCTTCCACAGTTCTCTGAGTCAGCGAATTACATAGATTTACAACCCTCTGAAAGAAGAAATTTCTCCTCATCTCAGTCTTAAATGGGAAGCCCCTTATTCTAAGATTATGCCCACTAATTCTAGATCTAGTCTTCCCCCATCAGTGGAAACATCCTCTCTGCATCCACCTTGTCAAGCCCTCTCATAATCTTATACGTTTCGATAAGATCACCTCTCAATTTTCTGAATTCCAGTGAGTAGAGGCCCAACCTCCTCAACCTTTCCTCATAAATCAACCCTCTCATCTCCGGAATCAACCTAGTGAACCTTCTCTGAACTGCCTCCAAAGCAAATATATCCTTTCGTAAATTTGGAAACCAAAACTGCATGCAGTCTTCCAGGTGTGGCCTCACCAATATCCTGTATAACTGTAGCAAGACTTCCCTGCTTTTATACTCCATCCCCTTTGCAATAAAGGCCAAGAGTTGATTGCTGAGGCATCTATACGTACGTGTGCTTACTCACAATGGAGGGTCCCTTTCATTTGCGGCTGACACTTGCATGTAATGGACCAACACTTGCACTAATTGCCAAGGCCTCATCACACTGTTAGTCAGCAACCCTTTTTTGCTTTGCAGGCCAAGGTGTCACACAACCATTCGGAGTAAGAGAGGACTGGTGGGGGCGAGGCCAATATCCAGCAGCACACTGACATCGAGGAGAGGGTGCATCGGCTAATGGGCCCATATGTTGCCTTCCCTGTGGCCGCTGGCAGTGTGCATCCCGCTGGGGGCAGCATTGGTAAGTGAAGGCCTTCCTTTAAAGGTCATCTCTCCCTGAATGTCCAAACGCCTATCAGTCAATCGGCGATGAATGTGTGCAAGTTGCTGCAGGATGGTCCAATGGGCTACCTCACCCTCACGGAACCCTTGTGCCATTTATGATTTCAGATGATACTCCGAGTGTAAGCCAGAGTCAGACCGAGAACCTTGAGCCAAGTGCAGAGGTTGGCAGCATGTCAGATGAGGACGATAAAGAGGGGGACACTGTTGCGAGCACTGTGTTACTGCTTCCTACACTTGCACGCGCCAGCTCAAATACTGGGAGTACACATTCATTACAGTTAGATTTAGGAGAGGGGTCTGCACTAGGTGATGCATCAGGGCATGGCGCACAGCAGCATGGTGAAGGGCAAAGGGAACCTCAGATGCCAGCTCTCTGGGGGGGTGGGGGGTGGGCGAGTCCGCACGCGAATTCTGCTGGAGAGAACTCAGATGAGCTCCTTGATATGGTGGCTTTTGAAACAAGGGGGCAGGCCAAGCATTCGCAGATGTCGGGTGCAATGGCAAGGGTTCCCGAGAGCCTCTCGCAAGTGGTGAGGAGCGTGGAGGAGTCTGCCTCCCACATTGCGGACTGCTCTGTGCACATTGTGGAGCCCATCATTGCAAGTGTGTAGACGATGGTGGACTCCCAGAATGACTGTGCGGATCCAGCTGTGATGACGCGTATCGTGTGCGATGTGGCAGCTGCCATTACAGCACAGGCGGAAGGGAACCAACATCTGAGTGGCTGAACCGATCATGGACTCAGGTCCCCTTCCCCGCCCGCTCTCCATAACCCTTTATCCCCTTATCATTTAAGAAACTGTCTATTTCTGACTTAAATTTATTCTATGCCCCAGCTTCCACAGCTTTCTGAGGTAGTGAATTCCACAGATTTACAACCCTCTGAGAGAAGAAATTTCTCCTCATCTCAGTTTTAAATGGGCGGCCCCTTATTCTAAGATCATGCCCTCTAGTTCTAGTCTCCCCCATCAGTGGAAACATCCTCTCTGCATCCACCTTGTCAAGCCCCCTCATAATCTTATACTTTTCGATAAGGTCACCTGAATTCTAAAGATTCTTGGAGAGTGCTGACTCTGGAAGCTCAGAATGCTCTCATGCACTCTCAGCAACAGGCCACGGAGTGTCTTACTGCTGTCATGTCTGGTGCCATCGAGACTGTGTCTGCTGTCATGCAGTCTCAGCTGGATGCCACACGGCTCTGACTGCTGCCATCATGGCTGGGTGCACCACGGTACTCCGGGGTCCTTCTGGTGTTGTCCCACCCACCGAACTGTGCTCCAGCAGATTGGTGGGGATGGTGAGGTGCTGCCCTGGGGAGTGGCGCTGGGTCCTTGCAGCAGCATCCTGATGTACTCTCTCACGATCACAGCAGTCCTGAGCCGAGACCTCCCACTCCACCATTGCTGCCAATCATGGCTTTGCCCCAGCCAATCCAGACTGATGGCGCGGAGGAGGATGACGTCCAGTCTGCAGCCGACTCTTCCACGGCCAGAGCTGGTCGAGGGCGTCCGAGGGCGTTCTACACGTGAAGCACAGCAGCCTTCCCAGACCCATGATGCAACCACAGGGGAGGCACTGCAGCGTAGTTGCAGAATAGGTAGGCGTAAGAGGAGTTATAAGGAAATGCACAGGGGTGAGAATTGATAATGTGGATTTTTTTTGCCACCATTCTTTATTGTATAATAAATTGTTATTTTGGGTTTGAATATCTGTGCAGGTCTCTCATTTCACTGTGGGGAATGATGTGTGAAAAGGTTCATTGGTTTGTCCATGGAAATGCACAGATGAAGGCTAAAGTGCAGATGAACTCAGTGGAAACGAGCAGCAATGAGACAGTTTAGGACTTCCCTTGCAGGGTCCGAATGGCGATGCCGCCTCCTATGTGACCGCCGACCCCCATCCTACTCCTCCTCCTGTGCCTCCTCTTCCTCCTCCTGTGTGTCATGCTCCTGCGCCTCCTCTTCCTGGTCCTCCTCCTCAGGTGGTACCTCTTCCTCATCCTCCAATGGTTGTGCCCTCATGATTGCCAGGTTGTGAAGCATGCAGCAGACGATAACGTATAGGGACATCCACTCAGGTGAGTACTGCAACATTCCTCCTGAGCGATCCAGGCATCGGAACCTCTGTTTAAGGATTCCGATGGTCTGCTCAATGATGCACCTAGTAGCTGAATGACAGTTGTATGATTGCTGCGCAGCAGTCCTGGGATGGCGAAGGGGAGTCAGCAGCCAAGTGCAGAATGGGCAGCCCTTGTCTCCTAGGAGCCAGCCACAATCTTGTTTTGGGGCAGCAAACACACCTGGCATATCGGTCTGCCACAGGATGAAAGCATCGTGGCTGCTGCCAGGATAACGGGCATCAACTACCATGATTTTGCGGTTGTGGTCACACACCAGCTGGACATTGAGGGAGTGGTATCCCGTGTGGTTACAGAACACCTCAGGAATGTTCTGTGGCACCCTCAATGCGACGTGGGTGCATTCTATGGTGCCCTTCCCTGGGGCAGCCTTCTATCGATACAAATCTGGTGTTCCACTCCAACTGCTTCTCCCTGCTCATTGGAAAGGATATGTAGTCTCTCCTCCTCATACAGAGCATCTGTCACCTGATGAATGGAGCTATGCACGGTGAACTGGGAGCTGTTTGAGGTGTCTGCTGTTGCAGCTTGAAAAGATCCAGACGCATAGAAATTGAGGGCAATGGTGATTTTGATGCCACTAACAGAGCTGTCCTCAACCTTGCTTGAGGCTGCAGGAGATTGCACAGCTCCGTGACGACGTCCTTGCGGAATCGCAGTCTCCGGAGACACTGGTCACCAGTGAGGTCCATGTAGGAGAGCTACTGTTTGTAGACCCTTTGACAATAGGGCCTTCTGCCACCATGTCTGTGTAGGCGTCATCCTCAGACAGCTGCCTCATTGCCTTCTCCCTCCTGCTGTTGTTGGTCCTCACCCTCAGCAGCCTGGTGCTGGCAAGCATGTGGCTCCTGTTGATTCTGCCTCCTCTCCATCTGCCTCACTCTGTGGTGCTGGGGGTCTGCGTCCCTGACCCTCCTCCTGGCGGCAGGCCCTGCTTGAGGTCCTTCCTGGTGCACCTCTCTATTTAGTGCTCTGACGCCACCTCCATGGCTTTCAGCATCTTGCTCACCCATGTCAGGGGCGTCCCTTGCCAGCTGCCTGGCCAACCATTGTAGCCAACGCCGCCTTCTCCTGCATGTCTCCCTGCCATGCACACTGTGCAGGAGGCGTTCTGCTGCCAGCACTCAGCCCATATTTGACACCTCTTCAAGCACAATCTCCTCAATCAGTGCCCTCTGTTGCTGACGATGAAGAGGCTGGCCCACTAATGACCAAATCTGTTCGCGTCAACACAACTCTCAATGCTTTCAAGCCTCAAAAAAAATCTGGCCGATAACAATGGTGGGAGCCGCAGCGCGCCTTTAACTGCCGCTGGCGGTCTTCATCCCGCAGCGTGCACCGACCCAAAAACCTGTTGGTGGCCCCGACAAGCGGCCGGAAGCCAATCTCAGGGCAATTTGGCTTTCGGGGCAGGGCTGAGGCGGTGCTTTGATTACATCATTACCGACGCCTACGCAGGAGCAGGGCGGAAGTGGGGGAGTGAGGCAGTGACGTACACTGCCAGAAATATCACTGAGGGCAATGTCGCGAGCGTCAGACACCCCGCGCCAACTTGGCGGTCAGTCCTGCACCGACCCCTGGCCGGCGCTTTCAGGTGACCACAGCTCTTATTGAAAGGGGTCATTTCGGCCCCTCTATGTTTATATCTTAATCTTAAAGGGACGTTCCCTACAGTCACTTAACCAATCAGGATGCCATTGGTACCAAAAGATCTCAT